>NC_083353.1:80226028-81564227 GCF_030254825.1 Meriones unguiculatus | reverse complement strand
TCCAGCGAAATCTCCTGAGAACACAAATATTCGCTTCCGAAGATATCATCACAGAGTAGAAAAAATTCGCTTCCAATGAAATCACCCTAGAACACAAAAATTCCCTTTCAAAGAAATTGCACGAAAACACAAAAAATTCGCTTCCAACGAAATCACCTGAGAACACAAAAAATTCGCTTGCAAAGATATCTTCTGAGAACACATATATTTGCTTCCAACCAAATCACCCCAGAACACAAAAAATTCACTTCCAAATAAATGACTCCAGAGCACAGAAAACTCGCTTCCACCTAAATGACTCCCTACTTCAAAAATTTGCTTCCATCGAAAAAACCGGAGAACACAAAAAATTCTCTTCCAACGATATTACCCCAGAAGACAAAAAATTCTTTTCCAACGAAATCTCCTGATAACACAAATACTTGCTTCCAAAGATATAATCCCAGGGCACAAAAACTTCGCTTCCAAAAAAATCACCCTAGAACACAAAAATTCCCTTTCAAGGAAATCACCTGAGAACACAAAAAATTCGCTTGCAACGAAATCTCCTGAGAACATAAATATTCGCTTCCAACGAAATCACCACAGAGCACAAAAAATTTGCTTCCAACGAAATGACTCCAGAGCACAGAAAACACGCTTCCAACTAAATGACCACCTATTTCAAAAATTTGCTTCCATCGAAAAGTCCGGAGAACCCAAAAAATTCTCTTCCAACAATATTACCCAGAAGACAAAAAATTCGTTTCCAACGAAATCTTCTGGGAACACAAATGTTTGCTTCCAAAAAATCATACCAGAGCACAAAAAAATTTGCTTCCAACGAAATCACCCTAGAAAACAAAAAATTCCCTTTCAACGAAATCACCTGAGAACACAAAAAATTCGCTTGCAAAGATATCTTCTGAGAACACATATATTTGCTTCCAACCAAATCACCCCAGAACACAAAAAATTCGCTTCCAAATAAATGACTCCAGAGCACAGAAAACACGCTTCCAACGAAATGACCCCCTACTTCAAAAATGTGCTTCCATCGAAAACACCGGTGAACACAAAAAATTCTATTCCAAAGATATTACCCCAGAATAAATAAAATTCTTTTCCAACAAAATCTCCTGAGTACACAAATATTTGCTTTCAAAGATATCATCCCAGATACAAAAATTCGCTTCCAACAAAATTACCCTAGAACACAAAAATTCCCTTTCAACGAAATCACCCGAGAACACAAAAAATTCGCTTTCAACGAAATCACCCCAGAGTACAAAAAATTTGCTTCCAATGAAATGACTCCAGAGCACAGAAAGCACGCTTCCAATGAAATGACCCCAGAAGACAAAAAATTCAAATCCAACGAAATCACCCCAGAGCACAAAAAATTCACTTCCAACGAAATGACTCCAGAGCACAGAAAACACGCTTCCAACGAAATGACTGCCTACTTCAAAAATGTGCTTCCATCCAAAAAACCGGAGAACACAAAAAATTCGCTTCCAACGATGTTACCCCAGAAGACAAAAAATTCTTTTCCAGCGAAATCTCCTGAGAACACAAATATTCGCTTCCAAAGATATCATCACAGAGTAGAAAAAATTCGCTTCCAACGAAATCACCCTAGAACACAAAAATTCCCTTTCAAAGAAATTGCACGAAAACACAAAAAATTCGCTTCCAACGAAATCAACCCAGAACACAAAAAATTCGCTTGCAACGAAATCTCCTGAGAACACAAAAATTCACTTCCAAAGAAATCACCACAGAGCACAAAAAATTCGCTTCCAACGAAATGACTACAGAGCACAGAAAGCACGGTTCCAATGAAATGACCCCCGAACACAAAAAATTCGCCTCAAACGAAATCACCCCAGAGCACAAAAAATTCACTTCCAACGAAATGACTCCAGAGCACAGAAAACACGCTTCCAACGGAATGACTGCCTACTTCAAAAATGTGCTTCCATCCAAAAAACCGGAGAAAACAAAAAATTCGCTTCCAATGATGATACCCCAGAAGACAAAAAATTCTTTTCCAGCAAAATCTCCTGAGAACACAAATATTCGCTTCCAAAGATATCATAACAGAGTAGAAAAAATTCGCTTCCAACGAAATCACCCTAGAACACAAAAATTCCCTTTCAAAGAAATCACACGAAAACACAAAAAATTCGCTTCCAAAGAAATTACCACAGAACAAAAAAAATTTGCTTCCATCAAAATCACCCGAGAACACAAAAAATTCGCTTCCAACGAAATCACGCTAGAACACAAAAAAAAACTCTTCCAACGATATTACCCCACAAGACCAAAATTCTTTTCCAACGAAATCTCTGGAGAACACAAATATTCACTTCCAAAGATATCATCCCAGAGCACAAAAAATTCGCTTCCAACGAAATCACCCTAAAACACAAAAATTCCCTTTCTAAGAAATCACCTGAGAATACAAAAAAATTCGCTTCCAACGAAATCACCCCAGAGCACAAAAAATTCGCTTCCAACGAAATGACTCCACAGCACAGAACAAACTCTTCAAACGAAATGACCCCATACTTCATAAGATTGCTTGCATTGAACAAACCGGAGAACACAAAAAATTCTATTTCCAACCATATTACCCCAGAAGACAAAAAATTCTTTTCCAATGAAATCTCCTGAGAACACAAATATTCGCTTCCAAAGATATCATCCCAGCGCACAAAAAATTCGCTTCCAAAAAAATCAACCTAGAACACAAAAATTCCCTTTCAATGAAATCACCCGAGAACACAAAAAATTCACTTCCAAAAAAATGACTCCAGAGCACAGAAAACAGGCTTCCAATGAAATGACCCCAGAACACAAAAAATTCCCTTCCAACGAAAACACCCTAGAACATAAAAAAATCGCTTCCATCGAAATCACCTCAGAAGACAAAAAATTCGCTTCCAACCAAATCACCCCAGAGCACAAAAAATTCACTTTCAACGAAATCAACCTAGAATACAAAAATTCCCTTTCAACGAAATCACCCGAGAACACAAAAAATTGACTCCAACGAAATTACCAGAGAAGACAAAAATTTCTTTTAAAACGAAATCAACTGAGAACACAAATATTCGCTTCCAGATATATCATACCAGAGAATGAAAAATTCGCTTCCAACGAAATCACCCTAGAACACAAAGTTTCCGTTTCAAAGAAATCACCCGAGAACACAAAAAATTCGCTTCCAATGAAATCAACCCAGAACACAAAAAATTCGCTTGCAACGAAATCTCCTGAGAACACAAAAATTCGCTTCCAACGAAATCACCCCAGAGCACAAAAAATTGGTTTCCAAAGAAATGACTCCAGAGCATAGAAAACACGCTTCCAACGAAATGACCCCATACTTCAAAAATTTGCTACCATCGATATCACCCCAGAACACAAAAAATTCGCTTCCAATGAAATTACCACAGAACACAAAAAATTCGCTTCCAACGAAATCAGCCCAGAACACAAAAAATTCGCTTTCAAAGAAATCTTCTGAGAACACAAATATTCGCTTCCAACGAAATCACCCCAGAGTACAAAAAATTGGTTTCCAACGAAATGACTCCAGAGCACAGAAAACACGCTTCCAACGAAATCACCCGAGAACAGAAAAAATTTGCTTTCAACGAATTCAACCAAGAACACAACAAATTCGCTTCCAACAAAATGACCCCCTACTTCAAAAATTTGCTTCCATCGAAAAGACCGGAGAACACAAAAAATTCTCTTCCAAAGATATTACCCCAGAAGACAATAAATTCTTTTCCAACGAAATCTCCTGAGAACACAAATATTCGCTTCCAAAGATATCATCCCAGAGCACAAAAAATTTGCTTCCAACAAAATCATCCTAGAACACAAAAATTCCCTTTCAACGAAATCACCCAAGAACACAAAAAATTTGCTTCCAACGAAATGACTCCAGAGCACAGAAAACATGCCTCCAACGAAATGATCCCATACTTCAAAAATTTGCTTCCATGGAAATCACGGGAGAACACGAAAAATTCACTTCCAAAGAAATTACCCCCGAAGACAAAAATTTCTTTTCCAACGAAATCTACTGAGAACACAATTATTCGCTTCCAAAGATATCATCCCAGAGCACAAAAAATTCGCTTCCAATGAATTCACCCTAGAACACAAAAATTCCCTTTCAAAAAAATCACCCGAGAACACAAAAAATTCGCTTCCAACGAAATCACCCCAGAACACAAAAATTCGCTTCCAACGAAATCTTCTGAGAACACAAATATTCGCTTCCAACGAAATCACCCCAGAGTACAAAAAATTGGCTTCCAACGAAATGACTCCAGAGCACAGAAAACACGCTTCCAACGAAATCACCCGATAACAGAAAAAATTTTCTTTCAACGAATTCACCCGAGAACACAACAAATTCGCTTCCAAGGAAATGATCCCATATTTCAAAAATTTGCTTCCATCGAAATCACCTGAGAACAGAAAAAATTAGCTTCCAACGAAATTACCCCAGAACACAAAAAATTCGCTTCCAACGAAATCAACCCAGAACACAAAAAATTCTCTTCTAACGATATTACCCCAGAAGACAAAAAATTCTTTTCCAATGAAATGTCCTGAGAACACAAATATTTGCTTTCAAAGATATCATCCCAGAGCACAAAAAATTCGATTCCTATGAAATCACCCTAGAACACAAAAATTCCCTTTCAAGGAAATCACCTGAGAACACAAAAAATTCGCTTGCAACGAAATCTCCTGAGAACATAAATATTCGCTTCCAACGAAATCACCACAGAGCACAAAAAAATTTGCTTCCAACGAAATGACTCCAGAGCACAGAAAACACGCTTCCAACTAAATGACCACCTATTTCAAAAATTTGCTTCCATCGAAAAGTCCGGAGAACACAAAAAATTCTCTTCCAACAATATTACCCAGAAGACAAAAAATTCGTTTCCAACGAAATCTTCTGGGAACACAAATGTTTGCTTCCAAAAAATCATACCAGAGCACAAAAAAATTTGCTTCCAACGAAATCACCCTAGAAAACAAAAAATTCCCTTTCAACGAAATCACCTGAGAACAAAAAAAAATTCGCTTCCAAAGAAATCACCCCAGAACACAAAAAATTCGCTTGCAACGAAATGATCCCATACTTCAAAAATTTGCTTCCATCGAAATCACCCCAGAACAGAAAAAATTCGCTTCCAACGAAATTACCCCAGGACACAAAAAATTCGCTTCCAACGAAATGACTCCAGAGCACAGCAAACACGTTTCCAACGAAATGACCCCATACTTCAAAAATATGCTTCCATCGAAAAGACCGGAGAACACAAAAAATTCTCTTCCAACGAGATTACCCCAGAAGACAAAAAATTCTTTTCCAACGAAATCTCCTAATAACACAAATACTTGCTTCCAAAGATATCATCCCAGGGCACAAAAACTTCTCTTCCAAAAAAATCACCCTAGAACACAAAAATTCCCTTTCAAGGAAATCACCTGAGAACACAAAAAATTCGCTTGCAACAAAATCTCCTGAGAACATAAATATTCGCTTCCAACGAAATCACCACAGAGCACAAAAAATTTGCTTCCAACGAAATGACTCCAGAGCACAGAAAACACGCTTCCAACTAAATGACCACCTATTTCAAAAATTTGCTTCCATCGAAAAGTCCAGAGAACACAAAAAATTCTCTTCCAACAATATTACCCAGAACACAAAAAATTCGTTTCCAAAGAAATCTCCTGGGAACACAAATGTTTGCTTCCAAAAAATCATACCAGAGCACAAAAAATTTGCTTCCAACAAAATCACCCTAGAACACAAAAAATTCCCTTTCAACGAAATCTCCCGAGAACACAAAAAATTCACGTCCAACGAAATTACCACAGAACAGAAAAAATTTCCTTCCATCGAAATCACCCCAGAACACAAAAAATTCGCTTCCAAGGAAATCATGCTAGAACACAAAAAATCAGTTTTCAATGAAATACCCGAAGAACACAAAAAATTCGCTTCCAACGAAATTACCCCAGAAGACAAAAAATTCGCTTCCAACGAAATCACCTCAGAACACAAAAAATTCACCTCCAACGAAATGATTCCAGAGCACAGAAAACATGCTTCCAACGAAATGATCCCATACTTCAAAAATATGCTTCCATCGAAATCACCCAAGAACACAAAAATTCGCTTCCAACGAAATTACCCCCGAAGACAATAATTTCTTTTCCAAAGAAATCTCCTGAGAACACAAATATTCGCTTCTAAAGATACCATCCCAGAGCACAAAAACTTCGCTTCCAAAGAAATCACCCTAAAACACAAAATTTCCCTTTCAACGAACTCACCTGAGAACACAAAAAATTCGCTTCCAAAGAAATCACCCCAGAACACAAAAAATTCGCTTCCAACGAAATGATCCCATACTTCAAAAATTTGCTTCCATCGAAATCACCCGAGAACAGAAAAAATTCGCTTCCAACGAAATTACCCCAGGACACAAAAAATTCGCTTCCAACGAAATCACCCCAGAACACAAAAAATTCGCTTCCAACGAAATGACTCCAGAGCACAGCAAACACGTTTCCAACGAAATGACCCCATACTTCAAAAATTTGCTTCCATCGAAAAGACCGGAGAACACAAAAAATTCTATTCTAACGATATTACCCCAGAAGACAAAAAATTCTTTTCCAATGAAATCTCCTGAGAACACAAATATTCGCTTCCAAAGATATCATCCCAGAGCACAAAAACTTCTCTTCCAAAGAAATCACCCTAGAACACAAAAATTCCCTTTCAACGAAATCACCCGAGAACACAAAAAATTCGCTTGCAACGAAATCTCCTGAGAACACAAATATTTGCTTCCAACGAAATCACCCCAGAGTACAAAAAATTCGCTTCCAACGAAATGACTCCAGAGCACAGAAAACACGCTACCAACGAAATCACCCGAGAACACAGAAAATTGGCTTCTATTGATATCCCCACAGAAGACAAAAAATTAGCTTCCAAACAAAACACCCCAGAGCACAAAAAAGTTGCTTCCAACGAAATCACCCTAGAACATAAAAAATTCGCTTCCAACGAAATCACCCCAGAACACAAAATATTCACTTCCAACTAAATGACTCCAGAGCACAGAAAACACGCTTCCAAAGAAATGACCCCCTACTTCAAAAATTTGCTTCCATCGAAAAGACCGGAGAACACAAAAAATTCTCTTCAAATGATATTACCCCAGAAGACAAAAAATTCTTTTCCAACGAAATCTCCTGATAACACAAATACTTGCTTCCAAAGATATCATCCCAGCGCAAAAAAACTTCGCTTCCAAAGAAATCACCCTAGAACACAAAAATTCCCTTTCAAGGAAATCACCTGAGAACACAAAAAATTCGCTTCCAACGAAATCACCCCAGAACACAAAAAATTCACTTGCAACGAAATCACCCCAGAACACAAAAAATTCGCTTCCAAGGAAATTACCCCAGAACACCAAAAATTCGCTTGCAACGAAATCACCCTAGAACATAAAAAATTTGCTTTCAACGAAATCACCCGAGAACACAACAAATTCGCTTCCAACGAAATTTCCCCAGAACACAAAAAATTCGCTTGCAATGAAATCACCCTAGAACATAAAAAACTCGCTTCAAACGAAATCACCCGAGAACACAACAAATTCGCTTCCAAAGAAATCACGCCAGAGCACAAAAAATTCGGTTCCAACGAAATGACTCCAGAGCACAGAAAACACGCTTCCAACGAAATCACCTGAGAACACAGAAAATTCGCTTCTATTGAAATCACCACAGAAGTCAAAAAATTCGCTTCCAAACAAATCACCCCAGAGCACAAAAAATTCGCTTCCAACAGAATCACCCTAGAACATAAAAAATTTCCTTTCAACGAAATCACCCGAGAACACAACAAATTCGCTTCCGAAGAAATTACCCCAGAACACAAAAAATTCGCTTGCAACGAAATCACCCTAAACCATAAAAAACTCACTTCAAACGAAATCACCCGAGAACACAAAAAATTCGCTTCCAACGAAATCACCCAAAACACAAAAATTTCGCTTCCAATGAAATGACTCCAAAGCACGGAAAACACACCTCCAACGAAATTATCCCATCCTTCAAAAATTTGCTTCCATCGAAATCACCCAAGAACACAAAAAATTCGCTTCCAACGAAATAACCCCCGAAGACAAAAATTTCTTTTCCAACGAAATCTCCTGAGAACACAAATATTCGCTTCCAAAGATACCATCCCAGAGCACAAAAAATTCGCTTCCAACGAAATCACCTTAGAACACAAAAATTCCCTTTCAACCAAATCACCCGAGAACACAAAAAATTCGCTTCCAAAGAAATCACCTCAGAACACAAAAAATTCACTTCCAAAGAAATGATCCCATATTTCAAAAATTTGCTTCCATCGAAATCACCCATGAACCCCAAAAATTTGCTTCCAAAGAAATCACCCCAGAACACAAAAATTCGCTTCCAACGAAATGACTCCAGAGCACAGAAAACACGCTTCCAACGAAATGACCCCTTACTTCAAAAATTTGCTTACATCGAAAAGACCGGAGAACACAAAAACTTCTCTTCTAACGATATTACCCCAGAAGACAAAAAATTCTTTTCCAACAAAATCTCCTGAGAACACAAATATTCGCTTCCAAAGATATCATCCCAGAGCACAAAAACTTCTCTTCCAAACAAATCAAGCTAGAACACAAAAATTACCTTTCAACGAAATCACCCGAGAACACAAAAAATTCGCTTGCAACTAAATCTCCTGAGAACACAAATATTCGCTTCCAACGAAATCACCCCAGAATACCAAAAATTCGCTTCCAACGAAATGACTCCACAGCACAGAAAACACGCTTCCAACGAAATCACCCGAGAACACAGAAAATTCGCTTTTATTGAAATCACCACAGAAGACAAAAAATTCGCTTGCAAACAAATCACCGCAGAGCACAAAAAAGTTGCTTCCAACAAAATCACCCTAGAACATAAAAAATTTGCTTTCAACGAAATCACCCGAGAACACAACAAATTCGCTTCCAACGAAATTACCCCAGAACACAAAATATTTGCTTGCAACGAAATCACCGTAGAACATAAAAAACTGGCTTCAAACGAAATCACCCGAGAACACAAAAAATTCGCTTCCAACGAAATCACGCCAGAGCACAAAAAATTCGCTTCCAACGAAATGACTCCAGAGCACAAAAAACACGTTTCCAAAGAAATCACCCGAGAACACAGAAAATTGGCTTCTATTGAAATCACCACAGAAGACAAAAAATTAGCTTCCAAACAAATCACCCCAGAGCACAAAAAAGTTGCTTCCAACGAAATCACCCTAGAACATAAAAAATTCGCTTCCAACGAAATCACCCCAGAACACAAAAAATTCGCTTCCGAAGAAATGACCCCAGAACACAAAAAATTCGCTTGCAACGAAATCACCCTAGACCATAAAAAACTCACTTCAAACGAAATCACCGGAGAACACGAAAAATTCGCTTACAACGAAATCACCCAAGACACAAAAATTTCGCTTCCAATGAAATGACTCCAAAGCACAGAAAGCACACCTCCAACGAAATTATCCCATACTTCAAAAATTTGCTTCCATCGAAATCACCCAAGAACACAAAAAATTCGCTTCCAATGAAATTACCCCTGAAGACAGAAATTTCTTTTCCAACAAAATCTCCTGAGAACACAAATATTCGCTTCAAAAGATACAATCGCAGAGCACAAAAAATTCGCTTCCAACGAAATCACCCTACAACACAAAAATTCCCTTTCAACCAAATCACCCGAGAACACAAAAAATTCGCTTCCAACGAAATCACCCCAGAACACAAAAAATTCGCTTCCAACCAAATGACTCCAGAGCACAGAAAACATGCTTCCAACGAAATGACCCCATACTTCAAAAATTTGCTTCCTTCGAAAAGACCGGAGAACACAAAAACTTCTCTTCTAACGATATTACCCCAGAAGACAAAAAATTTTGTTCCAACGAAATCTCCTGAAATCACAAAATTTCGCTTCCAATGAAATTACCCCTGAAGACAGAAATTTCTTTTCCAACAAAATCTCCTGAGAACACAAATATTCGCTTCCAAAGTTATCATCCCACACCAAAAAAAATTCGCTTCCAACGAAATCACCCCAGAACACAAAAATTCCCTTTCAACGATATCACCCGAGAACACAAAAAATTCGCTTCCAACGAAATCACCCCAGAGCACAAAAAATTCGCTTACAACAAAATGACACCCTACTTCAAAAAATTGCTTCCATCGAAAAAACCGGAGATCACAAAAGTCTCTTCCAACGATATTACCCCATAAGACAAAAAATTCTTTTCCAGCGCAATCTCCTGAGAACACAAATATTCGATTACAACGAAATCACCCCAGAGCACAAAAAATTTGCTTCCAACGAAATGACTCCAGAGCACCGAAAACATGCTTCCAATGAAATGACACCCTACTTCAAAATTTGCTTCCATCGAAAAAACAGGAGAACACAAAAAATTGTATTCCAACGATATTACCCCAGAAGACAGAAAATTATTTTCCCACGAAATCTCTTGAGAACACAAAATTCGTTTCAAAAGATATCATCCCAGAGCACAAAAAATTCGCTTCCAACGAAATGACTCCAGAACACAGAAAACACGCTTCCAACGAAATGACCCCCTTCTTCAAAAATTTGCTTCGATCAAAAAAATCGGAGAACACAAAAAATTCTCTTCCAACGACATTACCCCAGAAGACAAAAAATTCTTTTCCAACGAAATCTCCTGAGAAAACAAATATTCGCTTCCAAAGGTATCGTCCCAGAGCACAAAAAAATCATTTCAAAGAAATCACCCTAGAACTCAAAAATTCCTTTCCAACGAAATCACCCGAGAACACAAAAAATTCTCTTCCAATGAAATTACCCCA
Source organism: Meriones unguiculatus (assembly GCF_030254825.1). Classification (NCBI taxonomy): domain Eukaryota; kingdom Metazoa; phylum Chordata; class Mammalia; order Rodentia; family Muridae; genus Meriones; species Meriones unguiculatus. The sequence continues at coordinate 81,553,218 of NC_083353.1, read as the reverse complement.
GAATACAAAAAATTCTCTTGCAACGAAATCTCCTGGGAACACAAATATTCGCTTCCATCGAAATCATCCCAGAGCACAAAAAATTCGAATACACCAAAATGACTCCAGAGGACAGAAAATATGCTTCCAACGAAATGACCACCTACTTCAACAATTTGCTTCGATCAAAAAACCATAGAACACAAAAATTCTCTTCCAACGACATTACCCGAAAAGACAAAAAATTCTTTTCCAAAGAAATCTCCTGAGAACACAAATATTCGCTTCCAAAGATATCATCCCAGAGCATAAAAAATTTGCTTCCAACGAAATCACCCTAGAACACAAAAATTCCCTTTCAACGAAATCACCCGAGAACACAAAAAATTCGCTTCCAACGAAATGACTCAAGAGCACAGAAAACACGTTTCCAACGAAATTACCCCATACTTCAAAAAATTGCTTCCATCGAAAAAACCGGAGAACACAAACAATTCTCTCCCAACAATATTACCCCAGAAGACAAAATATTCTTTTGCAAAGAAAACTCCTGAGAACACACATATTCGCTTCCAAAGATATCATCCCAGAGCACAAAAAAATCATTTCAATGAAATCAACCTAGAACACAAAAATTCCCTTTCAAAGAAATCACATGAGAACACAAAAAATACGCTTCCAACGAACTTACCCCAGAACACAAAAAATTCACTTGCAACGAAATCTCCTGAGAACACAAATATTCGCTTCCAACGAAATAACCACAGAGCACAAAAAATTTGCTTCCAACGAAATGACTCCAGAGCACAGAAAACACGCTTCCAATGAAATGACCCCCTATTTCAAAAATTTGCTTCCATCGAAAAGTCCGGAGGACACAAAAAGTTTTCTTCCAACAATATTACCTCAGAACACAAAAAAATTCGCTTCCAACGAAATCTCCTGAGAACACAAATGTTTGCTTCCAAAAAATCATCCCAGAGGACAAAAAAATTTCCTTCCAACGAAATCACTCTAGAACACAAAAAATTCCCTTTCAACGAAATCTCCCGAGAACACAAAAAATTCGCTTCCAATGAAATTACCCCAGAAAACAAAAAATTCGCTTCCAACGAAATCACCTCAGAACACAAAAAAATTCACCTCCAACGAAATGACTCCAGAGCACAGAAAACATCCTTCCAATGAAATGATCCCATACTTCAAAAATTTGCTTCCATCGAAATCACCCGAGAATACAAAAAATTGGCTTCCAACGATATTACCCCAGAAGACAAAAAATTCTTTTCCCACGAAATCTCCTGAGAACACAAATATTTGCTTCCAAAGATATCATCCCAGAACACAAAAAATTCGCTTCCAATGAAATCACCCTAGTACGCAAAAATTCCCTTTCAAGGAAATCACCCAAGAACACAAAAAATTTGCTTCCAACGAAATCACCCCAAAAAACAAAAAAATTCGCTCCCAACGAAATGACCCCCTACTTCAAAAATTTGCTTCCATCGAAAAAAACGGAAAACACAAAAATTCTCTTCCAACAATATTACCCTAGAAGACAAAAAATTTTTTCCAACGGAATCTCCTGAGAACACATATATTCGCTTCTAAAGATATCATCCCAGAGCACAAAATATTCGATTTCAACGAAATCACCCTAGAACAAAAAAATTCCCTTTCAAAAAAATCACCTGAGAACACAAAAAATTCGCTTCCAACGAAATCACCCCAGAGCACACAAAATTCGCTTCCAACGAAATGACTCCAGAGCACAGAAAACACGCTTCCAACGAAGTGACCCCCTACTTCAAAAATTTGTTTCCATCGAAAAAACCGGCGAACACAAAAAATTCTCCTCCAACGACATTACCCCAGAAGACAAAAAATTCTTTTGCAACGAAATCTCCTGAAAACACAAATATTCGCTTCCAAAGATATCATCCCAGAGCACAAAAAATTCGCTTCCAACGAAATCACCCTAGAACACAAAAATTCCCTTTAAACGAAATCACAAGAGAACACAAAAAATTTGCTTCCAACGAAATCACCCCAGAACAAAAAATTCGCTTGCAACAAAATCGCCTGTGAACACAAATATTCGCTTCCAAAGATATCATCCCCGAGCACAAAAAATTCCCTTCCAACGAAATCACACTAGAACACAAAAATTCGATTTCAAAGAAATCACCCGAGAACACAAAAAATTCGCTTCCAACGAAATCACCCCAGAGCACAGAAAATATGCTTCCAAGAAATGACCCCATACTTCAAAAATTTGCTTCCATCGAAAAAACCGGAGAAGTCAAAAAATTCTCTTCCAACGATATTACCCCAGAAGACAAAAATTCTTTTCCCAAGAAATCTCCTGAAAACACAAATATTCGCTTCCAAAGATATCATCCCAGAGCACAAAAAATTCGCTTCCAACGAAATCACCCTAGAACACAAAAATTCCCTTTAAACGAAATCACAAGAGAACACAAAAAATTCGCTTCCAACGAAATCACCCCAGAACAAAAAATTCGCTTGCAACGAAATCTCCTGAGAACACAAATATTCACTTCCACAGATATCATCCCAGAGCACAAAAAATTCCCTTTCAACGAAATCTCCCGAGAACACAAAAAATTTCCTTCCTTCGAAATCACCCCAGAACACAAAAAATTCGCTTCCAACGACATCACCACAAAGCACAAAAAATTTGCTTCCAACGAAATGACTCCAGAGCACAGAAAACACGCTTCAACGAAATGACCCCCTACTTCAAAAACTTGCTTCCATTGAAAAGTCTGGAGAACACAAAAAATTCTCTTTCAACAATATTACCCCATAACACAAAAAATTCATTTCCAAAGAAATCTCCTGAGAACACAATAGTTTGCTTCCAAAAAACATCGCAGAGCACAAAAAAATTCACTCCCGACAAAATCACCCTAGAACACAAAAAATTCCCATTCAACGAATTCTCCCGAGAACACAAAAAATTCACGTGCAAAGAAATTACCACAGAACAGAAAAAATTTCCTTCCTTCGAAATCACCCCAGAACACAAAAAATTCGCTTCCAACGAAATAATGCTAGAACAGAAAAAAATAGTTTTCAACGAAATCACCCGAGAACACAAAAAAATCGCTTTCAACAAAATTACCCCAGAAGACAAAAAATTCGCTTCCAACGAAATCACCCCAGAACACAAAAAATTCACTTCCAACGATATGACTCCAGAGCACAGAAAACATGCTTTCAATGAAATGAAACCCTACTTCAAAAATTTGCTTCCATCGAAATCACCCGACAACACAAAAAATTCGCTTCCAACGTTATTACCCCCGAAGACAAAAATTCTTTTCCAACGAAATCTCCTGAGAACACAAATATTCGCTTCCAAAGATATCATCCCAGAGCACAAAAAATTCGCTTCTAACGAAATCACCCTAGAACATAAAAATTCCCTTTCAACAAAATCACCCGAGAACACAAAAAATTCGCTTCCAACAAAATCACCCCAGAGCACAAAAAAATTTGCTTCCAACGAAATGAACCCCTACTTCAAAAATTTGCTTCCATCGAAAAAAAAGGAGAACACAAAAAATTCTCTTTCACCGATATTAACCCAGAAGACAAAAAATTTTTTCCAACGAAATCTCCTGAGAACACATATATTTGCTTCCAAAGATATCATCCCAGAGCACAAATAATTTGATTGCAACGAAATCACCATAGAACAAAAAAATTCCCTTTCAAAAAAATCACCTGAGAACACAAAAAATTCGCTTCCAACGAAATCCCCCCAGAACACAAAAAATTCGATTCCAACGAAATGACTTCAGAGCACAGAAAACATGCCTCCAACGAAATGATCCCATACTTCAAAAATTTACTTCCATGGAAATCACCCGAGAACACAAAAAATTAACTTCCAAAGAAATTACCCCGGAAGACAAAAATTTCTTTTCCAACAAAATCTCCTGAGAACACAAATATTCGCTTCCGAAGATATCATCCCAGAGCACAAAAAATTCGCTTCCACTGAAATCACCCTAGAACACAAAAATTCCCTTTCAAAAAAATCATCCAAGAACACAAAAAATTCGCTTCCAACGAAATCACCCAGACAGAAAAAATTCGCTTGCAACGAATTCTTCTGAGAACACAAATATTTGCTTCCAAAGATATCATCCCAGAGCACAAAAAATTCTCTTCCAATGAAATCACACTAGAACGCAAAAATTCCCTTTCAACGAAATCACGCGAGAACACAAAAAATTCGCTTCCAAGGAAATGAGTCCACAGCACCCAAAACATGTTTCCAACAAAATGACCCTCTACTTCAAAAAATTGCATCCATCGAAAAAACCGGAGAACACAAAAAATTCTCTTCCAACGAAATTATCCCATAAGACAAAAAATTCTTTTCCCACGAAATCTCCTGAGAACACAAAATTCGTTTCAAAAGATATCATCCCAGAGCACAACAAATTCGCTTCCAACGAAATCACACAAGAACACAAAAATTCCCTTTCAACGAAATAACGCGAGATCACAAAAAATTAGGTTCCAACGAAATTACCCCAGAACACAAAAATTCGCTTGCAATGAAATCTCCTGAGAAAACAAATATTCGCTTCCATCGAAATCACCCCAGAGTACAAAAAATTCGCTTCCACCGAAATGACTCCAGAGCACAGAAAATATGCTTCCAACGAAATGACCCCCTACTTCAAAAATTTGCTTCGATCGAAAAAACCAGAGAACACAAAAAATTCTCTTCCAACGACATTACCCCTGAAGACAAAAAATTCTTTTCCAATGAAATCTCATGAGAACACAAATATTCGCTTCCAAAGATATCATCCCAGAGCACAAAAAATTTCCTTCCAACGAAATCACCCTAGAACACAAAAATTCCCTTTCAACGATATCACCCGAGAACACAAAAAAATTCGCTTCCAACGAAATCACCCCAGAGTACAAAAAATTCGCTTCCAACAAAATGACTACAGAGCACAGAAAACACGCTTCCAACGAAATGACCCCATACTTCAAAAATTTCCCTCCATCGAAAAAACCGGAGAACACAAAAAATTCTCTTCCAACGATATTACCCCAGAAGACAAAAAATTCTTTTCCAACGAAATGTCCTGAGAACACAAATATTCGCTTCCAAAGATATCATCCCAGAGCACAAAAAAATCATTTCAACGAAATCACCCTAGAACACAAAAATTCCCTTTCAAGGAATCACCTGAGAACCCAAAAAATTCGCTTCCAACGAAATCACCCCAGAGCACAAAAAATTCGCTTCCAACGAAATTACCCCAGAACACAAAACATTTGCTTGCAACGAATTCTCCTGAGAACACAAATATTTGCTTCCAAAGATATCATCCGAGAGCACAAAAAATTCTCTTCCAACATAATCACACTACAACGCAAAAATTCCCTTTCAACGATATCACGCGAGAACACAAAAAATTCGCTTCCAACGAAATGAGTCCAGAGCACTGAAAACATGCTTCCAACGAAATGACCCCCTACTTCAAAAATTGCTTCCATTGAAAAAACCGGAGAACACAAAAAATTCTCTTCCAACGACATTACCCCATAAGACAAAAAATTCTTTTCCAGCGCAATCTCCTGAGAACACAAATATTCGATTACAACGAAATCACCCCAGAGCACAAAAAATTCGCTTCCAACGAAATGACTCCAGAGCACAGAAAACATGCTTCCAATGACATGACCACTACTTCAAATATTTGCTTCCATCGAAAAACCCGAGGACACAAAAAATTCTATTCCAACGATATTAATCCAGAAGACAAAAAATTCTTTTCCAACGAAATCTCCTGAGAACACAAATATTCGCTTCCAAAGATATCATCCCAGAGCACAAAAAAATCATTTCAACGAAATCACCCCAGAACACAAAAATTCCCTTTCAAGGAAATCACCCGAGAACACAAAAAATTCTCTTCCAATGACATTACCCCAGAAGAAAAAATTCTTTTTCAACGAAATCTCCTGAGAACACAAATATTCGCTTCCAAAGATATCATCCCAGAGCACAAAAAAATCATTTCAACGAAATCACCCCAGAACACAAATTTCCCTTTCAAAGAAATCACGTGAGAACGCAAAAAATACGTTTCCAACGAAATTACCATAGAACACAAAAAATTCACTTGCAACGAAATCTCCTGAGAACACAAATATTCGCTTCCAACAAAATCACCCCAGAGTACAAAAAATTTGCTTCCAACGAAATGACTCCAGAGCACAGAAAACACGCTTCCAACGAAATGACCCACTACTTCAAAATTTGCTTCCATCGAAAAAACCGGAGAACACAAAAAATTCTCTTCCAACGATATTACCCCAGAAGAGAAAAAATTATTTTCCAACGAAATCTCCTGAGAACACAAATATTCACTTCCAAAGATATCATCCCAGACCACAATAAAATTCGCTTCCAAAGAAATCACCCTAGAACACAAAAATTCCCTTTCAAGGAAATCACCCGAGAACATAAAAAATTTGCTTCCAACGAACTCACTCCAGAGCACAGAAAACACGTTTCGAACGAAATGATACCATACTTCAAAAATTTGCTTCCATCGAAATCACTTGAGAATACAAAGTATTCTCTTCCAACGAAATTACCCCAGAACACAAAAAAATTCGCTTCCAAAGAAATCACCATAGAACATAAAAAATTCGCTTTCAACGAAATCACCCGAGAACACAAAAAATTTGCTTCCAACGAAATTACCCCAGAACACAAAAAATTCGCATGCAAGGAAATCTTCTGAGCACACATATATTCGCTTCCACAGAAATCATCGCGAAGCACAAAAAAATTCGCTTCCAACGAAATCTCCCTAGAACACAAAAAATTCCCTTTCAACGAAATCACCCGAGAACACAAAAAATTCCCTTTCAACGAAATCACCTTAGAACACAAATAATTCGATTGCAATGAAATCTCCTAAGAACACAAATATTCGCTTCAAACGAATTCACCCCAGATCAAAAAGAATTCCCTTCCAACGAAATGACTCCAGAGCACAGAAAACATGCTTCAAAAGAAATGACCCCATACTTCAAAAATTTACTTCCATCCAAAAAACCGGAGAACATAAAAAATTCCAACGAAATCACCCGAGAACACAAAAAATTTGCTAGCAACGAAATCTCCTGAGAAGAAAATATTCGTTTCCAAGGAAATCACCACAGAGCACAAAAAATTCGCTTCCAAAGGAATCACCCTTAAACATAAAAAATTCGCTGCCAACGAAATGACTCCAGAACACAGAAAACACGCTTCCAACAAAATGACCCCAAACTTCAAAAATTTGCTTCCATTGAAATCATCCGAGAACATGAAAAATTTGCTTCCAACGAAATTACCCCAGAACCCAAAAAATTCGCTTGCAACAAAATCGTCTGAGAACACATATATTTGCTTCCAACGGAATCACCCCAGAGCACAAAAAATTCGCTTCCAACCAAATGACTCCAGAGCACAGAAAACACGCTTCCAAAGAAATGACCACATACTTCAAAAATTTGCTTCCATCGAAATCACCCCAGAATACAAAAAATTCGCTTCCAACGAAATCTCCTGAGAACACAAATATTCGCTTCCAACGAAATCACCCCAGAACACAAAAAATTCGCTTGCAACGAAATCTCCTGAGAACACAAACATTCGCTTCCAACGAAATCACCGCAGAGCACAAAAAATTCGCTTCCAACGAAATGACTCCAGAGCACCGAAAACACGCTTCCAATGAAATGACCCCCTACTTCAAAAATTTGCTTCCATCGAAAAGACCGTAGTACACAAAAAATTCTCTTTTAAAGATATTACCCCAGAAGAAAAAAAATCTTTTCCAAGGAAATCCCCTGAGAACACCATTATTCACTTCCAAAGATATCATCCCAGATCAGAAAAAAATTGCTTCCAATTAAATCACCCTAGAACACAAAAATTCCCTTCCAACGAAATCACCACAGAGCACAAAAAATTCGCTTCCAAAGAAATGACTCCAGGGCACAGAAAACATGATTCCAACGAAATGACCCCATATATCAAAAATTCGCTTCCATCGAAATCCCCAGAGAACACAAAAAAATCGCTTCCAACGAAATCACCCCAACACACAAAAAATTTACTTCCAAAGAAATCAACCCAGAACACGAAAAATTTGCTTCTATCGAAATCACCCGAGAACAGAAAAAAATTCGCTTCCAACAAAAATACCCCAGAACATAAAAAATTAGCTTCAAACGAAATCACCAGGGAACACAAATATTTGCTTCCAACGACATCACCCAGGAACATAAAAAATTCGCTTCCATCGAAATCACCCGAGAACACAAAAGAATTCGCTTCCAACGAAATTACCCCAGAACACAAGAAATTCGCTTCCAATGAAATCACCCCAAAGGACAAAAAAATTCGCTTCCAATAAATGTCCCTATACTTCAAAAATTTGCTTCCATCGAAATTACCTGAGAAGACAAAAAATTCGCTTCCAACGAAATTACCCCAGAACACAAAAAATTCGCTTGCAAAGAAATCTCCTGAGAAGACAAATATTCGCTTCCAAAGAAATCACCCCAGAGCACAAAAAATTCGCTTCCAACGAAATCACCCCAAGCAAAAAAAATTCGTTTTCAACGAAATGAGTCCATACTTGAAAAATTTGCTTCCATCGAAAAAACCGGAGAAAACAAAAATTTGATTCCAATGAAATTACCCCAGAACACAAAATTTCGCTTGCAACTAAATCTCCTGAGAACACAAATATTCGCTTCCAAAGAAAACATCCCAGATCACAAAAAATTCGCTTCCAACGAAATCACCCTAGAACACAAAAAATTCCCTTTCAACGAAATCACCCAAGAACACAAAATATTTGCTTCCAACGAAATCACCACAGAGCACAAAAAATTCGCTTCCAAAGAAATGACTCCAGAGCACAGAAAAAACGCTTCCAATGAAATGACCCCAGAACACAAAAAATTCGCCTCCAACGAAATCACCCTAGAACATAAAAAATTCACTTCCATCGAAATCACCACAGAAGACAAAAAATTCGCTTCTAACCAAATCACCCCAGAGCACAAAAAATTCGCTTCGAATGAAATCACCCTAGAACATAAAAAATTCCCTTTCAACGAAATCACCCGAGAACACAAAAAATTCGCTTGCAACAAAATCGTCTGAGAACACATATATTCGCTTCCAACGGAATCACACCACAACACAAAAAATTCGCTTCCAACGAACTGACTCCAGAGCACAGAAAACACGTTTCGAACGAAATGATACCATACTTCAAAAATTTGCTTTCATCGAAATCACCCGAGAATACAAAATATTCTCTTCCAACGAAATTACCCCAGAACACAAAAAAATTCACTTCCAACGAAATCACCCCAGAACACAAAAAATTTGGTTCCAATGAAATGACTGCAGAACACAGAAAACACGCTTCCAATGAAAGGACCCCAGAAGACAAAAAAATTAATTTCCAAAGAAATCACCATAGAACATAAAAAATTCGCTTTCAACGAAATCACCCGAGAACACATAAAATTCGCTTCCAACGAAATTACCCCAGAACACAAAAAGTTCGCTTGCAACGAAATCTCCTGAGAACACAAATATTCGCTTCAAACGAAATCACCGAGGAGCAAATAAATTCGCTTCCAATGAAATGACTCCAGAGCACAGAAAAAATGCTTCCAACGAAATGACCCCCTACTTCAAAAATTTGCATCCATCGAAAAAACCCGAGAACACAAAAAATTCGCTTCCAACCATATTACCCCAGAAGACAAAATATTCTTTACCAACGAAATCTCCTGAGAACACAAATATTCTCTTCCAAAGATATCATCCCAGAGCACAAAATTTCGCTCCCAACGAAATCACCCTAGAACAAAAAAAATCCCTTCCAAAGAAATCACCCCAGAGCAGAAAAAATTTGCTTCCACCGAAATGACTCCAAAGCACAGAAAACACGCTTCCAGAAAAATGAATCCATAACACAAAAATTATTCCAACGAAATCACCCTAGTACATAAAAAATTCGCTTCCATGGAAATCACCACAGAAGACAAAAAATTCGTTTCCAATGAAATCACCCCAGAGCACAAAGAATTCGCTTCCAACGAAATGACTCCAGAGCAAAGAAAACAAGCTTCAAATGAAATTACCCCAGAACACAAAAAATTCGCTTCCAACGAAATCACCCTAGAACATTAAAAATTCGCTTCCTTCGAAATCACCACAGAAGATAAAAAATTCGCTTCCAACCAAATCACCCCAGAGCTCAAAAAATTCGCTTTTACGAAATTACCCTAGAACATAAAAAATTCGCTTTCAACGAAATCACCCGAGAACACAAAATATTTGCTTCCAACGAAATCACCCAAGAGCACAAAAAATTCGCTGCCAACGAAATGACTCCAGAGCACAGAAAACACGCTTCCAACGAAATGACCCCATACTTCAAAAATTTGCTTCCATCGAAATCACCCAAGAACACAAAAAATTCGCTTCCAACGAAATTACCCCAGAACACAAAGAATTCGCTTGCAACGAAATCTTCTGAGCACACATATATTCGCTTCCACAGAAATCATTGCAGAGCACCAAAAAATTCGCTTCCAACGAAATCTCCCTAGAACACAAAAAATTCCCTTTCAACGAAATCACCCGAGAACACAAAAAATTCCCTTTCAACGAAATCACCTAAGAACACAAATAATTCGCTTGCAATGAAATCTCCTAAGAACACAAATATTCGCTTCAAACGAATTCACCCCAGAGCAAAAAAAATTCCCTTCCAACGAAATGACTCCAGAGCACAGAAAACATGCTTCAAAAGAAATGACCCCATACTTCAAAAATTTACTTCCATCCAAAAAACCGGAGAACACAAAAAATTCGCTTGCAACGAAATCTTCTGAGAACACAAATATTCGCTGCCAACGAAATCACCCGAGAACACAAAGAATTTGCTAGCAACGAAATCTCCTGAGAAGAAAATATTCGCTTCCAAGGAAATCACCCCAGAGCACAAAAAATTCGCTTCCAAAGGAATCACCCTTAAACATAAAAAATTCGCTGCCAACGAAATGACTCCAGAGCACAGAAAACACGCTTCCAACAAAATGACCCCAAACTTCAAAAATTTGCTTCCATTGAATCATCCGACAACATAAAAAATTTGCTTCCAACGAAATTACCCCTGAACCCAAAAAATTCGCTTGCAACAAAATCGTCTGAGAACACATATATTTGCTTCCAACGGAATCACACCACAACACAAAAAAGTCGCTTCCAACGAAATGACTCCAGAGCACAGAAAACACGCTTCCAAAGAAAAGACCCCATACTTCAAAAATTTGCTTCCATCGAAATCACCCGAGAACACAAAAAATTCGCTTCCAAAGAAATCACCCCAGAGCACAAAAAATTCGCTTCCAACCAAATGATTCCAGAGCACAGAAAACACGCTTCCAACGAAATGACCACATACTTCAAAAATTTGCTTCCATCGAAATCACCCCAGAATACAAAAAATTCGCTTCCAACGAAATCTCCTGAGAACACAAATATTCGCTTCCAACGAAATCACCCCAGAACACAAAAAATTCGCTTGCAACGAAATCTCCTGAGAACACAAACATTCGCTTCCAACGAAATCACCACAGAGCACAAAAAATTCGCTTCCAACGAAATGACTCCAGAGCAAAGAAAACACGCTTCCAATGAAATGACCCCCTACTTCAAAAATTTGCTTCCATTGAAAAGACCGTAGTACACAAAAAATTCTCTTTTAAAGATATTACCCCAGAAGACAAAAAAATCTTTTCCAAGGAAATCCCCTGAGAACACCATTATTCACTTCCAAAGATATCATCCCAGATCAGAAAAAAATTGCTTCCAATTAAATCACCCTAGAACACAAAAATTCCCTTTCAACGAAATCACCCGAGAACACAAAAAATTCGCTTCCAACGAAATCACCACAGAGCACAAAAAATTCACTTCCAAAGAAAAGACTCCAGGGCACAGAAAACATGATTCCAAAGAAATGACCCCATATTTCAAAAATTCGCTTCCATTGAAATCCCCAGAGAACACAAAAAAATCGCTTCCAACGAAATCACCCCAACACACAAAAAAATTACTTCCAAAGAAATCAACCCAGAACACGAAAAAATTGCTTCTATCGAAATCACCCGAGAACAGAAAAAAATTCGCTTCCAACAAAAATACCCCAGAACATAAAAAATTAGGTTCCAACGAAATCACCAGGGAACACAAATATTTGCTTCCAACGAAATCACCCAGGAACATAAAAAATTCGCTTCTATCGAAATCACCCGAGAACACAAAAAAATTCGCTTCCAACCAAATTACCACAGAACACAAGAAATTCGATTCCAATGAAATCACCCCAAAGGAAAAAAATTCGCTTCCAACAAAATGTCCATATACTTCAAAAATTTGCTTCCATCGAAATTACCTGAGAAGTCAAAAAATTTGCTTCCAACGAAATTACCACAGAACACAAAAAATTCGCTTGCAAGGAAATCTCCTGAGAAGACAATATTCGCTTCCAATGAAATCACCCCAGAGGACAAAAAATTCGCTTCCAACGAAATCACCCCAAGCACAAAAAATTCGTTTTCAACGAAATGAGTCCATACTTGAAAAATTTGCTTCCATCGAAAGAACCGGATAAAACAAAAATTTGAGTCCAACGAAATTACCCCAGAACACAAAATTTCGCTTGCAACAAAATCTCCTGAGAACACAAATATTCGCTTCCAAAGAAAACATCCCAGATCACAAAAAATTCGCTTCCAACGAAATCACCCTAGAACACAAAAAATTCCCTTTCAACGAAATCACCCAAGAACACAAAATATTTGCTTCCAACGAAATCACCACAGAGCACAAAAAATTCGCTTCCAATGAAATGACTCCAGAGCACAGAAAAAACGCTTCCAATGAAATGACCCCAGAACACAAAAAATTCGCCTCCAACGAAATCACCCTAGAACATAAAAAATTCACTTCCATCGAAATCACCACAGAAGACAAAAAATTCGCTTCTAACCAAATCACCCCAGAGCACAAAAAATTCGCTTCGAATGAAATCACCCTAGAACATAAAAAATTCCCTTTCAACGAAATCACCCGAGAACACAAAAAATTCGCTTGCAACAAAATCGTCTGAGAACACATATATTCGCTTCCAACGGAATCACACCACAACACAAAAAATTCGCTTCCAACGAACTGACTCCAGAGCACAGAAAACACGTTTCGAACGAAATGATACCATACTTCAAAAATTTGCTTTCATCGAAATCACCCGAGAATACAAAATATTCTCTTCCAACGAAATTACCCCAGAACACAAAAAAATTCACTTCCAACGAAATCACCCCAGAACACAAAAAATTTGGTTCCAATGAAATGACTGCAGAGCACAGAAAACACGCTTCCAATGAAAGGACCCCAGAAGACAAAAAAATTAATTTCCAAAGAAATCACCATAGAACATAAAAAATTCGCTTTAAACGAAATCACCCGAGAACACATAAAATTTGCTTCCAACGAAATTACCCCAGAACACAAAAAGTTCGCTTGCAACGAAATCTCCTGAGAACACAAATATTCGCTTCAAACGAAATCACCGAGGAGCAAATAAATTCGCTTCCAATGAAATGACTCCAGAGCACAGAAAAAATGCTTCCAACGAAATGACCCCCTACTTCAAAAATTTGCATCCATCGAAAAAACCCGAGAACACAAAAAATTCGCTTCCAACCATATTACCCCAGAAGACAAAATATTCTTTACCAACGAAATCTCCTGAGAACACAAATATTCTCTTCCAAAGATATCATCCCAGAGCACAAAATTTCGCTCCCAACGAAATCACCCTAGAACAAAAAAAATCCCTTCCAAAGAAATCACCCCTGAGCAGAAAAAATTTGCTTCCACCGAAATGACTCCAAAGCACAGAAAACACGCTTCCAGAAAAATGAATCCATAACACAAAAATTATTCCAACGAAATCACCCTAGTACATAAAAAATTCGCTTCCATGGAAATCACCACAGAAGACAAAAAATTCGTTTCCAATGAAATCACCCCAGAGCACAAAGAATTCGCTTCCAACGAAATGACTCCAGAGCACAGAAAAAACGCTTCCAATGAAATGACCCCAGAAGACAAAAAATTCGCCTCCAATGAAATCACCCTAGAACATAAAAAATTCACTTCCATCGAAATCACCACAGAAGACAAAAAATTCGCTTCTAACCAAATCACCCCAAAGAACAAAAAATTCGCTTCGAATGAAATCACCCTAGAACATAAAAAATTCCCTTTCAACGAAATGACCCGAGAACACAAAAATTCACGTCCAACGAAATTACCACAGAACAGAAAAAACTTGCTCCCATCGAAATCACCCCGGAACACAAAAAATTCGCTTCCAACGAAATCACGCTAGAACACAAAAAAATTAGCTTTTAAGGAAATCACCTGAGAAAACAAAAAATTCGCATCCAACGAAATCACACCAGAGCACAAAAAATTCACTTCCAACGAACTGACTCCAGAGCACAGAAAACACGTTTCGAACGAAATGATACCATACTTCAAAAATTTGCTTCCATCGAAATCACCCGAGAATACAAAATATTCTCTTCCAACGTAATTACCCCAGAACACAAAAAAATTCGCTTCCAAAGAAATCAACCCAGAACACAAAAAATTCACTTCCAACGAAATCACCCCAGAACACAAAAAATTTGGTTCCAATGAAATGACTGCAGAGCGCAGAAAACACGCTTCCAATGAAAGGACCCCAGAAGACAAAAAAAAAATCACTTCCAAAGAAATCACCATAGAACATAAAAAATTCGCTTTCAACGAAATCACCCGAGAACACAAAAAATTCGCTTCCAACGAAATTACCCCAGAACACAAAAAAATTGCTTGCAACGAAATCTCCTGAGAACACATATATTCGCTTCAAACGAAATCACCGCGGAGCACAAAAAATTCGCTTCCAATGAAATGACTCCAGAGCACAGAAAACATGCTTCCAACGAAATGACCCCCTACTTCAAGAATTTGCATCCATCGAAAAAAAACCCGAGAACACAAAAAATTCGCTTCCAACCATATTACCCCAGAAGACAAAATATTCTTTTCCAACGAAATCTCCTGAGAACACAAATATTCTCTTCCAAAGATATCATCCCAGAGCACAAAATTTCGCTCCCAACGAAATCACCCTAGAACAAAAAAAAATCCCTTCCAAAGAAATCACCCCAGAGCAGAAAAAATTTGCTTCCACCAAAATGACTCCGAAGCACAGAAAACACGCTTCCAAAAAAATGAATCCAGAACACAAAAATTATTTCAACGAAATCACCCTAGTACATAAAAAATTCGCTTCCATGGAAATCACCACAGAAGACAAAAAATTCGTTTCCAATGAAATCTCCCCAGAGCACAAAGAATTCGCTTCCAACGAAATGACTCCAGAGCACAGAAAACAAGCTTCAAATGAAATTACCCCAGAACACAAAAAATTCGCTTCCAACGAAATCACCCTAGAACATAAAAAATTCGCTTCCTTCAAAATCACCACAGAAGACAAAATATTCGCTTGCCACCAAATCACCCCAGAGCTCAAAAAATTCACTTTTACGAAATTACCCTAGAACATAAAAAATTCGCTTTCAACGAAATCACCCGAGAACACAAAATATTCGCTTCCAACGAAATCACCCGAGAGCACAAAAAATTCGCTGCCAACAAAATACTCCAGAGCACAGAAAACACGCTTCCAACGAAATGACCCCATACTTCAAAAATTTGCTTCCATCGAAATCACCCAAGAACACAAAAAATTCGCTTCCATCGAAATCACCCCAGAACACAAAACTTTGCTTCCAAAGAAATCACCCCAGAACACAAAAATTCGCTTCCAACAAAATCACCCTAGAACACAAAAAATTTGCTCCCAAAGAAATCACCGCAGAACACAAAAATTTTGCTTCCAACGAAATGACTCCAGAACACAGAAAAAACGCTACCAACGAAATCACTCGAGAACACAAAAAATTCGCTTCCAACGAAATCATCCTAGAACACAAAAAATTCGCATCCAACGAAATGACTCCAGAGCACAGAAAACACACTTCCAATGAAATGACCCCAGAAAACAAATATTTCGCTTCCATCGAAATCACTGCAAACCACAAAAATTCACATCGAACGAAAAGACTCCAGAACACAGAAAAAATTCTAACAACGAAATCACCTGAGAACACAAAAAATTCGCTTCCAAAGAAATCATCCTAGAACACAAAAAATTCACATCCAACGAAATGACTCCAGATCACAGAAAACAGGCTTCCAGTGAAATGACCCTAGAAAACAAAAATTTCGCTTCCATCGAAATCACCGCAAAACACTAAAATTCACGTCCAACGAAAAGACTCCAGAGCACGTAAAAAAACACGCTTCCAACGAAATGACCCCCTATTTCAAAAATTTGCTTCATTCGAAAAAACCGGAGACACAAAGAATTCGCCTTCCACGAAATCACCCCAGAACACAAAAAATTCGCTTCCAACGATATTACCCCAGAAGAAAAAAAATTTGCTTCCAACGAAATCACCTAAGAACACAAATATTCGCTTCCAAAGAAATCACCCTTAGCACAAAAAATTTGCTTCCAAAGAATTCACCCCAGAGTACAAAAATTCCCTTCCAACAAAATCACCCGAGTACACAAATATTGGCTTCCATTGAAATCACCCCAGAACACAAAAATTTCTCTTCCAACGAAATGACTCAGGAGCACAGAAAACACGCTTGCAACGAAATGACCCCCTACTTCAAAAATTTCCTTCCATCAAAAAAACAGGAGAACACAAAAAATTATCTTACAACGAGATTACCCCAGAAGACAAAAAATTCTTCTCCAACGAAATCTCCTGAAAACACAAATATTCGTTTCCAAAGATATCATCCCAGAGCTCGAAAAACTCGCTTCCAACGAAATCACCCCAGAACACAAAAAATTCACTTGCAACGAAATCTGCTGTGAACACAAATATTCGCTTCCAACGAAATCACACCAAAGCACAAAAAATTCGCATCCAACGAAATGACTCCAGAGCACAGAAAACAGGCTTGCAACGAAATGACCCCCTACTTCAAAAATTAGCTTCCATCAAAAAACCCGGAGAACACAAAAAATTCTCTTCCAACGATATTACCCCAGAAGACAAAAAATTCTTTTCCAACGAAATCTCCTGAAAACACAAATATTCGTTTCCAAAGATATCATCCCAGAGCACAAAAAAATTCGCTTCCAACAAAATCACCCGATGACACAAAAAATTCACGTCCAACGAAATTATCACAGAACAGAAAAATTTGCTTTCATCGAAATCACCCCATAAAACAAAAAATTTGCTTCCAACCAAATCATGCTAGAACACAAAAAATTAGCTTTTTCAACGAAATCACCCGAGAACACAAAAAATTCACTTGCAATGAAATCACCCGAGAGCACAAAAAATTCCCTTGAAAGGAAATGACTCCAGAGCACAGAAAACACGCTTCCAACGAAATGACCCCCTACTTCAAAAATTTGTTTTCATCGAAATCACCTGAGAACACAAAAAATTCACTTCCAACGAAATCACCTCAGAACACAAAAAATTCGCTTGCAACGAAATCTCCTGAGAAGACAAATATTCGCTTCCAGCGAAATCACACCAAAGCACAAAAAATTCGCATCCAACGAAATGACTCCAGAGCACAGAAAACACGCTTGCAACGAAATGACCCCCTACTTCAAAAATTTGCTTCCATCGAATAAACCGGAGAACACAAAAAATTCTCTTCCAACGAGATTACCCCAGAAGACAAAAAATTCTTTTCCAATGAAATCTCCTGAGAACACAAATATTCGCTTCCAAAGAAATCATCCCAGAGCACAAAAAAATTCGCTTCCAACGAAAGCACCCGATAACACAAAAAATTCACGTCCAACGAAATTATCACAGAACAGAAAAAAATTTGCTTCCATCGAAATCACCCCAGAATAAAAAAAATTTGCTTCCAACGAAATCACGCTAGAACACAAAAAATTAGCTTTTTCAACGAAATCACCCGAAAACACAAAATTTCCTTTCAAAGAAATCACGTGAGAACACAAAAAATTCGCTTCCAATGAAATCTCCTGAGAACACAAAAATTCGCTTCCAACGAAATCATCCCAGAGCACAAAAAATTCGCTTCCAACGAAATTACCCTAGAACACAAAAATTCCCGTTCAATGAAATCACCCAAGAACACAAAAAATTCGCTTCCAATGAAAACACTATAGAACAAAAAAAAAATCGCTTCCATCGAAATCACCACAGAAGACAAAAAATTCTCTTCCAATGATATTACCCCAGAAGACAAAAACTTCTTTTCAAACGAAATCTCGTGAGAACACAAATATTCGCTTCCAAAGATATCATCCCAGAGCACAAAAAATTCCCTTCGAACGAAATCACCCAAGAGCACGAAAAATTCGCTTCCAAAGAAATGACTCCAGAGCACAGAAAATACGCTTCCAATGATATGACCCCATACTTCAAAAATTAGCTTCCATCGAAATCACCCCTGAACACAAAATATTCGCTGCCAACGAAATCACCCTAGAACACAAAACATTCCCTTTCAACGAAATCACCCGAGAACACAAAAAAATAGCTTCCAACGAAATGACTCCAGAGCACAGAAAATTCGCTTCCAAAGAATTCACCCTAGAACACAAAAAATTTCCTTTCAACAAAATCACCTGAGAACACAAAAAAGTCACGTCCAACGAAATTACCACAGAACAGAAAAAATTTGCATCCATCGAAATCACCCGAGAACACAAAAAATTCTCTTCCAAAGAAATCACGCTAGAACCCAAAAAATTAGCGTTCAGTGAAATCACACCTGAGCACAAAAAATTCTCTTCCAACGAAATGACTCCAGAGCACATAAAACACGAATCCAAAGAAATGACCCCCTACTTAAAAAATTTGCTTCCATCGAAAAACCGGAGAACATAAAAAATTCGCTTTCAAAGAAATTACCCCAGAACACAAAAAATTCGCTTGCAACGAAATTTTCTGAGAACACAAATATTCGCTTCCAATGAAAAAACCCTAGAACGCAAAAATTCCCTTTCAATGAAATCACCCGAGAACACAAAAAAATTGCTTCCTACGAAATCACTCCAGAGCACAAAATATTCCCTTCCAACGAAAGGACTCCAGAGCACAGAAAACGCGATTGCAACGAAATGTCCCCCTATTTCATATATTTGCTTCCATCGAAATCAATAATTTGCTTCCATTGAAAAAACCGGAGAACACAAAAAATTTGCTTCCAACGAATTTAATCCAGAACAAAAAAATAGGCTTCAAATGAAATGACTCCAGAGCACAGAAAACGAGCTTCCAACGAAATGATCCCATACTTCAAAAATTTGGTTCCATTGAAATCACCCGAGAACACAAAAAATTCCCTTCCAACGAAAGGACTCCAGAGCACAGAAAACACGATTCCAACGAAATGACCCCCTATTTCAAATATTTGTTTCCATCGAAATCACCCGAGAACACAAAAAATTCGCTTCCAACGAAATTACCCCAGAACACAAAAAATTCGCTTGCAACGAAATCTCCTGAGAACACAAAAATTCGCTTCCAGCGAAATCACACCAAAGCACAAAAAATTCGCATCCAAAGAAATGACTCCAGAGCACAGAAAACACGCTTGCAACGAAATGACCCCCTAATTCAAAAATTTGCTTCCATTGAATAAACCAGAGAACACAAAAAATTCTCTTCCAACGAGATTACCCAAGAAGACAAAAAATTCTTTTCCAAAAAAATCTCCTGAGAACACAAATATTCACTTCTAAAGAAATTATCCCAGAGTACAAAAAATTCGCTTCCAACGAAAGCACCCCAGAGCACGAAAAATTCGCTTCCAAAGAAATGACTCCAGAGCACAGAAAACATGCATCCAACGATATGACCCCATACTTCAAAAATTTGCTTCCATCGAAATCACCCGAGAACACAAAAAATTCTCTTCCAACGAAATTACCCCAGAAAACAAAAAATCGCTTCCAACGAAATCTCCTGGGAACAGAAATATTCGCTTCCAAAGAAATCATCCCAGAGCACAAAAAATTCGCTTCCAACGAAATCACCATAGAACACAAAAAATTCCCTTTCAACGAAATCACCCGAGAACACAAAAAATTCACGTCCTACAAAATTACCATAGAACAGAAAAAATTTGCTTCCATCGAAATCACCCTAGAGCACAAAAAATTCCCTTCCAACGAAATGACTCCAGAGCACATAAAACACGATTCCAACGAAATGACCCCCTACTTCAAAAATTTGCTTCCATCGAAAAAAACGGAGAACATAAAAATTCTCTTCCAAAGATATTACCTCAGAAGACAAAAAATTCTTTTCCAACAAAATCTCCTGAGAACACAAATATTCACTTCCAATGATATCATCCCAGAGCACAAAAAATTCACTTCCAAAGAAATCACCCCAGAGCACAAAAAATTCCCTTCCAACGAAATGACTCCAGAGCACAGAAAACACGATTCCAACGAAATGACCCCCTACTTCAAAAATTTTCTTCCATCGAAAAACCAGAGAACATAAAAAATTCGCTTCCAACGAAATTACCCCAGGAAACAAAAAATTCGCTTGCAACGAAATTTTCTGAGAACAAAAATATTCGCTTCCAACGAAATCTCCCCAGAACACAAAAAATTTGCTTCCAACGAAATTACTCCAGAGCACAGAAAACAAGCTTTCCACGAAATGACCCGATATTTCAAAAATGTGCTTCCATCGAAATCACCCAGGAACACAAATAATTCGCTTCCAACAAAATTACCCCAGAACACAAAAAAATTCGCTTCCAACGAAATCTCCTGAAAACACAAATATTCGCTTCCAAACAAATCATTCCAGAGTACAAAAATATTCGCTTCCAACAAAATCACCCTCTAACACAAAAAATTCCCTTTCGACGAAATCACCTGAGAACACAAACGATTCACATCCAACAAAATTACCATAGAACAGAAAAAATTTGCTTCCATCGAAATCACCCAGGAACACAAAAAATTCGCTTCCAAGGAAATGATGCTAGAACACAAAAAATCAGTTTTCAACGAAATCACCCAAGAACACAAAAAATTCGCTTCCAACGAAATCACTCCAGAGCACGAAAAAATTCACTTCCAAAGTAATCAACACAGAACACAAAAAATTCTCTTCCAAACAAGTGACTCCAGAGCACAGAAAACATGCTTCCAACAAAATGACCCCCTACATCAAAAATTTGCTTCCATCAAAAAAACCGGAGAACATAAAAATTCTATTCCAACGATATTACCACAGAAGACAAAAAATTCTTTTCCAACGAAATCTCCTGAGAACACAAATATTCCCTTCCAAAGATATGATCCCAGAGTACGAAAAATTCGCTTCCAAAGAAATTACCCTAGAACACAAAAAATTCGCTTGCAATGAAATCTCCTGTGAACACAAATATTCGCTTCCAACGAAATCACCCAAGAGCACGAAAAATTTGCCTGCAACAAAATCTCCTTAGAACACCAATATTCGCTTCCAACGAAATCACCCGAGAACACAAAAAATCGCTTCCAACGAAATCACCGTAGAACATAAAATATTCGCTTCCATCGAAATCACCCCAGAACACAAAAAATTTGCTTCCAATGAATTTATCCCAGAACACAAAAAATTCCCTTCCAACGAAATCACCGCAGAACACAAAAAATTTGCTTGCAACGAAATCTCCTGAGAACACAAATATTTGCTTCCAACAAAATCACCTCAGAGCACAAAAAATTCGCTTCCAACGAAATGACTCCAGAGCACAGAAAATATGCTTCCAACGAAATGACCTCCTATTTCAAAAATTTGCTTCCATCAAAAAGACCCGAGAACACAAAAAGTTCGCTTCCAACGAAATCACCGTAGAACATAAAAAATTCGCTTCCATCGAAATCACCACAGAAGACAAAAAATTTGCTTCCAACCAAAGCACCCCAGAGCAGAAGAAATTCACTTCCATCGAAATCACCCGAGAACACAAAAAATTTGCTTCCAAATAAAAGACCCCAGAACACAAAGAAATCGTTTCCAACGAAATCTCCTGGGAACACAAATATTCGCTTCCAAAGAAATCATCCCAGAGCACAAAAAATTCGCTTCCAACGAAATCACCCTAGAACACAAAAAATTCCCTTTCAACGAAATCACCGGAGAACACAAAAAATTCACGTCCAACGAAATTACCACAGAAGAGAAAATATTTGCTTCCATCGAAATAACCCAACAACACAAAAAATTCGCTTCCAAAGAAATCACGCTAGAACACAAAAAAATTAGCTTTCAATGAAATCACCCCAGAGCACAAAAATTCCTTTCCAACGAAATGACTCCAGAACACATTAACACGATTCCAACGAAATGACCCCCTACTTAAAAAATTTGCTGCCATCGAAAAACAGAAGAACATAAAAAATTCGCTTCCAACAAAATTACCACAGAACACAAAAAATTCGCTTGCAACGAAATTTTCATAGAAAACAAATATTCGCTTCCAACGAAATCACCCCAGAACACAAAAAATTCCCTTCCAACGAAATGACTCCAGAGCACAGAAAACACGCTTCCAACGAAATGACCCTCTACTTAAAAAATTTGCTTCCATCGAAAAAACCGGAGAACACAAAAAATTCGCTTCCAAAGAAATTACCCCAGAACCCAAAAAATTCGCTTGCAACGAAATGTCCTGAGAACACAAATATTAGCTTCCAAAGAAATCACCCCAGAGCACAAAAATTCGCTTCCAAAGAAATGACTCCAAAGCATAGAAAACATGCTTCCAGCGAAATGACCCCATATTTCAAAAATTTCCTTCCATCGAAATCACTTGAGAATACAAAAAATTAGCTTCCAACGAATTTACCCCAGAACAAAATAAATTCACTTGCACCGAAATCTCCTGAGAACACAGATATTCGCTTCCAGAGAAATCATCCCAGAGCAAAAAAAAGTTCGCTTCCAACGAAATCACCCTAGAACACAAAAAATTCCCTTTCGATGAAATCACCCGAGAACACAAAAAATTCATGTCCAACGAAATCACCCTAGAACACAAAAAATTTTCTTTCAACGAAATCACACTAGAACACAAAAAATTCGCTTCCAACAAAATCACCCCAAAGCACAAAAAATTCCCTTCCAAAGATCTGACTCCAGAGCACAGAAAACAAGCTTCCAACGAAAAGTCCCCCTACTTCAAAAATTTGCTTCCATCGAAATGACCCCAGAACACAAAAAATTCGCTTCCAACGAAATGACTTCAGAGCACAGAAAACATGCTTCCAACGAAATGACCCCCTGCTTCAAAAATTTGCTTCCATCAAAAAAACCGAAGAAAACAAAAAATTCAGGTCCAACAAAATTACCACAGAACAGAAAAAATTTGCTTCCATCGAAATCACCACAGAGCACAAAAAATTTGCTTCCAACAAAATCACCCTAGAACACAAAAAATTCCCTTTCAACGAAATCACACTAGAACACAAAAAATTCGCTTCCAAAGAAATCAGCCCAAAGCACAAAAAATTCCGTTCCAACGAAATTACTCCAAAGCATAGAAAACAAGCTTCCAACGAAATGACCCCCTACTTCAAAAATTTGCTTCCATCGAAAAAACCTGAGAACTCAAAAAATTCGCTTGCAACGAAATCGTCTGAGAACACAAATATTCGCTTCCAACAAAATGACTCCAGAGCATAGAAAACACGCTTCGAACGAAATGATACCATACTTCAAAAATTTGCTTCCATTGAAATGACCCGAGAACACAAAAAATTCACTTCCAAAGAAATTACCCCAGAACATAAAAAATTTACATCCAACGAAATGACCCCAAAACACAAAAAATTGCTTCCAACGAACTTACCCCAGAACACAAAAAATTTGCTTCCATGAAATCACCCCAAAACACAAAAAATTCGCTTCCAACGAAATGACTCCAGAGCATAGAAAACACACTTCCAACTAAATGAACCCCTGCTTCAAAAATTTGCTTCCATTGAAAAAACCAAAGAAAACAAAAAATTCGCTTCGAACGAAATCTTCTGAGAACACGAATATTCGCTTCCAACGAAATCACCCCAGAACACAAAAAAATTCGCTTTTAAACGGAATGACTCCAGAGCACAGAATAAACGCTCCCAAAGAAATGATCCCATACTTCAAAAATTTGCTTCCATTGAAATCACCCGGGAACACAAAAAATTTGCTTCCAACGAAATCACCCCAGAACACAAAAAATTTGCTTCCAACGAAATCACCCCAGAACACAAAAAATTCTCTTCCAACAAAATGACCCCAGACACAAAAAAATCGCTTCTATCCAAATTACCCCAGAACTCACAAAATTTGCTTCCATTGAAATCACCCGGGAACACAAAAAATTCGCTTCCAACGAAATCACTCCAGAGCACCAAAATTCTCTTCCAACCAAGTGACACCAGAGCACAGAAAACACGCTTCCAACAAAATGACCCCCTACTTCAAAAATTGGCTTCCATCGAGAAAACCGGAGAACACAAAAAATTTGCTTCCAACAAAATTTCCACAAAAGACAAAAAATTCGCTTCCAACGAAATCACCCCAGAACACAAAAAATACGCTTCCAACGAAATGACTCCAGAGCACAGAAAACAGGCTTCCAAAGGGATGACCCCAGAACACAAAAAATTCCCTTTCAACGAAATCACCCGAGAACACAAAAAATTCACTTCCAACGTAATCACCACAGATACAAAATATTCGCTTCCAACGAAATGACTCCAGGGCACAGAAAACATGCTTCCAACGAAATGACACACTATTTCAAAATTTGCTTCCATCGAAAAGACCAGAGAACACAAAAAATTCACTTCCAACGATATTACTCCAGAAGACAAAAAATTCTTTTCCAACGAAAACTCCTGAGAACACAAATATTCGCTTCCAATGATATCATCCCAGAGCACAAAAAATTCGCTTCCAACGAAATCACCCTAGAACGCAAAAATTCCCTCTCAACGAAATCACCCTAGAACACAAAAATTTCGCTTCCAATGAAATCACCTGAGAGCACAACGAAATTCGCTTCCAACGAAATGACTCCAGTGCATAGAAAACAATATACCAATGAAATGACCCGAGAACACAAAAAATTCGCTTCCAAAGAAATCACTGTAGAACATAAAAAATTCACTTTCAACGAAATCACCCAAGAATAGAAAAAATTCGCTTCCAACGTATTCACCCCAGAGCACAAAATATTCACTGCCAAAGAAATGACTCCAGAGCACAGAACACACGCTTCCAACGAAATGACCCTCTACTTAAAAAATTTGCTTCCATTGAAAAAACCGGAGAACACAAAAAATTCGCTTCCAACGAAATTACCCCAGAACACAAAAAATTTGCTTGCAACGAAATATCCTGAGAACACAAATATTAGCTTCCAATCAAATCACCCCAGAGCACAAAAAATTCGCTTCCAACGAAATCACCCCAGAACACAAAAAATTCGCTTCCAACGAAATGACTCCAGAGCACAGAAAGCACGCCTCCAACGAAATGACCCCCTGCTTCAAAAATTTGCTTCCATCAAAAAAACAGGAGAAAACCAAAAATTCACATCCAACCAAATTACCACAGAACAGAAAAAAATTGCTTCCATCGAAATCACCACAGAACACAAAAAATTCGCTTCCAACAAAATCACCCTAGAAGACAAAAAATTCCCTTTCAACGAAATCACACAAGAACACAAAAAATTTGCGTCCAACGAAATCAGCCCAAAGCACAAAAAATTCCTTTCCAACGAAATTACTCCAGAGCACAGAAAACGAGCTTCCAACGAAATGACCCCCTACTTCAAAAATTTGCTTCCATCGAAAAAAACGGAGAACACAAAAAATTCGCTTGCAACGAAATCGTCTGAGAACACAAATATTCGCTTCCAACGAAATGACTCCAGAAAACAGAAAATACGCTTCGAACGAAATGATACCATACTTCAAAAATTTGCTTCCATTGAAATGACCCGAGAACACATAAAATTCACTTCCAACGAAATTACCCCAGAACACAAAAAATTTGCTACCAACGAAATGACCCCAGAACACAAAAAATTCGCTTCCAACGAAATTACCCCAGAACACAAAAAATTTGCTTCCATGAAATCAACCCAGAACACAAAAAATTCGCTTCCAACGAAATGACTCCAGAGCACAGAAAACACACTTCCAATGAAATGACCCCCTGCTTCAAAAATTTGCTTCCATCGAAAAAACCGGAGAAAACAAAAAATTCGCTTCCAACGAAATCACCCCAGAATACAAAAAATTCGCTTTTAAACGGAATGACTCCAGAGCACAGAAAACACGCTTCGAACGAAATGATACCATACTTCAAAAATTTGTTTCCGTTGAAATCATCTGAGAACACAAAAAATTCGCTTCCGACGAAATGACCTCCTACTTCAAAAATTTACTTCCATCAAAAAAACCGGAGAACAGAAAAAATTCGCTTGCTACGAAATCTTCTAAGAACACAAATATTCGCTTCCAACGAAATCTCCCCAGAACACAAAATATTCGCTTCCAACGAAATGACTCCAGAGCACAGAAAACACGCTTCGAACGAAATGATACCATACTTCAAAAATTTGTTTCCGTTGAAATCATCTCAGAACACAAAAAATTCGCTTCCAAAGAAATGACTCCAGAGCACAGAAAACCCGTTTCAAACGAAATGACCCCTTACTTCAAATATTTGTTTCCATTGAAGAAACCGGAGAACACAAAAAATTCTCTTCCAACGATATTACCCCAGAAGAGAAAAAATTCTTTTACAATGAAATCTTCTGAGAACACAAATATTAGCTTCCAAAGATATCATCCCAGAGCACAAAAAATTCCCTTCCAACGAAATCACCCTAGAACACAAAAATTCCCTTTTAGAGAAATCACCCTGGAACACAAAAAATTCCCTTTCAATGAAATCACCGGAGAACACAAAAAATTCGCTTCCAAAGAAATGACCCCAGAACACAAAAAATTTACTTCCAACGAAATGACTCCAAAACACAGAAAACACGCTTCCAACGAAATGACTCCCTACTTTAAAAATTTGCTTCCATCAAAAAATCCTGAGCACACAAAAATTCTCTTCCAACGAAATTACCACAGAACACAAAAAATTTGCTTCCAACGAAATTTCCTGAGAACACAAACATTCGATTCCAAAGATATCATCCCAGAGCACAAAAAATTCGCTTCCAACGAAATCACCCTATAGCACAAAAATTCCCTTCCAACGAAATCACCCGAGAACAAAAAAATTTGCTTCCAACGAAATCACCCGAGAACACCAAAAATTTGCTTCCAACGAAATCACCCCAGAGCACAAAAAATTCCCTTCCAACGAAATGACTCCAGAGCACAGAAAACACAGTTCCAATGAAATGACCCCAGAACACAAAAAATTCCCTTCCAACGAAATCACCCTAGAACATAAAAAAATCGCTTCCATCGAAATCACCACAGAGACAAAAAATTCGCTTCCAACCATATCACCCGAGAGCACAATAAATTCGCTTCCAACAAAATCACCCCACAGCAGAAAAAATTTGCTTCCAAAGAAATGACCGTATACTTCAAAAATTTGCTTCCATAGAAATCACATGAGGACACAAAAAATTCGCTTCCAAATCAATTTCCCCAGACAACAAATAAGTCGCTAGCAACGAAATCTTCTGAGAACACAAATATTTGCTTCCATCGAACTCACCCCAGAACACAAAAAATTTGCTTCCAACGAAGTTACCCCAGAACACAAAAAATTCGCTTCAAACGAAATGACTCCAGAGCACAGAAAACACACTTCCAACGAAATGATCCCATACTTCAAAAATTTCCTACAATCGAAATCACCCCAGAACACAAAAAATTCGCTTCCAACGAAGTTACCCCAGAACACAAAAAATTTGCTTCCAACGAAATGACTCCAGAGCACAAAAACACGCTTCCAAGGCAATGACCCCCTATTTCAAAAATTTGCTTCCATCGAAATACCGGAGAACACAAAAAATTCTCTTCCAACAAGATTACCCCAGAAGACAAAGAATTCTTTTCCAACGAAATCTCCTGAGAACAAAAATATTCGCTTCCAAAGATATCATCCCAGAGCACAAAAAATTCGCTTCCAACGAAAGCACCCTTGAACACAAAAATTCCCTTTCAACGAAATCACCCGAGAACAAAAAAAATTCGATTCCAACGAAATTACCCCAGAACACAAAAAATTCGCTTGCAACGAAATCACCCGAGAACACAATAAATTCGCTTCCAACGAAATTACCCCAGAACACAAAAAATTCGCTTCCAACGAAATGACTCCAGAGCACAGAAAACATGCTTCCAACGCAATGACCCCCTACTTCAAAAATT
This sequence comes from Meriones unguiculatus, assembly GCF_030254825.1. Lineage (NCBI taxonomy): Eukaryota > Metazoa > Chordata > Mammalia > Rodentia > Muridae > Meriones > Meriones unguiculatus. The sequence continues at coordinate 81,524,527 of NC_083353.1, read as the reverse complement.
TGCTTCCATCGAAATACCGGAAAACACAAAAAAATTCTTTTCTAATGATATTACCCCAGAAGACAAAAAATTCTTTTCCAACGAAATCTCCTGAGAGCACAAATATTTGCTTCCAAAATTATCATCCCAAAGCACAAAAAATTCGCTTCTGACGAAATCACCCTAGAACACAAATAATTCGCTTGCAACGAAATCTCCTGTGAACACATTCGCTTCCAACGAAATCACCCCAGAGCACAAAAAAATTCGCTTCCAACAAAATGACTCTAGAGCACAGAAAACAGGCTTCCAACGAAATGAACCCCTACTTCAAAAATTTGCTTCCATCAAAAACACCGGAGAACACAAAAAACTCTCTTCCAAAGATATTACCCAAGAAGACAAAAAATTCTTTTCCAACGAAATCTCCTGAGAACACAAATATTCGCTTCCAAAGATATCATCCCAGACCACAAAAAAATTAGCTTCCTACGACATCACCCTAGAACACAAAAAATTCGCTTGAAACGAAATCTCCTTAGAACACATATATTCGCTTCCAACGAAATCAACCCAGAGCACAAAAAATTCACTTCCCACAAAATGACTCTAGATCACAGAAAACACGCTTCCAACGAAATGACCCCCTACTTCAAAAATTTGCTTCCATCGAAAAAACCGGAGAACACAAAAATATCTTCCAAAAATATTACCCCAGAAGACAAAAAATTCTTTTCCAACAAAATCTCCTGAGAACACAAATATTCGTTTCCAAAGTATCATCACAGAGTAGAAAAGAATCGCTTCCAACAAAATCACCCTAGAACACAAAAATTCCCTTTCAACAAAATCCCCCGAGAACAAAAAAATTTCCTTCCAACGAAATTACCCCAGAGCACAAAAATTCGCTTCCAAAGATATGACTCCAGAGCACAGAAAGCACGCTTCCAATGAAATGACCCCTGAACACAAAAAATTCGCCTCCAACGAAATCACCCTAAAACATAAAAACTTCGCTTCCATCGAAATCACCACAGAAGACAAAAAATTTGCTTCCAACCAAATCACACCAGAGCACAAAATTTGCTTCGAACGAAATCACCCCAGAGCATAAAAAATTCGCTTCCAACGAAATGACTCCAGAGCACAGAAAACACGCTTCCAATGAAAAGACCCCCTACTTCAAAAATTTGCTTCCATTGAAAAAACAGGAGAACACAAAAAAATTCTCTTCCAAAGATATTAACCCTGAAGACAAAAATTCTTTTCCTACAAAATCTCCTGAGAACACAAATATTCACTTCCAAAGATATCATCCCAAAGCACAAAATATTTGCTTCCAACATAATCACCCTAGAACAAAAAAATTCCCTTTCATGAAATCACCCGAGAACACAAAAAATTCACATCCAACGAAATTACCACAGAACAGAAAATATTTGCTTCCATCGAAATCACCTGAGATCACAAAAAAATCGCTTTCAACGGAATCAAGACAGAGCACAAAATATTCGCTTCCAATGAAATTACTCCAAAGCACAGAAAACGCTTCCAATGAGAGGACCCCAGAACACAAAAAATTCGCTTGCAACGAAATCTTCTGAGAACACATATATTCACTTCCAACCAAATCACCCCAGAACACAAAAAATTCACTTCCCACAAAATGACTCTAGATCACAGAAAACACGCTTCCAATGAAATGACCCCCTACTTCAAAAATTTGCTTCCATCGAAAAAACCGGAGAACACAAAAAAATCTTCCAAAAATATTACCCCAGAAGACAAAAAATTCCTTTCCAACGAAATCTCCTGACAACAAAAATATTCACTTCCAATGATATCATCACAGAATAGAAAAAAATCGCTTCCAACGAAATCACCTTAGAACACAAAAATTCCCTTTCAATGAAATCCCCCAAGAACACAAAAAAATTACTTCGAAAGAAATCACCCCAGAACAGAAAAAATTGGCTACCATGGAAATCACCCCAGAACACAAAAAATACACTTCAAACGAAATTACCCCAGAACACAAAAAATTCGATTCCAAACAAATCACCGCAGAACACAAAAAATTCATTTCGAACGGAATGACTCCAGAGCAGAGAAAACACGCGTCCAACGAAATGACCCTTAACTTCAAAAATTTGCTTCCATCGAAAAGACCGGAGAACACAAAAATGTCTCTTCCAACGATATTACCCCAGAAGAAAAAAAAAATTCTTTTCCAACGTAATCTCCAGAAAACACAAATATTCGCTTCCAAAGATATCATCCCAGAGTGCAAAAAATTCGCTTCCAACGAAATCACCCTAGAACACAAAAATTCCCTTTCAAGAAAATCACCCGAGAACACAAAAAATTCGCTTCTAACGAAATCACCACAGAGCACAAAAAATTCGCTTCCAACGCAATCACGCTAGAGCACAAAAAATTAATTTTAAACGAAATCACCTGAGAACACAAAAAATTCGCTTCCAACGGAATCACCACAGAGCACAAAATATTCGCTTCCAATGAAATGACTCCATAGCACAGAAAACATGCTTCCAACGAAATGACCCCCTACTTCAAAAATTTGCTTCCATCGAAAAGACCGGAGAACACAAAAAATTCTCTTCCCACAATATTACCCCAGAAGACAATAAATTCTTTTCCAACGAAATCTCCTGAGAACACAAATATTCGCTTCCAAAGATATCATCCCAGAGCACAAAAAATTTGCTTCCAACAAAATCACCCTAGAACACAAAAATTCCCTTTCCACGAAATCACCCGAAAACACAAAAATTTTGCTTCCAAGGAAATCAACCCAGAACACAAAAAATTTGCTTGCAACGAAATCTCTTGAGAACACAAATATTGGCTTTCAACGAAATCACCCCAGAGCACAAATATTCGCTTCCAAAGATTTCATCCCAGAGCACAAAAAATTTGCTTCCAACGAAATCTCCCCAGAGCACAAAAAATTCGCTTCCAACGAAATGACTCCAGAGCACAGAAAACACGCTTCCAAAGAAATGACCCCCTACATCAAAACTTTGCTTCCTTCGAAAAGACCGGAGATCACAAAAAATTTTCTTCCAACGATATTACCCCAGAAGACAAAAAATTCTTTTCCAACGAAATCTCCTGAGAACACAAATATTCGCTTCCAAATATATCATTCCCTAGTACCAAAAATTTGCTTCCAAAAAAATCACCCTAGAACACAAAAATTTCCTTTCAACGAAATCATCCGAGAACACAAAAATTTTGCTTCCAAGGAAATCAACCCAGAAAACAAAAAATTCGCTTGCAACGAAATCTTCTGAGAACACATATATTCACTTCCAACCAAATCACCCCAGAACACAAAAAATTCGCTTCCATAGAAATGACTCCAGAGCACAGAAAACACGCTTCCAACGAAATGACCCCCTACTTCAAAAATTTGCTTCCATCGAAAACACCGGAGAACACAAAAAACTCTCTTCCAAAGATATTACCCCAGAAGACAAAAAATTCTTTTCCAACGAAATCTCCTGAGAACACAAATATTCGCTTCCAAAGATATCATCACAGATCACAAAAAAATTCGCTTCCTACAACATCACCCTAGAACACAAAAAATTCGCTTGCAACAAAATCTCCTGAGAACACATATATTCGCTTCCAACGAAATGAACCCCTACTTCAAAAATTTGCTTCCATTGAAAAAACCGGAGAACACAAAAAAATCTTCCAACAATATTACCCCAGAAGACAAAAAAATTCTTTTCCAACAAAATTTCCTGAGAACACAAATATTCGTTTTCAAAGACATCATCACAGAGTAGAAAAGAATCGCTTCCAACAAAATCATCCTAGAACACAAAAATTCCCTTTCAACAAAATCCCCCGAGAACACAAAAAATTTCCTTCCAACGAAATCACCCCAGAGCACAAAAATTCGCTTCCAAAGATATGACTCCAGAGCACAGAAAGCACGCTTCCAATGAAATGACCCATGAACACAAAAATTTCGCCTCCAACGAAAACACTCTAAAACATAAAAACTTCGCTTCCATCGAAATCACCACAGAAGACAAAAAATTCGCTTCCAACCAAATCACACCAGAGCACAAAACATTCGCTTCGAACGAAATCACCCCAGAGCATAAAAAATTCGCTTCCAACGAAATGACTCCAGAGCACAGAAAACACGCTTCCAATGAAAAGACCCCCTACTTCAAAAATTTGCTTCCATTGAAAACACAGGAGATCACAAAAAATTTTCTTCCAACGATATTACCCCAGAAGACAAAAAATTCTTTTCCAACGAAATCTCCTGAGAACACAAATATTCGCTTCCAAATATATCATTCCCTAGTACCAAAAATTTGCTTCCAAAAAAATCACCCTAGAACACAAAAATTTCCTTTCAACGAAATCATCCGAGAACACAAAAATTTTGCTTCCAAGGAAATCAACCCAGAAAACAAAAAATTCGCTTGCAACGAAATCTGCTGAGAACTCAAATATTGGCTTTCATCGAAATCACCCAGAACACAAAAAGTTCGCTTCCTACGAAATGACTCCTTAGCAAAGAAAACACGCTTCCAACGAAATGACCCCCTACTTCAAAAATGTGCTTCCATCGAAAAAAACGGTGAATACAAAAAATTCTATTCCAACGATATTACCGCAGAATAAATAAAATACTTTTCCAACGAAATCTCCTGAGTACTCAAATATTCGCTTTCAAAGATATCATCCCAGAAACAAAAATTCGCTTCCAACAAAATTACCCTAGAACACAAAAATTCCCATTCAACGAAATCACCCGAAAACACAAAGAATTCACTTTCAACGAAATCACCCCAGAGCACAAAAAATTCGTTTCCAACGAAATGACTCCAGAGCACAGAAAGCACGCTTCCAATGAAATGACCCCAGAACACAAAAAATTTGCTTCCAATGAAATCTCCTGATAACACAAATATTCGCTTCAAGAGAAATCATCCAAGAGCACAAAAAAATTCGTTTCCAACAAAATCACCCTAGAACACAAAAAATTCCCGTTCAACGGAATCACCCGAGAACAGAAAAAATTCACGTCCAACGAAATTACCACAGAACAGAAAAAATTTGCTTCCATCGAAATCACCCCAAAACACAAAAAATTCGCTTCCAACGTAATCACGCTAGAACACAAAAAATTAATTTTAAACGAAAACACCTGAGAACACAAAAAATTCGCTTCCAACAGAATCACCACAGAGCACAAAATATTCGCTTCCAATGAAATGACTCCATAGCACAGAAAACATGCTTCCAACGAAATGACCCCCTACTTCAAAAATTTGCTTCCATCGAAAAGACCGGAGAACACAAAAAATTCTCTTCCAACGATATTACCCCAGAAGACAATAAATTCTTTTCCAACGAAATCTCCTGAGAACACAAATATTCGCTTCCAAAGATGTCATCCCAGAGTACAAAAAATTTGCTTCCAACAAAATCACCCTAGAACACAAAAATTCCCTTTCAACGAAATCACCCGAGAACACAAAAATTTTGCTTCCAAGGAAATCAACCCAGAACACAAAAAATTCGCTTGCAACGAAATCTCCTTAGAACCCAAATATTGGCTTTCAACGAAATCACCCCAGAGCACAAATATTCGCTTCCAAAGATATCATCCCAGAGCACAATGAATTTGCTTCCAACGAAATCACCCTAGAACACAAAAATGCCCTTTCAAAGAAATCACCCAAGAACAGAGAAAATTCCCTTGCAACGAAATTAGCACAGAACAGAAAAAATTTGCTTCCATCGAAATCACCCGAGAACACAAAAAATTCGCTTCAAAAGAAATCACGCTTGACACAAAAAATTAGCTTTCAACGAAATCACCGAAGAACACAAAAAATTTGCTTCCAACGAAATCACCCCAGAGCGCAAAAAATTCCCTTCCACCGAAATGACTCCAGAGTATAGAAAAAACGATTCGAATGAAATGACCCCTTACTTCAAAAATTAGCTTCCATTGAAAAAACTGGAGAACACAAATAATTCGCTTCCAACGAAATTACCCCAGAACACAAAAAATTCGCCTCCAACGAAATTACCCCAGAACACAAAAAATTCGCGTCCATCGAAATGATCCCATAAGTCAAAAATTTGCTTCTATCGAAATCACCCGAGAACACAAAAAATTCACTTCAAACGAAATTCCGCCAGAAGACAAAAATTTCTTTTCCAAAAAAATCTCCTGAGAACACAAATATTCGCTTCCAAAGATATCATCCCAGAGCACATAAAATTATCTTTCAATGAAGTTACCCGAGAACACAAAAAATTCGCTTCCAACAAAATCACCCCAGAGCGCAAAAAATTCCCTTCCAACAAAATGACTCCAGAGCACAGAAAACATGATTCCAACAAAATGTCCTCCTACTTCAAAAATTTGCTTCCATCGAAATATCCCGAGAACACCAACAATTCACTTCCAACGTAATTACCTCAAAACACAAAATATTCGCTTGCAAATAAATCTTCTGAGAACACAAATATTCGCTTCCAAAGAAATCACCCCAGAACACAAATAATCGCTTCCATCGAAATTACCCAAGAACACAAAAAATTCGCTTCCAATGAAATCTCCTGATAACACAAATATTCGCTTCCAAAGAAATTATCCCAAAGCACAAAAAAATTCGTTTCCAAAAAAATCACCCTGGAACACAAAAAATTCCCTTTCAACTAAATCACCCCAGAACACAAAAAATTCATGTAAAACAAAATTACCACAGAAAAAAAATTTGCGTCCATCGAAATCACCCTAAAACACAAAAAGTTCGCTTTGAAAGAAATGACTCCAGAGCACAGAAAACACGCTTCATACGAAGTGACCCACTACTTCAAAAATTTCCTTCCATCGAAAAGACTGGAGAACACAAAAAATTCTCCTCCAACGATATTACCCCAGAAGACAAAAATTCTTTTTCAATGAAATCTCCTGAGAACACAAATATTCGCTTCCAAAGATATCATCCCAGAGCACAATAAATTTGCTTCCAACGAAATCACCCTAGAACACAAAAATTCCCTTTCAACGAAATCACCCGACAACACAAAAAATTTGCTTCCAACGAAATCACCCCAGAGCACAAAAAATTCGCTTCCAACGAAATGACTCCAGAGCGCAGAAAACATGCTTCCAAAGAAATGACCCCCTATTTCAAAAATTTGTTTCCATCGAGATTACCTGAGAACACAAAAAATTCTCTCTCAACGAAATTACCCCTGAACACAAAAAATTCGCTTGCAACGAAATCTCCTGAGAACACAAATATTCGCTTCCAAAGAAATCATCCCAGAGAACAAAAAAATTCGCTTCCAACAAAATCACCCTAGAACACAAAAAATTCCCGTTCAAAAAAATCACCCGAGAATAGAAAAAATTCACGTCCAACGAAATTACCACAGAACAGAAAAAGTTTGCTTCCATCGAAATAACCCCAAAACACAAAAAATTCGCTTCCAACGCAATCACGCTAGAACAGAAAAAATTAATTTTAAACGAAATCACTTGAAAACACAAAAAATTCGATTCCAACGGAATCACCACAGAGCACAAAATATTAGCTTCCAACGAAATGATTCCAGAGCACAGAAAACACGATTCCGAAGAAATGACCCCTACTTCAAAAATTTGCTTCCATCGAAAAAACCGGAGAACACAAATATTCGCTTCCAAAGATATCATCCCAGAGCACAAAAAATTCGCTTCCAACAAAATCACCCTAGAACACAAAAATTCCCTTTCAACGAAATCACCTGAGAACACAATAAAATCGCTTCCAACGGAATCACCTAAAAACAAAAAAAATTCGTTTGCAACTAAATCTCCTGAGAACACAAATATTCGCTTCCAACGAAATCACCCCAGAGCACAAAAACTTCGCTTCCAACGAAATGACTCCAGAGCACAGAAAACACGCTTCCAACGAAATATCCCCCTACTTCATAAAATTGCTTCCATCGAAAAAACCGGAGAACACAAAAAATTCTCTTCCAAGGACATTACCCCAGAAGGCAAAAAATTATTTTCCAAAGAAATCTCCTGAGAACACAAATATTCGCTTACAAAGATATCATCCCAGAGCACAAAAAATTCGATTCCAACGAAATCACCCTAGAACACAAAAATTCCCTTTCCAAGAAATCACCCGAGAACAGAGAATATTAGCTTGCAACGAAATTAGCACAGAACAGAAAAAATTTGCTTCCATCGAAATCACCCGAGAACACAAAAAATTCGCTTCCAATGAAATCACGCTAGACACAAAAAATTAGCTTTTAACGAAATCACCGAAGAACACAAAAAATTCGCTTCCAACGAAATCACCCCAGAGCGCAAAAAATCCCTTCCAACAAAATCACCCCAGAGCGCAAAAAATTCCCTTCCAACGAAATGACTCCAGAGCACAGAAAACATGATTCCAACAAAATGACCTCCTACTTCAAAAATTTGCTTCCATCGAAATATCGCGAGAAACCAAAAATTCACTTCCAACGTAATTACCCCAAAACACAAAAAATTCGTTTCCAACAAAATCACCATGGAACACAAAAAATTACCTTCCAACGAAATCACCCCAGAGCACAAAAAATTTGCTTCCAACGAAATCACCCTAGAACACAAAAATTCCCTTTCAAAGAAATCACCCGAAAACACAAAAAAATCGCTTCTAACGAAATTACCACAGAACAGAAAAAATTTGCTTCCATTGAAATCACCCGAGAACACAAAAATTCGCTTCCAACAAAATCACGCTAGAACACAAAAAATTAGCTTTCAACGAAATCACCTAAGAACGCAAAAAAATTCGCTACCAACGAAATCACCACAGAGCACAAAAAATTCCGTTTCAACGAAATGACGCCAGAGTACAGAAAACACGATTCGAACGAAATGACCCCCTACTTCAAAAATTTACTTCCATCGAATAAACCGGAGAACACAAAAATTTCGCTTCCAACGAAATCACCCCAGAGCACACAAAATTCGCTTCCAGCGAAATGACTCCAGAGCACAGAAAACACGCTTCCAACGAAGTGACCCCCTACTTCAAAAATTTGTTTCCATCGAAAAAACCGGAGAACACAAAAAGTTCTCTTCCAACGACATTACCCCAGAAGACAAAAAATTCTTTTGCAACGAAATCTCCTGAGAACACAAATATTCGCTTCCAAAGATATCATCCAAGAGCACAAAAAATTCGCTTCCAACGAAATCACCCTAGAACACAAAAATTCCCTTTAAACGAAATCTCCTGAGAACACAAATATTCGCTTCCAAAGATATCATCCCAGAGCAGAAAAAATTCGCTTCCAACGAAATCACCTGAGAAAACAAAAATTTCTTTTCAAAGAAATCACCCGAGAAAAAAAAGATTCGCTTCCAACGAAATGAATCCAGAACACAGAAAACACGCTTCAAACGAAATGACCCCCTACTTCAAAAATTTGCTTCTATCGTAAAAACGGAGAACACAAAAAAATCTTTTCCAACGAAATCTCCTGAGAACACAAATATTCCCTTCCAAAGATATCATCCCAGAGCACAAAAAATTCCCTTCCAACGAAATCACCCTAGAACACAAAAATTCCCTTCAAAGAAATCACCCGAGAACACAAAAAATTCGCTTCCAATGAAATCACCCCATAGCACAGAAAATATGCTTCCAACGAAATGACCCCCTACTTCAAAAATTTGCTTCCATCGAAAAAACCGGAGAACTCAAAAAATTCTCTTCCAACGATATTACCCCAGAAGACAAAAATTCTTTTCCCAAGAAATCTCCTGAGAACACAAATATTCACTTCCAAAGATATCATCCCAGAGCACAAAAAAATTCCCTTTCAACGAAATCTCCCGAGAACACAAAAAATTCACGTCCAACGAAATTACCAGAGAACAGAAAAAATTTCCTTCCTTCGAAATCACCCCAGAACACAAAAAATTCGCTTCCAACGAAATCATGCTAGAACACAAAAAATTAGTTTTCAACGAAATCACACAAGAACACAAAAAATTCGTTTGCAACGATATCTCCTGAGAACACAAATATTCGCTTCCAAAGATATCATCCCAGAGCACTAAAAATTCGATTCCAAAGAAATCACCCTAGAACACAAAAATTCTCTTTAAAAGAAATCACCCAAGTACACAAAAAATTCGCTTCCAATGAAATCACCCGAGAACACAAAAAATTCGCTTCCAACGAAATCACCCCACAGCACAAAAAATTTGCTTCCAACGAAATGACTCCAGAGCACAGAAAACACGCTTCCAACGAAATGACCCCCTACTTCAAAAATTTGCTTCCATCGAGAAGACTGGGGAACACAAAAAATCTCTTCCAACGATATTACCCCAGAAGATAAAAAATTCTATTCCAACAAAATCTCCTGATAACACAAATACTTGCTTCCAAAGATATCATCCCAGTGCACAAAAACTTCGCTTCCAAAAAATCACCCTAGAACACAAAAATTCCCTTTCAAGGATATCACCCGAGAACCCAAAAATTTCGCTTCTAACGAAATCACCCCAGAACCCAAAAAATTCGCTTGCAACGAAATCTCCTGAGAGCACAAATATTCGCTTCCAACGAAATCACAACAGAGCACAAAAAATTTGCTTCCAACGAAATGACTCCAGAGCACAGAAAACGCGCTTCCAACTAAATGACCCCTATTTCAAAAATTTGATTCCAGCGAAAAGTCCGGAGAACACAAAAAATTCTCTTACAAAGACATTACCCCAGAAGATAAAAAATTCTTTTGGAACGAAATCTCCTGAGGACCCAAATATTCGCTTCCAAAGATATCATCCCAGAGCACAAAAAATTTGCTTCCAACGAAATCACCCTGGAACACAAAAATTCCCTTTCAACGAAATCACAGGAGAACACAAAAAATTCGCTTAAAACGAAATCACCCTAGAACAGAAAATTCACTTGCAACGAAATCTCCTGAGAACACAAATATTCGCTTCCAAAGATATCATCCCAGAGCAGAAAAAAAATTGCTTCCAACGAAATCACCTCAGAACACAAAAATTCCCTTACAAAGAAATCACCCGAGAACACAAAAAATTCGCTTCCAACTAAATGACTCCAGAACACAGAAAACACGCTTCCAACGAAATGACGCCCTACTTCAAAAATTTGCTTCTATCGTAAAACCGGAGAACATAAAATATTATCTTCCATCGACATTACCCCAGAAGACAAAAAATTCTTTTCCAACGAAATCTCCTGAGAACACAAATATTCGCTTCCAAAGATATCATCCCAGAGCACTAAAAATTCGATTCCAACGAAATCACCCTAGAACACAAAAATTCACTTTCAATGAAATCATCCGAGAACACAAATATTCGCTTGCAACGAAATCTCCTGAGAACACAAATATTCGCTTCCAACGAAATCACCCCAGAGCACAAAAAATTCGCTTCCAACGATGTGACTCCAGAGCACAGAAAACACGCTTCCAACGATATGACCCCCTACTTCTAAAATTTGCTTCCATCGAAAAAACCGGAGAACACAAAAAAATTCTCTTCCAACGAAATCACCCTAGAACATAAAAAATTCGCTTCTATCGAATTTACCACAGAAGACAAAATATTCGCTTCCAACCAAATCACCCCAGAGTACAGAAAATTCGCTTCCAACGAAATCACCGTAAATCACAAAAAATTCGTTCTCAACGAAATCACGCCAGAGCACAAAAAATTCGCTTCCAAAGAAATGACTCCAGAGCACAGAAAATATGCTTCCAACGAAATGACACCCTACTTCAAAAATTTGCTTCCATCGAAAAAACCGGAGAACTCAAAAAATTCTCTTCCAACGATATTACCCCACAAGACAAAAATTCTTTTCCCACGAAATCTCTTGAGAACACCAATATTCGCTTCCAGAGATATCATCCCAGAGCCCAAAAAATTCCCTTCCGACGAAATCACCCTAGAATACAAAAATTCCCTTTCAAAGAAATCACCCGAAAACACAAAAAATTCGCTTCCAACGAAATCATCACAGAGCACAAAAAATTCGTTTCCAACTAAATCACCCTAGAACGCAAAAATATCCTTTCAACGAAATCACACGAGAACACAAAAATTCGCTTCCAACGAAATTACCTCAGAACACAAAAAATTCGCTTGCAACGAAATCTCCTGAGAACAAAAATATTCGCTTCCAACGAAATCACCCCAGAGCACAAAAAATTCGCTTCCAACGAAATGATTTCAGAGCACAGAAAACACGCTTCCAACGAAATCACCCGAGAACACAGAAAATTCGCTTCTATTGAAATCACCACAGAAGACAAAAAAGTTGCTTACAACTAAATCACCCTAGAACATAAAAAATATGCTTTCAACGAAATCACCCGAAAACACAACAAATTCGCTTCCAACGAAATTACCCCAGAACACATAAAATTCGCTTGCAACGAAATCACCCTTGAACATAAAAAACTCGCTTCAAACGTAATCACCCGAGAACACAAAAAATTCGCTTCTAACGAAATCACGCCAGAGCACAGAAAACACGACTTCAAGGAAATGATCCCATACTTCAAAATTTTTCTTCCATCGAAATCACCCAAGAACACCAAAATTCACTTCCAACGAAATTACCCCAGAAGACAAAAATTTCTTTCCCAACGAAATTTCCTGAGAACACAAATATTCGCTTCCAACGAAATCACCCTAGAGCACAAAAAACTCGTCTGCAACGAAATGAATCCAGGGCACAGAAAACATGCTTCCAACGAAATGATCCCATACTTCAAAGTTGCTTCCATCAAAATCACCCGAGAATACAAAAAATTCGCTTCCAACGAAATGACCCCCTATTCAAAAATTTGTTTCCATCGAAATTACCTGAGAACCCAAAAAATTCGCTTCCAATGAAATTACCCAAGAATTCAAAAAATTCGCTTCCAACGAAATCACCCTAGAACAGAAAAATTCCCTGTCAAAGTAATCACCCGAAAACACAAAAAATTCGCTTCCAACGAAATCACCCCAGAGCACAAAATTTCGCTTCCAACGAAATGACTCCAGAGCACAGAAAACATGCTTCCAACGAAATGATCCCATACTTCAAAAATTTGCTTCCATCAAAATCACCCGAGAATACAAAAAATTCGCTTCCAAAGAAATTACCCCCTAAGACAAAAGTTTCTTTTCCAACGAAATCTCCTGAGAACACAAATATTCGCTTCCAAAGATATCATCCCAGAGCACAAAAAATTCCCTTCCAACGAAATCACCCTAGAACACAAAAATTCCCTTGCAAAGAAATCACCCGAGATCACAAAAAATTCGCTTCCAACGAAATCATCCCAGAGCACAAAAAATTCGCATCAAACGAAATCACCCCAGAACACAAAAATTCCCTTTCAACGAATTCACAGGAGAACACAAAAATTCGCTTTCAACGAAATTAATAACAAAACACAAAAAATTCGCTTGCAACGAAATCACCCAAGAGCAAAAAAATTCGCTTCCAACGAAATGATTCCATAGCACAGAAAACACGCGTCCAACGAAATGACCCCCTTCTTCCAAAATTTGCTTCCATTGAAAAAACCGGAGAACACAAAAAATTCTCTTCCAACGGCATTACCCCAGAAGACAAAAAATTCTTTTGCAACGAAATCTCCTGAGAACACAAATATTCGCTTCCAAAGATATCATCCCAGAGCACAAAAAATTCGCTTCCAATGAAATGACTCCAGAGCACAGAAAACACGCTTCCAACGAAATCACCCAAGAACACAGAAAATTCGCATCTATTGAAATCACCACAGAAGACAAAAAATTCGCTTCCAAACAAATCACCCCAGAACACAAAAAAGTTGCTTCCAACGAAATCACCCCAGAACACAAAAAATTCGCTTCCAACGAAATGACTCCAGAGCACAGAAAACACGCTTCCAACGAAATGATCCCATACTTCAAAATTTGCTTCCATCGAAAAGACCGGAGAACACAAAAAATTCTCTTCTAACGATATTACCCCAGAAGGCAAAAAATGCTTTTCCAACGAAATCTCCTGAGAACACAAATATTCGCTTCCAAAGATATCATCCCAGAGCACAAAAAATTCGATTCCAACGAAATCACCCCAGAACACAAAAATTCCCTTTCAAAGAAATCACCCAAGAACACAAAAAATTCGCTTGCAACGAAATCTCCTGAGAACACAAATATTCGCTCCCAACAAAATCACCCCAGAGTACAAAAAATTCGCTTCCAACGAAATGACTCCATAGCACAGAAAACACGCTTCCAACGAAATCATCCGAGAACACAGAAAATTCGCTTCTATTGAAATCACCACAGAAGACAAAAAAATCGCTTCCAAACAAATCACCCCAGAGCACAAAAAATTCGCTTCCAACAGAATCACCCTAGAACATAAAAAATTTGCTTTCAACGAAATCACCTAGAACACAACAAATTCGCTTCCAAAGCAATTACCCCAGAACACAAAAAATTCGCTTCCAACGAAATCACCCAAAACACAAAATATTCACTTCCAACGAAATGACTCCAGGGAACAGAAAACACACTTCCAAGGAAATCACCCGAGAACACTGAAAATTCGCTTCTATTGAAATCACCACAGAATACAAAAAATTCGCTTCCAAACAAATCACCCCAGAGAACAAAAAATTTGCTTCCATCGAAATCACCCAAGAACACAAAAAATTCGCTTCCAACGAAATTACCACTGAAGACAAAAATTTCTTTTCCAACGAAATCTCCTGGGAACACAAATATTCGCTTCCAAAGATACCAACAAAGAGCACAAAAAATTCGCTTCCAACGAAATCACCCTAGAACACAAAAATTCCCTTTCAACGCAATCACCCCAGAATACAAAAAATTCCCTTCCAACGAAATGATCCCATACTTCAAAAATTTGCTTCCATCGAAATCACCCGAGAACACAAAAATTCGCTTCCATCGAAATCACCCCAGAACACAAAAAATTCGCTTCCAACGAAATGACTCCAGAGCACAGAAAATATGCTTCCAACGAAATGACCCCATACTTCAAAAATTTGCTTCCATCGAAAAGACCGGAGAACACAAAAAATTCTCTTCTAACGATATTAAAACAGAAGAGAAAAAATTCTTTTCCAACGAAATCTCCTGATAACACAAATACTTGCTTCCAAAGATATCATCCCAGCCCACAAAAACTTCGCTTCCAAAGAAATCACCCTAGAACACAAAAACTCCCTTTCAAGGACATCACCTGAGAACACAGAAAATTCGCTTCCAACAATATTACCCCAGAACACAAAAAATTCTCTTCCAACGAAATCTCCTGAGAACACAAATGTTTGCTTCCAAAAAGTCATCCTAGAGCACAAAAAAATTCGCTTCCAACGAAATCACACTAGAACACAAAAAATTCCCGTTCAACGAAATTACCACAGAACAGAAAAAATTTCCTTCCATTGAAATCACCCCAGAACACCAAAAATTCGCTTCCAAGGAAAACATGCTAGAACACAAAAAATTAGCTTTCAACGAAATCACCTGAGAACACAAAAAATTCGCTTCCAACGAAATTTGCCCAGAAGAAAAAAATTCGCTGCCCATGAAATCACCCCAGAAAACAAAAAATTCACATCCAACGAAATGACTCCAGAGCACAGAAAACATGCTTCCAACGAAATGATCCCATACTTCAAAAATTAGCTTCCATCGAAATCACCCAAGAACACAAAAAATTCGCTTCCAACGAAATTAACCAAAACACAAAAATTTCACTTCCAATGAAATGACTCCAAAGCACAGAAAACACGCCTCCAACGAAATTATCCCATACTTCCAAAATTTGCTTCCATCGAAATCACCCAAGAACACAAAAAATTCGCTTCCAACGAAATTACCACCGAAGACAAAAATTTCTTTTCCAACGAAATCTCCTGGGAACACAAATATTCGCTTCCAAAGATACCAACAAAGAGCACAAAAAATCGCTTCCAATGAAATCACACTAGAACACAAAAATTGCCTTTCAACGCAATCACCCCAGAACACAAAAAATTCCCTTCCAACGAAATGATCCCATACTTCAAAAATTTGCTTCCATCGAAATCACCCGAGAACACAAAAATTCGCTTCCAATGAAATCACCCCAGAACACAAAAAATTCGCTTCCAACGAAATGACTCCAGAGCACAGAAAATACGCTTCCAACGAAATGACCCCATACTTCAAAAATTTGCTTCCATCGAAAAGACCGGAGAACACAAAATTTCTCTTCTAACGATATTAAAACAGAAGAGAAAAAATTCTTTTCCAACGAAATCTCCTGATAACACAAATACTTGCTTCCAAAGATATCATCCCAGCGCACAAAAACTTCGATTCCAACGAAATCACCCTAGAACACAAAAATTCCCTTTCAAGGAAATCACCTGAGAACACAAAAAATTCGATTCCAACAATATTACCCCAGAACACAAAAAATTCACTTCCAACGAAATCTCCCGAAAACGCAAATGTTTGCTTCCAAAAAGGCATCCTAGAGCACAAAAAAATTCGCTTCCAACGAAATCACCCTAGAACACAAAAAATTCGCGTTCAACGAAATTACCACAGAACAGAAAAAATTTCCTTCCATCGAAATCACCCCAGAACACCAAAAATTCGCATCCAAGGAAATCATGCTAGAACACAAAAAATTAGCTTTCAACGAAATCACCTGAGAACACAAAAAATTTGCTTCCAACGAAATCACCCCAGAAAACAAAAAATTCACATCCAACGAAATGACTCCAGAGCACAGAAAACATGCTTCCAACGAAATGATCCCATTCTTCAAAAATTTGCTTCCATCGAAATCACCCAAGAACACAAAAAATTCGCTTCCAACGAAATTACCCCCGAAGACAAAAATTACTTTTCCAACGAAATCTCCTGAGAACACAAATATTTGCTTACAAAGATATCATCCCAGAGCACAAAAAATTCGCTTCCAACGAAATCACCCTAAAACACAAATATTCCCTTTCAACAAAATCACCCGAGGACACAAAAAATTCGCTTCCAACGAAATCACCCCAGAGCACAAAAAATTCGTTTCCAAAGAAATGACTCCAGAGCACAGAAAACACGCATCCAACGAACTGACCCCTACTTCAAAAATTTGCTTCCTTCGAAAAAAAAGGAAAACACAAAAAATTCTCTTCCAACGAAATTACGACAGAACAGAAAAAATTTCCATCCATCGAAATCAACCGAGAACACAAAAAATTCGCTTCCAACGAAATCATGCTAGAACACAAAAAATTAGCTTTCAGAGAAATCACCCAAGAACACAAAAAATTCGCTTCCAATGAAAATACCCCAGAAGACAAAAAATTCTCTTCGAACGAAATAATCTCAGAACCCAAATTTTCGCTTCCAAAGATATAATCCCAGAGCAAAAAATTCGCTTCCAACAAAATGATTCCAGAGCACAGAAAACACGCTTCCAACGAAATGACCCCCTACTTCAAAAATTTGCTTCTATCGTAAAACCGGAGAACACAAAAAATTCTCTTCTAATGATATTACCCCAGAAGACAAAAAATTCTTTTCCAAAGAAATCTCCTGAGAACACAAATATTCGCTTCCAAAGATATCATCCCAGAGCACAAAAATTCCCTTCCAACGAAATCACCCTAGAACACAAAAATTCCCTTTCAAAGAAATCACCCGGGAACACAAAAAAATCCGATTCCAATGAAATCACCTGAGAGCACAAAAAATTCGCTTCCAACGAAAAGACTCCAGAGCACAGAAAACACGCTTTCAATGAAATGACCCCCTACTTCAAAAATTTGCTTCCATCGAAAAAACTGGAGATCACAAAAAATTCTCTTCCAACGATATTACCCCAGACGACAAAAAATTCTTTTCCAACAAAATCTCCTGAGAACACAAATATTCGCTTCCAAAGATATCATCCCAGAGCAAAAAGAAATTCGCTTCCAACAAAATCACCCTAGAACACAAAAATTCCCTTTCAACGAAATCACCTGAGAACACAAAAAATTCGCTTCCAACGAAATTACCCCAGAACACAAAAAAATTCGCTTGTAACGAAATCTCCTGAGTACACAAATATTCGTTTCCTACGAAATCACCCCAGAGCACACAAAATTCGCTTCCAACGAAATGACTCCAAAGCACAGAAAACATGCTTGCAACGAAGTGATCCCCTACTTCAAAAATTTCTTTAAATCGAAAAAACCAGAGAACAAAAAAATTCTCTTCCAATGACATTTCCCAAGAAGACAAAAAATTCTTTTGCAACGAAATCTCCTGAGAACACAAATATTCGCTTCCAAAGATATCATCCCAGAGCAAAAAATTCGCTTCCAACGAAATGACCCCCTACTTCAAAAATTTGCTTCCATCGAACACAAAAATTCCCTATTACCCTAGAACACAAAAATTCCCTTTCAAAGAAATCACCCGAGAACACAAAAAATTCGCTTCCAAATAAATGACTCCAGAACACAGAAAACACGCTTCCAACGAAATGACCCCCTACTTCAAAAATTTGCTTCTATCATAAAACCGGAGAACACAAAAAATTCTTTTCCACCGAAATCTCCTGAGAACACAAATATTCGCTTCCAAAGATATCATCCCAGAGCACAAAAAATTACCTTCCAACAAAATCACCCCAGAGCACAAAAAATTCGCTTCCAACGAAATGATTCCAGAGCACAGAAAACACGCTTCCAACGAAATGACCCCCTACTTCAAAAATTTTCTTCCATCGAAATCACCCAAGAACACAAAAAACTCGCTTCCAACAAAATTACCCCAGAAGACAATAATTTCTTTTCAAACGAAATCTCCTGAGAACACAAATATTCGCTTCCAACGAAATCACCCTAGAGCACAAAAAACTCGTTTCCAACGAAATGAATCCAGGGCACAGAAAACAAGCTTCCAACGAAATGACCCCCTATTCAAAAATTTGTTTCCATCGAAATCACCTGAGAACACAAAAAATTCGCTTCCAAAGAAATTACCCAAGAATTCAAAAAATTCGCTTCCAATGAAATCACCCTAGAACACAAAAATTCCCTTTCAAAGAAATCACACGAAAACAAAAAAAATTCGCTTCCAACGAAATCACCACAGAGCACAAAATATTCGCTTCCAACGAAATGACTCCAAACCAAAGAAAGCATGCTTCCAACGAAATGATCCCATACTTCAAAAATTTGCTTCCATCAAAATCACCCGAGAATTTCTTGTGTTCTGGGTAATTTCCTTGGAAGCGAATTTTTTGTGTTCTCGGGTGATTTCGATAGAAGCAAATTTTTTATGTTCTAGGGGGATTTCGTTGGAAGCTCTGGAGTGATTTCATTGGAAGCGAATATTTGTGTTCCTGAGTAATTTTGTTGGAAGCGAAATTTTTGTGTTTTCTGGTTTTTTCGATGGAAGCAAATTTTTGAAGTAGGGGGTCATTTCGTTGGAAGCAAATAGTTTGTGCTCTTGGGTGATTTCGTTGGGAAGCGAATTTCTTGTGTTCTGGGGTGATTTCTTTGTAAGCGAATTTTTTTGTGCTCTGGAGTGAATTCATTGGAAGCGAATATTTGTGATCCTGAGTAATTGTATTGGAAGCGAATTTTTTTTGTTCTGGGGTCATTTCGTTGGAAGCGTGTTTTCTGTGCTCTGGAGTCATTTCGTTGGAAGCGAATTTTTTGTGTTCTGGGGTGATTTCGTTGGAAGCAAATATTTGTGTTCTCATTAGATTTCTTTGCAAGCGAATTTTTTGTGTTCTGGGGTAATTTTGTTGGAAGCGAATTTTTTGTGCTCTGGGTGATTTCATTGGAAGCGAATATTTGTGTTCTCAGGAGATTTCATTGCAAGCGAATTTTTTGTTTTCTGGGGTGATTTCGATGGAAGCGAAAATTTATGTTCTAGGGTGATTCCTTTGGTAGCGCCTTTTTTGTGCTCTGGGGTGATTTCCTTGGAAGCGAATTTTTTGTGTTCTGGGGTAATTTCGTTGGAAGCGAATTTTTTGTGTTCTCAGGTGATTTGGTTGGAAGCAAATTTTTTTTGTACTTTGGGGTGATTTCGTTGGAAGCAAATTTCTTGTGTTCTGGGGTAGTTGCGTAGGAAGCGAATTTTTTGTGTTCTCGGGGTATTTCGTTGGAAGCGAATTTTTTGTGCTTTGGGGTGATTTCTTTGGAAGCGAATTTCTTGTGTTCTGGGGTAATTTCGTTGGAAGCGAATTTTTTGTGTTCTCGGGTGATTTCGTTGGAAGCGTTTATTCAGTGTTATGGAGTCATTTCTTTGGAAGCGAAATTTTTGTGTTCTAGGGTGATTTCTTTGGAAGCGAATTTTTTGTGTTCTGGGGTGATTTTGTTGGAAGCAAATTTTTGAAGTAGGGGGTCATTTCATTGGAAGCATGTTTTCTGTGCTCTGGAGTCATTTCTTTGGAAGGGATTTTTTGTGTTCTGGTGTGATTTCGTTGGAAGCGAATTTTTGTGTTCTGGGGTAATTTCTTTGGAAGCAAATTTTTTTTCTTCTGGGGTGATTTCGTTGGAAGCGAATTTTTTGTGCTCTGGGGTGATTTCGTGGAAGCGAATATTTGTCTTCTCAGGAGATTTCTTTGCAAGCGAATTTTTTTGTGTTCTGGGGTAATTCGTTGGAAGCAAATTTTTTGTGTTCTCTGGTGATTTCGATGGAAGCAAATTTTTCAAGTAGGGGGTCATTTCATTGGAAGCGTGTTTCTGTGCTCTGGAGTCGTTTCGTTGGAAGCGAATTTTTTGTGTTCTTGGGTGATTTGGTTGAAAGCGAATTTTTTTGTATTAGGGTGATTTCGTTGGAAGCGATTTTTTGTATTTTGGGGTGATTTCATTGGAAGCGAATATCCTGTCTTCTGGGGTAATTTTGTTGGAAGCGAATTTTTTGTGTTCTTGGGTGATTTCGATGGAAGCGAATTTTTTATGTTCTAGGGGGATTTCGTTGGAAGCGAATTTTTTGTGCTCTGGTGTGATTTCGTTGGAAGTGAATTTTTTGTGTTCTCGGGTGATTTCGATGGAAGCAAATTTTTTATGTTCTAGGGGGATTTCGTTGGAAGCGCATTTTTTGTGCTCTGGAGTGATTTCATTGGAAGCGAATATTTGTGTTCCTGAGTAATTTTGTTGGAAGCGAATTTTTGTGTTCTCTGGTTTTTTCGATGGAAGCAAATTTTTGAAGTAGGGGGTCATTTCGTTGGAAGCGTGTTTTCTTTGCTCTGGAGTCATTTCGTTGGAAGCAAAATTTTGGGGCATTGGGGTCATTTCGTTGGAAGCGAATTTTTTGTGTTCTTGGGTAATTTCCTTGGAAGCGAATTTTTTGTGTTCTTAGGTGATTTCGATGGAAGCAAATTTTTGAAGTATGGGGTCATTTCGTTGGAAGCAAATAGTTTGTGCTCTTGGGTGATTTTGTTGGAAGCGAAATTCTTGTGTTCTCGGGTCATTTCGTTGGAAGCATGTTTTCTGCGCTCTGGAGTCATTTCGTTGGAAACGAATTTTTTTGTTCTGGGGTGATTTCGTTGGAAGCGTGTTTTCTGTGCTCTGGAGTCATTTGGTTGGAAGCGAATTTTTTGTGTTCTGGGGTGATTTCGTTGGAAGCAAATATTTGTGTTCTCATTAGATTTCTTTGCAAGCGAATTTTTTGTGTTCTGGGGTAATTTTGTTGGAAGCGAATTTTTTGTGCTCTGGGTGATTTCATTCGAAGCGAATATTTGTGTTCTCAGGAGATTTCATTGCAAGCGAATTTTTTGTTTTCTGGGGTGATTTCGATGGAAGCGAAAATTTATGTTCTAGGGTGATTCCTTTGGTAGCGCCTTTTTTGTGCTCTGGGGTGATTTCCTTGGAAGCAAATTTTTTGTGTTCTGGGGTAATTTCGTTGGAAGCGAATTTTTTGTGTTCTCAGGTGATTTGGTTGGAAGCAAATTTTTTTTGTACTTTGGGGTGATTTCGTTGGAAGCAAATTTCTTGTGTTCTGGGGTAGTTGCGTAGGAAGCGAATTTTTTGTGTTCTCGGGGTATTTCGTTGGAAGCGAATTTTTTGTGCTTTGGGGTGATTTCTTTGGAAGCGAATTTCTTGTGTTCTGGGGTAATTTCGTTGGAAGCGAATTTTTTGTGTTCTCGGGTGATTTCGTTGGAAGCGTTTTTTCAGTGTTATGGAGTCATTTCTTTGGAAGCGAAATTTTTGTGTTCTAGGGTGATTTCTTTGGAAGCGAATTTTTTGTGTTCTGGGGTGATTTTGTTGGAAGCAAATTTTTGAAGTAGGGGGTCATTTCATTGGAAGCATGTTTTCTGTGCTCTGGAGTCATTTCTTTGGAAGGGATTTTTTTGTGTTCTGGTGTGATTTCGTTGGAAGCGAATTTTTGTGTTCTGGGGTAATTTCTTTGGAAGCAAATTTTTTTGTTCTGGGGTGATTTCGTTGGAAGCGAATTTTTTGTGCTCTGGGGTGATTTCGTGGAAGCGAATATTTGTCTTCTCAGGAGATTTCTTTGCAAGCGAATTTTTTTGTGTTCTGGGGTAATTCGTTGGAAGCGAATTTTTTGTGTTCTCTGGTGATTTCGATGGAAGCAAATTTTTCAAGTAGGGGGTCATTTCATTGGAAGCGTGTTTCTGTGCTCTGGAGTCGTTTCGTTGGAAGCGAATTTTTTGTGTTCTTGGGTGATTTGGTTGAAAGCGAATTTTTTTGTATTAGGGTGATTTCGTTGGAAGCGATTTTTTGTATTTTGGGGTGATTTCATTGGAAGCGAATATCCTGTCTTCTGGGGTAATTTTGTTGGAAGCGAATTTTTTGTGTTCTGGGGTGATTTCCTTGGAAGCGAATATTTGTGTTCTAAGGAGATTTTGTTGCAAGCAATTTTTTGTGTTCTGGGGTCATTTCTTTGGAAGCGTGTTTTCTGTGCTCGGGAGTCATTTCGTTGGAAGCGAATTTTTTGTGTTCTGGGGTGATTTTGTTGGAAGCGAATATTTGTGTTCCCATTAGATTTTTTTGCAAGCGAATTTTTTGTGTTCTGTGGTAATTTCGTTGGAACCGCATTTTTTGTGTTCTCCGGTTTTTCGATGGAAGCAAATTTTTGAAGTATGGGATCATTTCGTTGGAAGCCAATATTTGTGTTTTCGGGTGATTTTGTTGGAAAGGAATTTTTTGTGCTCTGGGGTGATTTCATTGGAAGCGAATATTCGTGTTCGTGAGTAATTTTGTTGGAAGTGAATTTTTTGTGTTCTCGGGTCATTTCGTTGGAAGCATGTTTTCTGCGCTCTGGAGTCATTTCGTTGGAAACGAATTTTTTTGTTCTGGGGTGATTTCGTTGGAAGCGAATATTTGTGTTCTCATTAGATTTCTTTGCAAGCGAATTTTTTGTGTTCTGGGGTAATTTCGTTGGAAGCGAATTTTTTTGTTCTGGGGTGATTTCTTTGGAAGCGAATTTCTTGTGTTCTGGGGTAATTTCTTTGGAAGCGAATTTTTTTTGTGTTCTGGGGTAATTTCTTTGGAAGCAAATTTTCTTGTGTTCTGGGGTAATTTTGTTGGAAGCGAATTTTTTGTGTTCTGGGATGATTTTGCTGGAAGCCTGTTTTCTGTGTTCTGGAGTCATTTCGTTGGAAGCAAAATTTTTGTGTTATGGGGTGATTTCTTTGGAAGCGAATTTTTTGTGTTATGGGGTGATTTAGTTTCAAGCGAATTTTTTTGTATTCTGTTGTAATTAAGTTGGAAGCCAATTTTTTGTGTTCTCAGGTCATTTAGTTGGAAGAGAATTTTTTGTGTTCTAGGGTGATTTTGTTGGCAGCGAATTTTTTGTGTTCTGGGGTCATTTCTTTGGAAGCGTGTTTTCTGTGCTCGGGAGTCATTTCGTTGGAAGCTAATTTTTTGTGTTCTGGGGTGATTTTGTTGGAAGCGAATATTTGTGTTCTCATTAGATTTTTTTGCAAGCGAATTTTTTGTGTTCTGGGGTAATTTCGTTGGAAGCGCATTTTTTGTGTTCTCCGGTTTTTCGATGGAAGCAAATTTTTGAAGTATGGGATCATTTCGTTGGAAGCCAATATTTGTGTTTTCGGGTGATTTTGTTGGAAAGGAATTTTTTGTGCTCTGGGGTGATTTCTTTGGAAGCAAATTTTTTCTGTCCTGGGTAATTTTGTTGGAAGCTAATATTTGTGTTCTCGGGTGATTTTGTTGGAAGGGAATTTTTTGTGCTCTGGGTTGATTTGGTTGGAAGCAAATTTTCTCTATTCTGTGGTAATTTCGTTGGACGCGAATTTTTTTGTTTTTGGGTGATTTTGTAGAAAGGGAATTTTTTGTGTTCTAGAGTGATTTTGTTGGAAGCGATTTTTTTGTGTTCTAGGGTGATTTCATTAGAAGCAAATTTTTGAAGTAGGTGGTCATTTCATTGGAAGCGTTTTTCTGTGCCCTGGAGTCATTTCTTTGGAAGGGATTTTTTTGTGTTCTGGGGTGATTTCGTTGGAAGCGAATTTTTTGTGTTCTGGGGTAATTTCTTTGGAAACAATTTTTTTGTGTTCTCGGGTGATTTGGATGGAAGCAAATTTTTTGTTCTCTGGGGTGATTTCGTTGGAAGCGAATTTTCTGTTCTCTGGGGTGATTTCGTTGGAAGCGAATATTTGTGTTCTCAGGAGATTTGGTTGTAAGCGAATTTTTTGTGTTCTGGGATAATTTCGTTGGAAGCGAATTTTTTGTGTTTTCCGTTTTTTTTTTATGGAAGGAAATTTTTGAAGTAGGGGGTCATTTTGTTGGAAGCATGTTTTGTGTGCTCTGGATTTATTTCATTGGAAGCAAAATTTTTGTGCTCTGGGGTGATTTATTTGGAAGCGAATTTTTTGTTTTCTTGGGTGTTTTCCTTGAAAGCAAATTTTTTGTGTTCTAGGTTGATTTCGTTGGAAGCGAAGTTTTTGTGCTCTGGGGTGATTTCGTTGGAAGCGATTTTCTTGTGTTCTGGGGTAATTTCGTAGGAAGTGAATTTTTTGTGTTCTGGGGTAATTTCGTTGGAAGCGAATTTTTTTTTGTTCTCAGGTGATTTCGATGGAAACAAAGTTTTGAAGTATGGGGTCATTTCGTTGGCAGCAAATTTTTTGTGCTTTGGGGTGATTTCGTTGGAAGCGAATTTCTTGTGTCTGGGGTAATTTCGTTGTAATTGAATTTTTCTGTGTTCTCGGGTGATTTCGATTGAAGCGAATTTTTTCTGTTCTCGGGTGATTTCGATGGAAGCAAATTTTTTTGTTTTCTTGGTTGATTTCGTTGGAAGCGAATTTTTTGTATTCTGGGGTAATTTCCTTGGAAGAGAATTTTTTGTGTTCTGGGGTGATTTTGTTGGAAGCAAATTTTTTTGTTCTTGGTTGATTTTGAAGGAAGCAAATTTTTTATGTTCTACGGTGATATTTATGGAAGCGAATTTTTTGTGCTTTGTGGTGATTTTGTTGGAAGCAAATTTCTTGTGCTCTGGGGTAATTTCTTTGGAAGCGAATTTTTTGTTTTCTGGGATGATTTCCATGGAATCAAATTTTTTCTGTTCTGGGGTAATTTTGTTGGTAGCCAATATTTGTGTTCTCTGCTGATTTTGTTGGAAGGGAATTTTTTGTGCTCTGGGGTGATTTTGTTGGAAGCGAATTTTTTGTGTTGTGGGGTCATTTCTTTGGAAGTCTATATTTGTGTTCTCGAGTGATTTTGTTGGAAGGGAATTTTTTGTGCTCTGGGGTGATTTCCTTGGAAGCGAATTTTTTGTGTTCTCTGGTGATTTTGATGGAAGCAAATTTTTCAAGTAGGGGGTCATTAAGTTGGAAGCGTGTTTTCTGTGCTCTGGAGTCGTTTCGTTGGAAGCGAATTTTTTGTGTTCTGGGGTGATTTCGTTGGAAGCAAATTTTTTGTGTTCTGGGGTGTTTTCGTTGGAAGCGAATTTTTTGTGCTCCTGGATGATTTCGTTGGAAGCGAATGTTTGTCTTCTCAGTAGATTTCGTTGCAAGCAAATTTTTTTGTGTTCTGGGGTAATTTCGTTGGAAGCGAATTTTTTGTGTTCTCTGGTGATTTCGATGGAAGCAAATTTTTCAAGTAGGGGGTCATTTCGTTGGAAGCGTGTTTTCTGTGCTCTGGGGTCATTTCTTTGGAAGCGAATTTTTTGTGCTCTGGGGTGATTTCGTTGGAAGCGAATGTTTGTGTTCCCGGGTGATTTTGTTGGAAGCAAATTTTTTATGTTTTGGGCTGATTTCATTGGCAGAGAATTTTTTGTGTTCTCTGGTGATTTCGATGGAAGCAAATTTTTCAAGTAGGGGGTCACTTCGTTGGAAGCGTGTTTTCTGTCCTCTGGAGTCGTTTCGTTGGATGCGAATTTTTTGTACTCTGGGGTGATTTCGTTGGAAGCGAATTTTTTGTGTTCTGGGGTAATTTCTTTGGAAGTCTATATTTGTGTTTTCGAGTGATTTTGTTGGAAGGGAATTTTTGTGCTCTGGGCTGATTTCCTTGGAATCGAATTATTTGTGTTCTCTGGTGATTTCGATGGAAACAAATTTTTCAAGTAGGTGGTCATTTCGTTGGAAGTGTGTTTTCTGTGTTCTGGAGTCGTTTCGTTGGAAGCGAATTTTTTGTGCTCTGGGGTGATTTCATTGGAAGCGAATTTTTTGTCTTCTGGGGTGATTTCGACGGAAGCAAATTTTTTCTGTTCTGGGGTATTTTCGTTGGACACCAATATTTGTGTTCTCGGGTGATTTTGTTAGAAGGGAATTTTTTGTGCTCTGAGTTGATTTGGTTCGAAGTAAATTATTTCTATTCTGGGGTAATTTCGTTGGAAGCGTGTTTTCTGTGCTCTGGAGTCATTTCGTTGGAAGCGAATTTTTTGTGTTCTGGGGTGATTTCCTTGGAAGCGAATATTTGTGTTCTAAGGAGATTTTGTTGCAAGCAATTTTTTGTGTTCTGGGGTAATTTCTTTGGAAGCGAATTTTTTGTGTTCTCTGGTTTTTTCGACGGAAGCATATTTTTTAAGTAGGGGGTCATTTCGTTGAAAGCGTGATTTCTGTGCTCTGGAGTCATTTCGTTGGAAGCGAATTTTTTGTGTTCTGGGGTAATTTCATTGGAAGCGAATTTTTTATGTTCTCAGGTGATTTCGATGAAAGCAAATTTTTGGAGTATGGGTCATGTAGTTAGAAGCGAATTTTTTCTGTTCTCGGGTGATTTCAATGGAAGCAAATTTTTTGGGTTCTGGGATGATGTCGTTGGAAGAGAATTTTTTTGTGTTCTTAGGTTTTTTTGCTGGAAGCAAATTTTTGAAGTAGGGGGTCATTTCGTTGGAACCGTTTTTTCTGTGCTCTGGAGTCATTTCGTTGGAAGTGAATTTTTTGTGTTCTGGGGTGATTTCTTTGGAAGCGAATTTTTTGTGTTTGCGGTGATTTTGTTGGAAGCGAATTTTTGTGTTCTGTGGTAATTTCTTTGGAAGCGAATTTTTTGTGTTGTGGGGCAATTTTGTTGGAAGCGAGATTTCTCTGCTCTGGAGTCATTTCTTTGGAAGCAAATTTTTTGTGTTCTGGGGTGATTTTTTTGGAATCGAATTTTTTGTATTCTAGGGTGATTTCATTGGAAGTAATTTTTTTTGTGTTCTGCGGGGATTTTTTTGGAAGCGAATTTTTTGTATCCTGGGGTAATTTCTTTGGAAGCGAATATTTCTCTTCTGGGGTAATTTCGTAGGAAGCTAATGTTTTGCGTTCTGGGTTGATTTCGTTGGAAGCGAATCTTTGTGTTCTGGGGTGATTTGGTTTGAAGCGCATTTTTTGTGCTCTGCGTGATTTCTTTGGAAGCGAATATTTGTGTTCTCAGGAGATTTCATTGCAAGCAAATTTTTTGTTTTCTGGGGTGATTTCGATGGAAGCGAAAATTTATGTTCTAGGGTGATTTCTTTGGAAGCACATTTTTTGTGCTCTGGGGTGAATTCCTTGGAAGCGAATTTTTTGTGTCCTTAGGTGATTTGGTTGGAAGCAATTTTTTTTGTGCTTTGGGGTGATTTCGTTGGAGGCGAATTTTTTGTGTTCTGGGGTAATTTCGTTGGAAGCGAATTTTTTGTGTTCTCGGGTGATTTCGTTGGAAGCATTTTTTCAGTGTTATGGAATCATTTCGTTGGAAGCGAAATTTTTGTGTTCTGGAGTAATTTCATTGGAAGCGAATTTTTTGTGTTCTTAGGTGATTTCGATGGAAGCAAATTTTTGAAGTATGGGGTCATTTCGTTGGAAGCAAATAGTTTGTGCTCTTGGGTGATTTCGTTGGAAGCAAATTTCTTGTGTTCTGGGGTAATTTCTTTGGAAGCGAATTTTTTTGTGCTCTGGATTGATTTCATTGGATGCGAATGTTTGTGTTCCTGAGTAATTTTTTTGGAAGCAAATTTTTTGTGTTCTGGGGTCATTTCGTTGGAAGCGTGTTTTCTGTGCTCTGGAGTCATTTCGTTGGAAACGAATTTTTTGTGTTCTGGGGTGATTTCGATGGAAGCGAAAATTTATGTTCCAAGGTGATTTCTTTGGAAGCGCATTTTTTGTGCTCTGGGGTGATTTCCTTGGAAGCGAATTTTTTGTGTTCTCAGGTGATTTGGTTGGAAGCAAATTTTTTTGTGCTTTGGGGTGATTTCGTTGGAAGCGAATTTATTGTGTTCTGGGGTAGTTGCTTTGGAAGCGAATTTTTTGTGTTCTCGTGGTATTTCGTTGGAAGCGTTTTTTCAGTGTTATGGAGTCATTTCTTTGGAAGCGAAATTTTTGTGTTCTAGGGTGATTTCGTTGGAAGCGAATTTTGTGTGTTCTGGAGTGATTTCGTGGAAGCAAATTTTTGAAGTAGGGGGTCATTTCATTGGAAGCATGTTTTCTGTGCTCTGGAGTCATTTCTTTGGAAGGGATTTTTTTGTGTTCTGGGGTGATTTCGTTGGAAGTGAATTTTTGTGTTCTGGGGTAATTTCTTTGGAAGCAAATTTTTTTGTTCTGGGTGATTTCCTGGAAGCGAATTTTTTGTGCTCTGGGGTGATTTTGTTGGAAGCGAATGTTTGTGTTCCCTGGTGATTTTGTTGGAAGTGAATTTTTTGTGTTTTGGGCTGATTTCGTTTGCAGCGAATTTTTTGTGTTCTCTGGTGATTTCGGTGGAAGCAAATTTTTCAAGTAGGAGGTCATTTCGTTGGAGGCGTGTTTTCTGTGCTCTGGAGTCGTTTCGCTGGAAGCTAATTTTTTGTTTTCTGGGGTGATTTCGTTGGAAGCGAATTTTTTGTGTTCTGGGGTGATTTCGTTGGAAGCGAATTTTTTGTGCTCTGGGGTGATTTTGTTGGAAGCGAATATTTGTCTTCTCAGGAGATTTCGTTGCAAGCAAATTTTTTTTGTGTTCTGGTGTAATTCGTTTGCAGCGAATTTTTTGTGTTCTCTGGTGATTTCGGTGGAAGCAAATTTTTCAAGTAGGGGGTCATTTCGTTGGAAGCGTGTTTTCTGTGCTCTGGAGTCGTTTCATTGGAAGCGAAGTTTTTGTGCTCTGGGGTGATTTCGTTGGAAGCGAATTTTTTTTGTTCTGGGGTAATTTCTTTGGAAGTCTATATTTGTGTTTTCGAGTGATTTTGTTGGAAGGAAATTTTTGTGCTCTGGGGTGATTTCCTTGGAATCGAATTTTTTGTGTTCTCGGGTGATTTGGTTGAAAGCGAATTTTTTGTGTTTTAGGGTGATTTCGTTGTAAGCGAATATTTTGTATTTTGGGGTGATTTAATTGGAAGCGAATTTTTTGTCTTCTGGGGTAATTTTGTTGGAAGCGAATTTTTTGTGTTCTTGGGTGATTTCGATGGAAGCAAATTTTTCAAGTAGGGGGTCATTTTATTGGAGGCGTGTTTTCTGTGTTCCGGAGTCCTTTCGTTGGAAGCGAATTTTTTGTGTTCTGGGGTGATTTCGTTGGAAGCGAATTTTTTGTGTTCTGGGGTGATTTCATTGGAAGTGTGTTTTCTGTGTTTTGGAGTCATTTCATTGGAAGCGATTTTTTGTGTTTTGGGGTGATTTCTTTGGAAGCGAATTTTTTGTGTTCTGGGGTGATTTCGAGGGAAGCAATTTTTTTGTGTTCTGATGTAATTACGTTGGAAGAGAATGTTTTGTGTTTTGGGGTGATTTCGTTGGAAGCGTGTTTTCTGTGCTCTGGAGTCATTTCATTGGAAGCGATTTTTTTGTGTTTTGGGGTGATTTCTTTGGAAGTGAATTTTTTGTGTTCTGGGGTGATTTTGTTGGAAGAGAATTTTTGTGTTCTGGATTAATTTCTTTGGACGCAAATTTTTTGTGTTCTGGTGTTATTTCAATGGAAGCGAATATTTTGTGTGCTGGTTTGATTTTTTTGGAAGAGAATTTTTTTGTTCTCTGGTGATTTCGATGGAAGCAAATTTTTCAAGTAGGGGGTCATTTCGTTGGAAGCGTGTTTTCTGTGCTCTGGAGTCGTTTCATTGGAAGCGAATTTTTTGTGCTCTGGGGTGATTTCGTTGGAAGCGAATTTTTTGTGTTCTGGGGTAATTTCTTTGGAAGTCTATATTTGTGTTTTCGAGTGATTTTGTTGGAAGGGAATTTTTGTGCTCTTGGGTGATTTCCTTGGAAACGAATTTTTTGTGTTCTCGGGTGATTTGGTTGAAAGCGAATTTTTTGTGTTTTAGGGTGATTTCGTTGTAGGCGAATTTTTTGTATTTTGGGGTGATTTAATTTGAAGCGAATTTCTTGTCTTCTGGGGTAATTTTGTTGGAAGCGAATTTTTTGTGTTCTTGGGTGATTTCGATGGAAGCAAATTTTTCAAGTAGGGGGTCATTTCATTGGAGGCGTGTTTTCTGTGTTCTGGAGTCGTTTCGTTGAAAGCGAATTTTTTGTGTTCTGGGGTGATTTCGTTGGAAGCGAATTTTTTGTGTTCTGGGGTGATTTCAGTGGAAGTGTGTTTTCTGTGTTTTGGAGTCATTTCATTGGAAGCGATTTTTTGTGTTGTGGGGTGATTTCTTTGGAAGCGAATTTTTTGTGTTCTGGGGTGATTTCGTTGGAAGAGAATTTTTGTGTTCTGAGGTAATTTCTTTGGAAGCGAATTTTTTGTGTTCTGGGGTGATTTCGTTGGAAGTGTGTTTTCTGTGCTCTGGAGTCATTTCATTGGAAGCGATTTTTTGTGTTTTGGGGTGATTTCTTTGGAAGCGAATTTTTTGTGTTCTGGGGTGATTTCATTGGAAGAGAATTTTTATGTTCTGGGGTAATTTCTTTGGAAGCGAATTTTTTGTGTTCTGGGGTGATTTCAATGGAAGCGAATATTTGTGTTCCCCGGTGATTTCGTTGGAAGCGAATGTTTTGTGTTCTGGGGTAATTTTGTTGGAAGCAAATTTTTTCTGTTCTTGGGTGATTTCGACAGAAGCAAATTTTTTTGTGTTCTGGGTTGATTTCGTTGGAAGAGAATTTTTTGTGTTTTCCGGTTTTTCCATGGAAGCAAATTGTTGAAGTAGGGGGTCATTTTGTTGGAAGCGTTTTTTCTGTGCTCTGGAGTCATTTCGGTGGAAGCACATTTTTTGTGTTCTGGGGTGATTTCGATGGAAGCAAACTTTTTCCGTTCTGGGGTAATTTTGTGGGAAGCCAATATTTGTGTTCTCGGGTGATTTTGTTGGAAGGGAATTTTTTATGATCTGGGTTGATTTTTTTTTGAAGTAAATTTTTTCTATTCTGGGGTAATTTCTTTGGACGTGAAATTTTGTGTTCTCGGGTGATTTCTTTGGAAGCGAATTTTTTGTGTTCTTTTGTGATTTCGTTGGAAGCGAATTTTTTCTGTTCTCGGGTGATTTCGAGGGAAGCAAATTTTTTGTGTTCTGATGTAATTACGTTGGAAGAGAATATTTTGTGTTTTGGGGTGATTTCGTTGGAAGCGTGTTTTCTGTGCTCTGGAGTCATTTCATTGGAAGCGATTTTTTTGTGTTTTGGGGTGATTTCTTTGGAAGTGAATTTTTTGTGTTCTGGGGTGATTTCGTTGGAAGAGAATCTTTGTGTTCTGGGTTAATTTCTTTGGAAGCGAATTTTTTGTGTTCTGGGGTGATTTAGATGGAAGCGAATATTTTGTGTGCTGGTTTGATTTTTTTGGAAGAGAATTTTTTGTGCTTTGGCTTGATTTCTTTGTAATGAATACAGAGCACAGAAAACATGCTTCCAACGAAATCACCCCCTACTTCAAAAATTTGCTTCCATCAAAAAAAACGGAGAACACAAAAAATTCTCTTCCAACGATATTAACCCAGAAGACAAAAAATTCTTTTCAAAGGAAATCTCCTGAGAACACAAATATTCACTTCCAACGAAATCACCCCAGAGCACAAAAAATTCGCTGCAATCGAAATCACCCTAGAATACAAAAAATTCAATTTCAACGAAATCACCCGAGAACACAAAAAATTTGCTTCCAACGTAATTACCCCAGAACTAAAAAAATTTGCTTCCACCAAAATCACCTGGTAACACAAATAATTTGCGTCCAACGAAATTCCCCCAGAATAGAAAAAATTTACTTCCAACCAAATCAATCCAGAGCACAAAAATTCCCTTCCAACAAAATCACCCGAGAACACAAATATTGGCTTCCAACGAAATAACCCCAGAACAGAAAAAATTTGCTTCCAAAGAAATCACCCCAGAGCACAAAAATTCCCTTCCAACGAAATCACCTTAGAACAGAAAAAAATTGCTTCCAACAAAATCACCCCAGACCACAAAAAATCCCTTCATTGAAATTAAATCAGAACAAAATATATTCGCTTCGAAAGAAATCAACCCAGAACACAAAATATTCACTTCCATCGAAATGATTCCAGAGCACAGAAAACACGCTTCCAACGAAATCACCCCATACTTCAAAAAATTCACTAACACAAAATCACCCCAATCCACGAAAAAATTCGTTTCCAACGAAATTACCCCAGAACACAAAAAATTCACTTCCAACGAAATTTTCCCAGATAACAAAAAATTCGCTTCCAACTTAATCAACCCAGAACACAAAAAATTCGCTTCCATCGAAATCACCCGAGAACACAAAAAATTCGTTTCCAACAAAATCACCCCAGAACACAAAAAATCTCTTCTTTGAAATTACACCAGATCATAAAAAATTTGCTTTGAACGAAATCAACCGAGAACACAAAAAATTCACTTCCAACGAAATCACCCCCGAAAACAAAAAATTAGCTTCCAAAGGAATTACCCCAGAACACAAAAAATTCGCTTCCCAGGAAATCAACCCAGACCACAAAAAATTCGCTTGAATTGAAATCAACCCAGACCACAAAAAATTCGCTTCCATCAAAATCACCCACAAACACAAAAAATTTGCTTCCAACGAAATTACCCCAGAACACAAAAAATTCGCTTCCAATGAAATCACCCCAGAGCACAGAAAATTGGTTTCCAACAAAATCACCCCAGATCTCGAAAAATTCATTTCCAACGAAATCACACCAGAACAGAGAAAAACTCGCTCCTAACGAAATAACTCCAAAGGTCATAAAACCCGCTTACTACCAAATTACCCCAAACACCAAAAATTCGCTTGCACCGAAATCAGCTCAGAACACAAAAAAATTGCGTCCAACGAAAGGACTCCAGAACACAGAAAACACGCTTCCAACGAAATCACCCCATACTTCAAAAAATTTGCTTCCAAAGAAATCACCCCAGACCACAAAAAATTCGCTTCGAACAAAATCAACCCAGAACACAAAAAATTCACTTCCATCAAAATGACTCCAGAGCACAGGAAAAACGCTTCCAACGAAATCACCTGAGACCACCAAAAATTCGCTTCCATAAAAATCAACCCAGAAAACAAAAAATTCGCTTCAATCGAAATCACCCCAGTACACAAAAAATTAGCTTCGAAAGAAATCAACCCAGAACACAAAAAATTTGCTTCCATGGAAATGACTCCAGAGCACAGAAAACACGCTTCCAACGAAATCACCCCATACTTCAAAAAATTCGCTAACAACGAAATCACCCCAGACCACAAAAAATTCATTTCCAACGAAATCACCCCAGAAAACAAAAAATTCGCTTCCAAAGAAATCACCCTAGAACACAAAAAATTCGCTTCCAACGAAATCAGCCCAGAGCAGAAGAATTTTGCATCCATCGAAATGACTCCAGAGCACAGAAAACACGCTTCCAACGAAATCACCCCAGACCACCAAAAATTCGCTTCCAAAGAAATCACCCCAGAACACAAAAAATTCGCTTCCAACGATATCACCCCGATCACAAAAACTTCATTTCCAACGAAATCAACCCAGATCACAAGAAATTGGCTTCCATCAAAATCACCCGAGAACACAGAAAATTCGCTTCCAACGAAATCACCCCAGAACACAAAAACATCATTTCCAAAGAAATCACACCAGAACAGAGAAAAATTGGCTTCTAACTAAATGACTTCAAAGGACATAAAACCTGCTTCCAAAGACATTAACCCAGAGCACAAAAAAATTCCCTTCCAACAAAATCACCAGAGAACAAAAATATTGGCTTCCAAAGAAATTACTCCAGAACAGAAAAAATTTGCTTCCAACAAAATCACCTAAGAGCACAAAAAATTCCCTTCCAACAAAATCACCCAAGAACACAAATATTGGCTTGCCAAGAAATGACCCCAGAACGAAAAAAATTTGCTTCCATCGAAATCACCCAAGAACACAAAAAATTCGCCTCCAAAGAAATTACCCAAGAACACATAAAAATTGCTTCCAAAGAAATCACCCCAGAACACAAAAATTCGCTTCCAAAAAAATTACTCCAGAACACAGAAAACAGGCTTCCAATGAAATCACCCCAGAACACAAAAAATTCGCTTCCAACGAAATTGCCCCAGAACACAAAAAATTCACTTGCACTGAAATCTCCTGAGAACACAAATATTTGCTTACAAAGAAATCAACACAGAACACAAAATATTCGCTTCCATCAAAATCACCCCAGAACACAAAAAAAATTCGCATCCAACAAAATTACCCCAGAACACAAGAAATTCG
This sequence comes from Meriones unguiculatus, assembly GCF_030254825.1. NCBI lineage: Eukaryota > Metazoa > Chordata > Mammalia > Rodentia > Muridae > Meriones > Meriones unguiculatus. The sequence continues at coordinate 81,489,441 of NC_083353.1, read as the reverse complement.
CTTCCAACGAAATCACAGCAAAGCACAAAAAAATCGCTTCCAATGAAATGTCCCCATAATTCAAAAATTTGCTTCCAACGAAATCACCCTAGAACACAAAAAATTCGCTTCCAACGAAATTACCCCAGAACACAAAAAATTCGCTTGCACCAAAATCTCCTGAGAACACAAATATTCGCTTCCAAAGAAATCAACACACAACACAAAATAATTCGCTTCCAACGAAACTACCCCAGAAAACAAAAATTTTGCTTCCAATGAAATCACCCCTGAACACAAAAAATTAGCTTCCAACTAAATGACCCCCTACTTCAAAAATTTTCTTCCATCGAAAAAACCGGAGAACCCAAAAAAGTTCGCTTCCAACGAAATTACCCCAGAACACAAAAAATTTGCTTTCAACGAAATCTCCTGAGAACACAAATATTCGCTACCAAAGAAATCACCCCAGAGCACAAAAAATTCGCTTCCAACGAAATCACCCTAAAGCAAAAAAAATTCACTTTCAACGAAATCACCTGAGAACAAAAAAATTCGCGTCCAAAAAAATTACCCCAGAATAGAAAAAATTTACTTCCAACCAAATCAAACCAGAGCACAAAAATTCCCTTCCAACAAAATCACCCGAGAACAAAAATATTGGCTTCCAAAGAAATTACTCCAAAACAGAAAAAAATTTACTTCCAATAAAATTATCCCAGAAAACAAAAAATTTGTTTCCAACTTAATAAACCCAGAACACAAAAAATTCGCTTCCATCGAAATCACTCGAGAACAGAAAAATTCGCTTCCAACAAAATTACCCCAGAACACAAAAACATTCGCTTCCAAAGAAATCACCCCAGAGCACAAAAAAAATTCTTTTCCAACGAAATCACACCAGAACAGAGAAATATTCTCTTCTAACGAAATGACTCCAAAGGACATAAAACCTGCTTCCAACGAAATTACACCAGGACACCAAAAATTTGCCTCCAATAAAATTACCCCAGAACACCAAAAATTCTCTTCCACCGAAATCAGCCCAGAACACAAAAAATTAGCTTCGAATGAAATCAACCCAGAACACAAAAAATTCGCTTCCATCGAAGATTCCAGAGCACAGAAAACACGCTTCCAACAAAATCACCCCATACTTCAAAAAATTCGCTTCCAACAAAATCACCGCAGACCACAAAAAATTAGCTTCCAATGAAATCACCCCAGAAAACAAAAACTTCGTTTCCAATGAAATCACCCCAGATCACAAAACTTCATTTCCAAAGAAATCACAACAGAACAGAGAAAAATTCGCTTCTAACTAAATGACTCCAAAGGACATAAAACTCGCTTCCAAAGATATTACCCCAGAACACAAAAAATTCACTTCCAAGGAAATCACCCGGGAACACAAATATTAGCTTCCAACGAAATCACCCTAGAACATAAAAAAATTCGCTTCCAATGAAATGACTCCAGAGCACAGAAAACAAGCTTCCAAAGAAATGACCCCCTACTTCAAAAATTTGCTTCCATCGAAAAAACTGGGGAACACAAAATATTCACTTCCAAAGATATCATCCCTGAGCACAAAAACTTCGCTTCCAACACAATTACTCTAGAACACAAATGTTCGCATCTAACTAAATCACCCCAGAACGCAAAACATTAGCTTCCAACGAAATTACCCCAGAACAGAAAAAAATTGCTTCCAAAGAAATTACCCCAGAATACAAAAAATTCGCTTCCAACAAAATCTCCGCAGAGCACAGAAAAAATTGCTTCCAACGAAATCCCCCTAGAACTCAAAAAATTCGCTTCCCACAAAATCACCCCAGAACACAAAAAATTTGTTTGCAAAGAAATGACTCGAGAGCACAGAAAACACGCTTCCAACGAAATGACCCCATACTTCAAAAATTTGCTTCCATCGAAATCACCCGAGAACACAAAAAATTCGATTCCACTGAAATCGCCCCAGAACACAAAAAATTTGCTTCCAGAGAAATGACTCAAGAAAAGAGAAAACATGCTTCCAACAAAATCACCCCAGAACACAAAAATTTGCTTCCAAAAAATTACTCCAGAACACAGAAAACAGGCTTCCAACGAAATAACCCCAGAACACAAAAAATTTGCTTCCAACGAAATTACCCCAGAACACAAAAAATTCGCTTGCACCGAAATCTCCTGAGAACACAAATATTCTCTTCCAAAGAAATCAACACAGAACACAAAATATTAGCTTCCATCAAAATCACCCCAGAACACAAAAAAAATTCGCATCCAAAAAAATTACCCCAGAACACAAGAAATTCGCTTCCAACGAAAACACAGCAAAGCACAAAAAATCGCTTCCAACGAAATGTCCCAATAATTCAAAAATTTGCTTCCAACGAAATCACCCTAGAACACAAAAAATTCGCTTCCAACGAAATTACCCCAGAACACAAAAAATTCGCTTGCACCAAAATCTCCTGAGAACACAAATATTCGCTTCCAAATAAATCAACAGAGAACACAAAGTAATTCGCTTCCAAAGAAACTACCCCAGAACACAAAAATTTCGCTTCCAATGAAATCACCCCTGAACACAAAAAATTAGCTTGCAACGAAATAACCCCCTACTTCAAAAATTTTCTTCCATCGAAAAAGCGGAGAACCCAAAAAAGTTCGCTTCCAACGAAATTACCCCAGAACACAAAAAATTTGTTTTCAACGAAATCTCCTGAGAACACAAATATTCGCTACCAAAGAAATCACCCCAGAGCACAAAAAATTAGCTTCCAACGAAATGACCCCCTACTTTAAAAATTTGCTTCCATCGAAATCACCCGAGAACACAAAAAATTCGATTCCACTGAAATCGCCCCAAAACAAAAAAAAATTTGCTTCCAGAGAAATGACTCCAGAAAACAGAAAACATGCTTCCAACGATATCACCCCAGAACACAAAAAAATTGCTTCCAAAGAAATTACGTAAGAACACAAAAAATTTGCTTCCATCAAAATCACCCCAGAACAGAAAAAATTCGCTTCCAACGAAATTACCCCAGAACTCAAAAAATACGCTTCCAACAAAATCACCCGAGAACAAAAAAAATGGCTTCCAACGAAATCACCCCAGAACACAAAAAATTCGCTTCCAACGTAATCACCCCAGTGCACAAAAAATTCCCTTCCAACGAAATGACTCCAGAGCACAGAAAACACGCTTCCAACGAAATCGCCCCAGAAAACAAAAAATTCGCTTCGAAAGAAATTACCCCAGAAAACAAAAAATTCGCTTCAATCGAAAAAAACGGAGAACACAAAAAATTCGCTTCCAAAGAATTTACCCCAGAACACAAAAAATTAGCTTGCAACGAAATCTTCTGAGAACACAAATATTCGCTTCCAACGAAATCACCCCAGAGCACAAAAAATCGCTTCCAATGAAATGACTCCAGAGCACAGAAAACACGCTTGCAACGAAATGCCCCAATACTTCAAAAATTTGCTTCCATCGAAATCACCCGAGAACACAAAAAATTCGCTTCCAATGAAATTACCCCAGAACACAAAAAATTCGCTTCCACCGAAATCACCGAACAACACAAAAAATTCGCTTCCAAAGAAATGACTCCAGAGCACAGAAAACAAGCTTCCAACGAAATGACCCCATACTTGAAAAATTTGCTTCCATCGAAATCACCCGAGAACACAAAAAATTCGCTTCCAACGAAATTACCAAAGAATACAAAAAATTCGCTTCCAACGAAATCACAAAAGAACACAAAAAATTCGCTTCCAAAGAAATCACCCGAGAACACAAAATTTCGCGTCCAACGAAATTACCCCAGAATAGAAAAAAATTAATTAAAAAAAAATCAACCCAGATCACAAAAAATTCCCTTCCAACAAAATCACCCGAGAACACAAATATTGGCTTCCCACAAAATTACCCCAGAACGGAAAAAGTTTGCTTCCATCGAAATCACACCAGAACACAAAAAATTTGCTTCCAACGAAATGACTCCAGAGCACAGAAAAAACGCTTCCAACAAAATGACCCCCTACTTCAACAATTTGCTTCCATGGAAAAACCGGAAAACACAAAAAATTCTCTTCCAACGAAATCAACCCAGAACACAAAAAATTTGCTTCTGTCGAAATCACCCAAGAACAGAAAAAATTTGCTTCCAACAAAATTACCCCAGAACACAAAACATTCGCTTCCAACGAAATCACCGGGGAACACAAATATTCGCTTCCATCGAAATCACGCCAGAAAACAAAAAATTCGCTTCCAAAGAAGTTACCCCAGAACACAAAAATTCTCTTCCAGCGAAATCACCCCAGAACACAAAAAATTCGCTTCCAAAGAAATCACCCCAAAACACAAAAAATCGCTTCCAATGAAATGACTCCAGAGCACAGAAAACACACTTCCAACGAAATCACCCCAGAACACAAAAAATTCGCTTCCAAAGAAATTACCCCAGAACACAAAAATTCTCTTCCAACGAAATCACCCCAAAACACAAAAAATTCGCTTCCAACGAAACGACTGCAGAACACAGAAAACACGCCTCCAATGAAATGAACCCCAACTTGAAAAATTTGCTTCCATCGAAATCACCCAAGAACACAAAAAATTCGCTTCCAACAAAATTACCCCAGAAGACAAGAAATTCGCTTCCAATTAAATCACCCCAAAATACAAAAAATTCGCTTACAACGAAATCACCCTAAAACACAAAAAATTCGCTTTCAACCAAATCACCAGAGAACACAAAAAATTAGATTCCAAGGAAATCACCTCAGAGCACAAAAATTCCCTTCCAACAAAATCACTCGAAAACACAAATATAGACTTCCAAAGAAATTACCCCAGAACACAAAAAATTCGCTTCCAACGAAATCACCCCAGAGCACAAAAAATTCGCTTCCAACGAAACGACTCCAGAGCACAGAAAACACGCTTCCAACGAAATGACCCCCTACTTGAAAAATTTGCTTCCATCGAAATCACCAGAGAACACAAAAAATTCACTTCCAACGAATTACCCCAGAACACAAAAAAATTTGCTTGCAACAAAATCTCCTGAGAAGACAAATATTCGCTTCCAACAAAATCACCCCAGAGCACAAAAAATTCGCTTCCAACGAAATCACCCCAGAACACAAAAAATTCGCTTCCAACGAAATCACCCCAGAACACAAAAAATTAGCTTCCAGCGAAACAACTCCAGAGCACAGAAAACACGCCTCCAACGAAATGACCCCCTACTTGAAAAATTTGCTTCCACCGAAATCACCAGAGAACACAAAATATTCGCTGCCAACGAAAGCAGCCCAAAACACAAAAAATTCGCTTCCAACGAAATCTCCCGAGAAGACAAATATTCGTTCCAAAGAAATCACCCCAAAGCACAAAAAATTCGCTTCTAACGAAATGAACCCATATTTCAAAAATTTGCTTCCATCGAAATCACCTGAGAACACAAAAAATTCCATTCCAACGAAAATGCCCCAGAACACAAAAAATTCTCTTCCAAAGAAATCAACCCAGCACACAAAATATTCGCTTCCATCGAAATCACCCCAGAATACAAAAAATTCGCTTCCAACGAAATTACCACAGAATACAAAAAATTCGCTTTCAACGAAATCGCCTGAGAACACAAATATTTGCTTCCAAAGAAATCACCCCAGAGCACAAAAAATTCGCTTCCAAAGAAATCACAAAAGAACACAAAAAATTCGCTTCCAAAGAAATCACCCGAGAACACAAAAAATTCGCGTCCAACTAAATTACCCCTGAATAGAAAAAATTTACTTCCAACCAAATCAACCCAGAGCACAAAAAATTCCCTTCCAACAAAACCACCCGAGAACACAAATATTGGCTTCCCACGAAATTACCCCAGAACGGAAAAAGTTTGCTTCCATCAAAATCACCCCAGAACACAAAAAATTCGTTTCCAAAGAAATCACCCCAGAACACAAAAATTTCCCTTCCAACGAAGTGATTCCAGAACACAGAAAACACGCTTCCAACGAAATCACCCCAGAACACAAAAAATTCTCTTCCAACGAAATCCACCCAGAACACAAAATATTTCCTTCTGTCGAAATCACCCAAGAACAGAAAAAATTTGCTTCCAAGAAAATTACCCCAGAACACAAAAAAATTCGCTTTGAACAAAATCACCACGGAACACAAATATTGGCTTCCCACAAAATTACCCCAGAACGGAAAAAGTTTGCTTCCATCGAAATCACCCCAGAACAGAAAATATTCGCTTCCAAAGAAATTACCACAGAACACAAAAATTTTCTTCCAACAAAATCACTCCAGAACACAAAAAATTCGCTTCCAAAGAAATCACCCCAAAACACAAAAAATCGCTTCCAATGAAATGACTCCAGAGCACAGAAAACACGCTTCCAATGAAATCACCCCAAAACACAAAACATTCTCTTCCAACGTAATTACATTAGAACACAAAAAATTTGCTTCCCTCGAAATCACCCGAAAACAGAAAAAATTCGCTTCCAACGAAATCACAAAAGAACACAAAAAATTCGCTTCCAAAGAAATCACCCGAGAACACAAAATTTCGCGTCCAACGAAATTACCCCAGAATAGAAAAAAATTAATTAAAAAAAAATCAACCCAGATCACAAAAAATTCCCTTCCAACAAAATCACCCGAGAAAACAAATATTGGCTTCCCACAAAATTACCCCAGAACGGAAAAAGTTTGCTTCCATCGAAATCACACCAGAACACAAAAAATTTGCTTCCAACGAAATGACTCCAGAGCACAGAAAAAACGCTTCCAACAAAATGACCCCCTACTTCAACAATTTGCTTCCATGGAAAAACCGGAAAACACAAAAAATTCTCTTCCAACGAAATCAACCCAGAACACAAAAAATTTGCTTCTGTCGAAATCACCCAAGAACAGAAAAAATTTGCTTCCAACAAAATTACCCCAGAACACAAAACATTCGCTTCCAACGAAATCACCGGGGAACACAAATATTCGCTTCCATCGAAATCACCCCAGAAAACAAAAAATTCGCTTCCAAAGAAATTACCCCAGAACACAAAAATTCTCTTCCAGCGAAATCACCCCAGAACACAAAAAATTCGCTTCCAAAGAAATCACCCCAAAACACAAAAAATCGCTTCCAATGAAATGACTCCAGAGCACAGAAAACACACTTCCAACGAAATCACCCCAAAACACAAAAAATTCGCTTCCAAAGAAATTACCCCAGAAAACAAAAATTCTCTTCCAACGAAATCACCCCAGAACACAAAAAATTCGCTTCCAACGAAATCACCCCAGAACACAAAAAATTCGATTCCAAGGAAATCACCCCAGAGCACAAAAATTCCCTTCCAACAAAATCACTCGAAAACACAAATATAGACTTCCAAAGAAATTACCCCAGAACACAAAAAATTCGCTTCCAACGAAATCACCCCAGAGCACAAAAAATTCGCTTCCAACGAAACGACTCCAGAGCACAGAAAACACGCTTCCAACGAAATGACCCCCTACTTGAAAAATTTGATCCATCGAAATCACCAGAGAACACAAAAAATTCGCTTCCAACGAATTACCCCAGAACACAAAAAAATTTGCTTGCAATGAAATCTCCTGAGAAGACAAATATTCGTTTCCAACAAAATCACCCCATAGCACAAAAAATTCGCTTCCAACGAAATCACCCCAGAACACAAAAAATTCGCTTCCAACGAAATCACCCCAGAACACAAAAAATTAGCTTCCAGCGAAACAACTCCAGAGCACAGAAAACACGCCTCCAACGAAATGACCCCCTACTTGAAAAATTTGCTTCCACCGAAATCACCAGAGAACACAAAATATTCGCTGCCAACGAAAGCAGCCCAAAACACAAAAAATTCGCTTCCAACGAAATCTCCTGAGAAGACAAATATTCGTTCCAAAGAAATCACCCCAAAGCACAAAAAATTCGCTTCTAACGAAATGAACCCATATTTCAAAAATTTGCTTCCATCGAAATCACCTGAGAACACAAAAAATTCCATTCCAACGAAAATGCCCCAGAAAACAAAAAATTCTCTTCCAAAGAAATCAACCCAGCACACAAAATATTCGCTTCCATCGAAATCACCCCAGAACACAAAAAGTTAGCTTCCAAAGAAATTACACCAGAACACAAAAATTCTCTTCCAACGAAATCACCCCAGAACACAAAAATTTCGCTTCCAAAGAAATCACCCCAAAACACAAAAAATCGCTTCCAATGCAATGACTCCAGAGCACAGAAAACACACTTCCAACGAAATCACCCCAGAACACAAAAAATTCGCTTCCAAAGAAATCACCCCAGAACACAAAAATTCTCTTCCAACGAAATCACCCCAGAACACAAAAAATTCGCTTCCAAAGAAATCACCCCAAAACACAAAAAATCGCTTCCAATGCAATGACTCCAGAGCACAGAAAACACACTTCCAACGAAATCACCCCAGAACACAAAATTTCGCTTCCAAAGAAATTAACCCCAGAACACAAAAATTCTCTTCCAAAGAAATCACCCCAGAACACAAAAAATTCTCTTCCAAAGAAATCACCCCAAAACACAAAAAATCGCTTCCAATGAAATGACTCCAGAGCACAGAAAACACACTTCCAACAAAATCACCCCAGAACACAAAAAATTCGCTTCCAACGAAACGACTCCAGAACACAGAAAACACGCCTCCAATGAAATGACCCCCTACTTGAAAAATTTGCTTATATCGAAATCACCCAAGAACACAAAAAATTCGCTTCCAACGAAACGACTCCAGAACAAAGAAAACACGCCTCCAATGAAATGACCCCCTACTTGAAAAATTTGCTTCCATCAAAATCACCCAAGAACACAAAAAATTCGCTTCCAACAAAATTACCCCAGAAGACAAGAAATTCGCTTCCAATTAAATCACCCCAAAATACAAAAAATTCACTTACAACGAAATCACCCTAAAACACAAAAAAATTCGCTTTCAACCAAATCACCCGTGAACACAAAAAATTCGATTCCAAGGAAATCACCCCAGAGCACAAAAATTCCCTTCCAACAAAATCACTCGAAAACACAAATATAGACTTCCAAAGAAATTACCCCAGAACACAAAAAATTCGCTTCCAACGAAATCACCCCAGAGCACAAAAAATTCGCTTCCAACGTAACGACTCCAGAGCACAGAAAACACGCTTCCAACGAAATGACCCCCTACTTGAAAAATTTGCTTATATCGAAATCACCCAAGAACACAAAAAATTCGCTTCCAACAAAATTACCCCAGAAGATAAGAAATTCGCTTCCAATTAAATCACCCCAAAATACAAAAAATTTGCTTACAACGAAATCACCCTAAAACACAAAAAAATTCGCTTTCAACCAAATCACCCGTGAACACAAAAAATTCGATTCAAAGGAAATCACCCCAGAGCACAAAAATTCCCTTCCAACAAAATCACTCGAAAACACAAATATAGACTTCCAAAGAAATTACCCCAGAACACAAAAAATTCGCTTCCAACGAAATCACCCCAGAGCACAAAAAATTCGCTTCCAACGAAACGACTCCAGAGCACAGAAAACACGCTTCCAACGAAATGACCCCCTACTTGAAAAATTTGCTTATATCGAAATCACCCAAGAACACAAAAAATTCGCTTCCAACAAAATTACCCCAGAAGACAAGAAATTCGCTTCCAATTAAATCACCCCAAAATACAAAAAATTCGCTTACAACGAAATCGCCCTAAAACACAAAAAAAATCGCTTTCAAACAAATCACCCGTGAACACAAAAAATTCGATTCCAAGGAAATCACCCCAGAGCACAAAAATTCCCTTCCAACAAAATCACTCGAAAACACAAATATAGACTTCCAAAGAAATTACCCCAGAACACAAAAAATTCGCTTCCAACCAAATCACCCCAGAGCACAAAAATTCGCTTCCAACGAAACGACTCCAGAGCACAGAAAACACGCTTCCAACGAAATGACCCCCTACTTGAAAAATTTGCTTCCATCGAAATCACCAGAGAACACAAAAAATTCGCTTCCAACGAATTACCCCAGAACACAAAAAAATTTGCTTGCAACGAAATCTCCTGAGAAGACAAATATTCGCTTCCAACAAAATCACCCCAGAGCACAAAAAATTCGCTTCCAATGAAATCACACCAGAACACAAAAAATTCGCTTCCAACGAAATCACCCCAGAACACAAAAAATTAGCTCCCAGCGAAACGACTCCAGAGCACAGAAAACACGCCTCCAACGAAATGACCCCCTACTTGAAAAATTTGCTTCCACCGAAATCACCAGAGAACACAAAATATTCGCTGCCAACGAAAGCAGCCCAAAACACAAAAAATTCGCTTCCAACGAAATCTCCTGAGAAGACAAATATTCGTTCCAAAGAAATCACCCCAAAGCACAAAAAATTCGCTTCTAACGAAATGAACCCATATTTCAAAAATTTGCTTCCATCGAAATCACCTGAGAACACAAAAAATTCCATTCCAACGAAAATGCCCCAGAACACAAAAAATTCTCTTCCAAAGAAATCAACCCAGCACACAAAATATTCGCTTCCATCGAAATCACCCCAGAACACAAAAAGTTAGCTTCCAAAGAAATTACACCAGAACACAAAAATTCTCTTCCAACGAAATCACCCCAGAACACAAAAATTTCGCTTCCAAAGAAATCACCCCAAAACACAAAAAATCGCTTCCAATGCAATGACTCCAGAGCACAGAAAACACACTTCCAACGAAATCACCCCAGAACACAAAAAATTCGCTTCCAAAGAAATCACCCCAGAACACAAAAATTCTCTTCCAACGAAATCACCCCAGAACACAAAAAATTCGCTTCCAAAGAAATCACCCCAAAACACAAAAAATCGCTTCCAATGCAATGACTCCAGAGCACAGAAAACACACTTCCAACGAAATCACCCCAGAACACAAAAAATTCGCTTCTAAAGAAATTAACCCCAGAACACAAAAAATTCGCTTCCAACGAAACGACTCCAGAACACAGAAAACACGCCTCCAATGAAATGACCCCCTACTTGAAAAATTTGCTTATATCGAAATCACCCAAGAACACAAAAAATTCGCTTCCAACGAAACGACTCCAGAACAAAGAAAACACGCCTCCAATGAAATGACCCCCTACTTGAAAAATTTGCTTCCATCAAAATCACCCAAGAACACAAAAAATTCGCTTCCAACAAAATTACCCCAGAAGACAAGAAATTCGCTTCCAATTAAATCACCCCAAAATACAAAAAATTCGCTTACAACGAAATCGCCCTAAAACACAAAAAAATCGCTTTCAACCAAATCACCCGTGAACACAAAAAATTCGATTCCAAGGAAATCACCCCAGAGCACAAAAATTCCCTTCCAACAAAATCACTCGAAAACACAAATATAGACTTCCAAAGAAATTACCCCAGAACACAAAAAATTCGCTTCCAACGAAATCACCCCAGAGCACAAAAAATTCGCTTCCAACGAAACGACTCCAGAGCACAGAAAACACGCTTCCAACGAAATGACCCCCTACTTGAAAAATTTGCTTCCATCGAAATCACCAGAGAACACAAAAAATTCGCTTCCAACGAATTACCCCAGAACACAAAAAATTTTGCTTGCAACGAAATCTCCTGAGAAGACAAATATTCGCTTCCAACAAAATCACCCCAGAGCACAAAAAATTCGCTTCCAATGAAATCACACCAGAACACAAAAAATTCGCTTCCAATGAAATCACCCCAGAACACAAAAAATTAGCTCCCAGCGAAACGACTCCAGAGCACAGAAAACACGCCTCCAACGAAATGACCCCCTACTTGAAAAATTTGCTTCCACCGAAATCACCAGAGAACACAAAATATTCGCTGCCAACGAAAGCAGCCCAAAACACAAAAAATTCGCTTCCAACGAAATCTCCTGAGAAGACAAATATTCGTTCCAAAGAAATCACCCCAAAGCACAAAAAATTCGCTTCTAACGAAATGAACCCATATTTCAAAAATTTGCTTCCATCGAAATCACCTGAGAACACAAAAAATTCCATTCCAACGAAAATGCCCCAGAACACAAAAAATTCTCTTCCAAAGAAATCAACCCAGCACACAAAATATTCGCTTCCATCGAAATCACCCCAGAACACAAAAAGTTAGCTTCCAAAGAAATTACACCAGAACACAAAAATTCTCTTCCAACGAAATCACCCCAGAACACAAAAATTTCGCTTCCAAAGAAATCACCCCAAAACACAAAAAATCGCTTCCAATGCAATGACTCCAGAGCACAGAAAACACACTTCCAACGAAATCACCCCAGAACACAAAAAATTCGCTTCCAAAGAAATCACCCCAGAACACAAAAATTCTCTTCCAACGAAATCACCCCAGAACACAAAAAATTCGCTTCCAAAGAAATCACCCCAAAACACAAAAAATCGCTTCCAATGCAATGACTCCAGAGCACAGAAAACACACTTCCAACGAAATCACCCCAGAACACAAAAAATTCGCTTCCAAAGAAATTAACCCCAGAACACAAAAATTCTCTTCCAAAGAAATCACCCCAGAACACAAAAAATTCTCTTCCAAAGAAATCACCCCAAAACACAAAAAATCGCTTCCAATGAAATGACTCCAGAGCACAGAAAACACACTTCCAACGAAATCACCCCAGAACACAAAAAATTCGCTTCCAACGAAACGACTCCAGAACACAGAAAACACGCCTCCAATGAAATGACCCCCTACTTGAAAAATTTGCTTATATCGAAATCACCCAAGAACACAAAAAATTCGCTTCCAACGAAACGACTCCAGAACAAAGAAAACACGCCTCCAATGAAATGACCCCCTACTTGAAAAATTTGCTTCCATCAAAATCACCCAAGAACACAAAAAATTCGCTTCCAACAAAATTACCCCAGAAGACAAGAAATTCGCTTCCAATTAAATCACCCCAAAATACAAAAAATTCACTTACAACGAAATCACCCTAAAACACAAAAAAATTCGCTTTCAACCAAATCACCCGTGAACACAAAAAATTCGATTCCAAGGAAATCACCCCAGAGCACAAAAATTCCCTTCCAACAAAATCACTCGAAAACACAAATATAGACTTCCAAAGAAATTACCCCAGAACACAAAAAATTCGCTTCCAACGAAATCACCCCAGAGCACAAAAAATTCGCTTCCAACGTAACGACTCCAGAGCACAGAAAACACGCTTCCAACGAAATGACCCCCTACTTGAAAAATTTGCTTATATCGAAATCACCCAAGAACACAAAAAATTCGCTTCCAACAAAATTACCCCAGAAGATAAGAAATTCGCTTCCAATTAAATCACCCCAAAATACAAAAAATTCGCTTACAACGAAATCACCCTAAAACACAAAAAAATTCGCTTTCAACCAAATCACCCGTGAACACAAAAAATTCGATTCAAAGGAAATCACCCCAGAGCACAAAAATTCCCTTCCAACAAAATCACTCGAAAACACAAATATAGACTTCCAAAGAAATTACCCCAGAACACAAAAAATTCGCTTCCAACAAAATCACCCCAGAGCACAAAAAATTCGCTTCCAACGAAACGACTCCAGAGCACAGAAAACACGCTTCCAACGAAATGACCCCCTACTTGAAAAATTTGCTTATATCGAAATCACCCAAGAACACAAAAAATTCGCTTCCAACAAAATTACCCCAGAAGACAAGAAATTCGCTTCCAATTAAATCACCCCAAAATACAAAAAATTCGCTTACAACGAAATCGCCCTAAAACACAAAAAAAATCGCTTTCAACCAAATCACCCGTGAACACAAAAAATTCGATTCCAAGGAAATCACCCCAGAGCACAAAAATTCCCTTCCAACAAAATCACTCGAAAACACAAATATAGACTTCCAAAGAAATTACCCCAGAACACAAAAAATTCGCTTCCAACGAAATCACCCCAGAGCACAAAAAATTCGCTTCCAACGAAACGACTCCAGAGCACAGAAAACACGCTTCCAACGAAATGACCCCCTACTTGAAAAATTTGCTTCCATCGAAATCACCAGAGAACACAAAAAATTCGCTTCCAACGAATTACCCCAGAACACAAAAAAATTTGCTTGCAACGAAATCTCCTGAGAAGACAAATATTCGCTTCCAACAAAATCACCCCAGAACACAAAAAATTCGCTTCCAACGAAATCACCCCAGAACACAAAAAATTAGCTCCCAGCGAAACGACTCCAGAGCACAGAAAACACGCCTCCAACGAAATGACCCCCTACTTGAAAAATTTGCTTCCACCGAAATCACCAGAGAACACAAAAAATTCGCTGCCAACGAAATCAGCCCAAAACACAAAAAATTCGCTTCCAACAAAATCACCCGGGAACACAAACATTCGCTTCCAACGAAATCACCCCAGAGCACAAAAAATTCGCTTCCAAGGAAATCACCCAGAACAAAAAAATTTGCTTCCAAAGAAATTACCCCAGAACACAAAAATTCGCTTCCAAAGAAATCACCCCAGAACACAAAAAAATCCCTTCCAAAGAAATGACTCCAGAGCACAGAAAACACGCTTCCAATGAAATGACCCCCTACTTCAAAAATTTGCTTCCAACGAAATCACTCCAGAACACACAAAATTCGCTTCCAACGAAATCACCCTAGAACACAAAAATTTCGCTTCCAACGAAATGACTCCATAACACTGAAAAAACGCTTCCAACGAAATCAACCGAGAACACAAAAAATTCGCTTTCAACGAAATTATCCCAGAACACAAGAAATTCGATCCAAAGAAATCACCCGAAAGCCCAAAAAGTCGCTTCCAACGAAATACCCTGAGAACACAAAAAATTCGCTTCCAACGCAACTACCCCAGAACACAAGAAATTCGCTTCCAACGAAATCACCCCAAAGCACAAAAAAATTTGCTTCCAACCAAATCACCTGAGAACACAAAAAATTCGCTTCCAAGGAAATGACCCCAGAGCACAAAAAATGCGCTTCAAACCAAATCACCCCAGAACACAAATATTCGCTTCCAACGAAATCAACCCAGAACGCAAAATATTAGCTTCCTACGAAATTACCCCAGAAGAGAAATATTCGCTTCCAAAGAAATTACCCCAAAATACAAAAAATTCGCTTCCAAAAAATCCCCGCAGAGCACAAAAAAATTACTTCCAATGAAATCACCCTAGAATACAAAAAATTCGATTCCAACAAAATCACCCCAGAACACAAAAAATTTGCTTCCAAAGAAATGACTCCAGAGCAGAGAAAAAACACTTCCAACGAAATCAACCCATACTTAAAAAAAATTCGCTTCCAACAAAATTGCCCCAGAACACAAAAAATTCGCTTCCAAAGAAATTACCAGAGAACACAAAAATTCGCTTCCAACGAAATCACCGCAAACACAAAAAATTCGCTTCCAAAGGAATCACCCCAGAACACAAAAAATTCACTTCCAACGAAATGACTCCAGAGCACAGAAAAAACGGTTCCAACGAAATGACCCCCTACTTCAAAAATTTGCTTCCACCAAAAAAACCTGAGAACACAAAAAATTCGCTTCCAAACACATGATCCCAGAACCCAAAAAAATTGCTTCCATTGAAATCACCCAAGAAAAGAAAAAATTCGCATCTAACTACATGACCCATACTTCAAAAATTTGCTTCCATCGAAATCACCTGAGAACATAAAAAATTCGCTTCCAATGAAATTACCCCAGAACACAAAAAATTCGCTACCAACGAACTGACTCCAGAGCACAGAAATCACACTTTCAACGAAATGACCCCCTACTTAAAAAATATGCTTCCGTCGAAAAAACCAGAGAACACAAAAAATTCGCTTCCAAAGAAATTACCCCAGAACACAAAAAATTGCTTGCAACAAAATCTCCTTAGAACACAAATATTCACTTCCAAGGAAATCACCCCAGAACACAAAAAATTCGCTTCCAACGAATTGACTCCAGAGCACAGAAAACACGCTTCCAACGAAATTACCCCAGAATAGAAATAATTTACTTCGAACCAAATCAACTCAGAGCACAAAAATTCCCTTCTAACAAAATCACCCGAGAACACAAATATTGGTGTCCAACGAAATTACCCCAGAACAGAAAAAATTTGCTTCCATCGAAATCACCCCAGAGCACAAAAAATTTGCTTCCAACGAAACGACTCCAGAACACAGAAAACACACTTCCAACAAAATGACCACCTACTTGAAAAATTTGTTTCCATCGAAATCACCAGAGAACACAAATAATTCGATTCCAAGGAAATCAGCCCAGAGCACAAAAATTCCCTTCCAACAAAATCACTCGAAAACACAAATATAGACTTCCAAAGAAATTACCCCAGAAAACAAAAAAATTCTCTTCCAACAAAATCACCCCAGAGCACAAAAAATTTGCTTCCAACGAAACGACTCCAGAGCACAGAAAACACGCTTCCAACGAAATGACCCCCTACTTGAAAAATTTGCTTCCATCGAAATCACCAGAGAACACAAAAAATTCGCTGCCAATGAAATCAGCCCAAAACATAAAAAATTCGCTTCCAACGTAATCATCCGGGAACACAAACATTCGCTTCCAACGAAATCACCCCAAAGCACAAAAAATTCGCTTCCAAGGAAATCACCCCAGAACAAAAAAAATTGCTTCCAAAGAAATTACCCCAGAACACAAAAATTCGCTTCCAACGAAATCACCCCAGAACACAAAAAAATCCCTTCCAAAGAAATGACTCCAGAGCACAGAAAACACGCTTCCAACGAAATGACGCCCTACTTGAAAAATTTGCTTCCATCGAAATCAACAGAGAACACAAAAAATTCGCTGCCAATGAAATCAGCCCAAAACATAAAAAATTCGCTTCCAACATAATCATCCGGGAACACAAACATTCGCTTCCAACGAAATCACCCCAAAGCACAAAAAATTCGCTTCCAAGGAAATCACCCCAGAACAAAAAAAATTGCTTCCAAAGAAATTACCCCAGAACACAAAAATTCGCTTCCAACGAAATCACCCCAGAACACAAAAAAATCCCTTCCAAAGAAATGACTCCAGAGCACAGAAAACACGCTTCCAACGAAATGACGCCCTACTTGAAAAATTTGCTTCCATCGAAATCAACAGAGAACACAAAAAATTCGCTGCCAATGAAATCAGCCCAAAACATAAAAAATTCGCTTCCAACATAATCATCCGGGAACACAAACATTCGCTTCCAACGAAATCACCCCAGAGCACAAAAAATTCGCTTCCAACGAAGTCACCCCAGAACACAAAAATTCGCTTCCAACGAAATCACCCCAGAACACAAAAAAATCCCTTCCAAAGAAATTACTCCAGAGCACAGAAAACACGCTTCCAACGAAATGACGCCCTACTTGAAAAATTTGCTTCCATCGAAATCACCAGAGAACACAAAAAATTCGCTTCCAACGAAATTACCCCAGAACACAAAAAAATTTGCTTGCAACGAAATCTCCTGAGAAGACAAACATTCACTTCCAAAGAAATCACCCAAGAGCACAAAAAATTCGCTTCCAACGAAATCACCCCAGAACACAAAAAAATTCGCTTCCAACGAAATCACCCCAGAACACAAAAAATTTGCTTCCAACGAAACGATTCCAGAGCACAGAAAACACGCTTCCAACTTAATGACCCCCTACTTGAAAAATTTGCTTCCATCGAAATCACCAGAGAACACAAAAAATTCGCTTCCAAGGAAATCACCCCAGAGCACAAAAAATTCCCTTCCAACAAAATCACTCGAGAACACAAATATAGACTTCCAAAGAAATGACCCCAGAACACAAAAAATTCGCTTCCAACAAAATCACCCCAAAGCACAAAAAATTCCCTTCCAACAAAATCACCAGAGAACACAAATATTGGCTACCAACAAAATTACCCCAGAACAGAAAAAATTTGATTCCATGGAAATCACCCCAGAAAACAAAAAATTCGCTTCCAAAGAAATTACCCCAGAGCACAAGAAATTTGCTTCCAACAAAATCACCCCAAAGCACAAAAAATTTGCTTCCATAAATATCACCGTAGAACATAAAAAATTCGCTTCCATCGAAATCAACCAAGAACAAAAAAATTTGCTTCCAACAAAATTACCCCAGAACACAAAAAATTCGCTTGCAAAGAAATCTAATGAGAACACAAATATTCGCTTCCAACGAAATCACCCCAGAACACAAAAAATTCGCTTCCAACGAAATGACTCCAGAGCACAGAAAACACGCTTCCAATGAAATGACCCCAGAACAAAAAAATTCGCTTCCAATACAATTACTCAGGAACACAAATATTCGCTTCCAATGAAATCACTCCAGAGCACAAAAAAATTCGCTTTCAAAGAAATCACCCCAGAACACAAGAAATTTGCATCCAACGAAATCACCCAAGAGCACAAACTATTTGCTTCCAACGAAATGACCCCATACTTCAAATATTTGCTTCCATCGAAATCACCTAATAACACAAAAAATTCGCTTCCAAAGAAATGACGCCAGAACCCCAAAATTTTGCTTCCAACGAAATGACTCCAGAGCAAAGAAAACACGCTTCCAACGAAATGATCCCCTACTTCAAAAATTTGCTTCCATCGAAAAAACCGGAGAACACAAAAATTTCGCTTCCAACAAAATTACTCAGGAACACAAATATTCGCTTCCAATGAAATCACCCGAGAACACAAAAAATTCTCTTCCAAGGAAATTACCCAGAACACAAGAAATTCGCTTCCAACGAAATCACGCCAGAGCACAAAAAATTTTCCTTCCAACGAAATGACCCCATACTTCAAAAATTTGCTTCCATCGAAATCACCTAAGAACACAAAAAATTCGCTTCCAAGGAAATTACCCCAGAACACAAAAAATTCGCTTCCAACGAAATGACTCCAGAACCCCAAAATTTCGCTTCCAACGAAATGACTCCAGAGCAAAGAAAACACGCTTCCAACGAAATGACCCCCTACTTCAAAAATTTGCTTCCATCGAAAAAACCGGAGCACACAAAAAATTCGCTTCCAACAAAATTACTCAGGAACACAAATATGCGCTTCCAATGAAATCACTCTAGAGCATCCAACGAAATCCCCCTAGAACATAAAAAATTTGCTTCCATCGAAATCACCCGAGAACACAAAAAATTCGCTTCCAAGGAAATTACCCAGAACACAAGAAATTCGCTTCCAACGAAATCACCCTAGAACATAAAAAATTCGCTTCCATCGAAACCACCCAAGAACACAAAAAATTCGCTTCCAACAAAATTACCCCAGAAGACAAGAAATTCGCTTCCAATGAAATCACCCCAAAATACAAAATATTCGCTTCCAACGAAATCACCCTAAAACACAAAAATTTCGCTTGCAACCAAATCACCCGAGAAAAAAAAAATCGATTCCAAGGAAATCACCCCAGAGCACAAAAAATTCCCTTCCAACAAAATCACTCGAGAACACAAATATAGACTTCCAAAGAAATCACCCCAGAACACAAAAAATTTGCTTCCAACGAAACAACTCCAGAGCACAGAAAACACGCTTCCAACGAAATGGCCCCCTACTTGAAAAATTTGCTTCCATCGAAATCACCAGAGAACACAAAAAATTTGCTTCCAACGAAATTACCCCAGAACACAAAAAAAAAATTTGCTTACAACAAAATCTCCTGAGAACACAAATATTCGCTTCCAACAAAATCACCCCAGAGCACAAAAAATTCGCTACATATGAAATCAGCCCAGAATACAAAAAATTCACTTTCAACGAAATCACCCGAGAATACAAAAAATTCGCTTCCAACGTAATTACCCCTGAACACAAAAAATTCGCTTCCAACAAAATCACCCTAGAACATAAAAAATTTGCTTCCATCGAAATCACCACAGAACAAAAAAATTTGCTTCCAAAGAAATTACCCCAGAACACAAAAATTCGCTTCCAACGAAATCACCCCAGAACAAAAAAAAATCCCTTAGAAAAAAATGACTCAAGAGCACAGAAAACATGCTTCCAATGAAATGACCACCTACTTCAAAAATTTGCTTCCAACGAAATCACCCCAGAACACAAAAAATTATATTCCAAAGAAATCACCCTAGAACACAAAAATTTCGCTTCCAACGAAATGGCTCCATAACACTGAAAAAACGCTTCCAACGAAATCACCCGAGAACACAAAAAATTCGCTTCCAACGAAATTACCCAAAACAGAAGAAATTCGCTTCCAACGAAATCACCCCAAAGCACAAAAAATTTGCTTCCAACCAAATCACCTGAGAACACAAAAAATTTGCTTCCAAGTTAATGACCCCAGAGCACAAAAATTTCGCTTCCAACAAAATGAATCCGTAACACTGAAAAAACACTTCCAACGAAATCACCCGAGAATACAAAAAATTCGCTTCCAACGTAATTACCCCAGAACACAAAAAATTCGCTTCCAACAAAATCACCCGGAACACAAACAATCGCTTCCGACGAAATCACCCCAGAGCACAAAAAATTCGCTGCAAATGAAATCAGCCCAGAATACAAAAAATTGACTTTCAACGAAATCACTCGAGAATACAAAAAATTCGCTTCCAACGAAAATAACCCTGAACACAAAAAATTCGCTTCCAACAAAATCACCCTAGAACATAAAAAATTTGCTCCCATCGAAATCACCACAGAACAACAAAATTTGTTTCCAAAGAAATCACCCTAGAACATAAAAATTTTGCTTCCATCGAAATCACCCCAGAACAAAAAAATTTGCTTCCAAAGAAATTACCCCAGAACACAACAATTCGCTTCCAACGAAATCACCCCAGAACACAAAAAATTCGCTTCCAAAGAAATCACCCTATACACAAAAATTTTGCTTGCAACGAAATGACTCCATAACACTAGAAAAACGCTTCCAACGAAATCACCCCAGAACACAAAAAAATCTCTTCCAAGGAAATTACCCAGAACACAAAAAATTCGCTTCCAGTGAAATGACCCCAGAGCCCCTAGAACACAAAAATTTCACTTCCAAAGAAATGACTCCATAACACTGAAAAAACGCTTCCAACGAAATCACCCGAGAACACAAAAAATTCGCTTCCAACGAAATTACCCCAGAACACAAGAAATTCGCTTCCAAAGAAATTACCCCAAAGCACAAAAAAATTTGCTTCCAACCAAATCACCTGAGAACACAAAAAATTCGCTTCCAAGGAAATCACCCCAGAGCACAAAAATTTCGCTTCCAACGAAATGACTCCATAACACTGAAAAAATGCTTCCAACGAAATCACCCGAGAATACAAAAAATTTGCTTCCAACGTAATTACCCCAGAACACAAAAAATTTGCTTCCAACAAAATCACCCGGAAGACAAATATTCGCTTCCAACGAAAACACCCCAGAGCACAAAAAATTTGCTTCCAAAGAAATCACCCTAGAACATAAAAATTTCGCTTCCATCGAAATCACCCCAAAACAAAAAAAATTTGCTTCCAACGAAATGACTCCATAACACTGAAAAAACACAAAACACAAAAAATTCTCTTCTTAGGAAATTACCCCAGAACACAAAAAATTTGCTTCCAACGAAATCAATTCACAAAAAAAAAAAATTCGCTTCCATCGAAATCACCACAGAACACAAAAAATTTGCTTCCAACGAAATGACTCCAGAGCACAGAAAACATGCTTCCAACGAAATGACCCCAGAACACAAAAAATTCACTTCCAACAAAATTACTCAGGAACACAAATATTCGCTTCCAATGAAATCACTCCAGAGCACAAAAAAATTCGCTTCCAAAGAAATTACCCAAGAGCACAAACTATTTGCTTCCAACGAAATGACCCCCTACTTCAAAAATATTCGCTTCTAAAAATATCATCCCAGAGCAGAAAAAATTTGCTTCCATCGAAATCACCCGAGAACATAAAAAATTCGCTTCCAACGAAATCACCCCAGAACACAAATTTCGTTGGAAGCGAATTTTTTGTGTTCTCGTGTGATATCGTTGAAAGGGAATTTTTGTGTTCTAGGGTGATTTCTTTGGAGGCGAATATTTGTATTCTCAGGAGATTTCGTTGCAAGCGAATATTTGTGTTCTAGGGTGATTTTGTTGGAAGTGAATTTTTTGTACTCTAGGATGATATCTTTGGAAATGAATATTTGTGTTCTCAGGAGATTTCGTTGGAAAAGAATTTTTTGTCTTCTGGGGTAAAGTCTTTGGAAGAGAATTTTTTGTGTTCTCCGGTTTTTTCGATGGAAGCTATTTTTTGAAGTATGGGGTCATTCCATTGGAAGCGTGTTTTCTGTGCTCTGGAGTCATTCCGTTGGAAGCGAATTTTTTGTGCTCTGGGGTGATTTCCTTGGAAGCGAATATTTTGTGTTCTCGGGTGTTTTCTTTGAAAGGGAATTTTTGTGTTCTAGGGTGATTTCGTTGGAAGGGAATTTTTGTGCTCTGGGATGATATCTTTGGAAGCGAATATTTGTGTTCTGAGGTGATTTTGTTGGAAAATAATTTTTTGTCTTCTGGGGTAATATCATTAGAAGAGATTTTTTTGAGTTCTCCAGTTTTACGATAGAAGCAAATTTTTGAAGTAGGGGGTCATTTCGTTGGAAGCGTGTTTTCTGTGCTCTGGAGTCATTTCGTTTGAAGCGAATTTTTTGCTCTGGGATTATATCTTTGGAAGCGAAAATTTGGGTTCTGAGGTGATTTCGTTGGAAGCAAACTTTTTGTCTTCTGGGGTATTTTCGTTGGAAGCGAATTTTTTGTGTTCTTGGGTGATTTCTCTGAAAGCTAATTTTTTGTGTTCTAGCATGATTTCGTTGGAAGCGAATTTTTTGTGTTCTCGGTTGATTTCGATGGATGGAAATTTTTTCTGTTCTGTCGTAATTTCGTTGGAAGAGAATTTTTTGTGTTCTCCGTTTTTTTCGAAGGAAGCAAATTTTTGAAGTAGGGGTCAGTTCATTAGATGCGTGTTTTCTATGCTCTGGAGTCATTTCTTTGGAAGCGAATTTTTTGTGCTCTGAGGTGATTTCGTTGGAAGCGAATTTTTTGTGTTCTCAGGTGATTTCGTTGAAAGCTAATTTTTTGTGTTCTAGCATGATTTCGTTGGAAGCGAATTTTTTTTGGGTTCTGGGGTCATTTCGATGGAAGGAAATTTTTTCTGTTCTGTGGTAATTTTGTTGGACGTGAATTTTTTGTGTTCTCAGGTGATTTCGTTGAAAGGGAATTTTTTTGTTTTCTAGGGTGATTTCGTTGGAAGCGAATTTTTTTGTGCTCTGGGATGATTTCTTTGGAAGCAAATACTTGTGTTCTCAGGAGAATTCGTTGGAAGCGAATTTTTTGTGTTCTGGGGTAATATTGTTGGAAGAGAATTTTTTGTGTTCTCCGGACTTTTCGATGGAAGCAAATTTTTGAAGTAGGGGGTCATTTCATTGTAAGCGTGTTTTCTGTGTTCTGGAGTCATTTCGTTGGAAGCGAATTTTTTGTGCTCTGGGGTGATTTCGTGGGAAGCGAATATTTGTGTTCTCAGGAGATTTCATTGAAAAAGAATTTTTTGTCTTCTGGGGTAATATCATTAGAAGAGAATTTTTTGATTTCTCCGGTCTTTTTGATGGAAGCAAATTTTTGAAGTAGGGGGTCATTTCGTTGGAATCGTGTTTTCTGTGCTCTGGAGTCATTTCGTTGGAAGCGAATTTTTGTGTTCTGGGGTGATTTCATTGGAAGCGAATTTTTTGTGTTCTCGGGTGATTTTTTTGAAAGGGAATTTTTGGGTTCTAGGGTGATTTCATTGGAAGCGAATTTTTTGTGCTCTGGGATGATATTTTTGGAAGCGAATATTTGTGTTCTCAGGAGATTTCGTTGGAAAGGAAATTTTTGTCTTCCGGGGTAATATCGTTGGAAGCGAATTTTTTGTGTTCTCGGGTGATTTCCATGGAAGCAAATTTTTGAAGTATGGGATCATTTCGTTGGAAGCATGTTTTCTGTGCTTTGGAGTCATTTCGTTGGAAGCGAATTTTTAGTGTTTTGGGGTGATTTCATGAAAGCTAATTTTTGTGTTCTAGCATGATTTTGTTGGAAGCAAATTTTTTGTGTTCTGGGGTGATTTAGTTGGAAGCGAATTTTTTGTGTTCTCAGGTGATTTTTTTGAAAGGGAATTTTTATGTTCTAAGGTGATTTCGTTGGAAGCGAATTTTTTGTGCTCTGGGATGATATCTTTGGAAGCGAATATTTGTGTTCTCAGGAGATTTCGTTGGAAAAGAAATTTTTGTCTTCGGGGGTAATATCGTTGGAAGCGAATTTTTTGTGTCCTCGGGTGATTTCGATGGAAGCAAATTTTTGAAGTAGGGTTTCATTTCGTTGGAAGCATGTTTTCTGTGCTCTGGAGTCATTTCGTTGGAAGTGAATTTTTTGTGTTCTGGGGTGATTTCGTTGGAAGCGAATTTTTTGTCTTCTGGGGTAATTTCGTTGGAAGCGAATTTTTTGTGTTCTCGGGTGATTTCGTTGAAAACTAATTTTTTGTGTTCTAGCATGATTTCACTGGAAGCGATTTTTTTGTGTTCTGGGGTGATTTCGAAGGAAGGAAATTTTTTCTGTTCTGTGGTAATTTCTTTGGACGTGAATTTTTTGTGTTCTCGGGAGAATTCGTTGAATGGGAATTTTTTGTGTTCTAGGGTGATTTTGTTGGAAGTGAATTTTTTTGTGCTCTGGGATGATTTTTGGACGCAAACATTTGTGTTCTCAAGAGATTTTTTTGGAAATGAATTTTTTGTGGTATAGGGCAATATTGTTGGAAGAGAATTTTTTGTGTTCTCCGGACTTTCGATGGAAGCAAATTTTTGATGTAGGGAGTCATTTCGTTGGAAGTGTGTTTTCTGTGCTCTGGAGTCATTTTGTTGGAAGCAAATTTTTTTTTGCTCTGTGGTGATTTTGTTGGAAGCGAATATTTGTGTTCTCAGGAGATTTCGTTGCAAACGAATTTTTTGTGCTCTGGGTAGATTTCGTTGAAAACTAATTTTTTGTGTTCTAGCATGATTTCGTTGGAAGCGAATTTTTTGTATTCTGGGGTGATTTCGAAGGAAGGAAATTTTTTCTGTTCTGTGGTAATTTCGTTGGACGTGAATTTTTTGTGTTCTCGGGAGATTTCGTTGAAAGGGAATTTTTTGTGCTCTGGGATGATATCTTTGGAAGTAAATATTTGTGTTCTCAGGAGATTTCTTTGGAAAAGAATTTTTGTATTCTGGGGTAATATCGTTGGAAGAGAATTTTTTGACTTCTCCGGTTTTTTCGATGGAAGCAAATTTTTAAAGTAGGGGATCATTTCTTTGGAAGCATGTTTTCTGTGCTCTGGAGTCATTTCATTCGAAGTGAATTTTTTGTGTTCTGAGGTGATTTCGTTGGAAGCGAATTTTTTGTCTTCTGGGGTAATTTCGTTGGAAGCGAATTTTTTGTGTTCTTGGGTGATTTCGTTGAAAACTGATTTTTTGTGTTCTAGCATGATATCCTTGGAAGCGAATTTTTTGTGTTCTGAGGTGATTTCGATGGAAGGAAATTTTTTCTGTTCTGTGGTAATTTCTTTGGACGTGAATTTTTTGTGTTCTTGGGAGATTTGGTTGAACGGGAATTTTTTGTGTTCTAGTGTGATTTCTTTGGAAGCAAATTTTTTGTGCTCTAGGATGATTTTTTGGAAGCAAACATATGTGTTCTCAGGAGATTTCGTTGGAAGAGAATTTTTTGTGTTCTGGGGTAATATTGTTAGAAGAGAATTTTTTGTGTTCTCCGGACTTTTGGATGGAAGCAAATTTTTGAAATAGTGGGTCATTTCGTTGGTAGCGGGTTTTCTGTGCTCTGGAGTCATTTCGTTGCAAGCGATTTTTTTGTGTTCTGGGGTGATTTGTTTGGAAGCGATTTTTTGTCTTCTGTGGTGATTTCAATAGAAGCAAATTTTCTGTGTTCTCGGGTGATTTCATTGGAAGCGTGTTTTCTGTGCTCTGGAGTCATTTCTTTGGAAGCGAATTTTTTGTACTCTGGGGTGATTTTATTGGAAGCTAATATTTGTGTTCTCAGGAGATTTCGTTGCAAGCGAATTTTTTGTGTTCTCGGGTGATTTCGTTGAAAGGTAATTTTTGTGTTCTAGGGTGATTTCTTTGGAAGAGAAGTTTTTGTGCTCTGGGATGATATCTTTGGAAGCGAATATTTGTGTTCTCAGGAGATTTCGTTGGAAAAGAATTTTTTGTCTTCTGGGGTAATATCGTTGGAAGAGAATTTTTTGTGTTCTCCGGTTTTTTCCATGGAAGCAAATTTTTGAAGTAGGGAGTCATTTCGTTGGAAGCGTGTTTTCTGTGCTCTGGAGTCATTTCGTTGGAAGCGAATTTTTTGTGTTCCGGGGTGATTTCGTTGGAAGCGAATTTTTGTGTTCTTGGGTGATTTCTTTGAAAGGGAATTTTTGTGTTCTAGGGTGATTTCGTTGGAATCGAATTTTTTGTGCTCTGGGATGATATATTTGGAAGCGAATATTTGTGTTCTCAGGAGAGTTTGTTGGAAATGAATTTTTTCTCTTCTGGGGTAATATCGTTAGAAGAGAATTTTTGTGGTCTCCGGTCTTTTCGATGGAAGTAAATTTTTGAAATATGGGGTCATTTCGTTGGAAGCGTATTTTCTGTGCTCTGGAGTCATTTCGTTAGAAGCGAATTTTTTGTGTTCTGGGGTGATTTCGTTGGAAGCAAATTTTTGTGTTCTCGGGTGATTTCGATGGAAGCAAATTGTTGAAGTATGGGATCATTTCGTTGGAAGCGAATTATTTGTGTTCTGGGGTAATTGCGTTGAAAGGGAATTTTTGTGTTCTAGGGTGATTTCGTTGAAAGCGAATTTTTTGTGCTCTGTGTTGGTATCTTTGGAAGCGAATATTTGTGTTCCCAGGAGATTTTGTTGGAAAAGAATTTTTGTCTTCTGGGGTAATATCGTTGGAAGAGAATTTTTTGTGTTCTCCGGTTTTTTCGATGGAAGCAAATTTAAGAAGTAGGTTCATTTCGTTGGAAGCATATTTTCTGTGCTCTGGAGTCATTTCGTTGGAAGCGAATTTTTTGCTGTGGCGTGATTTCGTTGGAAGCGAATTTTTTGTGTTCTCGGGTGATTTCGTTTGAAGCGAGTTTTTTATGTTCTAGGGTGATTTCATTGCAAGCAAATTTTTTGTGTTCTGGGGTAATTTCTTTGGAAGCGAATTTGTTGTGTTCTCGGGTGATTTCGTTGAAAGCAAATTTTTTATGTTCTAGGGTGATTCCGTTGGAAGCGAATTTTTTGTGCTCTGGGGTAATTTGTTTGGAAGCGAATTTTTTGTCTTCTGTGGTGATTTCAATAGAAGCGAATTTTCTGTGTTCTCGGGTGATTTCATTGGAAGCGTGTTTTCTGTGCTCTGGAGTCATTTCGTTGGAAGCGAATTTTTTGTGTTCTTGGGTGATTTCGTTTGAAGCGAGTTTTTTATGTTCTAGGGTGATTCCGTTGGAAGCGATTTTTTTGTGCTCTGGGGTGATTTGTTTGGAAGCGAATTTTTTGTCTTCTGTGGTGATTTCAATAGAAGCGAAGTTTCTGTGTTCTCGGGTGATTTCGTTGGAAGCGTGTTTTCTGTGCTCTGGAGTCATTTCGTTGGAAGCGAATTTTTGTGCTCTGGGATGATATCTTTTGAAGCGAATATTTGTGTTCTCAGGAGATTTCGTTGAAAAAGAATTTTTTGTCTTCTGGGGTAATGTCGTTGGAAGAAAATTTTTTGTGTTCTCCGGTTTTTTCGATGGAAGCAAATTTTGGAAGTAGGGGGTCATTTCGTTGGAAGCATGTTTTCTGTGCTATGGAATCATTTTGTTGGAAGCGAATTTTTTGTGCTCTTGGGTGATTTCGTTGAAAGCGAATATTTGTGTTCTCAGGATATTTCGTTTCAAGCGAATTTTTTGTGTTTTGTGGTAATTTCGTTGAAAGCGAATATTTGTGTTCTCGTGTGAATTCGTTGAAAGGGAATTTTTGCGTTCTAGGGTGATTTCGTTGGAAGCGAATTTTTTGTGCTCTGCGATGATTTCGTTGGAAGCGAATTTTTTGTGATCTCGGGTGATTTCTTTGAAAGGGAATTTTTGTGTTCTAGGGTGATTTCGTTGGAAGGGAATTTTTGCGTTATAGGGTGATTTCGTTGGAAGCGAATTTTTTGTGCTCTGGGATGATTTCTTTGGAAGCGAATTTTTTGTGATCTCGTGTGAATTCGTTGAAAGGGAATTTTTGCGTTCTAGGGTGATTTCTTTGGAATCGAACTTTTTGTGCTCTGGGATGATATCGTTGGAAGCGAATATATGTGTTCTCAGGAGATTTCGGTGGTAAAGAGTTTTTTGTGTTCTCCGGTTTTACGATAGAAGCAAATTTTTGAAGTAGGGGGTCATTTCGTTGGAAGCGTGTTTTCTGTGTTCTGGAGTCATTTCGTTGGAAGCGAATTTTTTTTGTTCTCAGGTGATTTCTTTGAAAGGGAATTTTTGTTTTCTGAAGTGATTTCGTTGGAAGCGAATTTTTTCTGCTCTGCGATGATATCTTTGGAAGCGAATATATGTGTTCTCAGGAGATTTCGTTGGAAAAAATTTTTTGTCTTCTAGGGTAATATTTTTGGAAGAGAATTTTTGTGTTCTCCGTTTTTTTCGATGGAAGAATATTTTTGAAGTAGGGGTTCATTTCGTTGGAAGTGAATTTTTGTGCTCTGGGGTGATTTCGTTGGAAGCGAATATTTGTGTTCTCAGGAGATTTCGTTCAAAGCGAATTTTTTGTGTTCTGGGGTGATTTCCTTGAAAGGGAATTTTTGCGTATAGGGTGATTTCGTTGGAAGCGAATTTTTTGTGTTATGGGATGATATCTTTGGAAGCGAATATTTGTGTTCTCAGGAGATTTCGTTGCAAGCGATTTTTTTGTGTTCTGGGGTGAATTCGTTGGAAGCGATTTTTTTGTGTTCTCTGGTGATTTCCTTGAAAGGGAATTTTTGCGTTCTAGGGTGATTTCTTTGGAAGCGATTTTTTGTGCTCTGGGATGATATCTTTGGAAGCAAATATTTGTGTTCTCAGGAGATTTCGTTGGAAAAGAAATTTTTGCCTTCGGGGGTAATTTCGTTGGAAGCGAATTTTTTGTCTTCTGGGGTAATTTCGTTGGAAGCGAATTTTTTGTGTTCTCGGGTGATTTCGTTGAAAACTTATTTTTTGTGTTCTAGCATGATTTCACTGGAAGCGATTTTTTTGTGTTCTGGGGTGATTTCGAAGGAAGGAAATTTTTTCTGTTCTGTGGTAATTTCTTTGGACGTGAATTTTTTGTGTTCTCGGGAGAATTCGTTGAATGGGAATTTTTTGTGTTCTAGGGTGATTTTGTTGGAAGTGAATTTTTTTGCGCTCTGGGATGATTTTTGGACGTAAATATTTGTGTTCTCAAGAGATTTTTTTGGAAATGAATTTTTTGTGTTATAGGGCAATATTGTGGAAGCGAATTTTTTGTGTTCTCTGGACTTTCGATGGAAGCAAATTTTTGATGTAGGGGGTCATTTCGTTGGAAGCGTGTTTTCTGTGCTCTGGAGTCATTTTGTTGGAAGCAAATTTTTTTTGCTCTGTGGTGATTTTGTTGGAAGCGAATATTTGTGTTCTCAGGAGATTTCGTTGCAAACGAATTTTTTGTGTTCTGGGTTGATTTCGTTGAAAACTAATTTTTTGTGTTCTAGCATGATTTCGTTGGAAGCGAATTTTTTTGTATTCTGGGGTGATTTCGAAGGAAGGAAATTTTTTCTGTTCTGTGGTAATTTCGTAGGACGTGAATTTTTTGTGTTCTCGGGAGATTTTGTTGAAAGGGAATTTTTTGTGCTCTGGGATGATCTCTTTGGAAGTAAATATTTGTGTTCTCAGGAGATTTCTTTGGAAAAGAATTTTTGTATTCTGGGGTAATATCGTTGGAAGAGAATTTTTTGACTTCTCCGGTTTTTTCGAAGGAAGCAAATTTTTGAAGTAGGGGATCATTTCTTTGGAATCATGTTTTCTGTGCTCTGGAGTCATTTCATTGGAAGTGAATTTTTTGTGTTCAGAGGTGATTTCGTTGGAAGCGAATTTTTTGTCTTCTGGGGTAATTTTGTTGGAAGCGAATTTTTTGTGTTCTTGGGTGATTTCGTTGAAAACTGATTTTTTGTGTTCTAGAATGATTTTCTTGGAAGCAAATTTTTTGTGTTCTGGGGTGATTTCGATGGAAGGAAATTTTTTCTGTTCTGTGGTAATTTCGTTGAACGTGAATTTTTTGAGTTCTTGGGAGATTTCGTTGAACGGGAATTTTTTGTGTTCTAGGGTGATTTCTTTGGAAGCAAATTTTTTTGTGCTCTAGGATGATTTTTTGGAAGCCAACATATGTGTTCTCAGGAGATTTCGTTGGAAGAGAATTTTTTGTGTTCTGGGGTAATATTGTTGGAAGAGAATTTTTTGTGGTCTCCGGTCTTTTCGATGGAAGCAAATTTTTGAAGTATGGGGTCATTTCGTTGGAAGCGTATTTAATGTGCTCTGGAGTCATTTCGTTGGAAGCGAATTTTTTGTGTTCTGGGGTGATTTCGTTGGAAGGGAATTTGTTGTGTTCTCGGGTGATTTCGTTGAAAGCAAATTTTTTATGTTCTAGGGTGATTTCGTTGGAAGCGAATTTTTTGTGCTCTGGTGTAATTTGTTTGGAAGCGAATTTTTTGTCTTCTGTGGTGATTTCAATAGAAGCAAATTTTCTGTGTTCTCGGGTGATTTCATTGGAAGCGTGTTTTCTGTGCTCTGGAGTCATTTCTTTGGAAGCGAATTTTTTGTACTCTGGGGTGATTTCGTTGGAACCGAATATTTTTGTTTTCAGGAGATTTCATTGCAAGCGAATTTTTTGTGTTCTCGGGTGATTTCGTTGAAAGGGAATTTTTGTGCTCTGGGATGATATCTTTGGATGCTAATATTTGTGTTCTCAGGAGATTTCGTTGGAAAAGAATTTTTTTTTCTTCTGTGCTAATAACGTTGGAAGAGAATTTTTTGTGTTCTCCAGTTTTTTCGATGGAAGCAAATTTTGGAAATAGGGAGTCATTTCGTTGGAAGCGTGTTTTCTGTGCTCTGGAGTCATTTTTTGGAAGCGAATTTTTTGTGTTCTGCGGTGATTTCGTTGGAAGCGAATTTTTGTGTTCTTGGGTGATTTCTTTGAAAGGGAATTTTTGTGTTCTAGGGTGATTTCGTTGGAATCGAATTTTTTGTGCTCTAGGATGATATCTTTGGAAGCGAATATTTGTGTTCTCAGGAGATTTCATTGGAAAAGAATTTTTTGTATTCTGGGGTAATATCGTTGGAAGAGAATTTTTTGTGTTCTCCGGTTTTTTTTGTGTGTGTTCTAGGGTGATTTCATTGCAAGCGAATTTTTTGTGTTCTCGTGTGATTTCGTTGAAAGGGAATTTTTGTGTTCTAGGGTGATTTCTTTGGAAGCGAATTTTTTGTGATCTCGGGTGATTTCTTTGAAAGGGAATTTTTGTGCTCTAGGGTGATTTCGTTGGAAGGGAATTTTTTGAGCTCTGGGATGATATCTTTGGAAGTGAATATTTGTGTTCTCAGGAGATTTCGTGGAAAAAGAATTTTTTGTCTTCTGGGGTAATATCGTTAGAAGAGAATTTTTTGTGTTCTCCGATCTTTTCGATGGAAGCAAATTTTGAAGTATGGGGTCATTTCGTTGGAAGCGTGTTTTCTGTGCTCTGGAGTCATTTCGTTGGAAGCGAATTTTTTTGTGTTCTAGGGTGATTTTATTGCAAGCGAATTTTTTGTGTTCTGGGGTAATTTCGTTGGAAGCGAATTTTTGTGTTCTCGTGTGATTTCGTTGAAAGGGAATTTTTGCGTTCTAGGGTGATTTCGTTGGAAGCGAATTTTTTGTGATCTCGGGTGATTTCTTTGAAAGGGAATTTTTGTGCTCTAGGGTGATTTCGTTGGAAGGGAATTTTTTGAGCTCTGGGATGATATCTTTGGAAGTGAATATTTGTGTTCTCAGGAGATTTCGTGGGAAAATAATTTTTGTCTTCTGGGTTAATATCGTTGGAAGAGAATTTTTTGAGTTCTCCGGTTTTTTCGATGGAAGCAAATTTTTGAAGTAGGGGGTCATTTCGTTGGAAGCATATTTTCTGTGCTCTGAGGTGATATCGTTGGAAGCGAATATTTGTTTTTCTCAGGAGATTTTTTTGAAAGGGAATTTTTTTGTTCTAGGGTGATTTCTTTGGAATCGAATTTTTTGTGCTCTGGGATGATATCTTTGGAAGCGAATATTTGTGTTCTCAGGAAATTTCGTTGGAAAGAATTTTTTGTCTTCTGGGGTAATATCGTTAGAAGAGAATTTTTTGTGTTCTCCGGTCTTTTCGATGGAAGCAAATTTTGAAGTATGGGGTCATTTCGTTGGAAGCGTGTTTTCTGTGCTCTGGATTCATTTCGTTGGAAGCGAATTTTTTGTGTTCTAGGGTGATTTCATTGCAAGCGAATTTTTTGTGTTCTCGTGTGATTTCGTTGAAAGGGAATTTTTGCGTTCTAGGGTGATTTCTTTGGAAGCGAATTTTTTGTGATCTCGGGTGATTTCTTTGAAAGGGAATTTTTGTGTTCTAGGGTGATTTCTTTGGAAGAGAAGTTTTTGTGCTCTGGGATGATATCTTTGAAAGCGAATATTTGTGTTCTCAGGAGATTTCGTGGGAAAAGTATTTTTGTCTTCTGGGTTAATATCGTTGGAAGAGAATTTTTGTGTTCTCCGTTTTTTTCGATGGAAGGAAATTATTGAAGTAGGGGGTCATTTCTTTGGAAGCGAATTTTTTTGTGCTCTGGGGTGATTTCGTTGGAAGCGAATATTTGTGTTCTCAGGAGATTTCGTTGGAAAAGAATTTTTTTTTCTTCTGTGCTAATAACGTTGGAAGAGAATTTTTTGTGTTCTCCAGTTTTTTCGATGGAAGCAAATTTTGGAAATAGGGAGTCATTTCGTTGGAAGCGTGTTTTCTGTGCTCTGGAGTCATTTTTTGGAAGCGAATTTTTTGTGTTCTGCGGTGATTTCGTTGGAAGCGAATTTTTGTGTTCTTGGGTGATTTCTTTGAAAGGGAATTTTTGTGTTCTAGGGTGATTTCGTTGGAATCGAATTTTTTGTGCTCTAGGATGATATCTTTGGAAGCGAATATTTGTGTTCTCAGGAGATTTCATTGGAAAAGAATTTTTTGTATTCTGGGGTAATATCGTTGGAAGAGAATTTTTTGTGTTCTCCGGTTTTTTTTGTGTGTGTTCTAGGGTGATTTCATTGCAAGCGAATTTTTTGTGTTCTCGTGTGATTTCGTTGAAAGGGAATTTTTGTGTTCTAGGGTGATTTCTTTGGAAGCGAATTTTTTGTGATCTCGGGTGATTTCTTTGAAAGGGAATTTTTGTGCTCTAGGGTGATTTCGTTGGAAGGGAATTTTTTGAGCTCTGGGATGATATCTTTGGAAGTGAATATTTGTGTTCTCAGGAGATTTCGTGGAAAAAGAATTTTTTGTCTTCTGGGGTAATATCGTTAGAAGAGAATTTTTTGTGTTCTCCGATCTTTTCGATGGAAGCAAATTTTGAAGTATGGGGTCATTTCGTTGGAAGCGTGTTTTCTGTGCTCTGGAGTCATTTCGTTGGAAGCGAATTTTTTTGTGTTCTAGGGTGATTTTATTGCAAGCGAATTTTTTGTGTTCTGGGGTAATTTCGTTGGAAGCGAATTTTTGTGTTCTCGTGTGATTTCGTTGAAAGGGAATTTTTGCGTTCTAGGGTGATTTCGTTGGAAGCGAATTTTTTGTGATCTCGGGTGATTTCTTTGAAAGGGAATTTTTGTGCTCTAGGGTGATTTCGTTGGAAGGGAATTTTTTGAGCTCTGGGATGATATCTTTGGAAGTGAATATTTGTGTTCTCAGGAGATTTCGTGGGAAAATAATTTTTGTCTTCTGGGTTAATATCGTTGGAAGAGAATTTTTTGAGTTCTCCGGTTTTTTCGATGGAAGCAAATTTTTGAAGTAGGGGGTCATTTCGTTGGAAGCATATTTTCTGTGCTCTGAGGTGATATCGTTGGAAGCGAATATTTGTTTTTCTCAGGAGATTTTTTTGAAAGGGAATTTTTTTGTTCTAGGGTGATTTCTTTGGAATCGAATTTTTTGTGCTCTGGGATGATATCTTTGGAAGCGAATATTTGTGTTCTCAGGAAATTTCGTTGGAAAGAATTTTTTGTCTTCTGGGGTAATATCGTTAGAAGAGAATTTTTTGTGTTCTCCGGTCTTTTCGATGGAAGCAAATTTTGAAGTATGGGGTCATTTCGTTGGAAGCGTGTTTTCTGTGCTCTGGATTCATTTCGTTGGAAGCGAATTTTTTGTGTTCTAGGGTGATTTCATTGCAAGCGAATTTTTTGTGTTCTCGTGTGATTTCGTTGAAAGGGAATTTTTGCGTTCTAGGGTGATTTCTTTGGAAGCGAATTTTTTGTGATCTCGGGTGATTTCTTTGAAAGGGAATTTTTGTGTTCTAGGGTGATTTCTTTGGAAGAGAAGTTTTTGTGCTCTGGGATGATATCTTTGAAAGCGAATATTTGTGTTCTCAGGAGATTTCGTGGGAAAAGTATTTTTGTCTTCTGGGTTAATATCGTTGGAAGAGAATTTTTTGTGTTCTCCGTTTTTTTCGATGGAAGGAAATTATTGAAGTAGGGGGTCATTTCTTTGGAAGCGAATTTTTTTGTGCTCTGGGGTGATTTCGTTGGAAGCGAATATTTGTGTTCTCAGGAGATTTCGTTGCAAGCGAAGTTTTTGTGTTCTCGGGTGATTTCCTTGAAAGGGAATTTTTGCGTACTAGGGTGTTTTCGTTGGAAGCGAATTTTTTGTGTTCTGGGATGATATGTTTGGAAGCGAATATTTGTGTTCTCAGGAGATTTCGTTGCAAGCGATTTTATTGTGTTCTGGGGTAATTTCATTGGAAGCGAATTTTTTGTGTTCTTGCTTGATTTCGTTGAAAGGGAATTTTTGTGTTCTGGGGTGATTTCGTTGGAAGCGAATTTTTTGTGCTCTGGGATGGTATCTTTGGAAGCGAATATTTGTGTTCTCAGGAGATTTCGTTGGAAAAGAAATTTTTGTCTTCAGGGGTAATTTCGTTGGAAGCGAATTTTTTGTGTTCTTGGGTGATTTCGATGGAAGCAAATTTTTGAAGTATGGGATGATTTCGTTGGAGGCGTGTTTTCTGTGCTTTGGAATCATTTCATTGGAAGCGAAATTTTTGTGTTTTGGGTGATTTCGTTGGAAGCGAATTTTTTGTGTTCTCGGGTGATTTCGTTTGAAGTGAGTTTTTTATGGTCTAGGATGATTTCGTTGCAAGCAAATATTTTGTGTTCTGGGGTAATTTCTTTCGAAGCGAATTTGTTGTGTTCTCGGGTGATTTCGTTGAAAGCAAATTTTTTATGTTCTAGGTTGATTTTGATGGAAGGGAATTTTTTGTGCTCTGGGATGATATCTTTGGAAGCGAATATTTGTGTTCTCAGGAGATTTCGTTGGAAAAGAAATTTTTGTCTTCGGGGGTAATTTCGTTGGAAGCGAATTTTTTGTATTCTCAGGTGACTTTGATGGAAGGAAATTTTTGAAGTGTGGGATCATTTCGTTGGATGCAGGTTTTCTGTGCTCTGGAGTCATTTCGTTGGAAGCGAATTTTTTGTGCTCTGGGGTGATTTCGTTGGAAGCGAATTTTTTGAATTTTTGGGTAATTTCGTTGGAAGCGAATTTTTTGTATTCTCAGGCGATTTCGATTGAAATAAATTTTTGAATAGGGGGTCATTTTGTTGGAAGCTTGTTTTCTGTGTCCTGGATTCATTTCGTTGGAAACGAGTATTTTGTGCTCTAGGATGATATCGTTGGAAGCGAATATATGTGTTCTCAGGAGATTTCGTTGGAAAAAATTTTTTGTCTTCTAGGGTAATATTGTTGGAAGAGAATTTTTTTTGTTTGCCGGTTTTTTCGATGTAAGCAAATTATGGAAGTAGGGGGTCATTTCGTTGGAAGCGTGTTTTCTGTGCTCTGGAATCATTTCGTTGGTAGCGAATTTTTTGTGCTCTGGGGTGATTTCGTTGGAAACGAATTTTTTGTGTTCTCGGATGATTTCTTTGAAAGGGAATTTTTGTGTTCTAGGGTGATTTCGTTGGAAGGGAATTTTTTGCGCTCTGGGATGATATCTTTGGAAGCGAATATTTGTGTTCTCAGGAGATTTTGTGGGAAAAGAATTTTTGTGTTCTGGGGTAATATCGTTGGAAGAGAATTTTTTGTGTTCTCCGGTTTTTTCGATGGAAGCAAATTTTTGAAGTAGGGGATCATTTCGTTGGAAGCATATTTTCTGTGCTCTGGAGTCATTTCGTTGGAAACGGATTTGTTGTTTTCTCGGGTGATTTCGTTGAAAGCAAATTTTTTCTGTTCTCGGGTGATTTCGTTGAAAGCAAATTTTTTCTCTTCTCGGGCGATTTCGTTGGAAGCGTTTTTTCTGTGCTCTGGAGTCATTTCGTTGGAAGCGAATTTTTTGTGCTCTGGGGTGATTTCGTTGGAAGCGAATATTTGTGTTCTCAGGAGATTTCGTTGGAAAAAATTTTTTGTCTTCTAGGGTAATATTTTTGGAAGAGAATTTTTGTGTTCTCCGTTTTTTTCGATGGAAGAATATTTTTGAAGTAGGGGTTCATTTCGTTGGAAGTGAATTTTTGTGCTCTGGGGTGATTTCGTTGGAAGCGAATATTTGTGTTCTCAGGAGATTTCGTTCAAAGCGAATTTTTTGTGTTCTGGGGTGATTTCCTTGAAAGGGAATTTTTGCGTATAGGGTGATTTCGTTGGAAGCGAATTTTTTGTGTTATGGGATGATATCTTTGGAAGCGAATATTTGTGTTCTCAGGAGATTTCGTTGCAAGCGATTTTTTTGTGTTCTGGGGTGAATTCGTTGGAAGCGATTTTTTTGTGTTCTCTGGTGATTTCCTTGAAAGGGAATTTTTGCGTTCTAGGGTGATTTCTTTGGAAGCGATTTTTTGTGCTCTGGGATGATATCTTTGGAAGCAAATATTTGTGTTCTCAGGAGATTTCGTTGGAAAAGAAATTTTTGCCTTCGGGGGTAATTTCGTTGGAAGCGAATTTTTTCTTCTGGGGTAATTTCGTTGGAAGCGAATTTTTTGTGTTCTCGGGTGATTTCGTTGAAAACTTATTTTTTGTGTTCTAGCATGATTTCACTGGAAGCGATTTTTTTGTGTTCTGGGGTGATTTCGAAGGAAGGAAATTTTTTCTGTTCTGTGGTAATTTCTTTGGACGTGAATTTTTTGTGTTCTCGGGAGAATTCGTTGAATGGGAATTTTTTGTGTTCTAGGGTGATTTTGTTGGAAGTGAATTTTTTTGCGCTCTGGGATGATTTTTGGACGTAAATATTTGTGTTCTCAAGAGATTTTTTTGGAAATGAATTTTTTGTGTTATAGGGCAATATTGTGGAAGCGAATTTTTTGTGTTCTCTGGACTTTCGATGGAAGCAAATTTTTGATGTAGGGGGTCATTTCGTTGGAAGCGTGTTTTCTGTGCTCTGGAGTCATTTTGTTGGAAGCAAATTTTTTTTGCTCTGTGGTGATTTTGTTGGAAGCGAATATTTGTGTTCTCAGGAGATTTCGTTGCAAACGAATTTTTTGTGTTCTGGGTTGATTTCGTTGAAAACTAATTTTTTGTGTTCTAGCATGATTTCGTTGGAAGCGAATTTTTTTGTATTCTGGGGTGATTTCGAAGGAAGGAAATTTTTTCTGTTCTGTGGTAATTTCGTAGGACGTGAATTTTTTGTGTTCTCGGGAGATTTCGTTGAAAGGGAATTTTTTGTGCTCTGGGATGATCTCTTTGGAAGTAAATATTTGTGTTCTCAGGAGATTTCTTTGGAAAAGAATTTTTGTATTCTGGGGTAATATCGTTGGAAGAGAATTTTTTGACTTCTCCGGTTTTTTCGAAGGAAGCAAATTTTTGAAGTAGGGGATCATTTCTTTGGAATCATGTTTTCTGTGCTCTGGAGTCATTTCATTGGAAGTGAATTTTTTGTGTTCAGAGGTGATTTCGTTGGAAGCGAATTTTTTGTCTTCTGGGGTAATTTTGTTGGAAGCGAATTTTTTGTGTTCTTGGGTGATTTCGTTGAAAACTGATTTTTTGTGTTCTAGAATGATTTTCTTGGAAGCAAATTTTTTGTGTTCTGGGGTGATTTCGATGGAAGGAAATTTTTTCTGTTCTGTGGTAATTTCGTTGAACGTGAATTTTTTGAGTTCTTGGGAGATTTCGTTGAACGGGAATTTTTTGTGTTCTAGGGTGATTTCTTTGGAAGCAAATTTTTTTGTGCTCTAGGATGATTTTTTGGAAGCCAACATATGTGTTCTCAGGAGATTTCGTTGGAAGAGAATTTTTTGTGTTCTGGGGTAATATTGTTGGAAGAGAATTTTTTGTGGTCTCCGGTCTTTTCGATGGAAGCAAATTTTTGAAGTATGGGGTCATTTCGTTGGAAGCGTATTTAATGTGCTCTGGAGTCATTTCGTTGGAAGCGAATTTTTTGTGTTCTGGGGTGATTTCGTTGGAAGGGAATTTGTTGTGTTCTCGGGTGATTTCGTTGAAAGCAAATTTTTTATGTTCTAGGGTGATTTCGTTGGAAGCGAATTTTTTGTGCTCTGGTGTAATTTGTTTGGAAGCGAATTTTTTGTCTTCTGTGGTGATTTCAATAGAAGCAAATTTTCTGTGTTCTCGGGTGATTTCATTGGAAGCGTGTTTTCTGTGCTCTGGAGTCATTTCTTTGGAAGCGAATTTTTTGTACTCTGGGGTGATTTCGTTGGAACCGAATATTTTTGTTTTCAGGAGATTTCATTGCAAGCGAATTTTTTGTGTTCTCGGGTGATTTCGTTGAAAGGGAATTTTTGTGCTCTGGGATGATATCTTTGGATGCTAATATTTGTGTTCTCAGGAGATTTCGTTGGAAAAGAATTTTTTTTTCTTCTGTGCTAATAACGTTGGAAGAGAATTTTTTGTGTTCTCCAGTTTTTTCGATGGAAGCAAATTTTGGAAATAGGGAGTCATTTCGTTGGAAGCGTGTTTTCTGTGCTCTGGAGTCATTTTTTGGAAGCGAATTTTTTGTGTTCTGCGGTGATTTCGTTGGAAGCGAATTTTTGTGTTCTTGGGTGATTTCTTTGAAAGGGAATTTTTGTGTTCTAGGGTGATTTCGTTGGAATCGAATTTTTTGTGCTCTAGGATGATATCTTTGGAAGCGAATATTTGTGTTCTCAGGAGATTTCATTGGAAAAGAATTTTTTGTCTTCTGGGGTAATATCGTTAGAAGAGAATTTTTGTGTTCTCCGGTCTTTTCGATGGAAGCAAATTTTGAAGTATGGGGTCATTTCGTTGGAAGCATGTTTTCTGTGCTCTGGAGTCATTTCGTTGGAAGCGAATTTTTTGTGTTCTGGGGTGATTTCGTTGGAAGCGAATTTTTTGTGTTCTGGGGTAATTTCGTTGGAATCGATTTTTTTCTTTTCTCGGGTGATTTCGATGGAAGCAAATTTTTGAAGTATGGGATCATTTCATTGGAAGCGAATTTTTTATATTCTGGGGTGATTTCATTGGAAGCGAATTTTTTGTGTTCTCGGGTGATTTCGTTGAAAGGGAATTTTTGTGTTCTAGGGTGATTTCTTTGGAAGCGAATTTTTTGTGCTCTGGGATGGTATCTTGGGAAGCAAATATTTGTGTTCTCAGGAGATTTCTTTGGAAAAGAAATTTTTGTCTTCGGGGGTAATTTCGTTGGAAGCAAATTTAATGTGTTCTTGGGTGATTTCGATGGAAGCAAATTTTTGAAGTATGGGATGATTTCGTTGGAGGCGTGTTTTCTGTGCTTTGGAGTCATTTCATTGGAAGCGAAATTTTTGTCTTTTGGATGATTTCGTTGGAAGCGAATTTTTTGTGTTCTCGGTGATTTCGTTTGAAGGGAGTTTTTTTTGTTCTAGGGTGATTTCGTTGCAAGCAAATATTTTGTGTTCTGGGGTAATTTCTTTCGAAGCGAATTTGTTGTGTTCTCGGGTGATTTCGTTGAAAGCAAATTTTTTATGTTCTAGGGTGATTCCGTGGGAAGCGAATTTTTTGTGCTCTGGGGTGATTTGTTTGGAAGCGAATTTTTTGTTTTCTGTGGTGATTTCAATAGAAGCGAATTTTCTGTGTTCTCGGGTGATTTCGTTGGAAGCGTGTTTTCGGTGCTCTGGAGTCATTTCGTTGGAAGCGAATTTTTTGTACTCTAGGGTGATTTCGTTGGAAGCGAATATTTGTGTTCTCAGGAGATTTCGTTGGAAAAGAATTTTTTGTCTTCTGGGGTAATATCGTTGGAAGAGAATTTTTTGTGTTCTCCGGTTTTTTCGATGGAAGCAAATTTTTGAAGTAGGGAGTCATTTCGTTGGAAGCATGTTTTCTGTGCTCTGGAGTCATTTCTTTGGAAGCGAATTTTTTTGTGTTCTGGGGTGATTTCGTTGGAAGCGTATTTTTTGTGTTCTTGGGTGATTTCTTTGAAAGGGAATTTTTGTGTTCTAGGTTGATTTCGTTGGAATCGAATTTTTTTGTGCTCTGGGATGATATCTTTGGAAGCGAATATTTGTGTTCTCAGGAAATTTCGTTGGAAAAGAATTTTTTGTCTTCTGGGGTAATATCGTTAGAAGAGAATTTTTTGTGTTCTCCGATCTTTTCGATGGAAGCAAATTTTGAAGTATGGGGTCATTTCGTTGGAAGCGTGTTTTCTGTGCTCTGGAGTCATTTCGTTGGAAGCG
Organism: Meriones unguiculatus; assembly: GCF_030254825.1. Classification (NCBI taxonomy): domain Eukaryota; kingdom Metazoa; phylum Chordata; class Mammalia; order Rodentia; family Muridae; genus Meriones; species Meriones unguiculatus. The sequence goes on along the minus strand of NC_083353.1, from coordinate 81,448,476 downwards.
TATTTTTTTGTGTTCTAGGGTGATTTCATTGCAAGCGAATTTTTTGTGTTCTGGGGTAATTTCGTTGGAAGCGAATTTTTGTGTTCTTGTGTGATTTCGTTGAAAGGGAATTTTTGCGTTCTAGGGTGATTTCGTTGGAAGCGAATTTTTTGTGATCTCGGGTGATTTCTTTGAAAGGGAATTTTTGTGCTCTAGGGTGATTTCGTTGGAAGGGAATTTTTTGAGCTCTGGGATGATATCTTTGGAAGTGAATATTTGTGTTCTCAGGAGATTTCGTGGGAAAAGAATTTTTGTCTTCTGGGTTAATATCGTTGGAAGAGAATTTTTTGAGTTCTCCGGTTTTTTCGATGGAAGCAAATTTTTGAAGTAGGGGGTCATTTCGTTGGAAGCATATTTTCTGTGCTCTGAGGTGATTTTGTTGGAAGCGAATATTTGTTTTTCTCAGGAGATTTTTTTGAAAGGGAATTTTTTTGTTCTAGGTTGATTTCTTTGGAATCGAATTTTTTGTGCACTGGGATGATATCGTTGGAAGCGAATATATGTGTTCTCAGGAGATTTCGTTGGAAAAAATTTTTTGTCTTCTGGGGTAATATTGTTGGAAGAGAATTATTTGTGTTCTCCAGTCTTCTCGATGGAAGCAAATTTTTGAAGTAGGGTGTCATTTCGTTGGATTCGTGTTTTCTGTGCTCTGGAGTCATTTCGTTGGAAGCAAATTTTTTGTGCTGTGGGGTGATTTTGTTGGAAGCGAATTTTTTGTGTTCTCGGGTGATTTCGTTGGAAGCGAATATTTTTTGTTCTTGGGTGATATCTGTGAAAGGGAATTTTTGTGTTCTAGGGTGATTTCGTTGGAAGCGAATTTTTGTGTTCTCAGGTGATTTCGATGGAAGCAAATTTTTGAAGTATGGGATCATTTCGTTGGAAGCGAATTTTTTATGTTCTGAGGTGATTTCGTTGAAAGCGAATTTTTTGTGTTCTCGGGTGATTGCGTTGAAAGGGTAATTTTTGTGTTCTAGGGTGATTTCGTTGGGAGCGAATTTTTTGTGCTCTGAGATGGTATCTTTGGAAGCGAATATTTGTGTTCTCAGGAGATTTCGTTGGAAAAGAAATTTTTGTCTTCGGGGGTAATTTCGTTGGAAGCGAATTTTTTGTGTTCTTGGGTGATTTCGATGGAAGCAAATTTTTGAAGTATGGGATGATTTCGTTGGAGGCGTATTTTCTGTCCTTTGGAGTCATTTCATTGGAAGCGAAATTTTTGTGTTTTGGGTGATTTCGTTGGAAGCGAATTTTTTGTGTTCTCGGGTGATTTCTTTTGAAGGGAGTTTTTTATGGTCTAGGGTGATTTCGTTGCAAGCAAATATTTTGTGTTCTGGGGTAATTTCTTTCGAAGCGAATTTGTTGTGTTCTCGGGAGATTTCGTTGAAAGCAAATTTTTTATGTTCTATGGTGATTCCGTTGGAAGCGAATTTTTTGCGCTCTGGGGTGATTTGTTTGGAAGCGAATTTTTTGTCTTCTGTGGTGATTTCAATAGAAGCGAATTTTCTGTGTTCTCGGGTGATTTCGTTGGAAGCGTGTTTTCGGTGCTCTGGAGTCATTTCGTTGGAAGCGAATTTTTTGTACTCTGGGGTGATTTCGTTGGAAGCGAATATTTGTGTTCTCAGGAGATTTCGTTGGAAAAGAATTTTTTGTATTCTGGGGTAATATCGTTGGAAGAGAATTTTTTGTGTTCTCCGGTTTTTTTTTTGTGTGTTCTAGGGTGATTTCATTGCAAGCGAATTTTTTGTGTTCTCGTGTGATTTCGTTGAAAGGGAATTTTTGTGTTCTAGGGTGATTTCTTTGGAAGCGAATTTTTTGTGATCTCGGGTGATTTCTTTGAAAGGGAATTTTTGTGCTCTAGGGTGATTTCGTTGGAAGGGAATTTTTTGAGCTCTGGGATGATATCTTTGGAAGTGAATATTTGTGTTCTCAGGAGATTTCGTGGAAAAAGAATTTTTTGTCTTCTGGGGTAATATCGTTAGAAGAGAATTTTTTGTGTTCTCCGATCTTTTCGATGGAAGCAAATTTTGAAGTATGGGGTCATTTCGTTGGAAGCGTGTTTTCTGTGCTCTGGAGTCATTTCGTTGGAAGCGAATTTTTTTGTGTTCTAGGGTGATTTTATTGCAAGCGAATTTTTTGTGTTCTGGGGTAATTTCGTTGGAAGCGAATTTTTGTGTTCTCGTGTGATTTCGTTGAAAGGGAATTTTTGCGTTCTAGGGTGATTTCGTTGGAAGCGAATTTTTTGTGATCTCGGGTGATTTCTTTGAAAGGGAATTTTTGTGCTCTAGGGTGATTTCGTTGGAAGGGAATTTTTTGAGCTCTGGGATGATATCTTTGGAAGTGAATATTTGTGTTCTCAGGAGATTTCGTGGGAAAATAATTTTTGTCTTCTGGGTTAATATCGTTGGAAGAGAATTTTTTGAGTTCTCCGGTTTTTTCGATGGAAGCAAATTTTTGAAGTAGGGGGTCATTTCGTTGGAAGCATATTTTCTGTGCTCTGAGGTGATATCGTTGGAAGCGAATATTTGTTTTTCTCAGGAGATTTTTTTGAAAGGGAATTTTTTTGTTCTAGGGTGATTTCTTTGGAATCGAATTTTTTGTGCTCTGGGATGATATCTTTGGAAGCGAATATTTGTGTTCTCAGGAAATTTCGTTGGAAAGAATTTTTTGTCTTCTGGGGTAATATCGTTAGAAGAGAATTTTTTGTGTTCTCCGGTCTTTTCGATGGAAGCAAATTTTGAAGTATGGGGTCATTTCGTTGGAAGCGTGTTTTCTGTGCTCTGGATTCATTTCGTTGGAAGCGAATTTTTTGTGTTCTAGGGTGATTTCATTGCAAGCGAATTTTTTGTGTTCTCGTGTGATTTCGTTGAAAGGGAATTTTTGCGTTCTAGGGTGATTTCTTTGGAAGCGAATTTTTTGTGATCTCGGGTGATTTCTTTGAAAGGGAATTTTTGTGTTCTAGGGTGATTTCTTTGGAAGAGAAGTTTTTGTGCTCTGGGATGATATCTTTGGAAGCGAATATTTGTGTTCTCAGGAGATTTCGTGGGAAAAGTATTTTTGTCTTCTGGGTTAATATCGTTGGAAGAGAATTTTTTGTGTTCTCCGTTTTTTTCGATGGAAGGAAATTATTGAAGTAGGGGGTCATTTCTTTGGAAGCGAATTTTTTTGTGCTCTGGGGTGATTTCGTTGGAAGCGAATATTTGTGTTCTCAGGAGATTTCGTTGCAAGCGAAGTTTTTGTGTTCTCGGGTGATTTCCTTGAAAGGGAATTTTTGCGTACTAGGGTGTTTTCGTTGGAAGCGAATTTTTTGTGTTCTGGGATGATATGTTTGGAAGCGAATATTTGTGTTCTCAGGAGATTTCGTTGCAAGCGATTTTATTGTGTTCTGGGGTAATTTCATTGGAAGCGAATTTTTTGTGTTCTTGCTTGATTTCGTTGAAAGGGAATTTTTGTGTTCTGGGGTGATTTCGTTGGAAGCGAATTTTTTGTGCTCTGGGATGGTATCTTTGGAAGCGAATATTTGTGTTCTCAGGAGATTTCGTTGGAAAAGAAATTTTTGTCTTCAGGGGTAATTTCGTTGGAAGCGAATTTTTTGTGTTCTTGGGTGATTTCGATGGAAGCAAATTTTTGAAGTATGGGATGATTTCGTTGGAGGCGTGTTTTCTGTGCTTTGGAATCATTTCATTGGAAGCGAAATTTTTGTGTTTTGGGTGATTTCGTTGGAAGCGAATTTTTTGTGTTCTCGGGTGATTTCGTTTGAAGTGAGTTTTTTATGGTCTAGGATGATTTCGTTGCAAGCAAATATTTTGTGTTCTGGGGTAATTTCTTTCGAAGCGAATTTGTTGTGTTCTCGGGTGATTTCGTTGAAAGCAAATTTTTTATGTTCTAGGTTGATTTTGATGGAAGGGAATTTTTTGTGCTCTGGGATGATATCTTTGGAAGCGAATATTTGTGTTCTCAGGAGATTTCGTTGGAAAAGAAATTTTTGTCTTCGGGGGTAATTTCGTTGGAAGCGAATTTTTTGTATTCTCAGGTGACTTTGATGGAAGGAAATTTTTGAAGTGTGGGATCATTTCGTTGGATGCAGGTTTTCTGTGCTCTGGAGTCATTTCGTTGGAAGCGAATTTTTTGTGCTCTGGGGTGATTTCGTTGGAAGCGAATTTTTTGAATTTTTGGGTAATTTCGTTGGAAGCGAATTTTTTGTATTCTCAGGCGATTTCGATTGAAATAAATTTTTGAATAGGGGGTCATTTTGTTGGAAGCTTGTTTTCTGTGTCCTGGATTCATTTCGTTGGAAACGAGTATTTTGTGCTCTAGGATGATATCGTTGGAAGCGAATATATGTGTTCTCAGGAGATTTCGTTGGAAAAAAATTTTTGTCTTCTAGGGTAATATTGTTGGAAGAGAATTTTTTTTGTTTGCCGGTTTTTTCGATGTAAGCAAATTATGGAAGTAGGGGGTCATTTCGTTGGAAGCGTGTTTTCTGTGCTCTGGAATCATTTCGTTGGTAGCGAATTTTTTGTGCTCCGGGGTGATTTCGTTGGAAACGAATTTTTTGTGTTCTCGGATGATTTCTTTGAAAGGGAATTTTTGTGTTCTAGGGTGATTTCGTTGGAAGGGAATTTTTTGCGCTCTGGGATGATATCTTTGGAAGCGAATATTTGTGTTCTCAGGAGATTTTGTGGGAAAAGAATTTTTGTGTTCTGGGGTAATATCGTTGGAAGAGAATTTTTTGTGTTCTCCGGTTTTTTCGATGGAAGCAAATTTTTGAAGTAGGGGATCATTTCGTTGGAAGCATATTTTCTGTGCTCTGGAGTCATTTCGTTGGAAACGAATTTGTTGTTTTCTCGGGTGATTTCGTTGAAAGCAAATTTTTTCTGTTCTCGGGTGATTTCGTTGAAAGCAAATTTTTTCTCTTCTCGGGCGATTTCGTTGGAAGCGTTTTTTCTGTGCTCTGGAGTCATTTCGTTGGAAGCGAATTTTTTGTGCTCTGGGGTGATTTCGTTGGAAGCGAATATTTGTTTTCTCAGGAGATTTCGTTGGAAAAGAAATTTTTGTCTTCTGGGGTAATTTCGTTGGAAGCGAATTTTTTGTGTTCTCGGGTGATTTCGATGGAAGCAAATTTTTGAAGTATGGGATCATTTCGATAGAGGCGTCTTTTCTGTGCTTTGGAGTCCTTTCATTGGAAGAAAAATTTTTGTGTTTTGGGTGAGTTTGTTGGAAGCGAATTTTTTGTGTTCTAGGGTGATTTCGTTGGAAGCAACTTTTTTGTGCTCTGGGGTGATTTGTTTGGAAGCAAATTTTTTGTCTTCTGTGGTGATTTCAATAGAAGCGAATTTTCTGTGTTCTCGGGTGATTTCGTTGGAAGTGTGTTTTCTGTGCTCTGGAGTCATTTAGTTGGAAGCGAATTTTTTGTACTCTGGGGTGATTTCGTTGGAAGCGAATATTTGTGTTATCAGCAGATTTCGTTGCAAGCGAATTTTTTGTGTTCTCGGGTGATTTCGTTGAAAGGGAATTTTTGTGTTCAAGGGTGATTTCTTTGGAAGAGAAGTTTTTGTGCTCTGGGATGATATCTTTGGAAGCGAATATTTGTGTTCTCAGGAGATTTCGTTGGAAAAGTAATTTTTGTCTTCTGGGGTAATGTAGTTGGAAGAGAATTTTCTGTGTTCTCTGGTCTTTTCGATGGAAGCAAATTTTTGGAGTATGGGGTCATTTCGTTGGAAGCGTGTTTTTTGTGCTCTGGAGTCATTTCGTTGGAAGCAAATTTTTTGTGTGCTAGGGTGATTTCATTCGAAGCGAATTTTTTGTGTTCTGGGGTAATTTCGTTGGAAGCGAATATTTGTGTTTGAAGTGAATTTTCATTTGAAGTGAATTTTTTGTGTTCTCGTGTGATTTCGATAGAAGCAAATTTTTGAAGTATGGGATCATTTCGTTGGAGGCGTGTATTCTGTGCTCTGGAGTCATTTCGTTGGAAGCGAATTTTTTGTTTTCTGGGGTAATTTCGTTGGAAGCGAATTTTTTGTGTTCTCAGGTTTTTTCGATGGAAGTAAATTTTTGGAGTAGGGGGTCATTTCGTTCGAATCGTGTTTTCTGTACTCTGGTGTCATTTCGTTGAAATGGAATTTTTTGTGCTCTGGGGTGATTTCGTTGGAAGCGAATTTTTTTGCGTTCTTAGGTGATTTCGTTGAAAGCTAATTTTTTGTGTTCTAGCGTGATTTTGTTGGAATCGAATTTTTTGTGTTCTCGGGTGATTTCTTTGAAAGCGAATTTTTCTGTTCTAGGGTGATTTCGTTGGAAGCGAATTTTTTGTGCTCTGGGATGATATCTTTGGAAGCGAATATTTGTGTTCTCAGGAAATTTCGTTGGAAAGAATTTTTTGTCTTCTGGGGTAATATCGTTGGAAGAGAATTTTTTGTGTTCTCCGGTATTTTCGATGGAAGCAAATTTTTGAGATAGGGGGTCATTTCATTGGAAGCGTGTTTTCTGTGCTCTAGAGTCATTTCGTTGTAAGCGAATTTTTTGTGCTCAGGTGTGATTTTGTTGAAAGCGAATATTTGTGTTCTCAGGAGGTTTCGTTGCAAGCGAATTTTTAGTGTTCTTCGGTATTTTCGATGGAAGCAAATTTTTGAGGTACGGGGTCATTTCATTGGAAGCGTGTTTTCTGTGCTCTAGAGTCATTTCGTTGGAAGCGAATTTTTTGTGCTCAGGTGTGATTTTGTTGAAAGCGAATATTTGTGTTCTCAGGAGATTTCTTTGCAAGCGAATTTTTTTGTGTTCTGGGGTGATTTCGTTGGAAGCAAAATTTTTCTGTTCTCAGGTGATTTCGTTGAAAGGGAATTTTTGTGTTCTAGGGTGATTTTTTTGGAATCAAATTTTTTGTACTCGGGAATGATATATTTGGAAGTGAATATTTGTGTTCTCAGGAGATTTCGTTGGAAAAGAATTTTTTGTCTTCTGGGGTAATATTGTTGGAAGAAAATTTTTTGTGATCTCCGGTCTTTTCGAAGGAAGCAAATTTTTGAAGTACGGAGTCATTTCTTTGGAATCGTGTTTTCTGTGCTCTATAGTCATTTCGTTGGAAGGGTATTTTTTTCGCTCTGGGGTGATTTTTTGGAAGGGAATTTTTTGCGCTCTGGGGTGATTTCGTTGGAAGCGAATTTTTTTGTGTTCTTCGGTGATTTCGTTGAAAGCTAATTTTTTGTGTCTAGCGTGATTTCGTTGGAAGCGAATTTTTTGTGTTCTCGGGTGATTTCGATGGAAGCAAATTTTTTCTATTCTGTGCTAATTTCTTTGAAAGCCAATATTCTCTTTTCTTGGGTGATTTCTTGGAAAGGGAATTTTTGTGTTCTAGGGTGATTTCGTTGGAAGCAAATTTATTGTGCTCTGGGATGATATCTTTGGAAGCGAATATTTGTGTTCTCAGGAGATTTCATCGGAAAAGTATTTTTTGTCTTCTGGGGTAATATCGTTGGAAGAGATTTTTTTGTGTTCTCCAGTCTTTTCGATGGAAGGAAATTTTTGAAGTAGTGGTTCACTTCGTATGAAGCGTGTTTTCTGTGCTCTGGTGTCATTTCTTTCGAAGCGAATTTTTTGTGATTTGGGGCGATTTCGATGGAAGCAAATTTTTTGTTCTGTGGTAATTTCGTTTTACGTGAATTTTTTGTGTTCTGGGGTGATTTAGTTGAAAGGGAATTTTTTGTGTTCCAGGGTGATTTTGTTGGAAACGAATTTTTTTGTGCTTTGGGATGATTTCTTTGGAAGCGAATATTTGTGTTATCAGGAGATTTCATTGGAAGCAAATTTTTGGTGTTCTTGGGTAATTTCGATGAAAGCAAATTTTTTGTGTTCTGGGGTGATTTCTTTGGAAGCGAATATTTGTGTTCTCAGAAGATTTATTTGCAAGCGAATTTTTTGTGATTTGGGGGAATTACGTTGGAAGTGAATTGTTGGTGTTCTCGGGATATTTCGATGGAAGCAAATTTTTGAAGTAGGAGGTCATTTTGTTGGAATCATGTTTTCTGTGCTCTGGAGTCATTTAGTTGGAAGGGAATTTTTTGCGCTCTGGATTTTTTTTGTTGGAAGCGAATTTTTTATTTTCTCGGGTAATTTCGTTGAAAGATAATTTTATGTGCTCTGGGATGATATCTTTGGAAGCGAATATTTGTGTACTTAGGAGATTTTTTTGGAAACGAAATTTTTGTCTTCTGGGGTAATTTCGTTGAAGTGAATTTTTTGTGTTCTCGGGTGATTTCGTTGAAAGGGAATTTTTGTGTTCTAGGGTGATTTTTTTGGAAGCAAATTTTTTGTACTAGGGAATGATATATTTTGAAGCGAATACTTGTGTTCTCAGGAGATTTCGTTGGAAAAGAATTTTTTGTCTTCTGGGGTAATATCGTTGGAAGAAAATTTTTTGTGATCTCCGGTCTTTTCGAAGGAAGCAAATTTTTGAAGTAGGGGGTCATTTCTTTGGAAGCATGTTTTCTGTGCTCTGGAGTCATTTCGTTGGAAGGGAATTTTTTGTGCTCTGGGGTGATTTCGTTGGAAGCAAATTTTTTGTATTGTCGGATGATTTCGTTGAAAGGGAATTTTTGTGTTCTAGGGTGATTTTGTTGGAAGCAAATTTATTGTGCTCTGGGATGATATCTTTGGAAGTGAATATTTGTGCTCTGGGGTGATTTTGTTGAAAGCCAATATTTGTGTTCTCAGGAGATTTCGTTGCAAGTGAATTTTTTGTGTTCTGGGTTGATTTCCTTCGAAGCAAAATTTTTGTGTTCTCGGGTGATTTCGTTGAAAGGGAATTTTTGTGTTCTAGGGTGATTTTGTTGGAAGCAAATTTTTTGTGCTCTGGGATGATATCTTTGGAAGCGAATATTTGTGTTCTCAGGAGATTTCGTTGGAAAAGAATTTATTGTCTTCTGGGGTAATATCGTTGGAAGAGAATTTTTTGTGTTCTCCGGTCTTTTCGATGGAAGCAAATTTTTGAAGTAGGGGGTCATTTCGTTGGAAGCATGTTTTCTGTGCTATGGAGTCTTTTCATTGGAAGCGAATATTTTGTGCTCTGTGGTGATTCCGTTGGAAGCGAATTTTTTGTGTTCTCTGGTGATTTCGTTTAAAATTAATTTTTTGTGTTCTAGCGTGATTGCATTGGAAGCGAATTTTTTTGTGCTCTGTGGTGATTTCGTTGGAAGCAAAATTTTTGTGTTCTCCGGAGATTTCGTTGCAAGCGAATTTTTTGTGTTCTGGGTTGATTTCGTTGGAAGCGAATTTTTTGTGTTCTGGGGAGATTTCGTTGGAAGCAAATTTTTTGTGTTCTCGGGTGATTTCCTTGAAAGGGAATTTTTGTGTTCTAGGGTGATTTCGTTGGAAGCGAATTTTTTGCACTCTGGGATGATATCTTTGGAAGCTAATATTTTTGTTTTCTGGAGATTACGTTGGAAAAGAATTTTTTGTCTTCTGGGGTAATATCGTTGGAAGAGAATTTTTTGTGTTCTCCGGTCTCTTCGATGGAAGCAAATTTTTGAAGTAGATGGTCATTTCATTGGACGCGTGTTTTCTGTGCTCTGGAGTCATTCCCTTCGAAACGAATTTTTTGTGTTCTGCGGTGAGTTGGTTGGAATTGAATTTTTTGTGTTCTGGGGTAATTTCGTTGGAAGCGAATATTTGTGTTCTGGGGTGATTTCCATGGTAGCAAATTTTTTCTGTTCTGGGGTGATTTCTTTCGAGGTAATTTTTTGTGTTCTCGGGGGATTTCTTTGAAAGGGAATTTTTGTGTTCTAAGGTGATTTCGTTGGAAGCGATTTTTTTCTACTCTGTGATGATATCCTTGGAAGTGAATATTTTTGTTCTCAGGAGATTTCGTTGGAAAGGAATTTTTTGTCTTCTGGGGTAATATTACAGGAAGATTTTTTGTGTTCTCTGGTTTTTTCGATGGAAGCAAATTTTTGAAGTAGGGGGTCATTTCGTTGGAAGCATGTTTTCTGTGATCTAGAGTCATTTTGTGGGAAGTGAATTTTTTGTGCTCTGGGTTGATTTCGTTGGAAGCGAATATATGTATTCTCAGGAGATTTCGTTGCAAGCGAATTTTTTGTGTTCTAGGGTTATGTCGTAGGAAGCGAATTTTTTTGTGATCTGGGATGATATCTTTGGAAGCGAATATTTGTGTTCTCAGGAGATTTCGTTGGAAAAGAATTTTTTGTCTTCTGGGGTAATATCTTTGAAAGAGAATTTTTTGTGTTCTCCAGTGTTTTCTATGGAAGCAAATTTTTGAAGTAGGGGGTCATTTCGTTGGAAGCGTGTTTTCTGTGCTCTGGAGTCCTTTTTATGGAAGCGAATTTTTTGTGTTCTGGGGTGATTTGGTTGGAAGTGAATATATGTGTTCTCAGAAGATTTCGTTGCAAGCGAATTTTTTGTGTTCTGGGGTCCTCTCGTTGGAAGCGTGTTTTCTGTGCTTTGGAGTAATTTCATTGGAAGCGAATATTTTGTGCTCTGTCTTGATTCCATTGAAAGCGAATTTTTTGTGATCTCAGGTGATTTCGATGGAAGCAAATTTTTTCTGTTCTGTGGTAATTTCGTTGGACGTGAATTTTTTGTGTTCTCGGGTGATTTCATGAAAGGGAATTTTTTGTGTTCTAGGGTGATTTTGTTGGAAGCAAATATTTTGTGCTTTGGGATGATATCTTTGGAAGAGAATATTTGTGTTCTCAGGAGATTTCATAGGAAAAGAATTTTTTGTCTTCAGGGGTAATATCTTTCGAAGAGAATTTTTTGTGTTCTGTTTTTTTCAATGGAAGCAAATTTTTGAAGTAGGGGGTCTTTTCATTGGAAGCGTGTTTTCTGTGCTCTGGAGTCATTTCGTTGGAAGCGAATTTTTTATGCTCTGGGGTGATTTCGTTCGAAGCGAATTTTTTGTGCTCTGGTGTGATTTGGTTGGAAGCAAATTTTTTGTCTTCTGTGGTGATTTCGATGGAAGCGAATTTTTTATGTTTTAGAATGATTTCGTTGGAGGCGAATTTTTTGTGTTCAGGGGTCATTTCATTGGAAGCGTGCTTTCTGTGCTCTGGAGTCATATCTTTGAAAGCGAATTTTTGTGCTCTGGGGTGATTTCGTTGGAAGGAAATTTTTTGTGTTCTCGGGGGATATTGTTGAAAGGGAATTTTTGTGTTCTAGGATGATTTTGTTGGAAGCGATTCTTTTCTACTCTGTGATGATATCTTTGGAAACGAATATTTGTGTTCTCAGGAGATTTTTTTGGAAAAGAATTTTTTTGTCTTCTGGGGTAATATTGTTGGAAGATTTTTTGTGTTCTCCGGTTTTTTCGATGGAAGCAAATTTTTGAAGTAGGGGGTCATTTCGTTGGAAGCGTGTTTTTCTGTGCTCTGGAGTCATTTCGTTGGAAGCGAATTTTTTATGCTCTGGGGTGATTTCGTTCCAAGCGAATTTTTTGTGCTCTGGGGTGATTTCGTTGGAGGCGAATTTTTTGTGTTCAGGGGACATTTCATTGGAAGCGTCCTTTCTGTGCTCTGGGGTCATATCTTTGGAAGCGAATTTTTTGCTCTGGGGTGATTTCGTTGGAAGGAAATTTTTTGTGTTCTCGGGAGATTTTTTTGAAAGGGAATTTTTGTGTTCTAGGGTGATTCCGTTTAAAGCTAATTTTTTGTGTTCTTGCGTGATTGCGTTGGAAGCGAATATTTTATGCTCTGGGGTGATTTCGATGGAAGCAAATTTTTTTCTGTTCTGTGGTAATTTCATTGCACGTGAATATTTGTGTTATCAGGTGATTTCGTTGAAAGGGAATTTTTTTGTTTTCTAGGGTGATTTTGTTGGAATCGAATTTTTTGTGTTCTGAGGTAATTTCGTTGGAATCGAATTTTTTGTGTTCTGGGGTAATTTCGTTGGAAGCGAATTTTTTGTGTTCTGGAGTTTTTTCGTTGAAAGGGAATTTTTGTGTACTAGGGTGATTTCTTTGGAAGCTAATTTTTTGTGCTCTGGGATGATATCTTTGGAAGCGAATATGTGTTCTCAGAAGATTTCGTTGCATGCGAATTTTTTGTGTTCTGGGGTCATTGGGTTGGAAGCAAATTTTTTTTGTTCTGGGGTAATTTCTTTGGAAGCAAATTTTTTGTGCTCTGGGGTGATTTTGTTGAAAGCGAATTTTTTGTGTTCTCGGGAGATTTCGTTGAAAGGGAATTTTTGTGTTCTGGGGTAATTTTGTTGGAAGCGAATTTTTGTATCTGGGATGATATCTTTGAAAGCGAATATTTGTGTACCCAGAGATATCGTTGGAAAAGAATTTTATTTATTCTGGGGTAATATCGTTGGAATAGAATTTTTTGTGTTCACCGGTTTTTTCGATGGAAGCAAATTTTGAAGTACGGGGTCATTTCGTTGGAAGCGTGTTTTCTGTGCTCTGGAGTCATTTCGTTGGAAGCGAATTTTTTGTGCTCTGGGGTGATTTCGTTGAAAGCGAATTTTTGTGTTCTCAGGAGATTTCGTTGAAAGCGAATATTTGTGTTCTCAGGAGATTTCTTTGCAAGCGAATTTTTTTGCGTTCTAGGCTGATTTCGTTGGAATCGAATTTTTTGTGTTCTGTGGTAATTTCATTGGAAGCGAATTTTTTGTGTTCTGGGGTGATTTCGATGGTAGCAAATTTTTGAAGTATGGGGCCATTTCGTTGGAAGCGTGTTTTCTATGCTCTGGAGTCATTTCTTTGGAAGCAAATTTTTTGTGCTCTGGGGTGATTTCGTTGGAAGCGAATTTTTGTGTTCTCAGGAGATTTCGTTGCAAGCGAATTTTTTGTGTTCTGGTTTGATTTCGTTGGAAACGAATTTTTTGTGTTCTCGGGTGATTTCATGGAAAGGGAATTTTTGTGTTCTAGGGTGATTTCGTTGGAAGCAAATTTTTTGCTCTGGGATGATAGTTTTGTGATGAATATTTGTTTTCTCAGGAGAATTCGTAGGAAAAGGATTTTTTGTCTCCTGGGGTAATATCGTTGGAAGAGAATTTTTTGTGTTCTCCGGTCTTTTCGATGGTAGCAAATTTTTGAAGTAGGGGGTCATTTCGTTGGAAGCGTGTTTTCTATGCTCGGACGTCATTTCTTTGGAAGCCAATGTTTTGTGCTCTGTGGTGATTTCTTTGGAAGCCAATATTTGTGTTCTCAGGAGATTTCGTTGCAAGCGAATTTTTTGTGTTCAGGGGTAATTTCGTTGAGAGAGAATTTTTTGTGTTCTCAGGTGATCTCGATGGAAACAAATTTTTTAAGTAGGGGGTCATTTCGTTGGAAGCGTGTTTTCTGTGCTCTGGGATGATATCTTTGTAATCAAATGTTTGTGTTCCTAGGAGATTTCGTTGGAAAAGAATTTTTTGTCTCTGGGGTAATATCGTTGGAAGAGAATTTTTTGTGTTTTCCGGTCTTTTCAATGGAAGCAAATTTTTGAAGTAGAGGGTCATTTCGTTGGAAGCGTGTTTTCTGTGCTCTGGAGTCATTTATTTGGCAGCGAATTTTTTGTGTTCTGGGGTGATTTGGTTGGAAGCGAATATAAATGTTCTCAGAAGATTTGTTTGCAAGCGAATTTTTTGTGTTCTGGGGTAATATCGTGGGAAGTGAATTTTTTTTGTTCTAGGGTGATTTCGTTGGAAGCGAATTTTTTGTGTTCTGGGGTCCTTTCATTAGAAGCGTGTTTTCTGTGCTATGGAGTCATTTCATTGGAAGCGAATATTTTGTGCTCTGTGGTGATTCCGTTGGAAGCGAATTTTTTGTGTTCTCAGGTGATTTCGTTTAAAATTAATTTTTTGTGTTCTCGCGTGATTGCGTTGGAAGTGAATTTTTTGTGTTTTGGGGTGATTTCGATGGAAGCAAATTTTTTCTGTTCTGTGGTAATTTCGTTGGACATGAATATTTTCTGTTCTCGGGTGATTTCCTTGAACGGGATTTTTTTGTGTTCAAGGGTGATTTTGTTGGAAGCGAATTTTTTTGTGCTCTGGGATGATTTCTTTGGAAGCGAATATTTGTGTTATGAGGAGATTTCATTGGAAGCAAATTTTTTGTGTTCTGGGGTCATTTCATTGGAAGCGTGCTTTCTGTGCTCTGGAGTCATGTCGTTGGTAGCGAATTGTTTGTGCTCTGGGGTGATTTGGTTGAAAGCGAATTTTTTGTGTTCTCGGGTGATTTCGTTGAAAGGGAATTTTTGTGTTCTAGGGTAATTTTGTTGGAAGCGAATTTTTGTTTCTGGGATGATATCTTTGAAAGCGAATCTTTGTATACTCAGGAGATTTCGTTGGAAAAGAATTTTATTTATTCTGGGGTAATATCGTTGGAATAGAATTTTTTGTGTTCACCGGCTTTTTCGATGGAAGCACATTTTCGAAGTAGGTGGTCATTTCGTTGGAAGCCTGTTTTCTGTGCTCTGGAGTCATTTCGTTGTAAGCGAATTTTTTGTGCTCTGGAGTATTTTCGTTGGAAGCGAATTTTTGTGTTCTCAGGAGATTTCGTTGCAAGCGAATTTTTTGTGTTCTGGGTTGATTTCATTGGAAGCAAATTTTTTGTGTTCTCGGGTGATTTCATTGAAAGGGAATTTTTGTGTTCTAGGGTGATTTCGTTGGAAGTGAATTTTTTGTGCCCTGGGATGATAATTTTGAGAGCGAATATTTGTTTTCTCAGGAGAATTCTTTGGAAAATAATTTTTTGTCTCCTAGGGTAATATCGCTTGAAGAGAATTTTTTGTGTTCTCTGGTCTTTTCGATGGTAGCAAATTTTTGAAGTAGGGGGTCATTTCATTGGAAGCGTGTATTCTATGCTCTGGAGTCATTTCTTTGGAAGCCAATTTTTTGTGCTCTGGGGTGATTTCGTTGGAAGCCAATATTTGTGTTCTCAGGAGATTTCGTTGCAAGCGAATTTTTTGTGTTCTAGGGTGATTTTGTTGGAAGCAAATTTTTTGTGCTCTGGGATGATATCTTTGGAAGCGAATATTTGTGTTCTCAGGAGATTTCGTTAGAAAAGAATTTATTGTCTTCAGGGGTAATATCGTTGGAAGAGAATTTTTTGTGTTCTCCGGTCTTTTCGATGGAAGCAAATTTTTGAAGAAGGGGGTCATTTCGTTGGAAGCGTGTTTTCTGTGCTCTGGAGTTATTTCGTTGGAAGTGAAATTTTATGTTCTCGGGTGATTTCGTTGAAAGCGAATATTTGTGTTCTCAGGAGATTTTTTTGCAAGCAAATTTTTTGTGTTCTGGGCTGATTTCGTTGGAAACGAATTTTTTGTGTTCTGTGGTAATTTCATTGGAAGCGAATTTTTTATGTTCTGGGGTGATATCGATGGTAGCAAATTTTTGAAGTATGGGGTCATTTCGTTGGAAGCGTTTTTTCTATGCTCTGGAGTCATTTCTTTGGAAGACAATTTTTTGTGCTCTGGGGTGATTTCGTTGGAAGCGAATTTTTGTGTTCTTAGGAGATTTCGTTGCAAGCGAAATTTTGTGTTCTGGGTTGATTTCGTTGGAAGCGAATTTTTTGTGTTCTCGGGTGATTTCATTGAAAAGGAATTTTTTTGTTCTAGGGTGATATCGTTGGAAGCAAATTTTTTGCTCTGGGATGATAATTTTGAGACGAATATTTGTTTTCTCAAGAGAATTCGTAGGAAAAGGATTTTTTGTCTCCTGGGGTAATATTGTTGGAAGAGAATTTTTTACTGTTCTCCGGTCTTTTCGATGGTAGCAAATTTTTGAAGTAGGGTGTCATTTCGTTGGAAGCGTGTTTTCTATGCTCTGGAGTCATTTCTTTGGAAGCCAATTTTTTGTGCTCCGGGGTGATTTCTTTGGAAGCCAATATTTGTGTTCTCAGGAGATTTCGTTGCAAGCGAATTTTTGTGTTCAGGGGTAATTTCGTTGAGAGAGAATTTTTTGTGATCTCAGGTGATCTCGATGGAAACAAATTTTTAAAGTAGGGGGTCATTTCGTTGGTAGCGTGTTTTCTGTACTGTGGGATGATATCTTAGTAATCAAATGTTTGTGTTCTTAGGAGATTACGTTGGAAAAGAATTTTTGTCTTCTGGGGTAATATCGTTAGAAGAGAATTTTTTGTGTTTTCCGGTCTTTTCAATGGAAGCAAATTTTTGAAGTAGAGGGTCATTTCGTTGGAAGCGTGTTTTCTGTGCTCTGGAGTCATTTATTTGGAAGCGAATTTTTTGTGTTCTGGGGTGATTTGGTTGGAAGCGAATATATGTGTTCTCAGAAGATTTCTTTGCAAGCGAATTTTTTGTGTTCTGGGGTATTTTCGTGGGAAGCGAATTTTTTGTGTTCTCGGGTGATTTCTTGGAAAGCGAATTTTTTATGTTCTAGGTTGATTTCGTTGGAAGCGAATTTTTTGTGTTCTGGGGTCCTTTCATTGGAAGCGTGTTTTCTGTGCTATGGAGTCATTTCATTGGAAGCGAATATTTTGTGCTCTGTGGTGATTCCGTTGGAAGTGAATTTTTTGTGTTCTCAGGTGATTTTGTTTAAAATTAATTTTTTGTGTTCTAGCGTGATTGCGTTGGAAGCGAATTTTTTGTGTTTTGGGGTGATTTTGATGAAAGCAAATTTTTTCTGTTCTGTGGTAATTTCGTTGGACGTGAATTTTTTCTGTTCTCGGGTGATTTCCTTGAACGGGATTTTTTTGTGTTCAAGGGTGATTTTGTTGGAAGCGAATTTTTTTGTGCTCTGGGATGATTTCTTTGGAAGCGAATATTTGTGTTATCAGGAGATTTCATTGGAAGCAAATTTTTTGTGTTATGGGGTCATTACGTTGGAAGCGAAATTTTTTTGTTTTCGGGTGATTTCTTTGAAAGGGAATTTTTGTGTTCTAGGGTAATTTTGTTGGAAGTGATTTTTTGTTTCTGGGATGATATCTTTGAAAGCGAATATTTATATACTCAGGAGATTTCGTTGGAAAAGGGTTTTATTTTTTCTGCGGTAATATCGTTGGAATAGAATTTTTTGTGTTCACCGGTTTTTTCGATGGAAGCACATTTTTGAAGTAGGGGGTCATTTAGTTGGAAGCGTGTTTTCTGTGCTCTCGAGTCATTTCGTTGGAAGCGAATTTTTTGTGCTCTGTGGTGATTTCGTTGAAAGTCAATATTTGTGTTCTCAGGAGATGTCGTTGCAAGTAAATTTTTTGTGTTCTGGGGTGATTTCCTTGGAAGCAAAATTTTTGTGTTCTCGGGTGATTTTGTTGAAAGGGAATTTTGTGTTCTATTGTGATTTTGTTGGAAGCAAATTTTTTGTACTCTGGGATGATATCTTTGGAAGCAAATATTTGTGTTCTCAGGAGATTTCGTTGGAAAAGAATTTATTGTCTTCTGGTGTAGTATTGTTGGAAGAGAATTTTTTGTGTTCTCCAGTCTTTTCGATGGAAGCAAATTTTTGAAGTATTGGGTCATTTCGTTGGAAGCAAATTTTTTGTGTTCTCGGGTGATTTCCTTGAAAGGGAATTTTTTGTGTTCTGGGGACATTTCGTTGGAAGCGAATTTTTTGTGTTCTGGGGTGATTTCGTTGGAAGCGAATATTTGTGTTCTGGGGAGATTTCATTGGAAGCGAATATTTGTGTTCTCAGAAGATTTCGTTGCAAGCGAATTTTTTCTGTTCTCCGGTTTTTTCTATGGAAGTAAATTTTTGAAGTAGGAGGCCATTTTGTTTAAAGCATGTTGTCGGAGCTCTGGAGTCATTTCGTTGGAAGCGAATTTTTTGTGCTCTGGGTTGATTTCGTTGGAAGCGAATTTTTTGTGTTCTGGGGTGATTTCGTTGAAAGGGAATTTTTGGTGTTCTGGGGTGATTTCGTTGGAAGCGAATTTTTTGTGCTCTGGGATGTTTTCTTTGGAAGCGAATATTTGTGTTCTCAGGAGATTTCGTTGCAAGCGAATTTTTTGTGTTCTGGGGTAATTTCATTGAAAGGGAATTTTTTATGTTCTAGGGTGATTTCGTTGGAAGCAAATTTTTTGTGCTCTGGAGTGATTTGGTTGGAAGCGAATGTTTTGTCTTCTATGGTGATTTCGATGGAAGCGAATTTTTTTATGATCTAGGGTGATTTCGTTGAAAGCGAATTTTTTGTGTTCTGGAGTCACTTTATTGGAAGCGTGTTTTCTGTGCTCTGGAGTCATTTTGTTGGAAGCGAATTTTTTGTGCTCTGGGATGTTTTCTTTGGAAGCGAATATTTTTGTTCTCAGGAGATTTCATTGGAAGCGAATTTGTTGTGTTCTGGGGTAATTTCGATGGAATAGAAATTTTTGTGCTCTCACGACTTTTGGATGGAAGCAAATTTTTGAAGTAGGGAGTCATTTCGTTGGAAGCGTGTTTTCTGTGCTCTGGAGTCATTTCGTTGGAAGCGAATTTTTTGTGCTCTAATATGATTTCGTTGGTAGCGCATTTTCTGTGTTCTGGGATAATTTCGTTGGAAGTGAATTTTTTGTGTTCTCGGGTGATTTCAATGGAAGCCAATTTTTGAAGTATGGGATCATTTCCTTGGAAAAGTGTTTTCTATGCTCTGGAGTCATTTCGTTGGAAGAGAATTTTTTGTGGTCTGGGGTGATTTTGTTGGAAGCGAAATTTTTGTGTTCTAGTGTAATTTCGTTGGACGTGAATTTTTTGTGTTCTCGGGTGATTTCTTTGAAAGGAAATTTTTTATGTTCTTGGGTGATTTTATTGGAAATGAATTTTTTTGTGCTCTGGGATGATTTCTTTAGAAGTGAATATTTGTGTTCTCAAAAGATTTGGTTGGAAGCAGATTTTTTTGTGTTCTGGGGTCATTTCTTTGGAAATGAATTTTTTGTGTTCTCCGGTTTGTTTGATGGAAGCAAATTTTTGAAGGAGGCGGTCATTTCGTTGGAAGCATGTTTTCTGTGCTCTGGAGTCATTTCGTTGGAAGCGAATTTTTTGTCCTCTGGGGTGATTTCGTTGGAAGCGAATTTTTTGTATTCTCGGGTGATTTCCTTGAAAGGGAATTTTTTGTGTTCTGGCTTCATTTCGTTGGAAGCGAATTTTTTTTTGTTCTGGAGTGATTTCGTTGGAAGCGAATATTTTGTGTTCTGGGGAGATTTCATTGGAAGCGAATTTCTTGTGTTCTGGGGTATTTTCGTTGGACGTGAATTTTTTGAGTTCTCGGGTGATTTCTTTGAAAGGAAATTTTTTATGTTCTAGGGTGATTTTCTTGGAAACAAATTTTTTCGTGCTCTGGGATGATTTCTTTAGAAGTGAATATTTGTGTTCTCAAAAGATTTCGTTGGAAGCGGATTTTTTTGTGTTCTGGGGTCATTTCTTTGGAAATGAATTTTTTGTGTTCTCCGGTTTGTTTGATGGAAGCAAATTCTTGAAGGAGCGGGTCATTTCGTTGTTAGCGTGTTTTCTGTGCTCTGGAGTCATTTCGTTGGAAGCGAATTTTTTGTCCTCTGGGGTGATTTCGTTGGAAGCGAATTTTTTGTGTTCTCGGGTAATTTCCTTGAAAGGGAATTTTTTGTGTTCTGGGGTCATTTCGTTGGAAGTGAATTTTTTGTGTTCTGGAGTGATTTCTTTGGAAGCGAATATTTTGTTTTCTGGGAAGATTTCATTGGAAGCGAATATTTGTGTTCTCAGTAGATTTCGTTGCAAGCGAATTTTTTCTGTTCTCCGGTTTTTTCGATGGAAGTAAATTTTTGAAGTAGGAGGTCATTTCTTTTGAAGCATGTTTTCGGAGCTCTGGAGTCATTTCGTTGGAAGCGAATTTTTTGTGCTCTAGGTTGATTTCGTTGGAAGCGAATTTTTTGTGTTCTGGGGTAATTTCGTTGAAAGGGTATTTTTGGTGTTCTGGGGTGATTTCGTTGGAAGCGAATTTTTTGTGATCTGGGATGTTTTCTTTGGAAGCGAATATTTTTGTTCTCAGGAGATTTCGTTGCAAGCGAATTTTTTGTGTTCTGGGGTAATTTCATTGAAAGGGAATTTTTTATGTTCTAGGGTGATTTCGTTGGAAGCAAATTTTTGTGCTCTGGAGTCATTTCATTGGAAGCGTGTTTTCTGTGCTCTGGAGTCATTTTTTTGGAAGCAAATTTTTTGTGCTCTGGGTTGATTATGTTGGAAGCGAATTTTTTGTATTCTCGGGTGATTTCGTTGAAAGGGATTTTTTTGTGCTCGAGGGTGATTTCGTTGGAAGCGAATTTTTTGCGCTCTGGGATGTTTTCTTTGGAAGTGAATATTTGTGTTCTCAGGAGATTTCGTTGGAAGCGAATTTTTTGTGTTCTAGGGTAATTTCGTTGGAATAGAAATATTTGTGCTCTCAGGATTTTTCGATGGAAGCAAATTTTTGAAGAAGGGAGTCATTTCGTTGGAAGCATGTTTTCTGTGCTATGGAGTCATTTCATTGGAAGTGAATTTTTTGTGCTCTGTGGTGATTTCGTTGGTAGCGCATTTTCTATGTTCTGGGATAATTTCGTTGGAAGTGAATTTTTTGTGTTCTCGGGTGATTTCGATGGAAGCCAATTTTTGAAGTATGGGATCATTTCCTTGGAAGCGTGTTTTTTGTGCTCTGGAGTCATTTCGTTGGAAGCAAATTTTTTGTGTTCTGTGGTGATTTCTTTGGAAGCGAATATTTTGTGTTCTGGGGAGATTTCGTTGGAAGCAAATATTTGTGTTCTCAGAAGATTTCGTTGCAAGCGAATTTTTTCTGTTCTCTGGTTTTTTCGATGGAAGTAAATTTTTGAAGTAGGAGGTCATTTCGTTGGAAGCATGTTTTCGGAGCTCTGGAGTCATTTCGTTGGAAGCGAATTTTTTGTGCTCTGGGTTGATTTCGTTGAAAGTGAATTTTGGGTGTTTTGGGGTGATTTCGTTGGAAGCGAATTTTTTGTGTTCTGGGGTGATTTCGTTGAAAGGGAATTTTGGGTGTTCTGGGGTGATTTCGTTGGAAGCGAATTTTTTGTGCTCTGGGATGTTTTCTTTGGAAGCGAATATTTGTGTTCTCAGGAGATTTCATTGCAAGCTAATTTTTTGTGTTCTGGGGTAATTTCATTGAAAGGGAATTTTTTTATGTTCTAGGGTGATTTCATTGAAAGCAAATTTTTTGTGCTCAGGAGTGATTTGCTTGGAAGCGAATTTTTTGTCTTCTATGGTGATTTCGATGGAAGCGAATATTTTATTTTCTAGGGTGATTTCGTTGAAAGCAAATTTTTTGTATTCTGGGGTCATTTCTTGGAAGCTTGTTTTCTGTGCTCTGGAGTCATTTTATTGGAAGCGAATTTTTTGTGCTCTGGGTTGATTATGTTGGAAGCGAATTTTTTGTATTCAGGGGTGATTTTGTTGAAAGGGATTGTTTTGTGTTCGAGGGTGATTTCGTTGGAAGCGAATTTTTTGTGCTCTTGGATGTTTTCGTTGGAATCGAATATTTATGTTCTCAGGTGATTTCGTTGGAAGCGAATTTTTTGTGTTCTGGGGTAATATCGTTGGAATAGAAATTTTTGTGCTTTCAGGATTTTTCGATGGAAGCAAATTTTTGAAGTAGGGAGTCATTTCGTTGGAAGCGTGTTTTCTGTGCTCTGGAGTCAATTCGATGGAAGCGAATTTTTGTTGCTCTGGGGTGATTTCGTTGGAAGCGCATTTTTTGTGTTCTAGGATAATTTCGTTGGAAGTGAATTTTTTGTGTTCTCGGGTGATTTCGATGGAAGCCAATTTTTGAAGTATGGGATCATTTCCTTGGAAGCGTGTTTTCTGTGCTCTGGAGTCATTTCGTTGGAAGACAATTTTTTGTGCTCTGGAGTGATTTTGTTGGAAGTGAAATTTTTGTCTTCTGTGGTGATTTCGAAGGAAGCAAATTTTTTATGTTTTGGGGTGATTTCGTTGGAAGCGAATTTTTTGCGCTCTGGGATGTTTTCGTTGGAATCGAATATTTATGTTCTCAGGTGATTTCGTTGGAAGCGAATTTTTTGTGTTCTGGGGTAATATCGTTGGAATAGAAATTTTTGTGCTTTCAGGATTTTTCGATGGAAGCAAATTTTTGAAGTAGGGAGTCATTTCGTTGGAAGCGTGTTTTCTGTGCTCTGGAGTCAATTCGATGGAAGCGAATTTTTGTTGCTCTGGGGTGATTTCGTTGGAAGCGCATTTTTTGTGTTCTGGGATAATTTCGTTGGAAGTGAATTTTTTGTGTTCTCGGGTGATTTCGATGGAAGCCAATTTTTGAAGTATGGGATCATTTCCTTGGAAGCGTGTTTTCTGTGCTCTGGAGTCATTTCGTTGGAAGACAATTTTTTGTGCTCTGGAGTGATTTTGTTGGAAGTGAAATTTTTGTCTTCTGTGGTGATTTCGATGGAAGCAAATTTTTTATGTTTTGGGGTGATTTCGTTGGAAGCGAATTTTTTGTGCTCTGGGATGATATCTTTGGAAGCGAATATTTGTGTTCTCAGGAAATTTCGTTGGAAAAGAATTTTTTCTTCTGGGGTAATATCGTTGGAAGTGAATTTTTTGTGTTCTCCTTTTTCTTCGATGGAAGCAAATTTTTGAAGTAGGGGGTCATTTCATTGGAAGCCTGTTTTCTGTGCTCTGGAGTCACTTCGTTGGAAGGGAATTTTTGGTGCTCAGGGGTGATTTCGTTGGAAGCACATTTTTTTTGTGTTCTCGGGTGATTTCTTTAAAAGAGAATATTTTGTGTTCTAGGGTGATTTCGTTGGAAGCGAATTTTTTGTGTTCTCGGGTGATTTCGTGGGAAAATAATTTTTTGTCTTCTTGGGTAATATCTTTGGAAGAGAATTTTCTGTGTTCCTATATTATTTCAATGGAAGCAAATTTTTGAAATATGGGGTCATTTCGTTGGAAGAGTGTTTTCTGTGCTCTAGAGGCATTTCTTTGGAAGCGAATTTTTTTTGTTCTGGGGTGATTTGGTTGGAAGCGAATATATGTATTCTCAGAAGATTTCATTGCAAGCGAATTTTTGTGATATTGGGTAATTTCTTTGAAAGAGAATTCTTTTATGTTCTAGGGTAATTTCGTGGGAAGAGAAGTTTTTGTGTTCTCAGGATTTTTCGATGGAAGCAAATTTTTGAAGTACGGAGTCATTTCGTTGGAAGCGTGTTTTCTGTGCTCTGGAGTCACTTCGTTGGAAGCAAATTTTTTTGTGCTCTGGGGTGATTTCGTTGGAAGCGCATTTTTTGTGTTCAGGGATAATTTCGTTGGAAGTGAATTTTTTGTGTTCTCGGGTGATTTCAAAGGAAGCCAATTTTTGAAGTATTGGATCATTTCCTCGGAAGCGTGTTTTCTGTGCTCTGGAATCATTTCGTTGGAATCGAATTTTTTGTGCTCTGGGGTGATTTTGTCGGAAGCGAAATTTTTGTGTTCTCGGGTAATTTCGTTGGAAGCGATTTTCTTGTGTTCTGGGGTAATTTCGTTGGAAGCGAATTTTTTGTGTTCTGGGGTGATTTCGTTGGAAGCGAATATTTTGTGTTCTCGGGTGATTTCACGGAAACAAATTTTTGAAGTATGGTATCATTTCGTTCGAAGCGTGTTTTCTGTGCTCTGGAGTCATTTCGTTGGAAGCGAATTTTTTGTGTTCTGGGGAGATTTCGTTGGAAGCGAATATTTTTGTTCTCAGAAGATTTCGTTGCAATCGAATTTTTCTGTTCTCCGGTTTTTTCGATGGAAGTAAATTTTTGAAGTAGGAGGTCATTTCGTTGGAAGCATGTTTTCGGTGCTCTGGAGTCATTTCGTTGGAAGCGAATTTTTTGTGCTCTGGTTTGATTTCGTTGGAAGCGAATTTTTTGTGTTCTCGGGTGATTTCTTTGAAAGGGAATGATTTGTGTTCTAGGGTGATTTCGTTGGAAGCGAATTTTTTTGTGCTCTGGGATGATTTCTTTCGAAGGGAATATTTGTGTTCTCAGGAGATTTCGTTGGAAGCGAATATTTGTGTTCTGGGGTAATTTCGTTGAAAGCGAATTTTTTGTGTTCTCGGGTGATTTCAATGGAACCAAATTTTTGAAATATGGGGTCATTTCGTTGGAAGCTTGTTTTCTCTGCTCTCGAGTCATTATGTTGGAAGTGAATTTTTGTGTTCCTGGGTGATTTCGTTGGAAGCAAATTTTTTGTGTTCTGGGGCAATTTCGTTGGAAGCGAATTTTTTGTCTTCTGGGGTGATTTTGTTGGAAGCGAATTTTTGGTGGTCTGGGGTGATTTCGTTGGAAGCGTGTTTTCTGTGGTCTGGAGTGATTACTTTGGAAGCGAATATTTGTGTTCTCCGGAGATTTCGTTGGAAGCGAATTTTTTGTGTTCTGGGGTAATATCCTTGGAAGCAGGTTTTATGTCCTTTGGAGTCATTTTGTTAGAAGCGAATTATTCTCTGTTTTGGTTTGATTTCTTTGGAAATGAAGTTTTTGAGATCTGGGTTGATTTGGTTGGAAGCGAATTTTTTGTGTTCTGGTGTGATTTCTTTGGAAAGAATTTCTTGTCCTCTGGGATGATATCATTGGAAGCAAATTTCATCTGTTCTGGGGTAATTTTGTTGGAAGCGATTTTTTTCTGCTCTGGTGTGGTTTCGTGGGAAGCGAATTTTTTGTGTTCTCTGGTTATTTCGATGGAAGCGAATTTTTTTGTTCTGGGTTGATTTCGTTGGAAGCGAATTTTTTGTGTTCTGGGATGATTTCAGTGGATTCAAATTTTTGGTGTTCTTTCTTAATTTCTTAGGAAGCAGGTTTTATGTCCTTTGGAGTAATTTCGTTAGAAGCGAATTTTTCTCTGTTCTGGTGTGATTTTTTTGGAAATGAAGTTTTTGTGATCTGCGGTGATTTCATTGGAAACGAATTTTTTGTGCTCTGGGGTGATTTCCTTTGAAGCGAATTTTTTGCGTTCTTGGGTAATTTCATTGGAAGCTAATTTTTTGTGTTCTCCGGTGATTTCTTTGTAAGCTAATTTTTTGTGATCTCGGGTGATTTCGATGGAAGCAAATTTTTTGTGATCTTTGTTGATTTTGTTGGAAATGATGTTTTTGTGATCGGGGTAATTTTTTGGAAGCGAACTTTTTTGTTCTGGGTTGATTTCGATTGAAGCGAATTTTTTTTGTGTTGTGGGGTGATTTCGTTGGAAGCGAATTCTTTGTGTTCTGGGGTAATATCTCTGGAAGCAGGTGTTATGTCCTTTGGAGTCATTTCGTTAGAAGCAAATTTTTCTCTTTTCTGGTGTGATTTCTTTGGAAATGAAGATTTTGTGATCTGGGGTGATTTCGTTGGAAGAGAATTTTTTGTGTTCTGGTGTGATTTCTTTGGAAACGAATTTTTTTCCTCTGTGGTGATTTCGTTGGAAGCATATTTTTGTGTTCTGGGGTAATTTGTTTGGAAGCAAATTTTTTGCATTCTCGGGTGATTTCGTTGGAAGCAAATTATTTGTGTTCTAGGGTGTTTTCGTTGAAAACGAATTTTTTGTGCTCTGGGGTGATTTTGTTGGAAGCAAATATTTTGTGTTCCTCTGGTGATTTCGATGGAAGTGAATTTTTTGTTTTCTGGGGTAATTTCATTGGAAGCAATTTTTTGTGGTCTGGGTTTATTTCGTTGTTAGCGAATTTTTTGAAGTATGGGGTGATTTCGTTGGAAGCGTGTTTTCTGTGCTCTGGGGTGATTTCGTTGTAAATGAATTTTTTGTGTTCTCGGGTGATTTCGATGGAAGCGAATTTTTTGTGGTCTGGGATGATATCGTTGTTAGCGAATTTTTTGAAGTATGGGGTGATTTATTTGGAAGCGTGTTTCCTGTGCTCTGGAGTCATTTTGATGGAAGCGAATTTTTTTTGTTCTGGGTTGATTTCGATCGAAGCGATTTTTTTGTGTTCTGGGGAGATTTCAGTGAGAGCGAATTTTTGGTGTACTGGGGTAATTTTGTTGGAAGAGGGTTTTATGTCCTTTGTAATCATTTCATTGGAAGCGAATTTTTCTCTGTTCTGGTGTGATTTTGTTAGAAACAGATTTTTTTTGCTCTGGAATGTTTTCGTTGTAAGAGAATGTTTTGTGTTCTGGGGTAATTTAATTGGAAGCGAATTTTTTTTGTGTGTGTGTTCTGGGGTGATTTCATTGGAAGGGAATTTTTTGTCATCTGGGGTAATTTCGTTGGAAGCGGGTTTTATGTCCTTTGGAGTCATTTCGTTAAAAGCGAATTTTTCTCTGTTCTGGTGTATTTTCGTTGGAAATGAAGTTTTTGTGATCTGGGGTGATTTCGTTGGTAGCGAATTTTTTGTGGTCTGGTGTGATTTCTTTGGAAACAAACTTTTTGTGTTCTAGGGTGATTTGATGGAAGCGAGTTTTTTGTGTTCTGGGGTCATTTCGTTGGTAGCGTGTTTTCTGTGCTCAGGAGTCATTTCGTTGGAAGCGAATTTTTTGTGTTCTCGGTTGATTTCGATGGAAGCAAATTTTTGAAGTATGGTATCATTTTGTTCGAAGCTTGTTTTCTGTGCTCTTGAGTCATTAAGTTGGAAGCGAATTTTTTGTGTTCCAGGGTGATTTCGTTGGAAGCGAATTTTTTTGTGCTCTGGGATGATTACTTTGGAAGCGAATATTTGTGTTTTCAGGATATTTCTTTGGAAGCGAATTTTTTGTGTTCTTGGGTAATTTCGTTGGAAGCAAATTTTTTGTGTTCTAGGGTGATTTTGATGGAAGCAAATTTTTGAAGTAGAGGGCCATTTTGTTGGAAGCGTGTTTTCTGTGCTCTGGAGTCATTTCGTTGGAAGTTAATTTTTTGTGCCCTGGGGCGATTGCGTTGGAAGCGAATATTTTGTGTTCTCGGGTGATTTCGTTGGAAGCGAATTTTTTGTGTTCTTTGGTGATTTACTTGAAAGCAAATTTTTTGTGTTCTGGGGTACTTTCGTTGGAAGCGAATTTTTTGTGTTCTCGGGTGTTTTCGATGAAAGCAAATTTTTGAAGTAGGAGGTCATTTCGTTGGAAGCGTGTTTTCTGTGCTCTGGAGTTACTTCATTGGAAGGGAAATTTTGGTGCTCTGGGGTGATTTCTTTGGAAGCAAATTTTTTGTTTCCTGGGGTAATTACGTTGGAAGCGAATTTTTTGTGTTCTCGGGTGATTATGTTGAAAGGGAATTTTTAGTGTTCTGGCGTCATTTCGTTGGAAGCGTGTTTTCTGTGCTCTGGATTCATTTCTTTGGAAGCGAATTTTTTGTGTTCTGGGGTGATTTCGTTGGAAGCGAATTTTTGGTGGTCTGGGGTGATTTCGTTGGAAGCGTGTTTTCTGTGTTCTGGGGTGATTACTTTGGAAGCGAATATTTGTGTTCTCAGGAGATTTCGTTGGAAGTGAATTTTTTGTGTTCTGGGGGTGATATTGTTGGAAGCGAATTTTTTGTGTTCTGGGGTGATATAGTTGGAAGTGAATTTTTTGTTTTCTGGGGTAATATCCTTAGAAGCGGGTTTTATGTCCTTTGGAGTCATTTTGTTAGAAGCGAATTTTTCTCTGTTCTGGTGTGATTTCTTTGGAAATGAAGTTTTTGAGATCTGGGGTGATTTCATTGGAAGCAAATTTTTTGTGTTTTGGGGTAATTTCGTTGGAATCGAATTTTTTGTGTTCTCGGGTGATTTCGTTGAAAGGGAATTTTTAGTGTTCTGGCGTCATTTCGTTGGAAGCGTGTTTTCTGTGCTCTGGATTCATTTCGTTGGAAGCGAATTTTTTGTGCTCTGGGGTGATTTTGTTGGAAACAAATTTTTTGTGTTCTGTGGTGATTTCGTTGAAAGGGAATTTTTTGTGTTCTGGGGTCAATTCGTTGGAAGAGAATTTTCTCTGTTCTGGGGTGATTTCGATGGAAGTGAATTTTTTGTATTCTCCGGTTTTTTCAATGGAAGCAAATTTTTGAAGTAGGGGGTCATTTCGTCGGAAGCATGTTTTCTGTGCTCTGGAGTCATTTCGTTGGAAGGGAATTTTTTGTGCTCTGGTTTGATTTCGTTGGAAGCGAACTTTTTGTGTTCTCGGGTGATTTCGTTTAAAGGGAATTTTTTGTGTTTTGGGGTGATTTCGTTGTAAGCATGTTTTCTGTGCATTGGAGTCATTTCCTTGGAAGCAAATTTTTTGTGCTCTGTGGTGATTTCGTTGGAAGCGAATTTTTTGTGTTCTGGGGTGATTTCGATGGAAGCAAATTTTTGAAATATGGTATCATTTCGTTCAAAGCGGGTTACCTGTGCTATGGTGTCATTTCGTTGGAAGCGAATTTTTTGTGTTCTCGGGTGATTTCGTTGGAAGCGAATTTTTTGTGTTCTAGGATGATTTCAGTGGAGGCAAATTTTTTGTGTTCTAGGGTATTTTCGTTGGAAGTGTATTTTTTGTGTTCTCAGGTTTTCTCGATGGAAGCAAATTTTTGAAGTAGGGGGTCATTTTATTGGAAGCATGTTTTCTGTGCTCTGGAGTCATTTCGTTGGAAGCGAATTTTTTGTGTTCTGGGATAATTTCCTTGGAAGCGAATTTGTTCTGTTCTGGGGTAATTTCTTTGGATGCTAATTTTTTGTGTTCTGGGCTGAGTTTTTTGGAAGAGAATTTTTTGTGTTCTAGGGCAATTTCGTTGAAAGGGAATTTTTTGGAAGTATGGGGTGATTTCGTTGAAAGAGTGTTTTCTTTGCTCTGGAGTCATTTCTTTGGAAGCAAATTTTTTGTGTTCTGAGTTGATTTCATTGGAAGCAAATTTTTTGTGTACTGGGGTATTTTCGTTGGAAGCGAATTTTTTTGTGTTCTCCGTTTTTTTATGGAAGCAAATTTTTGAAGTAGGGGGTCACCTCGTTGGAAGTGAAATTTTTTGTGTTCAGGGGTGATTTCGTTGGAAGCGAATGTTTTGTGTTCTCAGGTGATTTCGATGGAAGCAAATTTTCGAAGTATGGGGACATTTCTTTGGAAGCTAATTTATGTGCTTTGGTGTGATTTCGTTGGAAGCGAATTTCTTGTGTTCAGGGGTAATTTCTTTTGAAGCAAATTTTTTGTGTTCTGGGGTGATTTCGATGGAAGCGAATATTTTGTGTTCTGTGTTGATTTCATTGGAAATGAATATTTGTGTTCTCAGGAGATTTCGTTGCAAGCGAATTTTTTGTGCTCTGGGGTGATTTCGTTGGAAGGGAATTTTTTGTGTTCTGGGGTGATTCCGTTGAAAGGGAATTTTTTGTATTCTGGGGTCATTTCGTTGGAAGCATGTTTTCTGTGCTCTGGAGTCATTTCTTTGGAAGGGAATTTTTTGTGCTCTGGGGTGATTTCGTTGGAAGCGAATTTTTTGTGTTCTCGGGTGATTTCGTTGAAAGGGAATTTTTTGTGTTCTAGGGTGATTTCGTTGGAAGAGAATTTTCTGTTCTGGGGTGACTTCGATGGAAGTGAATTTTTTGTGTTCTCCGGTTTTTTCGAAGTAGGGGCTGATTTCATTAGAATCGTGTTTTCTGTGCTTTGAGTCATTTCGTTGGAAGGGAATTTTTTGTGCTCTGTGGTGATTTCGATGTAAGCAAATTTTTTGTGTTCTGGGGTGATTTCGTTGAAAGGGAATTTTTTGTGTTCTAGGGTGATTTCGTTGGATGGAAATTTTTTGTGTTCTGGGGTAATTTCGTTGGAAGTGAATTTTTTGTGTTCTCGGGTCATTTCAATGGAAGCAAATTTTTGAAGTATGGTATCATTTCGTTCGAAGCGTGTTTTCTATGCTCTGGAGTCATTTTGTTGGAAGCGAATATATGTGTTCTCAGACAATTTCGTTGCAAGCGAATTTTTTGTGTTCTCAGGTTTTTTCGATGGAAGCAAATTTTTGAAGTAGGGGGTCATTTCGTTGGAAGCTTGTTTTCTATGCTTTGGAGTCATTTCGTTGCAACGGAATTTTTTGTGCTTTGGGCTGATTTTTTTGGAAGCGAATTTTTTGTGTTCTAGTGTGAATTCGTTGAAAGGGAATTTTTTGTGTTCTAGGGTGATTTTGTTGGAAGCAAATTTTTTGTGCTCTGTGGTGATTTCGATGGAAGCAAATTTTTTCTGTTCTGTGGTAATTTTGTTGGACCTGAATTTTTGGTTTTCTCCGGTTTTTTTGATGGAAGCAAATTTTTGAAGCAGGGAGTCATTTCATTGGAAGCGTGTTTTCTGTGCTCAGGAGTCATTTCGTTGGAAGCGAATTTTTTGTTTTCTGTGGTGATTTTTTTGGAAGCAAATTTTTTGTGTTCTGGTGTAATTTCGTTGGAAGCAAATTTTTTGTGTTCTGGTGTAATTTCGTTGGAAGCGAATTTTTTGTGTTCTGGGGTCATTTCGATGGAAGCAAATTTTTGAAGTAGGGGGACTTTTCGTTGGAAGCTTGTTTTCTGTGCTCTGGAGTCAGATCGTTGGAAGGGAATTTTTTGTGCTTTGGGTTGATTTTGTTGGAAGGAAATTTTTTGTGTTCTAGGGTGATTTCGTTGGACATGAATTTTTTGTGTTCTCGGGTGCTTTCATCGAAAGGGAATTTTTTGTTTTCCCTGGGTGATTTCCTTGGAAGCGAACTTTTTTCTGCTCTGGGATGATTTCTTTGGAAGCGAATATCTGTGTTCTCAGGAGATGTCGTTGCAAGCGAATTTATTTTGTTCTGGGGTAATTTCGTTGGAAGCTAATTTTTTGTATTCTCAAGTGATTTCGATGGAAGCAAATTTTTGAAATATGGGGTCATTTCGCTGGAAGCATGTTTTCTGTGCTTTGGAGTCATTTCTTTGGAAGCGAATTTTTTGTGCTCTGGGGTGATTTCTTTGGAAGCTCATATTTGTGTTCTCAGGACATTTCGTTGCAAGCGAATTTTTTGGGTTCTGGGGTAATTTCTTTGGAAGCGAATTTTTTGTGTTCTCCGGTTTTTTCGATGGAAGCAAATTTTTTAAGTAGCGGGTCATTTCGTTGGAAGCGTGTTTTCTGTGCTCTGGAGTCATTTCTTTGGTAGCGAATTTTTTGTGCTCTGGGGTGATTTCGTTGGAAGCGAATATTTGTGTTCTCAGGAGATTTCATTGCAAGCGAATTTTTGGTGTTCTGGGGTAATTTCGTTGGAAGCGTATTTTTGTGTTCTCCGGTTTTTTTGATGGAAGCGAATTTTTGAAGTAGGGGGTCATTTCATTGGAAGCGTGTTTTCTGTGCTCTGGAGTCATTTCGTTGGAACAGAATTTTTTGTGTTCTGGGGTGATTTCGTTGGAAGTGAATATTTGTTTTCTCAGAAAATTTCGTTGCAAGCGAATTTTTTGTGTTCTGTGGTAATTTTGTTGGAAGCGAATTTTTTATGTTCTCCGGTTTTTCGATGGCAACAAATTTTTTAAGTAGGGTGTCATTTAGTTGGAATCGTGTTTTATGTGCTCTGGAGTCATTTCGTTGGAAGGGAATTTTTTGTGCTCTGGGGTGATTTCATTGAAAGCTAACTTTTTTGTGTTCTAGCGTGATTTCGTTGGAAGCGAATTTTTTGTGTTGTGGGGTTATTTCGATGGAAGCAAATATTTTCTCTTCTGTGGTAATTTCGTTGGACGTGAATTTTTCGTGTTCTCAGGTGATTTCGTTAAAAGGGAATTTTTTGTGTTCTAGGGTGATTTCGTTGTAAGCGAATTTTTTGTGCTCTGGGATTATTTCTTTGGAAGCGAATATTTGTGTTCCTAGGAGATTTCGTTGGAAGCGAATTTTTTGTGTTCTGGGTTAATTTCGTTGGAAGCGAATTTTTTATGTTCTCCGGTTTTTCGATAGAGGCAAATTTTTGAAGTAGGGGGTCATTTCGTTGGAATCGTGTTTTCTGTGCTCTGGAGTCATTTCTTTGGAAGGGAATGTTTTGTGCTCTGGGGTGATTTCGTTGGAAGCGAATTTTTTGTGTTCTGGGGTGATTTCGTTGGAAGCGAATTTTTGTGTACTGGGGTGATTTCGAAGGTAGCAAATTTTTGAGGTACGAGGTCATTTCGTTGGAAGCGTGTTTTCTATGATCTGGGGTAATTTCTTTGGATCTGAATTTTTTGTGCTCTGGGGTGATTTCCTTGGAATCGAATATTTGTCTTCTCGGGAGATTTCATTACAAGCGAATTTTTTGTGTTCTTGGGTAATTTCGTTGGAAGCGAATTTTTTGTGTTCTCTGGTGATTTCGATGGAAGCGAATTTTTTTGTGTTCTAGGGTCATTTCATTGGAAGCATGTTGTTCGTGCTGTGGAGTCATTTCATTGGAAGTGATTTTTTTTTTTGCTCTGGGGTGATTTCGTTGGAAGCCAATTTTTTATCTTCTCGGGTGATTTCTTTGAAAGCTAATTTTTTATGTTCTAGCGTTGTTTCGTTGGAAGCGAAGTTTTTGTGTTCTGGGTTGATTTCGTTGGAAGCAAATTTTTTCTGTTCTGTGGGAATTTCATTGGACGTGTATTTTTTGTTTTCTTTGGTGATTTCTTTGAAAGGGAATTTTTTGTGTTCTAGGGTGATTTCCATGGAAGTGAAGTTTTTTCTGCTCTGGGGTGATTTGGTTGGAAGTGAATTTTTTGTCTTCTGTGGTGATTTCGTTGGAAGCGAATTTTTTGTGCTCTGGGGTGATTTAGTTGGAAGTGAATTTCTTCTGTTCTCGGGTGATTTCGTTGAAAGGGAATTTTTGTGTTCTGGGGTAATTTCGTTGGACGCATATTTTTGTGTTCTCCGGTTTTTTCGATGGAAGCGAATTTTTTAAGTAGGGGGTCATTTCGTTGGAAGTGTGTTTTCTGTGCTCTGGAGTCATTTCGTTGGAAGCGAATTTTTTGTGTTCTCGGGTGATTTCGATGGAAGCAAATTTTTGAAGTAAGGGTTCATTTCGTTGAAAGCATGTTTTCTGTGCTCTGGGGTAATTTCGTTGGAAGCTAATTTTTTGTGTTCTGGGGTGATTTCGTTGGAAGCGAATATTTTTGTTCTCAGAAAATTTCATTGCAAGCAATTTTTTTGTGTTCTGGGGTTATTTAGTTGGAAGCAAATTTTTTATCTTCTCCGGTTTTTCGATGGAAGCAAGTTTTTGAAGTAGGGTGTCATTTCGTTAGAATCCTGTTTTCTGTGCTCTGGAGTCATTTCGTTGGAAGGGAATTTTTTGTGCTCTGGTGTGATTTCGTTGGAAGCCTATTTTTTGTGTTCTCGGGTGATTTCATTGAAAGCTAATTTTTGTGTTCTGGCGTGATTTCATTAGAAGCGAATTTTTTGTGTTCTGGGTTGATTTCGATGGAAGCAAATTATTTCTGTTCTGTGGTAATTTCGTTGGACGTGAATTTTTTGTGTTCTCGGGTGATTTCGTTGAAAGGGAATTTTTTGTGTTCTAGGGTGATTTCGTTGGAAGCTATTTTTTTTTGTGCTCTGTGATGATTTCTTTGGAAGCAGATATTGTGTTCCCAGGAAATTTCGTCGGAAGCGATTTTTTTGTGTTCTGGGGTAATTTCGTTGGAAGCGAAATTTTTGTGTTCTCGGATGATTTCGATGGAAGCAAATTTTTGAAATATGGGGTCATATCGTTGGAAGCATGTTTTCAGTGCTCTGGAGTCATTTCTTTGGAAGTGAATTTTTCGTACTCTAGGGTGATTTCGTTCGAAGTGAATTTTTTGTGCTCTGGAATGATATCTTTGGAAGCGAATATGTGTGCTCTCAGGAGATTTTGTTGGAAAATAATTTTTTCTCTTCTGGGGTAATATCGTGGGAAGAGAATTTTTTGTGTTCTCGGTTGATTTAGATGGAAGCAAATTTTTGAAATAGGGGGTCATTTCGTTGGAAGCGTGTTTTCTGTGCTCTGGAATCATTTCGTTCGAAGCGAATTTTTTGTGCTCTGGCGTGTTTTCGTTGGAAGCGAATTTTTTGTGCTCTAGGAGGATATCTTTGGAGGAGAATATTTGTGTTCTCAGGAGGTTTCATTGGAAAAGAATTTTTTGTCTTCTGTTGTAATATCTTTGAAAGAGAATTTTTTGTGTTCTCCGGTCTTTTCGGTCGAAGCAAATATTTGAAGTAGGGGGTCATTTCATTGGAAGCGTGTTCTCTGTGCTAAGGAGTCATTTCGTAGGAAGCGAGCTTTTTGTCTTCTGGTGTGATTTCGTTGCAAGCAAATTTTTTGTGTTCAGGGTTAATTTCGTTGGAAGCGAATTTTTTGTGTTCTCAGGTGATTTGGATGGAAGCAAATTTTTGAAGTATGGGGTCATATCTTTGAAAGCATGTTTTCTGTGCTCTGGAATCATTTCTGTGGAAGCGAATTTTTCGTGCCCTGGGGTGATTTTGTTGGAAGCGAACTTTTTGTGTTCTCGGGTGATTTCATTGAAAGCGAATTTTTTATGTTCTAGGGTGATTTCGTTGGAAGTGAATATTTTTCTGCTCTGGGGTGATTTGGTTGGATGCGAATTTTTTGGCTTCTGTGGTGATTTCGATGGAAGCGAATTTTTTATGTTCTAGGGTGTTTTCGTTGGATGCGATTTTTTGTGCTCTGGGGTGATTTCGTTGGAAGCGAATTTTTTTGTGTTCTCGGGTGATTTCGTTGAAAGGGAATTTTTGTGTTCTGGGGTAATTTCGTTGGAAGCGTATTTTTGTGTTCTCCGGTTTTTTCGATGGAAGCGAATTTTTTAAGTAGGGGGTCATTTCGTTGGAAGTGTGTTTTCTGTGCTCTGGAGTCATTTCGTTGGAAGCGAATTTTTTGTGTTCTCGGGTGATATTGATGGTAGCAAATTTTTGAAGTAAGGGATTATTTCGTTGGAAGCGTGTTTTCTGTGCTCAGGAGTAATTTCGTTGGAAGCGAAGTTTTTGTGTTCTGGGGTGATTTCGTTGGAAGCGAATATTTGTGTTCTCAGAAAATTTCGTTGCAAACAAATTTTTAGTGTTCTGGGGTTATTTCTTTGGAAGCAACTTTTTTATGTTCTCTGGTTTTTCGATGGAAGCAAATTTTTGAAGTAGGGGGTCATTTCGTTGGAATCGTGTTTTCTGTGCTCTGGAGTCATTTCGTTGGAAGGGAATTTTTTGTGCTCTGGGGGGATTTTGTTGGAAGCCAATTTTTTGTGTTCCCGGGTGATTTCATTGAAAGCTAATTTTTGTGTTCTAGTGTGATTTCGTGTGAAGCGAATTTTTTCGTGCTCTAGGATGATTTCTTTGGAAGCGAACATTTGTGTTCCCAGGAGATTTCGTTGGAAGCGAATTTATTCTGTTCTGGGGTAATTTCGTTGGAAGCGAATTTTTTGTGTTCTCGGGTGATTTCGATGGAAGCAAATTTTTCAAATATGGGGTCAATTCATTGTAAGCGTGTTTTCTGTGCCCTGGAGTCATTTCGTTGGAAGCAAATTTTTTGTGTTCTGGTGTGCTTTCTTTGAAACGAATATGTGTGTTCTCTGAAAATTTCGTTGCAAGCGAATTTTTTGTGTTCTGGGGTAATTTCTTTGGAAGCGAATTTTTTATGTTCTCCGGTTTTTCGATGGCAGCAAATTTTTTAAGTAGAGGGTCATTTCGTTGGAATCATGTTTTATGTGCTCTGGAGTCATTTCCTTGGAAGGGAATTTTTTGTGCTCTGGGGTGATTTCATTTTAAGCTAATTTTTTTGTGTTCTAGCGTGATTTCGTTGGAAGCGAATTTTTTGTGTTCTGGGGTTATTTCGATGGAAGCAAATATTTTCTGTTCTGTGGTAATTTCGTTGGACGTGAATTTTTTGTGTTCTCGGGTGATTTCGTTGAAAGGGAATTTTTTGTGTTCTCGGGTGATTTCGTTGTAAGCGAATTTTTTGTGTTCTGGGATGATTTCTTTGGAAGCAAATATTTGTGTTCCCAGGAGATTTCGTTGGAAGCGATTTTTTTGTGTTCTGGGGTAATTTCGTTGGAAGCGAATTTTTTGTATTCTACGGGTTTTTCGATGGAACCAAATTTTTGAAGTAGGGGGTCATTTCGTTGGAACTGTGTTTTCTGTGCTCTGGAGTCATTTCGTTGGCAGCGAATTTTTTGTGCTCTTGGGTGATTTATTTGGAAGCGAATTTTTTATGTACTAGGGTGATTTCGTTGGAAGTGAATTTTTTCTGCTCTGGGGTGATTTGTTTGGAAGTGAATTTTTTGTCTTCTGTGGTGATTTCAATGGAAGCGAATATTTTATGTTCTACGGTGATTTCGTTGGAAGCGAATTTTTTATGCTCTGGGATGTTATTTTTGGAAGCGAATATTTGTGCTCTCAGGAGATTTCATTGGAAAAGAATTTTTTGTGTTTTGGGATAAATTCGTTGGAAGCGATTTTTTTGTGTTCTGGTGTGATTTCGATGGAAACAAATTTTTTAAGTGGTGGTCATTTCGTTGGAAGCGGGTTTTCTGTACTCTGGATTCATTTCGTTGGAAGCAAATTTTTTGTGCTGTGGGGTGATTTCGTTGGAAGCGAATTTTTTCTGTTCTCGGGTGATTTTGATGGAAGCAAATTTTTGAAGTATGGGGTCATATCGTTGGAAACGAATTTTTTGTGTTCTCGGGTGATTTCGTTGGAAGTGAATTTTTTCTGCTCTGGGGTGATTTGGTTGGAAGCCAATTTTTTGTCTTCTGTGGTGATTTCGATGGAAGCGAATTTTTTTGTTCTAGGTTGATTTCGTTGGAAGCAAATTTTTTGTGCTCTGGGGTGATTTTGTTGGAAGCGAAATTTTTGTATTCTCGGTTGATTTCGTTGAAAGGGAATTTTTGCGTTCTAGGGTGATTTCGTTGGAAGCAAATTTTTTTTATTCTGGGGTGATTTCGATGGAAGCAAATTTTTTTCTGTTCTGTGATAATTTCGTTGGACGTGAATTTTTTGTGTTATCGGGTGCTTTCGTTGGAAGCTAATTATTTCTGTTCTGGGATGATTTCTTTGGAAGCGAATATTTGTGTTCTCAGGAGATTTCATTGGAAAAGAATTATTTGTCTTCTGGGGTAATCTCGTTGGAAGAGAATTTTTGTGTTCTCCGGTTTATTCGATGGAAGCAAATTTTTGAAGTAGGGGGTCATTTCGTTGGAAGCGTGTTTTCTGAGCCCTGGAATCATTTCGTTGGAAACGAGTTTTTTGTGCTCTGGGGTGATTTCATTGGAAACAAATATTTGTGGCTTCAGGAGATTTCGTTGGAAAAGAAATTTTTGTCTTCTCAGATAATTTCGTTGGAAGCGAATTTTTTGTACTCTGGGGTGATTTTGTTGGATGCGAATATTTGTGTTCTCAGGAGATTTCGTTGCAAGCGAATTTTTTGTGTTTTCGGGTGATTTCATTGAAAGGGAATTTTTGCGTTCTAGGGTGATTTCATTGGAAGGGAATCTTTTGTGCTCTGGGATGATTTCGTTGGAAGCGAATATTTGTGTTCTCAGGAGATTTCATTGCAAGCGAATTTTTTGTGTTCTGGGGTGATTTCATTGGAAGCGAATTTTTTGTGTTCTCGGGTGAATTCTTTGAAAGGAAATTTTGTGTTTTCGGGTGATTTCGTTGAAAAAGCTAATTTTTTGTGTTGTAGCGTGATTTCGTTGGAAGCAAATTTTTTTTTATTCTGGGGTGATTTCGATGGAAGCAAATTTTTTTCTGTTCTGTGATAATTTCTTTGGACGTGAATTTTTTGTGTTATCGGGGGCTTTTGTTGGAAGCGAATTTTTTTGTGCTCTGGGATGGTTTCTTTGGAAGCGAATATTTGTGTTCTCAGGAGATTTCGTTGGAAAAGAATTTTTTGTCTTCGGGGTAATCTCGTTGGAAGAGAATTTTTTGTGTTCTCCGGTTTATTCGATGGAAGCAAATTTTTGAAGTAGGGGGGCATTTCGTTGGAAGCGTGTTTTCTGAGCCCTGGAATCATTTCGTTGGAAACGAGTTTTTGTGCTCTAGGGTGATTTCATTGGAAACAAATATTTGTGTCCTCAGGAGATTTCGTTGGAAAAGAAATTTTTGTCTTCTGAGGTAATTTCGTTGGAAGCGAATCATTTGTGTTCTCGGGTGATTTCGATGGAAGCAAATTTTTGAAGTATGGGATCATTTCGTTGGAAGCTTGTTTTCTGTGCTCTGGATTCATTTCGTTGGAAGCCTATTTTTTGTGTTCAGGGGTAATTTCGATGGAAGCTAATTTTTTGTGTTCTCTGGTTTTTTCAATGGAAGCAAATTATTGAAATAGGGGGTCATTTCATTGGAAGCGTGTTTTCTGTGATCTGGAGTCATTTCATTGGAAGCGAATTTTTTGTGTTCTGGGGTGATTTCGTTGGAAGCGAATATATGTGTTCTCAGAAGATTTCGTTGAAAGCGAATTTTTTGTGCTCTGGGGTGATTGCTTTGGAAGCGAATATTTGTGTTCTCAGGAGACTTCGTTGCAAGAGAATTTTTTGTGTTCTGGGGTAATTTCGTTGGAAGCGTATTTTTGTGTTCTCCGGTTTTTTCGATGGAAGCGAATTTTTTAAGTAGGGGGTCATTTCGTTGGAAGCGTGTTTTCTGTGCTCTGGAGTGATTTCGTTTGAAGCGAATTTTTTGTGTTCTCTGGTGATTTCGAAGGAAGCAAATTTTTGAAGTATGAGATCATTTTGTTGAAAGCATGTTTTCTGTGCTCTGGAGTAATTTCGCTGGAACCGAATTTTTTGTTCTGGAGTGATTTCGTTGGAAGCGAATATTTGTGTTCTCAGAAAATTTCGTTGCAAGCGAATTTTTTTGTTCTGGGGTGATTTCGTTGGAAGCGAATATTTGTGTTCTCAGAAAATTTCGTTGCAAGCGAATTTTTTTGTGTTCTGGGGTAATTTCTTTGGAAGCGAATTTTTTATGTTCTCCGGTTTTTCGATGGAATCAAATTTTTTAAGTAGGGGGTCATTTCGTTGGAAGCTTATTTTCTGTGCTCTGGAGTCCTTTTCGTTGGAAGGGAACTTTTTGTGTTCTGGGGTGATTTCGTTGGAAGCGAATTTTTTGTGTTCTCGGGTGATTTAATTGAAAGGGACTTTTTGCGTTCTAGGGTGATTTCTTTGGAACCGAATCTTTTGTGCTCTGGGACGATTTCGTTGAAAGCGAATATTTGTGTTCTCAGGAGATTTCATTGCAAGCGAATTTTTTGTGTTCTGGGGTGATTTCATTGGAAGCGAATTTTTTGTGTTCTCGGGTGAATTCTTTGAAAGGAAATTTTGTGTTTTCGGGTGATTTCGTTGAAAAAGCTAAGTTTTTGTGTTGTAGCGTGATTTCGTTGGAAGAAAATTTTTTTTTTATTCTGGGGTGATTTCGATGGAAGCAAATTTTTTTCTGTTCTGTGATAATTTCTTTGGACGTGAATTTTTTGTGTTATCGGGGGCTTTTGTTGGAAGCGAATTTTTTTGTGCTCTGGGATGGTTTTTTTGGAAGCGAATATTTGTGTTCTCAGGAGATTTCGTTGGAAAAGAATTTTTTGTCTTCTGGGGTAATCTCGTTGGAAGAGAATTTTTTGTGTTCTCCGGTTTATTCGATGGAAGCAAATTTTTGAAGTAGGGGGTCATTTCGTTGGAAGCGTGTTTTCTGAGCCCTGGAATCATTTCGTTGAAAAGAGTTTTTTGTGCTCTGGGGTGATTTCATTGGAAACAAATATTTGTGTCCTCAGGAGATTTCGTTGGAAAAGAAATTTTTGTCTTCTGAGGTAATTTCGTTGGAAGGGAATTTTTTGTGTTCTCAGATTATTTCAATGGAAGCAAATTTTTGAAGTATGGGATCATTTTGTTGGAAGCTTGTTTTCTGTGCTCTGGAGTAATTTCGTTGGAAGCCTATTTTTTGTGTTCAGGGGTAATTTCGATGGAAGCTATTTTTTTGTGTTCTCTGGTTTTTTCAATGGAAGCAAATTATTGAAATAGGGGGTCATTTCATTGGAAGCGTGTTTTCTGTGATCTGGAGTCATTTCATTGGAAGCGAATTTTTTGTGTTCTGGGGTGATTTCGTTGGAAGCGAATATATGTGTACTCAGAAGATTTCGTTGAAAGCAAATTTTTTGTGCTCTGGGGTGATTGCTTTGGAAGCGAATATTTGTGTTCTCAGGAGACTTCGTTGCAAGAGAATTTTTTGTGTTCTGGGGTGATTTCGTTGGAAGCGAATATATGTGTTCTCAGAAGATTTCATTGAAAGCGAATTTTTTGTGCTCTGGGGTGATTTCTTTGGAAGCGAATATTTGTGTTCTCAGGAGATTTCGTTGCAAGCGAATTTTTTGTGTTCTGGGGTAATTTCGTTGGAAGCGTATTTTTGTGTTCTCCGGTTTTTTCGATGGAAGCGAATTTTTTAATTAGGGGGTCACTTCGTTGGAAGCGTGTTTTCTGTGCTCTGGAGTCATTTCGCTGGAAGCGAATTTTTTGTGTTCTCTGGTGATTTCGAAGGAAGCAAATTTTTGAAGTATGAGATCATTTTGTTGAAAGCATGTTTTCTGTGCTCTGGAGTAATTTCGCTGGAAGCGAATTTTTTTTTTCTGGAGTGATTTCGTTGGAAGCGAATATTTGTGTTCTCAGAAAATTTCGTTGGAAGCGAATTTTTTGTGTTCTGGGGTAATTTTGTTGGAAGCTAATTTTTTGTGTTCTCCGGTTTTTTCAATGGAAGCAAATTATTGAAATAGGGGGTCATTTCATTGGAAGCGTGTTTTCTGTGATCTGGAGTCATTTCATTGGAAGCGAATTTTTTCTGTTCTGGGGTGATTTCGTTGGAAGCGAATATATGTGTTCTCAGAAGATTTCGTTGAAAGCGAATTTTTTGTGCTCTGGGGTGATTTCTTTGGAAGCGAATATTTGTGTTCTCAGGAGATTTCATTGCAAGCGAATTTTTTGTGTTCTGGTGTAATTTCGTTGGAAGCATATTTT
Organism: Meriones unguiculatus; assembly: GCF_030254825.1. Classification (NCBI taxonomy): domain Eukaryota; kingdom Metazoa; phylum Chordata; class Mammalia; order Rodentia; family Muridae; genus Meriones; species Meriones unguiculatus. Next base: position 81,407,798 of record NC_083353.1, on the reverse strand, counting down.
TGTGTTCTCCGGTTTTTTCGATGGAAGCGAATTTTTTAAGTAGGGGGTCATTTCGTTTGAAGCGTGTTTTCTGTGCTCTGGAGTCATTTCGTTGGAAGAGAATTTTTTGTGCTCAGGGGTGATTTCATTGAACGCTAATTTTTTGGGTTCTAGCGTGATTTCATTGGAAGAGAATTTTTTGTGTTCTCGGGTGATTTCTTTGAAAGGAAATTTTGTGTTCTCGGGTGATTTCGTTGAAAAAGCTAATTTTTTGTGTTCTAGCGTCATTTCGTTGGAAGCAAATTTTTTTTATTCTGGGGTGATTTCGATGGAAGCAAATTTTTTTCTCTTCTGTGATAATTTCGTTGGACATGAATTTTTTGTGTTATCGGGTGCTTTCGTTGGAAGCGAATTTTTTTGTGCTCTGTGATGATTTCTTTGGAAGCGAATATTTGTGTTCTCAGGAGATTTCATTGGAAAAGAATTTTTTGTCTACTGGGGTAATCTCGTTGGAAGAGAATTTTTTGTTCTCCGGTTTATTCGAAGGAAGCAAATTTTTGAAGTAGGCGGTCATTTCGTTGCAAGCGTGTTTTCTGTGCTCTGGAGTCATTTCGTTGGATGCGAATTTTTTGTGCTTTGGTGTGATTTCGCTGGAAGCGAATATTTGTGTTCTCAGGAGATTTCGTTGCAAGCGAATTTTTTGTGTTCTGGGGTGATTTCGTTGGAAGTGAATTTTTTGTGTTCTGAGGTGATTTTGATGGAAACAACTTTTTGAAGTAGGGGGTAATTTCGTTGGAAGCGTGCTTTCTGTGCCCTGGAGTCATTTCGTTGGAAACGACTTTTTTGTGCTCTGGGGTGATTTCATTGGAAACGAATATTTGTGTTCTCAGGAGATTTCGTTGCAAGCGAATTTTTTGTGTTCTGGGGTAATTTCTTTGGAAGCGAATTTTTTGTATTCTCAGGTGATATCGTTGAAAGCGAATTTTTTATATTCTAGGGTGATTTCTTTGGAAGCGAGTTTTTTGTGCTCTAGGGTGAGTTCGTTGGAAGCGAATATTTGTGTTCTCAGGAGGTTTCGTTGGAAAAGAAATTTTTGTCTTCTGGGGTAATTTAGTTGGAAGCGAATTTTTTGTGTTCTCAGGTGATTTACATGGAAGCAAATATTTGAAATAGGGGGTCATTTCGTTGGATTCATGTTTTCTGTGCTCTGGAGTCCTCTCGTTGGATGGGAATTTTTTGTGCTCTGGGGTTATTTCGTTGGAAGGAATTTCTTGTAATCTGGGGTAATTTCGTTGGAATCGAATTTTTTGTGTTCTCGGGTGATTTTGATCGAAGCGAATTTTTCATATTCTTGGATTATTTCTTTGGAAGCGAATTTTTTATATTCTTGGGTTATATCTTTGGAAGCGAATTTTTTTTGTATTCTGGGGTGATTTCGTTGGAAGCGAATGTTTTGTACTCTGGGGTAATTTCGTTGGAAGCGAATTTTTTGTTCTCTGGGATGATATCTTTGGAAGCGAATATTTGTGTTCTCACGAGATTTCGTTGGAAAAGAATTTTTTGTCTCTGGGGTAATATTGTTGGAAGCGAATTTTTTGTGTTCTCCTGTCTTTTCGATGGAAGCAAATTTTTGAAGTAGGGGATCATTTCTTTGGAAGCGTGTTTTCTGTGCTCTGGAGTCAACTCATTGGAAGCGAAATTTTTTTTCTCTGGGGTGATTTCGTTGGAAGCGAATTTTTTTTTGTTCTCGGGTGATTTCTTTGAAAGGGAATTTTTGTGTTCTAGGGTGATTTCGTTAGAAGCGAATTTTTTGTGTTCTGGGGTGATTTCGTTGGAAGCCAATATTTGTGTTCTTGGGTGATTTTGTTGGAAGGGAATTTTTGTACTCTGGGGTGATTTCTTTGGAAGCAAATTTTTTGTGCTAAGGGTGATTTCTTTGGAAGCGAATATTTGTGTTCTTAGGAGATTTCGTTGGAAGCAAATTTTTTTTCTTCTGTGGTAATATCGTTGGAAGCGAATTTTTTGTGTTCTGGGGTGATTTCGTGAAAGGCGAATTCTTTGTGTCTCCGGTTTTTTTGAATGAAGCAAATTTTTGAAATAGGGGGTCATTTCGTTGGAAGCGTGTTTTTTTATGTGCTCTGGAGTCTTTTCGTTGGACGTGAATTTTTGTGTTTTGCGGTGATTTCGATGGAAGCGAAATTTTTGTTTTCTGGGGTCATTTCATTGGAAGTGTGTTTTCTGTGCTCTGGAGTCATTTCGTTGGATGCGAATTTTTTGTGTTCTAGGATGATTTCGTTGGAAGCGAATTTTTTGTGTTCTCGAGTGATTCCGTTGGTAGCGTTTTTTCTGTGTTCTGGAGTCATTTCGTTGGAAGCGAAATTTTTGTGTTCTGCGGTGATTTCTTTGGGAGCAAATTTTTTGTGTTCTGGGGTGATTTTGTTGGAAGCGAATTTTTGTGTTCTGGGGTGATTTCTTTGGAAGCAAAGTTTTGTGTTCTGGGGTGATTTCGATGGAAGCAAATTTTTGAAGTAGGGGATCATTTCTTTGGAAGCGTGTTTTCTGTGCTCTGGAGTCAACTCATTGGAAGCGAAATTTTTTTCCTCTGGGGTGATTTCGTTGGAAGCGAATTTTTTTTTGTTCTCGGGTGATTTCTTTGAAAGGGAATTTTTGTGTTCTAGGGTGATTTCGTTAGAAGCGAATTTTTTGTGTTCTGGGGTGATTTCGATGGAAGCGAAATTTTTGTGTTCTGGGGTGATTTCGATGGAAGCAAATTTTTTTTGTTCTGGGGTAATTTCGTTGTTAGCAAATATATGCGTACTCAGGTGATTTTATTCAGTTCTGGGGTAATTTCGTTGGAAGCCAATATTTGTGTTCTTGGGTGATTTTGTTGGAAGGGAATTTTTGGTGCTCTGGGTTGATTCGGTTGGAAGTAATTTTTTTCTATTCTGGGTTAATTTTTTTGGATGCGAATTTTTTGTGTTCTTTGGTTTTCGTCGGAAGCGAATATTTGTGTTCTCAGGAGATTTCGTTGCAAGCTAATTTTTTGTGTTTTGGTGTAATTTCATTGGAAGCTAATTTTTTGTGTTCGCTGGTTGTTTCGATGGAAGAAAATTTTTCAAGTAGGGGGTCATTTCGTTGGAAGCGTGTTTTCTGTGCTTTGGAGTCTTTTCATTGGAGGTGAATTTTTGTGTTTTGCGGTGATTTCGATGGAAGCGAATTTTTTATGTTCTAGGGTGATTTCGTTGGAAGCGAAATTTTTGTTTTCTGGGGTCATTTCATTGGAAGCGTGTTTTCTGTCCTCTGGAGTCATTTCGTTGGGAGCGAATTTTTTATGTTCTCCGGTTTTTTCGATGGAAGCAAATTTTGGAATTAGGGGGTCATTTCGTTGGAAGCGTGTTTTCTGTGCTCTGGAGTCATTTTATTGGAAGCGAATTTTTTATGTTCTGGGGTGATTTCGTTGGAAGCAAATATATGTGTTCTCAGAAGATTTCGTTGCAAGCGAATTTTTTGTGTTCTGGGGTAATTTCGTGGGAAGCGAATTTTTTATGTTCTCCGGTTTTTCGATGGAGTCATTTCGTTCGAAGGGAATTTTTTGTGCTCTGGGGTGATTTCATTGAAAGCTAATTTTCGTTGGAAGAGAATTTTTTCTGTTCTGTGTTAATTTCGCTGGACATGATTTTTTGTGTTATCAGATGATTTCGTTGAAAGGGAATTTTTTTTGTTCTAGGTTGATTTCGTAGGGAGCGAATTTTTTTGTGCTCTGGGATGATTTCCTTGGAAGCGAATTTTTGTGTTCTCAGGAGATTTCGTTGAAAAGAATTTTTTGTGTTCTGGGGTAATTTTGTTGGAAGCGAATGTTTTGTGCTCTGGGATGATATCTTTGGAAGCAAATGTTTGTGTTCTGATGTAATTACGTTAGAAGACAATGTTTTGTGTTTTGGGGTGATTTCGTTGGAAGCGTGTTTTCTGTGCTCTGGAGTCCTTTCGTTGGAAGCGAACATTTATGTTCTCAGGAGATTTCATTGCAAGCGAATTTTTTGTGCTCTGGGGTGATTTCATTGGAAGCGAATTTTTTGTGTTCTCGGGTGATTTCGTTGAAAAAGCTAATTTTTTGTGTTCTAGCGTGATTTCGTTGGAAGTGAATTTTTTGTGTTCTGGTGTGATTACATTGGGAACGAATATTTCGTGCTCTGTGGTGACTACGATAGAAGCAAATTTTTTCTATCCTGGGGTAATTTCGTTGAAAGGGAATTTTTTGTGTTCTAGGATGATTTCGTTGATATCGAATTTTTTTGCTTTAGGGTGATTTCGTTGCAAGCGAATTTTTTGTACTCTGGGGTGATTTCGTTGGAAGCAAATGTTTTCTGCTCTGGGATAATTTCGTTGGACGAGAATATTTTTAAGTATGGGGTGATTTTGTTAGAAGCGTGTTTTCTGTGCTCAGGAGTCATTTCGTTGGAAGCGAATGTTTTATGTTCTGGGGAGATTTCATTGGAAGCGAATTTTTTGTGTTCTCGGGTGATTTCGATGGAAGCAAATGTTTGAAGTAGGGGGTCATTTCGTTCGAAGCTTGTTTTCTAGTTTTGGAGTCATTTCGTTGGAAGCAAATTTTTTGTGCTCTGGGGTGATTTCGTTGGAAGCAAATTTTTTGTGTTCTGGGGTAATTTCGTTGGAAACGAATTTTTTGTGCTCTGGGGCGATTTTGTTGGAAGAGTGTTTCTTGTGTTCTGGGGTAATTTCGTTGTAATTGAATTTTTGTGCTCTGGGGTGATCTCGTTAAAAGGAAAAGATTTTGTTCTGGGGTGATTTTGTTGGAAGCGAATTTTTTTGAAGTATGGGTTTCTTTCGTAGGTAGGGTGTTTTCTGTTCTCTAGAGTAATTTTTTGGAAGCAAATTTTTTGTGTTCTGGGGTGATTTCGTTGGAGGCGAATTCTTTGTGTCTCCGGTTTTTTTGAATGAAGCAAATTTTTGAAATAGGGGGTCATTTCGTTGAAAGCATATTTTCTGTGCTCTGGAGTCTTTTCGTTGGATGTGAATTTTTGTGTTTTGCGTTGATTACGATGGAAGCGAAATTTTTGTTTTCTGGGGTCATTTCATTGGAAGCGTGCTTTCTGTGCTCTGGAGTCATTTCGTTGGATGCGAATTTTTTGTGTTCTAGGATGATTTCGTTGGAAGCGAATTTTTTGTGTTCTAGGGTGATTTCGTTGGAAGTGAAATTTTTGTTTTCTGGGGTCATTTCATTGGAAGCGTGTTTTCTGTGCTCTGGAGTCATTTCTTTCTAAGCGAATTTTTTATGTTCTCCGGTTTTTTCGATGGAAGCAAATTTTTGAATTAGGGGGTCGTTTCGTTGGAAGCATGTTTTCTGTGATCTTGAGTCATTTCATTGGAAGCGAATTTTTTGTGTTCTGGGGTGATTTCGTTGGAAGCGAATATATGTGTTCTCAGAAGATTGCGTTGCAAGCGAATTTTTTGTGCTCTGGGGTGATTTCTTTGGAAGCGAATATTTGTGTTCTCAGGAGATTTCCTTCCAAGCAAATTTTTTGTGTTCTGGGGTAATTTCTTTGGAAGCGTATTTTTGTGTTTTCCGGTTTTTTCGATGAAAGCGATTTTTTGAAGTAGGGGGTCATTTTGTTGGAAGCGTGTTTTCTGTGCTCTGGAGTCATTTCGTTGGAAGCGAATTTTTTTGTTCTGGGGTGATTTCGTTGGAAGTGAATATTTGTGTTCTCTGAAAATTTCGTTGCAAGATAATTTTTTGTGTTCTGGGGTAATTTCGGTGGAAGCGAATTTTTTATGTTCTCCGTTTTTTCGATGGAAGCGTGTTTTCTGTGCTCTGGAGTCATTTCGTTGGAAGCGAAATTTTTGTATTCTGGGGTGATTTCAATGGAAGCCAATATTTGTGTTCTCGGGTGATTTTGTTGGAAGGGAATTTTTGTACTCTGGGGTGATTTCTTTGGAAGCAAATTTTTTGTGCTCTGGGATGATTTCTTTGGAAGCCAATATTTGTATTCTCAATAGATTTCTTTAGAAGTGAATTTTTTGTGTTCAGGGGTAATTTCGTTGGAAGTGAATTTTATGTGTTCTCTGGTCTTTTCGATGGAAGAAAATTTTTGAAGTCTGAGGTCAATTCTTTGGAAACGAATTTTTTATGTTTTCGGGTGATTTCGATGGAAACAAATTTTTGAAGTATGGGGTCATTTCTTTGCAAGGGTGTTTTCTGTTCTCTGGAGTCACTTCGTTGTAAGCGAATTTTTTGTGCTCTAGTGTGATTTCTTTGGAAGCGAATATTTGTGTTCTCCGAAGATTTGGTTGCAAGCGAATTTTTTGTTTTCTTGGGTAATTTCGTAGGAAGCGAATTTTTTGTGTTCTACTGTTTTTCGCTGGAAGAAAATTTTTGACGTAGGGGGTCATTTCGTTGGAAGAGAATTTTTTGTGCTCTGGGGTGATTTCGTTGGAAGCGAATTTTTTGTATCCCCTGTTCATTTTGTTGAAAGCGAAGTTTTTATGTTCCAGGGTGATTTCGTTGTAAGCAATTTTTTTGTGCTCTGGGGTATTTGGTTGGAAGCGCATATTTTGTCTTCTCTGGTGATTTCGATTGAAGCGAATTTTTTATGTTATAGGGTCATTTTACGGGAAGCGAATTTTTTGTGCTCTGTGGTGATTACGTTGGAAGTGAATTTTTTTTTCTCGGGTGATTTCGTTGAAAGCGAATTTTTTGTGTTCGAGGTGATTTTGTTGGCAGTGAATTTTTTGATCTGGGGTCATTTCTTTGGAAGCGTGTTTTCTGTGCTCTGGAGTCATTTCTTTGGAAGCTAATTTTTTGTGCTCTGTGGTGATTTCGTTGGAAGCGAATTTTTTTTGTTCTCGGGTGTTTTCGTTGAAAGAGAATTTTTTATGTTCTAGGGTGATTTCGTTGGAAGCGAATTTTTTGTGCTAAGGGTGATTTCTTTGGAAGCGAATATTTGTGTTCTCAGGAGATTTCGTTGGAAGCGAATTTTTTTTCTTCTGGGGTAATATCGTTGGAAGCGAATTTTTTGTGTTCTTGGGTATTTAGTTGGAAGCGAATTTTTTGTGCTGTCTGGTGATTTTGTTTGAAGCGAATTTTTTCTCTTCAGGGTTAATTTCGTTGGAAGCTAATTTTTTGTGTTCTGGTGTGATAACATTGGGAATGAATATTTCGTGCTCTGTGGTGACTACGATAGAAGCAAATTTTTTCTCTCCTGGGGTAATTTCGTTGAAAGTGAATTTTTTGTGCTCTAGGATGATTTCGTTGATATCGAATTTTTTGTGCTTTAGGGTGATTTTGTTGGAAGCGAATTTTTTGTGCTTTGGGGTGATTTCGTTGGAAGCAAATGTTTTCTGCTCTGGGATAATTTCGTTGGACGAGAATATTTTTAAGTATGGGGTGATTTCGTTTGAAGCGTGTTTTCTGTGCTCAGGAGTCATTTCGTTGGAAGCGAATGTTTTATGTTCTGGGGTGATTTTGTTGGAAGCGAATTTTTTGTGTTCTCGGGTGATTTCGATGGAAGCAAATGTTTGAAGTAGGGGGTCATTTCGTTCGAAGCGTGTTTTCTAGCTATGGAGTCATTTCGTTGGAAGCAAATTTTTAATGCTCTGGGGTGATTTCGTTGGAAGCGAATTTTTTGTGTTCTGGGGTAATTTCATTGGAAGCAAATTTTTTGTGTTCTCGGGTGATTTTGTAGAAAGCCAATTTTTTGTGTTCCAGGGTGATTTCGTTGGAAACGAATTTTTTGTGCTCTGGGGCGATTTTGTTGGAAGAGTATTTCTTGTGTTCTGGGGTAATTTTGTTGTAATCGAATTTTTTGAGCTCTGGGGTGATTTCGTTGAAAGAAAAAGATTTTGTTCTGAGGTGATTTTGTTGGAAGCGAATTTTTTGTGTTCTGGGGTGATTTCGTTGGAGGCGAATTCTTTGTGTCTCCGGTTTTTTCGAATGAAGCAAATTTTTGAAATAGGGGGTCATTTCGTTGGAAGCGTGTTTTCTGTGCTCTGGAGTCTTTTTATTGGATGTGAATTTTTGTCTTTTGCGGTGACTTCGATGGAAGCGAAATTTTTGTTTTCTGGGGTCATTTCATTGGAACCGTGTTTTCTGTGCTCTGGAGTCATTTCATTGGATGCGAATTTTTTGTGTTCTAGGATGATTTCGTTGGAAACGAATTTTTTGTGTTTTCGGGTGATTTCGTTGGTAGCGTTTTTTCTGTGTTCTGGAGTCATTTCGTTGGAATCGAAATTTTTGTGTTCTGCGGTGATTTCTTTGGGAGCAAAGTTTTGTGTTCTTGGGTGATTTCAAAGGAAGCAAATTTTTTCAGTTCTGGGGTAATTTCGTTGGAAGCCAATATTTGTGTTCCTGGGTGATTTTGTTGGAAGGGATTTCTTTGTGCTCTGGGTTGATTTGGTTGGAAGTAATTTTTTTCTATTCTGGGGTAATTTCGTTGGATGCGAATTTTTTGTGTTCTTCGGTGATTTCGTTGGAAGAGAATATTTGTGTTTTTGCTTGATTTGGTCGGAAGCAAATATTTGTGTTCTCAGGAGATTTCGTTGCAAGCTAATTTTTTGTCTTTTGGGGTAATTTCATTGGAAGCTAATTTTTTGTGTTCGCTGGTTTTTCCGATGGAAGAAAATTTTTCAAGTAGGGGGTCATTTCGTTGGAAGTGTGTTTTCTGTGCTCTGGAGTATTTTCGTTGGATGTGAATTTTTGTGTTTTGCGGTGATTTCGATGGAAGCGAATTTTTTATGTTCTAGGGTGATTTCGTTGAAAGTGAAATTTTTGTTTTCTGGGGTCATTTCATTGGAAGCATGTTTTCTGTGCTCTGGAGTCATTTCTTTGGAAGCGAATTTTTTGTGTTCTCGGGTGATTTCGTTGAAAGCGAATTTTTTATGTTCTAGGGTGATTTTGTTGGAAGCAATTTTTGTGCTCAGGAGGGCTTTAGTTGGAAGCGTGTTTTCTCTGCTCTGGAGTCATTTCTTTGGAAGCAAATTTTTTGTGCTCTGGGGTGATTTTGTTGGAAGCGAATTTTTTGTGTTCTCTGGTTTTTTTCAATTGAAGCAAATTTTTGAAGTAGGGGGTCATTTCGTTGGAAGCGTGTTTTCATTGCTCTGGAGTCATTTGTTGGAAGCCAATTTTTTGTGCTCTGGGGTGATTTCTATGGAAGCAAATTTTTTGTGTTCTCTGGTGATTTCGTTGAAAGCGAATATTTGTGTACCCAGGTGATTTCATTGGAAGCGAATTTTTTGTCTTCTGGGGTAATATCGTTGGAAGAGAATTTTTTGTGTTCTCCGGTTTTTTCGATGGAAGCAAATTTTTGAAATACGGGGTCATTTCGTTGGAAGCATGTTTTCTGTGCTCTGGAGTCACTTCGTTGGAAGCGAATTTTTTGTGCTCTGGGGTGATTTCGTTGGAAGCGAATTTTTTGTGTTCTCGCGTGATTTCGTTGAAAGGGAATTTTTGCGTTCTAGGGTGATTTCGTTGGAAGGGAATATTTTGTGCTCTGGGATGATATTTTTGGAAGTGAAAATTTGTGTTCTCAGGAGATTTCGTTGGAAAAGAATTTTTTGTCTTCTGGGGTAATATCGTTGGAAGAGAATTTTTTGTGTTCTCCGGTTTTTTCGATGGAAGCAAATTTTTGAAGTAGGGGGTCATTTCGTTTGTAACGTGTTTTCTGTGCTCTGGAGTTGTTTCTTTGGAAGCGAATTTTTTGTTTTCTGGGGTGATTTCTTTGGAAGCGAATTTTTTGTGTTGTGTGGTAATTTCGTTGGAAGCGAATTTTTTGTGCTTTGGGGTGATTTCGTTGGAAGCGAATTTCTTGTGTTCTGGGGTATTTTAGTTGGAAGCTATTTTTTTGTGTTTTAAGGTGATTTCGATGGAAGCAAATTTTTGAAGTATGGGTAATTTCATTGGAAGCGAATTTTTTGTGTTCTCGGGTGATTTCGGTGGTCCATAATTTCTTGTGTTCTGGGTAGATGTCGTTGGAAGCAAATTTTTTGTGTTCTGGGGTAAGTACGTTGGAAGCAATTTTTTTGTGTTTTGGGGCGATTTCGTTGTAAGCATGTTTTCTGTGCATTGGAGTCATTTCCTTGGAAGCAAATTTTTTGTGTTCTGGGGTGATTTTGTTGGAAGCGAATTTTTTGTGTTCTAGGGTGATTTCTTTGGAAGCAATTTTTTGTGCTCTGCGGGAATTTCGTTGGAAGCGAATTTTTTGTGTTCTGGGGGATTTCGATGGAAGTAAAAATTTTCCGTTCTGGGGTAATTTCGTTGGAAGCCAATATTTGTGTTCTCGGGTGATTTTTTTGGAAGGGAATTTTTCGTGCTCTGGCTTGATTTGGGTGGAAGTAAATTTATCTATTCTGGGGTAATTTCTTTGGAAGCGAATTTTTTCTGTTCTCGGGTGATTTGGATAGAAGCACATTGTTTGTGTTCTGGGTTGATTTTGTTGGAAGCGAATTTTTTGTGCTCTTGGGTGATTTCATTGGAAGCGTGTTTTCTGTGTTTTGGAGTCATTTCGTTGGAAGGGAAATTTTTATGTTCTGTGTGATTTCTTTGGATGCAAATTTTTTGTGTTCTGGGTTGATTTCGTTGGACGCGAATTTTTTGTGTTCTCAGGTGATTTCGTTGAAAGTGAATTTTTTTTTTTTTTTTTTTTTTTTTGCCTTGGGTAAATTCGTTGGAAGCAAATTTTCTGTGTTCTGGGTTGATTTCGTTGGAAGCGAATTTTTTGTGTTCTGGGGCAATTTAGTTGGAAGTGAATTTTTTTGAAGTATGGGGTGATTTCATTGGAAGCATGTTTTCTGTGCTCTGGAGTCATTTCTTTGGAATCAAATTTTTTGTGTTCTGGGGTGATTTCGTTGGAAGCGAATTTTTTGTGTTCTTAGGTGATTTCGATGGAAGCAAATTTTTGAAGTATGGGCTCATTTCGTTGAAAGCGAATTTTTTGTGCTTGGTGTGATTTTGTTGGAAGCGAATTTTTTGTGTTCTGGGGTGATTTCTTTGGAAGCGAATATTTGTCTTCTCAGGACATTTCTTTGCAAGTGAATTTTTTGTGTTCTGGGGTAATTTCGTGGAAGTGAATTTTTTGTGTTCTGGGGTGATTTTGATGGAAGTGAATATTTTGTGTTCTGGGTTGATTTCGTTGGAAGAGAATTTTTTGTGTTCTGGGGCAATTTTTTGAAAGCGAATTTTTTTGAATTATGGGGTGATTTTGTTGGAAGCGTATTTTCTGTGCATTGGAGTCATTTCTTTGGAAGCAAATTTTTTGTGTTCTGGGGTGATTTTGTTGGAAGCGAATTTTTTGTGTTCTAGGGTGATTTCTTTGGAAGCAATTTTTTTTGTGCTCTGCGGGGATTTCTATGGAAGCGAATTTTTTGTATTCTGGGGTAATTTCTTTGGAAGCAAATTTTTTCTGTTCTCAGGTGATTTGGATAGAAGCAAATTTTTTGTGTTCTAGGTTGATTTCGTTGGAAGCGAATTTTTTGTGCTCTGGGGTGATTTCATTGGAAGCGTGTTTTCTGTGTTTTGGAGTCATTTCATTGGAAGGGAAATTTTTGTGTTCTGAGTGATTTCTTTGGATGCGAATTTTTTGTGTTCTGGGTTGATTTCATTGAACACGAGTTTTTTGTGTTCTCAGGTGATTTCGTTGAAAGTGAAATTTTTTTCCTTAGGGTTATTTCGTTGGAAGCGAATTTTTGGTGCTCTGGGGTGATTTCTTTGGAAGCGAATATTTGTGTTCTCAGGAGATTTTGTTGGAAAATAATTTTTTGATTTTAGGGTGATTTCATTGGAAGCTAATATTTGTGTTCCCGGGTGATTTCGTTAGAAGCGAATTTTTTCTGTTCTCGGGTGATTTCGATGGAAGCAAATTTTTTGTGTTCTGGGTTGATTTCGTTGGAAGCTAATTTTTTGTGTTCTGGGGCAATTTAGTTGGAAGTGAATTTTTCTGAATTATGGGGTGATTTCATTGGAAGCATGTTTTCTGTGCTCTGGAGTCATTTCTTTGGAAGCAAATTTTTTGTGTTCTGGGGTGATTTCCTTGGAAGCGAATTTTTGTGTTCTGGGGTAATTTCTTTGGAAGCGAATTTTTTGTGTTCTCGGGTGATTTCGATGAAGCAAATTTTTCAAGTATGGGCTCATTTCATTGAATGCGAATTTTTTGTGCTTGGGGTGATTTCGTTGGAAGTGAATTTTTTGTGCTCTGGGGTGATTTCTTTGGAAGCGAATATTTGTCTTCTCAGGAGATTTCTTTGCAAGCGAATTTTTTGTGTTCTGGGGTAATTTCGTTGGAAGCGAATTTTTTGTGTTCTGAGGTAATTTCAATGGAAGCAAATTTTTGAAGTATAGGGACATTTCGTTGGAAGCGAATTTTTTATGTTCCTGGGTGATTTCGTTGGATGCAAATATTTGTGTTCCCTGGTGATTTCATTGGAAGCTAATTTTTCATGTTCTGGCGTATTTTTGTTGGAAGCGAATTTTTTTTCTGTTCTCGGGTGATTTCAATAGAATCAAATTTTTCGTGTTCTGGGTTGTTTTCTTTGGAAGTAAATTTTTTGTGTGTTGGGGTAATTTCGTTGGAAGCGATTTTTTTTGTGTTCTGGGGTGATTTCGATGGAAGCAAACTTTTTCCATTCTGGGGTAATTTCGTGGGAAGCCAATATTTGTGTTCTCGGGTGATTTTGTTGGAAGGGAATTTTTTGTGCTCTAGGTTGATTTGGTTGGAAGTAAATTTTTTCAATTCTCGGGTAATTTCGTTGTATGCGAATTTTTTGTGTTCTCGGGTGATTTCGTTGAAAGTGAATTTTTTTTGCTTTAGGGTGATTTCGTTGAAAGCGAATTTTTTGTGCTCTGTGGTGATTTCTTTGGAAGCGAATTTTTTGTGTTCTGGGGTGATTTTATTGGAAGCGAATTTTTTGTGTTCTAGGGTGATTTTGTTGGAAGCGAGTTTTTTGTGTTCTTGGGTGATTACGATGGAAGCAAATTTTTGAAGTATGGGGTCATTTCGTTGGAAGCGTGTTTTCTGTGCTCTGGAGTCATTTCGTTGGCAGCGAATTTTTTGTGCTCTGGGGTGATTTCGTTGGAAGCGAATATTTTGTGTTCTCGGGTGATTTTGTTGAATGCGAATTTTTTATGTTCTAGGGTAATTTCATAAAAGCAAATTTTTTGAGCTCTGGGGTGATTTGGTTGGAAGCGAATTTTTTGTCTTCTGTGGTGATTTCGAAGGAAGCGAATTTTTTATGTTCTAGGGTGATTTCGTTGGAAGCGAATTTTTTCTGTTCTGGGGTAATTTCATTTGAAGCTTGTTTTCTGTGCTCTGGAGTCATTTCGTTGGAAGCGAATTCTTTGTGCTCTGGGGTGATTTCATTGGAAACGAATTTTTGTTTTCTGTGGTAATTTCCATGGAAGCGAATTTTTTATGTACTAGGGTGATTTCGTTGGAATAATTTTTGTGTTCTGGATTCATTTTTTTGGAAGCGTGTTTTCTGTGCTTTGGAGTCATTTCGGTGGAAGCAAATTTTTTCTGCTCTGGGGTGATTTCTTTGGAAGGGATTTTCTTTGTTCTACGGTGATTTCGTTGGGAGCGAAATTTTGTGCTCTGTGATGATATCTTTGGAAGAGAATATTTGTGTTCTCAGGAGATTTCGTTGGAAAAGAATATTTTGTCTTCTGGGGTAATATGGTTGGAAGCGAATTTTTTGTGTTCTCTGGTTTTTTCGATGGACGCAAATTTTTGAAGTAGGGGGTCATTTCGTTGGAAGCATGTTTTCTGTGCTCTGGAGTCATTTCATTGGAAGCGAATTTTTTGTGCTCCGCGGTGATTTCGTTTGAAGCGAATATTTGTGTTCTCAGGAGATTCCGTTGCAAGCGAATTTTTTGTGTTCTAGGGTAATTTCGTTGGAAGCGAATTTTTTGTCTTCTGGGGTCCTTTCATTGGAAGCGTGTTTTCTGTGCTCTGCAGTCATTTCTTTGGAACCAAATTTTTTGTGTTCTGGGGTGATTTCGTTGGAAGTGAATTTTTTGTGTTCTGGGTTGATTTCTTTGGAAGCGAATTTTTTTGTGTTCTGGGGTAATTTCGTTGGAAGAGAATATTTTGTATTCTCAGGTGATTTCGATGGAAGCAAATTTTTGAAGTATGGTATCATTTCGTTCGAAACGTGTTTTCTGTGCTCTGGAGTCAGTTCTTTGGAAGCGAATTTTTTGTGCTCAGGAGGTCTTTAGTTGGAAGCGTGTTTTCTGTGCTCTGGAGTCATTTCGTTGGAAGCAAATTTTTTTGTGCTCTGGGGTGATTTTGTTGGAAGTGAATTTTTTGTGTTCTGGGGTAATTTCGTTGGAAGGAAATTTTTTGTTTTCTGGGTTGATTTCGTTGGACACAAATTTTTTTGTTCTGCGGTGATTCCGTTGAAAGCGAATTTTGAGTGCTCTAGGTTGATTTCGTTGGAAGGGAATTTTTTGTGCTCTGGGGTGATTTCGTTGGAAGCAAATTTTTTCTGTTCTGGGGTAATTTTGTTGGAAGTGATTTTGAAGTATGGGGTGATTTCGTTAGTAGCTTGTTTTCTGTGTTCTGGAGTCATTTTGTTGGAAGCGAATATTTGTGTTCCTGGTGATTTTGTTGGAAGTGAATTTTTTGTGTTCTGTGGACAGAAAACACGCTTCCAAAGAAATGAACTCCCGCTTCAAAAATTTGCTTCCATCAAAAAAACCAGAGAAAACAAAAAATTCACGTCCAACCAAATTACCACAGAACAGAAAAAATTTGCTTCCATAGAAATCACCACAGAATATAAAAAATTTGCTTCCAATGGAATCTCCTGAGAACACAAATTGTTGCTTCCAAAGAAATCATCCCAGAGCCCAAACAAGTTCGCTTACAACGAAATCACCCCAGAGCGCAAAAAATTCCCTTCCAACGAAATGACTCCAAAGCACAGAAAACACGATTATAACGAAATGACCGCCTACTTCAAAAATTTGCTTACATCGAAAAAACTGGAGAACACAAAAAATTCACTTCCATCGAAGTCACCCCAGAACACAGAAAATTCTCTTCCAACGAAATCACCCTAGAAAACAAAAACTTCCCTTTCAACGAAATCACCCGAGATCACAAAAAATTTGCTTCAAACTAAATTACCCCTGAACACAAGAAATTCGCTTCCAACGAAATCACCCCAAAGCACATAAAATAGCTTCCAACGAAATGTCCCCATACTTCAAAAATTTGCTTCCATCGAAATCACCTGAGAACACAAAATAATTCGCTTCCAACCAAATTACCCCAGAACACAAAACATTCGCTTCCAACGAAATCACCCCTGAACACAAAAATTTCGCTTCCAACGGGATGACCCCCTACTTCAAAAATGTGCTTCCATCAAAAAAACCAGAGAACACAAAAAAATTCGCTTCCAACGAAATTACCCCAGAACACAAAAAATTCACTTCCAACAAAATCTCCTGAGGACACAAATATTCGCTTCCAAAGAAATCACACCAGAGCACAAAAAATCCGCATCCAATGAAATCACCCTAAAGCAAAAAAAATTCACTTTCAACGAAATCACCTGAGAACAAAAAAATTCACGTCCAACGAAATTACCCCAGAATAGAAAAAATTTACTTCCAACCAAATCAACCCAGAGCACAAAAAATTCCCTTCCAACAAAATCACCCGAGAACAAAAATATTGGCTTCTAAAGAAATTATCCCAGAATGGAAAAAAATTGCTTCCAACGAAATCACCCCAGAGCACAAAAAATTCCCTTCCAATAAATCACCTGAGAACAAAAATATTGGCTTCCCACAAAATTACCCCAGAACGGAAAAAATTTCCTTCCATCGAAATCACCGCAGAGCACAAAAAATTCGCTTCCAACGAAATTACCCCAGAATACAAAAAATTTGCTTCCATGAAATCACCCCAGAACACAAAAAATTTGCTTCCACAGAAATGACTCCAGAGCATAGAAAACACACTTCCAACCAAATGACCCCATATTTCAAAAATTTGCTTCCATCGAAATCACCTGAAAACACAAAAAATTCTCTTTCAACGAAATTACCCCAGAAGACAAAATATTTGCTTCCAACGAAATCTCCTGAGAACACAAACATTCGCATCGAAAGAAATCATCACAGAGCACAAAAAAATTAGCTTCCAACGAAATCACAATAGAACACAAAAAATTCCCTTTCAACGAAATCACCCAAGAACACACAAAATTCACGTCCAAAGAAATTACCACAGAATAGAAAAAATTTGCTTCCATCGAAATCACCTAGAACACAATAAATTCACCTCCAACGAAATCACCCTAGAACACAATAAATTCGCTTCCAACAAAATCACCCTAGAAAAGAAAAACTCCCTTTAAACGAAATCACCCTAGAACACAAAAAATTCGCTCCAACGAAATGACTGCAGAGCACAGAAAACACGCTTCGAACGAATTGATACCATACTTCAAAAATTTGCTTCCATCGAAATCACCCGAGAACAAAAAAATTCGCTTCCAACGAAATTACCCCAGAACACAAAAAATTCGCTTCCAACGAAATCAGCCAGAACACAAAAAATTTGCTTCCAAAGAAATCACCCGAGAACACAAAAAATTCGCTTCCATCGAAATGACTCCAGAGCACAGAAAACACGCTTCCAACTAAATGACCCCAGAACACTAAAAATTCACGGCCAAATAAATGACCCCAGAATACAAAAAATTCCCTTTCAACGAAATCACCAGAGAACACAAAAAATTCACTTCCAACGAAATCACCACAGAGTACCAAAAATTCGCTTCCAACAAAATGACTCCAGAGCACAGAAAACATGCTTCCAACGAAATGACACACTATTTCAAAATTTGCTTCCATCGAAGACCAGAGAACAGAAAAAATTCTCTTGCAACGATATTACCCCAGAAGACAAAAAAATTCTTTTCCAACGAAAACTCCTGAGAACACAAATATTCGCTTCCAAAAATATCATCCCAGAGCACAAAAAATTCCCTTTCAACGAAATCACCCGAGAACACAAAAAGTTCGCTTCCAACGAAATTTCCCCAGAAGACAAAAATTGCTTCCAACGAAATCACCCCAGAACACAAAAAATTCGCTTCCAACGAAATGACTCCAGAGCACAGAAAACACGCTTCCAACGAAATGACCCCAGAACACAAAAAATTCCCTTTTAACGAAATCTCCCTAGAACACAAAAAATTCGCTTCCAACGAAATCACCCCAGAGCAACAAAAATTCCCTTCCAACGAAGTGAATCCAGAGCACAGAAAACACGCTTCCAACGAAATGACTCCCTACATCAAAAATTTGCTTCCATCGAAAAAACCTGAGAACACAAAAAATTCGCTTCCAACAACATTACCCCAGAACACAAAAAAATTCGCTTGCAACGAAATCTTCTGAGAACAAGAATATTCGCTTCCAGGAAGTCACCCAAGAACACAAAAAATTCGCTTCCAAAAAATCACCCTAGAACACAAAAAATTCACGTCCAACGAAATTACCCCAGAACACAAGAAAATCGCTTCCAACGAAATTACCCGGGAACACAAAAAATTCACTTCCAACGAAATTATCCCTGAACACAAAAAATGCGTCTCCAACAAAATCACCCCAGAGCACAAAAAATTGGCTTCCAACGAAGTGACTCCAGAGCACAGAAAACACGCTTCCAACGAAATGACTCCCTACTTCAAAAATTTGCTTCCATCGAAAAATCCTGAGAACACAAAAATTTCCATTCCAACGATATTACCCCAGAACAAAAAAAAATTCGCTTCCAAAGAAATGCCTCTAGAGCACAGAAAACACTCTTCCAATGAAATGACCCCATATTTCAAAAATTTGCTTCCATTGAAATAATATAAGAACACAGAAAATTCTCTTCCAAAGATATTACCCAAGAAGACCAAAAATTGTTTTCCCACGAAATCACCCGAGAACACAAAAAATTCGCTTCCAACGAAATCACCCTAGAACATAAAAAATTCTCTTTAAAAGAAATCACCCGAGAACACAAAAAATGTGCTTCCAAAGAAATCACACCTGAGCACCAAAAATTCCCTTCCCACGAAGTGACTCCAGAGCACAGAAAACACGCTTCCAACGAAATGACCCCCTACTTCAAAAATTTGCTTCCATCTAAGAAAAAGGAGAACACAAAAAATTCTCTTCCAACGATATTACCCCAGAAGAAAAAAATTCTTTTCCAATGAAATCTCCTGAGAACACAAATATTCGCTTCCAAAGATATCATCCCAGAGCACAAAAAATTCGCTTCCAACGAAATCACCCCAGAACACCAAAAATTCGCTTCCATCGAAATTACCACAGAAGACAAAAATTTCGCTTCCAACAAAATCACCCCATAGCACAAAAAATTGTCTTCCAACGAAATGACTCCAGAGCACAGAAAACACGCTTCCAAGGAAATGATCCCATACTTCAAAAATTGGCTTCCATCGAAATCACCCGAGAACACAAAAAATTCACTTCCAACGAAATTATCCCAGAACACAAAAAATGCGCTTCCAACGAAATCACCCCAGAGCACAAAAAATTCGCTTCCATCGAAATGACTCCAGAGCACAGAAAACACGCTTCCAACGAAATGACTCCCTACTTCAAAAATTTGCTTCCATCGAAAAATCCTGAGAGCACAAAAATTTCTATTCCAACGAAATTACACCAGAACAGAAAAAATTCGCTTCCAATGAAATCACCTGAGAACACAAATATTCGCTTCCAAAGAAAACATCCCAGAGCACAAAAAATTCGCTTCCAACGAAATCACCCCAGAACACCAAAAATTCGCTTCCAACGAAATCACCCCAGAACACAAAAAATTTGCTTCCAAAGAAATGAATCCAGAGCACAGAATACACGCTTCCAACGAAATGACACCAGAACACTAAAAATTCCCTTTCAACGATATCACCCTAGAACACAAAAAATTCGCTTCCAACGAAATCACCTGAGAACACAAATATTCGCTTCCAAAGAAAACATCCCAGAGCACAAAAAATTCGCTTCCAACGAAATAACCCCGGAACACCAAAAATTCCCTTTCAACGAAATGACCCCAGAACACGAAAAATTCCCTTTCAACGAAATCACCAGAGAACACAAATATTCGCTTCCAAAGATATCATCCCAGAGCACAAAAAATTTGCTTCCAACGAAATGTCTCCAGAGCTCCGAAAACATGCTTCCAACGAAATGACCTCCTACTTCAAAAATTTACTTCCTTCGAAAAAACGGGAGAACAGAAAAAATTCGCTTGCAACGTAATCTTCTGAGAACACAAATATTCGCTTCCAACGAAATCTCCCCAGAACACAAAAAATTCGCTTCCAACAAAATGACTCCAGAGCACAGAAAACACGCTTCGAACGAAATGATACCATACTTCAAAAATTTGTTTCCATTGAAATCACCCGAGAACACAAAAAATTCGCTTCCAAAGAAATGACTCCAGAGCACAGAAAACACCCTTTCAAAAAATGACCCCTTACTTCAAAAATTTGCTTCCATCGAAGAAACCGGAGAACACAAAAAATTCTCTTCCAACGATATTACCCCAAAACAGAAAAAATTCTTTTCCAACGAAATCTCCTGAGAACACAAACATTTGCTTCCAAAGATATCATCCCAGAGCACAAAAAATTCGCTTCCAACGAAATCAAACTAGAACACAAAAAATTAGCTTGCAACGAATTCTCCTGAGAATACAAATATTTGCTTTCAACGAAATCACCCCAGAGCACAAAAAATTCGCTTTAAATGAAAAGACTTCAGAGCACAGAAAACATGCTTACAACGATATGAACCCCTACTTCAAAAATTTGCTTCCATGGACAAAAACGGAGAACACAAAAAATTCTCTTCCAACCATATTACCCCAGAAGACAAAAAATTCTTTTCCAATGAAATCTCCTGAGAACACAAATATTCGCTTCCAAAGTAATCACTCCAGACCACAGAAAACACGCTTCGTTGGAAGCGAATTTTTTGTGTTCTCGGGTGTTTTCTTTTGAAGGGAGTTTTTTATGGTCTAGGGTGATTTCGTTGCAAGCAAATATTTTGTGTTCTGGGGTAATTTCTTTCGAAGCGAATTTGTTGTGTTCTCGGGTGATTTCGTTGAAAGCAAATTTTTTATGTTCTATGGTGATTCCGTTGGAAGCGAATTTTTTGCGCTCTGGGGTGATTTGTTTGGAAGCGAATTTTTTGTCTTCTGTGGTGATTTCAATAGAAGCGAATTTTCTGTGTTCTCGGGTGATTTCGTTGGAAGCGTGTTTTCGGTGCTCTGGAGTCATTTCGTTGGAAGCGAATTTTTTGTACTCTGGGGTGATTTCGTTGGAAGCGAATATTTGTGTTCTCAGGAGATTTCGTTGGAAAAGAATTTTTTGTATTCTGGGGTAATATCGTTGGAAGAGAATTTTTTGTGTTCTCCGGTTTTTTTTGTGTGTGTTCTAGGGTGATTTCATTGCAAGCGAATTTTTTGTGTTCTCGTGTGATTTCGTTGAAAGGGAATTTTTGTGTTCTAGGGTGATTTCTTTGGAAGCGAATTTTTTGTGATCTCGGGTGATTTCTTTGAAAGGGAATTTTTGTGCTCTAGGGTGATTTCGTTGGAAGGGAATTTTTTGAGCTCTGGGATGATATCTTTGGAAGTGAATATTTGTGTTCTCAGGAGATTTCGTGGGAAAAGAATTTTTTGTCTTCTGGGTTAATATCGTTGGAAGAGAATTTTTTGTGTTCTCCGATCTTTTCGATGGAAGCAAATTTTGAAGTATGGGGTCATTTCGTTGGAAGCGTGTTTTCTGTGCTCTGGAGTCATTTCGTTGGAAGCGAATTTTTTTGTGTTCTAGGGTGATTTTATTGCAAGCGAATTTTTTGTGTTCTGGGGTAATTTCGTTGGAAGCGAATTTTTGTGTTCTCGTGTGATTTCGTTGAAAGGGAATTTTTGCGTTCTAGGGTGATTTCGTTGGAAGCGAATTTTTTGTGATCTCGGGTGATTTCTTTGAAAGGGAATTTTTGTGCTCTAGGGTGATTTCGTTGGAAGGGAATTTTTTGAGCTCTGGGATGATATCTTTGGAAGTGAATATTTGTGTTCTCAGGAGATTTCGTGGGAAAATAATTTTTGTCTTCTGGGTTAATATCGTTGGAAGAGAATTTTTTGAGTTCTCCGGTTTTTTCGATGGAAGCAAATTTTTGAAGTAGGGGGTCATTTCGTTGGAAGCATATTTTCTGTGCTCTGAGGTGATATCGTTGGAAGCGAATATTTGTTTTTCTCAGGAGATTTTTTTGAAAGGGAATTTTTTTGTTCTAGGGTGATTTCTTTGGAATCGAATTTTTTGTGCTCTGGGATGATATCTTTGGAAGCGAATATTTGTGTTCTCAGGAAATTTCGTTGGAAAGAATTTTTTGTCTTCTGGGGTAATATCGTTAGAAGAGAATTTTTTGTGTTCTCCGGTCTTTTCGATGGAAGCAAATTTTGAAGTATGGGGTCATTTCGTTGGAAGCGTGTTTTCTGTGCTCTGGATTCATTTCGTTGGAAGCGAATTTTTTGTGTTCTAGGGTGATTTCATTGCAAGCGAATTTTTTGTGTTCTCGTGTGATTTCGTTGAAAGGGAATTTTTGAGTTCTAGGGTGATTTCTTTGGAAGCGAATTTTTTGTGATCTCGGGTGATTCCTTTGAAAGGGAATTTTTGTGCTCTAGGGTGATTTCGTTGGAAGGGAATTTTTTGAGCTCTGGGATGATATCTTTGGAAGTGAATATTTGTGTTCTCAGGAGATTTCGTGGGAAAAGTATTTTTGTCTTCTGGGTTAATGTCGTTGGAAGAGAATTTTTTGTGTTCTCCGTTTTTTTCGATGGAAGGAAATTATTGAAGTAGGGGGTCATTTCTTTGGAAGCGAATTTTTTTGTGCTCTGGGGTGATTTCGTTGGAAGCGAATATTTGTGTTCTCAGGAGATTTCGTTGCAAGCGAAGTTTTTGTGTTCTCGGGTGATTTCCTTGAAAGGGAATTTTTGCGTACTAGGGTGTTTTCGTTGGAAGCGAATTTTTTGTGTTCTGGGATGATATGTTTGGAAGCGAATATTTGTGTTCTCAGGAGATTTCTTTGCAAGCGATTTTATTGTGTTCTGGGGTAATTTCATTGGAAGCGAATTTTTTGTGTTCTTGCTTGATTTCGTTGAAAGGGAATTTTTGTGTTCTGTGGTGATTTCGTTGGAAGCGAATTTTTTGTGCTCTGGGATGGTATCTTTGGAAGCGAATATTTGTGTTCTCAGGAGACTTCGTTGGAAAAGAAATTTTTGTCTTCAGGGGTAATTTCGTTGGAAGCGAATTTTTTGTGTTCTTGGGTGATTTCGATGGAAGCAAATTTTTGAAGTATGGGATGATTTCGTTGGAGGCGTGTTTTCTGTGCTTTGGAATCATTTCATTGGAAGCGAAATTTTTGTGTTTTGGGTGATTTCGTTGGAAGCGAATTTTTTGTGTTCTCGGGTGATTTCGTTTGAAGTGAGTTTTTTATGGTCTAGGATGATTTCGTTGCAAGCAAATATTTTGTGTTCTGGGGTAATTTCTTTCGAAGCGAATTTGTTGTGTTCTCGGGTGATTTCGTTGAAAGCAAATTTTTTATGTTCTAGGTTGATTTTGATGGAAGGGAATTTTTTGTGCTCTGGGATGATATCTTTGGAAGCGAATATTTGTGTTCTCAGGAGATTTTGTTGGAAAAGAAATTTTTGTTTTCGGGGGTAATTTCGTTGGAAGCGAATTTTTTGTATTCTCAGGTGACTTTGATGGAAGGAAATTTTTGAAGTGTGGGATCATTTCGTTGGATGCAGGTTTTCTGTGCTCTGGAGTCATTTCGTTGGAAGCGAATTTTTTGTGCTCTGGGGTGATTTCGTTGGAAGCGTATTTTTTGAATTTTTGGGTAATTTCGTTGGAAGCGAATTTTTTGTGTTCTCAGGCGATTTCGATTGAAATAAATTTTTGAATAGGGGGTCATTTCGTTGGAAGCTTGTTTTCTGTGCCCTGGATTCATTTCGTTGGAAACGAGTATTTTGTGCTCTAGGATGATATCGTTGGAAGCGAATATATGTGTTCTCAGGAGATTTCGTTGGAAAAAAATTTTTGTCTTCTAGGGTAATATTGTTGGAAGAGAATTTTTTTTGTTTGCCGGTTTTTTCGATGTAAGCAAATTATGGAAGTAGGGGGTCATTTCGTTGGAAGCGTGTTTTCTGTGCTCTGGAATCATTTCGTTGGTAGCGAATTTTTTGTGCTCTGGGGTGATTTCGTTGGAAACGAATTTTTTGTGTTCTCGGATGATTTCTTTGAAAGGGAATTTTTGTGTTCTAGGGTGATTTCGTTGGAAGGGAATTTTTTGCGCTCTGGGATGATATCTTTGGAAGCGAATATTTGTGTTCTCAGGAGATTTTGTGGGAAAAGAATTTTTGTGTTCTGGGGTAATATCGTTGGAAGAGAATTTTTTGTGTTCTCCGGTTTTTTCGATGGAAGCAAATTTTTGAAGTAGGGGATCATTTCGTTGGAAGCATATTTTCTGTGCTCTGGAGTCATTTCGTTGGAAACGAATTTGTTGTTTTCTCGGGTGATTTCGTTGAAAGCAAATTTTTTCTGTTCTCGGGTGATTTCGTTGAAAGCAAATTTTTTCTGTTTTCGGGCGATTTCGTTGGAAGCGTTTTTTCTGTGCTCTGGAGTCATTTCGTTGGAAGCGAATTTTTTGTGCTCTGGGGTGATTTCGTTGGAAGCGAATATTTGTGTTCTCAGGAGATTTCGTTGCAAGCGAATTTTTTGTGTTCTGGGGTAATTTCGTTGGAAGTGAATTTTTTGTGTTCTCGGGTCATTTCGTTGGAAGCGAATATTTGTTTTCTCAGGAGATTTCTTTGGAAAAGAAATTTTTGTCTTCTGGGGTAATTTCGTTGGAAGCGAATTTTTTGTGTTCTCGGGTGATTTCGATGGAAGCAAATTTTTGAAGTATGGGATCATTTCGATAGAGGCGTCTTTTCTGTGCTTTGGAGTCCTTTCATTGGAAGAAAAAATTTTGTGTTTTGGGTGAGTTCGTTGGAAGCGAATTTTTTGTGTTCTAGGGTGATTTCGTTGGAAGCAACTTTTTTGTGCTCTGGGGTGATTTGTTTGGAAGCAAATTTTTTGTCTTCTGTGGTGATTTCAATAGAAGCGAATTTTCTGTGTTCTCGGGTGATTTCGTTGGAAGTGTGTTTTCTGTGCTCTGGAGTCATTTAGTTGGAAGCGAATTTTTTGTACTCTGGGGTGATTTCGTTGGAAGCAAATATTTGTGTTCTCAGCAGATTTCGTTGCAAGCGAATTTTTTGTGTTCTCGGGTGATTTCGTTGAAAGGGAATTTTTGTGTTCAACAGTGATTTCTTTGGAAGAGAAGTTTTTGTGCTCTGGGATGATATCTTTGGAAGCGAATATTTGTGTTCTCAGGAGATTTCGTTGGAAAAGAAATTTTTGTCTTCTGGGGTAATGTAGTTGGAAGAGAATTTTTTGTGTTCTCTGGTCTTTTCGATGGAAGCAAATTTTTGGAGTATGGGGTCATTTCGTTGGAAGCGTGTTTTTTGTGCTCTGGAGTCATTTCGTTGGAAGCAAATTTTTTGTGTGCTAGGGTGATTTCATTCGAAGCGAATTTTTTGTGTTCTGGGGTAATTTCGTTGGAAGCGAATATTTGTGTTTGAAGTGAATTTTCATTTGAAGTGAATTTTTTGTGTTCTCGTGTGATTTCGATAGAAGCAAATTTTTGAAGTATGGGATCATTTCGTTGGAGGCGTGTATTCTGTGCTCTGGAGTCATTTCGTTGGAAGCGAATTTTTTGTTTTCTGGGGTAATTTCGTTGGAAGCGAATTTTTTGTGTTCTCAGGTTTTTTCGATGGAAGTAAATTTTTGAAGTAGGGGGTCATTTCGTTCGAATCGTGTTTTCTGTACTCTGGTGTCATTTCGTTGAAACAGAATTTTTTGTGCTCTGGTGTGATTTCGTTGGAAGCGAATTTTTTTGCGTTCTTAGGTGATTTCGTTGAAAGCTAATTTTTTGTGTTCTAGCGTGATTTTGTTGGAATCGAATTTTTTGTGTTCTCGGGTGATTTCTTTGAAAGGGAATTTTTCTGTTCTAGGGTGATTTCGTTGGAAGCGAATTTTTTGTGCTCTGGGATGATATCTTTGGAAGCGAATATTTGTGTTCTCAGGAAATTTCGTTGGACAGAATTTTTTGTCTTCTGGTGTAATATCGTTGGAAGAGAATTTTTTGTGTTCTCCGTTATTTTCGATGGAAGCAAATTTTTGAGATAGGGGGTCATTTCATTGGAAGCGTGTTTTCTGTGCTCTAGAGTCATTTCGTTGTAAGCGAATTTTTTGTGCTCAGGTGTGATTTTGTTGAAAGCGAATATTTGTGTTCTCAGGAGGTTTCGTTGCAAGCGAATTTTTTGTGTTCTTCGGTATTTTCGATGGAAGCAAATTTTTGAGGTAGGGGGTCATTTCATTGGAAGCGTGTTTTCTGTGCTCTAGAGTCATTTCGTTGGAAGCGAATTTTGTGACCTGTGCTCAGGTGTGATTTTGTTGAAAGCGAATATTTGTGTTCTCAGGAGATTTCTTTGCAAGCGAATTTTTTGTGTTCTGGGGTGATTTCCTTGGAAGCAAAATTTTTCTGTTCTCAGGTGATTTCGTTGAAAGGGAATTTTTGTGTTCTAGGGTGATTTTTTTGGAATCAAATTTTTTGTACTGGGGAATGATATATTTGGAAGTGAATATTTGTGTTCTCAGGAGATTTCGTTGGAAAAGAATTTTTTGTCTTCTGGGGTAATATTGTTGGAAGAAAATTTTTTGTGATCTCCGGTCTTTTCGAAGGAAGCAAATTTTTGAAGTACGGGGTTATTTCTTTGGAATCGTGTTTTCTGTGCTCTAGAGTCATTTCGTTGGAAGGATATTTTTTTCGCTCTGGGGTGATTTTTTGGAAGGGAATTTTTTGCGCTCTGGGGTGATTTCGTTGGAAGCGAATTTTTTTGTGTTCTTCGGTGATTTCTTTGAAAGCTAATTTTTTGTGTCTAGCGTGATTTCGTTGGAAGCGAATTTTTTGTGTTCTCAGGTGATTTCGATGGAAGCAAATTTTTTCTATTCTGTGCTAATTTCTTTGAAAGCCAATATTCTCTTTTCTTGGGTGATTTCTTGGAAAGGGAATTTTTGTGTTCTAGGGTGATTTCGTTGGAAGCAAATTTATTGTGCTCTGGGATGATATCTTTGGAAGCGAATATTTGTGTTCTCAGGAGATTTCATCGGAAAAGTATTTTTTGTCTTCTGGGGTAATATCGTTGGAAGAGATTTTTTTGTGTTCTCCAGTCTTTTCGATGGAAGGAAATTTTTGAAGTAGTGGTTCACTTCGTATGAAGCGTGTTTTCTGTGCTCTGGTGTCATTTCTTTCGAAGCGAATTTTTTGTGATTTGGGGTGATTTCGATGGAAGCAAATTTTTTGTTCTGTGGTAATTTCGTTTTACGTGAATTTTTTGTGTTCTGGGGTGATTTAGTTGAAAGGGAATTTTTTGTGTTCCAGGGTGATTTTGTTGGAAACGAATTTTTTTGTGCTTTGGGATGATTTCTTTGGAAGCGAATATTTGTGTTATCAGGAGATTTCATTGGAAGCAAATTTTTGGTGTTTTGGGTAATTTCGATGAAAGCAAATTTTTTGTGTTCTGGGGTGATTTCTTTGGAAGCGAATATTTGTGTTCTCAGAAGATTTATTTGCAAGCGAATTTTTTGTGATTTGGGGGAATTACGTTGGAAGTGAATTGTTCGTGTTCTCGGGATATTCCGATGGAAGCAAATTTTTGAAGTAGGAGGTCATTTTGTTGGAATCATGTTTTCTGTGCTCTGGAGTCATTTAGTTGGAAGGGAATTTTTTGCGCTCTGGATTTTTTTTGTTGGAAGCGAATTTTTTATTTTCTCGGGTAATTTCGTTGAAAGATAATTTTATGTGCTCTGGGATGATATCTTTGGAAGCGAATATTTGTGTACTTAGGAGATTTTTTTGGAAACGAAATTTTTGTCTTCTGGGGTAATTTCGTTGAAGTGAATTTTTTGTGTTCTCGGGTGATTTCGTTGAAAGGGAATTTTTGTGTTCTAGGGTGATTTTTTTGGAAGCAAATTTTTTGTACTAGGGAATGATATATTTTGAAGCGAATACTTGTGTTCTCAGGAGATTTCGTTGGAAAAGAATTTTTTGTCTTCTGGGGTAATATCGTTGGAAGAAAATTTTTTGTGATCTCCGGTCTTTTCGAAGGAAGCAAATTTTTGAAGTAGGGGGTCATTTCTTTGGAAGCATGTTTTCTGTGCTCTGGAGTCATTTCGTTGGAAGGGAATTTTTTGTGCTCTGGGGTGATTTCGTTGGAAGCAAATTTTTTGTATTGTCGGATGATTTCGTTGAAAGGGAATTTTTGTGTTCTAGGGTGATTTTGTTGGAAGCAAATTTATTGTGCTCTGGGATGATATCTTTGGAAGTGAATATTTGTGCTCTGGGGTGATTTTGTTGAAAGCCAATATTTGTGTTCTCAGGAGATTTCGTTGCAAGTGAATTTTTTGTGTTCTGAGTTGATTTCCTTCGAAGCAAAATTTTTGTGTTCTCGGGTGATTTCGTTGAAAGGGAATTTTTGTGTTCTAGGGTGATTTTGTTGGAAGCAAATTTTTTGTGCTCTGGGATGATATCTTTGGAAGCGAATATTTGTGTTCTCAGGAGATTTCGTTGGAAAAGAATTTATTGTCTTCTGGGGTAATATCGTTGGAAGAGAATTTTTTGTGTTCTCCGGTCTTTTCGATGGAAGCAAATTTTTGAAGTAGGGGGTCATTTCGTTGGAAGCATGTTTTCTGTGCTATGGAGTCTTTTCATTGGAAGCGAATATTTTGTGCTCTGTGGTGATTCCGTTGGAAGCGAATTTTTTGTGTTCTCTGGTGATTTCGTTTAAAATTAATTTTTTGTGTTCTAGCGTGATTGCATTGGAAGCGAATTTTTTTGTGCTCTGTGGTGATTTCGTTGGAATCAAAATTTTTGTGTTCTCCGGAGATTTCGTTGCAAGCGAATTTTTTGTGTTCTGGGTTGATTTCGTTGGAAGCGAATTTTTTGTGTTCTGGGGAGATTTCGTTGGAAGCGAATTTTTTGTGTTCTCGGGTGATTTCCTTGAAAGGGAATTTTTGTGTTCTAGGGTGATTTCGTTGGAAGCGAATTTTTTGCACTCTGGGATGATATCTTTGGAAGCTAATATTTTTGTTTTCTGGAGATTACGTTGGAAAAGAATTTTTTGTCTTCTGGGGTAATATCGTTGGAAGAGAATTTTTTGTGTTCTCCGGTCTCTTCGATGGAAGCAAATTTTTGAAGTAGATGGTCATTTCATTGGACGCGTGTTTTCTGTGCTCTGGAGTCATTCCCTTCGAAACGAATTTTTTGTGTTCTGCGGTGAGTTGGTTGGAATTGAATTTTTTGTGTTCTGGGGTAATTTCGTTGGAAGCGAATATTTGTGTTCTGGGGTGATTTCCATGGTAGCAAATTTTTTCTGTTCTGGGGTGATTTCTTTCGAGGTAATTTTTTGTGTTCTCGGGGGATTTCTTTGAAAGGGAATTTTTGTGTTCTAAGGTGATTTCGTTGGAAGCGATTTTTTTCTACTCTGTGATGATATCCTTGGAAGTGA
Source organism: Meriones unguiculatus (assembly GCF_030254825.1). Taxonomy (NCBI): domain Eukaryota; kingdom Metazoa; phylum Chordata; class Mammalia; order Rodentia; family Muridae; genus Meriones; species Meriones unguiculatus. The sequence goes on along the minus strand of NC_083353.1, from coordinate 81,379,104 downwards.
ATATTTTTGTTCTCAGGAGATTTCGTTGGAAAGGAATTTTTTGTCTTCTGGGGTAATATTACAGGAAGATTTTTTGTGTTCTCCGGTTTTTTCGATGGAAGCAAATTTTTGAAGTAGGGGGTCATTTCGTTGGAAGCATGTTTTCTGTGATCTAGAGTCATTTTGTGGGAAGTGAATTTTTTGTGCTCTGGGTTGATTTCGTTGGAAGCGAATATATGTATTCTCAGGAGATTTCGTTGCAAGCGAATTTTTTGTGTTCTAGGGTTATGTCGTAGGAAGCGAATTTTTTTGTGATCTGGGATGATATCTTTGGAAGCGAATATTTGTGTTCTCAGGAGATTTCGTTGGAAAAGAATTTTTTGTCTTCTGGGGTAATATCTTTGAAAGAGAATTTTTTGTGTTCTCCAGTGTTTTCTATGGAAGCAAATTTTTGAAGTAGGTTGTCATTTCGTTGGAAGCGTGTTTTCTGTGCTCTGGAGTCCTTTTTATGGAAGCGAATTTTTTGTGTTCTGGGGTGATTTGGTTGGAAGTGAATATATGTGTTCTCAGAAGATTTCGTTGCAAGCGAATTTTTTGTGTTCTGGGGTCCTCTCGTTGGAAGCGTGTTTTCTGTGCTTTAGAGTAATTTCATTGGAAGCGAATATTTTGTGCTCTGTCTTGATTCCATTGAAAGCGAATTTTTTGTGATCTCAGGTGATTTCGATGGAAGCAAATTTTTTCTGTTCTGTGGTAATTTCGTTGGACGTGAATTTTTTGTGTTCTCGGGTGATTTCATGAAAGGGAATTTTTTGTGTTCTAGGGTGATTTTGTTGGAAGCAAATATTTTGTGCTTGGGATGATATCTTTGGAAGAGAATATTTGTGTTCTCAGGAGATTTCATAGGAAAAGAATTTTTTGTCTTCAGGGGTAATATCTTTCGAAGAGAATTTTTTGTGTTCTGTTTTTTTCAATGGAAGCAAATTTTTGAAGTAGGGGGTCTTTTCATTGGAAGCGTGTTTTCTGTGCTCTGGAGTCACTTCGTTGGAAGCGAATTTTTTCTGCTCTGGGGTGATTTCGTTGGAAGGAAATTTTTTGTGTTCTCGGGGGATATTGTTGAAAGGGAATTTTTGTGTTCTAGGGTGATTTTGTTGGAAGCGATTCTTTTCTACACTGTGATGATATCTTTGGAAACGAATATTTGTGTTCTCAGGAGATTTTGTTGGAAAAGAATTTTTTTGTCTTCTGGGGTAATATTGTTGGAAGATTTTTTTGTGTTCTCCGGTTTTTTTGATGGAAGCAAATTTTTGAAGTAGGGGGTCATTTCGTTGGAAGCGTGTTTTTCTGTGCTCTGGAGTCATTTCGTTGGAAGCGAATTTTTTATGCTCTGGGGTGATTTCGTTCGAAGCGAATTTTTTGTGCTCTGGGGTGATTTCGTTGGAGGCGAATTTTTTGTGTTCAGGGGACATTTCATTGGAAGCGTCCTTTCTGTGCTCTGGGGTCATATCTTTGGAAGCGAATTTTTGTGCTCTGGGGTGATTTCGTTGGAAGGAAATTTTTTGTGTTCTCGGGAGATTTTTTTGAAAGGGAATTTTTGTGTTCTAGGGTGATTCCGTTTAAAGCTAATTTTTTGTGTTCTAGCGTGATTGCGTTGGAAGCGAATATTTTATGCTCTGGGGTGATTTCGATGGAAGCAATTTTTTTTCTGTTCTGTGGTAATTTCATTGCACGTGAATATTTGTGTTATCAGGTGATTTCGTTGAAAGGGAATTTTTTTGTTTTCTAGGGTGATTTTGTTGGAATCGAATTTTTTGTGTTCTGAGGTAATTTCGTTGGAATCGAATTTTTTGTGTTCTGGGGTAATTTCGTTGGAAGCGAATTTTTTGTATTCTGGAGTTTTTTCGTTGAAAGGGAATTTTTGTGTACTAGGGTGATTTCGTTGGAAGCTAATTTTTTGTGCTCTGGGATGATATCTTTGGAAGCGAATATGTGTTCTCAGAAGATTTCGTTGCATGCGAATTTTTTGTGTTCTGTGGTCATTGGGTTGGAAGCAAATTTTTTTTGTTCTGGGGTAATTTCTTTGGAAGCAAATTTTTTGTGCTCTGGGGTGATTTTGTTGAAAGCGAATTTTTTGTGTTCTCGGGAGATTTCGTTGAAAGGGAATTTTTGTGTTCTGGGGTAATTTTGTTGGAAGCGAATTTTTGTATCTGGGATGATATCTTTGAAAGCGAATATTTGTGTACCCAGAGATATCGTTGGAAAAGAATTTTATTTATTCTGGGGTAATATCGTTGGAATAGAATTTTTTGTGTTCACCGGTTTTTTCGATGGAAGCAAATTTTGAAGTATGGGGTCATTTCGTTGGAAGCGTGTTTTCTGTGCTCTGGAGTCATTTCGTTGGAAGCGAATTTTTTGTGCTCTGGGGTGATTTCGTTGGAAGCGAATTTTTGTGTTCTCAGGAGATTTCGTTGAAAGCGAATATTTGTGTTCTCAGGAGATTTCTTTGCAAGCGAATTTTTTTGCGTTCTAGGCTGATTTCGTTGGAATCGAATTTTTTGTGTTCTGTGGTAATTTCATTGGAAGCGAATTTTTTGTGTTCTGGGGTGATTTCGATGGTAGCAAATTTTTGAAGTATGGGGCCATTTCGTTGGAAGCGTGTTTTCTATGCTCTGGAGTCATTTCTTTGGAAGCAAATTTTTTGTGCTCTGGGGTTATTTCGTTGGAAGCGAATTTTTGTGTTCTCAGGAGATTTCGTTGCAAGCGAATTTTTTGTGTTCTGGTTTGATTTCGTTGGAAGCGAATTTTTTGTGTTCTCGGGTGATTTCATGGAAAGGGAATTTTTGTGTTCTAGGGTGATTTCGTTGGAAGCAAATTTTTTGCTCTGGGATGATAGTTTTGTGATGAATATTTGTTTTCTCAGGAGAATTCGTAGGAAAAGGATTTTTTGTCTCCTGGGGTAATATCGTTGGAAGAGAATTTTTTGTGTTCTCCGGTCTTTTCGATGGTAGCAAATTTTTGAAGTAGGGGGTCATTTCTTTGGAAGCGTGTTTTCTATGCTCGGACGTCATTTCTTTGGAAGCCAATGTTTTGTGCTCTGCGGTGATTTCTTTGGAAGCCAATATTTGTGTTCTCAGGAGATTTCGTTGCAAGCGAATTTTTTGTGTTCAGGGGTAATTTCGTTGAGAGAGAATTTTTTGTGTTCTCAGGTGATCTCGATGGAAACAAATTTTTTAAGTAGGGGGTCATTTCGTTGGAAGCGTGTTTTCTGTGCTCTGGGATGATATCTTTGTAATCAAATGTTTGTGTTCCTAGGAGATTTCGTTGGAAAAGAATTTTTTGTCTCTGGGGTAATATCGTTGGAAGAGAATTTTTTGTGTTTTCCGGTCTTTTCAATGGAAGCAAATTTTTGAAGTAGAGGGTCATTTCGTTGGAAGCGTGTTTTCTGTGCTCTGGAGTCATTTATTTGGCAGCGAATTTTTTGTGTTCTGGGGTGATTTGGTTGGAAGCGAATATATATGTTCTCAGAAGATTTGTTTGCAAGCGAATTTTTTGTGTTCTGGGGTAATATCGTGGGAAGTGAATTTTTTTTGTTCTAGGGTGATTTCGTTGGAAGCGAATTTTTTGTGTTCTGGGGTCCTTTCATTAGAAGCGTGTTTTCTGTGCTATGGAGTCATTTCATTGGAAGCGAATATTTTGTGCTCTGTGGTGATTCCGTTGGAAGCGAATTTTTTGTGTTCTCAGGTGATTTCGTTTAAAATTAATTTTTTGTGTTCTCGCGTGATTGCGTTGGAAGTGAATTTTTTGTGTTTTGGGGTGATTTCGATGGAAGCAAATTTTTTCTGTTCTGTGGTAATTTCGTTGGACATGAATTTTTTCTGTTCTCGGGTGATTTCCTTGAACGGGATTTTTTTGTGTTCAAGGGTGATTTTGTTGGAAGCGAATTTTTTTGTGCTCTGGGATGATTTCTTTGGAAGCGAATATTTGTGTTATGAGGAGATTTCATTGGAAGCAAATTTTTTGTGTTCTGGGGTCATTTCATTGGAAGCGTGCTTTCTGTGCTCTGGAGTCATGTCGTTGGTAGCGAATTGTTTGTGCTCTGGGGTGATTTGGTTGAAAGCGAATTTTTTGTGTTCTCGGGTGATTTCGTTGAAAGGGAATTTTTGTGTTCTAGGGTAATATTGTTGGAAGCGAATTTTTGTTTCTGGGATGATATCTTTGAAAGCGAATCTTTGTATACTCAGGAGATTTCGTTGGAAAAGAATTTTATTTATTCTGGGGTAATATCGTTGGAATAGAATTTTTTGTGTTCACCGGCTTTTTCGATGGAAGCACATTTTCGAAGTAGGTGGTCATTTCGTTGGAAGCCTGTTTTCTGTGCTCTGGAGTCATTTCGTTGTAAGCGAATTTTTTGTGCTCTGGAGTATTTTCGTTGGAAGCGAATTTTTGTGTTCTCAGGAGATTTCGTTGCAAGCGAATTTTTTGTGTTCTGGGTTGATTTCATTGGAAGCAAATTTTTTGTGTTCTCGGGTGATTTCATTGAAAGGGAATTTTTGTGTTCTAGGGTGATTTCGTTGGAAGTGAATTTTTTGTGCCCTGGGATGATAATTTTGAGAGCGAATATTTGTTTTCTCAGGAGAATTCTTTGGAAAATAATTTTTTGTCTCCTAGGGTAATATCGCTTGAAGAGAATTTTTTGTGTTCTCTGGTCTTTTTGATGGTAGCAAATTTTTGAAGTAGGGGGTCATTTCATTGGAAGCGTGTATTCTATGCTCTGGAGTCATTTCTTTGGAAGCCAATTTTTTGTGCTCTGGGGTGATTTCGTTGGAAGCCAATATTTGTGTTCTCAGGAGATTTCGTTGCAAGCGAATTTTTTGTGTTCTAGGGTGATTTTGTTGGAAGCAAATTTTTTGTGCTCTGGGATGATATCTTTGGAAGCGAATATTTGTGTTCTCAGGAGATTTCGTTAGAAAAGAATTTATTGTCTTCAGGGGTAATATCGTTGGAAGAGAATTTTTTGTGTTCTCCGGTCTTTTCGATGGAAGCAAATTTTTGAAGAAGGGGGTCATTTCGTTGGAAGCGTGTTTTCTGTGCTCTGGAGTTATTTCGTTGGAAGTGAAATTTTATGTTCTCGGGTGATTTCGTTGAAAGCGAATATTTGTGTTCTCAGGAGATTTTTTTGCAAGCAAATTTTTTGTGTTCTGGGCTGATTTCGTTGGAAACGAATTTTTTGTGTTCTGTGGTAATTTCATTGGAAGCGAATTTTTTATGTTCTGGGGTGATATCGATGGTAGCAAATTTTTGAAGTATGGGGTCATTTCGTTGGAAGCGTTTTTTCTATGCTCTGGAGTCATTTCTTTGGAAGACAATTTTTTGTGCTCTGGGGTGATTTCGTTGGAAGCGAATTTTTGTGTTCTCAGGAGATTTCGTTGCAAGCGAACTTTTTGTGTTCTGGGTTGATTTCGTTGGAAGCGAATTTTTTGTGTTCTCGGGTGATTTCATTGAAAGGGAATTTTTGTGTTCTAGGGTGATTTCGTTGGAAGCAAATTTTTTGCTCTGGGATGATAATTTTGAGACGAATATTTGTTTTCTCAAGAGAATTCGTAGGAAAAGGATTTTTTGTCTCCTGGGGTAATATCGTTGGAAGAGAATTTTTTACTGTTCTCCGGTCTTTTCGATGGTAGCAAATTTTTGAAGTAGGGTGTCATTTCGTTGGAAGCGTGTTTTCTATGCTCTGGAGTCATTTCTTTGGAAGCCAATTTTTTGTGCTCCGGGGTGATTTCTTTGGAAGCCAATATTTGTGTTCTCAGGAGATTTCGTTGCAAGCGAATTTTTTGTGTTCAGGGGTAATTTCGTTGAGAGAGAATTTTTTGTGATCTCAGGTGATCTCGATGGAAACAAATTTTTGAAGTAGGGGGTCATTTCGTTGGTAGCGTGTTTTCTGTACTGTGGGATGATATCTTAGTAATCAAATGTTTTTGTTCTTAGGAGATTACGTTGGAAAAGAATTTTTGTCTTCTGGGCTAATATCGTTAGAAGAGAATTTTTTGTGTTTTCCGGTCTTTTCATTGGAAGCAAATTTTTGAAGTAGAGGGTCATTTCGTTGGAAGCCTGTTTTCTGTGCTCTGGAGTCATTTATTTGGAAGCGAATTTTTTGTGTTCTGGGGTGATTTGGTTGGAAGCGAATATATGTGTTCTCAGAAGATTTCTTTGCAAGCGAATTTTTTGTGTTCTGGGGTATTTTCGTGGGAAGCGAATTTTTTGTGTTCTCGGGTGATTTCTTGGAAAGCGAATTTTTTATGTTCTAGGTTGATTTCGTTGGAAGCGAATTTTTTGTGTTCTGGGGTCCTTTCATTGGAAGCGTGTTTTCTGTGCTATGGAGTCATTTCATTGGAAGCGAATATTTTGTGCTCTGTGGTGATTCCGTTGGAAGTGAATTTTTTGTGTTCTCAGGTGATTTCGTTTAAAATTAATTTTTTGTGTTCTAGCGTGATTGCGTTGGAAGCGAATTTTTTGTGTTTTGGGGTGATTTTGATGGAAGCAAATTTTTTCTGTTCTGTGGTAATTTCGTTGGACGTGAATTTTTTCTGTTCTCGGGTGATTTCGTTGAACGGGATTTTTTTGTGTTCTAGGGTGATTTTGTTGGAAGCAAATTTTTTTGTGCTCTGGGATGATTTCTATGGAAGCGAATATTTGTGTTATCAGGAGATTTCATTGGAAGCAAATTTTTTGTGTTATGGGGTCATTACGTTGGAAGCGAAATTTTTTTGTTTTCGGGTGATTTCTTTGAAAGGGAATTTTTGTGTTCTAGGGTAATTTTGTTGGAAGTGATTTTTTGTTTCTGGGATGATATCTTTGAAAGCGAATATTTATATACTCAGGAGATTTCGTTGGAAAAGAGTTTTATTTATTCTGCGGTAATATCGTTGGAATAGAATTTTTTGTGTTCACCGGTTTTTTCGATGGAAGCACATTTTTGAAGTAGGGGGTCATTTAGTTGGAAGCGTGTTTTCTGTGCTCTCGAGTCATTTCGTTGGAAGCGAATTTTTTGTGCTCTGTGGTGATTTCGTTGAAAGTCAATATTTGTGTTCTCAGGAGATTTCGTTGCAAGTAAATTTTTTGTGTTCTGGGGTGATTTCCTTGGAAGCAAAATTTTTGTGTTCTCGGGTGATTTTGTTGAAAGGGAATTTTGTGTTCTATTGTGATTTTGTTGGAAGCAAATTTTTTGTACTCTGGGATGATATCTTTGGAAGCAAATATTTGTGTTCTCAGGAGATTTCGTTGGAAAAGAATTTATTGTCTTCTGGTGTAGTATTGTTGGAAGAGAATTTTTTGTGTTCTCCAGTCTTTTCGATGGAAGCAAATTTTTGAAGTAGGGGGTCATTTCGTTGGAAGCGTGTTTTCTGTGCTCTGGAGTCATTTCGTTGGAAGTGAATTTTTTGTGTTCTCGGGTGATTTCGTTGAAAGGGAATTTTTGTGTTCTAGGGTGATTTCGTTGGAAGCGAATTTTTTGTGCTCTGGGATGATATCTTTGGAAGCGAGTATTTGTGTTCTCAGGAGATTTCGTTGCAAGCGAATTTTTTGTGTTCTGGGGTAATTTCATTGAAAGGGAATTTTTTATGTTCTAGGGTGATTTCGTTGGAAGCAAATTTTTTGTGCTCTGGAGTGATTTGGTTGGAAGCGAATTTTTTGTCTTCTATGGTGATTTCGTTGAAAGCAAATTTTTTGTGTTCTGGAGTCATTTCATTGGAAGCGTGTTTTCTGTGCTCTGGAGTCATTTTGTTGGAAGCGAATTTTTTGTGCTCTGGATTGATTATGTTGGAAGCGAATTTTTTGTATGCTTGGGTGATTTCGTTGAAAGGGAATTTTTTGTGTTCTAGGGTGATTTTGTTGGAAGCGAATTTTTTGTGCTCTGGGATGATTTCTTTAGAAGTGAATATTTGTGTTCTCAGAAGATTTCATTGGAAGCGAATTTTTTTGTGTTCTGGGGTCATTTCTTTGGAAATGAATTTTTTGAGTTCTCCGGTTTGTTTGATGGAAGCAAATTTTTGAAGGAGGGGGTCATTTCGTTGGAAGCGTGTTTTCTGTGCTCTGGAGTCATTTCGTTGGAAGCGAATTTTTTGTATTCTCGGGTGATTTCCTTGAAAGGGAATTTTTTGTGTTCTGGGGACATTTCGTTGGAAGCGAATTTTTTGTGTTCTGGGGTGATTTCGTTGGAAGCGAATATTTGTATTCTGGGGAGATTTCATTGGAAGCGAATATTTGTGTTCTCAGAAGATTTCGTTGCAAGCGAATTTTTTCTGTTCTCCGGTTTTTTCTATGGAAGTAAATTTTTGAAGTAGGAGGCCATTTTGTTTAAAGCATGTTGTCGGAGCTCTGGAGTCATTTCGTTGGAAGCGAATTTTTTGTGCTCTGGGTTGATTTCGTTGGAAGCGAATTTTTTGTGTTCTGGGGTGATTTCGTTGAAAGGGAATTTTTGGTGTTCTGGGGTGATTTCGTTGGAAGCGAATTTTTTGTGCTCTGGGATGTTTTCTTTGGAAGCGAATATTTGTGTTCTCAGGAGATTTCGTTGCAAGCGAATTTTTTGTGTTCTGGGGTAATTTCATTGAAAGGGAATTTTTTATGTTCTAGGGTGATTTCGTTGGAAGCAAATTTTTTGTGCTCTGGAGTGATTTGCTTGGAAGCGAATTTTTTGTCTTCTATGGTGATTTCGATGGAAGCGAATTTTTTTATGATCTAGGGTGATTTCGTTGAAAGCGAATTTTTTGTGTTCTGGAGTCACTTCATTGGAAGCGTGTTTTCTGTGCTCTGGAGTCATTTTGTTGGAAGCGAATTTTTTGTGCTCTGGGATGTTTTCTTTGGAAGCGAATATTTTTGTTCTCAGGAGATTTCATTGGAAGCGAATTTGTTGTGTTCTGGGGTAATTTCGATTGAATAGAAATTTTTGTGCTCTCACGACTTTTGGATGGAAGCAAATTTTTGAAGTAGGGAGTCATTTCGTTGGAAGCGTGTTTTCTGTGCTCTGGAGTCATTTCGTTGGAAGCGAATTTTTTGTGCTCTAATATGATTTCGTTGGTAGCGCATTTTCTGTGTTCTGGGATAATTTCGTTGGAAGTGAATTTTTTGTGTTCTCGGGTGATTTCAATGGAAGCCAATTTTTGAAGTATGGGATCATTTCCTTGGAAGAGTGTTTTCTATGCTCTGGAGTCATTTCGTTGGAAGAGAATTTTTTGTGGTCTGGGGTGATTTTGTTGGAAGCGAAATTTTTGTGTTCTAGGGTAATTTCGTTGGAAGTGAATTTTTTGTGTTCTCGGGTGATTTCTTTGAAAGGAAATTTTTTATGTTCTTGGGTGATTTTATTGGAAATGAATTTTTTTGTGCTCTGGGATGATTTCTTTAGAAGTGAATATTTGTGTTCTCAAAAGATTTGGTTGGAAGCAGATTTTTTTGTGTTCTGGGGTCATTTCTTTGGAAATGAATTTTTTGTGTTCTCCGGTTTGTTTGATGGAAGCAAATTTTTGAAGGAGGCGGTCATTTCGTTGGAAGCATGTTTTCTGTGCTCTGGAGTCATTTCGTTGGAAGCGAATTTTTTGTCCTCTGGGGTGATTTCGTTGGAAGCGAATTTTTTGTATTCTCGGGTGATTTCCTTGAAAGGGAATTTTTTGTGTTCTGGCTTCATTTCGTTGGAAGCGAATTTTTTTTTGTTCTGGAGTGATTTCGTTGGAAGCGAATATTTTGTGTTCTGGGGAGATTTCATTGGAAGCGAATTTCTTGTGTTCTGGGGTATTTTCGTTGGCCGTGAATTTTTTGAGTTCTCGGGTGATTTCTTTGAAAGGAAATTTTTTATGTTCTAGGGTGATTTTCTTGGAAACAAATTTTTTCGTGCTCTGGGATGATTTCTTTAGAAGTGAATATTTGTGTTCTCAAAAGATTTCGTTGGAAGCGGATTTTTTTGTGTTCTGGGGTCATTTCTTTGGAAATGAATTTTTTGTGTTCTCCGGTTTGTTTGATGGAAGCAAATTCTTGAAGGAGCGGGTCATTTCGTTGTTAGCGTGTTTTCTGTGCTCTGGAGTCATTTCGTTGGAAGCGAATTTTTTGTCCTCTGGGGTGATTTCGTTGGAAGCGAATTTTTTGTGTTCTCGGGTAATTTCCTTGAAAGGGAATTTTTTGTGTTCTGGGGTCATTTCGTTGGAAGTGAATTTTTTGTGTTCTGGAGTGATTTCTTTGGAAGCGAATATTTTGTTTTCTGGGAAGATTTCATTGGAAGCGAATATTTGTGTTCTCAGTAGATTTCGTTGCAAGCGAATTTTTTCTGTTCTCCGGTTTTTTCGATGGAAGTAAATTTTTGAAGTAGGAGGTCATTTCTTTTGAAGCATGTTTTCGGAGCTCTGGAGTCATTTCGTTGGAAGCGAATTTTTTGTGCTCTAGGTTGATTTCGTTGGAAGCGAATTTTTTGTGTTCTGGGGTAATTTCGTTGAAAGGGTATTTTTGGTGTTCTGGGGTGATTTCGTTGGAAGCGAATTTTTTGTGATCTGGGATGTTTTCTTTGGAAGCGAATATTTTTGTTCTCAGGAGATTTCGTTGCAAGCGAATTTTTTGTGTTCTGGGGTAATTTCATTGAAAGGGAATTTTTTATGTTCTAGGGTGATTTCGTTGGAAGCAAATTTTTTGTGCTCTGGAGTGATTTGGTTGGAAGCGAATTTTTTGTCTTCTATGGTGATTTCGATGGAAGCGAATTTTTTATGTTCTAGGGTGATTTCGTTGAAAGCAAATTTTTTGTGTTCTGGAGTCATTTCATTGGAAGCGTGTTTTCTGTGCTCTGGAGTCATTTTGTTGGAAGCGAATTTTTTGTGCTCTGGATTGATTATGTTGGAAGCGAATTTTTTGTATGCTTGGGTGATTTCGTTGAAAGGGAATTTTTTGTGTTCTAGGGTGATTTTGTTGGAAGCGAATTTTTTGTGCTCTGGGATGATTTCTTTAGAAGTGAATATTTGTGTTCTCAGAAGATTTCATTGGAAGCGAATTTTTTTGTGTTCTGGGGTCATTTCTTTGGAAATGAATTTTTTGAGTTCTCCGGTTTGTTTGATGGAAGCAAATTTTTGAAGGAGGGGGTCATTTCGTTGGAAGCGTGTTTTCTGTGCTCTGGAGTCATTTCGTTGGAAGCGAATTTTTTGTATTCTCGGGTGATTTCCTTGAAAGGGAATTTTTTGTGTTCTGGGGACATTTCGTTGGAAGCGAATTTTTTGTGTTCTGGGGTGATTTCGTTGGAAGCGAATATTTGTGTTCTGGGGAGATTTCATTGGAAGCGAATATTTGTGTTCTCAGAAGATTTCGTTGCAAGCGAATTTTTTCTGTTCTCCGGTTTTTTCTATGGAAGTAAATTTTTGAAGTAGGAGGCCATTTTGTTTAAAGCATGTTGTCGGAGCTCTGGAGTCATTTCGTTGGAAGCGAATTTTTTGTGCTCTGGGTTGATTTCGTTGGAAGCGAATTTTTTGTGTTCTGGGGTGATTTCGTTGAAAGGGAATTTTTGGTGTTCTGGGGTGATTTCGTTGGAAGCGAATTTTTTGTGCTCTGGGATGTTTTCTTTGGAAGCGAATATTTGTGTTCTCAGGAGATTTCGTTGCAAGCGAATTTTTTGTGTTCTGGGGTAATTTCATTGAAAGGGAATTTTTTATGTTCTAGGGTGATTTCGTTGGAAGCAAATTTTTTGTGCTCTGGAGTGATTTGCTTGGAAGCGAATTTTTTGTCTTCTATGGTGATTTCGATGGAAGCGAATTTTTTTATGATCTAGGGTGATTTCGTTGAAAGCGAATTTTTTGTGTTCTGGAGTCACTTCATTGGAAGCGTGTTTTCTGTGCTCTGGAGTCATTTTGTTGGAAGCGAATTTTTTGTGCTCTGGGATGTTTTCTTTGGAAGCGAATATTTTTGTTCTCAGGAGATTTCATTGGAAGCGAATTTGTTGTGTTCTGGGGTAATTTCGATTGAATAGAAATTTTTGTGCTCTCACGACTTTTGGATGGAAGCAAATTTTTGAAGTAGGGAGTCATTTCGTTGGAAGCGTGTTTTCTGTGCTCTGGAGTCATTTCGTTGGAAGCGAATTTTTTGTGCTCTAATATGATTTCGTTGGTAGCGCATTTTCTGTGTTCTGGGATAATTTCGTTGGAAGTGAATTTTTTGTGTTCTCGGGTGATTTCAATGGAAGCCAATTTTTGAAGTATGGGATCATTTCCTTGGAAGAGTGTTTTCTATGCTCTGGAGTCATTTCGTTGGAAGAGAATTTTTTGTGGTCTGGGGTGATTTTGTTGGAAGCGAAATTTTTGTGTTCTAGGGTAATTTCGTTGGAAGTGAATTTTTTGTGTTCTCGGGTGATTTCTTTGAAAGGAAATTTTTTATGTTCTTGGGTGATTTTATTGGAAATGAATTTTTTTGTGCTCTGGGATGATTTCTTTAGAAGTGAATATTTGTGTTCTCAAAAGATTTGGTTGGAAGCAGATTTTTTTGTGTTCTGGGGTCATTTCTTTGGAAATGAATTTTTTGTGTTCTCCGGTTTGTTTGATGGAAGCAAATTTTTGAAGGAGGCGGTCATTTCGTTGGAAGCATGTTTTCTGTGCTCTGGAGTCATTTCGTTGGAAGCGAATTTTTTGTCCTCTGGGGTGATTTCGTTGGAAGCGAATTTTTTGTATTCTCGGGTGATTTCCTTGAAAGGGAATTTTTTGTGTTCTGGCTTCATTTCGTTGGAAGCGAATTTTTTTTTGTTCTGGAGTGATTTCGTTGGAAGCGAATATTTTGTGTTCTGGGGAGATTTCATTGGAAGCGAATTTCTTGTGTTCTGGGGTATTTTCGTTGGCCGTGAATTTTTTGAGTTCTCGGGTGATTTCTTTGAAAGGAAATTTTTTATGTTCTAGGGTGATTTTCTTGGAAACAAATTTTTTCGTGCTCTGGGATGATTTCTTTAGAAGTGAATATTTGTGTTCTCAAAAGATTTCGTTGGAAGCGGATTTTTTTGTGTTCTGGGGTCATTTCTTTGGAAATGAATTTTTTGTGTTCTCCGGTTTGTTTGATGGAAGCAAATTCTTGAAGGAGCGGGTCATTTCGTTGTTAGCGTGTTTTCTGTGCTCTGGAGTCATTTCGTTGGAAGCGAATTTTTTGTCCTCTGGGGTGATTTCGTTGGAAGCGAATTTTTTGTGTTCTCGGGTAATTTCCTTGAAAGGGAATTTTTTGTGTTCTGGGGTCATTTCGTTGGAAGTGAATTTTTTGTGTTCTGGAGTGATTTCTTTGGAAGCGAATATTTTGTTTTCTGGGAAGATTTCATTGGAAGCGAATATTTGTGTTCTCAGTAGATTTCGTTGCAAGCGAATTTTTTCTGTTCTCCGGTTTTTTCGATGGAAGTAAATTTTTGAAGTAGGAGGTCATTTCTTTTGAAGCATGTTTTCGGAGCTCTGGAGTCATTTCGTTGGAAGCGAATTTTTTGTGCTCTAGGTTGATTTCGTTGGAAGCGAATTTTTTGTGTTCTGGGGTAATTTCGTTGAAAGGGTATTTTTGGTGTTCTGGGGTGATTTCGTTGGAAGCGAATTTTTTGTGATCTGGGATGTTTTCTTTGGAAGCGAATATTTTTGTTCTCAGGAGATTTCGTTGCAAGCGAATTTTTTGTGTTCTGGGGTAATTTCATTGAAAGGGAATTTTTTATGTTCTAGGGTGATTTCGTTGGAAGCAAATTTTTGTGCTCTGGAGTCATTTCATTGGAAGCGTGTTTTCTGTGCTCTGGAGTCATTTTTTTGGAAGCAAATTTTTTGTGCTCTGGGTTGATTATGTTGGAAGCGAATTTTTTGTATTCTCGGGTGATTTCGTTGAAAGGGAATTTTTTGTGTTCGAGGGTGATTTCGTTGGAAGCGAATTTTTTGCGCTCTGGGATGTTTTCTTTGGAAGTGAATATTTGTGTTCTCAGGAGATTTCGTTGGAAGCGAATTTTTTGTGTTCTGGGGTAATTTCGTTGGAATAGAAATATTTGTGCTCTCAGGATTTTTCGATGGAAGCAAATTTTTGAAGAAGGGAGTCATTTCGTTGGAAGCATGTTTTCTGTGCTATGGAGTCATTTCATTGGAAGTGATTTTTTTGTGCTCTGTGGTGATTTCGTTGGTAGCGCATTTTCTATGTTCTGGGATAATTTCGTTGGAAGTGAATTTTTTGTGTTCTCGGGTGATTTCGATGGAAGCCAATTTTTGAAGTATGGGATCATTTCCTTGGAAGCGTGTTTTCTGTGCTCTGGAGTCATTTCGTTGGAAGCAAATTTTTTGTGTTCTGTGGTGATTTCTTTGGAAGCGAATATTTTGTGTTCTGGGGAGATTTCGTTGGAAGCAAATATTTGTGTTCTCAGAAGATTTCGTTGCAAGCGAATTTTTTCTGTTCTCTGGTTTTTTCGATGGAAGTAAATTTTTGAAGTAGGAGGTCATTTCGTTGGAAGCATGTTTTCGGAGCTCTGGAGTCATTTCGTTGGAAGCGAATTTTTTGTGCTCTGGGTTGATTTCGTTGAAAGTGAATTTTGGGTGTTTTGGGGTGATTTCGTTGGAAGCGAATTTTTTGTGTTCTGGGGTGATTTCGTTGAAAGGGAATTTTGGGTGTTCTGGGGTGATTTCGTTGGAAGCGAATTTTTTGTGCTCTGGGATGTTTTCTTTGGAAGCGAATATTTGTGTTCTCAGGAGATTTCATTGCAAGCTAATTTTTTGTGTTCTGGGGTAATTTCATTGAAAGGGAATTTTTTTATGTTCTAGGGTGATTTCATTGAAAGCAAATTTTTTGTGCTCAGGAGTGATTTGCTTGGAAGCGAATTTTTTGTCTTCTATGGTGATTTCGATGGAAGCGAATATTTTATTTTCTAGGGTGATTTCGTTGAAAGCAAATTTTTTGTATTCTGGGGTCATTTCTTGGAAGCTTGTTTTCTGTGCTCTGGAGTCATTTTATTGGAAGCGAATTTTTTGTGCTCTGGGTTGATTATGTTGGAAGCGAATTTTTTGTATTCAGGGGTGATTTTGTTGAAAGGGATTTTTTTTGTGTTCGAGGGTGATTTCGTTGGAAGCGAATTTTTTGTGCTCTTGGATGTTTTCGTTGGAATCGAATATTTATGTTCTCAGGTGATTTCGTTGGAAGCGAATTTTTTGTGTTCTGGGGTAATATCGTTGGAATAGAAATTTTTGTGCTTTCAGGATTTTTCGATGGAAGCAAATTTTTGAAGTAGGGAGTCATTTCGTTGGAAGCGTGTTTTCTGTGCTCTGGAGTCAATTCGATGGAAGCGAATTTTTGTTGCTCTGGGGTGATTTCGTTGGAAGCGCATTTTTTGTGTTCTGGGATAATTTCGTTGGAAGTGAATTTTTTGTGTTCTCGGGTGATTTCGATGGAAGCCAATTTTTGAAGTATGGGATCATTTCCTTGGAAGCGTGTTTTCTGTGCTCTGGAGTCATTTCGTTGGAAGACAATTTTTTGTGCTCTGGAGTGATTTTGTTGGAAGTGAAATTTTTGTCTTCTGTGGTGATTTCGATGGAAGCAAATTTTTTATGTTTTGGGGTGATTTCGTTGGAAGCGAATTTTTTGTGCTCTGGGATGATATCTTTGGAAGCGAATATTTGTGTTCTCAGGATATTTCGTTGGAAAAGAATTTTTTCTTCTGGGGTAATATCGTTGGAAGTGAATTTTTTGTGTTCTCCTTTTTCTTCGATGGAAGCAAATTTTTGAAGTAGGGGGTCATTTCATTGGAAGCCTGTTTTCTGTGCTCTGGAGTCACTTCGTTGGAAGGGAATTTTTGGTGCTCAGGGGTGATTTCGTTGGAAGCACATTTTTTTTGTGTTCTCGGGTGATTTCTTTAAAAGAGAATATTTTGTGTTCTAGGGTGATTTCGTTGGAAGCGAATTTTTTGTGTTCTCGGGTGATTTCATGGGAAAATAATTTTTTGTCTTCTTGGGTAATATCTTTGGAAGAGAATTTTCTGTGTTCCTATATTATTTCAATGGAAGCAAATTTTTGAAATATGGGGTCATTTCGTTGGAAGAGTGTTTTCTGTGCTCTAGAGGCATTTCTTTGGAAGCGAATTTTTTTTGTTCTGGGGTGATTTGGTTGGAAGCGAATATATGTATTCTCAGAAGATTTCATTGCAAGCGAATTTTTGTGATATTGGGTAATTTCTTTGAAAGAGAATTTTTTATGTTCTAGGGTAATTTCGTGGGAAGAGAAGTTTTTGTGTTCTCAGGATTTTTCGATGGAAGCAAATTTTTGAAGTACGGAGTCATTTCGTTGGAAGCATGTTTTCTGTGCTCTGGAGTCACTTCGTTGGAAGCAAATTTTTTGTGCTCTGGGGTGATTTCGTTGGAAGCGCATTTTTTGTGTTCAGGGATAATTTCGTTGGAAGTGAATTTTTTGTGTTCTCGGGTGATTTCAAAGGAAGCCAATTTTTGAAGTATTGGATCATTTCCTCGGAAGCGTGTTTTCTGTGCTCTGGAATCATTTCGTTGGAATCGAATTTTTTGTGCTCTGGGGTGATTTTGTCGGAAGCGAAATTTTTGTGTTCTCGGGTAATTTCGTTGGAAGCGATTTTCTTGTGTTCTGGGGTAATTTCGTTGGAAGCGAATTTTTTTGCGCTCTGGGATGATTTCTTTGGAAGCGAATATTTGTGTTCTCAGAAGATTTCCTTGCAAGTGAATATTTTGTGTTCTGGGGTAATTTCGTTGGAAGCGAATTTTTTGTGTTCTGGGGAGATTTCGTTGGAAGCGAATATTTTTGTTCTCAGAAGATTTCGTTGCAATCGAATTTTTCTGTTCTCCGGTTTTTTCGATGGAAGTAAATTTTTGAAGTAGGAGGTCATTTCGTTGGAAGCATGTTTTCGGTGCTCTGGAGTCATTTCGTTGGAAGCGAATTTTTTGTGCTCTGGTTTGATTTCGTTGGAAGCGAATTTTTTGTGTTCTCGGGTGATTTCTTTGAAAGGGAATGATTTGTGTTCTAGGGTGATTTCGTTGGAAGCGAATTTTTTTGTGCTCTGGGATGATTTCTTTCGAAGGGAATATTTGTGTTCTCAGGAGATTTCGTTGGAAGCGAATATTTGTGTTCTGGGGTAATTTCGTTGAAAGCGAATTTTTTGTGTTCTCGGGTGATTTCAATGGAACCAAATTTTTGAAATATGGGGTCATTTCGTTGGAAGCTTGTTTTCTCTGCTCTCGAGTCATTATGTTGGAAGTGAATTTTTGTGTTCCTGGGTGATTTCGTTGGAAGCAAATTTTTTGTGTTCTGGGGCAATTTCGTTGGAAGCGAATTTTTTGTCTTCTGGGGTGATTTCGTTGGAAGCGAATTTTTGGTGGTCTGGGGTGATTTCGTTGGAAGCGTGTTTTCTGTGGTCTGGAGTGATTACTTTGGAAGCGAATATTTGTGTTCTCCGGAGATTTTGTTGGAAGCGAATTTTTTGTGTTCTGGGGTAATATCCTTGGAAGCAGGTTTTATGTCCTTTGGAGTCATTTTGTTAGAAGCGAATTATTCTCTGTTTTGGTTTGATTTCTTTGGAAATGAAGTTTTTGAGATCTGGGTTGATTTGGTTGGAAGCGAATTTTTTGTGTTCTGGTGTGATTTCTTTGGAAAGAATTTCTTGTCCTCTGGGATGATATCATTGGAAGCAAATTTCATCTGTTCTGGGGTAATTTTGTTGGAAGCGATTTTTTTCTGCTCTGGTGTGGTTTCGTGGGAAGCGAATTTTTTGTGTTCTCTGGTTATTTCGATGGAAGTGAATTTTTTTGTTCTGGGTTGATTTCGTTGGAAGCGAATTTTTTGTGTTCTGGGATGATTTCAGTGGATTCAAATTTTTGGTGTTCTTGCTTAATTTCTTAGGAAGCAGGTTTTATGTCCTTTGGAGTAATTTCGTTAGAAGCGAATTTTTCTCTGTTCTGGTGTGATTTTTTTGGAAATGAAGTTTTTGTGATCTGCGGTGATTTCATTGGAAACGAATTTTTTGTGCTCTGGGGTGATTTCCTTTGAAGCGAATTTTTTGCGTTCTTGGGTAATTTCATTGGAAGCTAATTTTTTGTGTTCTCCGGTGATTTCTTTGTAAGCTAATTTTTTGTGATCTCGGGTGATTTCGATGGAAGCAAATTTTTTGTGATCTTTGTTGATTTTGTTGGAAATGATGTTTTTGTGATCGGGGTAATTTTTTGGAAGCGAACTTTTTTGTTCTGGGTTGATTTCGATTGAAGCGAATTTTTTTTGTGTTGTGGGGTGATTTCGTTGGAAGCGAATTCTTTGTGTTCTGGGGTAATATCTCTGGAAGCAGGTGTTATGTCCTTTGGAGTCATTTCGTTAGAAGCAAATTTTTCTCTTTTCTGGTGTGATTTCTTTGGAAATGAAGATTTTGTGATCTGGGGTGATTTCGTTGGAAGAGAATTTTTTGTGTTCTGGTGTGATTTCTTTGGAAACGAATTTTTTTCCTCTGTGGTGATTTCGTTGGAAGCATATTTTTGTGTTCTGGGGTAATTTGTTTGGAAGCAAATTTTTTGCATTCTCGGGTGATTTCGTTGGAAGCAAATTATTTGTGTTCTAGGGTGTTTTCGTTGAAAACGAATTTTTTGTGCTCTGGGGTGATTTTGTTGGAAGCAAATATTTTGTGTTCCTCTGGTGATTTCGATGGAAGTGAATTTTTTGTTTTCTGGGGTAATTTCATTGGAAGCAATTTTTTGTGGTCTGGGTTTATTTCGTTGTTAGCGAATTTTTTGAAGTATGGGGTGATTTCGTTGGAAGCGTGTTTTCTGTGCTCTGGGGTGATTTCGTTGTAAATGAATTTTTTGTGTTCTCGGGTGATTTCGATGGAAGCGAATTTTTTGTGGTCTGGGATGATATCGTTGTTAGCGAATTTTTTGAAGTATGGGGTGATTTATTTGGAAGCGTGTTTCCTGTGCTCTGGAGTCATTTTGATGGAAGCGAATTTTTTGTGTTCTGGGTTGATTTCGATCGAAGCGATTTTTTTGTGTTCTGGGGAGATTTCAGTGAGAGCGAATTTTTGGTGTACTGGGGTAATTTTGTTGGAAGAGGGTTTTATGTCCTTTGTAATCATTTCATTGGAAGCGAATTTTTCTCTGTTCTGGTGTGATTTTGTTGGAAACAGATTTTTTTTGCTCTGGAATGTTTTCGTTGTAAGAGAATGTTTTGTGTTCTGGGGTAATTTAATTGGAAGCGAATTTTTTGTGTGTGTGTGTTCTGGGGTGATTTTATTGGAAGGGAATTTTTTTGTCATCTGGGGTAATTTCGTTGGAAGCGGGTTTTATGTCCTTTGGAGTCATTTCGTTAAAAGCGAATTTTTCTCTGTTCTGGTGTATTTTCGTTGGAAATGAAGTTTTTGTGATCTGGGGTGATTTCGTTGGTAGCGAATTTTTTGTGGTCTGGTGTGATTTCTTTGGAAACAAACTTTTTGTGTTCTAGGGTGATTTGATGGAAGCGAGTTTTTTGTGTTCTGGGGTCATTTCGTTGGTAGCGTGTTTTCTGTGCTCAGGAGTCATTTCGTTGGAAGCGAATTTTTTGTGTTCTCGGTTGATTTCGATGGAAGCAAATTTTTGAAGTATGGTATCATTTTGTTCGAAGCTTGTTTTCTGTGCTCTTGAGTCATTAAGTTGGAAGCGAATTTTTTGTGTTCCAGGGTGATTTCGTTGGAAGCGAATTTTTTTGTGCTCTGGGATGATTACTTTGGAAGCGAATATTTGTGTTTTCAGGATATTTCTTTGGAAGCGAATTTTTTGTGTTCTTGGGTAATTTCGTTGGAAGCGAAATTTTTGTGTTCTCGGATGATTTCGATGGAAGCAAATTTTTAAAATATGGGGTCATATCGTTGGAAGCATGTTTTCAGTGCTCTGGAGTCATTTCTTTGGAAGTGAATTTTTCGTACTCTAGGGTGATTTCGTTCGAAGTGAATTTTTTGTGCTCTGGAATGATATCTTTGGAAGCGAATATGTGTGCTCTCAGGAGATTTTGTTGGAAAATAATTTTTTGTCTTCTGGGGTAATATCGTGGGAAGAGAATTTTTTGTGTTCTCGGTTGATTTAGATGGAAGCAAATTTTTGAAATAGGGGGTCATTTCGTTGGAAGCGTGTTTTCTGTGCTCTGGAATCATTTCGTTCGAAGCGAATTTTTTGTGCTCTGGCGTGTTTTCGTTGGAAGCGAATTTTTTGTGCTCTAGGAGGATATCTTTGGAGGAGAATATTTGTGTTCTCAGGAGGTTTCATTGGAAAAGAATTTTTTGTCTTCTGTTGTAATATCTTTGAAAGAGAATTTTTTGTGTTCTCCGGTCTTTTCGGTCGAAGCAAATATTTGAAGTAGGGGGTCATTTCATTGGAAGCGTGTTCTCTGTGCTAAGGAGTCATTTCGTAGGAAGCGAGCTTTTTGTCTTCTGGGGTGATTTCGTTGCAAGCAAATTTTTTGTGTTCAGGGTTAATTTCGTTGGAAGCGAATTTTTTGTGTTCTCAGGTGATTTGGATGGAAGCAAATTTTTGAAGTATGGGGTCATATCTTTGAAAGCATGTTTTCTGTGCTCTGGAATCATTTCTGTGGAAGGGAATTTTTCGTGCCCTGGGGTGATTTTGTTGGAAGCGAACTTTTTGTGTTCTCGGGTGATTTCGTTGAAAGCGAATTTTTAATGTTCTAGGGTGATTTCGTTGGAAGTGAATATTTTTCTGCTCTGGGGTGATTTGGTTGGATGCGAATTTTTTGGCTTCTGTGGTGATTTCGATGGAAGCGAATTTTTTATGTTCTAGGGTGTTTTCGTTGGATGCGATTTTTTGTGCTCTGGGGTGATTTCGTTGGAAGCGAATTTTTTTGTGTTCTCGGGTGATTTCGTTGAAAGGGAATTTTTGTGTTCTGGGGTAATTTCGTTGGAAGCGTATTTTTGTGTTCTCCGGTTTTTTCGATGGAAGCGAATTTTTTAAGTAGGGGGTCATTTCGTTGGAAGTGTGTTTTCTGTGCTCTGGAGTCATTTCGTAGGAAGCGAATTTTTTGTGTTCTCGGGTGATATTGATGGTAGCAAATTTTTGAAGTAAGGGATTATTTCGTTGGAAGCGTGTTTTCTGTGCTCAGGAGTAATTTCGTTGGAAGCGAAGTTTTTGTGTTCTGGGGTGATTTCGTTGGAAGCGAATATTTGTGTTCTCAGAAAATTTCGTTGCAAACAAATTTTTAGTGTTCTGGGGTTATTTCTTTGGAAGCAACTTTTTTATGTTCTCTGGTTTTTCGATGGAAGCAAATTTTTGAAGTAGGGGGTCATTTCGTTGGAATGGTGTTTTCTGTGCTCTGGAGTCATTTCGTTGGAAGGGAATTTTTTGTGCTCTGGGGGGATTTTGTTGGAAGCCAATTTTTTGTGTTCTCGGGTGACTTCATTGAAAGCTAATTTTTGTGTTCTAGTGTGATTTCGTGTGAAGCGAATTTTTTTGTGCTCTAGGATGATTTCTTTGGAAGCGAACATTTGTGTTCCCAGGAGATTTCGTTGGAAGCGAATTTATTCTGTTCTGGGGTAATTTCGTTGGAAGCGAATTTTTTGTGTTCTCGGGTGATTTCGATGGAAGCAAATTTTTCAAATATGGGGTCAATTCATTGTAAGCGTGTTTTCTGTGCCCTGGAGTCATTTCGTTGGAAGCAAATTTTTTGTGTTCTGGTGTGCTTTCGTTGAAACGAATATGTGTGTTCTCTGAAAATTTCGTTGCAAGCGAATTTTTTGTGTTCTGGGGTAATTTCTTTGGAAGCGAATTTTTTATGTTCTCCGGTTTTTCGATGGCAGCAAATTTTTTAAGTAGAGGGTCATTTCGTTGGAATCATGTTTTATGTGCTCTGGAGTCATTTCCTTGGAAGGGAATTTTTTGTGCTCTGGGGTGATTTCATTTTAAGCTAATTTTTTTGTGTTCTAGCGTGATTTCGTTGGAAGCGAATTTTTTGTGTTCTGGGGTTATTTCGATGGAAGCAAATATTTTCTGTTCTGTGGTAATTTCGTTGGACGTGAATTTTTTGTGTTCTCGGGTGATTTCGTTGAAAGGGAATTTTTGTGTTCTCGGGTGATTTCGTTGTAAACGAATTTTTTGTGTTCTGGGATGATTTCTTTGGAAGCGAATATTTGTGTTCCCAGGAGATTTCGTTGGAAGCGATTTTTTTGTGTTCTGGGGTAATTTCGTTGGAAGCGAATTTTTTGTATTCTACGGGTTTTTCGATGGAACCAAATTTTTGAAGTAGGGGGTCATTTCGTTGGAACTGTGTTTTCTGTGCTCTGGAGTCATTTCGTTGGCAGCGAATTTTTTGTGCTCTTGGGTGATTTATTTGGAAGCGAATTTTTTATGTACTAGGGTGATTTCTTTGGAAGTGAATTTTTTCTGCTCTGGGGTGATTTGTTTGGAAGTGAATTTTTTGTCTTCTGTGGTGATTTCAATGGAAGCGAATATTTTATGTTCTACGGTGATTTCGTTGGAAGCGAATTTTTTATGCTCTGGGATGTTATTTTTGGAAGCGTATATTTGTGCTCTCAGGAGATTTCATTGGAAAAGAATTTTTTGTGTTTTGGGATAAATTCGTTGGAAGCGAATTTTTTGTGTTCTGGTGTGATTTCGATGGAAACAAATTTTTTAAGTGGTGGTCATTTCGTTGGAAGCGGGTTTTCTGTACTCTGGATTCATTTCGTTGGAAGCAAATTTTTTGTGCTGTGGGGTGATTTCGTTGGAAGCGAATTTTTTCTGTTCTCGGGTGATTTTGATGGAAGCAAATTTTTGAAGTATGGGGTCATATCGTTGGAAACGAATTTTTTGTGTTCTCGGGTGATTTCGTTGGAAGTGAATTTTTTCTGCTCTGGGGTGATTTGGTTGGAAGCCAATTTTTTGTCTTCTGTGGTGATTTCGATGGAAGCGAATTTTTTTGTTCTAGGTTGATTTCGTTGGAAGCGAATTTTTTGTGCTCTGGGGTGATTTTGTTGGAAGCGAAATTTTTGTATTCTCGGTTGATTTCGTTGAAAGGGAATTTTTGCGTTCTAGGGTGATTTCGTTGGAAGCAAATTTTTTTTATTCTGGGGTGATTTCGATGGAAGCAAATTTTTTTCTGTTCTGTGATAATTTCGTTGGACGTGAATTTTTTGTGTTATCGGGTGCTTTCGTTGGAAGCTAATTATTTCTGTTCTGGGATGATTTCTTTGGAAGCGAATATTTGTGTTCTCAGGGGATTTCATTGGAAAAGAATTATTTGTCTTCTGGGGTAATCTCGTTGGAAGAGAATTTTTGTGTTCTCCGGTTTATTCGATGGAAGCAAATTTTTGAAGTAGGGGGTCATTTCGTTGGAAGCGTGTTTTCTGAGCCCTGGAATCATTTCGTTGGAAGCTTGTTTTCTGTGCTCTGGATTCATTTCGTTGGAAGCCTATTTTTTGTGTTCAGGGGTAATTTCGATGGAAGCTAATTTTTTGTGTTCTCTGGTTTTTTCAATGTAAGCAAATTATTGAAATAGGGGGTCATTTCATTGGAAGCGTGTTTTCTGTGATCTGGAGTCATTTCATTGGAAGCGAATTTTTTGTGTTCTGGGGTGATTTCGTTGGAAGCGAATATATGTGTTCTCAGAAGATTTCGTTGAAAGCGAATTTTTTGTGCTCTGGGGTGATTGCTTTGGAAGCGAATATTTGTGTTCTCAGGAGACTTCGTTGCAAGAGAATTTTTTGTGTTCTGGGGTAATTTCGTTGGAAGCGTATTTTTTTGTTCTCCGGTTTTTTCGATGGAAGCGAATTTTTTAAGTAGGGGGTCATTTCGTTGGAAGCGTGTTTTCTGTGCTCTGGAGTGATTTCGTTTGAAGCGAATTTTTTGTGTTCTCTGGTGATTTCGAAGGAAGCAAATTTTTGAAGTATGAGATCATTTTGTTGAAAGCATGTTTTCTGTGCTCTGGAGTAATTTCGCTGGAAGCGAATTTTTTGTTCTGGAGTGATTTCGTTGGAAGCGAATATTTGTGTTCTCAGAAAATTTCGTTGCAAGCGAATTTTTTTGTTCTGGGGTGATTTCGTTGGAAGCGAATATTTGTGTTCTCAGAAAATTTCGTTGCAAGCGAATTTTTTTGTGTTCTGGGGTAATTTCTTTGGAAGCGAATTTTTTATGTTCTCCGGTTTTTCGATGGAATCAAATTTTTTAAGTAGAGGGTCATTTCGTTGGAAGCTTATTTTCTGTGCTCTGGAGTCCTTTTCGTTGGAAGGGAACTTTTTGTGTTCTGGGGTGATTTCGTTGGAAGCGAATTTTTTGTGTTCTCGGGTGATTTAATTGAAAGGGACTTTTTGCGTTCTAGGGTGATTTCGTTGGAAACGAATCTTTTGTGCTCTGGGACGATTTCGTTGAAAGCGAATATTTGTGTTCTCAGGAGATTTCATTGCAAGCGAATTTTTTGTGTTCTGGGGTGATTTCATTGGAAGCGAATTTTTTGTGTTCTCGGGTGAATTCTTTGAAAGGAAATTTTGTGTTTTCGGGTGATTTCGTTGAAAAAGCTAAGTTTTTGTGTTGTAGCGTGATTTCGTTGGAAGAAAATTTTTTTTTTATTCTGGGGTGATTTCGATGGAAGCAAATTTTTTTCTGTTCTGTGATAATTTCTTTGGACGTGAATTTTTTGTGTTATCGGGGGCTTTTGTTGGAAGCGAATTTTTTTGTGCTCTGGGATGGTTTTTTCGGAAGCGAATATTTGTGTTCTCAGGAGATTTCGTTGGAAAAGAATTTTTTGTCTTCTGGGGTAATCTCGTTGGAAGAGAATTTTTTGTGTTCTCCGGTTTATTCGATGGAAGCAAATTTTTGAAGGAGGGGGTCATTTCGTTGGAAGCGTGTTTTCTGAGCCCTGGAATCATTTCGTTGAAAAGAGTTTTTTGTGCTCTGGGGTGATTTCATTGGAAACAAATATTTGTGTCCTCAGGAGATTTCGTTGGAAAAGAAATTTTTGTCTTTTGAGGTAATTTCGTTGGAAGGGAATTTTTTGTGTTCTCAGATTATTTCAATGGAAGCAAATTTTTGAAGTATGGGATCATTTTGTTGGAAGCTTGTTTTCTGTGCTCTGGATTCATTTCGTTGGAAGCCTATTTTTTGTGTTCAGGGGTAATTTCGATGGAAGCTAATTTTTTGTGTTCTCTGGTTTTTTCAATGGAAGCAAATTATTGAAATAGGGGGTCATTTCATTGGAAGCGTGTTTTCTGTGATCTGGAGTCATTTCATTGGAAGCGAATTTTTTGTGTTCTGGGGTGATTTCGTTGGAAGCGAATATATGTGTACTCAGAAGATTTCGTTGAAAGCAAATTTTTTGTGCTCTGGGGTGATTGCTTTGGAAGCGAATATTTGTGTTCTCAGGAGACTTCGTTGCAAGAGAATTTTTTGTGTTCTGGGGTAATTTCGTTGGAAGCGTATTTTTGTGTTCTCCGGTTTTTTTGATGGAAGCGAATTTTTTAAGTAGGGGGTCACTTCGTTGGAAGCTTGTTTTCTGTGCTCTGGAGTCATTTCGTTGGAAGTGAATTTTTTGTGTTCTCTGGTGATTTCGAAGGAAGCAAATTTTTGAAGTATGAGATCATTTTGTTGAAAGCATGTTTTCTGTGCTCTGGAGTAATTTCGCTGGAAGCGAATTTTTTGTGTTCTCTGGTGATTTCGAAGGAAGCAAATTTTTGAAGTATGAGATCATTTTGTTGAAAGCATGTTTTCTGTGCTCTGGAGTAATTTCGCTGGAAGCGAATTTTTTTTGTTCTGGAGTGATTTCGTTGGAAGCGAATATTTGTGTTCTCAGAAAATTTCGTTGGAAGCGAATTTTTTGTGTTCTGGGGTAATTTTGTTGGAAGCTAATTTTTTGTGTTCTCCGGTTTTTTCAATGGAAGCAAATTATTGAAATAGGGGGTCATTTCATTGGAAGCGTGTTTTCTGTGATCTGGAGTCATTTCATTGGAAGCGAATTTTTTCTGTTCTGGGGTGATTTCGTTGGAAGCGAATATATGTGTTCTCAGAAGATTTCGTTGAAAGCGAATTTTTTGTGCTCTGGGGTGATTTCTTTGGAAGCGAATATTTGTGTTCTCAGGAGATTTCATTGCAAGCGAATTTTTTGTGTTCTGGTGTAATTTCGTTGGAAGCATATTTTTGTGTTCTCCGGTTTTTTCGATGGAAGCGAATTTTTTAAGTAGGGGGTCATTTCGTTTGAAGCGTGTTTTCTGTGCTCTGGAGTCATTTCGTTGGAAGAGAATTTTTTGTGCTCAGGGGTGATTTCATTGAACGCTAATTTTTTGGGTTCTAGCGTGATTTCATTGGAAGAGAATTTTTTGTGTTCTCGGGTGATTTCTTTGAAAGGAAATTTTGTGTTCTCGGGTGATTTCGTTGAAAAAGCTAATTTTTTGTGTTCTAGCGTCATTTCGTTGGAAGCAAATTTTTTTTATTCTGGGGTGATTTCGATGGAAGCAAATTTTTTTCTCTTCTGTGATAATTTCGTTGGACATGAATTTTTTGTGTTATCGGGTGCTTTCGTTGGAAGCGAATTTTTTTGTGCTCTGTGATGATTTCTTTGGAAGCGAATATTTGTGTTCTCAGGAGATTTCATTGGAAAAGAATTTTTTGTCTACTGGGGTAATCTCGTTGGAAGAGAATTTTTTGTTCTCCGGTTTATTCGAAGGAAGCAAATTTTTGAAGTAGGCGGTCATTTCGTTGCAAGCGTGTTTTCTGTGCTCTGGAGTCATTTCGTTGGATGCGAATTTTTTGTGCTTTGGTGTGATTTCGCTGGAAGCGAATATTTGTGTTCTCAGGAGATTTCGTTGCAAGCGAATTTTTTGTGTTCTGGGGTGATTTCGTTGGAAGTGAATTTTTTGTGTTCTGAGGTGATTTTGATGGAAACAACTTTTTGAAGTAGGGGGTAATTTCGTTGGAAGCGTGCTTTCTGTGCCCTGGAGTCATTTCGTTGGAAACGACTTTTTTGTGCTCTGGGGTGATTTCATTGGAAACGAATATTTGTGTTCTCAGGAGATTTCGTTGCAAGCGAATTTTTTGTGTTCTGGGGTAATTTCTTTGGAAGCGAATTTTTTGTATTCTCAGGTGATATCGTTGAAAGTGAATTTTTTATATTCTAGGGTGATTTCTTTGGAAGCGAGTTTTTTGTGCTCTGGGGTGAGTTCGTTGGAAGCGAATATTTGTGTTCTCAAGAGGTTTCGTTGGAAAAGAAATTTTTGTCTTCTGGGGTAATTTAGTTGGAAGCGAATTTTTTGTGTTCTCAGGTGATTTACATGGAAGCAAATATTTGAAATAGGTGGTCATTTCGTTGGATTCATGTTTTCTGTGCTCTGGAGTCCTCTCGTTGGATGGTAATTTTTTGTGCTCTGGGGTTATTTCGTTGGAAGGAATTTCTTGTAATCTGGGGTAATTTCGTTGGAATCGAATTTTTTGTGTTCTCGGGTGATTTTGATCGAAGCGAATTTTTCATATTCTTGGATTATTTCTTTGGAAGCGAATTTTTTATATTCTTGGGTTATTTCTTTGGAAGCGAATTTTTTTGTATTCTGTGGTGATTTCGTTGGAAGCGAATGTTTTGTACTCTGGGGTAATTTCGTTGGAAGCGAATTTTTTGTTCTCTGGGATGATATCTTTGGAAGCGAATATTTGTGTTCTCACGAGATTTCGTTGGAAAAGAATTTTTTGTCTCTGGGGTAATATTGTTGGAAGAGAATTTTTTGTGTTCTCCGGTCTTTTCGATGGAAGCAAATTTTGAAATAGTGTGTCATTTCTTTGGAAGCGTGTTTTCTGTGCTCTGGAGTCAACTCATTGGAAGCGAAATTTTTTTCTCTGGGGTGATTTCGTTGGAAGCGAATTTTTTTTTGTTCTCGGGTGATTTCTTTGAAAGGGAATTTTTGTGTTCTAGGGTGATTTCGTTAGAAGCGAATTTTTTGTGTTCTGGGGTGATTTCGTTGGAAGCCAATATTTGTGTTCTTGGGTGATTTTGTTGGAAGGGAATTTTTGTACTCTGGGGTGATTTCTTTGGAAGCAAATTTTTTGTGCTAAGGGTGATTTCTTTGGAAGCGAATATTTGTGTTCTTAGGAGATTTCGTTGGAAGCAAATTTTTTTTCTTCTGTGGTAATATCGTTGGAAGCGAATTTTTTGTGTTCTGGGGTGATTTCGTGAAAGGCGAATTCTTTGTGTCTCCGGTTTTTTTGAATGAAGCAAATTTTTGAAATAGGGGGTCATTTCGTTGGAAGCGTGTTTTTTTATGTGCTCTGGAGTCTTTTCGTTGGACGTGAATTTTTGTGTTTTGCGGTGATTTCGATGGAAGCGAAATTTTTGTTTCCTGGGGTCATTTCATTGGAAGTGTGTTTTCTGTGCTCTGGAGTCATTTCGTTGGATGCGAATTTTTTGTGTTCTAGGATGATTTCGTTGGAAGCGAATTTTTTGTGTTCTCGAGTGATTCCGTTGGTAGCGTTTTTTCTGTGTTCTGGAGTCATTTCGTTGGAAGCGAAATTTTTGTGTTCTGCGGTGATTTCTTTGGGAGCAAATTTTTTGTGTTCTGGGGTGATTTTGTTGGAAGCGAATTTTTGTGTTCTGGGGTGATTTCTTTGGAAGCAAAGTTTTGTGTTCTGGGGTGATTTCGATGGAAGCGAAATTTTTGTGTTCTGGGGTGATTTCGATGGAAGCAAATTTTTTTTGTTCTGGGGTAATTTCGTTGTTAGCAAATATATGCGTACTCAGGTGATTTTATTCAGTTCTGGGGTAATTTCGTTGGAAGCCAATATTTGTGTTCTTGGGTGATTTTGTTGGAAGGGAATTTTTGGTGCTCTGGGTTGATTCGGTTGGAAGTAATTTTTTTCTATTCTGGGTTAATTTTTTTGGATGCGAATTTTTTGTGTTCTTTGGTTTTCGTCGGAAGTGAATATTTGTGTTCTCAGGAGATTTCGTTGCAAGCTAATTTTTTGTGTTTTGGTGTAATTTCATTGGAAGCTAATTTTTTGTGTTCGCTGGTTGTTTCGATGGAAGAAAATTTTTCAAGTAGGGGGTCATTTCGTTGGAAGCGTGTTTTCTGTGCTTTGGAGTCTTTTCATTGGAGGTGAATTTTTGTGTTTTGCGGTGATTTCGATGGAAGCGAATTTTTTATGTTCTAGGGTGATTTCGTTGGAAGCGAAATTTTTGTTTTCTGGGGTCATTTCATTGGAAGCGTGTTTTCTGTCCTCTGGAGTCATTTCGTTGGGAGCGAATTTTTTATGTTCTCCGGTTTTTTCGATGGAAGCAAATTTTGGAATTAGGGGGTCATTTCGTTGGAAGCGTGTTTTCTGTGCTCTGGAGTCATTTTATTGGAAGCGAATTTTTTATGTTCTGGGGTGATTTCGTTGGAAGCAAATATATGTGTTCTCAGAAGATTTCGTTGCAAGCGAATTTTTTGTGTTCTGGGGTAATTTCGTGGGAAGCGAATTTTTTATGTTCTCCGGTTTTTCGATGGAGTCATTTCGTTCGAAGGGAATTTTTTGTGCTCTGGGGTGATTTCATTGAAAGCTAATTTTCGTTGGAAGAGAATTTTTTCTGTTCTGTGATAATTTCGCTGGACATGATTTTTTTGTGTTATCAGATGATTTCGTTGAAAGGGAATTTTTTTTGTTCTAGGTTGATTTCGTAGGGAGCGAATTTTTTTGTGCTCTGGGATGATTTCCTTGGAAGCGAATTTTTGTGTTCTCAGGAGATTTCGTTGAAAAGAATTTTTTGTGTTCTGGGGTAATTTTGTTGGAAGCGAATTTTTTGTGCTCTGGGATGATATCTTTGGAAGCAAATGTTTGTGTTCTGATGTAATTACGGTAGAAGACAATGTTTTGTGTTTTGGGGTGATTTCATTGGAAGCGTGTTTTCTGTGCTCTGGAGTCCTTTCGTTGGAAGCGAACATTTATGTTCTCAGGAGATTTCATTGCAAGCGAATTTTTTGTGCTCTGGGGTGATTTCATTGGAAGCGAATTTTTTGTGTTCTCGGGTGATTTCGTTGAAAAAGCTAATTTTTTGTGTTCTAGCGTGATTTCGTTGGAAGTGAATTTTTTGTGTTCTGGTGTGATTACATTGGGAACGAATATTTCGTGCTCTGTGGTGACTACGATAGAAGCAAATTTTTTCTATCCTGGGGTAATTTCGTTGAAAGGGAATTTTTTGTGTTCTAGGATGATTTCGTTGATATCGAATTTTTTGTGCTTTAGGGTGATTTCGTTGCAAGCGAATTTTTTGTACTCTGGGGTGATTTCGTTGGAAGCAAATGTTTTCTGCTCTGGGATAATTTCGTTGGACGAGAATATTTTTAAGTATGGGGTGATTTTGTTAGAAGCGTGTTTTCTGTGCTCAGGAGTCATTTCGTTGGAAGCGAATGTTTTATGTTCTGGGGAGATTTCATTGGAAGCGAATTTTTTGTGTTCTCGGGTGATTTCGATGGAAGCAAATGTTTGAAGTAGGGGGTCATTTCGTTCGAAGCTTGTTTTCTAGTTTTGGAGTCATTTCGTTGGAAGCAAATTTTTTGTGCTCTGGGGTGATTTCGTTGGAAGCAAATTTTTTGTGTTCTGGGGTAATTTCATTGGAAACGAATTTTTTGTGCTCTGGGGCGATTTTGTTGGAAGAGTGTTTCTTGTGTTCTGGGGTAATTTCGTTGTAATTGAATTTTTGTGCTCTGGGGTGATCTCGTTGAAAGGAAAAGATTTTGTTCTGGGGTGATTTTGTTGGAAGCGAATTTTTTTGAAGTATGGGTTTCTTTCGTAGGTAGGGTGTTTTCTGTTCTCTAGAGTAATTTTTTGGAAGCAAATTTTTTGTGTTCTGGGGTGATTTCGTTGGAGGCGAATTCTTTGTGTCTCCGGTTTTTTTGAATGAAGCAAATTTTTGAAATAGGGGGTCATTTCATTGGAAGCGTGCTTTCTGTGCTCTGGAGTCATTTCGTTGGATGCGAATTTTTTGTGTTCTAGGATGATTTCGTTGGAAGCGAATTTTTTGTGTTCTAGGGTGATTTCGTTGGAAGTGAAATTTTTGTTTTCTGGGGTCATTTCATTGGAAGCGTGTTTTCTATGCTCTGGAGTCATTTCTTTCTAAGCGAATTTTTTATGTTCTCCGGTTTTTTCGATGGAAGCAAATTTTGAATTAGGGGGTCGTTTCGTTGGAAGCATGTTTTCTGTGATCTTGAGTCATTTCATTGGAAGCGAATTTTTTGTGTTCTGGGGTGATTTCGTTGGAAGCGAATATATGTGTTCTCAGAAGATTGCGTTGCAAGCGAATTTTTTGTGCTCTGGGGTGATTTCTTTGGAAGCGAATATTTGTGTTCTCAGGAGATTTCCTTCCAAGCAAATTTTTTGTGTTCTGGGGTAATTTCTTTGGAAGCGTATTTTTGTGTTTTCCGGTTTTTTCGATGAAAGCGATTTTTTGAAGTAGGGGGTCATTTTGTTGGAAGCGTGTTTTCTGTGCTCTGGAGTCATTTCGTTGGAAGCGAATTTTTTTGTTCTGGGGTGATTTCGTTGGAAGTGAATATTTGTGTTCTCAGAAAATTTCGTTGCAAGATAATTTTTTGTGTTCTGGGGTAATTTCGGTGGAAGCGAATTTTTTATGTTCTCCGTTTTTTCGATGGAAGCGTGTTTTCTGTGCTCTGGAGTCATTTCGTTGGAAGCGAAATTTTTGTATTCTGGGGTGATTTCAATGGAAGCCAATATTTGTGTTCTCGGGTGATTTTGTTGGAAGGGAATTTTTGTACTCTGGGGTGATTTCTTTGGAAGCAAATTTTTTGTGCTCTGGGATGATTTCTTTGGAAGCCAATATTTGTATTCTCAATAGATTTCTTTAGAAGTGAATTTTTTGTGTTCAGGGGTAATTTCGTTGGAAGTGAATTTTATGTGTTCTCTGGTCTTTTCGATGGAAGAAAATTTTTGAAGTCTGAGGTCATTTCTTTGGAAACGAATTTTTTATGTTTTCGGGTGATTTCGATGGAAACAAATTTTTGAAGTATGGGGTCATTTCTTTGCAAGCGTGTTTTCTGTGCTCTGGAGTCACTTCGTTGTAAGCGAATTTTTTGTGCTCTAGTGTGATTTCTTTGGAAGCGAATATTTGTGTTCTCCGAAGATTTGGTTGCAAGCGAATTTTTTGTTTTCTTGGGTAATTTCGTAGGAAGCGAATTTTTTGTGTTCTACTGTTTTTCGCTGGAAGAAAATTTTTGACGTAGGGGGTCATTTCGTTGGAAGAGAATTTTTTGTGCTCTGGGGTGATTTCGTTGGAAGCGAATTTTTTGTATCCCCTGTTCATTTTGTTAAAAGCGAAGTTTTTATGTTCCAGCGTGATTTCGTTGTAAGCAATTTTTTTGTGCTCTGGGGTATTTGGTTGGAAGCGCATATTTTGTCTTCTCTGGTGATTTCGATTGAAGCGAATTTTTTATGTTATAGGGTCATTTTACGGGAAGCGAATTTTTTGTGCTCTGTGGTGATTACGTTGGAAGTGAAATTTTTTCTCGGGTGATTTCGTTGAAAGCGAATTTTTTGTGTTCAAGGTGATTTTGTTGGCAGTGAATTTTTTGATCTGGGGTCATTTCTTTGGAAGCGTGTTTTCTGTGCTCTGGAGTCATTTCTTTGGAAGCTAATTTTTTGTGCTCTGTGGTGATTTCGTTGGAAGCGAATTTTTTTTGTTCTCGGGTGTTTTCGTTGAAAGAGAATTTTTTATGTTCTAGGGTGATTTCGTTGGAAGCGAATTTTTTGTGCTAAGGGTGATTTCTTTGGAAGCGAATATTTGTGTTCTCAGGAGATTTCGTTGGAAGCGAATTTTTTTTCTTCTGGGGTAATATCGTTGGAAGCGAATTTTTTGTGTTCTTGGGTATTTAGTTGGAAGCGAATTTTTTGTGTTCTGGTGTGATAACATTGGGAATGAATATTTCGTGCTCTGTGGTGACTACGATAGAAGCAAATTTTTTCTCTCCTGGGGTAATTTCGTTGAAAGTGAATTTTTTGTGCTCTAGGATGATTTCGTTGATATCGAATTTTTTGTGCTTTAGGGTGATTTTGTTGAAAGCGAATTTTTTGTGCTTTGGGGTGATTTCGTTGGAAGCAAATGTTTTCTGCTCTGGGATAATTTCGTTGGACGAGAATATTTTTAAGTATGGGGTGATTTTGTTAGAAGCGTGTTTTCTGTGCTCAGGAGTCATTTCGTTGGAAGCGAATGTTTTATGTTCTGGGGTGATTTTGTTGGAAGCGAATTTTTTGTGTTCTCGGGTGATTTCGATGGAAGCAAATGTTTGAAGTAGGGGGTCATTTCGTTCGAAGCGTGTTTTCTAGCTATGGAGTCATTTCGTTGGAAGCAAATTTTTTGTGCTCTGGGGTGATTTCGTTGGAAGCGAATTTTTTGTGTTCTGGGGTAATTTCATTGGAAGCAAATTTTTTGTGTTCTCGGGTGATTTTGTAGAAAGCCAATTTTTTGTGTTCCAGGGTGATTTCGTTGGAAACGAATTTTTTGTGCTCTGGGGCGATTTTGTTGGAAGAGTATTTCTTGTGTTCTGGGGTAATTTTGTTGTAATCGAATTTTTTGAGCTCTGGGGTGATTTCGTTGAAAGAAAAAGATTTTGTTCTGAGGTGATTTTGTTGGAAGCGAATTTTTTGTGTTCTGGGGTGATTTCGTTGGAGGCGAATTCTTTGTGTCTCCGGTTTTTTCGAATGAAGCAAATTTTTGAAATAGGGGGTCATTTCGTTGGAAGAGTGTTTTCTGTGCTCTGGAGTCTTTTTATTGGATGTGAATTTTTGTCTTTTGCGGTGATTTCGATGGAAGCGAAATTTTTGTTTTCTGGGGTCATTTCATTGGAACCGTGTTTTCTGTGCTCTGGAGTCATTTCATTGGATGCGAATTTTTTGTGTTCTAGGATGATTTCGTTGGAAACGAATTTTTTGTGTTTTCGGGTGATTTCGTTGGTAGCGTTTTTTCTGTGTTCTGGAGTCATTTCGTTGGAAGCGAACTTTTTGTGTTCTGCGGTGATTTCTTTGGGAGCAAAGTTTTGTGTTCTTGGGTGATTTCGAAGGAAGCAAATTTTTTCAGTTCTGGGGTAATTTCGTTGGAAGCCAATATTTGTGTTCCTGGGTGATTTTGTTGGAAGGGATTTTTTTGTGCTCTGGGTTGATTTGGTTGGAAGTAATTTTTTTCTATTCTGGGGTAATTTCGTTGGATGCGAATTTTTTGTGTTCTTCGGTGATTTCGTTGGAAGCGAATATTTGTGTTTTTGCTTGATTTGGTCGGAAGCAAATATTTGTGTTCTCAGGAGATTTCGTTGCAAGCTAATTTTTTGTCTTTTGGGGTAATTTCATTGGAAGCTAATTTTTTGTGTTCGCTGGTTTTTCCGATGGAAGAAAATTTTTCAAGTAGGGGGTCATTTCGTTGGAAGTGTGTTTTCTGTGCTCTGGAGTATTTTCGTTGGATGTGAATTTTTGTGTTTTGCGGTGATTTCGATGGAAGCGAATTTTTTATGTTCTAGGGTGATTTCGTTGGAAGTGAAATTTTTGTTTTCTGGGGTCATTTCATTGGAAGCGTGTTTTCTGTGCTCTGGAGTCATTTCTTTGGAAGCGAATTTTTTGTGTTCTCGGGTGATTTCGTTGAAAGCGAATTTTTTATGTTCTAGGGTGATTTTGTTGGAAGCAATTTTTGTGCTCAGGAGGGCTTTAGTTGGAAGCATGTTTTCTCTGCTCTGGAGTCATTTCTTTGGAAGCAAATTTTTTGTGCTCTGGGGTGATTTTGTTGGAAGCGAATTTTTTGTGTTCTCTGGTTTTTTTCAATTGAAGCAAATTTTTGAAGTAGGGGGTCATTTCGTTGGAAGCGTGTTTTCATTGCTCTGGAGTCATTTGTTGGAAGCCAATTTTTTGTGCTCTGGGGTGATTTCTATGGAAGCAAATTTTTTGTGTTCTCTGGTGATTTCGTTGAAAGCGAATATTTGTGTTCCCAGGTGATTTCATTGGAAGCGAATTTTTTGTCTTCTGGGGTAATATCGTTGGAAGAGAATTTTTTGTGTTCTCCGGTTTTTTCGATGGAAGGAAATTTTTGAAATACGGGGTCATTTCGTTGGAAGCATGTTTTCTGTGCTCTGGAGTCACTTCGTTGGAAGCGAATTTTTTGTGCTCTGGGGTGATTTCGTTGGAAGCGAATTTTTTGTGTTCTCGCGTGATTTCGTTGAAAGGGAATTTTTGCGTTCTAGGGTGATTTCGTTGGAAGGGAATATTTTGTGCTCTGGGATGATATTTTTGGAAGTGAAAATTTGTGTTCTCAGGAGATTTCGTTGGAAAAGAATTTTTTGTCTTCTGGGGTAATATCGTTGGAAGAGAATTTTTTGTGTTCTCCGGTTTTTTCGATGGAAGCAAATTTTTGAAGTAGGGGGTCATTTCGTTTGTAGCGTGTTTTCTGTGCTCTGGAGTTGTTTCTTTGGAAGCGAATTTTTTGTGTTCTGGGGTGATTTCTTTGGAAGCGAATTTTTTGTGTTCTGTGGTAATTTCGTTGGAAGCGAATTTTTTGTGCTTTGGGGTGATTTCGTTGGAAGCGAATTTCTTGTGTTCTGGGGTATTTTAGTTGGAAGCTATTTTTTTGTGTTTTAAGGTGATTTCGATGGAAGCAAATTTTTGAAGTATGGGTAATTTCATTGGAAGCGAATTTTTTGTGTTCTCGGGTGATTTCGGTGGTCCATAATTTCTTGTGTTCTGGGTAGATGTCGTTGGAAGCAAATTTTTTGTGTTCTGGGGTAAGTTCGTTGGAAGCAAATTTTTTGTGTTTTGGGGCGATTTCGTTGTAAGCATGTTTTCTGTGCATTGGAGTCATTTCCTTGGAAGCAAATTTTTTGTGTTCTGGGGTGATTTTGTTGGAAGCGAATTTTTTGTGTTCTAGGGTGATTTCTTTGGAAGCAATTTTTTGTGTTCTGTGGGAATTTCGTTGGAAGCGAATTTTTTGTGTTCTGGGGGATTTCGATGGAAGTAAAAATTTTCCGTTCTGGGGTAATTTCGTTGGAATCCAATATTTGTGTTCTCGGGTGATTTTTTTGGAAGGGAATTTTTCGTGCTCTGGCTTGATTTGGGTGGAAGTAAATTTATCTATTCTGGGGTAATTTCTTTGGAAGCGAATTTTTTCTGTTCTCGGGTGATTTGGATAGAAGCACATTGTTTGTGTTCTGGGTTGATTTTGTTGGAAGCGAATTTTTTGTGCTCTTGGGTGATTTCATTGGAAGCGTGTTTTCTGTGTTTTGGAGTCATTTCGTTGGAAGGGAAATTTTTATGTTCTGTGTGATTTCTTTGGATGCGAATTTTTTGTGTTCTGGGTTGATTTCGTTGGACGCGAATTTTTTGTGTTCTCAGGTGATTTCGTTGAAAGTGAATTTTTTTTTTTTTTTTTTTTTTTGCCTTGGGTAAATTCGTTGGAAGCAAATTTTCTGTGTTCTGGGTTGATTTCGTTGGAAGCGAATTTTTTGTGTTCTGGGGCAATTTAGTTGGAAGCGAATTTTTTTGAAGTATGGGGTGATTTCATTGGAAGCATGTTTTCTGTGCTCTGGAGTCATTTCTTTGGAATAAAATTTTTTGTGTTCTGGGGTGATTTCGTTGGAAGCGAATTTTTTGTGTTCTTAGGTGATTTCGATGGAAGCAAATTTTTGAAGTATGGGCTCATTTCGTTGAAAGCGAATTTTTTGTGCTTGGTGTGATTTTGTTGGAAGCGAATTTTTTGTGCTCTGGGGTGATTTCTTTGGAAGCGGATATTTGTCTTCTCAGGACATTTCTTTGCAAGTGAATTTTTTGTGTTCTGGGGTAATTTCGTGGAAGTGAATTTTTTGTGTTCTGGGGTGATTTTGATGGAAGTGAATATTTTGTGTTCTGGGTTGATTTCGTTGGAAGAGAATTTTTTGTGTTCTGGGGCAATTTTTTGAAAGCGAATTTTTTTGAATTATGGGGTGATTTTGTTGGAAGCGTATTTTCTGTGCATTGGAGTCATTTCTTTGGAAGCAAATTTTTTCTGTTCTCAGGTGATTTGGATAGAAGCAAATTTTTTGTGTTCTAGGTTGATTTCGTTGGAAGCGAATTTTTTGTGCTCTGGGGTGATTTCATTGGAAGCGTGTTTT
Source organism: Meriones unguiculatus (assembly GCF_030254825.1). NCBI lineage: Eukaryota > Metazoa > Chordata > Mammalia > Rodentia > Muridae > Meriones > Meriones unguiculatus. Next base: position 81,342,074 of record NC_083353.1, on the reverse strand, counting down.
CTGTGTTTTGGAGTCATTTCATTGGAAGGGAAATTTTTGTGTTCTGAGTGATTTCTTTGGATGCGAATTTTTTGTGTTCTGGGTTGATTTCATTGGACACGAGTTTTTTGTGTTCTCAGGTGATTTCGTTGAAAGTGAAATTTTTTTCCTTAGGGTTATTTCGTTGGAAGCGAATTTTTGGTGCTCTGGGGTGATTTCTTTGGAAGCGAATATTTGTGTTCTCAGGAGATTTTGTTGGAAAACAATTTTTTGATTTTAGGGTGATTTCATTGGAAGCTAATATTTGTGTTCCCGTGTGATTTCGTTAGAAGCGAATTTTTTCTGTTCTCGGGTGATTTCGATGGAAGCAAATTTTTTGTGTTCTGGGTTGATTTCGTTGGAAGCGAATTTTTTGTGTTCTGGGGCAATTTAGTTGGAAGAGAATTTTTCTGAATTATGGGGTGATTTCATTGGAAGCATGTTTTCTGTGCTCTGGAGTCATTTCTTTGGAAGCAAATTTTTTGTGTTCTGGGGTGATTTCCTTGGAAGCGAATTTTTGTGTTCTGGGGTAATTTCTTTGGAAGCGAATTTTTTGTGTTCTCGGGTGATTTCGATGAAGCAAATTTTTCAAGTATGGGCTCATTTCATTGAAAGCGAATTTTTTGTGCTTGGGGTGATTTCGTTGGAAGTGAATTTTTTGTGCTCTGGGGTGATTTCTTTGGAAGCGAATATTTGTCTTCTCAGGAGATTTCTTTGCAAGCGAATTTTTTGTGTTCTGGGGTAATTTCGTTGGAAGCGAATTTTTTGTGTTCTGAGGTAATTTCGATGGAAGCAAATTTTTGAAGTATAGGGACATTTCGTTGGAAGCGAATTTTTTATGTTCCTGGGTGATTTCGTTGGATGCAAATATTTGTGTTCCCTGGTGATTTCATTGGAAGCTAATTTTTCATGTTCTGGGGTATTTTTGTTGGAAGCGAATTTTTTTCTGTTCTCGGGTGATTTCAATAGAATCAAATTTTTCGTGTTCTGGGTTGGTTTCTTTGGAAGTAAATTTTTTGTGTGTTGGCGTAATTTCGTTGGAAGCGATTTTTTTTTTGTTCTGGGGTGATTTCGATGGAAGCAAACTTTTTCCATTCTGGGGTAATTTCGTGGGAAGCCAATATTTGTGTTCTCGGGTGATTTTGTTGGAAGGGAATTTTTTGTGCTCTAGGTTGATTTGGTTGGAAGTAAATTTTTTCAATTCTCGGGTAATTTCGTTGTATGCGAATTTTTTGTGTTCTCGGGTGATTTCGTTGAAAGTGAATTTTTTTTGCTTTAGGGTGATTTCGTTGAAAGCGAATTTTTTGTGCTCTGTGGTGATTTCTTTGGAAGCGAATTTTTTGTGTTCTGGGGTGATTTTATTGGAAGCGAATTTTTTGTGTTCTAGGGTGATTTCGTTGGAAGCGAATTTTTTGTGTTCTCTGGTTTTTTCGATGGAAGCAAATTTTTGAAGTAGGGGGTCATTTCATTGGAAGCGTGTTTTCTGTACTCTGGAGCCATTTCGTTGGAAGGGAATTTCTTCTATTCTGGGGTAATTTCGTTGGAAGCGAATTTTTTTGTGTTCTCGGTTGATTTCGATGGAAGCGATTTTTTTATGTTGTAGCGTGATTTCGTTGGAAGCTAATATTTTTGTTCTCGTGTGATTTCATTGGATGTGAATTTTTGGTGGTCTGGCGTAATTTCTTTGGAAGCGAATTTTTTCTGTTCTTGGGTGATTTCGATGTAAGCAAATTTTTTGTGTTATGGGTTCATGTCGTTGGAAGCGAATTTTTTGTGTTCTGGGGTAATTTCGTTTGAAGTGAATTTTTGGTGTTCTTGGGTGATTTCGATGGAAGCAAATTTTTGAAGTATGGGATCATTTCGTTGGAAGCGTGTTTTCTGTACTCTGAAGTCTTTTCGTTGGCAGCGAATTTTTTGGGCTCTGCGGTGATTTCTTTGGAAGCGATTATTTTGTGTTCTCGGGTGATTTCGTTGAAAGCGAATTTTTTATGTTCTAGGGTAATTTCGTAAAAGCGAATTTTTTGAGCTCTGGGGTGATTTGGTTGGAAGTGAATTTTTTGTCTTCTGTGGTGATTTCGATGGAAGCGAATTTTTTATGTTCTAGGGTGATTTCGTTGGAAGCAAATTTTTTGTGTTCTGGGGTAATTTCATTTGAAGCTTCTTTTCTGTGCTCTGGAGTCATTTCGTTGGAAGCGAATTTTTTGTGCTCTGCGGTGATTTCGATGGAAGCGAATTTTTTGTGTTCTCTGGGGATTTCGATGGAAGCATATTTTTGAAATATGGGGTCATTTCATTGGAATCATATTTTCTGTGCTCTGGAGTCTTTTCTTTGGAAGTGAATTTTCTGTGCTCTGTGGTGATTTCGTTGGAAGCAAATTTTTTGTGCTCTGGGGTGATTTCTTTGGAAGCGAATATTTGTCTTCTCAGGAGATTTCTTTGCAAGCGAATTTTTTGTGTTCTGGGGTAATTTCGTTGGAAGCGAATTTTTTGTCTTCTCAGGTAATTTCGATGGAAGCAAATTTTTGAAGTATAGGGACATTTCGTTGGAAGCGAATTTTTTATCCTTTGGGGTGATTTCATTGGAAGCGAATTTCTTGTGTTCTGGGGTAATTTCTTTGGAAACGAATTTTTTTCCTCTGTGGTGATTTCGTTGGAAGCATATTTTTGTGTTCTGGGGTAATTTGTTTGGAAGCAAATTTTTTGCATTCTCGGGTGATTTCGTTGGAAGCAAATTATTTGTGTTCTAGTGTGTTTTCGTTGAAAACGAATTTTTTGTGCTCTGGGGTGATTTTGTTGGAAGCAAATATTTTGTGTTCCTCTGGTGATTTCGATGGAAGTGAATTTTTTGTTTTCTGGGGTAATTTCATTGGAAGCAATTTTTTGTGGTCTGGGTTTATTTCGTTGTTAGCGAATTTTTTGAAGTATGGGGTGATTTCGTTGGAAGCGTGTTTTCTGTGCTCTGGGGTGATTTCGTTGTAAATGAATTTTTTGTGTTCTCGGGTGATTTCGATGGAAGCGAATTTTTTGTGGTCTGGGATGATATCGTTGTTAGCGAATTTTTTGAAGTATGGGGTGATTTATTTGGAAGCGTGTTTCCTGTGCTCTGGAGTCATTTTGATGGAAGCGAATTTTTTGTGTTCTGGGTTGATTTCGATCGAAGCGATTTTTTTGTGTTCTGGGGAGATTTCAGTGAGAGCGAATTTTTGGTGTACTGGGGTAATTTTGTTGGAAGAGGGTTTTATGTCCTTTGTAATCATTTCATTGGAAGCGAATTTTTCTCTGTTCTGGTGTGATTTTGCTGGAAACAGATTTTTTTTGCTCTGGAATGTTTTCGTTGTAAGAGAATGTTTTGTGTTCTGGGGTAATTTAATTGGAAGCGAATTTTTTGTGTGTGTGTGTTCTGGGGTGATTTTATTGGAAGGGAATTTTTTTGTCATCTGGGGTAATTTCGTTGGAAGCGGGTTTTATGTCCTTTGGAGTCATTTCGTTAAAAGCGAATTTTTCTCTGTTCTGGTGTATTTTCGTTGGAAATGAAGTTTTTGTGATCTGGGGTGATTTCGTTGGTAGCGAATTTTTTGTGGTCTGGTGTGATTTCTTTGGAAACAAACTTTTTGTGTTCTAGGGTGATTTGATGGAAGCGAGTTTTTTGTGTTCTGGGGTCATTTCGTTGGTAGCGTGTTTTCTGTGCTCAGGAGTCATTTCGTTGGAAGCGAATTTTTTGTGTTCTCGGTTGATTTCGATGGAAGCAAATTTTTGAAGTATGGTATCATTTTGTTCGAAGCTTGTTTTCTGTGCTCTTGAGTCATTAAGTTGGAAGCGAATTTTTTGTGTTCCAGGGTGATTTCGTTGGAAGCGAATTTTTTTGTGCTCTGGGATGATTACTTTGGAAGCGAATATTTGTGTTTTCAGGATATTTCTTTGGAAGCGAATTTTTTGTGTTCTTGGGTAATTTCGTTGGAAGCGAAATTTTTGTGTTCTCGGATGATTTCGATGGAAGCAAATTTTTAAAATATGGGGTCATATCGTTGGAAGCATGTTTTCAGTGCTCTGGAGTCATTTCTTTGGAAGTGAATTTTTCGTACTCTAGGGTGATTTCGTTCGAAGTGAATTTTTTGTGCTCTGGAATGATATCTTTGGAAGCGAATATGTGTGCTCTCAGGAGATTTTGTTGGAAAATAATTTTTTGTCTTCTGGGGTAATATCGTGGGAAGAGAATTTTTTGTGTTCTCGGTTGATTTAGATGGAAGCAAATTTTTGAAATAGGGGGTCATTTCGTTGGAAGCGTGTTTTCTGTGCTCTGGAATCATTTCGTTCGAAGCGAATTTTTTGTGCTCTGGCGTGTTTTCGTTGGAAGCGAATTTTTTGTGCTCTAGGAGGATATCTTTGGAGGAGAATATTTGTGTTCTCAGGAGGTTTCATTGGAAAAGAATTTTTTGTCTTCTGTTGTAATATCTTTGAAAGAGAATTTTTTGTGTTCTCCGGTCTTTTCGGTCGAAGCAAATATTTGAAGTAGGGGGTCATTTCATTGGAAGCGTGTTCTCTGTGCTAAGGAGTCATTTCGTAGGAAGCGAGCTTTTTGTCTTCTGGGGTGATTTCGTTGCAAGCAAATTTTTTGTGTTCAGGGTTAATTTCGTTGGAAGCGAATTTTTTGTGTTCTCAGGTGATTTGGATGGAAGCAAATTTTTGAAGTATGGGGTCATATCTTTGAAAGCATGTTTTCTGTGCTCTGGAATCATTTCTGTGGAAGGGAATTTTTCGTGCCCTGGGGTGATTTTGTTGGAAGCGAACTTTTTGTGTTCTCGGGTGATTTCGTTGAAAGCGAATTTTTTATGTTCTAGGGTGATTTCGTTGGAAGTGAATATTTTTCTGCTCTGGGGTGATTTGGTTGGATGCGAATTTTTTGGCTTCTGTGGTGATTTCGATGGAAGCGAATTTTTTATGTTCTAGGGTGTTTTCGTTGGATGCGATTTTTTGTGCTCTGGGGTGATTTCGTTGGAAGCGAATTTTTTTGTGTTCTCGGGTGATTTCGTTGAAAGGGAATTTTTGTGTTCTGGGGTAATTTCGTTGGAAGCGTATTTTTGTGTTCTCCGGTTTTTTCGATGGAAGCGAATTTTTTAAGTAGGGGGTCATTTCGTTGGAAGTGTGTTTTCTGTGCTCTGGAGTCATTTCGTAGGAAGCGAATTTTTTGTGTTCTCGGGTGATATTGATGGTAGCAAATTTTTGAAGTAAGGGATTATTTCGTTGGAAGCGTGTTTTCTGTGCTCAGGAGTAATTTCGTTGGAAGCGAAGTTTTTGTGTTCTGGGGTGATTTCGTTGGAAGCGAATATTTGTGTTCTCAGAAAATTTCGTTGCAAACAAATTTTTAGTGTTCTGGGGTTATTTCTTTGGAAGCAACTTTTTTATGTTCTCTGGTTTTTCGATGGAAGCAAATTTTTGAAGTAGGGGGTCATTTCGTTGGAATGGTGTTTTCTGTGCTCTGGAGTCATTTCGTTGGAAGGGAATTTTTTGTGCTCTGGGGGGATTTTGTTGGAAGCCAATTTTTTGTGTTCTCGGGTGACTTCATTGAAAGCTAATTTTTGTGTTCTAGTGTGATTTCGTGTGAAGCGAATTTTTTTGTGCTCTAGGATGATTTCTTTGGAAGCGAACATTTGTGTTCCCAGGAGATTTCGTTGGAAGCGAATTTATTCTGTTCTGGGGTAATTTCGTTGGAAGCGAATTTTTTGTGTTCTCGGGTGATTTCGATGGAAGCAAATTTTTCAAATATGGGGTCAATTCATTGTAAGCGTGTTTTCTGTGCCCTGGAGTCATTTCGTTGGAAGCAAATTTTTTGTGTTCTGGTGTGCTTTCGTTGAAACGAATATGTGTGTTCTCTGAAAATTTCGTTGCAAGCGAATTTTTTGTGTTCTGGGGTAATTTCTTTGGAAGCGAATTTTTTATGTTCTCCGGTTTTTCGATGGCAGCAAATTTTTTAAGTAGAGGGTCATTTCGTTGGAATCATGTTTTATGTGCTCTGGAGTCATTTCCTTGGAAGGGAATTTTTTGTGCTCTGGGGTGATTTCATTTTAAGCTAATTTTTTTGTGTTCTAGCGTGATTTCGTTGGAAGCGAATTTTTTGTGTTCTGGGGTTATTTCGATGGAAGCAAATATTTTCTGTTCTGTGGTAATTTCGTTGGACGTGAATTTTTTGTGTTCTCGGGTGATTTCGTTGAAAGGGAATTTTTGTGTTCTCGGGTGATTTCGTTGTAAACGAATTTTTTGTGTTCTGGGATGATTTCTTTGGAAGCGAATATTTGTGTTCCCAGGAGATTTCGTTGGAAGCGATTTTTTTGTGTTCTGGGGTAATTTCGTTGGAAGCGAATTTTTTGTATTCTACGGGTTTTTCGATGGAACCAAATTTTTGAAGTAGGGGGTCATTTCGTTGGAACTGTGTTTTCTGTGCTCTGGAGTCATTTCGTTGGCAGCGAATTTTTTGTGCTCTTGGGTGATTTATTTGGAAGCGAATTTTTTATGTACTAGGGTGATTTCTTTGGAAGTGAATTTTTTCTGCTCTGGGGTGATTTGTTTGGAAGTGAATTTTTTGTCTTCTGTGGTGATTTCAATGGAAGCGAATATTTTATGTTCTACGGTGATTTCGTTGGAAGCGAATTTTTTATGCTCTGGGATGTTATTTTTGGAAGCGTATATTTGTGCTCTCAGGAGATTTCATTGGAAAAGAATTTTTTGTGTTTTGGGATAAATTCGTTGGAAGCGAATTTTTTGTGTTCTGGTGTGATTTCGATGGAAACAAATTTTTTAAGTGGTGGTCATTTCGTTGGAAGCGGGTTTTCTGTACTCTGGATTCATTTCGTTGGAAGCAAATTTTTTGTGCTGTGGGGTGATTTCGTTGGAAGCGAATTTTTTCTGTTCTCGGGTGATTTTGATGGAAGCAAATTTTTGAAGTATGGGGTCATATTGTTGGAAACGAATTTTTTGTGTTCTCGGGTGATTTCGTTGGAAGTGAATTTTTTCTGCTCTGGGGTGATTTGGTTGGAAGCCAATTTTTTGTCTTCTGTGGTGATTTCGATGGAAGCGAATTTTTTTGTTCTAGGTTGATTTCGTTGGAAGCGAATTTTTTGTGCTCTGGGGTGATTTTGTTGGAAGCGAAATTTTTGTATTCTCGGTTGATTTCGTTGAAAGGGAATTTTTGCGTTCTAGGGTGATTTCGTTGGAAGCAAATTTTTTTTATTCTGGGGTGATTTCGATGGAAGCAAATTTTTTTCTGTTCTGTGATAATTTCGTTGGACGTGAATTTTTTGTGTTATCGGGTGCTTTCGTTGGAAGCTAATTATTTCTGTTCTGGGATGATTTCTTTGGAAGCGAATATTTGTGTTCTCAGGGGATTTCATTGGAAAAGAATTATTTGTCTTCTGGGGTAATCTCGTTGGAAGAGAATTTTTGTGTTCTCCGGTTTATTCGATGGAAGCAAATTTTTGAAGTAGGGGGTCATTTCGTTGGAAGCGTGTTTTCTGAGCCCTGGAATCATTTCGTTGGAAGCTTGTTTTCTGTGCTCTGGATTCATTTCGTTGGAAGCCTATTTTTTGTGTTCAGGGGTAATTTCGATGGAAGCTAATTTTTTGTGTTCTCTGGTTTTTTCAATGTAAGCAAATTATTGAAATAGGGGGTCATTTCATTGGAAGCGTGTTTTCTGTGATCTGGAGTCATTTCATTGGAAGCGAATTTTTTGTGTTCTGGGGTGATTTCGTTGGAAGCGAATATATGTGTTCTCAGAAGATTTCATTGAAAGCGAATTTTTTGTGCTCTGGGGTGATTGCTTTGGAAGCGAATATTTGTGTTCTCAGGAGACTTCGTTGCAAGAGAATTTTTTGTGTTCTGGGGTAATTTCGTTGGAAGCGTATTTTTTTGTTCTCCGGTTTTTTCGATGGAAGCGAATTTTTTAAGTAGGGGGTCATTTCGTTGGAAGCGTGTTTTCTGTGCTCTGGAGTGATTTCGTTGGAAGCGAATATTTGTGTTCTCAGAAAATTTCGTTGCAAGCGAATTTTTTTGTTCTGGGGTGATTTCGTTGGAAGCGAATATTTGTGTTCTCAGAAAATTTCGTTGCAAGCGAATTTTTTTGTGTTCTGGGGTAATTTCTTTGGAAGCGAATTTTTTATGTTCTCCGGTTTTTCGATGGAATCAAATTTTTTAAGTAGAGGGTCATTTCGTTGGAAGCTTATTTTCTGTGCTCTGGAGTCCTTTTCGTTGGAAGGGAACTTTTTGTGTTCTGGGGTGATTTCGTTGGAAGCGAATTTTTTGTGTTCTCGGGTGATTTAATTGAAAGGGACTTTTTGCGTTCTAGGGTGATTTCGTTGGAAACGAATCTTTTGTGCTCTGGGACGATTTCGTTGAAAGCGAATATTTGTGTTCTCAGGAGATTTCATTGCAAGCGAATTTTTTGTGTTCTGGGGTGATTTCATTGGAAGCGAATTTTTTGTGTTCTCGGGTGAATTCTTTGAAAGGAAATTTTGTGTTTTCGGGTGATTTCGTTGAAAAAGCTAAGTTTTTGTGTTGTAGCGTGATTTCGTTGGAAGAAAATTTTTTTTTTATTCTGGGGTGATTTCGATGGAAGCAAATTTTTTTCTGTTCTGTGATAATTTCTTTGGACGTGAATTTTTTGTGTTATCGGGGGCTTTTGTTGGAAGCGAATTTTTTTGTGCTCTGGGATGGTTTTTTCGGAAGCGAATATTTGTGTTCTCAGGAGATTTCGTTGGAAAAGAATTTTTTGTCTTCTGGGGTAATCTCGTTGGAAGAGAATTTTTTGTGTTCTCCGGTTTATTCGATGGAAGCAAATTTTTGAAGGAGGGGGTCATTTCGTTGGAAGCGTGTTTTCTGAGCCCTGGAATCATTTCGTTGAAAAGAGTTTTTTGTGCTCTGGGGTGATTTCATTGGAAACAAATATTTGTGTCCTCAGGAGATTTCGTTGGAAAAGAAATTTTTGTCTTTTGAGGTAATTTCGTTGGAAGGGAATTTTTTGTGTTCTCAGATTATTTCAATGGAAGCAAATTTTTGAAGTATGGGATCATTTTGTTGGAAGCTTGTTTTCTGTGCTCTGGATTCATTTCGTTGGAAGCCTATTTTTTGTGTTCAGGGGTAATTTCGATGGAAGCTAATTTTTTGTGTTCTCTGGTTTTTTCAATGGAAGCAAATTATTGAAATAGGGGGTCATTTCATTGGAAGCGTGTTTTCTGTGATCTGGAGTCATTTCATTGGAAGCGAATTTTTTGTGTTCTGGGGTGATTTCGTTGGAAGCGAATATATGTGTACTCAGAAGATTTCGTTGAAAGCAAATTTTTTGTGCTCTGGGGTGATTGCTTTGGAAGCGAATATTTGTGTTCTCAGGAGACTTCGTTGCAAGAGAATTTTTTGTGTTCTGGGGTAATTTCGTTGGAAGCGTATTTTTGTGTTCTCCGGTTTTTTTGATGGAAGCGAATTTTTTAAGTAGGGGGTCACTTCGTTGGAAGCTTGTTTTCTGTGCTCTGGAGTCATTTCGTTGGAAGTGAATTTTTTGTGTTCTCTGGTGATTTCGAAGGAAGCAAATTTTTGAAGTATGAGATCATTTTGTTGAAAGCATGTTTTCTGTGCTCTGGAGTAATTTCGCTGGAAGCGAATTTTTTGTGTTCTCTGGTGATTTCGAAGGAAGCAAATTTTTGAAGTATGAGATCATTTTGTTGAAAGCATGTTTTCTGTGCTCTGGAGTAATTTCGCTGGAAGCGAATTTTTTTTGTTCTGGAGTGATTTCGTTGGAAGCGAATATTTGTGTTCTCAGAAAATTTCGTTGGAAGCGAATTTTTTGTGTTCTGGGGTAATTTTGTTGGAAGCTAATTTTTTGTGTTCTCCGGTTTTTTCAATGGAAGCAAATTATTGAAATAGGGGGTCATTTCATTGGAAGCGTGTTTTCTGTGATCTGGAGTCATTTCATTGGAAGCGAATTTTTTCTGTTCTGGGGTGATTTCGTTGGAAGCGAATATATGTGTTCTCAGAAGATTTCGTTGAAAGCGAATTTTTTGTGCTCTGGGGTGATTTCTTTGGAAGCGAATATTTGTGTTCTCAGGAGATTTCATTGCAAGCGAATTTTTTGTGTTCTGGTGTAATTTCGTTGGAAGCATATTTTTGTGTTCTCCGGTTTTTTCGATGGAAGCGAATTTTTTAAGTAGGGGGTCATTTCGTTTGAAGCGTGTTTTCTGTGCTCTGGAGTCATTTCGTTGGAAGAGAATTTTTTGTGCTCAGGGGTGATTTCATTGAACGCTAATTTTTTGGGTTCTAGCGTGATTTCATTGGAAGAGAATTTTTTGTGTTCTCGGGTGATTTCTTTGAAAGGAAATTTTGTGTTCTCGGGTGATTTCGTTGAAAAAGCTAATTTTTTGTGTTCTAGCGTCATTTCGTTGGAAGCAAATTTTTTTTATTCTGGGGTGATTTCGATGGAAGCAAATTTTTTTCTCTTCTGTGATAATTTCGTTGGACATGAATTTTTTGTGTTATCGGGTGCTTTCGTTGGAAGCGAATTTTTTTGTGCTCTGTGATGATTTCTTTGGAAGCGAATATTTGTGTTCTCAGGAGATTTCATTGGAAAAGAATTTTTTGTCTACTGGGGTAATCTCGTTGGAAGAGAATTTTTTGTTCTCCGGTTTATTCGAAGGAAGCAAATTTTTGAAGTAGGCGGTCATTTCGTTGCAAGCGTGTTTTCTGTGCTCTGGAGTCATTTCGTTGGATGCGAATTTTTTGTGCTTTGGTGTGATTTCGCTGGAAGCGAATATTTGTGTTCTCAGGAGATTTCGTTGCAAGCGAATTTTTTGTGTTCTGGGGTGATTTCGTTGGAAGTGAATTTTTTGTGTTCTGAGGTGATTTTGATGGAAACAACTTTTTGAAGTAGGGGGTAATTTCGTTGGAAGCGTGCTTTCTGTGCCCTGGAGTCATTTCGTTGGAAACGACTTTTTTGTGCTCTGGGGTGATTTCATTGGAAACGAATATTTGTGTTCTCAGGAGATTTCGTTGCAAGCGAATTTTTTGTGTTCTGGGGTAATTTCTTTGGAAGCGAATTTTTTGTATTCTCAGGTGATATCGTTGAAAGTGAATTTTTTATATTCTAGGGTGATTTCTTTGGAAGCGAGTTTTTTGTGCTCTGGGGTGAGTTCGTTGGAAGCGAATATTTGTGTTCTCAAGAGGTTTCGTTGGAAAAGAAATTTTTGTCTTCTGGGGTAATTTAGTTGGAAGCGAATTTTTTGTGTTCTCAGGTGATTTACATGGAAGCAAATATTTGAAATAGGTGGTCATTTCGTTGGATTCATGTTTTCTGTGCTCTGGAGTCCTCTCGTTGGATGGTAATTTTTTGTGCTCTGGGGTTATTTCGTTGGAAGGAATTTCTTGTAATCTGGGGTAATTTCGTTGGAATCGAATTTTTTGTGTTCTCGGGTGATTTTGATCGAAGCGAATTTTTCATATTCTTGGATTATTTCTTTGGAAGCGAATTTTTTATATTCTTGGGTTATTTCTTTGGAAGCGAATTTTTTTGTATTCTGTGGTGATTTCGTTGGAAGCGAATGTTTTGTACTCTGGGGTAATTTCGTTGGAAGCGAATTTTTTGTTCTCTGGGATGATATCTTTGGAAGCGAATATTTGTGTTCTCACGAGATTTCGTTGGAAAAGAATTTTTTGTCTCTGGGGTAATATTGTTGGAAGAGAATTTTTTGTGTTCTCCGGTCTTTTCGATGGAAGCAAATTTTGAAATAGTGTGTCATTTCTTTGGAAGCGTGTTTTCTGTGCTCTGGAGTCAACTCATTGGAAGCGAAATTTTTTTCTCTGGGGTGATTTCGTTGGAAGCGAATTTTTTTTTGTTCTCGGGTGATTTCTTTGAAAGGGAATTTTTGTGTTCTAGGGTGATTTCGTTAGAAGCGAATTTTTTGTGTTCTGGGGTGATTTCGTTGGAAGCCAATATTTGTGTTCTTGGGTGATTTTGTTGGAAGGGAATTTTTGTACTCTGGGGTGATTTCTTTGGAAGCAAATTTTTTGTGCTAAGGGTGATTTCTTTGGAAGCGAATATTTGTGTTCTTAGGAGATTTCGTTGGAAGCAAATTTTTTTTCTTCTGTGGTAATATCGTTGGAAGCGAATTTTTTGTGTTCTGGGGTGATTTCGTGAAAGGCGAATTCTTTGTGTCTCCGGTTTTTTTGAATGAAGCAAATTTTTGAAATAGGGGGTCATTTCGTTGGAAGCGTGTTTTTTTATGTGCTCTGGAGTCTTTTCGTTGGACGTGAATTTTTGTGTTTTGCGGTGATTTCGATGGAAGCGAAATTTTTGTTTCCTGGGGTCATTTCATTGGAAGTGTGTTTTCTGTGCTCTGGAGTCATTTCGTTGGATGCGAATTTTTTGTGTTCTAGGATGATTTCGTTGGAAGCGAATTTTTTGTGTTCTCGAGTGATTCCGTTGGTAGCGTTTTTTCTGTGTTCTGGAGTCATTTCGTTGGAAGCGAAATTTTTGTGTTCTGCGGTGATTTCTTTGGGAGCAAATTTTTTGTGTTCTGGGGTGATTTTGTTGGAAGCGAATTTTTGTGTTCTGGGGTGATTTCTTTGGAAGCAAAGTTTTGTGTTCTGGGGTGATTTCGATGGAAGCGAAATTTTTGTGTTCTGGGGTGATTTCGATGGAAGCAAATTTTTTTTGTTCTGGGGTAATTTCGTTGTTAGCAAATATATGCGTACTCAGGTGATTTTATTCAGTTCTGGGGTAATTTCGTTGGAAGCCAATATTTGTGTTCTTGGGTGATTTTGTTGGAAGGGAATTTTTGGTGCTCTGGGTTGATTCGGTTGGAAGTAATTTTTTTCTATTCTGGGTTAATTTTTTTGGATGCGAATTTTTTGTGTTCTTTGGTTTTCGTCGGAAGTGAATATTTGTGTTCTCAGGAGATTTCGTTGCAAGCTAATTTTTTGTGTTTTGGTGTAATTTCATTGGAAGCTAATTTTTTGTGTTCGCTGGTTGTTTCGATGGAAGAAAATTTTTCAAGTAGGGGGTCATTTCGTTGGAAGCGTGTTTTCTGTGCTTTGGAGTCTTTTCATTGGAGGTGAATTTTTGTGTTTTGCGGTGATTTCGATGGAAGCGAATTTTTTATGTTCTAGGGTGATTTCGTTGGAAGCGAAATTTTTGTTTTCTGGGGTCATTTCATTGGAAGCGTGTTTTCTGTCCTCTGGAGTCATTTCGTTGGGAGCGAATTTTTTATGTTCTCCGGTTTTTTCGATGGAAGCAAATTTTGGAATTAGGGGGTCATTTCGTTGGAAGCGTGTTTTCTGTGCTCTGGAGTCATTTTATTGGAAGCGAATTTTTTATGTTCTGGGGTGATTTCGTTGGAAGCAAATATATGTGTTCTCAGAAGATTTCGTTGCAAGCGAATTTTTTGTGTTCTGGGGTAATTTCGTGGGAAGCGAATTTTTTATGTTCTCCGGTTTTTCGATGGAGTCATTTCGTTCGAAGGGAATTTTTTGTGCTCTGGGGTGATTTCATTGAAAGCTAATTTTCGTTGGAAGAGAATTTTTTCTGTTCTGTGATAATTTCGCTGGACATGATTTTTTTGTGTTATCAGATGATTTCGTTGAAAGGGAATTTTTTTTGTTCTAGGTTGATTTCGTAGGGAGCGAATTTTTTTGTGCTCTGGGATGATTTCCTTGGAAGCGAATTTTTGTGTTCTCAGGAGATTTCGTTGAAAAGAATTTTTTGTGTTCTGGGGTAATTTTGTTGGAAGCGAATTTTTTGTGCTCTGGGATGATATCTTTGGAAGCAAATGTTTGTGTTCTGATGTAATTACGGTAGAAGACAATGTTTTGTGTTTTGGGGTGATTTCATTGGAAGCGTGTTTTCTGTGCTCTGGAGTCCTTTCGTTGGAAGCGAACATTTATGTTCTCAGGAGATTTCATTGCAAGCGAATTTTTTGTGCTCTGGGGTGATTTCATTGGAAGCGAATTTTTTGTGTTCTCGGGTGATTTCGTTGAAAAAGCTAATTTTTTGTGTTCTAGCGTGATTTCGTTGGAAGTGAATTTTTTGTGTTCTGGTGTGATTACATTGGGAACGAATATTTCGTGCTCTGTGGTTACTACGATAGAAGCAAATTTTTTCTATCCTGGGGTAATTTCGTTGAAAGGGAATTTTTTGTGTTCTAGGATGATTTCGTTGATATCGAATTTTTTGTGCTTTAGGGTGATTTCGTTGCAAGCGAATTTTTTGTACTCTGGGGTGATTTCGTTGGAAGCAAATGTTTTCTGCTCTGGGATAATTTCGTTGGACGAGAATATTTTTAAGTATGGGGTGATTTTGTTAGAAGCGTGTTTTCTGTGCTCAGGAGTCATTTCGTTGGAAGCGAATGTTTTATGTTCTGGGGAGATTTCATTGGAAGCGAATTTTTTGTGTTCTCGGGTGATTTCGATGGAAGCAAATGTTTGAAGTAGGGGGTCATTTCGTTCGAAGCTTGTTTTCTAGTTTTGGAGTCATTTCGTTGGAAGCAAATTTTTTGTGCTCTGGGGTGATTTCGTTGGAAGCAAATTTTTTGTGTTCTGGGGTAATTTCATTGGAAACGAATTTTTTGTGCTCTGGGGCGATTTTGTTGGAAGAGTGTTTCTTGTGTTCTGGGGTAATTTCGTTGTAATTGAATTTTTGTGCTCTGGGGTGATCTCGTTGAAAGGAAAAGATTTTGTTCTGGGGTGATTTTGTTGGAAGCGAATTTTTTTGAAGTATGGGTTTCTTTCGTAGGTAGGGTGTTTTCTGTTCTCTAGAGTAATTTTTTGGAAGCAAATTTTTTGTGTTCTGGGGTGATTTCGTTGGAGGCGAATTCTTTGTGTCTCCGGTTTTTTTGAATGAAGCAAATTTTTGAAATAGGGGGTCATTTCATTGGAAGCGTGCTTTCTGTGCTCTGGAGTCATTTCGTTGGATGCGAATTTTTTGTGTTCTAGGATGATTTCGTTGGAAGCGAATTTTTTGTGTTCTAGGGTGATTTCGTTGGAAGTGAAATTTTTGTTTTCTGGGGTCATTTCATTGGAAGCGTGTTTTCTATGCTCTGGAGTCATTTCTTTCTAAGCGAATTTTTTATGTTCTCCGGTTTTTTCGATGGAAGCAAATTTTGAATTAGGGGGTCGTTTCGTTGGAAGCATGTTTTCTGTGATCTTGAGTCATTTCATTGGAAGCGAATTTTTTGTGTTCTGGGGTGATTTCGTTGGAAGCGAATATATGTGTTCTCAGAAGATTGCGTTGCAAGCGAATTTTTTGTGCTCTGGGGTGATTTCTTTGGAAGCGAATATTTGTGTTCTCAGGAGATTTCCTTCCAAGCAAATTTTTTGTGTTCTGGGGTAATTTCTTTGGAAGCGTATTTTTGTGTTTTCCGGTTTTTTCGATGAAAGCGATTTTTTGAAGTAGGGGGTCATTTTGTTGGAAGCGTGTTTTCTGTGCTCTGGAGTCATTTCGTTGGAAGCGAATTTTTTTGTTCTGGGGTGATTTCGTTGGAAGTGAATATTTGTGTTCTCAGAAAATTTCGTTGCAAGATAATTTTTTGTGTTCTGGGGTAATTTCGGTGGAAGCGAATTTTTTATGTTCTCCGTTTTTTCGATGGAAGCGTGTTTTCTGTGCTCTGGAGTCATTTCGTTGGAAGCGAAATTTTTGTATTCTGGGGTGATTTCAATGGAAGCCAATATTTGTGTTCTCGGGTGATTTTGTTGGAAGGGAATTTTTGTACTCTGGGGTGATTTCTTTGGAAGCAAATTTTTTGTGCTCTGGGATGATTTCTTTGGAAGCCAATATTTGTATTCTCAATAGATTTCTTTAGAAGTGAATTTTTTGTGTTCAGGGGTAATTTCGTTGGAAGTGAATTTTATGTGTTCTCTGGTCTTTTCGATGGAAGAAAATTTTTGAAGTCTGAGGTCATTTCTTTGGAAACGAATTTTTTATGTTTTCGGGTGATTTCGATGGAAACAAATTTTTGAAGTATGGGGTCATTTCTTTGCAAGCGTGTTTTCTGTGCTCTGGAGTCACTTCGTTGTAAGCGAATTTTTTGTGCTCTAGTGTGATTTCTTTGGAAGCGAATATTTGTGTTCTCCGAAGATTTGGTTGCAAGCGAATTTTTTGTTTTCTTGGGTAATTTCGTAGGAAGCGAATTTTTTGTGTTCTACTGTTTTTCGCTGGAAGAAAATTTTTGACGTAGGGGGTCATTTCGTTGGAAGAGAATTTTTTGTGCTCTGGGGTGATTTCGTTGGAAGCGAATTTTTTGTATCCCCTGTTCATTTTGTTAAAAGCGAAGTTTTTATGTTCCAGCGTGATTTCGTTGTAAGCAATTTTTTTGTGCTCTGGGGTATTTGGTTGGAAGCGCATATTTTGTCTTCTCTGGTGATTTCGATTGAAGCGAATTTTTTATGTTATAGGGTCATTTTACGGGAAGCGAATTTTTTGTGCTCTGTGGTGATTACGTTGGAAGTGAAATTTTTTCTCGGGTGATTTCGTTGAAAGCGAATTTTTTGTGTTCAAGGTGATTTTGTTGGCAGTGAATTTTTTGATCTGGGGTCATTTCTTTGGAAGCGTGTTTTCTGTGCTCTGGAGTCATTTCTTTGGAAGCTAATTTTTTGTGCTCTGTGGTGATTTCGTTGGAAGCGAATTTTTTTTGTTCTCGGGTGTTTTCGTTGAAAGAGAATTTTTTATGTTCTAGGGTGATTTCGTTGGAAGCGAATTTTTTGTGCTAAGGGTGATTTCTTTGGAAGCGAATATTTGTGTTCTCAGGAGATTTCGTTGGAAGCGAATTTTTTTTCTTCTGGGGTAATATCGTTGGAAGCGAATTTTTTGTGTTCTTGGGTATTTAGTTGGAAGCGAATTTTTTGTGTTCTGGTGTGATAACATTGGGAATGAATATTTCGTGCTCTGTGGTGACTACGATAGAAGCAAATTTTTTCTCTCCTGGGGTAATTTCGTTGAAAGTGAATTTTTTGTGCTCTAGGATGATTTCGTTGATATCGAATTTTTTGTGCTTTAGGGTGATTTTGTTGAAAGCGAATTTTTTGTGCTTTGGGGTGATTTCGTTGGAAGCAAATGTTTTCTGCTCTGGGATAATTTCGTTGGACGAGAATATTTTTAAGTATGGGGTGATTTTGTTAGAAGCGTGTTTTCTGTGCTCAGGAGTCATTTCGTTGGAAGCGAATGTTTTATGTTCTGGGGTGATTTTGTTGGAAGCGAATTTTTTGTGTTCTCGGGTGATTTCGATGGAAGCAAATGTTTGAAGTAGGGGGTCATTTCGTTCGAAGCGTGTTTTCTAGCTATGGAGTCATTTCGTTGGAAGCAAATTTTTTGTGCTCTGGGGTGATTTCGTTGGAAGCGAATTTTTTGTGTTCTGGGGTAATTTCATTGGAAGCAAATTTTTTGTGTTCTCGGGTGATTTTGTAGAAAGCCAATTTTTTGTGTTCCAGGGTGATTTCGTTGGAAACGAATTTTTTGTGCTCTGGGGCGATTTTGTTGGAAGAGTATTTCTTGTGTTCTGGGGTAATTTTGTTGTAATCGAATTTTTTGAGCTCTGGGGTGATTTCGTTGAAAGAAAAAGATTTTGTTCTGAGGTGATTTTGTTGGAAGCGAATTTTTTGTGTTCTGGGGTGATTTCGTTGGAGGCGAATTCTTTGTGTCTCCGGTTTTTTCGAATGAAGCAAATTTTTGAAATAGGGGGTCATTTCGTTGGAAGAGTGTTTTCTGTGCTCTGGAGTCTTTTTATTGGATGTGAATTTTTGTCTTTTGCGGTGATTTCGATGGAAGCGAAATTTTTGTTTTCTGGGGTCATTTCATTGGAACCGTGTTTTCTGTGCTCTGGAGTCATTTCATTGGATGCGAATTTTTTGTGTTCTAGGATGATTTCGTTGGAAACGAATTTTTTGTGTTTTCGGGTGATTTCGTTGGTAGCGTTTTTTCTGTGTTCTGGAGTCATTTCGTTGGAAGCGAACTTTTTGTGTTCTGCGGTGATTTCTTTGGGAGCAAAGTTTTGTGTTCTTGGGTGATTTCGAAGGAAGCAAATTTTTTCAGTTCTGGGGTAATTTCGTTGGAAGCCAATATTTGTGTTCCTGGGTGATTTTGTTGGAAGGGATTTTTTTGTGCTCTGGGTTGATTTGGTTGGAAGTAATTTTTTTCTATTCTGGGGTAATTTCGTTGGATGCGAATTTTTTGTGTTCTTCGGTGATTTCGTTGGAAGCGAATATTTGTGTTTTTGCTTGATTTGGTCGGAAGCAAATATTTGTGTTCTCAGGAGATTTCGTTGCAAGCTAATTTTTTGTCTTTTGGGGTAATTTCATTGGAAGCTAATTTTTTGTGTTCGCTGGTTTTTCCGATGGAAGAAAATTTTTCAAGTAGGGGGTCATTTCGTTGGAAGTGTGTTTTCTGTGCTCTGGAGTA
Source organism: Meriones unguiculatus (assembly GCF_030254825.1). Classification (NCBI taxonomy): domain Eukaryota; kingdom Metazoa; phylum Chordata; class Mammalia; order Rodentia; family Muridae; genus Meriones; species Meriones unguiculatus. Next base: position 81,323,638 of record NC_083353.1, on the reverse strand, counting down.
TTTTCGTTGGATGTGAATTTTTGTGTTTTGCGGTGATTTCGATGGAAGCGAATTTTTTATGTTCTAGGGTGATTTCGTTGGAAGTGAAATTTTTGTTTTCTGGGGTCATTTCATTGGAAGCGTGTTTTCTGTGCTCTGGAGTCATTTCTTTGGAAGCGAATTTTTTGTGTTCTCGGGTGATTTCGTTGAAAGCGAATTTTTTATGTTCTAGGGTGATTTTGTTGGAAGCAATTTTTGTGCTCAGGAGGGCTTTAGTTGGAAGCATGTTTTCTCTGCTCTGGAGTCATTTCTTTGGAAGCAAATTTTTTGTGCTCTGGGGTGATTTTGTTGGAAGCGAATTTTTTGTGTTCTCTGGTTTTTTTCAATTGAAGCAAATTTTTGAAGTAGGGGGTCATTTCGTTGGAAGCGTGTTTTCATTGCTCTGGAGTCATTTGTTGGAAGCCAATTTTTTGTGCTCTGGGGTGATTTCTATGGAAGCAAATTTTTTGTGTTCTCTGGTGATTTCGTTGAAAGCGAATATTTGTGTTCCCAGGTGATTTCATTGGAAGCGAATTTTTTGTCTTCTGGGGTAATATCGTTGGAAGAGAATTTTTTGTGTTCTCCGGTTTTTTCGATGGAAGGAAATTTTTGAAATACGGGGTCATTTCGTTGGAAGCATGTTTTCTGTGCTCTGGAGTCACTTCGTTGGAAGCGAATTTTTTGTGCTCTGGGGTGATTTCGTTGGAAGCGAATTTTTTGTGTTCTCGCGTGATTTCGTTGAAAGGGAATTTTTGCGTTCTAGGGTGATTTCGTTGGAAGGGAATATTTTGTGCTCTGGGATGATATTTTTGGAAGTGAAAATTTGTGTTCTCAGGAGATTTCGTTGGAAAAGAATTTTTTGTCTTCTGGGGTAATATCGTTGGAAGAGAATTTTTTGTGTTCTCCGGTTTTTTCGATGGAAGCAAATTTTTGAAGTAGGGGGTCATTTCGTTTGTAGCGTGTTTTCTGTGCTCTGGAGTTGTTTCTTTGGAAGCGAATTTTTTGTGTTCTGGGGTGATTTCTTTGGAAGCGAATTTTTTGTGTTCTGTGGTAATTTCGTTGGAAGCGAATTTTTTGTGCTTTGGGGTGATTTCGTTGGAAGCGAATTTCTTGTGTTCTGGGGTATTTTAGTTGGAAGCTATTTTTTTGTGTTTTAAGGTGATTTCGATGGAAGCAAATTTTTGAAGTATGGGTAATTTCATTGGAAGCGAATTTTTTGTGTTCTCGGGTGATTTCGGTGGTCCATAATTTCTTGTGTTCTGGGTAGATGTCGTTGGAAGCAAATTTTTTGTGTTCTGGGGTAAGTTCGTTGGAAGCAAATTTTTTGTGTTTTGGGGCGATTTCGTTGTAAGCATGTTTTCTGTGCATTGGAGTCATTTCCTTGGAAGCAAATTTTTTGTGTTCTGGGGTGATTTTGTTGGAAGCGAATTTTTTGTGTTCTAGGGTGATTTCTTTGGAAGCAATTTTTTGTGTTCTGTGGGAATTTCGTTGGAAGCGAATTTTTTGTGTTCTGGGGGATTTCGATGGAAGTAAAAATTTTCCGTTCTGGGGTAATTTCGTTGGAATCCAATATTTGTGTTCTCGGGTGATTTTTTTGGAAGGGAATTTTTCGTGCTCTGGCTTGATTTGGGTGGAAGTAAATTTATCTATTCTGGGGTAATTTCTTTGGAAGCGAATTTTTTCTGTTCTCGGGTGATTTGGATAGAAGCACATTGTTTGTGTTCTGGGTTGATTTTGTTGGAAGCGAATTTTTTGTGCTCTTGGGTGATTTCATTGGAAGCGTGTTTTCTGTGTTTTGGAGTCATTTCGTTGGAAGGGAAATTTTTATGTTCTGTGTGATTTCTTTGGATGCGAATTTTTTGTGTTCTGGGTTGATTTCGTTGGACGCGAATTTTTTGTGTTCTCAGGTGATTTCGTTGAAAGTGAATTTTTTTTTTTTTTTTTTTTTTGCCTTGGGTAAATTCGTTGGAAGCAAATTTTCTGTGTTCTGGGTTGATTTCGTTGGAAGCGAATTTTTTGTGTTCTGGGGCAATTTAGTTGGAAGCGAATTTTTTTGAAGTATGGGGTGATTTCATTGGAAGCATGTTTTCTGTGCTCTGGAGTCATTTCTTTGGAATAAAATTTTTTGTGTTCTGGGGTGATTTCGTTGGAAGCGAATTTTTTGTGTTCTTAGGTGATTTCGATGGAAGCAAATTTTTGAAGTATGGGCTCATTTCGTTGAAAGCGAATTTTTTGTGCTTGGTGTGATTTTGTTGGAAGCGAATTTTTTGTGCTCTGGGGTGATTTCTTTGGAAGCGGATATTTGTCTTCTCAGGACATTTCTTTGCAAGTGAATTTTTTGTGTTCTGGGGTAATTTCGTGGAAGTGAATTTTTTGTGTTCTGGGGTGATTTTGATGGAAGTGAATATTTTGTGTTCTGGGTTGATTTCGTTGGAAGAGAATTTTTTGTGTTCTGGGGCAATTTTTTGAAAGCGAATTTTTTTGAATTATGGGGTGATTTTGTTGGAAGCGTATTTTCTGTGCATTGGAGTCATTTCTTTGGAAGCAAATTTTTTCTGTTCTCAGGTGATTTGGATAGAAGCAAATTTTTTGTGTTCTAGGTTGATTTCGTTGGAAGCGAATTTTTTGTGCTCTGGGGTGATTTCATTGGAAGCGTGTTTTCTGTGTTTTGGAGTCATTTCATTGGAAGGGAAATTTTTGTGTTCTGAGTGATTTCTTTGGATGCGAATTTTTTGTGTTCTGGGTTGATTTCATTGGACACGAGTTTTTTGTGTTCTCAGGTGATTTCGTTGAAAGTGAAATTTTTTTCCTTAGGGTTATTTCGTTGGAAGCGAATTTTTGGTGCTCTGGGGTGATTTCTTTGGAAGCGAATATTTGTGTTCTCAGGAGATTTTGTTGGAAAACAATTTTTTGATTTTAGGGTGATTTCATTGGAAGCTAATATTTGTGTTCCCGTGTGATTTCGTTAAAAGCGAATTTTTTCTGTTCTCGGGTGATTTCGATGGAAGCAAATTTTTTGTGTTCTGGGTTGATTTCGTTGGAAGCGAATTTTTTGTGTTCTGGGGCAATTTAGTTGGAAGAGAATTTTTCTGAATTATGGGGTGATTTCATTGGAAGCATGTTTTCTGTGCTCTGGAGTCATTTCTTTGGAAGCAAATTTTTTGTGTTCTGGGGTGATTTCCTTGGAAGCGAATTTTTGTGTTCTGGGGTAATTTCTTTGGAAGCGAATTTTTTGTGTTCTCGGGTGATTTCGATGAAGCAAATTTTTCAAGTATGGGCTCATTTCATTGAAAGCGAATTTTTTGTGCTTGGGGTGATTTCGTTGGAAGTGAATTTTTTGTGCTCTGGGGTGATTTCTTTGGAAGCGAATATTTGTCTTCTCAGGAGATTTCTTTGCAAGCGAATTTTTTGTGTTCTGGGGTAATTTCGTTGGAAGCGAATTTTTTGTGTTCTGAGGTAATTTCGATGGAAGCAAATTTTTGAAGTATAGGGACATTTCGTTGGAAGCGAATTTTTTATGTTCCTGGGTGATTTCGTTGGATGCAAATATTTGTGTTCCCTGGTGATTTCATTGGAAGCTAATTTTTCATGTTCTGGGGTATTTTTGTTGGAAGCGAATTTTTTTCTGTTCTCGGGTGATTTCAATAGAATCAAATTTTTCGTGTTCTGGGTTGGTTTCTTTGGAAGTAAATTTTTTGTGTGTTGGCGTAATTTCGTTGGAAGCGATTTTTTTTTTGTTCTGGGGTGATTTCGATGGAAGCAAACTTTTTCCATTCTGGGGTAATTTCGTGGGAAGCCAATATTTGTGTTCTCGGGTGATTTTGTTGGAAGGGAATTTTTTGTGCTCTAGGTTGATTTGGTTGGAAGTAAATTTTTTCAATTCTCGGGTAATTTCGTTGTATGCGAATTTTTTGTGTTCTCGGGTGATTTCGTTGAAAGTGAATTTTTTTTGCTTTAGGGTGATTTCGTTGAAAGCGAATTTTTTGTGCTCTGTGGTGATTTCTTTGGAAGCGAATTTTTTGTGTTCTGGGGTGATTTTATTGGAAGCGAATTTTTTGTGTTCTAGGGTGATTTCGTTGGAAGCGAATTTTTTGTGTTCTCTGTTTTTTTCGATGGAAGCAAATTTTTGAAGTAGGGGGTCATTTCATTGGAAGCGTGTTTTCTGTACTCTGGAGCCATTTCGTTGGAAGGGAATTTCTTCTATTCTGGGGTAATTTCGTTGGAAGCGAATTTTTTTGTGTTCTCGGTTGATTTCGATGGAAGCGATTTTTTTATGTTGTAGCGTGATTTCGTTGGAAGCTAATATTTTTGTTCTCGTGTGATTTCATTGGATGTGAATTTTTGGTGGTCTGGCGTAATTTCTTTGGAAGCGAATTTTTTCTGTTCTTGGGTGATTTCGATGTAAGCAAATTTTTTGTGTTATGGGTTCATGTCGTTGGAAGCGAATTTTTTGTGTTCTGGGGTAATTTCGTTTGAAGTGAATTTTTGGTGTTCTTGGGTGATTTCGATGGAAGCAAATTTTTGAAGTATGGGATCATTTCGTTGGAAGCGTGTTTTCTGTACTCTGAAGTCTTTTCGTTGGCAGCGAATTTTTTGGGCTCTGCGGTGATTTCTTTGGAAGCGATTATTTTGTGTTCTCGGGTGATTTCGTTGAAAGCGAATTTTTTATGTTCTAGGGTAATTTCGTAAAAGCGAATTTTTTGAGCTCTGGGGTGATTTGGTTGGAAGTGAATTTTTTGTCTTCTGTGGTGATTTCGATGGAAGCGAATTTTTTATGTTCTAGGGTGATTTCGTTGGAAGCAAATTTTTTGTGTTCTGGGGTAATTTCATTTGAAGCTTCTTTTCTGTGCTCTGGAGTCATTTCGTTGGAAGCGAATTTTTTGTGCTCTGCGGTGATTTCGATGGAAGCGAATTTTTTGTGTTCTCTGGGGATTTCGATGGAAGCATATTTTTGAAATATGGGGTCATTTCATTGGAATCATATTTTCTGTGCTCTGGAGTCTTTTCTTTGGAAGTGAATTTTCTGTGCTCTGTGGTGATTTCGTTGGAAGCGAATTTTTTGTGCTCTGGGGTGATTTCTTTGGAAGCGAATATTTGTCTTCTCAGGAGATTTCTTTGCAAGCGAATTTTTTGTGTTCTGGGGTAATTTCGTTGGAAGCGAATTTTTTGTCTTCTCAGGTAATTTCGATGGAAGCAAATTTTTGAAGTATAGGGACATTTCGTTGGAAGCGAATTTTTTATCCTTTGGGGTGATTTCATTGGAAGCGAATTTCTTGTGTTCTGGGGTAATTTCGTTGGAAGCGAATTTTTTTGTGTTCTCGGGTGATTTCGATGGAAGCGAATTTTTTATGTTCCTGGGTGATTTCGTTGGAAGCAAATATTTGTGTTCCCTGGTGATTTCGTTGGTAGCTAATTTTTTATGTTCTGGGGTATTTTTGTTGGAAGCGAATTTTTTTCTGTTCTCGGGTAATTTCAATAAAAGCAAATTTTTCGTGTTCTGGGTTGATTTCTTTGGAAGTAAATTTTTTGTGCGTTGGGGTGATTTCGTTGGTAGCGATTTTTTTGTGTTCTCTGGGGATTTCGATGGAAGCGAATTTTTGAAATATGGGGTCATTTCTTTGGAATCATGTTTTCTGTGCCCTGGAGTCATTTCTTTGGAAGCGAATTTTTTGTGCTCTGTGGTGATTTCGTTGGAAGCGAATTTTTTGGTTCTCGGTTGATTTCGTTGAAAGGGAATTTTTGTGTTCTAGGGTGATTTAATTGGAAGCAATTTTTTTCTGATCTTGGATGATATCTTTGGAAGTGAATATTGGTGTTCTCAGGAGATTTGCTTGGAAAAGATTTATTTGTCTTCTGGGGTAATATCTTTAAAAGAGAATTTTTTGTGTACTACGGTCTTTTCGATGGAAGCAAATTTTTGAAGTAGGGGGTCATTTCATTGGAAGCGTGTTTTCGGTGCTCTGGAGTCATTTCGTTGGAAGCGAATTTTTTGTGCTCTGCGGTGATTTCGTTGGAAGCGAATATTTGTGTTCTCTGGAGATTTCATTGCAAGCGAATTTTTTGTGTTCACGGGTGATTTCGTTGGAAGCGAATATTTGTGTTCTCAGGAGATTTTGTTGGAAGCGAAATTTTTGTGTTCTGGGGTGATTTCGATGGAAGCAAATTTTTGAAGTATGTGGTCATTTCGTTGGAAGCGTGTTTTCTGTGCTCTGGAGTCATTTGGTTGGAAGCAAATTTTTTGTGCTCTGGGGTGATTTCTTTGGAAGCGAATTTTTTGTGTTCTCGGGTGATTTCGATGGAAGCAAATTTTTGAAGTATGGGGTCTTTTCTTTGGAAGCGTGTTTTCTGTGCTCTGGAGTCATTTAGTTGGAAGCGAATTTTTTGTGTTCTGGTGTGATTCCGTTGGAAGCGAATATATGTGTTCTCAGACGATTTTGTTGCAAGCGAATTTTTTGGGTTCTGGTGTGATTCCGTTGGAAGCGAATATATGTGTTCTCAGACGATTTTTTTGCAAGCGAATTTTTTGGGTTCTGGGGTAATTTCGTTGGAAGCAAATTTTTTATGTTCTCGGATGATTTCAATGGAAGCAAATTTTTGAAGTGTGGGGTCATTTTGTTGGAAGCGTGTTTTCTATGCTCTGGAGTCATTTCGTTGGCAGCGAATTTTTTATGTTTAAGAGTGATTCCTTTGGAAGCGAATTTTTTGTGCTCTGGGGTGATTTCCTTGGAAGCGAATATTTTCTTCTAAGGAGATTTCGTTGCAAGCAAATTTTTTGTGTTCTCAGGTGATTTCGTTGGCAGCGAATATTTGTGTTCTATGAAGATTTCGTTGCAAGCGAATTTTTTTGTGTTCTCCGGTTTTTTCGATGGAAGTAAATTTTTGAAGTATGGGGTCATTTCTTTTGAAGCATGTTTTCTGTGCTCTGGAGTCATTTCGTTGGAAGGGAATTCTTTTTGTTCGGGGGTGAATTCGTTTGAAGCGAATATTTGTGTTCTTAGGAGACTTCATTGCAAGCGAATTATTTGTGTTCTAAGGTGATTTCGTTGAAAGGGAATTTTTTGTGTTCTCGGGTGATTTCATTGAAAGGGAATTTTTTGTGTTCTAGGGAGATTTTGTTGGAAGCGAATTTTTTTGTGCTCTGCGATGATTTCTGTGCAAGCGAATATATGTGTGCTCAGAAGATTTCGTTGCAAGCGAATTTTTTGTGTTCTGGGGTAATTTCGTTGGAAGCGAATTTTTTGTGTTCTTGGGTGATTACGATGGAAGCAAATTTTTGAAGTATGGGGTCATTTCGTTGGAAGCGTGTTTTCTGTGCTCTGGAGTCATTTCGTTGGCAGCGAATTTTTTGTGCTCTGGGGTGATTTCGTTGGAAGCGAATATTTTGTGTTCTCAGGTGATTTTGTTGAATGCGAATTTTTTATGTTCTAGGGTAATTTCATAAAAGCAAATTTTTTGAGCTCTGGGGTGATTTGGTTGGAAGCGAATTTTTTGTCTTCTGTGGTGATTTCGAAGGAAGCGAATTTTTTATGTTCTAGGGTGATTTCGTTGGAAGCGAATTTTTTTCTGTTCTGGGGTAATTTCATTTGAAGCTTGTTTTCTGTGCTCTGGAGTCATTTCGTTGGAAGCGAATTCTTTGTGCTCTGGGGTGATTTCATTGGAAACGAATTTTTGTTTTCTGTGGTAATTTCCATGGAAGCGAATTTTTTATGTACTAGGGTGATTTCGTTGGAATAATTTTTGTGTTCTGGATTCATTTTTTTGGAAGCGTGTTTTCTGTGCTTTGGAGTCATTTCGGTGGAAGCAAATTTTTTCTGCTCTGGGGTGATTTCTTTGGAAGGGATTTTCTTTGTTCTACGGTGATTTCGTTGGGAGCGAAATTTTGTGCTCTGTGATGATATCTTTGGAAGAGAATATTTGTGTTCTCAGGAGATTTCGTTGGAAAAGAATATTTTGTCTTCTGGGGTAATATGGTTGGAAGCGAATTTTTTGTGTTCTCTGGTTTTTTCGATGGACGCAAATTTTTGAAGTAGGGGGTCATTTCGTTGGAAGCATGTTTTCTGTGCTATGGAGTCATTTCATTGGAAGCGAATTTTTTGTGCTCCGCGGTGATTTCGTTTGAAGCGAATATTTGTGTTCTCAGGAGATTCCGTTGCAAGCGAATTTTTTGTGTTCTAGGGTAATTTCGTTGGAAGCGAATTTTTTGTCTTCTGGGGTCCTTTCATTGGAAGCGTGTTTTCTGTGCTGTGCAGTCATTTCATTGGAACCAAATTTTTTGTGTTCTGGGGTGATTTCGTTGGAAGTGAATTTTTTGTGTTCTGGGTTGATTTCTTTGGAAGCGAATTTTTTTGTGTTCTGGGGTAATTTCGTTGGAAGAGAATATTTTGTATTCTCAGGTGATTTCGATGGAAGCAAATTTTTGAAGTATGGTATCATTTCGTTCGAAACGTGTTTTCTGTGCTCTGGAGTCAGTTCTTTGGAAGCGAATTTTTTGTGTTCTCAGGTGATTTATTTGAAAGCGAATTTTTTATGTTCTAGGGTGATTTTGTTGCAAGCGAATTTTTTGTGCTCAGGAGGTCTTTAGTTGGAAGCGTGTTTTCTGTGCTCTGGAGTCATTTCGTTGGAAGCAAATTTTTTTGTGCTCTGGGGTGATTTTGTTGGAAGTGAATTTTTTGTGTTCTGGGGTAATTTCGTTGGAAGGAAATTTTTTGTTTTCTGGGTTGATTTCGTTGGACACGAATTTTTTTGTTCTGGGGTGATTTCGTTGAAAGCGAATTTTGAGTGCTCTAGGTTGATTTCGTTGGAAGGGAATTTTTTGTGCTCTGGGTTGATTTCGTTGGAAGCAAATTTTTTCTGTTCTGGGGTAATTTCGTTGGAAGTGATTTTGAAGTATGGGGTGATTTCGTTAGTAGCTTGTTTTCTGTGTTCTGGAGTCATTTTGTTGGAAGCGAATATTTGTGTTCCTGGTGATTTTGTTGGAAGTGAATTTTTTGTGTTCTGTGGACAGAAAACACGCTTCCAAAGAAATGAACTCCCGCTTCAAAAATTTGCTTCCATCAAAAAAACCAGAGAAAACAAAAAATTCACGTCCAACCAAATTACCACAGAACAGAAAAAATTTGCTTCCATAGAAATCACCACAGAATATAAAAAATTCGCTTCCAATGGAATCTCCTGAGAACACAAATTGTTGCTTCCAAAGAAATCATCCCAGAGCCCAAACAAGTTCGCTTACAACGAAATCACCCCAGAGCGCAAAAAATTCCCTTCCAACGAAATGACTCCAAAGCACAGAAAACACGATTATAACGAAATGACCCCCTACTTCAAAAATTTGCTTACATCGAAAAAACTGGAGAACACAAAAAATTCACTTCCATCGAAGTCACCCCAGAACACAGAAAATTCTCTTCCAACGAAATCACCCTAGAAAACAAAAACTTCCCTTTCAACGAAATCACCCGAGAACACAAAAAATTTGCTTCAAACTATATTACCCCTGAACACAAGAAATTCGCTTCCAACGAAATCACCCCAAAGCACATAAAATAGCTTCCAACGAAATGTCCCCATACTTCAAAAATTTGCTTCCATCGAAATCACCTGAGAACACAAAATAATTCGCTTCCAACCAAATTACCCCAGAACACAAAACATTCGCTTCCAACGAAATCACCCCTGAACACAAAAATTTCGCTTCCAACGGGATGACCCCCTACTTCAAAAATGTGCTTCCATCAAAAAAACCAGAGAACACAAAAAAATTCGCTTCCAACGAAATTACCCCAGAACACAAAAAATTCACTTCCAACAAAATCTCCTGAGGACACAAATATTCGCTTCCAAAGAAATCACACCCGAGCACAAAAAATCCGCATCCAATGAAATCACCCTAAAGCAAAAAAAATTCACTTTCAACGAAATCACCTGAGAACAAAAAAATTCACGTCCAACGAAATTACCCCAGAATAGAAAAAATTTACTTCCAACCAAATCAACCCAGAGCACAAAAAATTCCCTTCCAACAAAATCACCCGAGAACAAAAATATTGGCTTCTAAAGAAATTATCCCAGAATGGAAAAAAATTGCTTCCAACGAAATCACCCCAGAGCACAAAAAATTCCCTTCCAATAAATCACCTGAGAACAAAAATATTGGCTTCCCACAAAATTACCCCAGAACGGAAAAAATTTCCTTCCATCGAAATCACCGCAGAGCACAAAAAATTCGCTTCCAACGAAATTACCCCAGAATACAAAAAATTTGCTTCCATGAAATCACCCCAGAACACAAAAAATTTGCTTCCACAGAAATGACTCCAGAGCATAGAAAACACACTTCCAACCAAATGACCCCATATTTCAAAAATTTGCTTCCATCGAAATCACCTGAAAACACAAAAAATTCGCTTTCAACGAAATTACCCCAGAAGACAAAATATTTGCTTCCAACGAAATCTCCTGAGAACACAAACATTCGCATCGAAAGAAATCATCACAGAGCACAAAAAAATTAGCTTCCAACGAAATCACAATAGAACACAAAAAATTCCCTTTCAACGAAATCACCCAAGAACACACAAAATTCACGTCCAAAGAAATTACCACAGAATAGAAAAAATTTGCTTCCATCGAAATCACCTAGAACACAATAAATTCGCCTCCAACGAAATCACCCTAGAACACAATAAATTCGCTTCCAACAAAATCACCCTAGAAAAGAAAAACTCCCTTTAAACGAAATCACCCTAGAACACAAAAAATTCGCTCCAACGAAATTACCCCAGAATAGAAAAAAATTACTTCCAACCAAATCAACCCAGAGCACAAAAAATTCCCTTCCAACAAAATCACCCAGGAACAGAAATATTGGCTTCCAACGAAATTACCCCAGAACTGAAAAAATTTGCTTCCATCGAAATCACCCAAGAACACAAAACTTTGCTCCCAAAGAAATCACCGCAGAACACAAAAATTTCGCTTCCAACGAAATGACTCCAGAACACAGAAAAAACGCTACCAACAAAATCACCCGAGAACACAAAAAATTCGCTTCCAACGAGATCATCCTAGAACACAAAAAATTCGCATCCAATGAAATGACTCCAGAGCACAGAAAACACGGTTCCAATGAAATGACCCCAGAAAACAAAAATTTCGCTTCCATCGAAATCACCGCAAAACACAAAAATTCACATCCAATAAAAAGACTCCAGAGCACAGAAAACACGCTTTCAACGAAATGACCCCCTATTTCAAAAATTTGCTTCATTCGAAAAAACCGGAGACACAAAGAATTCGCCTCAAACGAAATCACCCCAGAACACAAAAAATTTGCTTCCAAAAAATTACTCTAGAGAACAGAAAACACCCTACCAACGAAAGAACCCCATACTTCAAAAAAATTCGCTTCCAACAAAATCACCCCGGAACAAAATCTTTTTCTTTCAACGAAATCACCCCAGAGCACAAAAAAATTCGATTACAACAAAATTACCCCAGAACACAAGAAATACTCTTCCAAAAAAACGCCCCAGAGTACAAAAAATTCGTTTCCAACTAAATCACCCTGGAACACAAAAAATTGGCTTTCAACAAAATCACCGGAGAACACAAAAAATTTGCTTCCAATGAAATTACATCAGAACACAAAACATTCGCTTCCAACGAAATCACCCCAGAGCACAAAAAATTTGCTTCCAACGAAATGACTCCATAGCTAGAAAACACGCTTCGAACGAAATGACCCCATACTTCAAACATTCGCTTCCAACGAAATCTCCTGAAAACACAAATATTCGCTTACAATGAAATCATCCCAGAGCACAAAAAAATTCGCTTCCAACGAAATCACCCGATAACACAAAAAATTCACGTCCAACGAAATTATCACAGAACAGAAAAAATTTGCTTCCATCGAAATCACCCCACAATACAAAAAATTCGCCTCCAACGAAATCACGCTAGAACACAAAAAATTAGCTTTTTCAACGAAATCACCCGAGAACACAAAAAATTCGCTTCCAATGAAATCACCCCAGAGCACAAAAAATTCCCTTTCAACGAATGGACTCCAGAGCACAGAAAACTCGCTTGCAATGAAATGACCCCCTACTTCAAAAATTTGCTTCCATCAAAAAAACCGGAGAACACAAAAAATTCTCTTCCAACGATATTACCCCCAGAAGACCAAAAATTCTTTTCCAACGAAATCTCCTAGGAACACAAATATTCGCTTCCAATGAAATCATCCCAGAGCACAAAAAAACTTGCTTTCAAAGAAATCACCCTAGAATATAAAAAATTCGCTTTCAACGATATCACCTGAGAACACAAAAAATTCGCTTCCAAAGAAATTACCCCAGAACACAAAAAATTCGCTTGCAACGAAATCTTCTGAGAACACTTATATTCGCTTCCAATGAAATTACCCCAGAACACAAAAAATTCGCTTCCAATGAAATGACTCCAGAGCACAGAAAACACGCTTCCAACAAGATGACCCCTTATTTCAATAATTTGCTTCCATTGAAAAAACCGGAGAACACAACAAATACGCTTCCAAAGAAATTACCCCAAAACACAAAAATAGGCTTCCAACGAAATGACTCCAGAGCACAGAAAACAAGCTTCCAACGAAATTATCCCATACTTCAAAAATTTGCTTCCATTGAAATCACCCGAGAACACAAAAAATTCGCTTCCAACGAAATTACCTCAGAAGACAAAAATTTCTTTTCCAACGAAATCTCCTGAGAACACAAATATTCATTTCCAATGAAATCACACCAGAGCACAAAAAATTCATTTCCAACGAAATGATTCCCGGGCACAGAAAACATGCATCCAACAAAATTACCCCCTACTTCAAAAATTTGTTTCCATCGAAATCACCTGAGAACACAAAAAATTCACTTCCAACGAAATCACCCCAGAACACAAATATTCGCTTCCAGCCAAATCACACCAAAGCACAAAAAATTCGCATCCAACGAAATGACTCCAGAGCACAGAAAACACGCTTGCAACGAAATGACCCCATACTTCAAAAATTTGCTTCCATCGAAATCACCCGAGAACACAAAATTTCGCTTCCATTGTAATTACCCCAGAACAAAAAATCGCTTCCAACGAAATCTCCTGGGAACACAAATATTCACTTCCAAAGAAATCATTCTAGAGCACAAAAAATTCCCTTCCAACGAAATCACCCTAGAACACAAAAAATTCCGTTTCAACGAAATCACCTGAGAACACAAAAAATTCACGTCCAATGAAATTACCACAGAACAGAAAAAATTTGCTTCCATCGAAATCAAGCCAGAACACAAAAAATTCTCTTCAAACGAAATCACGCTAGAACACAAAAAATTAGCTTTCAATGAAATCACCCCAGAGCACAAAAAATTCCCTTCCAACGAAATGACTCCAGAGCACATAAAACACGATTCCAACGAAATGACCCCCAACTTAAATAATTTGCTTCCATCGAAAAACCGGAGAACATAAAAAATTCGCTTCCACCGAAATTACCACAGAACACAAAAAATTCGCTTGCAACGAAATTTTCTGAGAACACAAATATTCGCTTCCAACGAAATCACCCCAGAACAAAAAAATTTGCTTCCAACGAAATGACTCCAGAGCACAGAAAACACGCTTCCAACAAAATGACCTCCTACTTCAAAAATTCGCTTCCATCGAAAAAACCGGAGAACACAAAAATACGCTTCCAACGAAATTACCCCAGAACACAAAAAATTTGCTTGGAAGGAAATCTCCTGAGAACACCAATATTCGTTTCCAAAGAAATCACCCCAGAGCACAAAAAATTCGCTTGCAACGCAATCTTCTGAGAACACATATATTTGCTTCCAACGAAATCACCCCAGAACACAAAAAATTCGCTTCCAATGAAATGACTCCAGAGAACAGAAAACACGCTTCCAACGAAACGACCCCCTAATTCAAAAATTTGCTTCCATCGAAAAAACCGGAGAACATCAAAAATTCGCTTCCAAAGAAATGACTCCAGAGCACAGAAAACACCCTTCCAATGAAATGACCCCAGAAAACAAAAATTTCACTTCCAACGAAATCACCCTAAAACATAAAAAATTCGCGTCCATCGAAATCACCGCAAAACACAAAAATTCACAACCAACGAAAAGACTCCAGAGCACAGAAAACACGCTTCCAACGAAATGACCCCGTATTTCAAAAATTTGCTTCCATCTAAAAAACCGGAGAACACAAAAAATTCGCTTCCAATGAAACTACCCCAAAACACAAAAAATTAGCTTGCAAAGAAATCTCCTGAGAACACAAATATTCGTTTCCAACAAAATCCCCGAAGAACACAAAAAATTCGCATCCAACGAAATTAACCCAGAATAGAAAAAAATTACTTCCAACCAAATCAACCCAGAGCACAAAAAATTCCCTTCCAACAAAATCACCCAGGAACAGAAATATTGGCTTCCAACGAAATTACCCCAGAACTGAAAATATTTGCTTCCATCGAAATCACCCCAGAACACAAAACTTTGCTTCCAAAGAAATAACCCCATAACACAAAAATTCGCTTCCACCAAAATCATCCTAGAACACAAAAAATTCGCATCCAACGAAATGACTCCAGAGCACAGAAAGCACGCTTCCAATGAAATGACCACAGAAAACAAAAATTTCGCTTCCATCGTAATCACCGCAAAACACAAAAATTCACATCCAATAAAAAGACTCCAGAGCACAGAAAATATGCTTTCAACGAAATGACCCCCTATTTCAAAAATTTGCTTCATTCAAAAAAACCGGAGACACAAAGAATTCGCCTCCAACGAAATCACCCCAGAACACAAAAAATGTGCTTACAAAAAATTACTCTAGAGAACAGAAAACACCCTACCTATGAAAGAAACACATACTTCAAAAAAATTCGCTTCCAACAAAATCACCCCAGAACAAAATATTTTCCTTTCAACGAGATCAACCCAGAGCACAAAAAATTCAATTAGAACGAAATTACCCCAGAACACAAGAAATACTCTTCCAACAAAATCGCCCCAGAGCACAAAAAATTCGTTTCCAACGAAATCACCCTGGAACACAAAAAATTCGCTTTCAACAAAATCACCCGTGAACACAAAAAAATTTGCTTCCAACGAAATTACCCCAGAACACAAAAAATTCGCTTCCAACGAAATCACCCCAGAACATGAAACATTCGCTTCCAACGAAATGACTCCTGAGCACAGAAAACACGCTTCTAACGAAATCACCCCATACTTAAAAATATTCTCGTCCAACGAAATTATCCCAGAGCAGAAAACATTTGCTTCCAACGAAATCACCCCAGAGTACAAAAAATTCGCTTGCAACGAAATCACCCTAAAGCACAAAAATTCGATATCAACGAAATCATCCTAGAACACAAAAAATTCCCTTTCAACGAAATTACCCCAGGAGAGAAAAAATTTGCTTCTATCGTAGTCACCACAGAGCACGAAATATTCGTTCCCAATGTAATCCCACCAGAACACAAAAAATTCGCTTCCAACGAAATCACGCTAGAACACAAAAAAATTATCTTTTTCAACGAAATCACCCGAGAACACAAAAAATTCGCTTCCAATGAAATCACCCCAGAGCACAAAAAATTCGCTTGCAATGAAATCTCCTGAGAACATAAATGTTCGCTTCCAACGAAAGGACTCCAGAACACAGAAAACACGCTTCCAACGAAATTACCCCAAAACACAAAACATTCTCTTCCAACGTAATTACATCAGAACACAAACATTCGCTTCCAAAGATATCATCACAGAGCACAAAAAATTCGCTTCCAACGAAATTACCCCAGAACACAAAAAATTCATTTCAACGAAATCTCCTGAGAACACAAAAATTCGCTTCCAAGGAAATCATCCCAGAGCACAAAAAAATTCGCTTCCTACGAAATCAACCTAGAACACAAAAAATTCCCTTTCAACGAAATCATCCGATAACACAAAAAATTCATGTCCAGCGAAATTATCACAAAACAGGAAAAATACTCTTCCAACGAAAATTAGCTTTCAATGAAATCACCCCAGAGCACAAAAAATTCCCTTCGAACGAAATGACTCCAGAGCACATAAAACACGTTTCCAACAAAATGACACCCTACTTAAAAAATTTGCTTCCATCGAAAAACCGGAGAACATAAAAAATTCGCTTCCCACGAAATTACCCCAGAACACAAAAAATTCGCTTGCAACGAAATCTTCTGAGAACACATATATTTGCTTCCAACAAAATCACCCCAGAACATAAAAAATTCGCTTCCAATAAAATGACTCCAGAGCACAGAAAACACGCTTCCAACGAAATGATCCCCTAATTCCAAAATTTGCTTCAATCGAAAAAACCGGAGAACATAAAAAATTCGCTTCCATCGAAATGACTCCAGAGCACAGAAAACACGCTTCCAATGAAATGACCCCAGAAAACAAAAATTTCGCTTCCAACGAAATCACCCTAGAACATCAAAAATTCGCTTCCATCGAAATCACCGCAAAACACAAAAATTCACCTCCAACGAAAAGACTCCAAAGCACAGAAAACACGCTTCCAACGAAATGACCCCCTACTTGAAAAATTTTCTTCCATCGAAAAAACCAGCGAACACAAAAAAATTAGCTTCCAATGAAATTACCCCAAAAGACAAAAAATTAGCTTGCAACGAAATCTCCTGAGAAAACAAATATTCGCTTCCGACGAAAACCGAAGAACACAAAAAATTCGCATCCAAAAAAATTAACCCAGAATAGAAAAAAATTACTTCAAACCAAATCAACCCAGAGCACAAAAAATTCCCTTCCAACAAAATCACCCAAGAACACAAATATTGGCTTCCAACAAAATTACCCCAGAACTGAATAAAATCACCTGAGTACGCAAATATTTGCTAACAACGAAATTACCCCAGAACAGAAAAAATTTGCTTCCATCGAAATCACCGCAAAACACAAAAATTCACCTCCAACGAAAAGACTCCAAAGCACAGAAAACACGCTTCCAACGAAATGACCCCCTACTTGAAAAATTTTCTTCCATCGAAAAAACCAGCGAACACAAAAAAATTAGCTTCCAATGAAATTACCCCAAAAGACAAAAAATTAGCTTGCAACGAAATCTCCTGAGAAAACAAATATTCGCTTCCGACGAAAACCGAAGAACACAAAAAATTCGCATCCAAAAAAATTAACCCAGAATAGAAAAAAATTACTTCAAACCAAATCAACCCAGAGCACAAAAAATTCCCTTCCAACAAAATCACCCAAGAACACAAATATTGGCTTCCAACAAAATTACCCCAGAACTGAATAAAATCACCTGAGTACGCAAATATTTGCTAACAACGAAATTACCCCAGAACAGAAAAAATTTGCTTCCATCGAAATCACCCCAGAACACAAAAATTTCGCTTCCATCGTAATCACCCCAGAACACAAAACTTTGCTTCCAAAGAAATCAATCCAGAACACAAAAATTCGCTTCCAACAAAATCACCCCAGAACACAAAAAATTTGCTCCCAAAGAAATCACCGCAGAACACAAAAATTTCGCTTCCAACGAAATGACTCCAGAACACAGAAAAAACGCTACCAACGAAATCACTCGAGAACACAAAAAATTTGCTTCCAACGAAATCATCCTAGAACACAAAAAATTCGCATCCAACGAAATGACTCCAGAGCACAGAAAACACACTTCCAATGAAATGACCCTAGAAAACAAAAATTTCGCTTCCATCGAAATCACCGCAAAACACAAAAATTCACATCGAACGAAAAGACTCCAGAACACAGAAAAAACACTACCAACGAAATCACCCGAGAACACAAAAAATTCACTTCCAACGAAATCATCCTAGAACACAAAAAATTCGCATCCAACGAAATGACTCCAGAGCACAGAAAACATGCTTCCAGTGAAATGACCCTAGAAAACAAAAATTTCGCTTCCATCGAAATCACCGCAAAACACAAAAATTCACGTCCAATGAAAAGACTCCAGAGCACGTAAAAAAACACGCTTCCAACGAAATGACCCCCTATATCAAAAATTTGCTTCATTCGAAAAAACCGGAGAAACAAAGAATTCGCCTTCCACGAAATCACCCCAGAACACAAAAAATTCGCTTCCAAAGATATTACCCCAGAAGAAAAAAAATTTGCTTCCAACGAAATCTCCTAAGAACACAAATATTCGCTTCCAAAGAAATCACCCTTAGCACAAAAAAATTTGCTTCCAAAGAAATCACCCCAGAGTACAAAAATTCCCTTCCAACAAAATCACCCGAGAACACAAATATTGGCTTTCATTGAAATCACCCCAGAACACAAAAATTTCTCTTCCAACGAAATGACTCCAGAGCACAGAAAACACGCTTGCAACGAAATGACCCCCTACTTCAAAAATTTGCTTCCATCGAAAAAAAACGGAGAACACAAAAAATTATCTTACAACGAGATTACCCCAGAAGACAAAAATTCTTCTCCAAAGAAATCTCCTGAAAACACAAATATTCGTTTCCAAAGATATCATCCCAGAGCTCGAAAAACTCGCTTCCAACGAAATCACCCCAGAACACAAAAAATTCACTTGCAACGAAATCTCCTGTGAACACAAATATTCGCTTCCAACGAAATCACACTAAAGCACAAAAAATTCGCATCCAACGAAGTGACTCCAGAGCACAGAAAACACGCTTGCAACGAAATGACCCCCTACTTCAAAAATTTGCTTCCATCAAAAAAAAAAAACGGAGAACACAAAAAATTCTCTTCCAACGATATTACCCCAGAAGACAAAAAATTCTTTTCCAACGAAATCTCCTGAAAACACAAATATTCGTTTCCAAAGATATCATCACAGAGCACAAAAAAAATCGCTTCCAACAAAATCACCTATTGACACAAAAAATTCACGTCCAACGAAATTATCACAGAACAGAAAAATTTGCTTTCATCGAAATCACCCCATAATACAAAAAATTTGCTTCCAACCAAATCATGCTAGAACACAAAAAATTAGCTTTTTCAACGAAATCACCCGAGAACACAAAAAATTCACTTGCAATGAAATCACCCGAGAGCACAAAAAATTCTCTTGAAAGGAAATGACTCCAGAGCACAGAAAACACGATTCCAACGAAATGACCCCCTATCTCAAAATTTTGCTTCCATCGAAAAGCCCGGAGAACACAAAAAATTTGCTTCCAACGAAATAACCCCAGAACACAAAAAATTAGCTTGCAACGAAATTTTCTGAGAACACAAATATTCGCTTCCAACGAAATTCCCCCAGAACACAAAAAATTCGCTTCTAACGAAATCACCCTAGAACACAAAATTCCCTTTCAAATAAATCATCCGAGAACAAAAACAAATTCGCTTCCAATGAAATCACCCAGAGAACAAAAATTTCGCTTCCAATGAGATGACTCCAGAGCACAGAAAACACGCTTCCAAAGAAATGATCCCCTACTTCAAAAATTTGCTTCCATCGAAAAGACAGGAGAACACAAAAAATTCTCTTCCAACAATATTACCCCAGAAGACAAAAAATTCTTTTCCAACGAAATCTCGTGAGAACACAAATATTCGCTTCCAAAGATATCATCCCAGAGAACAAAAAATTCGCTTCCAACGAAATTACCCCAGAGCACAAAAAATTCGCTTCCAATGAAATCACCCCAGAATACAAAAAAATTTGCTTCCAAAGAAATAACCCAAGAATATAAAAAATTCGCTTCCAAAAAATAATCCAAGAATATAAAAAATTCGCTTCGATCAAAATCACCCGAGAACACAAAAAATTCGATTCCAACGAAATTACCCCAGAACACAAGAAATTCCTTCCAACGAAATAACCCCAGAGCACAAAAAATTCCCTTCCAACGAAAGGACTCCAGAGCACAGAAAAATTCGCTTCCAACGAAAGCACCCGATAACACAAAAAATTCACGTCCAACGAAATTATCACAGAACAGAAAAAAATTTGCTTCCATCGAAATAACCCCAGAATAAAAAAATTTGCTTCGAACGAAATCACGCTAAAACACAAAAAATTAGTTTTTTCAAATAAATCACCCGAAAACACAAAATTTCCTTTCAAAGAAATCACCCGAGAACACAAAAAATTCGCTTCCAATGAAATCACCCGAGAACACAAAAAATTCGCTTGCAATGAAATCACCCGAGAACACAAAAAAATCGCTTCCTACGAAATCACCCCAGAGCACAAAAATTCCCTTCCAACGAAAGGACTCCAGAGCACAGAAAACACGATTCCAACGAAATGTCCCCCTATTTCATATATTTGCTTACATCGAAATCACCCGAGAACACAAAAAATTCGCTTCCAACGAAATTACCCCAGAAGACAAAAGTTTCTTTTCCAATGAAACCTCCTGAGAACACAAATATTCGCTTCCAACGAACTCCCCCAGAGCACAAAAAATTCGCTTCCAAAGAAATCACCCTAGAATAAAAAAATTCGCTTTCAACGATATCACCTGAGAACACAAAAAATTCGCTTCCAAAGAAATTACCCCAGAACACAAAAAATTCGCCTGCAACGAAATCTTCTGAGAACACATATAATCGCTTCCAACGAAATCACCCCAGAACACAAAAAATTCGCTTCCAATGAAAGGACTCCAGAGCACAGAAAACACGATTCCAACGAAATGACCCCCTATTTCAATAATTTGCTTCCATTGAAAAAACCGGAGAACAAAATATTAGCTTCCAACGAATTTAACCCAGAACACAAAAAATAGGCTTCAAACGAAATGACACCAGAGCACAGAAAACGAGCTTCCAACGAAATGATCCCATACTTCAAAAATTTGCTTCCATTGAAATCACCCGAGAACACAAAAAATTCCCTTCCAACGAAAGGACTCCAGAGCACAGAAAACACGATTCCAACGAAATGACCCCCTATTTCAAATATTTGTTTCCATCGAAATCACCCGAGAACACAAAAAATTCGCTTCCAACGAAATTACTCCAGAACACAAAAAATTCGCTTGCAACGAAATCTCCTGAGAACACAATATTCGCTTCCAGCGAAATCACACCAAAGCACAAAAAATTCGCATCCAAAGAAATGACTCCAGAGCACAGAAAACACGCTTCCAACGAAATGACCCCCTACTTCAAAAATTTGCTTCCATCGAATAAACCAGAAAACACAAAAATTCTCTTCCAACGAGATTACCCAAGAAGACAAAAAATTCTTTTCCAACGAAATCTCCTGAGAACACAAATATTCGCTTCCAAAGAAATCATCCCAGAGCACAAAAAAATTCGCTTCCAACGAAAGCACCCCAGAGCACGAAAAATTCGCTTCCAAAGAAATGACTCCAGAGCACAGAAAACACGCTTCCAACGATATGACCCCATACTTCAAAAATTTGCTTCCATCGAAAACACCTGATAACACAAAAAATTCGCTTCCAACGAAATTACCCCAGAAAACAAAAAATTCGCTTGCAACGAAATCTCCTGAGAACACAAATATTCGCTTCCAAAGAAATCACCCCAGAGCACAAAAAATTCGCTTTCAACGAAATCTTCTGAGAACACATATATTCGCTTCCAACGAAATCACCCCAGAACACAAAAAATTCGCTTCCAATGAAATGACTCCAGATCACAGAAAACACGCTTCCAATGAAATGACCCCCTATTTCAATAATTTGCTTCCATTGAAAAAACCAGAGAACACAAAAAATTAGCTTCCAACGAAATTACCACAGAACACAAAAATAGGCTTCCAACGAAATGAATCCAGAGCACAGAAAACAAGCTTCCAAAGAAATGATCCCATACTTCAAAAATTTGCTTCCATCGAAATAATCTGAGAACACAAAAAATTAGCTTCCAACGAAATTACCTCAGAAGACAAAAATTACTTATCCAACGAAATCTCCTGAGGAAACAAATATTTGTTTCCAATGAAATCACCCCAGAGCACAAAAAAATTCGCTTCCAACAAAAGCACCCGATAACACAAAAAGTTCATGTCCAAAGAAATTATCACAGAACAGAAAAAAATTTGCTTCCATCGAAATCACCCCAGAATAAAAAAAAATTTGCTTCCAACGAAATCACGCTACAACACAAAAAAATTAGCTTTTTCAAATAAATCACCCGAAAACACAAAATTTCCTTTCAAAGAAATCACCCGAGAACACAAATATTCGCTTCCAACGAAATCGTCCCAGAGCACAAAAAATTCGCTTCCAACGAAATCACCCTAGAACGCAAAAATTCCCTTTCAATGAAATCACCCGAGAACACAAAAAAATCGCTTCCTACGAAATCACCCCAGAGCACAAAAAATTCCCTTCCAACGAAAGGACTCCAGAGCACAGAAAACACTATTCCAACGAAATGTCCACCTATTTCATATATTTGCTTCCATCGAAATCACCCGAGAACACAAAAAATTCGCTTCCAACGAAATTACCCCAGAAGACAAAAATTTCTTTTCCAATGAAACCTCCTGAGAACACAAATATTCGCTTCCAACGAACTCACCCCAGAGCACAAAAAATTCACTTCCAAAGAAATCACCCTAGAATAAAAAAATTCGCTTTCAACAATATCACCTGAGAACACAAAAAATTCGCTTCCAAAGAAATTACCCCAGAACACAAAAAATTCGCCTGCAACGAAATCTTCTGAGAACACATATAATCGCTTCCAACGAAATCACCCCAGAACACAAAAAATTCGCTTCCAATGAAATGACTCCAGAGCAGAGAAAACACGCTTCCAATGAAATGACCCCCTATTTCAATAATTTGCTTCCATTGAAAAAACCGGAGAACACAAAAAATTAGCTTCCAACGAATTTTACCCAGAACACAAAAAATAGGCTTCAAACGAAATGACTCCAGAGCACAGAAAACAAGCTTCCAACGAAATGATCCCATACTTCAAAAATTTGCTTCCATTGAAATCACCTGAGAACACAAAAAATTCCCTTCCAAGGAAAGGACTCCAGAGCACAGAAAACACGATTCCAACGAAATGACCCCCTATTTCAAATATTTGTTTCCATCGAAATCACCCGAGAACAGAAAAAATTCGCTTCCAACGAAATTACCCCAGAACACAAAAAATTTGCTTGCAACGAAATCTCCTGAGAACACAAATATTCGCTTCCAGCGAAATCACACCAAAGCACAAAAAATTTGCATCCAAAGAAATGACTCCAGAGCACAGAAAACACGCTTGCAACGAAATGACCCCCTACATAAAAAATTTGCTTCCATCGAATAAACCAGAGAACACAAAAAATTCTCTTCTAACGAGATTGCCCAAGAAGACAAAAAATTCTTTTCCAACGAAATCTCCTGAGAACACAAATATTCGCTTCCAAAGAAATCATCCCAGAGCACAAAAAATTCGCTTCCAACGAAATCACCCTAGAACACAAAAAATTCCCTTTCAACGAAATCACCTGAGAACACAAAAAATTCACGTCCAACGAAATTACCACATAACAGAAAAAATTTGCTTCCATCGAAATCACCCCAGAACACAAAAAATCTCTTCCAAAGAAAACACGTTAGAACACAAAAAATTAGCTTTCAATGAAATCACCCCAGAGCACAAAAATTCCCTTCCAACGAAATGACTCCAGAGCACATAAAACACGATTCCAACGAAATGACCCCCTACTTCAAAAATTTGCTTCCATCGAAAAAAACGGAGAACATAAAAAATTCTCTTCCAAAGATATTACCTCAGAAGACAAAAAATTCTTTTCAAAGGAAATCTCCTGAGAACACAAATATTCGCTTCCAAAGATATCATCCCAGAGCACAAAAAATTCGCTTCCAAAGAAATCACCCCAGAGCACAGAAAATTCCCTTCCAACGAAATGACTCCAGAGCACAGAAAACACGATTCCAACAAAATGACCCCCTACTTCAAAAATTTGCTTCCATCGAAAAACCAGAGAACATAAAACATTCGCTTCCAACGAAATTACCCCAGAACACAAAAAATTCGCTTGCAACGAAATTTTCTGAGAACAAAATATTCGCTTCCAACGAAATCTCCCCAGAACACAAAAAATTTGCTTCCAACAAAATTACTCCAGAGCACAGAAAACACGCTTTCCACGAAATGACCCGATATTTCAAAAATGTGCTTCCATCAAAATCACGCAGGAACACAAATAATTCGCTTCCAACAAAATTACCCCAGACACAAAAAAATTCGCTTCCAATGAAATCTCCTGAAAACACGAATATTCTCTTCCAAACAAATCATCCCAGAGTACAAAAATATTCTCTTCCAACAAAATCACCCTCTAACACAAAAAATTCCCTTTCGACGAAATCACCTGAGAACACAAACGATTCATGTCCAACAAAATTACCATAGAACAGAAAAAAATTTGCTTCCATCGAAATCACCCAGGAACACAAAAAAATCGCTACCAAGGAAATCATGCTAGAACACAAAAAATCAGTTTTCAACGAAATCACCCAAGAACACAAAAAATTCGCTTCCAACGAAATCACTCCAGAGCACGAAAAAATTCGCTTCCAAAGTAATCAACCCAGAACACAAAAAATTCTTTTCCAACCAAGTGACTCCAGAGCACAGAAAACACGCTTCCAACGAAATGACCCCCTACATCAAAAATTTGCTTCCATCAAAAAAACCGGAGAACATAAAAAATTCTATTCCAACGATATTACCCCAGAAGACAAAAAATTCTTTTCCAACGAAATCTCCTGAGAACACAAATATTCCCTTCCAAAGATATGATCCCAGAGTACGAAAAATTCGCTTCCAAAGAAATTACCCTAGAACACAAAAATTCTTTTTCAACTAAATCACCTGAGAACACAAAAAATTTGCTTTCAACGAAATCACCCCAGAACACAAAAAATTTGCCTGCAAAGAAATCTCCTGAGAACACGAATATTGGCTTCCAACGAAATCACCCCACAGCACAAAAAATTCGCTTCCAACGAAATCACCCCAGAACACAAAAAATTCGCTTGCAATGAAATCTCCTGTGAACACAAATATTCGCTTCCAACGAAATCACCCAAGAGCACGAAAAATTCGCTTCCAACGAAATCATGCTAGAACACAAAAAAATTAGCTTTCAATGAAATCACCCCAGAGCACAAAAAATTCCCTTCCAAAGAAATGACTCCAGAGCACATAAAACACGATTCCAACGAAATGACCCCCTACTTAAAAAATTTGCTGCCATCGAAATCAACCGAGAACACAAAAAATTTGCTTACAAAGAAATTACCCCAGAACACAAAAAAATCGCTTCCAACGAAATCTCCTGGGAACACAAATATTGGCTTCCAAAGAAATCATCCCAGAGCACAAAAAATTCGTTTCCAACGAAATGACTCCAGAGCACAGAAAACACGCTTCCAACGAAATGACCCAATACTTCAAAAATTTGCTTCCATTGAAACAACCGGAGAACGCAAAAAATTCTCTTCCAACGATATTACCCCAGAAGACAAAAAACTCTTTTCCAACGAAATGTCCTGAGAACACAAATATTCGACTCTAACGATATCATCTCAGAGCACAAAAAATTCGCTTCCAACGAAATCACCCGAGAACACAAAAATTCTCTTTCAACGAAATCACCCGAGAACACAAAAAAATTCACGTCCAACAAAATTACCACAGAACAGAAAATATTTGCTTCCATCGAAATAACCCCAGAACACCAAAAATTCGCTTCCAAAGAAATCACGCTAGAACACAAAAAAATAGCTTTCAATGAAATCACCCCAGAGCACAAAAAATTCCCTTCCAACGAAATGACTCCAGAGCACATAAAACACTATTCCAACGAAATGACCCCCTACTTAAAAAATTTGCTGCCATCGAAAACCAGGGAAAATAAAAAATTCGCTTCCAAAGAAATTACCCAAGAACACAAAAAATTCGCTTGCAACGAAATTTTCTGAGAATACAAATATTCGCTTCCAAAGAAATCACCCCAGAACACAAAAAATTTGCTTCCAACGAAATGACTCCAGAGCACAGAAAACACGCTTCCAACGAAATGAACCCTTATTTCAAAAATTTGCTTCCATCGAAATCACCAGGGAACACCAAAAATTCGCTTCAATAGATATCATCCCAGAGCACAAAAAATACGCTGCCAACAAAATCACCCTTGAACGCAAAAATAAGCTTTCAAAGAAAACACCCGAGAACAAAAAAAATTTGCTTCCAACGAAATTACTCCAGAACACAAAAAATTCGCATTCAACGAAATCTCCTGAGAACACAAAAATTAGCCTCCAACGAAATCACCCCAGAGTACAAAAAATTCGCTTCCAACGAAATGACTAAACGGCACAGAAAACACGCTTACAACGAAATGACCCCCTACGTCAAAAATTTGCTTCCATCAAAAAAAACCAGAGAACACAAAAAATTCTCTTCCAACGATATTACCCCAGAAGACAAAAAATTCTTTTCCAACGAAATCTCCTGAGAACACAAATATTTGCTTCCAAAGATATCATCCCAGAGCACAAAAAATTCTCTTTCAACGAAATAACCCTATAACACAAAAATTCCCTTTCAACGAAATCAACCGAGAACACAAAAATTTCGCTTCCAACAAAATCACCCCAGAGCACAAAAAATTCGCTTCCAACGAAATCAACCTAGAACAAAAAAATTCGCTTCCATCGAAATCACCACAGAAGACAAAAAATTCCCTTCCAACCAAATCACCCCAGAGCAGAAAAAATTCACTTCCAACGAAATCACCCGAGAACACAAAAAATTCGTTTCCAACGATATGACCCCATACTTCAAAAATTTGCTTCCATCAAAATCACCCGAAAACAGAAAAAATTCGCTTCCAAAGAAATCACCCCAGAGCACAAAAAAATTCGCTTCCAACGAAATGAATCCAGAGTACAGAAAACCCGCTTCCAACGAAATGACCCCCACTTCAAAAATTTGTTTCCATCGAAATCACCCCAGAACACAAAAAAATCGCTTCCAACGAAATCTCCTGAGAGCACAAATATTCGCTTCCAAAAATATCATCGCAGAGCATAAAAAATTCGCTTCCAACGAAATCACCGTAGAACATAAAATATTCGCTTCCATCGAAATCACCACAGAAGACAAAAAATTCGCTTCCAACCAAATCACCCCAGAGCAGAAAAAAATTCACTTCCAACGAAATCACCCCAGAGCACAAAAAATTCGCTGCCAACGAAATGACTCCAGAGCACAGAAAACACAGTTCCAACGAAATGACCCCCTACTTAAAAAATTTGCTTTCATCGAAAAACCCGTAGAATACAAAAAATTCGCTTCCAAAGAAATTACCCCAGAACACAAAAAAATCCCTTCCAACGAAACCTCCTGGGAACACAAATATTCGCTTCCAAAGAAATCATCCCAGAGCACAAAAAATTCGCTTCCAACGAAATCACCCTATACCACAAAAATTCCCTTTCAATGAAATCACCCGAGAACACAAAAAATTCGCTTCCAACGAAATCACCCCAGAGCACAAAAAATTCGCTTCCAACGAAATCAACCTAGAACAACAAAATTCGCTTCCATCGAAATCACCACAGAACACAAAACATTCCCTTCCATTCAAATCACCCCAGAGCAGAAAAAATTCACTTCCACCGAAATCACCCTATTACATAAAAAATTCGCTTTCAACGAAATCACCCGAGAACACAAAAAATACGTTTCCAACGATATGACCCCATACATCAAAAATTTGTTCCATCAAAATTCCTCGAGAACACAAAAAAATTCGCTTCCAATGAAATCACCCCAGAACACAAAAAATTCGCTTGCAACGAAATCTCCTGAGAACACAAATATTTGCTTCCAACAAAATCACCCCCGAGCACAAAATTTCGCTTCAAATGAAATGACTCCTGAGCACAGAAAACACACTTCCAACGAAATAATCTACTACTTCAAAAATTTGCTTCCATCGAAAAAACCAGAGAACACAAAATATTCTCTTCCAACGATATTACCCCAGAAGACAAAAAATTCTTTTCCAACGAAATCTCCTGAGAACACAAATATTCGCTTCCAATGAAATCACCCCAGAGCACAAAAAATTCACTTCCAACGAAATCACTCCAGAGCACAGAAAACACGCTTCCAATGAAATGACCCCATACTTCAAAAATTTGCTTCCATCGAAATTACCCGAGGACACAAAAAATTCGCTTCCAACGCAATTACCCCAGGACACAAAAAATTCGCTTGCAACCAAATCTTCTGGGAACACAAATATTCGCTTCCAAAGAAATCATCCCAGAGCACAAAAAAATTCACTTCCAACAAAATCACCCTAGAAAACAAAAAATTCGCTTCCAACCATATCTCCTGGGAACACAAATATTCGCTTCCAAAGAAATCATGCCAGAGCACAAAAAAATTCGCTTCCAACAAAATCACCCTAGAAAACAAAAAATTCCCTTTCAACGAAATCACCTGAGAACACAAAAAATTCACGTCCAACGAAATTCACCGAACAGAAAAAAATTGCTTCCATCGAAATCACCCCAGAAGACAAAAAATTCGCTTCCAAAGAAATCACGCTAGAACACAAAAATTAGCTTTCAATGAAATCACCCGAAACACAAAAAATTGGCTTCCAAAAAATCACCCCAGAGCACAAAAAATTCCCTTCCAACGAAATGACTCCAGAGCACAGAAAACACGAATCCAACGAAATGACCCCCACTTCAAAAACTTGCTCCCATCGAAAAACCAGAAAACATAAAACATTCGCTTCCAACGAAATCACCCCAGAGCACAAAAAATCGCTTCCAACGAAAACACCCTAGAACATAAAAAATTCGCTTCCATAAAAATCATCACAGAAGCCAAAAAATTCGCTTCCAACCAAATCACCCATGAGCAGAAAAATATTCACTTCCAACGAAATCACCCTAGAACATAAAAAATTGACTTTCAACGAAATCACCCGAGAACACAAAAAATTCGCTTCCAACAAAATCACCCAAGGGCACGAAAAATTCGCTTCCAAAGAAATGACTCCAGAGCACAGAAAACACGCGTCCAACGATATGACCCCATACTTCAAAAATTCACTTCCAACGAAATTAACCCTGAACACAAAAAAATTTGCTTGCAACGAAATCACCCAGAACACAAAAAGTTCGCTTCCTACGAAATGACTCCTTAGCAAAGAAAACACGCTTCCAACGAAATGACCCCCTACTTCAAAAATTTGCTTCCACCGAAAAGACCGGAGAACACAAAAAATTCTTTCCCAACGAAATCTCCTGAGGACACAAATATTCTCTTCCAAAGATATCCTCCTAGAGCACAAAAAATTCGCTTCCAATGAAATCACCCCAGAACAAAAAAATTCGCTTGCAACGAAATCTCCTGTGAACACAAATATTCGCTTCCAATGAAATCACCCCAGAGCACAAAATATTCGCTTCCAACGAAATCACTCCAGAGCACAGAAAACACGCTTCCAATGAAATGACCCCATACTTAAAAATTTGCTTCCATTTAAATCACCCGAGGACACAAAAAATTCGCTTCCAACGAAATTACACTAGAACACAAAAAATTCGCTTGCAACCAAATCTTCTGAGAACACACATATTCGCTTTCAACGAAAGCACACCAGAACACAAAAAATTCGCTTCCAACGAAATGACTCCAGGGCACAGAAAACACGCTTACAATGAATTGACCCCATATTTGAAAAATTTGCTTCCATCGAAATCACCCGAGAACACAAAAAATTCGCTTCCAACGAAATTACCCCAGAACAGAATAAATTCACTTCCAACGAAATCTCCTGGGAACACAAATATTCGCTTCCAAAGAAATCATCCTAGAGCACAAAAAAATTTGCTTCCCACGAAATCACACTAGAACACAAAAATTAGCTTTCAATGAAATCACCTGAGAACACAAAAAATTGGCTTCCAACAAAATCCCCCCAGAGCACAAAAAATTCCCTTCCAAAGAAATGACTCCAGAGCACAGAAAACACGATTCCAACGAAATGACCCCCTACTTCAAAAATTTGCTTCCATCGAAAAACCAGAGAACATAAAAAAGTTGCTTCCAAAGAAATAACCCCAGAACACTAAAAATTTGCTTGCAACGAAATTTTCTGAGAACACAAATATTCGCTTCCAACGAAATCACCCCAGAACACAAAAACTTCGCTTCCAACAAAATTACTTCTGAGCACAGAAAACACGCTTCCAACAAAATAATCCCTTACTTCAAAAATTTGCTACCATCGATATCACCCGAGAACACAAAAAATTAGCTTCCAACGAAATGACTCCAGAGCACAGAAAACACATTTCCAACGAAATGACCCCCTACTTAAAAAATTCGCTTCCATGGAAAAGAACGGAGAACACAAAAATACACTTCCAACGAAATTACCCCAGAACACAAAAATTCACTTTCAATGAAATCACCCGAGAACACAAAAAATTCGCTTCCAACGAAATCACCCCAGAGCACAAAAAATCGCTTCCAACAAAAACACCCTAGAACATAAAAAATTCGCTTCCATCGAAATCACCACAGAAGCCAAAAAATTCGCTTCCAACCAAATCACCCCAGAGCAGAAAAATATTCACTGCCAACGAAATCACCCTAGAACACAAAAAAATCGCTTCCTACGAAATCACCCCAGAGCACAAAAAATTCCCTTCCAAAGAAAGGACTCCAGAGCACAGAAAACACTATTCCAACGAAATGTCCACCTATTTCATATATTTGCTTCCATCGAAATCACCCGAGAACACAAAAAATTCGCTTCCAACGAAATTACCCCCGAAGACAAAAATTTCTTTTCCAATGAAACCTCCTGAGAACACAAATATTCGCTTCCAACGAACTCACCCCAGAGCACAAAAAATTCGCTTCCAAAGAAATCACCCTAGAATAAAAAAATTCGCTTTCAACGATATCACCTGAGAACACAAAAAAATCGCTTCCAAAGAAATTACCCCAGAACACAAAAAATTCGCCTGGAACGTAATCTTCTGAGAACACATATAATCGCTTCCAACGAAATCACCCCAGAGCACAAAAAATTCGCTTCCAATGAAATGACTCCAGAGCAGAGAAAACACGCTTCCTATGAAATGACCCCCTATTTCAATAATTTGCTTCCATTGAAAAAACCGGAGAACACAAAAAAATTAGCTTCCAACGAATTTAACCCAGAACACAAAAAATAGGCCTCAAACGAAATGACTCCAGAGCACAGAAAACACGATTCCAACGAAATGACCCCCTATTTCAAATATTTGTTTCCATCGAAATCACCCGAGAACACAAAAAATTCGCTTCCAACGAAATTACCCCAGAACACAAAAAATTCGCTTGCAACGAAATCTCCTGAGAACACAAATATTCGCTTCCAGCGAAATCACACCAAAGCACAAAAAATTCGCATCCAAAGAAATGACTCCAGAGCACAGAAAACACGCTTGCAACAAAATGACCCCCTACTTCAAAAATTTGCTTCCATCGAATAAACCAAGGAACACAAAAAAAATCTCTTCCAACGAGATTACCCAAGAAGACAAAAAATTCTTTTCCAACGAAATCTCCTGAGAACACAAATATTCGCTTCCAAAGAAATCATCCCAGAGCACAAAAAAATTCGCTTCCAACGAAAGCACCCCAGAGCACGAAAAATTCGATTCCAAAGAAATGACTCCAGAGCACAGAAAACACGCTTCCAACGATATGACCCCATACTTCAAAAATTTGCTTCCATCGAAATCACCCGAGAACACAAAAAATTCGCTTCCAACGAAATTACCCCAGAACACAAAAAATCGCTTCCAACGAAATCTCCTGGGAAAAGAAATATTCGCTTCCAAAGAAATCATCCAAGATCACAAAAATTCGCTTCCAACGAAATCACCCTAGGACACAAAAAAATTCCCTTTCAACGAAATCACCTGAGAACACAAAAAATTCACGTCCAACGAAATTACCACAGAACAGAAAATATTTGCTTCTATTGAAATCACCCCAGAACACAAAAAATTCGCTTGCAACGAAATTTTCTGAGAACAAAAATATTCGCTTCCAACGAAATCTCCCCAGAACACAAAAAATTTGCTTCCAAAAAAATTACTCCAGAGCACAGAAAACACGCTTTCCACGAAATGACCCGATATTTCAAAAATGTGCTTCCATCGAAATCACGCAGGAACACAAATAATTCGCTTCCAACAAAATTACCCCAGAACACAAAAAAATTCGCTTCCAACAAAATCTCCTGAAAACACAAATATTCGCTTCCAAACAAATCATCCCAGAGTACAAAAATATTCGCTTCCAAAAAAATCACCCTCTAACAAAAAAAATTCCCTTTCGACGAAATCACCTGAGAACACAAACGATTCACGTCCAACAAAATTACCATAGAACAGAAAAAATTTGCTTCTATCGAAATCACCCAGGAACACAAAAAATTCGCTTCCAAGGAAATCATGCTAGAACACAAAAAAATCAGTTTTCAACGAAATCACCCAAGAACACAAAAAATTCGATTCCAACGAAATCACTCCAGAGCACGAAAAAATTCGCTTCCAAAGTAATCAACCCAGAACACAAAAAATTCTCTTCCAACCAAGTGACTCCAGAGCACAGAAAACACGCTTCCAACGAAATGACCCCCTACATCAAAAATTTGCTTCCATCAAAAAAACCGGAGAACATAAAAAATTCTATTCCAACGATATTACCCCAGAAGACAAAAAATTCTTTTCCAACGAAATCTCCTGAGAACACAAATATTCCCTTCCAAAGATATGATCCCAGAGTACGAAAAATTCGCTTCCAAAGAAATTTCCCTAGAACACAAAAATTCTTTTTCAACGAAATCACCTGAGAACACAAAAAATTTGCTTTCAACGAAATCACCCCAGAACACAAAAAATTCGCTTGCAACGAAATCTCCTGAGAACACAAATATTGGCTTCCAACAAAATCACCCCACAGCACAAAAAATTCGCTTCCAACGAAATCAACACAGAACACAAAAAATTCGCTTGCAATGAAATCTCCTGTGAACACAAATATTCGCTTCCAACGAAATCACCAAGAGCACGAAAAATTCGCTTCCAACGAAATCATGCTAGAACACAAAAAATTAGCTTTCAATGAAATCACCCCAGAGCAAAAAAATTCCCTTCCAACGAAATGACTCCAGAGCACATAAAACACGATTCCAACGAAATGACCCCCTACTTAAAAAATTTGCTGCCATTGAAATCAACCGAGAACACAAATATTTGCTTACAAAGAAATTACCCCAGAACACAAAAAAATCGCTTCCAACGAAATCTCCTGGGAACACAAATTTTCGCTTCCAAAGAAATCATCCCAGAGCACAAAAAATTCGCTTCCAACGAAATGACTCCAGAGCACAGAAAACACGCTTCCAACGAAATAACCCAATACTTCAAAAATTTGCTTCCATCGAAACAACCGGAGAACACAAAAAATTCTCTTCCAACGATATTACCCCAGAAGACAAAAAATTCTTTTCCAACGAAATGTCCTGAGAACACAAATATTCGACTCTAACGATATCATCTCAGCGCACAAAAAATTCGCTTCCAACGAAATCACCCTAGAAAACAAAAAATTCGCTTCCAACGAAATCACCCCAGAGCACAAAAAATCGCTTCCAACGAAAACACCCTATAACATAAAAAATTCGCTTCCATCGAAATCACCACAGAAGCCAAAAAATTCGCTTCCAACCAAATCACCCCAGAGCAGAAAAATATTCACTGCCAACGAAATCACCCTAGAACACAAAAAATTCGCTTCCAACAAAATCACCCCAGGGCACGAAAAATTCGCTTCCAAAGAAATGACTCCAGAGCACAGAAAACACGCTTCCAATGATATGACCCCATACTTCAAAAATTTGCTTCCATCGAAATCACCTGAGAACACAAAAAATTCGCTTCCAACGAAATTAACCCTGAACACATAAAAATTTCCTTGCAACGAAATCACTCCAGAAGACAAAAAGTTCGCTTCCTACGAAATGACTCCTTAGCACAGAAAACACGCTTCCAACGAAATGACCCCCTACTTCAAAAATTTGCTTACATCGAAAAAACTGGAGAACACAAAAAATTCACTTCCATCGAAGTCACCCCAGAACACAAAAAATTCTCTTTCAAAGATATTACCCCAGAACACAAAACATTCTTTTCCAATGAAATCTACTGAGAACACAAATATTCTCTTCCAAAGATATCCTCCTAGAGCACAAAAAATTCATTCCAACGAAAACACGCCAGAGCACAAAAAATTTGCTTTGAACGAAATGACTCCAGAGCACAGAAAACACGCTTCCAACAAAATGACCCCCTATTTCAAAAATTTGCTTCCATCAAAATCAACCGAGAACACAAAAATTCTCTTCCAACGATATTACCCCAGAAGACAAAAAATTCTTTTCCAACAAAATCTCCTAAGAGCACAAATATTCGCTTCCAAAGATATCATTCAAGAGCACAAAAAATTCGCTTCGAAAAAAATCACCCTAGAGTACGAAAAATTCACTTCCAAAGAAATGACTCCAGAGCACCAAAAACATGCTTCCAAAGATATGACCCCATATTTCAAAAATTTGCTTCCATCGAAATCACCCGAGAACACAAAAATTTCGCTTCCAACGAAATCACCCCAGAAGACAAAAAATTCGCTTCTAATGAAATCACGCTAGAACACAAAAATTAGCTTTCAATGAAATCACCCGAGAACACAAAAAATAGGCTTGCAACGAAATCACCCCAGAGCACGAAAAATTCCCTTCCAACGAAATGACTCCAGAGCACAGAAAACACGAT
The DNA here is from genome assembly GCF_030254825.1 of Meriones unguiculatus. NCBI lineage: Eukaryota > Metazoa > Chordata > Mammalia > Rodentia > Muridae > Meriones > Meriones unguiculatus. Next base: position 81,288,645 of record NC_083353.1, on the reverse strand, counting down.
TCCAATGAAATGACCCCCTACTTCAAAAACTTGCTTCCATCGAAAAACCAGAGAAGATAAAAAATTCGCTTCCAACGAAATAACCCCAGAACACAAAAAATTTGCTTGCAACGAAATTTTCTGAGAACACAAATATTCGCTTCCAACGAAATCACCCCAGAACACAAAAAATTAGCTTCCAACGAAATTGCCCCAGAGCACAGAAAACATGCTTCCAACGAAATGAACCCTTACTTCAAAAATTGGCTTCCATCGAAATCACCCGAGAACACAAAAAATTCGCTTCCAACGAAATGACTCCAGAGCACAGAAAATTCGCTTAAAAAGAAATCACCAAAGAACACAAAAAATACACGTCCAATGAAATTCCCACAAAACAGAAAAAATTTGCTTCCAACGAAATCAACCCAGAGCACAAAAACTTCGCTTCCAATGAAACAACGCTAGAACACAAAAAATTAGCTTTCAAAGAAATCACCCGAGAAGACAAAAAAGTGGCTTCCAACGAAATGACCCCCTACTTAAAAAATTCGCTTCCATCGAAAAAACCAGAGAACACAAAAATATGCTTCCAACGAAATTACCCCAGAATACAAAAATTACCTTTCAACGAAATCACACGAGAACAGAAAAAATTCACTTCCAACTAAATCACCCCAGAGCACAAAAAATTCGCTTCCAACGAAATCACCCTAGAACATAAAAAATTCGCTTCCATCGAAATCACCACAGAAGACAAAAAATTCGCTTCCAACCAAATCACCCCAGAGCAGAAAAAACTTCACTTCCAAGGAAATCACCCTAGAACACAAAAAATTCCCTTTCAAAGAAATCACCAAAGAACACAAAAAATACACGTCCAATGAAATTCCCACAGAACAGAAAAAATTTGCTTCCAACGAAATCAACCCAGAACACAAAAACTTCGCTTCCAACGAAACAACGCTAGAACACAAAAAATTAGCTTTCAAAGAAATCACCCGAGAAGACAAAAAATTGGCTTCCAACGAAATCACCCCAGAGCAAAAAAAATTCACTTCCAATGAAATGACTCCACAGCACAGACAACATGCTTCCAATGAAATGACCCTAGAACACAAAAAAATTCGCTTCCAACAAAATCACCCTAGAACATAAAAAATTCCTTTTCAACGAAATCACACGAGAACACAAAAAATTCGCTTCCAAAGAAATTACCCAAGAACACAAAAAATTCGCTTCCAACGAAATCAACCTAGAACAACAAAATTCGCTTCCATCGAAATCACCACAGAACACAAAAAATTTGCTTCCAACGAAATTACTCCAGAGCACAGAAAACACGCTTCCAATGAAATGATCCCTTACTTCAAAAATTTGCTTCCATCGAAATCACCCGAGAACACAAAAAATTCGCTTCCAACCATAGCACACCAGAGCACAAAAAATTTGCTTCCAACGAAATGACTCCAGAGCACAGAAAACACGCTTACAAAGAAATGACCCCATACATCAAAAATTTGCTTCCATCGAAAAAACTGAACAACATAAAAAATTCTCTTCCAATGATATTACCCCAGAGGACAAAAAATTCTTTTCCAACGAAATCTCCTGAGAACAAAAATATTCGCTTCCAACGAAATCACCACTGAACCCAAAAAAATCGCTTCCAACGAAATCAACCTAGAACAAAAAAATTCGCCTCCATCGAAATCACCACAGAAGACAAAAAATTCGCTTCCAACCAAAGCACCCCAGAGCAGAAAAAATTCACTTCCAACAAAATCACCCTAGTACATAAAAAATTCACTTCCAACGAAATTACCCGAGAATACAAAAAATTCATTTCCAAAGATATGACCCCATACTTCAAAAATTTCTTTCCATCAAAATCACCTGAGAACACAAAAAATTCGCTTCCAACGAAATGAATCCAGAGTACAGAAAACCCGCTTCCAACGAAATGACCCCCTACTTCAAAAATTTGTTTCCATCGAAATCACCCCAGAACACAAAAAAATTTGCTTCCAATGAATTTATCCCAGAACACAAAAAATTCCCTTTCAACGATATCACCCGAGAAAACAAAAAATTCCCTTCCAACGAAATCACCGCAGAACACAAAAAATTTGCTTGCAACGAAATCTCCTGAGAACACAAATATTTGCTTCCAACAAAATGACCTCAGAGCACAAAAAATTCGCTTCCAACGAAATGACTCCAGAGCACAGAAAACACGCTTCCAACGAAATGACCTCCTATTTCAAAAATTTGCTTCCATCAAAAAGACCAGAGAACACAAAAAAATTCTCTTCCAACGATATTACCCCAGAAGACAAAAAATTCTTTTCCAACGAAATCTCCTGAGAGCAAAAATATTCGCTTCCAAAAATATCATCCCAGAGCACAAAAAATTCGCTTCCAACGAAATCACCGTAGAACATAAAAAATTTGCTTCCATCGAAATCACCACAGAAGACAAAAAATTCGCTTCCAACCAAAGCACCACAGAGCAGAAAAAATTCACTTCCATCGAAATCACCCTAGTACATAAAAAATTCGCTTCCAACTAAATCACCCCAGAGCACAAAAAATTCACTGCCAACGAAATTACCCCAGAACACAAAAAATTCGCTTGCAACGAAATCTCCTGAGAACACAAATATTCGCTTCCAATGAAATCACCCCAGAGCATGAAAAATTCGCTTCCAACGAAATGACTCCAGAGCACAGAAAACACGCTTCCAACGATATGACCCCATACTTCAAAAATTTGCTTCCATCGAAATCACCTGAGAACACAAAAAATTCGCTTCCAAATAAATTACCCCAGAACACAAAAAAATCGCTTCTAACGAAATCTCCTGGGAACACAAATATTCGCTTCCAAAGAAATCATCCCAGAGCACAAAAAATTCGCTTACAACGAAATCACCCTAGAACACAAAAAAATTCCCTTTCAACGAAATCACCTGAGAACACAAAAAATTCACATCCAACGAAATTACCACAGAAGAGAAAATATTTGCTTCCATCGAAATAACCCCACAACACAAAAAATTCACTTCCAACGAAATCACGCTAGAACACAAAAAAATTAGCTTTCAATGAAATCACCCCAGAGCACAAAAAATTCCCTTCCAACGAAATGACTCCTGAGCACATAAAACACGATTCCAACGAAATGACCCCCTACTTAAAAAATTTGCTGCCATCGAAAAACCGGAGAACATAAAAAATTCGCTTCCAACAAAATTACCACAGAACACAAAAAATTCGCTTGCAACGAAATTTTCTGAGAAATCAAATATTCGCTTCTAACGAAATCACCCCAGAACACAAAAAATTCCCTTCCAACGAAATGACACTAGAGCACAGAAAACACGCTTCCAATGAAATGACCCCCTACTTAAAAAATTCGCTTCCATCAAAAAACCGGAGAACACAAAAATACGCTTCCAACGAAATTACCCCAGAAGACAAAAAATTCGCTTGCAACGAAATCTTCTGAGAACACAAATATTCGCTTCCAACGAAATCACCCCAGAGCACAAAAAATTCGCTACAAAAGAAATGACACCAGAGCACAGAAAACACGCTTCCAACGAAATGACTCTCTACTTAAAAAATTTGCTTCTTTCGAAAAAACCGGAGAACACAAAAAATTCGCTTCCAAAGAAATTACCCCAGAACCCAAAAAATTCGCTTGCAACGAAATGTCCCGAGAACACAAATATTAGCTTCCAACGAAATCACCCCAGAGCACAAAAATTTGCTTCCAAAGAAATGACTCCAAAGCATAGAAAACATGCTTCCAGCGAAATGACTCCATATTTCAAAAATTTGCTTCCATCGAAATCACTTGAGAATAAAAAAATTAGCTTCCAACGAAATTACCCCAGAACAAAATAAATTCCCTTGCAATGACATCTCCTGAGAACACAGATATTCGCTTCCAAAGAAATCATCCCAGAGCAAAAAAAGTTCGCTTCCAAGGAAATCACCCTAGAACACAAAAAATTCCCTTTCGATGAAATCACCCGAGAACACAAAAAATTCATGTCCAACGAAATCACCCTAGAACACAAAAAATTTCCTTTCAACGAAATCACACTAGAACACAAAAAATTCGCTTCCAAAGAAATCACCCCAAAGCACAAAAAATTCCCTTCCAAAGATCTGACTCCAGAGCACAGAAAACAAGCTTCCAACGAAAAGTCCCCATACTTCAAAAATTTGCTTCCATCGAAATGACCCCAGAACACAAACATTCGCTTCCAACGAAATTACACCAGAACACAAAAAATTTGCTTCCAACGAAATCACCGCAGAAAACAAAAAATTCGCTTCCAACGAAATGACTCCAGAGCACAGAAAACACGCTTCCAACGAAATGACCCCCTGCTTCAAAAATTTGCTTCCATCAAAAAAACCGAAGAAAACAAAAAATTCAGGTCCAACAAAATTACCACAGAACAAAAAAAATTTGCTTCCATTGAAATAACCACAGAGCACAAAAAATTTGCTTCCAACAAAATCACCCTAGAACACAAAAAATTCCCTTTCAACGAAATCACAGTAGAACACAAAAAATTCCCTTCCAAAGAAATCAGACCAAAGCACAAAAAATTCCGTTCCAACGAAATGACTCCAAAGCATAGAAAACAAGCTTCCAACGAAATGACCCCCTACTTCAAAAATTTGCTTCCATCGAAATGACCCCAGAACACAAAAAATTCGCTTCCAACGAAATTACCCCAGAACATAAAATATTTGCTTCCAACGAAATCACCCCAAAACACAAAAAATTCGCTTCCAACGAAATTACCCCAGAACACAAAAAATTTACATCCAACGAAATGACCCCAAAACACAAAAAATTGCTTCCAACGAAATTACCCCAGAACACAAAAAATTTGTTTCCATGATATCACCCCAACACACAAAAAATTCGCTTCCAACGAAATGACTCCTGAGCATAGAAAACACACTTCCAACGAAATGACCCCGTGCTTCAAAAATATGCTTCCATTGAAAAAACCAGAGAAAACAAAAAATTCGCTTCCAACGAAATCTTCTGAGAACACGAATATTCGCTTCCAACGAAATCACCCCAGAACACAAAAAATTCGCTTTTAAACGGAATGACTCCAGAGCACAGAACACACGCTCCCAAAGAAATGATCCCATACTTCAAAAATTTGCTTCCATTGAAATCACCCGGGAACACAAAAAATTCACTTCCAACGAAATCACCCCAGAACACAAAAAATTTGCTTCCAACGAAATCACCCCAGAACACAAAAAATTTGCTTCCAACGAAATCACACCAGAACACAAAAAATTCTCCTCCAACGAAATGACCCCAGACACAAAAAAATCGCTTCTATCAAAATTACCCCAGAACTCACAAAATTCGCTTCCAATGAAATCACCCCAGAACACAAAAAATTCGCTTCCAACGAAATCACTCCAGAGCACCAAAAATTCTCTTCCAACCAAGTGACTCCAGAGCACAGAAAACACGCTTCCAACAAAATGACCCCCTAATTCAAAAATTGGCTTCCATCGAGAAAACCGGAGAACACAAAAAATTCGCTTCCAACGAAATCACCCCAGAACACAAAAAAATACGCTTCCAACGAAATGACTCCAGAGCACAGAAAAGAGGCTTCCAAATAGATGACCCCAGAACACAACAAATTCCCTTTCAACGAAATCACCCGAGAACACAAAAAATTCACTTCCAACGAAAACACCACAAAGTACAAAATATTCGCTTCCAACAAAATGACTCCAGAGCACAGAAAACATGCTTCCAACGAAATGACACACTATTTCAAAATTTGCTTCCATCGTAAAGACCAGAGAACACAAAAAATTCTCTTCCAACGATATTACCCCAGAAGACAAAAAATTCTTTTCCAACGAAAACTCCTAAGAACACAAATATTCGCTTCCAAAGATATCATCCCAGAGCACAAAAAATTCGCTTCCAACGAAATCACCCTAGAACGCAAAAATTCCCTTTCAACGAAATCACCCTAGAACACAAAAATTTTGCTTCCAATGAAATCTCCCAAGAGCACAAAATATTCGCTTCCAACGAAATGACTCCAGAGCACAGAAAACAATGTACCAATGAAATGACCCGAGAACACAAAAAATTCGCTTCCAAAGAAATCACCCTAGAACATAAAAAATTCGATTTCAACGAAATCACCCAAGAATAGAAAAAATTCGCTTCCAATGAAATCACCCCAGAGCACAAAATATTCACTGCCAAAGAAATGACTCCAGAGCACAGAACACACGCTTCCAACGAAATGACCCTGTACTTAAAAAATTTGCTTCCATCGAAAAAACCGGAGAACACAAAAAATTCGCTTCCAACGAAATTACCCCAGAACACAAAAAATTTGCTTGCAACGAAATATCCTGAGAATACAAATATTAGCTTCCAATCAAATCACCCCAGAGCACAAAAAATTCGCTTCCAACGAAATCACCCCAGAACACAAAAAATTCGCTTCCAACGAAATGACTCCAGAGCACAGAAAGCACGCCTCCAACGAAATGACCCCCTGCTTCAAAAATTTGCTTCCATCAAAAAAACAGGAGAAAACCAAAAATTCACATCCAACCAAATTACCACAGAACAGAAAAAAATTGCTTCCATCGAAATCACCACAGAACACAAAAAATTCGCTTCCAACAAAATCACCATAGAAGACAAAAAATTCCCTTCCAACGAAATCACCCGAGAACACAAAAAATTCGTTTACAACGATATGACCCCATACTTCAAAAATTTGCTTCCATCAAAATCACCCGAGAACAGAAAAAATTCGCTTCCAACGAAATCACCCCAGAGCACAAAAAATTCGCTTCCAACGAAATGAATCCAGAGTACAGAAATCCCGCTTCCAACGAAATGAACCCCACTTCAAAAATTTGTTACCATCGAAATCACCCCAGAACACAAAAAATTCGCTTCCAACGAATTTATCCCAGAACACAAAAAATTCTTTTCCAACGAAATCTCCTGAGAGCACAAATATTCGCTTCCAAAAATATCATCCCAGAGCATAAAAAATTCGCTTCCAACGAAATCACCGTAGAACATAAAATATTCGCTTCCATCGAAATCACCACAGAAGACAAAAAATTCGCCTCCAACCAAATCACCCCAGAGCAGAAAAAATTCGCTTCCAACGAAATCACCCTAGTACATAAAAAATTCGCTTCCAAATAAATCACCCCAGAGCACAAAAAATTCGCTGCCAACGAAATGACTCCAGAGCACAGAAAACACAGTTCCAACGAAATGACCCCCTACTTAAAAAATTTGCTTTCATCGAAAAACCCGTAGAATACAAAAAATTCGCTTCCAAAGAAATTGCCCCAGAACACAAAAAAATCCCTTCCAACGAAATCTCCTGGGAACACAAATATTCGCTTCCAAAGAAATCATCCCAGAGCACAAAAAATTCGCTTCCAAAGAAATCACTCTATAACACAAAAATTCCCTTTCAATGAAATCACCCGAGAACACAAAAAATTCGCTTCCAACGAAATCACCCCAGAGCACAAAAAATTCGCTTCCAACGAAATCAACCTAGAACAAAAAAATTCGCTTCCATAGAAATCACCACAGAACACAAAACATTCCCTTCCATTCAAATCACCCCAGAGCAGAAAAAATTCACTTCCAACGAAATCACCCTAGTACATAAAAAATTCGCTTTCAACGAAATCACCCGAGAACACAAAAAATACGTTTCCAACGATATGACCCCATACATCAAAAATTTGTTCCATCAAAATTACCCGAGAACACAAAAAAATTCACTTCCAACGAAATCACCCCAGAACACAAAAAATTCGCTTGCAACGAAATCTCCTGAGAACACAAATATTTGTTTCCAACAAAATCACCCCCGAGCACAAAATTTCGCTTCAAATGAAATGACTCCAGAGCACAGAAAACACGCTTCCAACGAAATAATCTGCTACTTCAAAAATTTGCTTCCATCGAAAAAACCAGAGAACACAAAATATTCTCTTCCAACGATATTACCCCAGAAGACAAAAAATTCTTTTCCAATGAAATCTCCTGAGAACACAAATATTCGCTTCCAATGAAATCAACCCAGAGCACAAAAAATTCACTTCCAACGAAATCACTCCAGAGCACAGAAAACACGCTTCCAATGAAATGACCCCATACTTCAAAAATTTGCTTCCATCGAAATTACCCGAGGACACAAAAAATTCGCTTCCAACGCAATTACCCCAGGACACAAAAAATTCTTTTCCAACGAAATCTCCTGAGAACACAAATATTCGCTTCCAACGAAATCACCCCAGAACACAAAAACTTCGCTTCCAACAAAATTACTTCTGAGCACAGAAAACACGCTTCCAATGAAATAATCCCTTACTTCAAAAATTTGCTACCATCGATATCACCCGAGAACACAAAAAATTCGCTTCCAACGAAATGACTCCAGAGCACAGAAAACACATTTCCAACGAAATGACCCCCTACTTAAAAAATTCGCTTCCATCGAAAAAACCGGAGAACACAAAAATACGCTTCCAACGAAATTACCCCAGAACACAAAAATTCCCTTTCAACGAAATCACCCGAGAACACAAAAAATTCGCTGCCAACGAAATCATCCCAGAGCACAAAAAATTTGCTTCCAACCAAATCACCCTAGAACACAAAAATTCCCTTTCAACGAAATCACCCGAGAACACAAAAATTTTGCTTGCAAGGAAATCAACCCAGAACACAAAAAAATTTGCTTGCAACGAAATCACCCTAGAACACAAAAAATTTGCTTCCAACAAAATCACCCCAGGGCACGAAAAATTCGCTTCCAAAGATATCATCCCAGAGCACAATAAATTTGCTTCCAACGAAATCACCCTAGAACACAAAAATTCCCTTTCAACGAAATCACCCGACAACACAAAAAATTTGCTTCCAACGAAATCACCCCAGAGCACAAAAAATTCGCTTCCAATGAAATGACTCCATAGCACAGAAAACACGCTTCCAAAGAAATGACCCCCTACTTCAAAAATTTGCTTCCTTCGAAAATCCCGGAGATCACAAAAAATTTTCTTCCAACGATATTACCCCAGAAGTCAAAAAATTCTTCTCCAAAGAAATCTCCTGAGAACACAAATATTCGCTTCCAAAGATATCATCCCAGAGCACAAAAAATTCGCTTCCAAAAAAATCACCCTAGAACAGAAAAATTCCCTTTCAACGAAATCACCCGAGAACACAAAAAGTTCGCTTCCAACGAAATCACCAAAGAGCACAAAAAATTCCCTTCCAAAGAAATGACTCCAGAGCACAGAAAACACGCTTCCAACGAAATGACCCCCTACTTCAAAAATTTGCCTCCATCGAAAAGACCAGAGAACACAAAAAATTCTCTTCCAACGATATTACCCAAGAAGACAATAAATTCTTTTCCAACGAAATCTCCTGAGAACACAAATATTCGCTTCCAAAGATATCATCCCAGAGCACAAAAAATTCGCTTCCAACGAAATCACCCCAGAGCACAAAAAATTCTATTCCAACGATATTACTTCAGAATAAATAAAATTCTTTTCCAAAGAAATCTCCTGAGTACACAAATATTCGCTTTCAAAGATATCATCCCAGATACAAAAATTTGCTTCCAACAAAATTACTCTAGAACCCAAAAATTCCCTTTCAACGAAATCACCCCAGAGCACAAAAAATTTGCTTCCAACGAAATGACTCCAGAGCACAGAAAGCACGCTTCCAATGAAATGACCCCAGAACACAAAAAATTCGCCTCCAACGAAATCACCCCAGAGCACAAAAATTCACTTCCAACGAAATGACTCCAGAGCACAGAAAACACGCTTCCAACAAAATGACCCCATACTTCAAAATTTGCTTCCATCGAAAATACCAGAGAACACAAAAAATTCTCTTCCAACGATATTACCATAGAAGACAAAAAATTCGCTTGCAACGAAATCTCCTGAGAACACAAATATTCGCTTCCAAAGATATCCCAGAGCACAAAAAATTCCCTTCCAACGAAATGACTCCAGAGCACAGAAAACACGCTTCCAACGAAATGACCCCCTACTTCAAAAATTTGCCTCCATCGAAAAGACCAGAGAACACAAAAAATTCTCTTCCAACGATATTACCCAAGAAGGCAATAAATTCTTTTCCAACGAAAACTCCTGAGAACACAAATATTCGCTTCCAAAGATATCATCCCAGAGAACAAAAAATTTGCTTCCAACGAAATCACCCCAGAGCACAAAAAATTGGCTTCCAAAGAAATGACTCTAGAGCATAGAAAACACGCTTCCAATGAAATGACCCCATACTTCAAAAATTTGCTACCATCGAAATCACCCCAGAACACAAAAAAGTCGCTTCCAACAAAATGACTCCAGAGCACAGAAAACACGCTTCCAACGAAATGACCCCCTACTTGAAAAATGTGCTTCCATCGAAAAAACTGGTGAACACAAAAAATTCTATTCCAACGATATTACCCAGAATAAATAAAATTCTTTTCCAAAGAAATCTCCTGAGTACACAAATATTCGCTTTCAAAGATATCATCCCAGATACAAAAATTTGCTTCCAACAAAATTACTCTAGAACCCAAAAATTCCCTTTCAACGAAATCACCCCAGAGCACAAAAAATTTGCTTCCAACGAAATGACTCCAGAGCACAGAAAACACGCTTCCAACTAAATCACCCCAGAGCACAAAAAATTCGCTTGCAACGAAATCTCCTGAGAACACAAATATTCGCTTCCAATGAAATGACCCCAGAACACAAAAAATTCGCCTCCAACGAAATCACCCCAGAGCACAAAAATTCACTATCAACGAAATGACTCCAGAGCACAGAAAACACGCTTCCAACAAAATGACCCCATACTTCAAAATTTGCTTCCATCGAAAATACCAGAGAACACAAAAAATTCTCTTCCAACGATATTACCCCAGAAGAAAAAAATTCGCTTGCAACGAAATCTCCTGAGAACACAAATATTCGCTTCCAAAGAAATCCTCCCAGAGAACAAAAAAATTCGCTTCCAACAAAATCACCCTAGAACACAAAAAATTCCCGTTCAACAAAATCACCCGAGAACAGAAAAAATTCATGTCCAACGAAATTACCACAGAACAGAAAAAATTTGCTTCCATCGAAATAACCCCAAAACACAAAAAGTTCGCTTGAAAAGAAATGACTCCAGAGCACAGAAAACACGCTTCATACGAAGTGACCCACTACTTCAAAAATTTCCTTCCATCGAAAAGACTGGAGAACACAAAAAATTCTCTTCCAACGATATTACCCCAGAAGACAAAAAATTCTTTTCCAATGAAATCTCCTGAAAACACAAATATTCGCTTCGAAAGATATCATCCCAGAGCACAATAAATTTGTTTCCAATGAAATCACCCTATAACACAAAAATTCCCTTTCAACGAAATCACCCGACAACACAAAAAATTTGCTTCCAACGAAATCACCCCAGAGAACAAAAAATTCGCTTCCGACGAAATGACTCCATAGCACAGAAAACACGCTTCCAAAGAAATGACCCCCTACTTCAAAAATTTGCTTCCTTCGAAAAGACCGGAGATCACAAAAAATTTTCTTCCAACGATATTACCCCAGAAGACAAAAAATTCTTTTCCAACGAAATCTCCTGAGAACACAAATATTCGCTTCCAAATATATCATTCCCTAGTACAAAAAATTTGCTTCCAAAAAAATCACCCTAGAACACAAAAATTCCCTTTCAACGAAATCACCTGAGAACAGAAAAATTTCGCTTCCAACGAAATCACCCCAGAACACAAAAAATTCGCTTGCAACGAAATCTCCTGAGAACACAGATATTTACTTTCAACAAAATCACACCTGAGCACAACAAATTCGCTTCCAACGAAATGACTCTAGAGCACAGAAAACACGCTTCCAATGAAATGACCCCCTACCTCAAAAATTTGCTTCCATCGAAAATACCGGAGAACACAAAAAATTCTCTTCCAACGATATTACCCCAGAAGACAAAAAATTCTATCCAACGAAATTTCCTGAGAACACAAATATTCGCTTCCAAAGATATCATCCCAGAGCACAAAAAATTCGCTTCCAACGAAATCACCCAAGAACACAAAAATTCCCTTTCAAAGAAATCACCCGAAAACACAAAAAAAATCGCTTCTAACGAAATTACCACAGAACAGAAAAAATTTGCTTCCATTGAAATCACCCGAGAACACAAAAAATTCGCTTCCAACAAAATCACGCTAGAACACAAAAAATTAGCTTTCAACGAAATCACCTAAAAACGCAAAAAAATTCGCTTCCAACGAAATCACCCCAGAGCACAAAAAATTCCGTTTCAACGAAATGACTCCAGAGCACAGAAAACACGCTTCCAACGAAATGACCCCATATTTCAAAAATTTGCTTCCATTGAAATCACCCGAGAACACAAAAAGTTCTCTTCCAACGACATTACCCCAGAAGACAAAAAATTCTTTTGCAACGAAATCTCCTGAGAACACAAATATTCGCTTCCAAAGATATCATCCCAGAGCACAAAAAATTCGCTTCCAACGAAATCACCCTAGAACACAAAAATTCCCTTTAAACGAAATCACAAGAGAACACAAAAAAATTCGCTTCCAACGAAAAAACCCCTGAACAAAAAATTCGCTTGCAACGAAATCTCCTGAGAACACAAATATTCGCTTCCAAAGATATCATCCCAGAGCAGAAAAAATTCGCTTCCAACGAAATCACCTGAGAAAATAAAAATTGCTTTTCAAAGAAATCACCCGAGAACAAAAAAGATTTGCTTCCAAAGAAATGACCCCCTACTTCAAAAATTTGCTTCCATCGAAAAAACCGGAGAACTCAAAAAATTCTCTTCCAACGATATTACCCCAGAAGAAAATATTCTTTTCCCAAGAAATCTCCTGAGAACACAAATATTCACTTCCAAATATATCATCCCAGAGCACAAAAAATTCCCTTTCAACGAAATCTCCTGAGAACACAAAAAATTCACGTCCAACGAAATTACCATAGAACAGAAAAAATTTCCTTCCTTCGAAATCACCCCAGAACACAAAAAATTTGTTTGCAACGAAATCTCCTGAGAAAACAAATATTCGCTTCCAACGAAATCACCACAGAGCACAAAAAATTTGCTTCCAACGAAATGACTCCAGAGCACAGAAAACACGCTTCCAACGAAATGATCCCATATTTTAAAAATTTGCTTCCATCGAAATCCCACGAGAACAGAAAAAATTTGCTTCCAACGAAATTACCCCAGAACACAAAAAATTAGAGTCCAACGAATTCACCCCAGAACACAAAAAAATCGATTCCAACGAAATGACTCCAGAGCATAGAAAACACGCTTCCAATGAAATGACCCCATACTTCAAAAATTTGCTTCCATCGAAAAGACCGGAGAACACAAAAAATTCTCTTCTAACGATATTACCCCAGAAGACAAAAAATTCTTTTCCAACGAAATCTCCTGAGAACACAAATATTCGCTTCCAAAGATATCATCCCAGAGCACTAAAAATTTGATTCCAACGAAATCACCCTAGAACACAAAAATTCCCTTTAAAAGAAATCACCCAAGTACACAAAAAATTCGCTTTCAATGAAATCACCCGAGAACACAAAAAATTCGCTTCCAACGAAATCACCCCAGAACACAAAAAAGTTGCTTCCAACGAAATCACCCTAGAACATAAAAAATTTGCTTTCAACGAAATCACCCGAGAACACAAATTCGCTTCCAACGAAATGATTCCAGAGCACAAAAAACACGCTTCCAACGAAATGACCCCATACTTCAAAATTTGCTTCCATCGAAAAGACCGGAGAACACAAAAAATTCTCTTCTAACGATATTACTCCAGAAGAAAAAAATTCTTTTCCAACGAAATCTCGTGAGAACACAAATATTCGCTTCCAAAGATATCATCCCAGAGCACAAAAAATTCGATTCCAACGAAATCACCCTAGAACACAAAAATTCCCTTTCAAAGAAAGAACCCAAGAACACAAAAAATTCGCTTGCAACAAAATCTCCTGAGAATACAAATATTTGCTTTCATCGAAATCACTCCAGACCACAAAAAATTCACTTACAACGAAATGACTCCAGAGCACAGAAAACACACTTCCAACGAAATGACCCCCTACTTCAAAAATTTGCTTCCATCGAAAAGTCCGGAGAACACAGAAAATTCTCTTCCAACAATATTACCACAGAACACAAAAATTCGCTTCCAACGAAATCTCCTGAGAACACAAATATTCGCTTTCAAAGATATCATCCCAGAGCACAAAAAATTTCGCTGCGAAAGGAAATCACCCTAGGAAAAAAAAATTCACTTTCATCGAAATCACCCAAGAACGCAAAAAATTCACGTTCAACGAAATTACCACAGAACAGAAAAAATTTCCTTCCATCAAAATTACCCCAGAACACAAAAAAAATCGCTTCCAACGAAATCACCTCAGAACACAAAAAATTCGCTTCCAACGAAATTACCCCAGAAGACAAAAAATTCGCTTCCAACGAAATCACCCCAGAACACAAAAAATTCACTTCCAACGAAATGACTCCAGAGCACAGAAAACATGCTTCCAACGAAATGATCCCACACTTCAAATATTTGCTTCCATCGAAAACACCTGAGAACAGAAAAAATTTGCTTCCAACGAAATTACCCCAGAACACAAAAAATTCGCTTCCAAGGAAATCACCCTAGAACACAAAAAATTCGCTTTCAACGAAATGACTCCAGAGCACAGAAAACACGCTTCCAACGAAATGACCCCATACTTCAAAAATTTGCTTCCATCGAAAAGACCAGAGAACACAAAAAATTCTTTTCTAATGATATTACCCCAGAAGACAAAAATTCTTTTTCAACGAAATATCCTGAGAACACAAATATTCGCTTCCAAAGATATCATCCCAGAGCACAAAAACTTTGCATCCAATGAAATCACCCTAGAACACAAAAATTTCCTTTCGAAGAAATCACTCGAGAACACAAAAAAATTAGCTTCCAAAGAAATGACTCCAGAGCACAGAAAACACGCATCCAACGAAATGACCCCCTACTTCAAAAATTTGATTCCATCTAAAAAACCGGAGAATAGAAAAAATTCTCTTCCAACGATATTACCTCAGAAGACAAAAAATTCTTTTCCAACGAAATGACCACCTACGTCAAAAATTTTCTTCCATCGAAAAACAGTAGAACACAAAAAATTCACTTCCAACGAAATTACCCAAGAAAACAAAAAATTCGCTTGCAACCAAATATCCGGAGAACACAAATATTCGCTTCCAAAGAAATCACACCAGAGCACAAAAAATTCGCTTACAACGAAGTGACTCCAGAAATTATCACAGAAATTATCACAGAACAGAAAAAATTTGCTTCCATCGAAATCACCCCACAATACAAAATAATTTGCTTCCAACGAAAACATGCTAGAACACAAAAAATTAGCTTTTTCAACGAAATCACCCGAGAACACAAAAAATTCACTTCCAACGAAATCACCCCAGAACACAAAAAATTCCCTTCCAACGAAATGATTCCAGAGCACAGAAAACACGATTCCAACGAAATGACAACCTATTTCAAAAATTTGCTTCCATCGAAAAACCCGGAGAACACAAAAAATTCTCTTCAAAGGATAAAACCCCAAAAGAAAAAAATTCTTTTCCAAGGAATCTTCTGAGAGCACAAATATTCGCTACCAAAAATATCATCCCAGAGCACAAAAAATTCACTTCCAACGAAATCACCGTAGAACATAAAAAATTTGCTTCCATCGAAATCACCACAGAAGACAAAAAATTCGCTTCCAACCAAAGCACCCCAGGGCAGAAAAAATTCACTTCCAACGAAATCACCCTAGTACATAAAAAATTCGCTTCCAACTAAATCACCCCAGAGGACAAAAAATTTGCTGCCAATGAAATTACCCCAGAACACAAAAAATTCGCTTGCAACGAAATCTCCTGAAAACACAAATATTAGCTTCCAATGAAATCACATCAGAGCACGAAAAATTCGCTTCCAACGAAATGACTCCAGAGCACAGAAAACACACTTCCAACGATATGACCCCATACTTCAAAAATTTGCTTCCATCGAAATCACCCGAGAACACAAAAAATTCGCTTCCAAAGAAATTACCCCAGAACACAAAAAAATCGCTTCCAACGAAATCTCCTGGGAACACAAATATTCGCTTCCAAAGAAATCATCCCAGAGCACAAAAAATTCGCTTCCAACGTAATCACCCTAGAACACAAAAAATTCCCTTTCAACAAAATCACCTGAGAACGCAAAAAATTCACGTCTAACGAAATTACCACAGAACAGAAAATATTTGCTTCCATCAAAATAACCCCACAACACAAAAAAATTCGCTTCCAACGAAATCACGCTAGAACACAAAAAAATTAGCTTTCAATGAAATCAACCCAGAGCACAAAACATTCCCTTCCAACGAAATGACTCCAGAGCACATAAAACACGATTCCAACGAAATGACCCCCTACTTTAAAAATTTGCTGCCACTGAAAAACTGGAGAACATAAAAAATTCGCTTCCAACGAAATTACCACAGAACACAAAAAAATTGCTTGCAACGAAATTTTCTGAGAACACAAATATTCGCTTCCAACGACATCACCCCAGAACACAAAAAATTCGCTTCCAACGAAATGACTCCAGAGCACAGAAAACACGCTTCGAACGAAATGATACCATACTTCAAAAATTTGCTTCCATTGAAATGACCCGAGAACACAAAAAATTCACTTCCAACGAAATTACCCCAGAACACAAAAAATTTACTTCCAACGAAATGACCCTAGAACACAAAAAATTCACTTCCAACGAAATGACCCTAGAACACAAAAAATTGCTTCCAATGGAATGGCCCCAGAACACAAAAAATTTGCTTCCATGAAATCACCCCAAAACACAAAAAATTCGCTTCCAACGAAATGACTCCAGAGCATAGAAAACACACTTCCAACGAAATGACCCCCGGCTTCAAAAATTTGCTTCCATTGAAAAAACCGGAGAAAAAAATATTTGCTTCCAACGAAATCTTCTGAGAACATGAATATTCGCTTCCATCGAAATGACCCCAGAACACAAAAAATTCGCTTCCAACGAAATTACCCCAGAATACAAAAAATTTGCTTCCATGAAATCACCCCAGAACACAAATAATTCGCTTTCAAAGGAATGACTCCAGAGCACAGAAAACACGCTCCCAACGAAATGATGCCATACTTCAAAAATTTGTTTCCATCGAAATCACACGAGAACACAAAAAATTCGCTTCCAACGAAATTACGCGAGAACACAAAAAATTTGCTTGCAACAAAATCTTCTGAGAACAATATATTCGCTTCCAAAGAAACCATCCCAGAGCACAAAAAAATTCGCTTCCAATGAAATCACCCTGGAACACAAAAAATTCCCTTTCAACCAAATCACCCGAGAACACAAAAAATTCACGTCCAACGAAAATACCACAGAAGAGAAAAATTTTGCTTCCATCAAAATCACCCCTGAACACAAAAAACTCGCTGCCAACGAAATCACCCTAGAACACAAAACATTCCATTTCAACGAAATCACCCGAGAACACAAAAAATTCCCTTCCAACGAAATGACTCCAGAGCACTCCAGAAAACACGCTTCCAACGAAATGACACCCTACTTCAAAAATTTGCTTCCATCGAAAAATCGAAGAACACAAAAAATTCGCTTCTATTGAAATAACACCAGAACACAAAAAATTCGCTTTCAACGAAATTTCCTGAGAACACAAATATGCGCTTCGAAAGAAATCATCCCAGAGCACAAAAAAATTCGCTTCCAACGAAATCACAATAGAACACAAAAAATTCCCTTTCAACGAAATCACCCGAGAACACAAAAAATTCACGTCCAACGAAATTACCACAGAACAGAAAAATTTGCTTCCATCGAAATCACCCCTGAACACAATAAATTCGCTTCTAACAAAATCACCCTAGAATAGAAAAACTCCCTTTCAACGAAATCACCCTAGAACACAAAAAATTCGCTCCAACGAAATGACTCCAGAGCAAAGAAAACACGCTTCGAATGAAATGATACCATACTTGAAAAATTTGCTTCCATTGAAATCAACCGAGAACACAAAAAATTCGCTTCCAACGAAATTACCCCAGAACACAACAAAATTCGCTTCCAACGAAATCACCCCAAAACACAAAAAGTTTGCTTCCAACGAAATCACCCCAGATCACAAAAAAATTCGCTTCCAACGAAATGACTCCAGAGGACAAAAAACACGCTTCCAACTAAATGACCCCAGAACACTAAAAATTCGCGGCCAAAGAAATCACCCGAGAACACAAAAAATTCGCTTCCAACGTAATTACCCCAGAACACAAAAAATTCGCTTTCAACGAAATCAACCTGGAACACAAAAAATTCCCTTTCAACGAAATCACCCGAGAACAAAAAAATTCGCTTCCCACGAAATCACCCCAGAGTACAAAAAATTCCCTTCCAACGAAATGACTCCAGAGCACAGAAAACATGCTTCCGACGAAATGACCCGCTACTTCAAAAATTTGCTTCGATCGAAAAAACCGGAGAACACAAAAAATTCACTTCCATCGAAATCACCCCAGGACACAGAAAATGCACTTTCAACGAAATTACCCGAAAACCCAAAAATTTTGCTTCCAACGCAATCACCGAAGAGCACAAATAATTCGCTTCCAACGAAATTACTCCAGAGCACAGAAAACACGCTTCCAATGAAATGATGCCAGAACACTAAAAATTTCCTTTCAACGAAATCACCCGAGAACACAAAAAATTCGCTTCCAACGAAATGACTCCAAGCACAGAAAACACGCTTCCTTTGAAATGATGCCAGACCACTAAAAATTTCCTTTCAACGAAATCACCCAAGAACACAAAAAATTCGCTTCCAACGTAATTACCCCAGAAAACAAAAAATGCGCTTCCAACGAAATTACCCTAGAACACAAAAAATTCCTTTTAAATGAAATCAGCCGAGAACACAAAAAATTCGCTTCTAACGAAATCAACGCAGAGCACCAAAAATTCTCTTCCAACCAAGTGACTCCAGAGCACAGAAAACACGCTTCCAACAAAATGACCCCCTACTTCAAAAATTTACTTCCATCGAAAAAACCGGAGAACACAAAAAATTCGCTTCCAACAAAATTTCCACAGAACACAAAAAATTCGCTTCCAACGAAATCACCCCAGAACACAAAAAATTAGCTTCCAACGAAATGACTCCAGAGCACTCAAAACAGGCTTCCAAAGAAATGACTCCAGAACACAAAAAATTCCCTTTCAACGAAATCACCCGAGAACACAAAAAATTCGCTTCCAACGTAATTACTCCAGAACACAAAAAATTAGCTTCCAATGAAATCACCCTAGAACACAAAAAATTCCCTTTAAACGAATTCATATGAGAACACAAAAATTTGCTTTCAACAAAATCACCCGAGAGCACAAAAAATTCCCTTCCAATGAAATGACTCCAGAGCACAGAAAACACGCTTCCAACGAAATGACCCCCTGCTTCAAAAATTTGCTTCCATCAAAAAAACCGGAGAAAACCAAAAATTCAGGTCCAACAAAATTACCACAAAACAGAAAAAATTTGGTTCCATGGAAATCACCACAGATCACAAAAAATTTGCTTCCAACAAAATCACCCTAGAACACAAAAAATTCCCTTTCAACGAAATCACACTAGAACACAAAAAAATTCGCTTCCAAAGAAATCAGCCAAAAGCACAAAAAATTCCGTTCCAACGAAATTACTCCAGAGCACAGAAAACAAGCTTCCAACGAAATGACCCCCTACTTCAAAAATTTGCTTCCATCGAAAAAACCTGAGAACACAAAAAATTCGCTTGCAACGAAATCGTCTGAGAACACAAATATTCGCTTCCAACGAAATGACTCCAGAGCACAGAAAACACGCTTCGAACGAAATGATACCATACTTCAAAAATTTGCTTCCATTGAAATGACCCGAGAACACAAAACATTCACTTCCAACGAAATTACCCCAGAACACAAAAAATTTACTTCCAACAAAATGACCCCAGAACACAAAAAATTGCTTCCAACGAAATTACCCCAGAACACAAAAAATTTGCTTCCATGAAATCACCCCAAAACACAAAAAATTCGCTTCCAACGAAATGACTCCAGAGCATAGAAAACACACTTCCAACGAAATGACCCCCTGCTTCAAAAATTTGCTTCCATTGAAAAAACCAGAGAAAACAAAAAATTCGCTTCCAACGAAATCTTCTGAGAACACGAATATTCGCTTCCAACGAAATCACCCCAGAACACAAAAAAATTCGCTTTTAAACGGAATGACTCCAGAGCACAGAAAACACGCTCAGAAAGAAATGATCCCATACTTCAAAAATTTGCTTCCATTAAAATCACCCAAGAACACAAAAAATTCACTTCCAACGAAATCACCCCAGAACACAAAAAATTAGTTTCCAACATAATGACTCCAGAGCAGAGAAAACAGGGTTCCAACGAAATGACCCCATATTTCAAAAATTTGCTTCTATCGAAATCACCCAAAAACACAAAAAATTCGCTTCCAATGAAATTACCCCAGAACACAATAAATTCGCTTCAAACGATCTCTCCTGAGAACACAAATATTTGCTTCCAAAGAAATCATCCCAGAGCACAAAAAAATTTGCTTCCAACGAAATCACCATGGAACACAAAAAAATACCTTTCAACGAAATCACCCGAGAACACACAAAATTCACGTCCAACGAAATTACCACAAAACAGAAAAATTTTGCTTCCATTGAAATCACCCCTGAACACAAAAAATTCGCTGCCAACAAAATAACCCTAGAACACAAAACATTCCCTTTCAACGAAATCACCCGAGAATACAAAAAATTAGCTTCCAACAAAATCACCCCAGAACACTAAAAATTCGCTTCCAAACAATTGACTCTAGAGCACAGAAAACAGGCTTCCAACGAAATGACCCCAGAACACAAAAAATTCCCTTTCAACGAAATCACACGAAAACACAAAAAATTCACTTCCAACGAAATCACCACAGAGTACAAAAAATTCCCTTTTAACAAAATGACTCCATAGCACAGAAAACACGCTTCCAACGAAATGACCCGAGAACACAAAAAATTCACGTCCAACAAAATTACCACAGAACAGCAAAAATTTGCTTCCATAGAAATCACCATAGAACACAAAAAATTCACTTCCAATGAAATCTCCTGAGAACACAAATATTCGCTTCCAAAGAAATCATCCCAGAGCCCAAACAAGTTCGCTTACAACGAAATCACCCGAGAGCGCAAAAAATTCCCTTCCAACGAAATGACTCCAAAGCACAGAAAACACGATTATAACGAAATGACCCCCTACTTCAAAAATTTGCTTACATCGAAATAACCGGAGAACACAAAAATTCACTTCCATCGAAGTCACCCCAGAACACAGAAAATTCTCTTCCAACGAAATCACCCTAGAACACAAAAAATTCCCTTTCAACGAAATCACCCGAGAACACAAAAAATTCGCTTCCAACGTAATTACCCCAGAAAACAAAAAATGCGCTTCCAACGAAATTACCCTAGAACACAAAAAATTCCTTTTAAATGAAATCACCCGAGAACACAAAAAATTCGCTTCTAACGAAATCAACGCAGAGCACCAAAAATTCTCTTCCAACCAAGTGAATCCAGAGCACAGAAAACACGCTTCCAACAAAATGACCCCCTACTTCAAAAATTTACTTCCATAGAAAAGACCAGAGAACACAAAAATTCGCTTCCAACAAAATTTCCACAGAACACAAAAAATTCGCTTCCAAAGAAATCACCCCAGAACACAAAAAATTAGCTTCCAACGAAATGACTCCAGAGCACTCAAAACAGGCTTCCAAAGAAATGACCCCAGAACAATAAAAATTCGCGGGCAACGAAATCACACAAGAACACAAAAAATTCGCTTCCACCGTAATTACTCCAGAACACAAAAAATTGGCTTCCAATGAAATCACCCTAGAACACAAAAAATTCCCTTTAAACGAAATCATCTGAGAACACAAAAAATTCGCTTTCAACAAAATCACCCGAGAGCACAAAAAATTCCCTTCCAACGAAATGACTCCTGAGCACAGAAAACACGCTTCCAACGAAATGACCCCCTGCTTCAAAAATTTGCTTCCATCAAAAAAACCGGAGAAAACCAAAAATTCAGGTCCAACAAAATTACCACAGAACAGAAAAAATTTGGTTCCATGGAAATCACCACAGATCACAAAAAATTTGCTTCCAACAAAATCACCCTAGAACACAAAAAATTCCCTTTCAACGAAATCACACTAAAACACAAAAAAATTCGCTTCCAAAGAAATCAGCCCAAAGCACAAAAAATTCCGTTCCAACGAAATTGCTCCAGAGCACAGAAAACAAGCTTCCAACGAAATGACCCCCGACTTCAAAAATTTGCTTCCATCGAAAAAACCTGAGAACACAAAAAAATTCGCTTGCAATGAAATCGTCTGAGAACACAAATATTCGCTTCCAACGAAAGGACTCCAGAGCACAGAAAACACGCTTCGAACGAAATGATACCATACTTCAAAAATTTGCTTCCATTGAAATGACCCGAGAACACAAAACATTCACTTCCAACGAAATTACCCCAGAACACAAAAAATTTACTTCCAACGAAATGACCCCAGAACACAAAAATTGCTTCCAACGAAATTACCCCAGAATACAAAAAATTTGCTTCCATGAAATCACCCCAAAACACAAAAAATTCGCTTCCAACGAAATGACTCCAGAGCATAGAAAACACACTTCCAACGAAATGATCCCCTGCTTCAAAAATTTGCTTCCATTGAAAAAACCAGAGAAAACAAAAAATTCGCTTCCAACGAAATCTTCTAAGAACACGAATATTCGCTTCCAACGAAATCACCCCAGAACACAAAAAATTAGCTTTTAAACGGAATGACTCCAGAGCACAGAAAACACGCTCCCAAAGAAATGATCCCATACTTCAAAAATTGCTTCCATTAAAATCACCCGAGAACACAAAAAATTCGCTTCCAACGAAATCACCCCAGAACACAAAAAATTAGTTTCCAACATAATGACTCCAGAGCAGAGAAAACAGGGTTCCAACGAAATGACCCCATATTTCAAAAATTTGCTTCTATCGAAATCACCCAAAAACACAAAAAATTCGCTTCCAATGAAATTACCCCAGAACACAATAAATTCGCTTCAAACGATCTCTCCTGAGAACACAAATATTTGCTTCCAAAGAAATCATCCCAGAGCACAAAAAAATTCGCTTCCAACGAAATCACCCTGGAACACAAAAAATTCCCTTTCAACGAAATCACCCGAGAACACACAAAATTCACGTCCAACGAAATTACCACAAAACAGAAAAATTTTGCTCCCATCGAATTCACCCCTGAACACAAAAAATTCGCTGCCAACAAAATAACCCTAGAACACAAAACATTCCCTTTCAACGAAATCACCCGAGAACACAAAAAATTAGCTTCCAACGAAATCACCCCAGAACACAAAAAATTCGCTTCCAAACAAATGACTCTAGAGCACAGAAAACAGGCTTCCAACGAAATGACCCCAGAACACAAAAAATTCCCTTTCAACGAAATCACAAGAGAACACAAAAAATTCACTTCCAACGAAATCACCACAGAGTACAAAAAATTCCCTTCCAACAAAATGACTCCATAGCACAGAAAACACGCTTAAAACGAAATGACCCGAGAACACAAAAAATTCACGTCCAACGAAATTACCACAGAACAGAAAAAATTTGCTTCCATAGAAATCACCACAGAACACAAAAAATTCGCTTCCAATGAAATCTCCTGAGAACACAAATATTCGCTTCCAAAGAAATCATCCCAGAGCCCAAACAAGTTCGCTTACAACGAAATCACCCGAGAGCGCAAAAAATTCCCTTCCAACGAAATGACTCCAAAGCACAGAAAACACGATTATAACGAAATGACCCCCTACTTCAAAAATTTGCTTACATCGAAATAACCGGAGAACACAAAAATTCACTTCCATCGAAGTCACCCCAGAACACAGAAAATTCTCTTCCAACGAAATCACCCTAGAACACAAAAACTTCCCTTTCAACGAAATCACCTGAGAACACAAAAAATTCGCTTCCAACGAAATCACCCCAGAGCACAAAAAATTCCCTTCCAACGAAATGACTCCAGAGCACAGAAAACATGCTTCCAACGAAATGACCCCAGGACACAAAAAATTCCCTTTCAACGATATCACCCCAGAACACAAAAAATTCCCTTCCAACAAAATCACCCCAGAGCACAAAAAATTCGCTTGCAACGAAATCTCCTGAGAACACAAATATTCATTTCCAATGAAATCAACACAGAACACACAATATTTGCTTCCATCGAAATCACCTGAGAACACAAAATATTTCGCTTCCAACGAAATTACCACAGAACACAAAAAATTTAGCTTCCAACGAGATGTCCCCATACTTCAAAAATTTCCTTCCATCAAAAAAACCGGAGAACACAAAAAAATTCGCTTCCAACGAAATTACCCCAGAACACAAAAAATTCGCTTCCAACAAAATCTCCTGAGGACACAAATATTCGCTTCCAAAGAAATCACGCCAGAGCACAAAAAATCCACATCCAATGAAATCACCCTAAAGCAAAAAAAATTCACTTTCAACGAAATCACCTGAGAACAAAAAAAGTCACGTCCAACGAAATTACCCCAGAATAGAAAAAATTTACTTCCAACCAAATCAACCCAGAGCACAAAAAATTCCCTTCCAACAAAATCACCCGAGAACAAAAATATTGGCTTCTAAAGAAATTACCCCAGAACGGAAAAAAAATCTTCCAACGAAATCACCCCAGAGCACAAAAAATTCCCTTCCAATAAATCACCTGAGAACAAAAATATTGGCTTCCCACAAAATTACCCCAGAACGGAAAAAATTTCCTTCCATCGAAATCACCGCAGAACACAAAAAATTCGCTTCCAACGAAATGACTCCAGAGCACAGAAAACATGCCTCCAACGAAATGACCCCCTACTTGAAAAATTTGCTTCCATGGAGAAAACCTGAGAACACAAAAAATTCGCTTCCAACGAAAACATATTGAACACAAAAAATTCGCCTCCAATGAAATCATTCCAGAACACAAAAAATTCGCTTCCAACGAAATCAACCCAGAACACAAAAAATTCGCTTCCAACGAAATTACCCCAGAACACAAAAAATTTGCTTCCAACAAAATCTTCTGAGGACACAAATTTTCGCTTCCAAAGAAATCTCCCCAGAGCACAAAAAATCCGCATCCAATGAAATCACCCTAAAGCAAAAAAAATTCACTTTCAATGAAATCACCTGAGAACAAAAATTTCACGTTCAACGAAATTACCCCAGAATAGAAAAAATTTGCTTCCGAGGAAATCACCCCAGAGCACAAAAAATTCCCTTCCAATAAATCACCTGAGAACAAAAATATTCGCTTCCCACAAAATTACCCCAGAACGGAAAAAATTTTCTTCCATCGAAATCACCGCAGAACACAAAAAATTCGCTTCCAACGAAATGATTCCAGAGCACAGAAAACACGCTTCCAACGCAATCACCCCAGAGCACAAAAAATTCCTTCCAACGAAATGACCCCAGAACACAAAAAAATTCCCTTTCAACGAAATCACCCTAGAACCCCAAAAAAAATTGCTTCCAACGAAATCACCCAAGAGCACAAAAAATTAGCATCCAACGAAATGATTCCAGAGCACAGAAAACACGCTTCCAATGAAATGATGCCAGAACACTAAAAATTTCCTTTCAATGAAATGACCCGAGAACACAAAAAATTCGCTTCCAACGTACTTACCCCAGAAAACAAAAAATGCGCTTCCAACGAAATCACCCTAGAACATAAAAAATTGGCTTCCATCGAAATAACCACAGAAGGCAAAAAATTCCCTTCTAACCAAATCACCCCAGAGCACAAAAAATTCGCTTCCAACGAAATCACCCTAGAACATAAAAAATTCGCTTTCAACAAAATCACCCGAGAATAGAAAAAATTCGCTTCCAACGAAATCAACCCAGACCACAAAAAATTCACTGCCAAAGAAATGACTCCAGAGCACAGAAAACACGCTTCCAACGAAATGACCCTCTACTTAAAAAATTTGCTTCCATCGAAAAACCGGAGAACACAAAAAATTTGCTTCCAACGAAATTACCCCAGAACATAAAAATTCGCTTGCAACGAAATATCCTGAGAACACAAATATTAGCTTCCAATCAAATCACCCCAGAGCACAAAAAATTCGCTTCCAACGAAATTACCCCAGAACACAAAAAAATTGCTTCCATGAAATCACCCCAGAACACAAAAAATTCGCTTACAACGAAATGACTCCAGAGCACAGAAAACACACTTCCAACGAAATGACCCCATGCTTCAAAAATTTGCTTCCATCGAAAAAACCGGAGAAAACAAAATATTCGCTTCCAACGAAATTACCCCAGAACACAATAAATTCGCTTCCAACGATACCTCCTGAGAACACAAATATTTGCTTCCAAAGAAATCATCCCAGAGCACAAAAAAATTCGCTTCCAACGAAATCACCCTGGAATACAAAAAATTCCCTTTCAACCAAATCACCCGAGAACACAAAAAATTCACGTCCAACGAAATTACCACAGAAAAGAAAAATTTTGCCTCCATCGAAATCACCCCTGAACACAAAAAATTCGGTGCCAACGAAAGCTCCCAGAACCCAAAAAATTTGCTACCAACGAAATCACCCCAGATCACAAAATATTTGCTTCCTACGAAATGACTCCAGAGCACAGAAAACACGCTTCCAACTAAATGACCCCAGAACACTAAAAATTCGCGGTCCAAGAAATCCCCCAAGAACACAAAAAATCCGCTTCCAATGTGATTACCCCAGAACACAAAAAATTCGCTTCCAAAGAAATCAACCTTGAACACAAAAAATTCCCTTTCAACGAAATCACCCGAGAACAAAAAAATTCGCTTCCAACGAAATCACCCCAGAGAACAAAAAATTCCCTTCCAACGAAATGACTCCAGAACACAGAAAACACGATTCCAACGAAATGACCTGCTACTTCAAAAATTTGCTTCGATCGAAAAAAACGGAGAACACAAAAAATTCACTTCCATCGAAATCACCCCAGGACACAGAAAATTCACTTTCAACGAAATCACCCTAGAACACAAAAAATTCCATTTCAATGAAATCAACCGAGAACACAAAATATTCACTTCCAACGAAATCACCTCAGAGCACAAAAAATTCCCTTCCAACAAAATGATTCCAGAGCACAGAAAACACGCTTCCAACGAAATGAGCCCAGAACACAAAAAATTCCCTTTCAACGAAATCACCCGAGAACCCAAAAAATTTGCTTCCAACGAAATCACCCAAGAGCACAAAAAATTTGCTTCCAACGAAATGACTCCAGAGCACAGAAAACACGCTTCCAATGAAATGATGCCAGAACACTAAAAATTTCCTTTAAACGAAATCACCCGAGAACACAAAAAATTCGCTTCCAACGTAAATACCCCAGAAAACAAAAAATGCGCTTCCAACGAAATCACCCTAGAACACAAAAAATTCCCTTTAAATGAAATCACCCGAGAACACAAAAAATTCGCTTCCAATGAAATCAACCCAGAGCACCAAAAATTCTCTTCCAACCAAGTGACTCCAGAGCACAGAAAACACGCTTCCAACTAAATGACCCCCTACTTCAAAAATTTACTTCCATCGAAAAAACCGGAGAACACAAAAAATTCGCTTCGAACAAAATTTCCACAGAACACAAAAAATTCGCTTCCAACAAAATCACCCCGGAACACAAAAAATTCGCTTCCAATGAAATGACTCCAGAGCACAGAAAACAGGTGTCCAAAAAAATGACTCCAGAACACAAAAAATTCCCTTTCAACGAAATCACCCGAGAACACAAAAAATTCACTTCCAACGAAATCAACACAGAGTACAAAAAATTGGCTTCCAACAAAATGACTCCATAGCACAGAAAACAGGCGTCCAAAAAAATGACCCCCAGAACACAAAAAAACCCCTTTCAACGAAATCTCCAGAGAAAAAAAAAATTCGCTTCCAACGAAATCACCCCAGAGCACAAAAAATTCCCTTCCAACGAAATGACTCCAGAGCACAGAAGACACGCTTCCAACGAAATGACCCCCTGCTTCAAAAATTTGCTTCCATCAATAAAACCAGAGAAAACAAAAAATTCACGTCCAACGAAATTACCACAGAACAGAAAAAATTTGCTTCCATAGAAATCACCACAGAACACAAAAAATTCGCTTCCAATGAAATCTCCTGAGAACACAAATAGTCGCTTCCAAAGAAATCATCCCAGAGCCCAAACAAGTTCGCTTACAAAGAAATCACCCCTGGACACAAAGAATTTCGCTTCCAACGGGATGACCCCCTACTTCAAAAATTAGCTTCCATCAAAAAAACCAGAGAACACAAAAAATTCCTTCCAACGAAATTACCCCAGAACACAAAAAATTCGCTTCCAACAAAATCTCCTGAGGACACAAATATTCGCTTCCAAAGAAATCACCCCAGAGCACAAAAAATCCGCATCCAAAGAAATCACCCTAAAGCAAAAAAAATTCACTTTCAACGAAATCACCTGAGAACAAAAAACTTCACGTCCAACGAAATTACCCCAGAATAGAAAAAATTTACTTCCAACCAAATCAACCCAGAGCACAAAAAATTCCCTTCCAACAAAATCACCCGAGAACAAAAATATTGGCTTCTAAAGAAATTACCCCAGAACGGAAAAAAATTGCTTCCAACGAAATCACCCCAGAGCACAAAAAATTCCCTTCCAATAAATCACCTGAGAACAAAAATATTGGCTTCCCACAAAATTACCCCAGAACGGAAAAAATTTCCTTCCATCGAAATCACCGCAGAACACAAAAAATTCGCTTCCAACGAAATGACTCCAGAGCACAGAAAACACGCTTCCAACGAAATCACCCCAGAACACAAAAAATTTGCTTCCAACGAAATCAACCCAGAACACAAAAAATTCGCTTCCACGAAATCACCCTAGAACACAAAACATTCCCTTTCAACAAAATCACCCAAGAACACAAAAAATTCGCTTCCAACGAAATGACTCCAGAGCACAGAAAACACACTTCGAACGAAATGATACCATACTTCAAAAATTTGCTTCCATCGAAATCACCCGAGAACACAAAAAATTCGCTTCCAACGAAATTTCCCCAGAACACAAAAACTTCGCCTGCAACGAAATCACCCCAGGACACAAAAAATTCGCTTCCAACGAAATGACTCCAGAGCACAGAAAACAGGCTTCCAACGAAATGACCACAGAAGAAAAAAATTCCCTTTTAACAAAATCACCCGAGGAAACAAAAAATTCGCTTCCAACGAAATGACTCCAGAGCACAGAAAACACGCTGCCAACAAAATGACCCCCTACGTCAAATATTTGCTTCCATTGAAAAAACCGGAGAACACAAAAAATTCGCTTCCAATGAAATTACCTTAGAAAACAAAAAATTCGCTTCCAACGAAATCACCCCAGAACACAAAAAAATCGCTTCCAAGGAAATGACTCCAGAGCACAAAAAATTCCCTTTCAACGAAATCACCCAAGAACACAAAGAATTCGCTTCCAACAAAATCACCCCCGAGCACCAAAAATTTGCTTCCAACGAAATGACTCCAGAGCACAGAAAACGAGCTTCCAACGAAATGACCCCATATTTCAAAAATTTGCTTCCATTGAAATCACCCGAGAACACAAAAAATTCGCTTTCAACGAAATTACCCCAGAACACAAAATATTCGCTTCCAATGAAATCTCCTGAGAACACAAATATTCGCTTCGAAAGAAATCATCCCAGAGCACAAAAAAATTCGCTTCCAACGAAATCACCCTAGAACACAAATAATTCCCTTTCAAAGAAATCACCCAAGAACACAAAAAAATCACTTCCAACGAAATTACCAGAGAACAGAAAAAGTTTGCTTCCATCTAAATCACCGCAGAACACCAAAAATTCGCTCCAACGAAATGACTCCAGAGCACAGGAAACCCGCTTCGAACAAAATGATACCATACTTCAAAAATTTGCTTCCATCGAAATCACCTGAGAACACAAAAAATTCGCTTCCAACGAAATTACCCCCGAACACAAAAATTCGCTTCCATCGAAATCACCACAGAACACAAAAAATTCGCTTCCAACAAAATCACCCTAGAACACAAAAAATTCCCTTTCAACGAAATCACACTAGAACACAAAAAATTCGCTTCCAACGAAATCAGCCCAAAGCACAAAAAAATTCCCTTCCAATGAAATTACTCCAGAGCACAGAAAACAAGCTTCCAACGAAATGACCACCTACTTCAAAAATTTGCTTCAATCGATAACACCGGAGAACACAAAAAATTCGCTTGCAACGAAATCGTCTGAGAACACAAATATTCGCTTTCAATGAAATGTCTCCAGAGCACAGAAAATACGCTTCGAACGAAATGATACCATACTTCAAAAATTTGCTTCCATTTTGAAATGACCCGAGAACACAAAAAATTCGCTTCCAACGAAATTACCCCAGAACACAAAAAATTTGCTTCCAAAGAAATGACCGCAGAACACAAAAAAATCGCTTCCAACGAAATTACCCCAGAACACAAAAAATTTGCTTCCAACGAAATCACCCCAGAGCACAAAAAATTGGCTTCCAAAGAAATGACTCTAGAGCATAGAAAACACGCTTCCAATGAAATGACCCCATACTTCAAAAATTTGCTACCATCGAAATCACCCCAGAACACAAAAAAGTCGCTTCCAACAAAATGACTCCAGAGCACAGAAAACACGCTTCCAACGAAATGACCCCCTACTTGAAAAATGTGCTTCCATCGAAAAAACTGGTGAACACAAAAAATTCTATTCCAACGATATTACCCAGAATAAATAAAATTCTTTTCCAAAGAAATCTCCTGAGTACACAAATATTCGCTTTCAAAGATATCATCCCAGATACAAAAATTTGCTTCCAACAAAATTACTCTAGAACCCAAAAATTCCCTTTCAACGAAATCACCCCAGAGCACAAAAAATTTGCTTCCAACGAAATGACTCCAGAGCACAGAAAACACGCTTCCAACTAAATCACCCCAGAGCACAAAAAATTCGCTTGCAACGAAATCTCCTGAGAACACAAATATTCGCTTCCAATGAAATGACCCCAGAACACAAAAAATTCGCCTCCAACGAAATCACCCCAGAGCACAAAAATTCACTATCAACGAAATGACTCCAGAGCACAGAAAACACGCTTCCAACAAAATGACCCCATACTTCAAAATTTGCTTCCATCGAAAATACCAGAGAACACAAAAAATTCTCTTCCAACGATATTACCCCAGAAGAAAAAAATTCGCTTGCAACGAAATCTCCTGAGAACACAAATATTCGCTTCCAAAGAAATCCTCCCAGAGAACAAAAAAATTCGCTTCCAACAAAATCACCCTAGAACACAAAAAATTCCCGTTCAACAAAATCACCCGAGAACAGAAAAAATTCATGTCCAACGAAATTACCACAGAACAGAAAAAATTTGCTTCCATCGAAATAACCCCAAAACACAAAAAGTTCGCTTGAAAAGAAATGACTCCAGAGCACAGAAAACACGCTTCATACGAAGTGACCCACTACTTCAAAAATTTCCTTCCATCGAAAAGACTGGAGAACACAAAAAATTCTCTTCCAACGATATTACCCCAGAAGACAAAAAATTCTTTTCCAATGAAATCTCCTGAAAACACAAATATTCGCTTCGAAAGATATCATCCCAGAGCACAATAAATTTGTTTCCAATGAAATCACCCTATAACACAAAAATTCCCTTTCAACGAAATCACCCGACAACACAAAAAATTTGCTTCCAACGAAATCACCCCAGAGAACAAAAAATTCGCTTCCGACGAAATGACTCCATAGCACAGAAAACACGCTTCCAAAGAAATGACCCCCTACTTCAAAAATTTGCTTCCTTCGAAAAGACCGGAGATCACAAAAAATTTTCTTCCAACGATATTACCCCAGAAGACAAAAAATTCTTTTCCAACGAAATCTCCTGAGAACACAAATATTCGCTTCCAAATATATCATTCCCTAGTACAAAAAATTTGCTTCCAAAAAAATCACCCTAGAACACAAAAATTCCCTTTCAACGAAATCACCTGAGAACAGAAAAATTTCGCTTCCAACGAAATCACCCCAGAACACAAAAAATTCGCTTGCAACGAAATCTCCTGAGAACACAGATATTTACTTTCAACAAAATCACACCTGAGCACAACAAATTCGCTTCCAACGAAATGACTCTAGAGCACAGAAAACACGCTTCCAATGAAATGACCCCCTACCTCAAAAATTTGCTTCCATCGAAAATACCGGAGAACACAAAAAATTCTCTTCCAACGATATTACCCCAGAAGACAAAAAATTCTATCCAACGAAATTTCCTGAGAACACAAATATTCGCTTCCAAAGATATCATCCCAGAGCACAAAAAATTCGCTTCCAACGAAATCACCCAAGAACACAAAAATTCCCTTTCAAAGAAATCACCCGAAAACACAAAAAAAATCGCTTCTAACGAAATTACCACAGAACAGAAAAAATTTGCTTCCATTGAAATCACCCGAGAACACAAAAAATTCGCTTCCAACAAAATCACGCTAGAACACAAAAAATTAGCTTTCAACGAAATCACCTAAAAACGCAAAAAAATTCGCTTCCAACGAAATCACCCCAGAGCACAAAAAATTCCGTTTCAACGAAATGACTCCAGAGCACAGAAAACACGCTTCCAACGAAATGACCCCATATTTCAAAAATTTGCTTCCATTGAAATCACCCGAGAACACAAAAAGTTCTCTTCCAACGACATTACCCCAGAAGACAAAAAATTCTTTTGCAACGAAATCTCCTGAGAACACAAATATTCGCTTCCAAAGATATCATCCCAGAGCACAAAAAATTCGCTTCCAACGAAATCACCCTAGAACACAAAAATTCCCTTTAAACGAAATCACAAGAGAACACAAAAAAATTCGCTTCCAACGAAAAAACCCCTGAACAAAAAATTCGCTTGCAACGAAATCTCCTGAGAACACAAATATTCGCTTCCAAAGATATCATCCCAGAGCAGAAAAAATTCGCTTCCAACGAAATCACCTGAGAAAATAAAAATTGCTTTTCAAAGAAATCACCCGAGAACAAAAAAGATTTGCTTCCAAAGAAATGACCCCCTACTTCAAAAATTTGCTTCCATCGAAAAAACCGGAGAACTCAAAAAATTCTCTTCCAACGATATTACCCCAGAAGAAAATATTCTTTTCCCAAGAAATCTCCTGAGAACACAAATATTCACTTCCAAATATATCATCCCAGAGCACAAAAAATTCCCTTTCAACGAAATCTCCTGAGAACACAAAAAATTCACGTCCAACGAAATTACCATAGAACAGAAAAAATTTCCTTCCTTCGAAATCACCCCAGAACACAAAAAATTTGTTTGCAACGAAATCTCCTGAGAAAACAAATATTCGCTTCCAACGAAATCACCACAGAGCACAAAAAATTTGCTTCCAACGAAATGACTCCAGAGCACAGAAAACACGCTTCCAACGAAATGATCCCATATTTTAAAAATTTGCTTCCATCGAAATCCCACGAGAACAGAAAAAATTTGCTTCCAACGAAATTACCCCAGAACACAAAAAATTAGAGTCCAACGAATTCACCCCAGAACACAAAAAAATCGATTCCAACGAAATGACTCCAGAGCATAGAAAACACGCTTCCAATGAAATGACCCCATACTTCAAAAATTTGCTTCCATCGAAAAGACCGGAGAACACAAAAAATTCTCTTCTAACGATATTACCCCAGAAGACAAAAAATTCTTTTCCAACGAAATCTCCTGAGAACACAAATATTCGCTTCCAAAGATATCATCCCAGAGCACTAAAAATTTGATTCCAACGAAATCACCCTAGAACACAAAAATTCCCTTTAAAAGAAATCACCCAAGTACACAAAAAATTCGCTTTCAATGAAATCACCCGAGAACACAAAAAATTCGCTTCCAACGAAATCACCCCAGAACACAAAAAAGTTGCTTCCAACGAAATCACCCTAGAACATAAAAAATTTGCTTTCAACGAAATCACCCGAGAACACAAATTCGCTTCCAACGAAATGATTCCAGAGCACAAAAAACACGCTTCCAACGAAATGACCCCATACTTCAAAATTTGCTTCCATCGAAAAGACCGGAGAACACAAAAAATTCTCTTCTAACGATATTACTCCAGAAGAAAAAAAATTCTTTTCCAACGAAATCTCGTGAGAACACAAATATTCGCTTCCAAAGATATCATCCCAGAGCACAAAAAATTCGATTCCAACGAAATCACCCTAGAACACAAAAATTCCCTTTCAAAGAAAGAACCCAAGAACACAAAAAATTCGCTTGCAACAAAATCTCCTGAGAATACAAATATTTGCTTTCATCGAAATCACTCCAGACCACAAAAAATTCACTTACAACGAAATGACTCCAGAGCACAGAAAACACACTTCCAACGAAATGACCCCCTACTTCAAAAATTTGCTTCCATCGAAAAGTCCGGAGAACACAGAAAATTCTCTTCCAACAATATTACCACAGAACACAAAAATTCGCTTCCAACGAAATCTCCTGAGAACACAAATATTCGCTTTCAAAGATATCATCCCAGAGCACAAAAAATTTCGCTGCGAAAGGAAATCACCCTAGGAAAAAAAAATTCACTTTCATCGAAATCACCCAAGAACGCAAAAAATTCACGTTCAACGAAATTACCACAGAACAGAAAAAATTTCCTTCCATCAAAATTACCCCAGAACACAAAAAAAATCGCTTCCAACGAAATCACCTCAGAACACAAAAAATTCGCTTCCAACGAAATTACCCCAGAAGACAAAAAATTCGCTTCCAACGAAATCACCCCAGAACACAAAAAATTCACTTCCAACGAAATGACTCCAGAGCACAGAAAACATGCTTCCAACGAAATGATCCCACACTTCAAATATTTGCTTCCATCGAAAACACCTGAGAACAGAAAAAATTTGCTTCCAACGAAATTACCCCAGAACACAAAAAATTCGCTTCCAAGGAAATCACCCTAGAACACAAAAAATTCGCTTTCAACGAAATGACTCCAGAGCACAGAAAACACGCTTCCAACGAAATGACCCCATACTTCAAAAATTTGCTTCCATCGAAAAGACCAGAGAACACAAAAAATTCTTTTCTAATGATATTACCCCAGAAGACAAAAATTCTTTTTCAACGAAATATCCTGAGAACACAAATATTCGCTTCCAAAGATATCATCCCAGAGCACAAAAACTTTGCATCCAATGAAATCACCCTAGAACACAAAAATTTCCTTTCGAAGAAATCACTCGAGAACACAAAAAAATTAGCTTCCAAAGAAATGACTCCAGAGCACAGAAAACACGCATCCAACGAAATGACCCCCTACTTCAAAAATTTGATTCCATCTAAAAAACCGGAGAATAGAAAAAATTCTCTTCCAACGATATTACCTCAGAAGACAAAAAATTCTTTTCCAACGAAATGACCACCTACGTCAAAAATTTTCTTCCATCGAAAAACAGTAGAACACAAAAAATTCACTTCCAACGAAATTACCCAAGAAAACAAAAAATTCGCTTGCAACCAAATATCCGGAGAACACAAATATTCGCTTCCAAAGAAATCACACCAGAGCACAAAAAATTCGCTTACAACGAAGTGACTCCAGAAATTATCACAGAAATTATCACAGAACAGAAAAAATTTGCTTCCATCGAAATCACCCCACAATACAAAATAATTTGCTTCCAACGAAAACATGCTAGAACACAAAAAATTAGCTTTTTCAACGAAATCACCCGAGAACACAAAAAATTCACTTCCAACGAAATCACCCCAGAACACAAAAAATTCCCTTCCAACGAAATGATTCCAGAGCACAGAAAACACGATTCCAACGAAATGACAACCTATTTCAAAAATTTGCTTCCATCGAAAAACCCGGAGAACACAAAAAATTCTCTTCAAACGATAAAACCCCAAAAGAAAAAAATTCTTTTCCAAGGAA
This sequence comes from Meriones unguiculatus, assembly GCF_030254825.1. Lineage (NCBI taxonomy): Eukaryota > Metazoa > Chordata > Mammalia > Rodentia > Muridae > Meriones > Meriones unguiculatus. The sequence continues at coordinate 81,252,097 of NC_083353.1, read as the reverse complement.
TCTTCTGAGAGCACAAATATTCGCTACCAAAAATATCATCCCAGAGCACAAAAAATTCACTTCCAACGAAATCACCGTAGAACATAAAAAATTTGCTTCCATCGAAATCACCACAGAAGACAAAAAATTCGCTTCCAACCAAAGCACCCCAGGGCAGAAAAAATTCACTTCCAACGAAATCACCCTAGTACATAAAAAATTCGCTTCCAACTAAATCACCCCAGAGGACAAAAAATTTGCTGCCAATGAAATTACCCCAGAACACAAAAAATTCGCTTGCAACGAAATCTCCTGAAAACACAAATATTAGCTTCCAATGAAATCACATCAGAGCACGAAAAATTCGCTTCCAACGAAATGACTCCAGAGCACAGAAAACACACTTCCAACGATATGACCCCATACTTCAAAAATTTGCTTCCATCGAAATCACCCGAGAACACAAAAAATTCGCTTCCAAAGAAATTACCCCAGAACACAAAAAAATCGCTTCCAACGAAATCTCCTGGGAACACAAATATTCGCTTCCAAAGAAATCATCCCAGAGCACAAAAAATTCGCTTCCAACGTAATCACCCTAGAACACAAAAAATTCCCTTTCAACAAAATCACCTGAGAACGCAAAAAATTCACGTCTAACGAAATTACCACAGAACAGAAAATATTTGCTTCCATCAAAATAACCCCACAACACAAAAAAATTCGCTTCCAACGAAATCACGCTAGAACACAAAAAAATTAGCTTTCAATGAAATCAACCCAGAGCACAAAACATTCCCTTCCAACGAAATGACTCCAGAGCACATAAAACACGATTCCAACGAAATGACCCCCTACTTTAAAAATTTGCTGCCACTGAAAAACTGGAGAACATAAAAAATTCGCTTCCAACGAAATTACCACAGAACACAAAAAAATTGCTTGCAACGAAATTTTCTGAGAACACAAATATTCGCTTCCAACGACATCACCCCAGAACACAAAAAATTCGCTTCCAACGAAATGACTCCAGAGCACAGAAAACACGCTTCGAACGAAATGATACCATACTTCAAAAATTTGCTTCCATTGAAATGACCCGAGAACACAAAAAATTCACTTCCAACGAAATTACCCCAGAACACAAAAAATTTACTTCCAACGAAATGACCCTAGAACACAAAAAATTCACTTCCAACGAAATGACCCTAGAACACAAAAAATTGCTTCCAATGGAATGGCCCCAGAACACAAAAAATTTGCTTCCATGAAATCACCCCAAAACACAAAAAATTCGCTTCCAACGAAATGACTCCAGAGCATAGAAAACACACTTCCAACGAAATGACCCCCGGCTTCAAAAATTTGCTTCCATTGAAAAAACCGGAGAAAAAAATATTTGCTTCCAACGAAATCTTCTGAGAACATGAATATTCGCTTCCATCGAAATGACCCCAGAACACAAAAAATTCGCTTCCAACGAAATTACCCCAGAATACAAAAAATTTGCTTCCATGAAATCACCCCAGAACACAAATAATTCGCTTTCAAAGGAATGACTCCAGAGCACAGAAAACACGCTCCCAACGAAATGATGCCATACTTCAAAAATTTGTTTCCATCGAAATCACACGAGAACACAAAAAATTCGCTTCCAACGAAATTACGCGAGAACACAAAAAATTTGCTTGCAACAAAATCTTCTGAGAACAATATATTCGCTTCCAAAGAAACCATCCCAGAGCACAAAAAAATTCGCTTCCAATGAAATCACCCTGGAACACAAAAAATTCCCTTTCAACCAAATCACCCGAGAACACAAAAAATTCACGTCCAACGAAAATACCACAGAAGAGAAAAATTTTGCTTCCATCAAAATCACCCCTGAACACAAAAAACTCGCTGCCAACGAAATCACCCTAGAACACAAAACATTCCATTTCAACGAAATCACCCGAGAACACAAAAAATTCCCTTCCAACGAAATGACTCCAGAGCACTCCAGAAAACACGCTTCCAACGAAATGACACCCTACTTCAAAAATTTGCTTCCATCGAAAAATCGAAGAACACAAAAAATTCGCTTCTATTGAAATAACACCAGAACACAAAAAATTCGCTTTCAACGAAATTTCCTGAGAACACAAATATGCGCTTCGAAAGAAATCATCCCAGAGCACAAAAAAATTCGCTTCCAACGAAATCACAATAGAACACAAAAAATTCCCTTTCAACGAAATCACCCGAGAACACAAAAAATTCACGTCCAACGAAATTACCACAGAACAGAAAAATTTGCTTCCATCGAAATCACCCCTGAACACAATAAATTCGCTTCTAACAAAATCACCCTAGAATAGAAAAACTCCCTTTCAACGAAATCACCCTAGAACACAAAAAATTCGCTCCAACGAAATGACTCCAGAGCAAAGAAAACACGCTTCGAATGAAATGATACCATACTTGAAAAATTTGCTTCCATTGAAATCAACCGAGAACACAAAAAATTCGCTTCCAACGAAATTACCCCAGAACACAACAAAATTCGCTTCCAACGAAATCACCCCAAAACACAAAAAGTTTGCTTCCAACGAAATCACCCCAGATCACAAAAAAATTCGCTTCCAACGAAATGACTCCAGAGGACAAAAAACACGCTTCCAACTAAATGACCCCAGAACACTAAAAATTCGCGGCCAAAGAAATCACCCGAGAACACAAAAAATTCGCTTCCAACGTAATTACCCCAGAACACAAAAAATTCGCTTTCAACGAAATCAACCTGGAACACAAAAAATTCCCTTTCAACGAAATCACCCGAGAACAAAAAAATTCGCTTCCCACGAAATCACCCCAGAGTACAAAAAATTCCCTTCCAACGAAATGACTCCAGAGCACAGAAAACATGCTTCCGACGAAATGACCCGCTACTTCAAAAATTTGCTTCGATCGAAAAAACCGGAGAACACAAAAAATTCACTTCCATCGAAATCACCCCAGGACACAGAAAATGCACTTTCAACGAAATTACCCGAAAACCCAAAAATTTTGCTTCCAACGCAATCACCGAAGAGCACAAATAATTCGCTTCCAACGAAATTACTCCAGAGCACAGAAAACACGCTTCCAATGAAATGATGCCAGAACACTAAAAATTTCCTTTCAACGAAATCACCCGAGAACACAAAAAATTCGCTTCCAACGAAATGACTCCAAGCACAGAAAACACGCTTCCTTTGAAATGATGCCAGACCACTAAAAATTTCCTTTCAACGAAATCACCCAAGAACACAAAAAATTCGCTTCCAACGTAATTACCCCAGAAAACAAAAAATGCGCTTCCAACGAAATTACCCTAGAACACAAAAAATTCCTTTTAAATGAAATCAGCCGAGAACACAAAAAATTCGCTTCTAACGAAATCAACGCAGAGCACCAAAAATTCTCTTCCAACCAAGTGACTCCAGAGCACAGAAAACACGCTTCCAACAAAATGACCCCCTACTTCAAAAATTTACTTCCATCGAAAAAACCGGAGAACACAAAAAATTCGCTTCCAACAAAATTTCCACAGAACACAAAAAATTCGCTTCCAACGAAATCACCCCAGAACACAAAAAATTAGCTTCCAACGAAATGACTCCAGAGCACTCAAAACAGGCTTCCAAAGAAATGACTCCAGAACACAAAAAATTCCCTTTCAACGAAATCACCCGAGAACACAAAAAATTCGCTTCCAACGTAATTACTCCAGAACACAAAAAATTAGCTTCCAATGAAATCACCCTAGAACACAAAAAATTCCCTTTAAACGAATTCATATGAGAACACAAAAATTTGCTTTCAACAAAATCACCCGAGAGCACAAAAAATTCCCTTCCAATGAAATGACTCCAGAGCACAGAAAACACGCTTCCAACGAAATGACCCCCTGCTTCAAAAATTTGCTTCCATCAAAAAAACCGGAGAAAACCAAAAATTCAGGTCCAACAAAATTACCACAAAACAGAAAAAATTTGGTTCCATGGAAATCACCACAGATCACAAAAAATTTGCTTCCAACAAAATCACCCTAGAACACAAAAAATTCCCTTTCAACGAAATCACACTAGAACACAAAAAAATTCGCTTCCAAAGAAATCAGCCAAAAGCACAAAAAATTCCGTTCCAACGAAATTACTCCAGAGCACAGAAAACAAGCTTCCAACGAAATGACCCCCTACTTCAAAAATTTGCTTCCATCGAAAAAACCTGAGAACACAAAAAATTCGCTTGCAACGAAATCGTCTGAGAACACAAATATTCGCTTCCAACGAAATGACTCCAGAGCACAGAAAACACGCTTCGAACGAAATGATACCATACTTCAAAAATTTGCTTCCATTGAAATGACCCGAGAACACAAAACATTCACTTCCAACGAAATTACCCCAGAACACAAAAAATTTACTTCCAACAAAATGACCCCAGAACACAAAAAATTGCTTCCAACGAAATTACCCCAGAACACAAAAAATTTGCTTCCATGAAATCACCCCAAAACACAAAAAATTCGCTTCCAACGAAATGACTCCAGAGCATAGAAAACACACTTCCAACGAAATGACCCCCTGCTTCAAAAATTTGCTTCCATTGAAAAAACCAGAGAAAACAAAAAATTCGCTTCCAACGAAATCTTCTGAGAACACGAATATTCGCTTCCAACGAAATCACCCCAGAACACAAAAAAATTCGCTTTTAAACGGAATGACTCCAGAGCACAGAAAACACGCTCAGAAAGAAATGATCCCATACTTCAAAAATTTGCTTCCATTAAAATCACCCAAGAACACAAAAAATTCACTTCCAACGAAATCACCCCAGAACACAAAAAATTAGTTTCCAACATAATGACTCCAGAGCAGAGAAAACAGGGTTCCAACGAAATGACCCCATATTTCAAAAATTTGCTTCTATCGAAATCACCCAAAAACACAAAAAATTCGCTTCCAATGAAATTACCCCAGAACACAATAAATTCGCTTCAAACGATCTCTCCTGAGAACACAAATATTTGCTTCCAAAGAAATCATCCCAGAGCACAAAAAAATTTGCTTCCAACGAAATCACCATGGAACACAAAAAAATACCTTTCAACGAAATCACCCGAGAACACACAAAATTCACGTCCAACGAAATTACCACAAAACAGAAAAATTTTGCTTCCATTGAAATCACCCCTGAACACAAAAAATTCGCTGCCAACAAAATAACCCTAGAACACAAAACATTCCCTTTCAACGAAATCACCCGAGAATACAAAAAATTAGCTTCCAACAAAATCACCCCAGAACACTAAAAATTCGCTTCCAAACAATTGACTCTAGAGCACAGAAAACAGGCTTCCAACGAAATGACCCCAGAACACAAAAAATTCCCTTTCAACGAAATCACACGAAAACACAAAAAATTCACTTCCAACGAAATCACCACAGAGTACAAAAAATTCCCTTTTAACAAAATGACTCCATAGCACAGAAAACACGCTTCCAACGAAATGACCCGAGAACACAAAAAATTCACGTCCAACAAAATTACCACAGAACAGCAAAAATTTGCTTCCATAGAAATCACCATAGAACACAAAAAATTCACTTCCAATGAAATCTCCTGAGAACACAAATATTCGCTTCCAAAGAAATCATCCCAGAGCCCAAACAAGTTCGCTTACAACGAAATCACCCGAGAGCGCAAAAAATTCCCTTCCAACGAAATGACTCCAAAGCACAGAAAACACGATTATAACGAAATGACCCCCTACTTCAAAAATTTGCTTACATCGAAATAACCGGAGAACACAAAAATTCACTTCCATCGAAGTCACCCCAGAACACAGAAAATTCTCTTCCAACGAAATCACCCTAGAACACAAAAAATTCCCTTTCAACGAAATCACCCGAGAACACAAAAAATTCGCTTCCAACGTAATTACCCCAGAAAACAAAAAATGCGCTTCCAACGAAATTACCCTAGAACACAAAAAATTCCTTTTAAATGAAATCACCCGAGAACACAAAAAATTCGCTTCTAACGAAATCAACGCAGAGCACCAAAAATTCTCTTCCAACCAAGTGAATCCAGAGCACAGAAAACACGCTTCCAACAAAATGACCCCCTACTTCAAAAATTTACTTCCATAGAAAAGACCAGAGAACACAAAAATTCGCTTCCAACAAAATTTCCACAGAACACAAAAAATTCGCTTCCAAAGAAATCACCCCAGAACACAAAAAATTAGCTTCCAACGAAATGACTCCAGAGCACTCAAAACAGGCTTCCAAAGAAATGACCCCAGAACAATAAAAATTCGCGGGCAACGAAATCACACAAGAACACAAAAAATTCGCTTCCACCGTAATTACTCCAGAACACAAAAAATTGGCTTCCAATGAAATCACCCTAGAACACAAAAAATTCCCTTTAAACGAAATCATCTGAGAACACAAAAAATTCGCTTTCAACAAAATCACCCGAGAGCACAAAAAATTCCCTTCCAACGAAATGACTCCTGAGCACAGAAAACACGCTTCCAACGAAATGACCCCCTGCTTCAAAAATTTGCTTCCATCAAAAAAACCGGAGAAAACCAAAAATTCAGGTCCAACAAAATTACCACAGAACAGAAAAAATTTGGTTCCATGGAAATCACCACAGATCACAAAAAATTTGCTTCCAACAAAATCACCCTAGAACACAAAAAATTCCCTTTCAACGAAATCACACTAAAACACAAAAAAATTCGCTTCCAAAGAAATCAGCCCAAAGCACAAAAAATTCCGTTCCAACGAAATTGCTCCAGAGCACAGAAAACAAGCTTCCAACGAAATGACCCCCGACTTCAAAAATTTGCTTCCATCGAAAAAACCTGAGAACACAAAAAAATTCGCTTGCAATGAAATCGTCTGAGAACACAAATATTCGCTTCCAACGAAAGGACTCCAGAGCACAGAAAACACGCTTCGAACGAAATGATACCATACTTCAAAAATTTGCTTCCATTGAAATGACCCGAGAACACAAAACATTCACTTCCAACGAAATTACCCCAGAACACAAAAAATTTACTTCCAACGAAATGACCCCAGAACACAAAAATTGCTTCCAACGAAATTACCCCAGAATACAAAAAATTTGCTTCCATGAAATCACCCCAAAACACAAAAAATTCGCTTCCAACGAAATGACTCCAGAGCATAGAAAACACACTTCCAACGAAATGATCCCCTGCTTCAAAAATTTGCTTCCATTGAAAAAACCAGAGAAAACAAAAAATTCGCTTCCAACGAAATCTTCTAAGAACACGAATATTCGCTTCCAACGAAATCACCCCAGAACACAAAAAATTAGCTTTTAAACGGAATGACTCCAGAGCACAGAAAACACGCTCCCAAAGAAATGATCCCATACTTCAAAAATTGCTTCCATTAAAATCACCCGAGAACACAAAAAATTCGCTTCCAACGAAATCACCCCAGAACACAAAAAATTAGTTTCCAACATAATGACTCCAGAGCAGAGAAAACACGGTTCCAACGAAATGACCCCATATTTCAAAAATTTGCTTCTATCGAAATCACCCAAAAACACAAAAAATTCGCTTCCAATGAAATTACCCCAGAACACAATAAATTCGCTTCAAACGATCTCTCCTGAGAACACAAATATTTGCTTCCAAAGAAATCATCCCAGAGCACAAAAAAATTCGCTTCCAACGAAATCACCCTGGAACACAAAAAATTCCCTTTCAACGAAATCACCCGAGAACACACAAAATTCACGTCCAACGAAATTACCACAAAACAGAAAAATTTTGCTCCCATCGAATTCACCCCTGAACACAAAAAATTCGCTGCCAACAAAATAACCCTAGAACACAAAACATTCCCTTTCAACGAAATCACCCGAGAACACAAAAAATTAGCTTCCAACGAAATCACCCCAGAACACAAAAAATTCGCTTCCAAACAAATGACTCTAGAGCACAGAAAACAGGCTTCCAACGAAATGACCCCAGAACACAAAAAATTCCCTTTCAACGAAATCACAAGAGAACACAAAAAATTCACTTCCAACGAAATCACCACAGAGTACAAAAAATTCCCTTCCAACAAAATGACTCCATAGCACAGAAAACACGCTTAAAACGAAATGACCCGAGAACACAAAAAATTCACGTCCAACGAAATTACCACAGAACAGAAAAAATTTGCTTCCATAGAAATCACCACAGAACACAAAAAATTCGCTTCCAATGAAATCTCCTGAGAACACAAATATTCGCTTCCAAAGAAATCATCCCAGAGCCCAAACAAGTTCGCTTACAACGAAATCACCCGAGAGCGCAAAAAATTCCCTTCCAACGAAATGACTCCAAAGCACAGAAAACACGATTATAACGAAATGACCCCCTACTTCAAAAATTTGCTTACATCGAAATAACCGGAGAACACAAAAATTCACTTCCATCGAAGTCACCCCAGAACACAGAAAATTCTCTTCCAACGAAATCACCCTAGAACACAAAAACTTCCCTTTCAACGAAATCACCTGAGAACACAAAAAATTCGCTTCCAACGAAATCACCCCAGAGCACAAAAAATTCCCTTCCAACGAAATGACTCCAGAGCACAGAAAACATGCTTCCAACGAAATGACCCCAGGACACAAAAAATTCCCTTTCAACGATATCACCCCAGAACACAAAAAATTCCCTTCCAACAAAATCACCCCAGAGCACAAAAAATTCGCTTGCAACGAAATCTCCTGAGAACACAAATATTCATTTCCAATGAAATCAACACAGAACACACAATATTTGCTTCCATCGAAATCACCTGAGAACACAAAATATTTCGCTTCCAACGAAATTACCACAGAACACAAAAAATTTAGCTTCCAACGAGATGTCCCCATACTTCAAAAATTTCCTTCCATCAAAAAAACCGGAGAACACAAAAAAATTCGCTTCCAACGAAATTACCCCAGAACACAAAAAATTCGCTTCCAACAAAATCTCCTGAGGACACAAATATTCGCTTCCAAAGAAATCACGCCAGAGCACAAAAAATCCACATCCAATGAAATCACCCTAAAGCAAAAAAAATTCACTTTCAACGAAATCACCTGAGAACAAAAAAAGTCACGTCCAACGAAATTACCCCAGAATAGAAAAAATTTACTTCCAACCAAATCAACCCAGAGCACAAAAAATTCCCTTCCAACAAAATCACCCGAGAACAAAAATATTGGCTTCTAAAGAAATTACCCCAGAACGGAAAAAAAATCTTCCAACGAAATCACCCCAGAGCACAAAAAATTCCCTTCCAATAAATCACCTGAGAACAAAAATATTGGCTTCCCACAAAATTACCCCAGAACGGAAAAAATTTCCTTCCATCGAAATCACCGCAGAACACAAAAAATTCGCTTCCAACGAAATGACTCCAGAGCACAGAAAACATGCCTCCAACGAAATGACCCCCTACTTGAAAAATTTGCTTCCATGGAGAAAACCTGAGAACACAAAAAATTCGCTTCCAACGAAAACATATTGAACACAAAAAATTCGCCTCCAATGAAATCATTCCAGAACACAAAAAATTCGCTTCCAACGAAATCAACCCAGAACACAAAAAATTCGCTTCCAACGAAATTACCCCAGAACACAAAAAATTTGCTTCCAACAAAATCTTCTGAGGACACAAATTTTCGCTTCCAAAGAAATCTCCCCAGAGCACAAAAAATCCGCATCCAATGAAATCACCCTAAAGCAAAAAAAATTCACTTTCAATGAAATCACCTGAGAACAAAAATTTCACGTTCAACGAAATTACCCCAGAATAGAAAAAATTTGCTTCCGAGGAAATCACCCCAGAGCACAAAAAATTCCCTTCCAATAAATCACCTGAGAACAAAAATATTCGCTTCCCACAAAATTACCCCAGAACGGAAAAAATTTTCTTCCATCGAAATCACCGCAGAACACAAAAAATTCGCTTCCAACGAAATGATTCCAGAGCACAGAAAACACGCTTCCAACGCAATCACCCCAGAGCACAAAAAATTCCTTCCAACGAAATGACCCCAGAACACAAAAAAATTCCCTTTCAACGAAATCACCCTAGAACCCCAAAAAAAATTGCTTCCAACGAAATCACCCAAGAGCACAAAAAATTAGCATCCAACGAAATGATTCCAGAGCACAGAAAACACGCTTCCAATGAAATGATGCCAGAACACTAAAAATTTCCTTTCAATGAAATGACCCGAGAACACAAAAAATTCGCTTCCAACGTACTTACCCCAGAAAACAAAAAATGCGCTTCCAACGAAATCACCCTAGAACATAAAAAATTGGCTTCCATCGAAATAACCACAGAAGGCAAAAAATTCCCTTCTAACCAAATCACCCCAGAGCACAAAAAATTCGCTTCCAACGAAATCACCCTAGAACATAAAAAATTCGCTTTCAACAAAATCACCCGAGAATAGAAAAAATTCGCTTCCAACGAAATCAACCCAGACCACAAAAAATTCACTGCCAAAGAAATGACTCCAGAGCACAGAAAACACGCTTCCAACGAAATGACCCTCTACTTAAAAAATTTGCTTCCATCGAAAAACCGGAGAACACAAAAAATTTGCTTCCAACGAAATTACCCCAGAACATAAAAATTCGCTTGCAACGAAATATCCTGAGAACACAAATATTAGCTTCCAATCAAATCACCCCAGAGCACAAAAAATTCGCTTCCAACGAAATTACCCCAGAACACAAAAAAATTGCTTCCATGAAATCACCCCAGAACACAAAAAATTCGCTTACAACGAAATGACTCCAGAGCACAGAAAACACACTTCCAACGAAATGACCCCATGCTTCAAAAATTTGCTTCCATCGAAAAAACCGGAGAAAACAAAATATTCGCTTCCAACGAAATTACCCCAGAACACAATAAATTCGCTTCCAACGATACCTCCTGAGAACACAAATATTTGCTTCCAAAGAAATCATCCCAGAGCACAAAAAAATTCGCTTCCAACGAAATCACCCTGGAATACAAAAAATTCCCTTTCAACCAAATCACCCGAGAACACAAAAAATTCACGTCCAACGAAATTACCACAGAAAAGAAAAATTTTGCCTCCATCGAAATCACCCCTGAACACAAAAAATTCGGTGCCAACGAAAGCTCCCAGAACCCAAAAAATTTGCTACCAACGAAATCACCCCAGATCACAAAATATTTGCTTCCTACGAAATGACTCCAGAGCACAGAAAACACGCTTCCAACTAAATGACCCCAGAACACTAAAAATTCGCGGTCCAAGAAATCCCCCAAGAACACAAAAAATCCGCTTCCAATGTGATTACCCCAGAACACAAAAAATTCGCTTCCAAAGAAATCAACCTTGAACACAAAAAATTCCCTTTCAACGAAATCACCCGAGAACAAAAAAATTCGCTTCCAACGAAATCACCCCAGAGAACAAAAAATTCCCTTCCAACGAAATGACTCCAGAACACAGAAAACACGATTCCAACGAAATGACCTGCTACTTCAAAAATTTGCTTCGATCGAAAAAAACGGAGAACACAAAAAATTCACTTCCATCGAAATCACCCCAGGACACAGAAAATTCACTTTCAACGAAATCACCCTAGAACACAAAAAATTCCATTTCAATGAAATCAACCGAGAACACAAAATATTCACTTCCAACGAAATCACCTCAGAGCACAAAAAATTCCCTTCCAACAAAATGATTCCAGAGCACAGAAAACACGCTTCCAACGAAATGAGCCCAGAACACAAAAAATTCCCTTTCAACGAAATCACCCGAGAACCCAAAAAATTTGCTTCCAACGAAATCACCCAAGAGCACAAAAAATTTGCTTCCAACGAAATGACTCCAGAGCACAGAAAACACGCTTCCAATGAAATGATGCCAGAACACTAAAAATTTCCTTTAAACGAAATCACCCGAGAACACAAAAAATTCGCTTCCAACGTAAATACCCCAGAAAACAAAAAATGCGCTTCCAACGAAATCACCCTAGAACACAAAAAATTCCCTTTAAATGAAATCACCCGAGAACACAAAAAATTCGCTTCCAATGAAATCAACCCAGAGCACCAAAAATTCTCTTCCAACCAAGTGACTCCAGAGCACAGAAAACACGCTTCCAACTAAATGACCCCCTACTTCAAAAATTTACTTCCATCGAAAAAACCGGAGAACACAAAAAATTCGCTTCGAACAAAATTTCCACAGAACACAAAAAATTCGCTTCCAACAAAATCACCCCGGAACACAAAAAATTCGCTTCCAATGAAATGACTCCAGAGCACAGAAAACAGGTGTCCAAAAAAATGACTCCAGAACACAAAAAATTCCCTTTCAACGAAATCACCCGAGAACACAAAAAATTCACTTCCAACGAAATCAACACAGAGTACAAAAAATTGGCTTCCAACAAAATGACTCCATAGCACAGAAAACAGGCGTCCAAAAAAATGACCCCCAGAACACAAAAAAACCCCTTTCAACGAAATCTCCAGAGAAAAAAAAAATTCGCTTCCAACGAAATCACCCCAGAGCACAAAAAATTCCCTTCCAACGAAATGACTCTAGAGCATAGAAAACACGCTTCCAATGAAATGACCCCATACTTCAAAAATTTGCTACCATCGAAATCACCCCAGAACACAAAAAAGTCGCTTCCAACAAAATGACTCCAGAGCACAGAAAACACGCTTCCAACGAAATGACCCCCTACTTGAAAAATGTGCTTCCATCGAAAAAACTGGTGAACACAAAAAATTCTATTCCAACGATATTACCCAGAATAAATAAAATTCTTTTCCAAAGAAATCTCCTGAGTACACAAATATTCGCTTTCAAAGATATCATCCCAGATACAAAAATTTGCTTCCAACAAAATTACTCTAGAACCCAAAAATTCCCTTTCAACGAAATCACCCCAGAGCACAAAAAATTTGCTTCCAACGAAATGACTCCAGAGCACAGAAAACACGCTTCCAACTAAATCACCCCAGAGCACAAAAAATTCGCTTGCAACGAAATCTCCTGAGAACACAAATATTCGCTTCCAATGAAATGACCCCAGAACACAAAAAATTCGCCTCCAACGAAATCACCCCAGAGCACAAAAATTCACTATCAACGAAATGACTCCAGAGCACAGAAAACACGCTTCCAACAAAATGACCCCATACTTCAAAATTTGCTTCCATCGAAAATACCAGAGAACACAAAAAATTCTCTTCCAACGATATTACCCCAGAAGAAAAAAATTCGCTTGCAACGAAATCTCCTGAGAACACAAATATTCGCTTCCAAAGAAATCCTCCCAGAGAACAAAAAAATTCGCTTCCAACAAAATCACCCTAGAACACAAAAAATTCCCGTTCAACAAAATCACCCGAGAACAGAAAAAATTCATGTCCAACGAAATTACCACAGAACAGAAAAAATTTGCTTCCATCGAAATAACCCCAAAACACAAAAAGTTCGCTTGAAAAGAAATGACTCCAGAGCACAGAAAACACGCTTCATACGAAGTGACCCACTACTTCAAAAATTTCCTTCCATCGAAAAGACTGGAGAACACAAAAAATTCTCTTCCAACGATATTACCCCAGAAGACAAAAAATTCTTTTCCAATGAAATCTCCTGAAAACACAAATATTCGCTTCGAAAGATATCATCCCAGAGCACAATAAATTTGTTTCCAATGAAATCACCCTATAACACAAAAATTCCCTTTCAACGAAATCACCCGACAACACAAAAAATTTGCTTCCAACGAAATCACCCCAGAGAACAAAAAATTCGCTTCCGACGAAATGACTCCATAGCACAGAAAACACGCTTCCAAAGAAATGACCCCCTACTTCAAAAATTTGCTTCCTTCGAAAAGACCGGAGATCACAAAAAATTTTCTTCCAACGATATTACCCCAGAAGACAAAAAATTCTTTTCCAACGAAATCTCCTGAGAACACAAATATTCGCTTCCAAATATATCATTCCCTAGTACAAAAAATTTGCTTCCAAAAAAATCACCCTAGAACACAAAAATTCCCTTTCAACGAAATCACCTGAGAACAGAAAAATTTCGCTTCCAACGAAATCACCCCAGAACACAAAAAATTCGCTTGCAACGAAATCTCCTGAGAACACAGATATTTACTTTCAACAAAATCACACCTGAGCACAACAAATTCGCTTCCAACGAAATGACTCTAGAGCACAGAAAACACGCTTCCAATGAAATGACCCCCTACCTCAAAAATTTGCTTCCATCGAAAATACCGGAGAACACAAAAAATTCTCTTCCAACGATATTACCCCAGAAGACAAAAAATTCTATCCAACGAAATTTCCTGAGAACACAAATATTCGCTTCCAAAGATATCATCCCAGAGCACAAAAAATTCGCTTCCAACGAAATCACCCAAGAACACAAAAATTCCCTTTCAAAGAAATCACCCGAAAACACAAAAAAAATCGCTTCTAACGAAATTACCACAGAACAGAAAAAATTTGCTTCCATTGAAATCACCCGAGAACACAAAAAATTCGCTTCCAACAAAATCACGCTAGAACACAAAAAATTAGCTTTCAACGAAATCACCTAAAAACGCAAAAAAATTCGCTTCCAACGAAATCACCCCAGAGCACAAAAAATTCCGTTTCAACGAAATGACTCCAGAGCACAGAAAACACGCTTCCAACGAAATGACCCCATATTTCAAAAATTTGCTTCCATTGAAATCACCCGAGAACACAAAAAGTTCTCTTCCAATGACATTACCCCAGAAGACAAAAAATTCTTTTGCAACGAAATCTCCTGAGAACACAAATATTCGCTTCCAAAGATATCATCCCAGAGCACAAAAAATTCGCTTCCAACGAAATCACCCTAGAACACAAAAATTCCCTTTAAACGAAATCACAAGAGAACACAAAAAAATTCGCTTCCAACGAAAAAACCCCTGAACAAAAAATTCGCTTGCAACGAAATCTCCTGAGAACACAAATATTCGCTTCCAAAGATATCATCCCAGAGCAGAAAAAATTCGCTTCCAACGAAATCACCTGAGAAAATAAAAATTGCTTTTCAAAGAAATCACCCGAGAACAAAAAAGATTTGCTTCCAAAGAAATGACCCCCTACTTCAAAAATTTGCTTCCATCGAAAAAACCGGAGAACTCAAAAAATTCTCTTCCAACGATATTACCCCAGAAGAAAATATTCTTTTCCCAAGAAATCTCCTGAGAACACAAATATTCACTTCCAAATATATCATCCCAGAGCACAAAAAATTCCCTTTCAACGAAATCTCCTGAGAACACAAAAAATTCACGTCCAACGAAATTACCATAGAACAGAAAAAATTTCCTTCCTTCGAAATCACCCCAGAACACAAAAAATTTGTTTGCAACGAAATCTCCTGAGAAAACAAATATTCGCTTCCAACGAAATCACCACAGAGCACAAAAAATTTGCTTCCAACGAAATGACTCCAGAGCACAGAAAACACGCTTCCAACGAAATGATCCCATATTTTAAAAATTTGCTTCCATCGAAATCCCACGAGAACAGAAAAAATTTGCTTCCAACGAAATTACCCCAGAACACAAAAAATTAGAGTCCAACGAATTCACCCCAGAACACAAAAAAATCGATTCCAACGAAATGACTCCAGAGCATAGAAAACACGCTTCCAATGAAATGACCCCATACTTCAAAAATTTGCTTCCATCGAAAAGACCGGAGAACACAAAAAATTCTCTTCTAACGATATTACCCCAGAAGACAAAAAATTCTTTTCCAACGAAATCTCCTGAGAACACAAATATTCGCTTCCAAAGATATCATCCCAGAGCACTAAAAATTTGATTCCAACGAAATCACCCTAGAACACAAAAATTCCCTTTAAAAGAAATCACCCAAGTACACAAAAAATTCGCTTTCAATGAAATCACCCGAGAACACAAAAAATTCGCTTCCAACGAAATCACCCCAGAACACAAAAAAGTTGCTTCCAACGAAATCACCCTAGAACATAAAAAATTTGCTTTCAACGAAATCACCCGAGAACACAAATTCGCTTCCAACGAAATGATTCCAGAGCACAAAAAACACGCTTCCAACGAAATGACCCCATACTTCAAAATTTGCTTCCATCGAAAAGACCGGAGAACACAAAAAATTCTCTTCTAACGATATTACTCCAGAAGAAAAAAATTCTTTTCCAACGAAATCTCGTGAGAACACAAATATTCGCTTCCAAAGATATCATCCCAGAGCACAAAAAATTCGATTCCAACGAAATCACCCTAGAACACAAAAATTCCCTTTCAAAGAAAGAACCCAAGAACACAAAAAATTCGCTTGCAACAAAATCTCCTGAGAATACAAATATTTGCTTTCATCGAAATCACTCCAGACCACAAAAAATTCACTTACAACGAAATGACTCCAGAGCACAGAAAACACACTTCCAACGAAATGACCCCCTACTTCAAAAATTTGCTTCCATCGAAAAGTCCGGAGAACACAGAAAATTCTCTTCCAACAATATTACCACAGAACACAAAAATTCGCTTCCAACGAAATCTCCTGAGAACACAAATATTCGCTTTCAAAGATATCATCCCAGAGCACAAAAAATTTCGCTGCGAAAGGAAATCACCCTAGGAAAAAAAAATTCACTTTCATCGAAATCACCCAAGAACGCAAAAAATTCACGTTCAACGAAATTACCACAGAACAGAAAAAATTTCCTTCCATCAAAATTACCCCAGAACACAAAAAAAATCGCTTCCAACGAAATCACCTCAGAACACAAAAAATTCGCTTCCAACGAAATTACCCCAGAAGACAAAAAATTCGCTTCCAACGAAATCACCCCAGAACACAAAAAATTCACTTCCAACGAAATGACTCCAGAGCACAGAAAACATGCTTCCAACGAAATGATCCCACACTTCAAATATTTGCTTCCATCGAAAACACCTGAGAACAGAAAAAATTTGCTTCCAACGAAATTACCCCAGAACACAAAAAATTCGCTTCCAAGGAAATCACCCTAGAACACAAAAAATTCGCTTTCAACGAAATGACTCCAGAGCACAGAAAACACGCTTCCAACGAAATGACCCCATACTTCAAAAATTTGCTTCCATCGAAAAGACCAGAGAACACAAAAAATTCTTTTCTAATGATATTACCCCAGAAGACAAAAATTCTTTTTCAACGAAATATCCTGAGAACACAAATATTCGCTTCCAAAGATATCATCCCAGAGCACAAAAACTTTGCATCCAATGAAATCACCCTAGAACACAAAAATTTCCTTTCGAAGAAATCACTCGAGAACACAAAAAAATTAGCTTCCAAAGAAATGACTCCAGAGCACAGAAAACACGCATCCAACGAAATGACCCCCTACTTCAAAAATTTGATTCCATCTAAAAAACCGGAGAATAGAAAAAATTCTCTTCCAACGATATTACCTCAGAAGACAAAAAATTCTTTTCCAACGAAATGACCACCTACGTCAAAAATTTTCTTCCATCGAAAAACAGTAGAACACAAAAAATTCACTTCCAACGAAATTACCCAAGAAAACAAAAAATTCGCTTGCAACCAAATATCCGGAGAACACAAATATTCGCTTCCAAAGAAATCACACCAGAGCACAAAAAATTCGCTTACAACGAAGTGACTCCAGAAATTATCACAGAAATTATCACAGAACAGAAAAAATTTGCTTCCATCGAAATCACCCCACAATACAAAATAATTTGCTTCCAACGAAAACATGCTAGAACACAAAAAATTAGCTTTTTCAACGAAATCACCCGAGAACACAAAAAATTCACTTCCAACGAAATCACCCCAGAACACAAAAAATTCCCTTCCAACGAAATGATTCCAGAGCACAGAAAACACGATTCCAACGAAATGACAACCTATTTCAAAAATTTGCTTCCATCGAAAAACCCGGAGAACACAAAAAATTCTCTTCAAACGATAAAACCCCAAAAGAAAAAAATTCTTTTCCAAGGAATCTTCTGAGAGCACAAATATTCGCTACCAAAAATATCATCCCAGAGCACAAAAAATTCACTTCCAACGAAATCACCGTAGAACATAAAAAATTTGCTTCCATCGAAATCACCACAGAAGACAAAAAATTCGCTTCCAACCAAAGCACCCCAGGGCAGAAAAAATTCACTTCCAACGAAATCACCCTAGTACATAAAAAATTCGCTTCCAACTAAATCACCCCAGAGGACAAAAAATTTGCTGCCAATGAAATTACCCCAGAACACAAAAAATTCGCTTGCAACGAAATCTCCTGAAAACACAAATATTAGCTTCCAATGAAATCACATCAGAGCACGAAAAATTCGCTTCCAACGAAATGACTCCAGAGCACAGAAAACACACTTCCAACGATATGACCCCATACTTCAAAAATTTGCTTCCATCGAAATCACCCGAGAACACAAAAAATTCGCTTCCAAAGAAATTACCCCAGAACACAAAAAAATCGCTTCCAACGAAATCTCCTGGGAACACAAATATTCGCTTCCAAAGAAATCATCCCAGAGCACAAAAAATTCGCTTCCAACGTAATCACCCTAGAACACAAAAAATTCCCTTTCAACAAAATCACCTGAGAACGCAAAAAATTCACGTCTAACGAAATTACCACAGAACAGAAAATATTTGCTTCCATCAAAATAACCCCACAACACAAAAAAATTCGCTTCCAACGAAATCACGCTAGAACACAAAAAAATTAGCTTTCAATGAAATCAACCCAGAGCACAAAACATTCCCTTCCAACGAAATGACTCCAGAGCACATAAAACACGATTCCAACGAAATGACCCCCTACTTTAAAAATTTGCTGCCACTGAAAAACTGGAGAACATAAAAAATTCGCTTCCAACGAAATTACCACAGAACACAAAAAAATTGCTTGCAACGAAATTTTCTGAGAACACAAATATTCGCTTCCAACGACATCACCCCAGAACACAAAAAATTCGCTTCCAACGAAATGACTCCAGAGCACAGAAAACACGCTTCGAACGAAATGATACCATACTTCAAAAATTTGCTTCCATTGAAATGACCCGAGAACACAAAAAATTCACTTCCAACGAAATTACCCCAGAACACAAAAAATTTACTTCCAACGAAATGACCCTAGAACACAAAAAATTCACTTCCAACGAAATGACCCTAGAACACAAAAAATTGCTTCCAATGGAATGGCCCCAGAACACAAAAAATTTGCTTCCATGAAATCACCCCAAAACACAAAAAATTCGCTTCCAACGAAATGACTCCAGAGCATAGAAAACACACTTCCAACGAAATGACCCCCGGCTTCAAAAATTTGCTTCCATTGAAAAAACCGGAGAAAAAAATATTTGCTTCCAACGAAATCTTCTGAGAACATGAATATTCGCTTCCATCGAAATGACCCCAGAACACAAAAAATTCGCTTCCAACGAAATTACCCCAGAATACAAAAAATTTGCTTCCATGAAATCACCCCAGAACACAAATAATTCGCTTTCAAAGGAATGACTCCAGAGCACAGAAAACACGCTCCCAACGAAATGATGCCATACTTCAAAAATTTGTTTCCATCGAAATCACACGAGAACACAAAAAATTCGCTTCCAACGAAATTACGCGAGAACACAAAAAATTTGCTTGCAACAAAATCTTCTGAGAACAATATATTCGCTTCCAAAGAAACCATCCCAGAGCACAAAAAAATTCGCTTCCAATGAAATCACCCTGGAACACAAAAAATTCCCTTTCAACCAAATCACCCGAGAACACAAAAAATTCACGTCCAACGAAAATACCACAGAAGAGAAAAATTTTGCTTCCATCAAAATCACCCCTGAACACAAAAAACTCGCTGCCAACGAAATCACCCTAGAACACAAAACATTCCATTTCAACGAAATCACCCGAGAACACAAAAAATTCCCTTCCAACGAAATGACTCCAGAGCACTCCAGAAAACACGCTTCCAACGAAATGACACCCTACTTCAAAAATTTGCTTCCATCGAAAAATCGAAGAACACAAAAAATTCGCTTCTATTGAAATAACACCAGAACACAAAAAATTCGCTTTCAACGAAATTTCCTGAGAACACAAATATGCGCTTCGAAAGAAATCATCCCAGAGCACAAAAAAATTCGCTTCCAACGAAATCACAATAGAACACAAAAAATTCCCTTTCAACGAAATCACCCGAGAACACAAAAAATTCACGTCCAACGAAATTACCACAGAACAGAAAAATTTGCTTCCATCGAAATCACCCCTGAACACAATAAATTCGCTTCTAACAAAATCACCCTAGAATAGAAAAACTCCCTTTCAACGAAATCACCCTAGAACACAAAAAATTCGCTCCAACGAAATGACTCCAGAGCAAAGAAAACACGCTTCGAATGAAATGATACCATACTTGAAAAATTTGCTTCCATTGAAATCAACCGAGAACACAAAAAATTCGCTTCCAACGAAATTACCCCAGAACACAACAAAATTCGCTTCCAACGAAATCACCCCAAAACACAAAAAGTTTGCTTCCAACGAAATCACCCCAGATCACAAAAAAATTCGCTTCCAACGAAATGACTCCAGAGGACAAAAAACACGCTTCCAACTAAATGACCCCAGAACACTAAAAATTCGCGGCCAAAGAAATCACCCGAGAACACAAAAAATTCGCTTCCAACGTAATTACCCCAGAACACAAAAAATTCGCTTTCAACGAAATCAACCTGGAACACAAAAAATTCCCTTTCAACGAAATCACCCGAGAACAAAAAAATTCGCTTCCCACGAAATCACCCCAGAGTACAAAAAATTCCCTTCCAACGAAATGACTCCAGAGCACAGAAAACATGCTTCCGACGAAATGACCCGCTACTTCAAAAATTTGCTTCGATCGAAAAAACCGGAGAACACAAAAAATTCACTTCCATCGAAATCACCCCAGGACACAGAAAATGCACTTTCAACGAAATTACCCGAAAACCCAAAAATTTTGCTTCCAACGCAATCACCGAAGAGCACAAATAATTCGCTTCCAACGAAATTACTCCAGAGCACAGAAAACACGCTTCCAATGAAATGATGCCAGAACACTAAAAATTTCCTTTCAACGAAATCACCCGAGAACACAAAAAATTCGCTTCCAACGAAATGACTCCAAGCACAGAAAACACGCTTCCTTTGAAATGATGCCAGACCACTAAAAATTTCCTTTCAACGAAATCACCCAAGAACACAAAAAATTCGCTTCCAACGTAATTACCCCAGAAAACAAAAAATGCGCTTCCAACGAAATTACCCTAGAACACAAAAAATTCCTTTTAAATGAAATCAGCCGAGAACACAAAAAATTCGCTTCTAACGAAATCAACGCAGAGCACCAAAAATTCTCTTCCAACCAAGTGACTCCAGAGCACAGAAAACACGCTTCCAACAAAATGACCCCCTACTTCAAAAATTTACTTCCATCGAAAAAACCGGAGAACACAAAAAATTCGCTTCCAACAAAATTTCCACAGAACACAAAAAATTCGCTTCCAACGAAATCACCCCAGAACACAAAAAATTAGCTTCCAACGAAATGACTCCAGAGCACTCAAAACAGGCTTCCAAAGAAATGACTCCAGAACACAAAAAATTCCCTTTCAACGAAATCACCCGAGAACACAAAAAATTCGCTTCCAACGTAATTACTCCAGAACACAAAAAATTAGCTTCCAATGAAATCACCCTAGAACACAAAAAATTCCCTTTAAACGAATTCATATGAGAACACAAAAATTTGCTTTCAACAAAATCACCCGAGAGCACAAAAAATTCCCTTCCAATGAAATGACTCCAGAGCACAGAAAACACGCTTCCAACGAAATGACCCCCTGCTTCAAAAATTTGCTTCCATCAAAAAAACCGGAGAAAACCAAAAATTCAGGTCCAACAAAATTACCACAAAACAGAAAAAATTTGGTTCCATGGAAATCACCACAGATCACAAAAAATTTGCTTCCAACAAAATCACCCTAGAACACAAAAAATTCCCTTTCAAAGAAATCACACTAGAACACAAAAAAATTCGCTTCCAAAGAAATCAGCCAAAAGCACAAAAAATTCCGTTCCAACGAAATTACTCCAGAGCACAGAAAACAAGCTTCCAACGAAATGACCCCCTACTTCAAAAATTTGCTTCCATCGAAAAAACCTGAGAACACAAAAAATTCGCTTGCAACGAAATCGTCTGAGAACACAAATATTCGCTTCCAACGAAATGACTCCAGAGCACAGAAAACACGCTTCGAACGAAATGATACCATACTTCAAAAATTTGCTTCCATTGAAATGACCCGAGAACACAAAACATTCACTTCCAACGAAATTACCCCAGAACACAAAAAATTTACTTCCAACAAAATGACCCCAGAACACAAAAAATTGCTTCCAACGAAATTACCCCAGAACACAAAAAATTTGCTTCCATGAAATCACCCCAAAACACAAAAAATTCGCTTCCAACGAAATGACTCCAGAGCATAGAAAACACACTTCCAACGAAATGACCCCCTGCTTCAAAAATTTGCTTCCATTGAAAAAACCAGAGAAAACAAAAAATTCGCTTCCAACGAAATCTTCTGAGAACACGAATATTCGCTTCCAACGAAATCACCCCAGAACACAAAAAAATTCGCTTTTAAACGGAATGACTCCAGAGCACAGAAAACACGCTCAGAAAGAAATGATCCCATACTTCAAAAATTTGCTTCCATTAAAATCACCCAAGAACACAAAAAATTCACTTCCAACGAAATCACCCCAGAACACAAAAAATTAGTTTCCAACATAATGACTCCAGAGCAGAGAAAACAGGGTTCCAACGAAATGACCCCATATTTCAAAAATTTGCTTCTATCGAAATCACCCAAAAACACAAAAAATTCGCTTCCAATGAAATTACCCCAGAACACAATAAATTCGCTTCAAACGATCTCTCCTGAGAACACAAATATTTGCTTCCAAAGAAATCATCCCAGAGCACAAAAAAATTTGCTTCCAACGAAATCACCATGGAACACAAAAAAATACCTTTCAACGAAATCACCCGAGAACACACAAAATTCACGTCCAACGAAATTACCACAAAACAGAAAAATTTTGCTTCCATTGAAATCACCCCTGAACACAAAAAATTCGCTGCCAACAAAATAACCCTAGAACACAAAACATTCCCTTTCAACGAAATCACCCGAGAATACAAAAAATTAGCTTCCAACAAAATCACCCCAGAACACTAAAAATTCGCTTCCAAACAATTGACTCTAGAGCACAGAAAACAGGCTTCCAACGAAATGACCCCAGAACACAAAAAATTCCCTTTCAACGAAATCACACGAAAACACAAAAAATTCACTTCCAACGAAATCACCACAGAGTACAAAAAATTCCCTTTTAACAAAATGACTCCATAGCACAGAAAACACGCTTCCAACGAAATGACCCGAGAACACAAAAAATTCACGTCCAACAAAATTACCACAGAACAGCAAAAATTTGCTTCCATAGAAATCACCATAGAACACAAAAAATTCACTTCCAATGAAATCTCCTGAGAACACAAATATTCGCTTCCAAAGAAATCATCCCAGAGCCCAAACAAGTTCGCTTACAACGAAATCACCCGAGAGCGCAAAAAATTCCCTTCCAACGAAATGACTCCAAAGCACAGAAAACACGATTATAACGAAATGACCCCCTACTTCAAAAATTTGCTTACATCGAAATAACCGGAGAACACAAAAATTCACTTCCATCGAAGTCACCCCAGAACACAGAAAATTCTCTTCCAACGAAATCACCCTAGAACACAAAAAATTCCCTTTCAACGAAATCACCCGAGAACACAAAAAATTCGCTTCCAACGTAATTACCCCAGAAAACAAAAAATGCGCTTCCAACGAAATTACCCTAGAACACAAAAAATTCCTTTTAAATGAAATCACCCGAGAACACAAAAAATTCGCTTCTAACGAAATCAACGCAGAGCACCAAAAATTCTCTTCCAACCAAGTGAATCCAGAGCACAGAAAACACGCTTCCAACAAAATGACCCCCTACTTCAAAAATTTACTTCCATAGAAAAGACCAGAGAACACAAAAATTCGCTTCCAACAAAATTTCCACAGAACACAAAAAATTCGCTTCCAAAGAAATCACCCCAGAACACAAAAAATTAGCTTCCAACGAAATGACTCCAGAGCACTCAAAACAGGCTTCCAAAGAAATGACCCCAGAACAATAAAAATTCGCGGGCAACGAAATCACACGAGAACACAAAAAATTCGCTTCCACCGTAATTACTCCAGAACACAAAAAATTGGCTTCCAATGAAATCACCCTAGAACACAAAAAATTCCCTTTAAACGAAATCATCTGAGAACACAAAAAATTCGCTTTCAACAAAATCACCCGAGAGCACAAAAAATTCCCTTCCAACGAAATGACTCCTGAGCACAGAAAACACGCTTCCAACGAAATGACCCCCTGCTTCAAAAATTTGCTTCCATCAAAAAAACCGGAGAAAACCAAAAATTCAGGTCCAACAAAATTACCACAGAACAGAAAAAATTTGGTTCCATGGAAATCACCACAGATCACAAAAAATTTGCTTCCAACAAAATCACCCTAGAACACAAAAAATTCCCTTTCAACGAAATCACACTAAAACACAAAAAAATTCGCTTCCAAAGAAATCAGCCCAAAGCACAAAAAATTCCGTTCCAACGAAATTGCTCCAGAGCACAGAAAACAAGCTTCCAACGAAATGACCCCCGACTTCAAAAATTTGCTTCCATCGAAAAAACCTGAGAACACAAAAAAATTCGCTTGCAATGAAATCGTCTGAGAACACAAATATTCGCTTCCAACGAAAGGACTCCAGAGCACAGAAAACACGCTTCGAACGAAATGATACCATACTTCAAAAATTTGCTTCCATTGAAATGACCCGAGAACACAAAACATTCACTTCCAACGAAATTACCCCAGAACACAAAAAATTTACTTCCAACGAAATGACCCCAGAACACAAAAATTGCTTCCAACGAAATTACCCCAGAATACAAAAAATTTGCTTCCATGAAATCACCCCAAAACACAAAAAATTCGCTTCCAACGAAATGACTCGAGAGCATAGAAAACACACTTCCAACGAAATGATCCCCTGCTTCAAAAATTTGCTTCCATTGAAAAAACCAGAGAAAACAAAAAATTCGCTTCCAACGAAATCTTCTAAGAACACGAATATTCGCTTCCAACGAAATCACCCCAGAACACAAAAAATTAGCTTTTAAACGGAATGACTCCAGAGCACAGAAAACACGCTCCCAAAGAAATGATCCCATACTTCAAAAATTGCTTCCATTAAAATCACCCGAGAACACAAAAAATTCGCTTCCAACGAAATCACCCCAGAACACAAAAAATTAGTTTCCAACATAATGACTCCAGAGCAGAGAAAACAGGGTTCCAACGAAATGACCCCATATTTCAAAAATTTGCTTCTATCGAAATCACCCAAAAACACAAAAAATTCGCTTCCAATGAAATTACCCCAGAACACAATAAATTCGCTTCAAACGATCTCTCCTGAGAACACAAATATTTGCTTCCAAAGAAATCATCCCAGAGCACAAAAAAATTCGCTTCCAACGAAATCACCCTGGAACACAAAAAATTCCCTTTCAACGAAATCACCCGAGAACACACAAAATTCACGTCCAACGAAATTACCACAAAACAGAAAAATTTTGCTCCCATCGAATTCACCCCTGAACACAAAAAATTCGCTGCCAACAAAATAACCCTAGAACACAAAACATTCCCTTTCAACGAAATCACCCGAGAACACAAAAAATTAGCTTCCAACGAAATCACCCCAGAACACAAAAAATTCGCTTCCAAACAAATGACTCTAGAGCACAGAAAACAGGCTTCCAACGAAATGACCCCAGAACACAAAAAATTCCCTTTCAACGAAATCACAAGAGAACACAAAAAATTCACTTCCAACGAAATCACCACAGAGTACAAAAAATTCCCTTCCAACAAAATGACTCCATAGCACAGAAAACACGCTTAAAACGAAATGACCCGAGAACACAAAAAATTCACGTCCAACGAAATTACCACAGAACAGAAAAAATTTGCTTCCATAGAAATCACCACAGAACACAAAAAATTCGCTTCCAATGAAATCTCCTGAGAACACAAATATTCGCTTCCAAAGAAATCATCCCAGAGCCCAAACAAGTTCGCTTACAACGAAATCACCCGAGAGCGCAAAAAATTCCCTTCCAACGAAATGACTCCAAAGCACAGAAAACACGATTATAACGAAATGACCCCCTACTTCAAAAATTTGCTTACATCGAAATAACCGGAGAACACAAAAATTCACTTCCATCGAAGTCACCCCAGAACACAGAAAATTCTCTTCCAACGAAATCACCCTAGAACACAAAAACTTCCCTTTCAACGAAATCACCTGAGAACACAAAAAATTCGCTTCCAACGAAATCACCCCAGAGCACAAAAAATTCCCTTCCAACGAAATGACTCCAGAGCACAGAAAACATGCTTCCAACGAAATGACCCCAGGACACAAAAAATTCCCTTTCAACGATATCACCCCAGAACACAAAAAATTCCCTTCCAACAAAATCACCCCAGAGCACAAAAAATTCGCTTGCAACGAAATCTCCTGAGAACACAAATATTCATTTCCAATGAAATCAACACAGAACACACAATATTTGCTTCCATCGAAATCACCTGAGAACACAAAATATTTCGCTTCCAACGAAATTACCACAGAACACAAAAAATTTAGCTTCCAACGAGATGTCCCCATACTTCAAAAATTTCCTTCCATCAAAAAAACCGGAGAACACAAAAAAATTCGCTTCCAACGAAATTACCCCAGAACACAAAAAATTCGCTTCCAACAAAATCTCCTGAGGACACAAATATTCGCTTCCAAAGAAATCACGCCAGAGCACAAAAAATCCACATCCAATGAAATCACCCTAAAGCAAAAAAAATTCACTTTCAACGAAATCACCTGAGAACAAAAAAAGTCACGTCCAACGAAATTACCCCAGAATAGAAAAAATTTACTTCCAACCAAATCAACCCAGAGCACAAAAAATTCCCTTCCAACAAAATCACCCGAGAACAAAAATATTGGCTTCTAAAGAAATTACCCCAGAACGGAAAAAAAATCTTCCAACGAAATCACCCCAGAGCACAAAAAATTCCCTTCCAATAAATCACCTGAGAACAAAAATATTGGCTTCCCACAAAATTACCCCAGAACGGAAAAAATTTCCTTCCATCGAAATCACCGCAGAACACAAAAAATTCGCTTCCAACGAAATGACTCCAGAGCACAGAAAACATGCCTCCAACGAAATGACCCCCTACTTGAAAAATTTGCTTCCATGGAGAAAACCTGAGAACACAAAAAATTCGCTTCCAACGAAAACATATTGAACACAAAAAATTCGCCTCCAATGAAATCATTCCAGAACACAAAAAATTCGCTTCCAACGAAATCAACCCAGAACACAAAAAATTCGCTTCCAACGAAATTACCCCAGAACACAAAAAATTTGCTTCCAACAAAATCTTCTGAGGACACAAATTTTCGCTTCCAAAGAAATCTCCCCAGAGCACAAAAAATCCGCATCCAATGAAATCACCCTAAAGCAAAAAAAATTCACTTTCAATGAAATCACCTGAGAACAAAAATTTCACGTTCAACGAAATTACCCCAGAATAGAAAAAATTTGCTTCCGAGGAAATCACCCCAGAGCACAAAAAATTCCCTTCCAATAAATCACCTGAGAACAAAAATATTCGCTTCCCACAAAATTACCCCAGAACGGAAAAAATTTTCTTCCATCGAAATCACCGCAGAACACAAAAAATTCGCTTCCAACGAAATGATTCCAGAGCACAGAAAACACGCTTCCAACGCAATCACCCCAGAGCACAAAAAATTCCTTCCAACGAAATGACCCCAGAACACAAAAAAATTCCCTTTCAACGAAATCACCCTAGAACCCCAAAAAAAATTGCTTCCAACGAAATCACCCAAGAGCACAAAAAATTAGCATCCAACGAAATGATTCCAGAGCACAGAAAACACGCTTCCAATGAAATGATGCCAGAACACTAAAAATTTCCTTTCAATGAAATGACCCGAGAACACAAAAAATTCGCTTCCAACGTACTTACCCCAGAAAACAAAAAATGCGCTTCCAACGAAATCACCCTAGAACATAAAAAATTGGCTTCCATCGAAATAACCACAGAAGGCAAAAAATTCCCTTCTAACCAAATCACCCCAGAGCACAAAAAATTCGCTTCCAACGAAATCACCCTAGAACATAAAAAATTCGCTTTCAACAAAATCACCCGAGAATAGAAAAAATTCGCTTCCAACGAAATCAACCCAGACCACAAAAAATTCACTGCCAAAGAAATGACTCCAGAGCACAGAAAACACGCTTCCAACGAAATGACCCTCTACTTAAAAAATTTGCTTCCATCGAAAAACCGGAGAACACAAAAAATTTGCTTCCAACGAAATTACCCCAGAACATAAAAATTCGCTTGCAACGAAATATCCTGAGAACACAAATATTAGCTTCCAATCAAATCACCCCAGAGCACAAAAAATTCGCTTCCAACGAAATTACCCCAGAACACAAAAAAATTGCTTCCATGAAATCACCCCAGAACACAAAAAATTCGCTTACAACGAAATGACTCCAGAGCACAGAAAACACACTTCCAACGAAATGACCCCATGCTTCAAAAATTTGCTTCCATCGAAAAAACCGGAGAAAACAAAATATTCGCTTCCAACGAAATTACCCCAGAACACAATAAATTCGCTTCCAACGATACCTCCTGAGAACACAAATATTTGCTTCCAAAGAAATCATCCCAGAGCACAAAAAAATTCGCTTCCAACGAAATCACCCTGGAATACAAAAAATTCCCTTTCAACCAAATCACCCGAGAACACAAAAAATTCACGTCCAACGAAATTACCACAGAACAGAAAAATTTTGCCTCCATCGAAATCACCCCTGAACACAAAAAATTCGGTGCCAACGAAAGCTCCCAGAACCCAAAAAATTTGCTACCAACGAAATCACCCCAGATCACAAAATATTTGCTTCCTACGAAATGACTCCAGAGCACAGAAAACACGCTTCCAACTAAATGACCCCAGAACACTAAAAATTCGCGGTCCAAGAAATCCCCCAAGAACACAAAAAATCCGCTTCCAATGTGATTACCCCAGAACACAAAAAATTCGCTTCCAAAGAAATCAACCTTGAACACAAAAAATTCCCTTTCAACGAAATCACCCGAGAAAAAAAAATTCGCTTCCAACGAAATCACCCCAGAGAACAAAAAATTCCCTTCCAACGAAATGACTCCAGAACACAGAAAACACGATTCCAACGAAATGACCTGCTACTTCAAAAATTTGCTTCGATCGAAAAAAACGGAGAACACAAAAAATTCACTTCCATCGAAATCACCCCAGGACACAGAAAATTCACTTTCAACGAAATCACCCTAGAACACAAAAAATTCCATTTCAATGAAATCAACCGAGAACACAAAATATTCACTTCCAACGAAATCACCTCAGAGCACAAAAAATTCCCTTCCAACAAAATGATTCCAGAGCACAGAAAACACGCTTCCAACGAAATGAGCCCAGAACACAAAAAATTCCCTTTCAACGAAATCACCCGAGAACCCAAAAAATTTGCTTCCAACGAAATCACCCAAGAGCACAAAAAATTTGCTTCCAACGAAATGACTCCAGAGCACAGAAAACACGCTTCCAATGAAATGATGCCAGAACACTAAAAATTTCCTTTAAACGAAATCACCCGAGAACACAAAAAATTCGCTTCCAACGTAAATACCCCAGAAAACAAAAAATGCGCTTCCAACGAAATCACCCTAGAACACAAAAAATTCCCTTTAAATGAAATCACCCGAGAACACAAAAAATTCGCTTCCAATGAAATCAACCCAGAGCACCAAAAATTCTCTTCCAACCAAGTGACTCCAGAGCACAGAAAACACGCTTCCAACTAAATGACCCCCTACTTCAAAAATTTACTTCCATCGAAAAAACCGGAGAACACAAAAAATTCGCTTCGAACAAAATTTCCACAGAACACAAAAAATTCGCTTCCAACAAAATCACCCCGGAACACAAAAAATTCGCTTCCAATGAAATGACTCCAGAGCACAGAAAACAGGTGTCCAAAAAAATGACTCCAGAACACAAAAAATTCCCTTTCAACGAAATCACCCGAGAACACAAAAAATTCACTTCCAACGAAATCAACACAGAGTACAAAAAATTGGCTTCCAACAAAATGACTCCATAGCACAGAAAACAGGCGTCCAAAAAAATGACCCCCAGAACACAAAAAAACCCCTTTCAACGAAATCTCCAGAGAAAAAAAAAATTCGCTTCCAACGAAATCACCCCAGAGCACAAAAAATTCCCTTCCAACGAAATGACTCCAGAGCACAGAAGACACGCTTCCAACGAAATGACCCCCTGCTTCAAAAATTTGCTTCCATCAATAAAATCAGAGAAAACAAAAAATTCACGTCCAACGAAATTACCACAGAACAGAAAAAATTTGCTTCCATAGAAATCACCACAGAACACAAAAAATTCGCTTCCAATGAAATCTCCTGAGAACACAAATAGTCGCTTCCAAAGAAATCATCCCAGAGCCCAAACAAGTTCGCTTACAAAGAAATCACCCCTGGACACAAAGAATTTCGCTTCCAACGGGATGACCCCCTACTTCAAAAATTAGCTTCCATCAAAAAAACCAGAGAACACAAAAAATTCCTTCCAACGAAATTACCCCAGAACACAAAAAATTCGCTTCCAACAAAATCTCCTGAGGACACAAATATTCGCTTCCAAAGAAATCACCCCAGAGCACAAAAAATCCGCATCCAAAGAAATCACCCTAAAGCAAAAAAAATTCACTTTCAACGAAATCACCTGAGAACAAAAAACTTCACGTCCAACGAAATTACCCCAGAATAGAAAAAATTTACTTCCAACCAAATCAACCCAGAGCACAAAAAATTCCCTTCCAACAAAATCACCCGAGAACAAAAATATTGGCTTCTAAAGAAATTACCCCAGAACGGAAAAAAATTGCTTCCAACGAAATCACCCCAGAGCACAAAAAATTCCCTTCCAATAAATCACCTGAGAACAAAAATATTGGCTTCCCACAAAATTACCCCAGAACGGAAAAAATTTCCTTCCATCGAAATCACCGCAGAACACAAAAAATTCGCTTCCAACGAAATGACTCCAGAGCACAGAAAACACGCTTCCAACGAAATCACCCCAGAACACAAAAAATTTGCTTCCAACGAAATCAACCCAGAACACAAAAAATTCGCTTCCACGAAATCACCCTAGAACACAAAACATTCCCTTTCAACAAAATCACCCAAGAACACAAAAAATTCGCTTCCAACGAAATGACTCCAGAGCACAGAAAACACACTTCGAACGAAATGATACCATACTTCAAAAATTTGCTTCCATCGAAATCACCCGAGAACACAAAAAATTCGCTTCCAACGAAATTTCCCCAGAACACAAAAACTTCGCCTGCAACGAAATCACCCCAGGACACAAAAAATTCGCTTCCAACGAAATGACTCCAGAGCACAGAAAACAGGCTTCCAACGAAATGACCACAGAAGAAAAAAATTCCCTTTTAACAAAATCACCCGAGGAAACAAAAAATTCGCTTCCAACGAAATGACTCCAGAGCACAGAAAACACGCTGCCAACAAAATGACCCCCTACGTCAAATATTTGCTTCCATTGAAAAAACCGGAGAACACAAAAAATTCGCTTCCAATGAAATTACCTTAGAAAACAAAAAATTCGCTTCCAACGAAATCACCCCAGAACACAAAAAAATCGCTTCCAAGGAAATGACTCCAGAGCACAAAAAATTCCCTTTCAACGAAATCACCCAAGAACACAAAGAATTCGCTTCCAACAAAATCACCCCCGAGCACCAAAAATTTGCTTCCAACGAAATGACTCCAGAGCACAGAAAACGAGCTTCCAACGAAATGACCCCATATTTCAAAAATTTGCTTCCATTGAAATCACCCGAGAACACAAAAAATTCGCTTTCAACGAAATTACCCCAGAACACAAAATATTCGCTTCCAATGAAATCTCCTGAGAACACAAATATTCGCTTCGAAAGAAATCATCCCAGAGCACAAAAAAATTCGCTTCCAACGAAATCACCCTAGAACACAAATAATTCCCTTTCAAAGAAATCACCCAAGAACACAAAAAAATCACTTCCAACGAAATTACCAGAGAACAGAAAAAGTTTGCTTCCATCTAAATCACCGCAGAACACCAAAAATTCGCTCCAACGAAATGACTCCAGAGCACAGGAAACCCGCTTCGAACAAAATGATACCATACTTCAAAAATTTGCTTCCATCGAAATCACCTGAGAACACAAAAAATTCGCTTCCAACGAAATTACCCCCGAACACAAAAATTCGCTTCCATCGAAATCACCACAGAACACAAAAAATTCGCTTCCAACAAAATCACCCTAGAACACAAAAAATTCCCTTTCAACGAAATCACACTAGAACACAAAAAATTCGCTTCCAACGAAATCAGCCCAAAGCACAAAAAAATTCCCTTCCAATGAAATTACTCCAGAGCACAGAAAACAAGCTTCCAACGAAATGACCACCTACTTCAAAAATTTGCTTCAATCGATAACACCGGAGAACACAAAAAATTCGCTTGCAACGAAATCGTCTGAGAACACAAATATTCGCTTTCAATGAAATGTCTCCAGAGCACAGAAAATACGCTTCGAACGAAATGATACCATACTTCAAAAATTTGCTTCCATTTTGAAATGACCCGAGAACACAAAAAATTCGCTTCCAACGAAATTACCCCAGAACACAAAAAATTTGCTTCCAAAGAAATGACCGCAGAACACAAAAAAATCGCTTCCAATGAAATTACCCCAGAACACAAAAAATTTGCTTCCATGAAATCACTCCAGAACACAAAAAATTCGCTTCCAACAAAATGACTCCAGGATATAGAAAACACACTTCCAACGAAATGACCCCATATTTCAAAAATTTGCTTCCATCGAA
The DNA here is from genome assembly GCF_030254825.1 of Meriones unguiculatus. Taxonomy (NCBI): domain Eukaryota; kingdom Metazoa; phylum Chordata; class Mammalia; order Rodentia; family Muridae; genus Meriones; species Meriones unguiculatus. The sequence continues at coordinate 81,218,648 of NC_083353.1, read as the reverse complement.
ATCACCTGAAAACACAAAAAATTCGCTTCCAACGAAATTACCCCAGAACACAATAAATTCGCTTCCAACGATATCTCCTGAGAACACAAATATTTGCTTTCAAAGAAATCATCCCAGAGCACAAAAAAATTCGCTGCCAAAGAAATCACCCTACAACACAAAACATTCCCTTTCAACGAAATCACCCGAGAACACAAAAAATTAGCTTCCAACGAAATCACCCCAGAACACAAAAAATTTGCTTCCAACGAAATGACTCCAGAGCACAGAAAACACGCTTCGAACGAAATGATACCATACTTCAAAAATTTGCTTCAATCGAAAAAACTGGAGAAAACAAAAAATTCTCTTCCAATGATATTACCCCAGAAGACAAAATATTTGCTTCCAACGAAATCTCCTGAGAACACAAATATTCGCTTCGAAAGAAATCATCACAGAGCACAAAAAAATTAGCTTCCAACGAAATCACCCTAGAACACAATAAATTCGCTTCCAACGAAATCACCCTAGAACAGAAAAACTCCCTTTAAACGAAATCACCCTAGAACACAAAAATTCGCTCAAACGAAATGACTGCAGAGCACAGAAAACACGCTTCGAACAAATTGATACCATACTTCAAAAATTTGCTTCCATCGAAATCACCCGAGAACAAAAAAATTCGCTTCCAACGAAATTACCCCAGAACACAAAAAATTCGCTTCCAACGAAATCAACCAGAACAGAAAAAATTTGCTTCCAACGAAATCACCCCAGAGCACAAAAAATTTGCTTCCATCGAAATAACTCCAGAGCACAGAAAACACGCTTCCAACTAAATGACCCCAGAACACTAAAAATTTGCGGCCAAAGTAATCACCCGAGAACACAAAAAATTCGCTTCCATCGAAATGACTCCAGAGCACAGAAAACACACTTCCAACTAAATGACCCCAGAACACTAAAAATTCGCGGCCAAAGAAATGACCACAGAACACAAAAAATTCCCTTTCAACGAAATCACCCGAGAACAAAAAAATTCACTTCCAACGAAATCACCACAGAGTACCAAAAATTCGCTTCCAACAGAATGACTCCAGAATACAGAAAACATGCTTCCAACGAAATGACACACTATTTCAAAATTTGCTTATATCAAAAAGACCGGAGAACAGAAAAAATTCTCTTCCAACGATATTACCCCAGAAGACAAAAAATTCTTTTCCAACGAAAACTCCTGAGAACACAAATATTCGCTTCCAAAGATATCATCCCAGAGCACAAATAATTCCGTTTCAACGAAATCACCCGAGAACACAAAAATATCGCTTCCAATGAAATCACCCGAGAGCACAAAAAATTCGCTTCCAACGAAATGACTCCAGAGCACAGAAAACAATTTACCAATGAAATGACCCGAGAACACAAAAAATTCGCTTCCAAAGAAATCACCCTAGAACATAAAAAATTGGCTTCCATTGAAATAACCACAGAAAACAAAAAATTCCCTTCCAATAAATCACCTGAGAACAATAAAATTCACGTCCAACGAAATTACCCCAGAATAGAAAAAATTTGCTTCCAACGAAATCACCACAGAGCACAAAAAATTCCCTTCCAATAAATCACCTGAGAACAAAAATATTGGCTTCCCACAAAATTACCCCAGAACGGAAAAAATTTCCTTCCATCGAAATCACCGCAGAACACAAAAAATTCGCTTCCAAAGAAATGACTCCAGAGCACAGAAAACACGCTTCCAACGAAATCACCCCAGAACACAAAAAATTCGCTTCCAACGAACTGACTCCAGAGCACAGAAAACACGCTTCCAACGAAATCAACCCAGAACACAAAAAATTTGCTTCCAATGAAATCAACCCAAAACACAAAAAATTTGCTTCCAAAGAAATGACTCCAGAGCACAGAAAACACGCTTTCAACGAAATCACCCCATACTTCCAAAAAATTCGCTTCCAATGAAATTGACCCAGAACACAAAAAATTCTCTTCCAAAAAAATCACCCCAGAACATAAAAAATTCGCGTCCAAAGAAATTACCCCAGAACAGAACAAATTCGCTTCCAAGGAAATCACCCCAGAACACAAAAAATTCGCTTCCAACGAAATGACTCCAGAGCACAGAAAACATGCTTCCAACGAAATGACCCCCTACTTCAAAAATTTGCTTCCATCGAGAATACCTGAGAACACAAAAAATACACTTCCAACGAAAATACCCTAGAACACAAAAAATTCGCCTCCACTGAAATCATCCCAGAACACAAAAAATTCGCTTCCAACGAAATCAACACAGAACACAAAAAATTTGCTTCCAACGAAATCACCCTAGAACACAAAACATTCCCTTTCAACGAAATCACCGGAGAACACAAAAAATTCGCTTCCAACGAAATGACTCCAGAGCACAGGAAACCCGCTTCGAACGAAATGATACCATAGAGAAAAATTCGCTTCTAACAAAATGACTCCAAAGGACATAAAACCTGCTTCCAAGAATATTACCCCAGAAAACAAAATATTCACTTTCAACTATATCACCCCAGAACACAAAAAATTCGCTTCCAACAATATCACCCCCAGAACACAAAAATTTGCTTCCAACGAAATCTCCTGAGAACACAAATATTCGCTTCCAAAGTAATCACCCCAGACCACAGAAAACACGCTTCCAACGAAATCACCCCAGACCACCAAAAATTCGCTTCCAACGAAATCACCCCAGAACACAAAAAATTCGCTTCCAAAGAAATGAATCCAGAGCACAGAAAACACGCTTCCAACGAAATGACACCAGAACACTAAAAATTCCCTTTCAACGAAATCACCCTTGAACACAAAAAATTCGCTTCCAACGTAATTACCCCAGAAAACAAAAAATTTGCTTCCAAAGAAATCACACCAAAGCACCAAAAATTCCCTTCCAATGAAGTGACTTCAGAGCACAGAAAACACGCTTCCAACGAAATGACCCCCTACTTCAAAAATTTGCTTTCATCGAAAAAACCGGAGAACACAAAAAATTCGCTTCCAACGAAATTACCCCAGAACACAAAAAAATTCGCTTGCAATGAAATCTTCTGAGAACATGAATATTCGCTTCCAGCGAAATCAACCAGGAACACAAAAAATTCGCTTCCAACGAAATGACTCCAGGGCACAGAAAACACGCTTCCAACGAAATGACCCCATACTTCAAAAATTAGCTTCCATCGAAAACACCCGAGAACACAAAAAATTTGCTTCCAACGAAATTACCCCAGAACACAAAAAATTTGCTTTCATGGAAATCACCCAAGAACACAAAAAATTGGCTTCCAACGAAATCACCCGAGAACACAAAATATTCGCTTCCAACGAAATTGCCCCAGAGCACAAAAAATTAACTTCCAACGAAATGACTCCAGAGCACAGAAAACACGTTTCCAACAAAATGGCCCCCTACTTCAAAAATTTGCTGCCATCAAAATCACCCTAGAACACAAAAAATTTGCTTCCAACGAAATTACCCAAGAACACAAAAAATTAGCTTCCAACGAAATATCCTGAGAACACAAATATTCGCTTCCAAAGAAATCATCCCAGAGCACAAAAAAATTCGCTTCCTCGAAATCACCCTGGAACACAAAAAATTCGCTTCCATCGAAATGACTCCAGAGCACAGAAAAAACGCCTTGAACAAAATGATACCATACTTCAAAAATTTGCTTCCATCGAAATCACCCGAGAACTCAAAAAATTTGCTTCCAACAAAATCACCCAAAACACAAAAATTTCGCTTCCAACGAAATGACTCCAGAGCACAGAAAACACGCCTTGAACAAAATGATACCATACTTCAAAAATTTGCTTCCATCGAAATCAACCGAGAACAAAAAAATTCGCTTCCAACGAAATGACTCCTGAGCATAGAAAACACGCTACCAACGAAATGACCCCAGAACACAAAAAATTCGCTTCCATCAAAATCACCCTAGAACAGAAATAGTTTGTTTCCAAAGAAATCACACCAGACCACAAAAAATTCGCTACCAACGAAATCACCCCAGATCACAAAATCTTCATTTCCAACGAAATCACACCAGAACAGAGAAAAATTCGCTTTTAACGAAATGACTCCAAAGGACATAAAACCCGCTTCCAACGAAATTACCCCAGATCACAAAAAATTCCCTTCCAATGAAATCACCCCAGAACACACACAAAAAAAATTCGCTTCCAATGAAATTACCCCAGAACGCAAAACATTCTCTTACAACAAAAACGTTCCAGAGCAAAAAAAAATGCGTTTCCAACAAAATCACACCAGAACAGAGAAAAATTCGCTTCCAATGAAATGACTACAAAGGACATTAAACCCTCTTCCAACAAAACTACCCCAGAACACCAAAAATTCGCTCCCACGGAAATCTCCCCAGAACACAAAAAAATCGCTTCGATAGAAATCAACCCAGAACACAAAAAATTCGCTTCCAACAAAATGACGCCAGAGCATAGGAAACACGCTTCCAAATAAATCACCCCATACTTCAAAAAATTCGCTAACAACGATATCATCCCAGACCACAAAAAATTCGCTTCCATCGAAATCACACGAGAACACAAAAAATTCGTTTCCAACGAAATCACCCCAGAGCACAGAAAACACGCTTCCAACGAAACGACCCCCTACTTCAAAAATGTGCTTCCATCGAAAAAATTCGCTAACAACGAAATAAACCCAGACCACAAAAAATTCGCTTCCAACGAAATTACCCCAGAAAACAAAAAATTCACTTCCATCAAAATCACCCGAGGAACACAAAATATTCGCTTCCAACAAAATCACCCCAGAGCACAAAAAATTTGTTTTCAACGAAAACACCCTAGAACACAAAAAATTTGCTTCCAACGAAATCACCCGAGAATGCAAAAAATTTGCTTCCAAACAAATTACCCCAGAACACAAAAATTTGCTTCCAACGAAATCACCACAGAGGACAAAAACTTCGTTTCCAAAGAAATCACACCAGAACAGAGAAAAATTCGCTTCTAACGAAATGACTCCAAAGGACATAACACCTGCTTCCAAAGATATTACCCCAGAATACAAAGAATTCGCTTCCAACGAAATCACTCCACAACACAAAAAAAATTCGCTTCGATCGAAATCAACCCAGAACAGTTCGCTTCCAACAAAATTACCCCGATCACAAAAACATCATTTCCAACAAAATCAACAAAGATCACAAAAAATTTGCTTCCATCGAAATCACCTGAGATCACAAAAAATTAGCTTACAAAGAAATCACCCGAGAACACAAAAAATTAGCTTCCAATGAAATTACCCAAGTACGCAAAAAAATCGCTTCAAAGGAAATCACCCCAGAGCACAAAAAAATTCGTTTCCAACGAAATCACCGCAGATCACAAAAACTTCATTTCCAACGAAATCACACCAGAACAGAGAAAAATTCGCTTCTAACGAAATTACTCCAAAGGACATAAAACCTGCTTCCTAAGAAATTACGCCAGAACACCAAAAATTTGAATCCACTGAAATCATCCCAGAACACAAAATATTCGCTTCCAACGAAACCACCCCAGAGCAGAAAAAAATCGCTTCCAACAAAATTACCCCAGAACAGATAAAATTTGCTTCCAATGAAATCATCCCAGAGGACAAGAAATTCTTTCCAAAGAAATCACACCAGAACACAAAAAATTCGCTTCCAACCAAATCAACCCAGATCTCAAAAACTTCATTTCCAAAGAAATCAAACCAAAACAGAGAAAAATTCGCTTCTAACAAAATGACTCCAAAGGACATAAAACGTGCTTCCAAGGATATTACCCCAGAACATAAAAAATTCGATTCCAACGAAATCACCCCAGAACACAAAAATTCACTTCCAACAATATCACCCCAGAACACAAAAAATTCGCTTCCAACGAAATCTCCTGAGAACACAAATATTCGCTTCCAAAGTAATCACTCCAGACCACAGAAAACACGCTTCCAACGAAATCACCCCGGACCACCAAAAATTCGCTTCCAACGAAATCACCCCAGAAGACAAAAAAATTCGCTTCCAACGAAATTGTCCCAGAACACAAAAAATTTGCTTCCAACGAAATCACCCAGAAACACAAATATTTCGCTTCCAACGAAATGACTCCAGAGCACAGAAAACACGCTTCCAATGAAATGATCCCCTGCTTCAAAAATTTGCTTCATTGGAAAAAAACGGAGAAAACAAAAAATTCCCTTCAAAGGAAATTAACCCAGAAAACAAAAAAATTCGCTTTCAACGCAATGACTCCAGAGCACAGAAAACACGCTCCCGACGAAATGATCCCAATCTTCAAAAATTTGCTTCCATCGAAATCACCCGAAAACACACAAAATTCGCTTCCAACGAAATTACGCCAGAACACAAAATATTCGCTTGCAACGAAATCTTCTGAGAACACATATATTCGCTTCCAACGAAATCACCCCAGAACACAAAAAATTCGCTTCCAACATAATGACTCGAGAGCAGAGAAACCACGCTTCCAACGAAATGACCCCATATTTCAAAAATTTGCTTCTATCGAAATCACCCGAGAACACAAAAAATTCGCTTCCAACGAAATGACTACAGAGCACAGAAAACACGCTTCCAACGAAATGACCCCCTCCTTCAAAAATTTGCTTCCGTCAAACAAACCAGAGAACACAAAAAATTCATTTGCAAAGAAATGACCCCAGAAAACAAAAAAATTCGCTTCCAATGAAATCTTCTGAGAACACAAATATTCACTTCTAAAGAAATCATCCCAGAGCACAAAAAATTCGCTACCAACAAAATCACCCTAGAACACAAAAAATGCCCTTTCAACGAAAACACCTAAGAATACAAAAAGATCACGTCCAACGAAATTACTACAGAACGGAAAATATTTGCTTCCAAAGATATCAACCCAGAGCACAAAAAATTCGCTTCCAACAAAATGACTTCAGAGCACAGAAAACACGCTTCCAATGAAATGACTCCAGAACACAAAAAATTCGCTTTCAACGAAATCACTCTAGAACATAAAAAATTCGCTTCCATCGAAATCACCATAAAAGACAAAAAATTCGCTTACAACCAAATCACTCCAGAGCACAAATATTTGCTTCCAACGAAATCACCCTAGAACAAAAAATTCCCTTTCAATGAAATTACACCAGAACACAAATCATTCGCTTCCAACAAAATCTCCTGAGAACACAAATATTCGCTTCCAAAGAAAACATCCCAGAGCACAAAAATTTCACTTCCAACGAAATCACCCCACAACACCAAAATTTCCCTTTCAACGAAATCACCCCAGAACACAAAAAATTCGCTTCCAACGAAATCAACCCAGAGCACAAAACATTCGCTTCCAACGAAATTACTCCAGAGCTCCGAAAACATGCTTCCAACGAAATGACGTCCTACTTCAAAAATTGACTTCCATCGAAAAAACCGGAGAACAGAAAAAATTCGCTTGCAACGAAATCTTCTGAGAACACAAATATTCGCTTCCAACGAAATCTCCCCAGAACACAAAATATTCGCTTCCAACAAAATGACTCCAGAGCACAGAAAACACGCTTCGAACGAAATGATACCATACTTCAAAAATTTTTTTCCGTTGAAATCATCTGAGAACACAAAAAATTCGCTTCCAAAAAAATGACTCCAGAGCACAGAAAACTCGTTTCGAACGAAATGACCCCTTACTTCAAAAATTTGCTTCCATTGAAGAAACCGGAGAACACAAAAAATTCTCTTCCAACGATATTACCCCTAAAGAGAAAAAATTCTTTTCCAACGAAATCTCCTGAGAACACAAATATTCGCTTCCAAAGATATCATCCCAGAGCACAAAAAATTCGCTTCCAACGAAATCACCCCAGAACACAAAAATTTCCTTTTAGAGAAATCACCCGAGAAAACAAAAAATCCGCTTCCAACGAAATCACCCCAGTGCACAAAAAATTCGCTTCAATGAAATGACTTCAGAGCAAAGAAAACACGCTTCCAACGATATGACCCCCTACTTCAAAAATTTGCTTCCATCGAAAAAACCGGAGAACACAAAAAATTTCTCTTCCAACCATATTACCCCAGAAGACAAAAAATTCTTTTCCAAAGAAATCTCCTGAGAACAAAAATATTCGCTTCCAACGAAATCACCCTAGAACACAAAAAATTCCCTTTCAACGAAATCACCAGAGAACACAAAAAGATCACGTCCAACGAAATTACTACAGAATGTTAAATATTTGCTTCCATTGAAATCAAAGCAGAACACAAAATATTCGATTCCAAAGAAATCACCCTACAACACAAAAAATTCCCTTTCAACGAAATCACCGGAGAACACAAAAAATTCGCTTCCAACGAAATTACACCAGAACACAAAAAATTCGCTTCCAACGAAATCACTCCAGAACACAAAAAATTTACTTCCAACGAAATGACTCCAGAGCACAGAAAACAGGCCTCCAACGAAATGACCCCCTACTTCAAAAATTTGCTTCCATCGAAAAATCCTGTGCACACAAAAATTTCTCTTCCACCGAAATCACCCCAGAACACAAAAAATTTGCTTCCAACGAAATGACCCCATTCTTCAAAAATTTGTTTCTATCTAAATCACCCGAGAACACAAAAAATTCGCTTCTGAAGAAATCAACCCAGAGCACAAAAAATTCGCATCCAAAAAAATGACTCCAGGACACAGAAAACAGGCTTCCAACGAAATGACCCACTACTTCAAAAATTTGTTTCCATCGAAATCACCTGAGAACACCAAAAATTCGCACCAAAAAAATTAGCCCAGAAAACAAAAAATTCGCTTGCAACGAAATCTCCTGAGAACACAAATATTCGCTTCCAACAAAATCACCCCAGAGCACAAAAAATTCGCTTCCAAAGAAATGACTCCAGAGGATAGAAAACACGCGTCCAAAAAAATGACCCCATACTTCAAAAATTTGCTACCATTGAAATCACCCCAGAACACAAACAATTTGCTTCCAAAGAAATTTCCCCAGAAGACAAAATATTCTTTTGCAACGAAATCTCCTGAGAACACAAATATTCGCTTCCAAAGATATCATCCCAGAGCTCAAAAAAATCATTTCAACAAAATCACCGTAGAACGCAAAAATTGCCTTTCAACAAAATCACCCGAGAAACCAAAAAATTTGCTTCCAACTAAATCACCCTGGAACACAAAAATTCCCTTTCAATGAAATCACCCGAGAACACAAAAAATTCGCTTCCAACGAAATGACTCCAGAGCACAGAAAACATGCTTCCAACGTAATGACCCCCTACTTCAAAATTTGCTCCCATCGAAAAAACCAGAGAACACAAAAAATTCTCTTCCAATGATATTACCCCAGAAGAAAAAAAAAATTCTTTCCAACGAAATCTCCTGAGAACACAAACATTCGCTTCCAAAGATATCATCCCAGAGCTCAAAAAAATCATTTCAACAAAATCACCCTAGAACGCAAAAATTGCCTTTCAACAAAATCACCCGAGAAACCAAAAAATTTGCTTCCAACGAAATCACCCTAGAACACAAAAATTCCCTTTCAATGAAATCACCCGAGAACACAAAAAATTCGCTTCCAACGAAATGACTCCAGAGCACAGAAAACATGCTTCCAACGTAATGACCCCCTACTTCAAAATTTTCTTCCATCGAAAAAACCGGAAAACACAAAAAATTCTCTTCCAACGACATTACCCCAGAAGACAAAAAATTCTTTTGCAACGAAATCTCCTGAGAACACAAATATTCGCTTCCAAACTTATCATCCCAGAGCAAAAAAAATTCGCTTCCATCGAAATCACCCCAGAACACAAAAATTCCCTTTCAACGATATCACCCGAGAACACAAAACGTCGCTTCCAACTAAATGACCCCCTATTTCAAAAAATTGCTTCCATCGAAAAAACCGGAGATCACAAAAAATTCTCTTCCAACGATATTACCCCAGAAGACAAAAAATTCTTTTCCAACGAAATCTCCTGAGAACACAAATATTCGCTTCCAAAGATATCATCCCAGAGCACAAAAAAATCATTTCAACGAAATCACCCCAGAACACAAAAATTCCCTTTCAAAGAAATCACGTGAGAACGCAAAAAAATACGCTTCCAACGAAATTATCCCAGAACACTAAAAATTCACTTGCAACAAAATCTCCTGAGAACACAAATATTCGCTTCCAAGGAAATCACCCCAGAGAACAAAAAATATTCACTTCCAACGAAATGACTCCAGAGCACAGAAAACACGCTTTTAACGAAATGACCCCCTACTTCAAAAATTTGCTTCCATCGAAAAGACCGGAGAACACAAAAAATTCGGTTCCAACGAAATTACCCCAGAACACAAAACATTCGCTTGCAACGAATTCTCCTGAGAACACAAATATTTGCTTCCAAATATATCATCCCAGAGCACAAAAAATTCTCTTCCAACGAAATCACACTAGAACGCAAAAATTCCCTTTCAACAATACCACGCGAGAACACAAAAAATTCGCTTCCAACGAAATGAGTCCAGAGCACAGAAAACATGCTTCCAACGAAATGACCCCCTACTTCAAAATTTGCTTCCATCGAAAAAACCGGAGAACACAAATAATTCTCTTCAAACGACATTACCCCAGAAGACAAAAAATTCTTTTGCAACGAAATCTCCTGAGATCACAAATATTCGCTTCCAAACTTATCATCCCAGAGCAAAAAAAAATCGCTTCCATCGAAATCACCCCAGAACACAAAAATTCCCTTTCAACGATATCACCCGAGAACACAAAAAAGTCGCTTCCAACTAAATGACCCCCTACTTCAAAAAATTGCTTCCATCGAAAAAACTGGAGATCACAAAAAATTCTCTTCCAACGATATTACCCCAGAAGACAAAAAATTCTTTTCCAACGAAATCTCCTGAGAACACAAATATTCGCTTCCAAAGATATCATCCTAGAGCACAAAAAAATCATTTCAACGAAATCACCCCAGAACACAAAAATTCCCTTTCAAGGAAATCCCCCGAGAACACAAAAAATTCTCTTCCAACGACATTACCCCAGAAGACAAAAAATTCTTTTTCAACGAAATCTCCTGAGAACACAAATATTCGCTTCCAAAGGTATCATCCCAGAGCACAAAAAAATCATTTCAAAGAAATCACCCCAGAACACAAAAATTCCTTTTCAAAGAAATCACGTGAGAACACAAAAAATACGCTTCCAACGAAATTACCCCAGAACACAAAAAATTCACTTGCAACGAAATCTCCTGAGAACACAAATATTCGCTTCAAATGAAATCACCCCAGAGTACAAAAAATTCGCTTCCAACAAAATGACTCCAGAGCACAGAAAACATGCTTCCAAAGAAATGACCCACTACTTCAAAAATTTGCTACCATCGAAAAAACCGGAGAACAGAAAAAATTCTCTTCCAACGACATTACCCCAGAAGACAAAAAATTCTTTTCCAACGAAATCTCCTGAGAACACAAATATTCGCTTCCAAAGATATCATCCCAGAGCACAAAAAATTCGCTTCGAAAGAAATCACACTAGAACACAAAAATTCCCTTTCAACGAAATCACACGAGAACACAAAAAATTAGCTTCCAACGAAATGACTCCAAAGCACCGAAAACATGCTTCCAACGAAATGACCCCCTACTTAAAAAATTGCTTCCATCGAAAAAACCGGAGAACACAAAAAATTCTCTTCCTACGACATTACCCCGTAAGACAAAAAATTCTTATCCAGCGCAATCTCCTGAGAACACAAATATTCGATTACAACGAAATCACCCCAGAGCACAAAAAATTCGCTTTCAACGAAATGACTCCAGAGCACAGAAAACATGCTTCCAATGAAATGACACCCTACTTCAAAATTTGCTTCCACCGAAAAAACAGGAGAACACAAAAAATTGTATTCCAACGATATTACCCCAGAAGACAAAAAATTATTTTCCCACGAAATCTCCTGAGAACACAAAATTAGTTTCAAAAGATATCATCCCAGAGCACAAAAAATTCGCTTCCAACGAAATCACCCCAGAACACAAAAATTCCGATTCAACGAAATCACGCTAGAACACAAAAAATTCGGTTCCAAAGAAATTACCCCAGAACACAATAAATTCGCTTGCAACAATATCACCCGAGAACACAAAAAATTCGCTTCCAACGAAATCACACCAGAACACAAAAAATTCGCTTCCAACGAAATGACTCCAGAGCACAGAAAGCACGCTTCCAACGAAATGACCTCCTAATTCAAAAATTTCCTTCCATCGAAAAAACCAGAGAACACAAAAAAATCTCTTCCAACGATATTACCCCAGAAGAAAAAAAATTCTTTCCAACGAAATCACCTGAGAACACAAATATTCGCTTCCAAAGATATCATCCCAGAGCTCAAAAAAATCATTTCAACAAAATCACCCTAGAACGCAAAAATTGCCTTTCAACAAAATCACCCGAGAAACCAAAAAATTTGCTTCCAACGAAATCACGCTGGAACACAAAAATTCCCTTTCAATGAAATCACCCGAGAACACAAAAAATTCGCTTCCAACGAAATGACTCCAGAGCACAGAAAACATGCTTCCAACGTAATGACCCCCTACTTCAAAATTTTCTTCCATCGAAAAAACCCGGAAAACACAAAAAATTCTCTTCCAACGACATTACCCCAGAAGACAAAAAATTCTTTTGCAACGAAATCTCCTGAGAACTCAAATATTCGCTTCCAAACTTATCATCCCAGAGCAAAAAAAATTCGCTTCCATCGAAATCACCCCAAAACACAAAAATTCCCTTTCAACGAAATCTCCCGAGAACACAAAAAATTCACTTCCAACGAAATCACCACAGAGTACAAAAAATTGGCTTCCAACGAAATGACTCCATAGCACAGAAAACATGCTTCCAATGAAATGACACACTATTTCAAAATTTGCTTCCATCGAAAATACCGGAGAACACAAAAAATTCTCTTCCAACGATATTACCCCAGAAGACAAAAATTTCTTTTCCAACGAAAACTCCTGAGAACACAAATATTCGCTTCCAAAGATATCATCCCAGAGCACAAAAAATTCGCTTCCAACAAAATCACCCTAGAACATAAAAAATTGGCTTTCATCAAAATAACCACAGAAGACAAAAAATTCCCTTCTAACCAAATCACCCCAGAGCACAAAAAATTCGCTTCCAACGAAATCACCCTAGAACATAAAAAATTCGCTTTCAACGAAATCACCCGAGAATAGAAAAAATTCGCTTCCAACGAAATCACCCCAGAGCATAAAAAATTCGCTTCCAACGAAATGACTCCTGAGCACAGAAAACACGCTTCCAATGAAATGATGCCAGAACACTAAAAATTTCCTTTAAACGAAATCACCCGAGAACACAAAAAATTCGCTTCCAACGTAAATACCCCAGAAAACAAAAAATGCGCTTCCAACGAAATCACCCTAGAACACAAAAAATTCCCTTTAAATGAAATCACCCGAGAACACAAAAAATTCGCTTCCAACGAAATCAACCCAGAGCACCAAAAATTCTCTTCCAACCAAGTGACTCTAGAGCACAGAAAACACGCTTCCAACAAAATGACCCCCTACATCAAAAATTCACTTCCATCGAAGAAACCGGAGAACACAAAAAATTCGCTTCCAACAAAATTTCCACAGAACACAAATAATTCGCTTCCAACGAAATCACCCCGGAACACAAAAAATTCGCTTCCAACAAAATGACTCCAGAGCACAGAAAACAGGCGTCCAAAAAAATGACCCCAGAACACAAAAAATTCCCTTTCAACGAAATCAACACAGAGTACAAAAAATTGGCTTCCAACAAAATGACTCCATAGCACAGAAAACACGCTTCCAACGAAATGACCCCAGAACACTAAAAATTCGCGGCCAACGAAATCACCCCAGAGCACAAAAAATTCCCTTCCAACGAAATGACTCCAGAGCACAGAAAACACGCTTCCAACGAAATGACCCCCTGCTTCAAAAATTTGCTTCCATCAAAAAAACCAGAGAAAACAAAAAATTCATGTCAAACAAAATTATCACAGAACAGAAAAAATTTGCTTCCATAGAAATCACCACAGAATACAAAAAATTCGCTTCCAATGAAATCTCCTGAGAACACAAATAGTTGCTTCCAAAGAAATCATCCCAGAGCCCAAACAAGTTCGCTTACAATGAAATCACCCCAGAGCGCAAAAAATTCCCTTCCAGTGAAATGACTCCAAAGCACAGGAAACACGATTATAACGAAATGACCCCCTACTTCAAAAATTTGCTTACATCGAAAAAACTGGAGAACACAAAAAATTCACTTCCATCGAAGTCACCCCAGAACACAGAAAATTCGCTTCCTACGAAATCACCCTAGAAAACAAAAACTTCCCTTTCAAGGAAATCACCCGAGAACACAAAAAATTTGCTTCAAACTAAATTACCCCTGAACACAAGAAATTCGCTTCCAACGAAATCACCCCAAAGCACATAAAATAGCTTCCAACGAAATGTCCCCATACTTCAAAAATTTGCTTCCATCGAAATCACCTGAGAACACAAAATAATTCGCTTCCAACCAAATTACCCCAGAACACAAAACATTCGCTTCCAACGAAATCACCCCTGAACACAAAAATTTCGCTTCCAACGGGATGACCCCCTACTTCAAAAATTTGCTTCCATCAAAAAAACCAGAGAACACAAAAAAATTCGCTTCCAACGAAATTACCCCAGAACACAAAAAATTCACTTCCAACAAAATCTCCTGAGGACACAAATATTCGCTTCCAAAGAAATCACCCCAGAGCACAAAAAATCCGCATCCAATGAAATCACGCTAAAGCAAAAAAAATTCACTTTCAACGAAATCACCTGAGAACAAAAAAATTCATGTCCAACGAAATTACCACAGAATAGAAAAAATTTACTTCCAACCAAATCAACCCAGAGCACAAAAAATTCCCTTCCAACAAAATCACCCGAGAACAAAAATATTGGCTTCTAAAGAAATTACCCCAGAACGGAAAAAAATTGCTTCCAATGAAATCACCCCAGAGCACAAAAAATTCCCTTCCAATAAATCACCTGAGAACAAAAATATTGGCTTCCCACAGAATTACCCCAGAACGGAAAAAATTTCCTTCCATCGAAATCACTGCAGAACACAAAAAATTCGCTTCCAACGAAATGACTCCAGAGCACAGAAAACACGCTTCCAACGAAATGACCACCTACTTCAAAAATTTGCTTCCATCGATAAAACCGGAGAACACAAAAAATTCGCTTGCAACGAAATCGTCTGAGAACACAAATATTCGCTTCCAACGAAATGACTCCAGAGCACAGAAAACACGCTTTGAACGAAATGATACCATACTTCAAAAACTTGCTTCCATTTTGAAATGACACGAGAACACAAAAAATTCGCTTCCAACGAAATTACCCCAGAACACAAAAAATTTGCTTCCAACGAAATGACCGCAGAACACAAAAAATTCGCTTCCAACGAAATTACCCCAGAATACAAAAAATTTGCTTCCATGAAATCACCCCAGAACACAAAAAATTCGCTTCCAACGAAATGACTCCAGAGCATAGAAAACACACTTCCAACCAAATGACCCCATATTTCAAAAATTTGCTTCCATCGAAATCACCTGAAAACAGAAAAAAATTTGCTTCCAACGAAATTACCCCAGAAGACAAAATATTTGCTTCCAACGAAATCTCCTGAGAACACAAATATTCGCTTCGAAAAAATCATCACAGAGGACCAAAAAATTAGCTTCCAACGAAATCACAATAGAACACAAAAAATTCCCTTTCAACGAAATCACTCAAGAACACAAAAAATTCATGTCCAAAGAAATTACCACAGAATAGAAAAAATTTGCTTTCATCGAAATCACCCCAGAACACAATAAATTCTCCTCCAACGAAATCACCCTAGAACACAATAAATTCGCTTCCAACGAAATCACCCTAGAACAGAAAAACTACCTTTAAACGAAATCACCCTAGAACACAAAAAATTCGCTCCAACGAAATGACTGCAGAGCACAGAAAACACGCTTCGAACGAATTGATACCATACTTCAAAAATTTGCTTCCATCGAAATCACCCGAGAACAAAAAAATTCGCTTCCAACGAAATTACCCCAGAACACAAAAAATTTGCTTCCCACGAAATCACCCAGAACACAAAAAATTTGCTTCCAACGAAATCACCCCAGAGCACAAAAAATTCGCTTCCATCGAAATGACTCCAAGCACAGAAAACACGCTTCCTACTAAATGACCCCAGAACACTAAAAATTCGCGGCCAAAGAAATCACCCGAGAACACAAAAAATTCGCTTCCATTGAAATGACTCCAGAGCACAGAAAACACGCTTCCAACTAAATGACCCCAGAACACTAAAAATTCGCGGCCAAATAAATGACCCCAGAATACAAAAAATTCCCTTTCAACGAAATCACCCGAGAACACAAAAAATTCACTTCCAACGAAATCACCACAGAGTACCAAAAATTCGCTTCCAACAAAATGACTCAGAATACAGAATACAGAAATACAGAATACAGAATACAGGATACAGAATACAGAAAACATGCTTCCAACGAAATCACACACTCTTTCAAAATTTGCTTCCATCGAAAAGACCGGAGAACAGAAAAAATTCTCTTCCAACGATATTACCCCAGAAGACAAAAAAATTCTTTTCCAACGAAAACTCCTGAGAACACAAATATTCGCTTCCAAAGATATCATCCCATAGCACAAAAAATTCCCTTTCAACGAAATCACCCGAGAACACAAAAATATCCCTTCCAAAGAAATCACCTGAGAGCACAAAAAATTCGCTTCCAACGAAATGACTCCAGAGCACAGAAAACAATTTACCAATGAAATGACCCGAGAACACAAAAAATTCGCTTCCAAAGAAATCACCCTAGAACATAAAAAATTGGCTTCCATTGAAATAACCACAGAAGACAAAAAATTCCCTTCCAATAAATCACCTGAGAACAATAAAATTCACGTCCAACGAAATTACCCCAGAATAGAAAAAATTTGCTTCCAACGAAATCACCCCAGAGCCCAAAAAATTCCCTTCCAATAAATCACCTGAGAACAAAAATATTGGCTTCCCACAAAATTACCCCAGAACGGAAAAAATTTCCTTCCACCGAAATCACCGCAGAACACAAAAAATTCGCTTCCAACGAAATGACTCCAGAGCACAGAAAACACGCTTCCAACGAAATCACCCCAGAACACAAAAAATTTGCTTCCAATGAAATGACTCCAGAGCACAGAAAACACGCTTTCAACGAAATCACCCCATACTTCCAAAAAATTCGCTTCCAACAAAATTGCCCCAGAACACAAAAAATTCTCTTCCAAAAAAATCAACCCTGAACACAAAATATTCGCTTCCATCGAAATCATACCAGAACACAAAAAATTCGCTTCCAAAGAAATTACTCCCGAACAGAACAAATTCGCTTCCAAGGAAATCACCCCAGAACACAAAAAATTCGCTTCCAACGAAATTACTCCAGAGCACAGAAAACATGCTTCCAACGAAATGACCCCCTACTTCAAAAATTTGCTTCCATCGAGAAAACCTGACAACACAAAAAATACACTTCCAACGAAAATACCCTAGAACACAAAAAATTCGCCTACACTGAAATCATCCCAGAACACAAAAAATTCGCTTCCAACGAAATCAACACAGAACACAAAAAATTTGCTTTCAACGAAATCAACCCAGAACACAAAAAATTCGCTTCCAACGAAATCACCCTAGAACACAAAACATTCCCTTTCAACGAAATCACCGGAGAACACGAAAAATTCGCTTCCAACGAAATGACTCCAGAGCACAGGAAACCCGCTTCAAACGAAATGATACCATATATCAAAAATTTGCTTCCATCGAAATCACCCGAGAACACAAAAAATTCGCTTCCAACGAAATTACCCCCGAACACAAAAATTCGCTTCTAACGAAATCACCCCAGGACACAAAAAATTTGCTTCCAACAAAATGACTCCAGAGCACAGAAAACACGCTTCCAACGAAATGACCCACTAATTCAAAAATTTGCTTCAATCGAAAAAAACGGAGAACACAAAAATTCTCTTACAAAGATATTACCGCAGAAGACAAAAAATTATTTTCCAACGAAATCTTTTGAGCACACAAATATACGCTTCCGATGAAATCATCCCAGAACACAAAAAATTTGCTTCCTAAGAAATCACCCTAGACCACAAAAATTCCCTTTGAACTAAATCACCTGAGAACCCAAAAATTTTGCTTCCAAAGAAATCACCCCAGAACACAAAAAATTCGCTTGCAACGAAATCTCCTGAGAACACACATATTCGCTTCCAACGAAATCACCCCAGAGCAGAAAAAATTCGCTTTCAACGAAATGACACCAGAGCACAGAAAACAGGCTTCCAACAAAATGACCCCCTACTTCAAAAATTTGCTTCCACCAAAAAAACCGGAGAACACAAAAATTCTCTTCCAACGATATTACCCCAGAAGACAAAAAATTCTTTTCCAACGAAATCTCCTCAGAACACAAATATTTGCTTCAGAAGATATCATACCACAGCACAAAAAATTTGCTTCCTAAGAAATCACACTAGAACAAGAAAATTCCCTTTCAACTAAATCACCTGAGAACACAAAAATTTTGCTTCCAAAGAAATCACCCCAGAGCACAAAAAATTTGCTTGCAACGAAATCTCCTAAGAACACACATATTCACTTCCAATGAAATCACCCCAGAGCACAAAAAATTTGCTTCCAACGAAATGACACCAGAGCACACAAAACACGCTTCCAACAAAATGACCCCCTACTTCAAAAATTTGCTTCAATCGAAAAAAACGGAGAACGCAAAAATTCTCTTCCAACGATATTACCCCAGAAGACAAAAAATTCTTTTCCAAAGAAATCTCCTGATAACACAAATATTCGCTTCCAAAGATATCATCCCAGAACACAAAAAATTTGCTTCCAATGAAATGACTCCAGAGCACAGAAAACACGCTTCCAGAGAAATGACCCCCTTCTTCAAAAATTTGCTTCGATCGAAAAAACCGGCAAACACAAAAAATTCTCTTCCAACGATATTACCCCAGAAGACAAAAAATACTTTTCCAATGAAATCTCCTGAGAACACAAATATTCGCTTCCAAAGATATCATCCCAGAAGACAAAAAATTCTTTTCCAACGAAATCTCCTGAGAACACAAATATTTGCTTCCAAAGATATCATCTCAGAGCAAAAAAATTCGCTTCCAACGAAATCACCCTAGAACACAAAAATTCCCTTTCATGGAAATCACCCGAGAACACAAAAAATTCTCTTTCAAGGAAATTACTCCAGAACAAAAAAAAATTCGCTTGCAACGAAATCTCCTGAGAACACAAATATTCGCTTCCAATGAAATCACCCCAGAGCACAAAAAATTTGCTTCCAACGAAAGGACTCCAGAGCACAGAAAACACGCTTCCAACAAAATGACCTCCTACCTCAAAAATTTGCTTCCATCGAAAAAACCAGAGAACACAAAAAATTCTCTTCCAACGATATTACCCCATAAGACAAAAAATTCTTTTCCAACGAAACCTCCTGAGAACACAGATATTCACTTCCAAAGATATCATCCCAGAGGACAAAAAATTGGCTTCCAACGAAATCACCCTAGAACACAAAAATTCTCTTTCATGAAAAACACCCGAGAACACAAAAAATTTCCTTCCAAAGAAATTATCGCAGAACACAAAAAATTCGCTTCCAACGAAATGACTCAAGAGCACAGAATACACACTTCCAACGAAATGACCCCCTACTTCAAAAATTTGCTTCCATCGAAAAAACCGGAGAACACAAAAAATTCTCTTCAAATGATATTACCCTAGAAGGCAAAAAATTCTTTTCCAACGAAATCTCCTGAGAACACAAATATTCGCTTCCAAAGATATCATCCCAGAGCACAATAAATTCGCTTCCAACAAAATTACACTAGAACACAAAAATTCCCTTTCAACGAAATCACCCGAGAACTCAAAAAATTCTCTTCCAACGATATTACCCCAAAACAGAAAAAATTCTTTTCCAACGAAATCTCCTGAGAAAACAAATATACGCTTCCTTGGATATCATCCCAGAGAACAAAAAATTTGCTTCCAACGAAATCACCCTAGAACACAAAAATTCCCTTTCAACGATATCACTCGAGAACACAAAAAATTCGCTTCCAACGAAATGACTCCAGACACAGAAAACACGGTTCCAACGAAATGACCCCGTATTTCAAAAAATTGCTTCCATCGAAAAAACCGGAGATCACAAAAAATTCTCTTCCAACTATATTACCCCAAAGACAAAAAATTCTTTTCCAACGAAATCTCCTGAGAACACAAATATTCCCTTCCATCGAAATCACCCCCAAGCACAAAAAATTTGCTTCCACCGAAATGACTCCAGAGCACAGAAAACACGCTTCCAAAGAAATGACCCCCTACTTCAAAAATTTGCTTCGATCGAAAAAACCGGAGAACACAAAAAATTCTCTTCCAACGATATTACCCCAGAAGACAAAAAATACTTTTCCAATGAAATCGCCTGAGAACACAAATATTCGCTTCCAACGAAATCACCCCAGAGCACAAAAAATTTGCTTCCAACGAAAGGACTCCAGAGCACAGAAAACACGCTTCCAACAAAATGACCTCCTACCTCAAAAATTTGCTTCCATCGAAAAAACCAGAGAACACAAAAAATTCTCTTCCAACGATATTACCCCATAAGACAAAAAATTCTTTTCCAACGAAACCTCCTGAGAACACAGATATTTGCTTCCAAAGATATCATCCCAGAGGACAAAAAATTGGCTTCCAACGAAATCACCCTAGAACACAAAAATTCTCTTTCATGGAAATCACCCGAGAATACAAAAAATTCACTTCCAATGGAATCATCCCAGAGCACAAAAAATTTGCTTCCAACGAAATGACTCCAGAGCACAGAATACACACTTCCAACGAAATGACCCCCTACTTCAAAAATTGGCTTCCATCGAAAGAACCGGAGAACACAAAAAATTCTCTTCCAATGATATTACACCAGAAGGCAAAAAATTCTTTTCCAACGAAATCTCCTGAGAACACAAATATTCACTTCCAAAGATATCATCCCAGAGCACAAAAAATTCGCTTCCAACGAAATCACCCTAGTACACAAAAATTCACTTTCAATGAAATCACCCGAGAATACAAAAAAATTCACTTCCAACGGAATCATCCCAGAGCACAAAAATTCGCTTCCAACAAAATTATCCTAGAACACAAAAATTCCCTTTCAACGAAATGACCTGAGAACACAAAAAATTCGCTTCCAACGATATTACCCCAGAAGACAAAAAATTCTTTTCCAACGAAATCTTCTGAGCACACAAATATTCGCTTCAGAAGATATCATCCCAGAGCACAAAATATTTGCTTCCTAAGAAATCACACTAGAACAAGAAAATTCCCTTTCAACTAAATCACCTGAGAACACAAAAATTTTGCTTCCAAAGAAATCACCCCAGAGCACAAAAAATTTGCTTGCAACGAAATCTCCTAAGAACACACATATTCACTTCCAACGAAATCACCCCAGAGCACAAAAAATTCGCTTCCAATGAAATGACACCAGAGCACAGAAAACACGCTTCCAACAAAATGACTCCCTACTTCAAAAAATTGCTTCAATCGAAAAAAACGGAGAACACCAAAATTCTCTTCCAACGATATTACCCCAGAAGACAAAAAATTCTTTTCCAAAGAAATCTCCTGATAACACAAATATTCGCTTCCAAAGATATCATCCCTGAGCACAAAAAAATTCGCTTCCAACACAATTACCCTAGAATACAAAAATTCCCTTTCAAAGAAATCACCCGAGAACACAAAAAATTCGCTTGCAAAAAAATCACCCCAGAGCACAAAAAATTCGCTTCCAACAAAATGAATCCAGAGCGCAGAAAACACGCTTCCAACGAAATGACCCCCTACTTCAAAAATTTGTTTCCATCGAAATCACCTGAGAACACAAAAAAATTCGCTTGCAACAAAATTACCCCACAAAAAAAATTCGCTTGCAACGAAATCTCCTGAGAACACAAATATTCGCTTCAAAGGAAATCGCCCCAGACCACAAAAAATTCGCTTCCAACGAAATGACTCCAGAGCACAGAAAACACGGTTCCAACGAAATGACCCCCTACTTCAAAAATTTGCTTCAATCGATATCACCCGAGAACACAAAAAATTCGCTTCCAACGAAACTACCCCAGAACACAAAATATTCTTTTCCAATGAAATCTGAGAACACAAATGTTCGCTTCCAACGAAATCACCCCAGAGCACAAAAAACTCGTTTCCAACGAAATGAATCCAGAGCACTGAAAACACGAATCGAACGAAATGATACCATACTTCAAAAATTTGCTTCCATCGAAATCACCCAAGAACACAAAACTTCGCTTCCAACGAAATTACCCCAAAACACAAAAAATTCGCTTCCACTGAAATCTCCTGAGAACACAAATATTCACTTCCAAAGAAAACGTCCCAGAGCACAAAAAATTCGCTTCCAACGAAATCATCCTAGACCACAAAAAATTTCCTTTCAACGAAATCACCCGAGAACACAAAAAATTCGCTTCCAAAGAAATTCCCCCATTACAAAAAAAATTTGTTTGCAACTAAATCTCCAGAGAACACAAATATTCGCTTCCAACGAAATCACCCCAGAGCACAAAAAAATTCGCTTCCAACGTAATGACTGCAGAGCACAGAAAACACGCTTCCAAAGAAATGACCCGATATTTCAAAAATTTGCTTCCATCGAAATCACCTGAGAACACAAAAAATTCGCTTCCAACGAAATGACTCCAGAGCACAGAAAACACGCTTCCAACGAAATGACCCCCTACTTCAAAAATTTGCTTCGATCGAAAAAACCGGAGAACACAAAAAATTCTCTTCGAAAGACATTACCCCAGAAGACAAAAAATTCTTTTCCAAAGAAATCTCGTGAGAAAACAAATATTTGATTCCAAAGATATCATCCCAGAGCACAAAAAAATCATTTCAACGAAATCACCCTAGAACACAAAAATTCCCTTTCAACGAAATCACCCGAGAACCCCAAAAATTCGCTTCCAACGAAATCACCCCAGAGCACAAAAAATTCACTTCGAACGAAATGACTCCAGAGCACAGAAAACATGCTTCCAACGAAATGACACCCTAATTCAAAATTTGCTTCCATCGAAAAAACCAGAGAACACAAAAAAATTCTCTTCCAACGACATTACCCCAGAAGACAAAAAATTCTTTTCCAACGAAATCTCCTGAGAACACATATATTTGCTTCCAAAGATATCATCCCAGAGGACAAAAAATTCGCTTCCAACGAAATCACCCTACAACACAAAAATTCCCTTTCAACGAAATCACCCTAAAACACAAAAAATTTGCTTCCAACGAAATGACTCCAGAGCACAGAAAACATGCTTCCAACGAAATGACACCCTACTTCAAAATTTGCTTCCATCGAAAAAACCGGAGAACACAAAAAATTCTCTTCCAATGACATTACCCCAGAACACAAAAAATTCACTTGAAAGGAAATCGCCTGAGAACACACATATTCGCTTCCAACGAAATCACCCCAGAGTGCAAAAAATTCGCTTCCAACGAAATGACTCCAGATCACAGAAAACACGCTTCCAACGAAATGACCCACTACTTCAAAAGATTGCTTCCATCAAAAAAAGTGGAGAACACAAAAAATTCTCTTCCAAAGCAATTACCCCAGAAGACAAAAAATTCTTTTCCAACGAAATCTACTGGGAACACAAATATTCGCTTCCAAAGATATCATCCCAGAGCACAAAAAATTTGCTTCCTAAGAAATTACCCTTGAACACAAAAATTCCCTTCCAACTAAATCACCTGAGAACACAAAAATTTGCTTCCAAAGAAATCACCTCGGAACACAAAAATTCGCTACCTACGAAATCCACCCAGAACACAAAAAATTTGCTTCTATCCAAATCACCCGAGAACAGAAAAAATTCACTTCAAATGAAATTACCCCAGAATACAAAAAATTTGCTTCCAAAGAAATGACTCCAATGCACAGAAAACACGCTTCCAACGAAATCACCCCATACTTCAAAAAAATTCGCTACCAAGAAAATTGCCCCAGAACACAAAAAATTCTCATCCAACGAAATCAACACAGAACAAAAAATATTCGCTTCCATCAAAATCGCCCCAGAACACAAAAAATTCGCTTCCATCGAAATCACCCCAGAACACAAAAAAATTCGCTTCCAAAGAAATTATCCCAGAACACAAAAATTGCTTCTATTGAAATCACCCCAGAACACAAAAAATTCCCTTCCAAAGTAATCACCCCAGAACACAAAAATTTTGCTTGCAACGAAATGACTCCAGAGCACATAAAATACGCTTCCAACGAAATCACCTCAAAACACAAAAAAATTCCTTCCAACGTATTTACCCCAGAACACAAAACATTCGCTTCCAACGACATCTACCCAGAACACAAGAAATTCGCGTCCACCAAAATCACCCGAGAACACAAAAAAATTCGCTTCCAATGAAATTACCCTATACTTCAAAAATTTGCTTTCATCGAAATCACCTGAAAAACAAAAAATTCGCTTCCAACTAAAATACCCCAGAACACAAGAAATTCGCTTCCAACAAAATCACCCCAAAGCACAAAAGATTCGCTTCCAACGAAATTACCACAGAACACAAAAAATTCTCTTCCAAAGAAATCACCCCATAACACAAAAAATTCGCTTCCAACGAAATGATTCCAGAGCACAGAAAACATGCTTCCAAAGAAAAGACCCCATACTTTAAAAATTTGCTTCCATCGAAATCACCCGAGAACACAAAAAATTCGCTTCCAAAGAAATCACATCAGAGCACAAAAAATTCGCTTCCAACCAAATGACTCCAGAGCACAGAAAACACGCTTCCAACGAAATGACCACATACTTCAAAAATTTGCTTCCATCGAAATCACCCCAGAACACAAAAAATTCGCTTCCAACGAAATCTCCTGAGAACACAAATATTCGCTTCCAACGAAATCACCCCAGAACACAAAAAAATTCGCTTGCAACGAAATCTTCTGAGAACACAAACATTCGCTTCCAACGAAATCACCGCAGAGCACAAAAAATTCGCTTCCAACGAAATGACTCCAGAGCACCGAAAACACACTTCCAATGAAATGACCCCCTACTTCAAAAATTTGCTTCCAACGAAAAGACCGTAGTACACAAAAAATTCTCTTTTAAAGATATTACCCCAGAAGACAAAAAAATCTTTTCCAAGCAAATCTCCTGAGAAAACCAATATTCACTTCCAAAGATATCATCCCAGATCAGAAAAAAATTGCTTCCAATTAAATCACCCTAGAACACAACAATTCCCTTTCAACGAAATCACCCGAGAACACAAAAAATTCGCTTCCAACGAAATCACCACAGAGCACAAAAAATTTGCTTCCAAAGAAATGACTCCAGGGCACAGAAAACATGATTCCAAAGAAATGACCCCATATTTCAAAAATTCGCTTCCATCGAAATCCCCAGAGAACACAAAAAATTCGCTTCCAACGAAATCACCCCAACACACAAAAAATTTACTTCCAAAGAAATCAACCCAGAACACGAAAAATTTGCTTCTATCGAAATCACCCGAGAACAGAAAAAAATTCGCTTCCAACAAAAATACCCCAGAACATAAAAAATTAGCTTCCAACTAAATCACCAGGGAACACAAATATTTGCTTCCAACGAAATCACCCAGGAACATAAAAAAATCGCTTCCAATGAAATGTCCCTATACTTCAAATATTTGCTTCCATCGAAATTACCTGAGAACACAAAAAATTCGCTTCCAACGAAATTACCCCAGAACTCAAAAAATTCGCTTGCAAAGAAATCTCCTGAGAAGACAAATATTCGCTTCCAAAGAAATCACCCCAGAGCACAAATAATTCGCTTCCAACGAAATCACCCCAAGCACAAAAAACTCGCTTTCAATGAAATGAGCCCATACTTGAAAAATTTGCTTCATCGAAATCACCTGAGAACACAAAAAAATTCGCTTCCAACGAAATTACCCCAGAACACAAAAATTCGCTTCCAAGGAAATCACCCCAGAACACAAAAATTTGCTTCCAAAGAAATGACTCCAGAGCACAGAAAACACGCTTCCAATGAAATCACCACATACTTCAGAAAAATTCACTTCCAACTAAATTGCCCCAGAACACAAAAAATTCGCTTCCAACCAAATCAACCCAGAACACAAAAAATTTGCTTCCATCGAAATCACCCGAGAACAGAAAAAATTCGCTTCTAACGACATCACCCGGGAACACAAATATTAGCTTCCAATGAAATCACCCTAAAACCAAACAATTCTTTTCCAACGAAATCTCCTGAGAACACAAATATTCGCTTCCAAAGAAATCACCCCAGAGCACCAAAAATTCGCTTCCAACGAAATTACCCTAAGGAAAAAAATTTCACTTTCAACGAAATCACCTGAGAACACAAAAAATTCATGTCCAATGAAATCAACCCAGAACACAAAAAATTCGCATGCAAAGAAATCATTCAGAACACAAAAATTTCCCTTCCAACAAAATGACTCCAAAACACAGAAAACACGCTTCCAATGAAATCACCCCAGAGCACAAAAAATTCGCTTCCAACGAAATCAACCTAGAACACAAAAAATTTGCTTCTATCCAAAACACCTGAGAACAGAAAAAATTTGCTCCCAAAGAAATTACCCCAGAATACAAAAAATTCGCTTCCATCGAAATCCCCGCAGAACACAAAAAAAATTGCTTACAAAGAAATCACCCTAGAACACAAAAAATTCGCTTCCAACAAAATCACCCCAGAACACAAAAAAATTGCTTCCAAAGAAATGACTCCAATGCACAGAAAACACGCTTCCAACGAAATCACCCCGTAATTCAAAAAAATTCGCTTTCAAAAAATTGCCCCAGAACACAAAAAATTCTCTTCCAACGAAATCAACCCAGAACACAAAATATTCGCTTCCATCAAAATCACCCCAGAACACAAAAAAATTCACTTCCAGGATATTACCCCAGAACACAAAAAATTCGCTTGCAAAGAAATGTCCTGAGAAGACAAATATTCGCTTCCAAAGAAATCACCCCAGAGCACAAAAAATTCGCTTCCAACAAAATCACCCCAAGCACAAAAAATTCGCTTTCAACGAAATGAGCCCATACTTCAAAAATTTGCTTCCATCGAAATCACCTAAGAACACAAAAAATTCGCTTCCAAAGAAATCACCCCAGAACACAAAAAATTTGATTCCAAAGAAATGACTCCAGAGCACAGAAAACACGCTTCCAATGAAATCACCCCATACTTCAAAAAAATTCGCTTCCAACTAAATTGCCCCAGAACACAAAAAATTCGCTTCCAACGAAATCAACCCAGAACACAAAAAATTTGCTTCCATCGAAATCACCCGAGAACAGAAAATATTCGTTTCTAACGAAATCACCCGGGAACACAAATATTAGCTTCCAATGAAATCACCCTAAAGCACAAAAAATTCGCTTGCAACGAAATCTTCTGAGCACACATATATTCGCTTCCACAGAAATCATTGCAGAGCACAAAAAAATTCGCTTCCAACGAAATCTCCCTACAAAACGAAAAATTCCCTTTCAACGAAATCACCCGAGAACACATAAAATTCCCTTTCAACGAAATCACCTTAGAACACAAATAATTCGCTTACAATGAAATCTCCTAAGAACACAAATATTTGCTCCAAACGAATTCACCGCAGAGGAAAAAGAATTCCCTTCCAACGAAATGACTCCAGAGCACAGAAAACATGCTTCAAAAGAAATGACCCCATACTTGAAAAATTTACTTCCATCGAAAAAAACGGAGAACACAAAAAATTTGCTTGCAATGAAATCTCCTGAGAAGAAAATATTCGCTTCCAAGGAAATCACCCCAGAGCACAAAAAATTCGCTTCCAAAGGAATCACCCTTAAACATAAAAAATTCGCTGCCAACGAAATGACTCCAGAGCACAGAAAACACGCTTCCAACAAAATGACCCCAAACTTCAAAAATTTGCTTCCATTGAAATCATCCAAGAACATAAAAAATTTGCTTCCAACGAAATTACCCCTGAACCGAAAAAATTCGCTTGCAACAAAATCATCTGAGAACACATATATTCGCTTCCAACAGAATCACACCAGAACACAAAAAATTCGATCCAACGAAATGACTCCAGAGCACAGAAAACACGCTTCCAAAAAAAGACCCCATACTTCAAAAATTTGCTTCAATCGAAATCACCCGAGAACACAAAAAATTCGCTTCCAAAGAAATCACCCCAGAGCACAAAAAATTTGCTTCCAACCAAATGACTCCAGAGCACAGAAAACACGCTTCCAACGAAATGACCACATACTTCAAAAATTTGCTTCCATCGAAATCACCCCAGAACACAAAAATTTCGCTTCCAACGAAATCTCCTGAGAACACAAATATTCGCTTCCAACGAAATCACCCCAGAACACAAAAAATTCACTTGCAACGAAATCTCCTGAGAACACAAACATTTGCTTCCAACGAAATCACCGCAGAGCACAAAAAATTCGCTTCCAACGAAATGACTCCAGAGCACCGAAAACACGCTTCCAATGAAATGACCCCCTACTTCAAAAATTTGCTTCCATCGAAAAGACCGTAGTACACAAAAAATTCTCTTTTAAAGATATTACCCCAGAAGACAAAAAAATCTTTTCCAAGCAAATCTCCTGAGAACACCAATATTCACTTCCAAAGATATCATCCCAGATCAGAAAAAAATTGCTTCCAATTAAATCACCCTAGAACACAACAATTCCCTTTCAACGAAATCACCCGAGAACACAAAAAATTCGCTTCCAACGAAATCACCACAGAGCACAAAAAATTTGCTTCCAAAGAAATGACTCCAGGGCACAGAAAACATGATTCCAAAGAAATGACCCCATATTTCAAAAATTCGCTTCCATCGAAATCCCCAGAGAACACAAAAAATTCGCTTCCAACGAAATCACCCCAACACACAAAAAATTTACTTCCAAAGAAATCAACCCAGAACACGAAAAATTTGCTTCTATCGAAATCACCCGAGAACAGAAAAAAATTCGCTTCCAACAAAAATACCCCAGAACATAAAAAATTAGCTTCCAACTAAATCACCAGGGAACACAAATATTTGCTTCCAACGAAATCACCCAGGAACATAAAAAAATCGCTTCCAATGAAATGTCCCTATACTTCAAATATTTGCTTCCATCGAAATTACCTGAGAACACAAAAAATTCGCTTCCAACGAAATTACCCCAGAACTCAAAAAATTCGCTTGCAAAGAAATCTCCTGAGAAGACAAATATTCGCTTCCAAAGAAATCACCCCAGAGCACAAATAATTCGCTTCCAACGAAATCACCCCAAGCACAAAAAACTCGCTTTCAATGAAATGAGCCCATACTTGAAAAATTTGCTTCATCGAAATCACCTGAGAACACAAAAAAATTCGCTTCCAACGAAATTACCCCAGAACACAAAAATTCGCTTCCAAGGAAATCACCCCAGAACACAAAAATTTGCTTCCAAAGAAATGACTCCAGAGCACAGAAAACACGCTTCCAATGAAATCACCACATACTTCAGAAAAATTCACTTCCAACTAAATTGCCCCAGAACACAAAAAATTCGCTTCCAACCAAATCAACCCAGAACACAAAAAATTTGCTTCCATCGAAATCACCCGAGAACAGAAAAAATTCGCTTCTAACGACATCACCCGGGAACACAAATATTAGCTTCCAATGAAATCACCCTAAAACCAAACAATTCTTTTCCAACGAAATCTCCTGAGAACACAAATATTCGCTTCCAAAGAAATCACCCCAGAGCACCAAAAATTCGCTTCCAACGAAATTACCCTAAGGAAAAAAATTTCACTTTCAACGAAATCACCTGAGAACACAAAAAATTCATGTCCAATGAAATCAACCCAGAACACAAAAAATTCGCATGCAAAGAAATCATTCAGAACACAAAAATTTCCCTTCCAACAAAATGACTCCAAAACACAGAAAACACGCTTCCAATGAAATCACCCCAGAGCACAAAAAATTCGCTTCCAACGAAATCAACCTAGAACACAAAAAATTTGCTTCTATCCAAAACACCTGAGAACAGAAAAAATTTGCTCCCAAAGAAATTACCCCAGAATACAAAAAATTCGCTTCCATCGAAATCCCCGCAGAACACAAAAAAAATTGCTTCCAAAGAAATCACCCTAGAACACAAAAAATTCGCTTCCAACAAAATCACCCCAGAACACAAAAAAATTGCTTCCAAAGAAATGACTCCAATGCACAGAAAACACGCTTCCAACGAAATCACCCCGTAATTCAAAAAAATTCGCTTTCAAAAAATTGCCCCAGAACACAAAAAATTCTCTTCCAACGAAATCAACCCAGAACACAAAATATTCGCTTCCATCAAAATCACCCCAGAACACAAAAAAATTCACTTCCAGGATATTACCCCAGAACACAAAAAATTCGCTTGCAAAGAAATGTCCTGAGAAGACAAATATTCGCTTCCAAAGAAATCACCCCAGAGCACAAAAAATTCGCTTCCAACAAAATCACCCCAAGCACAAAAAATTCGCTTTCAACGAAATGAGCCCATACTTCAAAAATTTGCTTCCATCGAAATCACCTAAGAACACAAAAAATTCGCTTCCAAAGAAATCACCCCAGAACACAAAAAATTTGATTCCAAAGAAATGACTCCAGAGCACAGAAAACACGCTTCCAATGAAATCACCCCATACTTCAAAAAAATTCGCTTCCAACTAAATTGCCCCAGAACACAAAAAATTCGCTTCCAACGAAATCAACCCAGAACACAAAAAATTTGCTTCCATCGAAATCACCCGAGAACAGAAAATATTCGTTTCTAACGAAATCACCCGGGAACACAAATATTAGCTTCCAATGAAATCACCCTAAAGCACAAAAAATTCGCTTGCAACGAAATCTTCTGAGCACACATATATTCGCTTCCACAGAAATCATTGCAGAGCACAAAAAAATTCGCTTCCAACGAAATCTCCCTACAAAACGAAAAATTCCCTTTCAACGAAATCACCCGAGAACACATAAAATTCCCTTTCAACGAAATCACCTTAGAACACAAATAATTCGCTTACAATGAAATCTCCTAAGAACACAAATATTTGCTCCAAACGAATTCACCGCAGAGGAAAAAGAATTCCCTTCCAACGAAATGACTCCAGAGCACAGAAAACATGCTTCAAAAGAAATGACCCCATACTTGAAAAATTTACTTCCATCGAAAAAAACGGAGAACACAAAAAATTTGCTTGCAATGAAATCTCCTGAGAAGAAAATATTCGCTTCCAAGGAAATCACCCCAGAGCACAAAAAATTCGCTTCCAAAGGAATCACCCTTAAACATAAAAAATTCGCTGCCAACGAAATGACTCCAGAGCACAGAAAACACGCTTCCAACAAAATGACCCCAAACTTCAAAAATTTGCTTCCATTGAAATCATCCAAGAACATAAAAAATTTGCTTCCAACGAAATTACCCCTGAACCGAAAAAATTCGCTTGCAACAAAATCATCTGAGAACACATATATTCGCTTCCAACAGAATCACACCAGAACACAAAAAATTCGATCCAACGAAATGACTCCAGAGCACAGAAAACACGCTTCCAAAAAAAGACCCCATACTTCAAAAATTTGCTTCAATCGAAATCACCCGAGAACACAAAAAATTCGCTTCCAAAGAAATCACCCCAGAGCACAAAAAATTTGCTTCCAACCAAATGACTCCAGAGCACAGAAAACACGCTTCCAACGAAATGACCACATACTTCAAAAATTTGCTTCCATCGAAATCACCCCAGAACACAAAAATTTCGCTTCCAACGAAATCTCCTGAGAACACAAATATTCGCTTCCAACGAAATCACCCCAGAACACAAAAAATTCACTTGCAACGAAATCTCCTGAGAACACAAACATTTGCTTCCAACGAAATCACCGCAGAGCACAAAAAATTCGCTTCCAACGAAATGACTCCAGAGCACCGAAAACACGCTTCCAATGAAATGACCCCCTACTTCAAAAATTTGCTTCCATCGAAAAGACCGTAGTACACAAAAAATTCTCTTTTAAAGATATTACCCCAGAAGACAAAAAAATCTTTTCCAAGCAAATCTCCTGAGAACACCAATATTCACTTCCAAAGATATCATCCCAGATCAGAAAAAAATTGCTTCCAATTAAATCACCCTAGAACACAAAAATTCCCTTTCAACGAAATCACCCGAGAACACAAAAAATTCGCTTCCAACGAAATCACCACAGAGCACAAAAAATTCGCTTCCAAAGAAATGACTCCAGGGCACAGAAAACATGATTCCAAAGAAATGACCCCATATTTCAAAAATTCGCTTCCATCGAAATCCCCAGAGAACACAAAAAATTCGCTTCCAACGAAATCACCCCAACACACTAAAAATTTACTTCCAAAGAAATCAACCCAGAACATGAAATATTTGCTTCTATCGAAATCACCCGAGAACAGAAAAAAAATTCGCTTCCAACAAAAATACCCCAGAACATAAAAAATTAGCTTCCAACAAAATCACCAGGGAACACAAATATTTGCTTCCAACGAAATCACCCAGGAACATAAAAAATTCGCTTCCATCGAAATCACCCGAGAACACAAAAAAATTCGCTTCCAACGAAATTACCCCAGAACACAAGAAATTCGATTCCAATGAAATCACCCCAAAGGACAAAAAATTCGCTTCCAACGAAATGTCCCTATACTTCAAAAATTTGCTTCCATCGAAATTACCTGAGAAGACAAAAAATTCGCTTCCAACGAAATTACCCCAGAACACAAAAAATTCGCTTGCAAAGAAATCTCCTGAGAAGACAAATATTCGCTTCCAAAGAAATCACCCCAGAGCACAAAAAATTCGCTTCCAACGAAATCACCCCAAGCACAAAAAATTCGTTTTCAACGAAATGAGTCCATACTTGAAAAATTTGCTTCCATCGAAAGAACCGGAGAAAACAAAAATTTGATTCCAACGAAATTACCCGAGAACACAAAATTTCGCTTGCAACTAAATCTCCTGAGAACACAAATATTCGCTTCCAAAGAAAACATCCCAGAGCACAAAAAATTCGCTTCCAACGAAATCACCCTAGAACACAAAAAATTCCCTTTCAACTAAATCTCCCAAGAACACAAAATATTTGCTTCCAACGAAATCACCACAGAGCACAAAAAATTCGCTTCCAACGAAATGACTCGAGAGCACAGAAAAAACGCTTCCAATGAAATGACCCCAGAACACAAAAAATTCGCCTCCAACGAAATCACCCTAGAACATAAAAAATTCACTTCCATCGAAATCACCACAGAAGACCAAAAAATCGCTTCTAACCAAATCACCGCAGAGCACAAAAAATTCGCTTGGAATGAAATCACCCTAGAACATAAAAAATTCCCTTTCAACGAAATGACCCGAGAACACAAAAAAATTCACGTCCAACGAAATTACCACAGAACAGAAAAAACTTGCTCCCATTGAAATCACCCCAGAACACAAAAAATTCGCTTCCAACGAAATCACGCTAGAACACAAAAAAAATTAGCTTTTAAGGAAATCACCTGAGAAAACAAAAGATTCGCTTCCAAAGAAATCACACCAGAGCACAAAAAATTCGGTTCCAACGAACTGATGCCAGAGCACAGAAAACACGTTTCGAACGAAATGATACCATACTTCAAAAATTTGCTTCCATCGAAATCACCCGAGAATACAAAATATTCTCTTCCAACGAAATTACCCCAGAACACAAAAAAATTCGCTTCCAAAGAAATACCCCAGAACACAAAAAATTCACTTCCAACGAAATCACCCCAGAAGACAAAAAATTTGGTTCCAATGAAATGACTGCAGAGCACATAAAACACGCTTCCAATGAAAGGACCCCAGAAGACAAAAAAATTCACTTCCAAAGAAATCACCATAGAACATAAAAAATTCGCTTTCAACGAAATCACCCGAGAACACAAAAAATTCGCTTCCAACGAAATTACCCCAGAACACAAAAAATTTGCTTGCAACGAAATCTCCTGAGAACACAAATATTCGCTTCAAACGAAATCACCGCGGAGCACAAAAAATTCGCTTCCAATGAAATGAATCCAGAGCACAGAAAACATGCTTCCAACGAAATGACCCCCTACTTCAAGAATTTGCATCCATCGAAAAAACCCGAGAACACAAAAAATTCGCTTCCAACCATATTACCCCAGAAGAAAAATATTCTTTTCCAACGAAATCTCCTGAGAACACAAATATTCTCTTCCAAAGATATCATCCCAGAGCACAAAATTTCGCTCCCAACGAAATCACCCTAGAACAAAAAAAAATCCCTTCCAAAGAAATCACCCCAGAGCACAAAAATTCGCTTCCAAGAAAATCACACCAAGCACAAAAAATTTGCTTTCAACGAAATGAGCCCATACTTCAAAAATTTGCTTCCATCGAAATCACCTAAGAACACAAAAAATTCGCTTCCAACGAAATCACCCCAGAACACAAAAAATTTGATTCCAAAGAAATGACTCCAGAGCACAGAAAACACGCTTCCAATGAAATCACCCCATACTTCAAAAAAATTCGCTTTCAACTAAATTGCCCCAGAACACAAAAAAATTTGCTTCCAAGGAAATCAACCCAGAACACAAAAAATTTGCTTCCATCGAAATCACCCGAGAACAGAAAAAATTCGTTTCTAACGAAATCACCCGGGAACACAAATATTAGCTTCCAATGAAATCACACTAAAGCACAAAAAATTCGCTTCCAACGAAATCTCCTGAGAACACAAATATTCGCTTCCAAAGAAATCAACCCAGAGCAACAAAAAATTCGCTTCCAACGAATTTACCCAAGGCAAAAAAAAAAAATTCACTTTCAACGAAATCACCTGAGAACACAAAAAATTCGCGTCAAACAAAATCAACCCAGAACACAAAAAATTCGCATCCATAGAAATCACACAGAACATAAAAATTTCCCTTCCAACGAAATGACTCCAAAACACAGAAAACACGCTTCCAATGAAATCACCCAAGAGCACAAAAAATTCGCTTCCAACAAAATCAACCCAGAACACAAAAAATGTGCTTCTATCCAAATCACCCGAGAACAGAAAAAATTCGCTTCCAAAGAAATTACCCCAGAATAGATAAATTTACTTCCACCCAAATCAAGCCAGAGCACAAAAAATTCCCTTCCAAAAAAATCACCCGAGAACACAAATATTGGCTTCCAACGAAATTACCCCAGAACGGAAAATTTTTACTTCCATCGAAATCACCCAGAACACAAAAAAAATTTGCTTCCAACGAAATTCCCGCAGAGCACAAAAAATTGCTTCCAAAGAAATCACCCTAGAACACAAAAAATTCGCTTCCAACGAAATTACCCTAGAACATAAAAAATTCGCTTCCATCGAAATCACCACAGAAGACAAAAAATTCACTTCCAACCAAATCACCCCAGAGCTCAAAAAATTCGCTTTTACGAAATGACCCTAGAACATAAAAAATTCGCTTTCAACGAAATCACCCGAGAACAGAAAAAATTCTCTTCCAAAGAAATCACCGCAGAGCCCAAAAAATTCGCTGCCAACGAAATGACTCCAGAGTATAGAAAACACGCTTCCAACGAAATGATCCCATACTTCAAAAATTTGCTTCCATCGAATTCACCCAAGAACACCAAAAATTCTCTTCAAACGAAATTACCCAAGAACACAAAAAATTCGCTTCCAAAGACATGAACCCATAACACAAAAAATTTGCTTACATCGAAATCACCCGAGAACAGAAAACATTCGCTTCCAAAGAAATTACGCCAGACCACCAAAAATTCGCATCCAAAGAAATCACACAAGAACAAAAATATTAGCTTCCAACGAAATCACGCTACAACATAAAAAAATCGCTTTTATCGAAATCACCCGAGAACACAAAAAAATTCGCTTCCAACGATATTACTCCAGAACAGAAGAAATTCCCTTCCAACGAAATGGCTCCAGAGTACAGAAAACACGCTTCCAATGAAATGACCCCCTACTTCAAAAATTTGCTTCCATCGAAAAAACCAGAGAACACAAAAAATTCGCTTCCAACGAAATCACCCTAGAACACAAAAAATTCGCTTCCAATAAAATCACCCCAGAACACAAAAAATTCGCATCCAAAGAAATCACCACAGAGCACAAAAAATTCGCTTTCAACGAAATCACCCTAAAGCAAAAAAAAAATTTACTTTCAACGAAATCACCCGAGAACACAAAAAATTCGCATACAACGAAATTACCCGAGAATTGAAAAAATATACTTCCAACCAAATCAACCTAGAGCACAAAAAATTCCCTTCCAACAAAATCACCCGAGAACACAAATATTGGCTTCGCACGAAATTACCCCAGAATGGAAAAAGTTTGCTTCCATCGAAATCACCCCAGAACACAAAAAAATCGCTTCCAACGACATCACCCCAACACACAAAAAATTTACTTCCAAAGAAATCAACCCAGAACACGAAAAATTTGCTTCTATCGAAATCACCCGAGAACAGAAAAAAATTCGCTTCTAACAAAAATACCCCAGAACATAAAAAATTAGCTTCCAATGAAAGCACCAGTGAACACAAATATTTGCTTCCAACGAAATCACCCAGGAACATAAAAAATTCGCTTCCAACGAAATGTCCCTATACTTCAAAAATTTGCTTCCATCGAAATTACCTGAGAACACAAAAAATTCGCTTCCAACGAAATCACCCCAGAACACAAAAAAATTGCTTCCAAAGAAATGACTCCAATGCACAGAAAACACGCTTCAAACGAAATCACCCCGTAATTCAAAAAAATTCGCTTTCAAAAAATTGCCCCAGAACACAAAAAATTCTCTTCCAACGAAATCAACCCAGAACACAAAATATTCGCTTCCATCAAAATCACCCCAGAACACAAAAAATTCACTTCCACGAAATTACCCCAGAACACAAAAAATTCGCTTGCAAAGAAATGTCCTGAGAAGACAAATATTCGCTTCCAAAGAAATCAACCCAGAGCACAAAAAAATCGCTTCCAACAAAATCACCCCAAGCACAAAAAATTCGCTTTCAACGAAATGAGCCCATACTTCAAAAATTTGCTTCCATCGAAATCACCTAAGAACACAAAAAATTCGCTTCCAAAGAAATCACCCCAGAACACAAAAAATTTGATTCCAAAGAAATGACTCCAGAGCACAGAAAACACGCTTCCAATGAAATCACCCCATACTTCAAAAAAATTCGCTTACAACTAAATTGCCCCAGAACACAAAAAATTCGCTTCCAATGAAATCAACCCAGAACACAAAAAATTTGCTTCCATCGAAATCACCCGAGAACAGAAAAAATTCGTTTCTAACGAAATCACCCGGGAACACAAATATTAGCTTCCAATAAAATCACCCTAAAGCACAAAAAATTTGCTTCCAACGAAATCTCCTGAGAACACAAATATTCGCTTCCAAAGAAATCAAACCAGAAAACACGCTTCCAACGAAATCACCCCGTAATTCAAAAAAATTCGCTTCCAAAAATATCATCCCAGAGCACAAAATATTCGCTTCCAACGAAATTACCCTAGAACGCAAAAAAAACCTTTCAACGAAATCACGCGAGAACACAAAAAATTCGCTTCCAACGAAATCACCCCAGAGCACAAAAAATTCGCTTCCAACGAAGTGACTCCAGAGCACAGAAAACACGCTTCCAACGAAATGACCCCGTATTTCAAAAATATGCTTCCATCGAAAAAACCGGAGAACACAAAAAATTCTCTTCCAACGATATTACCCAAGAAGACAAAAAATTCGATTCCAATTAAATCACCTGGGAACACAAATATTCGCTTTCAACGAAATCAGCAGAGAACACAAAAAATTTGCTTCCATAGAAATCACCCCAGAGCACAAAAAATTGGCTTTCAAGAAATGACTCCAGAGCAATGAAAACACGCTTCCAACGAAATGACCCCCTACTTCAAAAATTTGCTTCAATTGAAAAAACCAGAGAACACAAAAAATTCGCTTCCAACAAAATCACCCCAGAGCACAAATAATTTGATTCCAAAGAAATGACTCCAGAGCACAGAAAACACGCTTCCAACTGAAGCCCTCCTGAGCACAAAAAATTTGCTTCCAACAAAATCACCCTAGAACATAAAAAATTCGCTTTCAACGAAATCACCCGAGAACACAAAAAATTCGCTTCCAAAGAAATGACTCCAGAGCACAGAAAACACGCTTCCAATGAAATGACCCCAGAAAACAAAAATTTCACTTCCAACGAAATCACCCTAGAACATCAAAAATTCGCTTCCATGGAAATCACCACAAAACACAAAAATTCACATCCAACAAAAAGACTACAGAGCACAGAAAACACACTTCCAACGAAATGACACCCTACTTGAAAAATTTTCTTCCATCGGAAAAACCAGCGAACACAAAAAATTAGTTTCCAATGAAATTACCCCAAAAGACAAAAAATTAGCTTGCAACGAAATCTCCTGAGAACACAAATATTTGCTTCCGACCAAATCAAGCAAAAACACAAATATTCGCTTCCAACGAAATCACCGATGAACACAAAAAATTCGCATCCAACGAAATTACCCCTGAATAGAAAAATATTACTTCCAACCAAATCAACCCAGAGCACAAAAAATTCCCTTTCAACAAAATCACCCAGGAACACAAATATTGGCTTCCAACGAAATTACCCCAGAACTGAAAAAATTTGCTTCCATCGAAATCACCCGAGAACACAAAAAATTCGCTTCCAACGAACTCATCCTAGAACACAAAAAATTCGCATCCAATGAAATGACTCCAGAGCACAGAAAGCACGCTTCCAATGAAATGACCCCAGAAAACAAAAATTTCGCTTCCATCGAAATCACCGCAAAACACAAAAATTCACATCCAATAAAAAGACTCCAGAGCACAGAAAACACGCTTTCAACGAAATGACCCCCTATTTCAAAAATTTGCTTCATTCGAAAAAACCGGAGACACAAAGAATTCGCCTCCAATGAAATCACCCCAGAACACAAAAAATTTGCTTCCAAAAAATTACTCTAGAGAACAGAAAACACCCTACCAACGAAAGAACCCCATAATTCAAAAAAATTCGCTTCCAACAAAATCACCCCAGACCAAAATCTTTTTCTTTCAACGAAATCACCCCAGAGCACAAAAAATTCGATTACAACAAAATTACCCCAGAACACAAGAAATACTCTTCCAACAAAATCGCCCCAGAGCACAAAAAATTCGTTTCCAACGATATCACCCTGGAACACAAAAAATTGGCTTTCAACAAAATCACCCGAGAACACAAAAAATTTGCTTCCAATGAAATTACCCCAGAACCCCAAAAATTCGCTTCCAACGAAATCACCCCAGAGCACAAAAAATTTGCTTCCAACGAAATGACTCCATAGCTAGAAAACACGCTTCGAACGAAATGACCCCCTACTTCAAACATTTGCTTCCATCGAA
The DNA here is from genome assembly GCF_030254825.1 of Meriones unguiculatus. NCBI lineage: Eukaryota > Metazoa > Chordata > Mammalia > Rodentia > Muridae > Meriones > Meriones unguiculatus. The sequence continues at coordinate 81,178,638 of NC_083353.1, read as the reverse complement.
ATCACCCGAGAACACAAAAAATTCGCTTCCAACGAAATCACCCCAGAACATAAAACATTCGCTTCCAACGAAATGACTCCTGAGCACAGAAAACATGCTTCTAACGAAATCACCCCATACTTAAAAATATTCTTGTCCAACGAAATTATCCCAGAGCAGAAAACATTTGCTTCCAACGAAATCACCCCAAAGCACAAAAAATTTGCTTCCATCGAAATCACCCGAGAACACAAAAAATTCGCTTCCAACGAACTCATCCTAGAACACAAAAAATTCGCATCCAATGAAATGACTCCAGAGCACAGAAAGCACGCTTCCAATGAAATGACCCCAGAAAACAAAAATTTCGCTTCCATCGAAATCACTGCAAAACACAAAAATTCACATCCAATAAAAAGACTCCAGAGCACAGAAAACACGCTTTCAACGAAATGACCCCCTATTTCAAAAATTTGCTTCATTCGAAAAAACCGGAGACACAAAGAATTCGCCTCCAATGAAATCACCCCAGAACACAAAAAATTTGCTTCCAAAAAATTACTCTAGAGAACAGAAAACACCCTACCAACGAAAGAACCCCATAATTCAAAAAAATTCGCTTCCAACAAAATCACCCCAGACCAAAATCTTTTTCTTTCAACGAAATCACCCCAGAGCACAAAAAATTCGATTACAACAAAATTACCCCAGAACACAAGAAATACTCTTCCAACAAAATCGCCCCAGAGCACAAAAAATTCGTTTCCAACGATATCACCCTGGAACACAAAAAATTGGCTTTCAACAAAATCACCCGAGAACACAAAAAATTTGCTTCCAATGAAATTACCCCAGAACCCCAAAAATTCGCTTCCAACGAAATCACCCCAGAGCACAAAAAATTCGCTTCCAACGAAATGACTCCATAGCTAGAAAACACGCTTCGAACGAAATGACCCCCTACTTCAAACATTTGCTTCCATCGAAATCACCCGAGAACACAAAAAATTCGCTTCCAACGAAATCACCCCAGAACATAAAACATTCGCTTCCAACGAAATGACTCCTGAGCACAGAAAACATGCTTCTAACGAAATCACCCCATACTTAAAAATATTCTTGTCCAACGAAATTATCCCAGAGCAGAAAACATTTGCTTCCAACGAAATCACCCCAAAGCACAAAAAATTCGCTTCCAACGAAATCACCCTAAAGCACAAAAAATTCGATATCAACGAAATCATCCTAGAACACAAAAAATTCCCTTTCAACGAAATTACCCCAGGAGAGAAAAAATTTGCTTCTATCGTAGTCACCACAGAGCACAAAATATTCATTCCCAATGTAATCACACCAGAACACAAAAAATTAGCTTCCAACGAAATTACCCCTGAAGAGAAAAAATTCGCTTCAAACAAAATCACCAGAGAGCACAAAAAATTCGCTTCCAACTAAATACCCAAGAACACAAAAAATTCGCTTCCAACGATATTACCCCAGAAGAAAAAAAAATTCGCTTCCAACGAAATCTCCTGGGAACACAAATATTCGCTTCCAAAGAAATCACCCTTAGCACAAAAAATTTGCTTCCAACGAAATCACCCTAGAACACAAAAAATTCTCTTTCAACGAAAACACCCGAGAACAAAAAAAATTCGCTTCCAACGAAATCACCACAGAGCACAAAAAATTAGCTTCCAACGAAATGACTCCAGAGCACAGAATACACGCTTCCAAAGAAATGACCCCAGAACACAAAAAATTCACTGCCAACAAAATCACCTCGAACACAAAAAATTCGCTTTCAATGAAATCACCCGAGAAAAAAATATTCACTTCCAACGTAATCACCACAGAGCACAAAAAATTCGCTTCCCGTAAAATTACCCTATAACATAAAAAATTCGCTTCAATCGAAATCACCAGAGAAGACAAAATATGCGCTTCCAACCAAATACCCCAGAGCGCAAAAAAAATTGCTTACAACGAAATCACCCTGGAACATAAAAAATTCGCTTTCAACAAAATGAACAGGGGATACAAAAAATTCGCTTCCAACGAAATCACCCCAGAGCACAAAAAATTCTCTTCCAACGAAATGACCCCCTACGTCAAAAATTTTCTTCCAGCGAAAAACAATAGAACACAAAAAATTCGCTTCCAACGAAATTACCCAAGAAAACAAAAAATTCGCTTGCAACCAAATCTTCGGAGAACTCAAATATTTGCTTCCAAAGAAATCACACTAGAGGACAAAAAATTCGCTTACAACGAAGTGACTCCAGAGCACAGAAAACACGCTTGCAAAGAAATGACCCCATACTTCAAAAATTTGTTTCCATCGAAATCAACCGAAAACATAAAAATTCGCTTCCAACAAAATCACCCGAAAACATAAAAAATTCGTTTCCAAAGAAATGACCTCAGACTTCAAAAATTTTCTTCCATCGAAAAGACCAGAGAACACATAAAATTCGCTTCCAACGAAATTACCCCTGAACACAAAAAATTCACTTCTAAAGAAATCTCTTGAGAATACAAATATTGGCTTCCAAAGAAATCATCCCAGAGCACAAAAAATTTGCTTCCAAAGAAATCACCCCAGAGTACAAAAATTCCCTTCCAACAAAATCACCCGAGAACACAAATATTGGCTTCCATTGAAATCACCCCAGAACACAAAAATTTCTCTTCCAACGAAATGACTCCAGAGCACAGAAAACACGCTTGCAACGAAATGACCCCCTGCTTCAAAAATTTGCTTCCATCAAAAAAACCGGAGAACACAAAAAATTCTCTTCCAACGATATTACCCCAGAAGACAAAAAATTCTTTTCCAATGAAATCTCCTGAGAACACAAATATTCGCTTCCAATGAAATCATCCCAGAGCACAAAAAAATTCGCTTCCAACGAAATCACCCGATAACACAGAAAATTCACGTCCAACGAAATTATCACAGAACAGAAAAAATTTGCTTCCATCGAAATCACCCCAGAATACAAAAAATTTGCTTCCAACGAAATCACGCTTGAACACAAAAAATTAGCTTTTTCAACGAAATCACCCGAGAACACAAAAAATTCACTTCTAATGAAATCACCCCAGAGCACAAAAAATTCCCTTCCAACGAAATGACTCCAGAGCACAGAAAACACGATTCCAACGAAATGACCCCCTATTTCAAAAATTTGCTTCCATCGAAAAACCCGGAGAACACAAAAAAATTTGCTTCCAACGAAATAACCTCAGAATACAAAAAAATTTGCTTGCAACGAAATATTCTGAGAACACAAATATTCGCTTCCAACGAAAACACCCCAGAACACAAAAAATTTGCTTCTAACGAAATCACCCTAGAACACAAAAATTCCCTTTCAACGAAATCACCCGATAACACAAAAAATTCATGTCCAACGAAATTATCACAGAACAGAAAAAATTTGCTTCCATCGAAATCACCCCACAATACAAAAAATTCGCCTCCAACGAAATCACGCTAGAACACAAAAAATTAGCTTTTTCAACGAAATCACCCGAGAACACAAAAAATTCGCTTCCAATGAAATCACCCCAGAGCACAAAAAATTCCCTCAGAAAACTCGCACAGAAAACTCGCTTGCAATGAAATGACCCCCTACTTCAAAAATTTGCTTCCATCAAAAAAACCGGAGAACACAAAAAATTCTATTCCAACGATATTACCCCCAGAAGACCAAAAATTCTTTTCAAACGAAATCTCCTAGGAACACAAATATTCGCTTCCAATGAAATCATCCCAGAGCACAAAAAAACTCGCTTCCAAAGAAATCACCCTAGAATATAAAAAATTCGCTTTCAACGATATCACCTGAGAACACAAAAAATTCGCTTCCAAAGAAATTACCCCAAAACACAAAAAATTCGCTTGCAACGAAATCTTCTGAGAACACATATATTCGCTTCCAACGAAATTACCCCAGAACACAAAAAATTCGCTTCCAATGAAATGACTCCAGAGCACAGAAAACACGCTTCCAACGAGATGACCCCTTATTTCAATAATTTGCTTCCATTGAAAAAACCGGAGAACACAACAAATTCGCTTCCAGCGAAATTACCCCAGAACACAAAAATAGGCTTCCAACGAAATGACTCCAGAGCACAGAAAACAAGCTTCCAACGAAATAATCCCATACTTCAAAAACTTGCTTCCATTGAAATCTCCCGAGAACACAAAAAATTCGCTTCCAACGAAATTACCTCAGAAGACAAAAATTTCTTTTCCAACGAAATCTCCTGAGAACACAAATATTCGTTTCCAATGAATTCACCCCAGAGCACAAAAAATTCGTTTCCAACGAAATGACTCCAGGGCACAGAAAACACACTTCCAACGAAATTACCCCCTACTTCAAAAATTGGTTTCCATCGAAATCACCTGAGAACACAAAAAATTCGCTTCTAACGAAATCACCCTAGAACACAAAAATTCCCTTTCAACGAAATCACCCGATAACACAAAAAATTCATGTCCAACGAAATTATCACAGAACAGAAAAAATTTGCTTCCATCGAAATCACCCCACAATACAAAAAATTCGCCTCCAACGAAATCACGCTAGAACACAAAAAATTAGCTTTTTCAACGAAATCACCCGAGAACACAAAAAATTCGCTTCCAATGAAATCACCCCAGAGCACAAAAAATTCCCTCAGAAAACTCGCACAGAAAACTCGCTTGCAATGAAATGACCCCCTACTTCAAAAATTTGCTTCCATCAAAAAAACCGGAGAACACAAAAAATTCTATTCCAACGATATTACCCCCAGAAGACCAAAAATTCTTTTCAAACGAAATCTCCTAGGAACACAAATATTCGCTTCCAATGAAATCATCCCAGAGCACAAAAAAACTCGCTTCCAAAGAAATCACCCTAGAATATAAAAAATTCGCTTTCAACGATATCACCTGAGAACACAAAAAATTCGCTTCCAAAGAAATTACCCCAAAACACAAAAAATTCGCTTGCAACGAAATCTTCTGAGAACACATATATTCGCTTCCAACGAAATTACCCCAGAACACAAAAAATTCGCTTCCAATGAAATGACTCCAGAGCACAGAAAACACGCTTCCAACGAGATGACCCCTTATTTCAATAATTTGCTTCCATTGAAAAAACCGGAGAACACAACAAATTCGCTTCCAGCGAAATTACCCCAGAACACAAAAATAGGCTTCCAACGAAATGACTCCAGAGCACAGAAAACAAGCTTCCAACGAAATAATCCCATACTTCAAAAACTTGCTTCCATTGAAATCTCCCGAGAACACAAAAAATTCGCTTCCAACGAAATTACCTCAGAAGACAAAAATTTCTTTTCCAACGAAATCTCCTGAGAACACAAATATTCGTTTCCAATGAATTCACCCCAGAGCACAAAAAATTCGTTTCCAACGAAATGACTCCAGGGCACAGAAAACACACTTCCAACGAAATTACCCCCTACTTCAAAAATTGGTTTCCATCGAAATCACCTGAGAACACAAAAAATTCGCTTCCAACGAAATCACCCCAGAACACAAATATTCGCTTCCAGCGAAATCACACCAAAGCACAAAAAATTCGTATCCAACGAAATGACTCCAGAGGACAGAAATCACGCTTAAAACGAAATGACCCCATACTTCAAAAATTTGCTTCCATCAAAATCACCCCAGAACACAAAAAATCGCTTCCAACGAAATCTCCTGGGAACACAAATATTCGCTTCCAAAGAAATCATTCTAGAGCACAAAAAATTCCCTTCCAACGAAATCACCCCAGAACACAAAAAATTCATGTCCAATGAAATTACCACAGAAAAGAAAAAATTTGCTTCCATCGACATCAAGCCAGAACAGAAAAAATTCTCTTCAAACGAAATCACGCTAGAACACAAAAAATTAGCTTTCAATGAAATCACCCCAGACCACAAAAAATTCCCTTCCAACGAAATGAATCCAGAGTACATAAAACACGATTCCAACGAAATGACCCTCTACTGAAAAAAATTTGCTTCCATCGAAAAATCGGAGAACATAAAAAATTCGCTTCCACCGAAATTACCCCAGAACACAAAAAATTCTCTTGCAACGAAATTTTCTGAGAACACAAATCTTCGCTTCCAACGAAATCACCCCAGAACAAAAAAATTCGCTTCCAACGAAATGACTCCAAAGCACAGAAAACACGCTTCCAACAAAATGACCCCCTACTTCAAAAATTCGCTTCCATCGAAAAAACCGGAGAACACAAAAATACGCTTCCAACGAAATTACCCCAGAACACAAAAAAATTGCTTGGAAGGAAATCTCCTGAGAACACAAATATTCGCTTCCAAAGAAATCACCCCAGAGCACAAAAAATTCGCTTGCAACGCAATCTTCTGAGAACACATATATTCGCTTCCAACGAAATCACACCAGAACACAAAAAATTCGCTTCCAATGAAATACTCCAGAGCACAGAAAACACGCTTCCAACGAAACGACCCCCTAATTCAAAAATTTGCCCTCATCGAAAAAACCGGAGAACATAAAAAATTCGCTTCCAAAGAAATGACTCCAGAGCACACAAAACACGCTTCCAATGAAATGAGCACAGAACACAAAAAATTCACTTCCAACGAAATCACCCTAGAACATAAAAAATTCGCTTCCATCGAAATCACTGCAAAACACAAAAATTCACCTCCAACGAAAAGACTCCAAAGCACAGAAAACACGCTTCCAACGAAATGACCCCCTACTTGAAAAATTTTCTTCCATCGAAAAAACCAGCGAACACAAAAAATTTGCTTCCAACGAAATGACTCGAGACAACAGAAAACACGCTTCCAACGAAATGACCCACTACTTCAAAAATTTGCTTCGATCGAAAAAACCGGAGAACACAAAAAATTAGCTTGCAACAAAATCTCCTGAGAACACAAATATTCGCTTCCGACGAAAACTGAAGAACACAAAAAATTCGCATCCAAAAAAATTAACCCAGAATAGAAAAAAATTACTTCCAACCAAATTAACCCAGAGCACAAAAAATTCCCTTCCAACAAAATCACCCAAGAACACAAATATTGGCTTCCAACGAAATTACCCCAGAACCGAATAAAATCACCTGAGTACGCAAATATTTGCTAACAACGAAATTACCCCAGAACAGAAAAAATTTGCTTCCATCGAAATCACCCCAGAACACAAAAATTTCGCTTCCATCGAAATAACCCCAGAACACAAAACTTTGCTTCCAAAGAAATCACCCCAGAACACAAAAATTCGCTTCCAACAAAATGACTCCAGAACACAGAAAAAACGCTACCAACGAAATCACTCGAGAACACAAAAAATTCGCTTACAACGGAATCATCCTAGAACACAAAAAATTCGCATCCAACGAAATGACTCCAGAGCACAGAAAACACACTTCCAATGAAATGACCCCAGAAAACAAATATTTCGCTTCCATCGAAATCACCGCAAAACACAAAAATTAACATCGAACGAAAAGACTCCAGAACACAGAAAAAACGCTACCAACGAAATCACCCGAGAACACAAAAAATTCGTTTCCAACGAAATCATCCTAGAACACAAAAAATTCGCATCCAACGAAATGACTCCAAAGTACAGAAAACACGCTTCCAGTGAAATGACCCTAGAAAACAAAAATTTCCTTCCATCGAAATCACCGCAAAACACAAAAATTCACGTCCAACAAAAAGACTCCAGAGCACATAAAAAGACATGCTTCCAATGAAATGACCCCCTTTTTCAAAAATTTGCTTCATTCGAAAAAACCGGAGACACAAAGAATTCGCCTTCCACAAAATAACCCCAGAACACAAAAAATTCGCTTCCAACGATATTACCCCAGAAGAAAAAAAATTTGCTTCCAACGAAATCTCCTAAGAACACAAATATTCGCTTCCAAAGAAATCACCCTTAGCACAAAAAATTTGCTTCCAAAGAAATCACCCCAGAGTACAAAAATTCCCTTCCAACAAAATCACCCGAGAACACAAATATTGGCTTCCATTGAAATCATCCCAGAACACAAAAAATTCGCTTCCAATGAAATGACTCCAGAGCACAGAAAACACGCTTCCAATGAAATGACCCCCTATTTCAATAATTTGCTTCCATTGAAAAAACCGGAGAACACAAAAAATTAGCTTTCAACAAAATTACTCCAGAACACAAAAAATTCGCTTGCAACGAAATTTTCTGAGAACACAAATATTCGCTTCCAAAGAAATCACTCCAGAACAAAAAAAATTCGCTTCCAGCGAAATTACTCCAGAGCACAGAAAACATGCTTTCAACAAAATGATCTCATACTTCAAAAATTTGCTTCCATTGAAATCACCAGAGAACACAAAAAATTCGCTTCCAACGAAATGACTCCAGAGCACAGAAAACACGCTTCCAACGAAATGACCCCCTACTTAAAAAATTCGCTTCCATCGAAAAAACGGGAGAACACAAAAATAAGCTTCCAACGAAATTAACCCAGAACACAAAAAATTCGCTTGCAACGAAATCTCCTGAGAACACAAATATTCGCTTCCAAAGAAATGACCCCAGAGCACAAAAAATTCGCTTTCAACGAAATCTTCTGAGAACACATATATTCTCTTCCAACGAAATCACCCCAGAACACAAAAAATTCGCTTCCACAGGAATGACTCCAGAGCACAGAAAACAAGCTTCCAACGAAATGATCCCATACTTCAAAAATTTGCTTCCATTGAAATAATCTGAGAACACAAAAAATTCGCTTCCAATGAAATTACCTCAGAAGAAAAAAATTTCTTTTCCAACGAAATCTCCTGAGGACACAAATATTTGTTTCCAATGAAATCACCCCAGAGCACAAAAAACTGGTTTCCAACGAAATGATTCCAGGGCTCAGAAAACACGCTTCCAACGAAATGACCCCCCTACTTCAAAAATTTGCTTCCATCGAATAAACCGGAGAACACAAAAAATTCTCTTCCAACGAGATTACCCCAGAAGACAAAAAATTCTTTTCCAACGAAATCTCCTGAGAACACAAATATTCGCTTCCAAAGAAACCATCCCAGAGCACAAAAAAATTCGCTTCCAACAAAAGCACCCGATAACACAAAAAATTCACGTCCAAAGAAATTATCACAGAACAGAAAAAAATATGCTTCCATCGAAATCACCCCAGAATAAAAAAAATTTGCTTCCAACGAAATCACGCTACAACACAAAAAATTAGCTTTTTCAACGAAATCACCCGAAAACAAAAAATTTCCTTTCAAAGAAATCACCCGAGAACACAAAAAATTCGCTTCCAATGAAATCACCCCAGAACACAAAAAATTCACTTGCAATGAAATCTCCTGAGAACACAAATATTCGCTTCCAAAGAAATCGTCCCAGAGCACAAAAAATTCGCTTCCAACGAAATCACCCTAGAACGCAAAAATTCCCTTTCAATGAAATCACCCGAGAACACAAAAAATCGCTTCCTACGAAATCACCCCAGAGCACAAAAAATTCCCTTCCAACGAAAGGACTCCAGAGCACAGAAAACACGATTCCAACGAAATGTCCCCCTATTTCATATATTTGCTTCCATCGAAATCACCCGAGAACACAAAAAATTCTTTTCCAACGAAATCTCCTGAGAGCACAAATATTCGCTTCCAAAAATATCATCCCAGAGCATAAAAAATTCGCTTCCAACGAAATCACCGTAGAACATAAAATATTCGCTTCCATCGAAATCACCACAGAAGACAAAAAATTCGCTTCCAACCAAATCACCCCAGAGCAGAAAAAATTCACTTCCAACGAAATCACCCTAGTACATAAAAAATTCGCTTCCAAATAAATCACCCCAGAGCACAAAAAATTCGCTGCCAACGAATTGACTCCAGAGCACAGAAAACACAGTTCCAACGAAATAACCCCCTACTTAAAAAATTTGCTTCCATCGAAAAACCCGTAGAATACAAAAAATTCGCTTCCAACGAAATTACCCAGAACACAAAAAAATCGCTTCCAACGAAATCTCCTGGGAACACAAATATTCGCTTCCAAAGAAATCATCCCAGAGCACAAAAAAATCGCTTACAACGAAATCACCCGAGAACACAAAAAATTCCCTTTCAACGAAATCACCCGAGAACACAAAAAATTCCCTTTCAACGAAATCACCCAAGAACACAAAAAATTCACGTCCAAAGAAATTACCACAGAACAGAAAATATTTGCTTCCATCGAAATAACCCCAGAACACAAAAAATTCGCTTCCAACGAAATCACGCTAGAACACAAAAAAAATTAGCTTAAAATGAAATCACCCCAGAGCACAAAAAATTCCCTTCCAAGGAAATGACTCCAGAGCACATAAAACATGATTCCAAAAAAATGACCCTCTACTTAAAAAATTTGCTGCCATCGAAAAACCGGAGAACATAAAAAATTCGCTTCCAACGAAATTACCCCAGAACACAAAAAATTCGCTTGCAACGAAATTTGCTGAGAACACAAATATTCGTTTCCAACGAAATCACCCCAGAGCACAAAAAATTCGCTTCCAACGAAATGACTCCAGGGCACAGAAAACATGCTTCCAACGAAATGACCCCCTACTTCAAAAATTTGCTTCCATCGAAAAAACCAGAGAAAATAAAAAATTCGCTTCCAACGATATTACCGCATAAGACAAAAAATTCTTTTCCAAAGAAATCTCCTGAGAACACAAATATTTGCTTCCAAAGATATCTTCCCAGAGCACAAAAAATTCGCTTCCAACGAAATCAACCTAGAAAAACAAAATTCGCTTCCATCGAAATCACCACAGAACACAAAAAATTCCCTTCCATTCAAATCACCCCAGAGCAGAAACAATTCACTTCCAACGAAATCACCCTAGTACATAAAAAATTTGCTTTCAACGAAATCACCCCAGAGGACAAAAATTCGCTTCCAACGAAATGAATCCAGAGTACAGAAACCCGCTTCCAACGAAATGACCCTTTACTTCAAAAATGTGTATCCATCGAAATCACCCCAAAACACAAAAAATTCGCTTCCAAAGAAATTACCCCAGAGAACAATAAATTCGCTTCCAACCATATCTCCTGGGAACACAAATATTCGCTTCCAAAGAAATCATCCCAGAGCACAAAAAAATTTGCTTCCAACAAAATCACCCTAGAAAACAAAAAATTCCCTTTCAACGAAATCACCCGAGAACACAAAAAATTCACGTCCAACGAAATTCACCGAACAGAAAAAAATTGCTTCCATTGAAATCACCCCAGAAGACAAAAAATTCGCTTCCAACGAAATCACGCTAGAACACAAAAATTAGCTTTCAATGAAATCACCCGAAACACAAAAAATTGGCTTCCAAAAAATCACCCGAGAGCACAAAAAATTCCCTTCCAAGGAAATGACTCCAGAGCACAGAAAACACGAATCCAACGAAATGAACCCCACTTCAAAAACTTGCTTCCATCGAAAAACCAGAGAACATAAAACATTCGCTTTCAACGAAATCACCCAAGAGCACAAAAAATCGCTTCCAACGAAAACACCCTAGAACATAAAAAATTGGCTTCCATAAAAATCATCACAGAAGCCAAAAAATTCGCTTCCAACCAAATCACCCATGAGCAGAAAAATATTCACTTCCAACGAAATCACCCTAGAACATAAAAAAATTGCTTTCAAATAAATCACCCGAGAACACAAAAAATTTGCTTCCAACAAAATCACCCAAGGGCACGAAAAATTCGCTTCCAAAGAAATGACTCCAGAGCACAGAAAACACGCTTCCAACGATATGACCCAATACTTCAAAAATTCGCTTCCAACGAAATTAACCCTGAACACAAAAAATTTGCTTGCAACGAAATCACCCAGAACACAAAAAGTTTGCTTCCTATGAAATGACTCCTTAGCAAAGAAAACACGCTTCCAACGAAATGACCCCCTACTTCAAAAATTTGCTTCCACCGAAAAGACCGGAGAACACAAAAAATTCTTTTCCAAAGAAAGCTCCTGAGGACACAAATATTCTCTTCCAAATATATCCTCCTAGAGCACAAAAAATTCGCTTCCAACGAAATCACCCCAGAACAAAAAAATTCGCTTGCAACAAAAACTCCTGTGAACACAAATATTCGCTTCCCATGAAATCACCCCAGAGCACAAAATATTCGCTTCCAACGAAATCACTCCAGAGCACAGAAAACACACTTCCAATGAAATGACCCCATACTTAAAAATTTGCTTCTATTGAAATCACCCGAGGACACAAAAAATTCGCTTCCAACGAAATTACACCAGAACACAAAAAATTCGCTCCCAATGAAATGACTCCAGGGCAAAGAAAACACGCTTACAATGAATTGACCCCATATTTGAAAAATTTGCTTCCATTGAAATCACCCGAGAACACAAAAAATTCGCTTCCAATGAAATCTCCTGGGAACACAAATATTCGCTTCCAAAGAAATCATCCTAGAGCACAAAAAAATTCGCTTCCCACGAAATCACACTAGAACACAAAAATTAGTTTTCAGTGAAATCACCCGAGAACACAAAAAATTGGCTTCCAACAAAATCCCCCCAGAGCACAAAAAATTCCCTTCCAACGAAATGACTCCAGAGCACAGAAAACACGATTCCAACGAAATGACCCCCTACTTCAAAATTTTGCTTCCATCGAAAAACCAGAGAACATAAAAAAGTTGCTTCCAAAGAAATAATCCCAGAACACTAAAAATTTGCTTGCAACAAGATTTTCTGAGAACACAAATATTCGCTTCCAACGAAATCACCCCAGAGCACAAAAACTTCGCTTCCAACGAAATTACTCCTGAGCACAGAAAACACGCTTCCAACGAAATAATCCCTTACTTCAAAAATTTACTACCATCGATATCACCCGAGAACACAAAATATTCGCTTCCAACCATAGCACCCCAGAGCACAAAAAATTTGCTTCCAACGAAATGACTCCAGAGCACAGAAAACACGCTTACAATGAAATGACCCCCTACATAAAAAATTTGCTTCCATCGAAAAAACCGAACAACATAAAAAATTCTCTTCTAATGATATTACCACAGAGGACAAAAAATTCTTTTCCAACGAAATCTCCTGAGAACAAAAATATTCGCTTCCACCGAAATCACCCCAGAGCACAAAAAAATCGCTTCCAACGAAATCAACCTAGAACAAAAAAATTCGCTTCCATCGAAATCACCACAGAAGACAAAAAATTCGCTTCTAACCAAAGCAACCCAGAGCAGAAAAAATTCACTTCCAACGAAATCACCCTAGTACATAAAAAATTCGCTTCCAACGAAATTACCCGAGAACACAAAAAATTCATTTCCAATGATATGACCCCATACTTCAAAAATTTCCTTACATCAAAATCACCTGAGAACACAAAAAATTCGATTCCAACGAAATCACCCCAGAGCACAAAAAATTCGCTTCCAACGAAATGAATCCAGAGTACAGAAAACCCGCTTCCAACGAAATGACCCCCTACTTCAAAAATTTGTTTCCATCGAAATCACCCCAGAACACAAAAAATTTGCTTCCAATGAATTTATCCCAGAACACAAAAAATTCCCTTTCAACGATATCACCCGAGAACACAAAAATTCTCTTCCAACGAAATCACCCCAGAACACAAAAAATTTGCTTGCAACGAAATCTCCTGAGAACACTAATATTTGCTTCCAACAAAATCACCTCAGAGCACAAAAAATTCGCTTCCAACGAAATGACTCCAGAGCACAGAAAACACGCTTCCAACGAAATGACCTCCTATTTCAAAAATTTGCTTCCATCAAAAAGACCGGAGAACACAAAAAATTCTCTTCCAATGATATTACCCCAGAAGACAAAAAATTCTTTTCCAAAGAAATCTCCTGAGAGCAAAAATATTCGCTTCCAAAAATATCATCCCAGAGCACAAAAAATTCGCTTCCAACGAAATCACCATAGAAGATAAAAAATTCGCTTCCATCGAAATCACCACAGAAGACAAAAAATTCGCTTCCAACCAAAACACCCCAGAGCAGAAAAAATTCCCTTCCAATGAAATCACCCTAGTACATAAAAAATTCGCTTCCAACTAAATCACCCCAGAGCACAAAAAATTCGCTGCCAACGAAATTACCCTAGAACACAAAAAATTCGCTTGCAACGAAATCTCCTGAGAACACAAATATTCGCTTCCAATGAAATCACCCCAGAGCACGAAAAATTCGCTTCCAACGAAATGACTCCAGAGCACAGAAAACACGCTTCCAACGATATGACCCCATACTTCAAAAATTTGCTTCCATCGAAATCACCCGAGAACACAAAAAATTCGCTTCCAATGAAATTACCCCAGAACACAAAAAAATTGCTTCCAACGAAATCTCCTGGGAACACAAATATTCGCTTCCAAAGAAATCATCCCAGAGCACAAAAAATTCGCTTACAACAAAATCACCCTAGAACACAAAAAAATTCGCTTTCAACGAAATCACCTGAGAACACAAAAAATTCACGTCCAACGAAATTACCACAGAAGAGAAAATATTTGCTTCCATCGAAATAACCCCACAACACAAAAAATTCGCTTCCAAGGAAATCACGCTAGAACACAAAAAATTAGCTTTCAATGAAATCACCCCAGAGTACAAAAAATTCCCTTCCAACGAAATGACTCCAGAGCACATAAAACACGATTCCAACGAAATGACCCCCTACTTAAAAAATTTGCTGCCATCGAAAAAGCGGAGAACATAAAAAATTCGCTTCCAACAAAATTACCACAGAACACAAAAAATTCGCTTGCAACTAAATTTTTTGAGAAAACAAATATTCGTTTCAAACGAAATCACCCCAGAACACAAAAAATTCCCTTCCAACGAAATGACTCCAGAGCACAGAAAACATGCTTCCAATGAAATGACCCCCTACTTAAAAAATTCGCTTCCATCAAAAAAACCGGAGAACACAAAAATACGCTTCCAACGAAATTACCCCAGAACACAAAAAATTTGCTTGCAACGAAATCTCCTGAGATCACAAATATTCGCTTCCAACGAAATCACCCCAGAGCACAAAAAATTCGCTACCAAAGAAATGACTCCAGAGCACAGAAAACACGCTTCCAACGAAATGACCCTCTACTTAAAAAATTTGCTTCCATCGAAAAAACCGGAGAAAACAAAAAATTCGCTTCCAAAGAAATTACCCCAGAACCCAAAAAATTCGCTTGCAACGAAATGTCCTGAGAACACAAATATTAGCTTCCAAAGAAATCACCCCAGAGCACAAAAAATTCGTTTCCAAAGAAATTACTCCAAAGCACAGAAAACATGCTTCCAGCGAAATGACCCCATATTTCAAAAATTTGCTTCCATCGAAATCACTTGAGAATACAAAAAATTAGCTTCCAACGAAATTACCCCAGAACAAAATTAATTCGCTTGCAATGAAATCTCCTGAGAACACAGATATTCGCTTCCAAAGAAATCATCGCAGAGCAAAAAAAAGTTCGCTTCCAACGAAATCACCCTAGAACACAAAAAATTCCCTTTCGATGAAATCACCCGAGAACACAAAAAATTCATGTCCAACGAAATCACCCTAGAACACAAAAAATTTCCTTTCAACGAAATCACACTAGAACACAAAAAATTTGCTTCCAACGAAATCACCCCAAAGCACAAAAAATTCCCTTCCAACGATCTGACTCCAAGCACAGAAAACAAGCTTCAAATGAAAAGTCCCCCTACTTCAAAAATTTGCTTCCATCGAAATGACCCCAGAACACAAAAAATTCACTTCCAATGAAATTACACCAGAACAGAAAAAATTTGCTTCCAACGAAATCATCCCAGAAAACAAAAAATTCGCTTCCAACGAAATGACTCCAGAGCACAGAAAACACGCTTCCAAGGAAATGACCCCCTGCTTCAAAAATTTGCTTCCATCAAAAAAACCGGAGAAAACCAAAAATTCAGGTCCAACAAAATTACCACAGAATAGAAAAAATTTGCTTCCATCGAAATCACCAAAGAGCACAAAAAATTTGCTTCCAACAAAATCACCCTAGAACACAAAAAATTCGCTTTCAAAGAAATCAGCCCAAAGCACAAAAAATTCCGTTCCAACGAAATTACTCCAAAGCATAGAAAACAAGCTTCCAACGAAATGACCCCCTATTTCAAAAAATTGCTTCCATCAAAAAAACCTGAGAACACAAAAAATTCGCTTGCAACGAAATCGTCTGAGAACACAAATATTCGCTTCCAACAAAATGACTCCAGAGCATAGAAAACACGCTTCGAACGAAATGATACCATACTTCAAAAATTTGCTTCCATTGAAATGACCCGAGAACACAAAAAATTCACTTCCAACGAAATTACCCCAGAACACAAAAAAATTACATCCAACAAAATGACCCCAGAACACAAAAAATTGCTTCCAAAGAAATTACCCCAGAACATAAAAATTTGCTTCCATGAAATCACCCCAAAACACAAAAAATTCGCTTCCAATGAAATGACTTCAGAGCATAGAAAACACACTTCCAACGAAATGACTCCCTGCTTCAAAAATTTGCTTCCATTGAAAAAACCTGAGAAAACAAAAAATTCGCTTCCCACGAAATCTTCTGAGAACACGAATATTCGCTTCCAACGAAATCACCCCAGAACACAAAAAATTCGCCTTTAAACAAGATGACTCCAGAGCACAGAAAACACGCTCCCAAAGAAATGATCCCGTTCTTCAAAAATTTGCTTCCATTGAAATCACCTGGGAACACAAAAAATTTGCTTCCAACGAAATCACCCCAGAACACAAAAAATTAGTTTCCAACATAATGACTCCAGAACAGAGAAAACACGGTTCCAACGAAATGACCCCATATTTCAAAAATTTGCTTCCATCGAAATCACCCGAAAACACAAAAAATTTGCTTCCAACGAAATTACCCCAGAACACAATAAATTCGCTTCAAACGATCTCTCCTGAGAACACAAATATTTGCTTCCAAAGAAATCATCCCCGAGCACAAAATATTCGCTTCCAACGAAATCACCCTGGAACTCAAAAATTCCCTTTCAACAAAATCACCCGAGAACACAAAAAATTTGCTTCCAACGAAATTACCCCAGAACACAATAAATTCGCTTCAAACGATCTCTCCTGAGAACACAAATATTTGCTTCCAAAGAAATCATCCCCGAGCACAAAATATTCGCTTCCAACGAAATCACCCTGGAACTCAAAAATTCCCTTTCAACAAAATCACCCGAGAACACAAAAAATTAACTTCCAATGAAATCACAGCAGAACACAAAAAATTCGCTTCCAAACAAATGACTCTAGAGCACAGAAAACAGGCTTCCAACGAAATGACCCCAGAACACAAAAAATTCCCTTTCAACGAAATCACACAAGAACACAAAAAATTCACTTCCAACGAAATCACCACAGAGTACAAAAAATTCCCTTCCAACAAAATGACTCCATAGCACAGAAAACACGATTCCATCAAAATGACCCGAGAACACAAAAAATTCACTTCCAACGAAATCACCCTAGAAAACAAAAAATTCCCTTTCAACGAAATCACCCTAGAACACAAAAAATTCACTTTCGACGAAATCACCAGAGAACTCAAAAAATTGATGTCCAACTAAATCACCCTAGAACACAAAAATTCCCTTTCAACGAAATCACACTAGAACACAAAAAATTCGCTTCCAACGAAATCACCCCAAAGCATAAAAAATTCCCTTCCAACGATATGACTCCAGAGCACAGAAAACAAGCTTCCAACGAAATGTCCCCCTACTTCAAAAATTTGCTTCCTTCGAAATCACCCGAGAAAACAAAAAATTCGCTTCCAACGAAATTACCCCAGAACACAAAAAATTTGCTTGCAACGAAATATCCTGAGAACACAAATATTAGCTTCCAATCAAATCACCCCAGAGCACAAAAAATTCGCTTCCAATGAAATCACCCCAGAGCACAAAATATTCACTGCCAATGAAATGACTCCAGAGCACAGAAAACATGCTTCCAACGAAATGACCCTCTACTTAAAAAATTTGCTTCCATCGAAAAAACCGGAGAACACAAAAAATTAGATTCCAACGAAATTACCCCAGAACACAAAAAATTTGCTTGCAACGAAATATCCTGAGAACACAAATATTAGCTTCCAATCAAATCACCCCAGAGCACAAAAAATTCGCTTCCAACGAAATCACCCCAGAGCACAAAATATTCACTGCCAAAGAAATGACTCCAGAGCACTGAAAGCACGCCTCCAACGAAATGACCCCCTGCTAAAAAATTTGCTTCCATCAAAAAAACAGGAGAAAACCAAAAATTCACATCCAACCAAATTACCACAGAACAGAAAAAAATTGCTTCCATCGAAATCACCCCTGAACACAAAAAATTCGCTGCCAACGAAATCACCCTAGAACACAAAAAATTAGCTTTAAAGGAAATCACCTGAGAACACAAAAAATTCGCATCCAACGAAATCACACCAGAGCACAAAAAATTCGCTTCCAACGAACTGACTCCAGAGCACAGAAAACACGCTTCAGACGAAATGACCCCAGAACACAAAAAATTCCCATTCAACGAAATCACACTAGAACACAAAATATTCGCTTCGAACGAAATCAGCCCAAAGCACAAAAAATTCCCTTCCAAGGAAATTACTCCAGGGGACAGAAAACAAGCTTCCAACGAAATGACCACCTACTTCAAAAATTTGCTTCCATAGAAAAATCCGGAGAACACAAAAAATTCGCTTGAAACGAAATCATCTGAGAACACAAATATTCATTTCCAACGAAATGAATCCAGAGCACAGAAAACACACTTCCAACGAAATGACCCCCTGCTTCAAAAATTTAATTCCATCGAAAAAAACGGAGAAAACAAAAAATTCGCTTCCAACGAAATTATCCCAGAACACAAAAAATTCGCTTGCAACAAAATCTTCTGAGAACACATATATTTGCTTCCAAAGAAATCACCCCAGAACACAAAAAATTAGCTTCCAACATAATGACTCCAGAGCAGAGAAAACACGCTTCCAATGAAATGACCCAATATTTCAAAAATTTGCTTCCATCGAAATAACCTGAAAACACAAAAAATTTGCTTCCAACGAAATTACCCCAGAACAAAATAAATTCGCTTCCAACGATATCTCCTGAGAACACAAATATTTCCTTCCAAAGAAATCATCCCAGAGCACAAAAAAATTCGCTTCCAACGAAATAACCCGGGAATACAAAAAATTCCCTTTCAAGAAATCACCCGAGAACACAAAAAATTCACGTCCAACGAAATTACCACAAAACAGAAAAATTTTGCTTCCATCGAAACCACCCCTGAAAAAAAAATTCGCTGCCAACGAAATCACCCTAGAACACAAAACATTCCCTTTCAACGAAATCACCCGAGAACCCAAAAAATACGTTCCAACGAAATGACTGCAGAGCACAGAAAACACGCTTCGAACGAAATGATACCATACATCAAAAATATGCTTTCATCGAAATCACCCGAGAACAAAAAAATTGGCTTCCAATGAAATTACCCCAGAACAGAAAAATTTCGCTTCCAACGAAATCACCCAGAACACAAAAAATTTGCTTCCAACGAAATCACCCCAGAGCAAAAAAAATTCACTTCTAACGAAATCACCCCAGAGCACAAAATATTCACTGCCAAATAAATGACTCCAGAGCACTGAAAGCACACCTCCAACGAAATGACCCCCTGCTAAAAAATTTGCTTCCATCAAAAAAACAGGAGAAAACCAAAAATTCACATCCAACCAAATTACCACAGAACGGAAAAAAATTGCTTCCATCGAAATCACCCCTGAACACAAAAAATTCGCTGCCAACGGAATCACCCTAGAACACAAAAAATTAGCTTTAAAGGAAATCACCTGAGAACACAAAAAATTCGCATCCATGAAATCACACCAGAGCACAAAAAATTCGCTTCCAACGAACTGACTCCAGAGCACAGAAAACACGCTTCCGACGAAATGACCCCAGAACACAAAAAATTCGCTTCCAACGAAATCACCTAGAACACGAAAAATTCCCTTTAAACGAAATCATCTGAGAACACAAAAAATTTGCTTCCAACGAAATCACCTCAGACCACAAAAAATTCCCTTCCAACGAAATGACTCCAGAGCACTCCAGAAAACACGCTTCCAACGAAATGACCCCCTACTTCAAAAATTTGCTTCCATCGAAAAACTGAAGAACACAAAAAATTCGCTTCTATCGAAATAACCCCAGAACACAAAAAATTCGCTTCCAATGAAATCTCCTGAGAACACAAATATTCGCTTCGAAAGAAATCATCCCAGAGCACAAAAAAACTTCACGTCCAACGAAATCACAATAGAACACAAAAAATTCCCTTTCAACGAAATCACCCTAGAACACAAAAAATTCGCTCCAATGTAATGACTCCAGAGCACAGAAAACACGCTTCGAATGAAAAGATACCATACTTCAAAAATTTGCTTCCATCGAAATCAACCGAGAACACAAAAAATTCGCTTCCAACTAAATTACCCCAGAACAAAATAAATTCGCTTCCAAGGAAATCACCCCAGAACACAAAAAATTCACTTCCAACGAAATGACTCCAGAGCACAGAAAACATGCTTCCAACGAAAGGACCCCCTACTTCAAAAATTTGCTTCCATCGAGAAAACCTGAGAACACAAAAAATACGCTTCCAACGAAAACACCCTAGAACACAAAAAATTCGCCTCCACTGAAATCATCCCAGAACACAAAAAATTCGCTTCCAACGAAATCAACCCAGAAAACAAAAAAATTGCTTCCAACGAAATCACCCTGAACACAAAACATTCCCTTTCAACGAAATCACCCAAGAACACAAAAAATTCGCTTCCAACGAAATGACTCCAGAGCACAGAAAACACACTTCGAACTAAATGATACCAAACATCAAAAATTTGCTTCCATCAAAAAAACCGGAGAAAACCAAAAATACACGTCCAAGGAAATTACCACAGAACAGAAAAAAATTGCTTCCATCGAAATCACCACAGAACACAAAAAATTCACTTCCAACAAAATCACCCTAGAACACAAAAAATTCCCATTCAACGAAATCACACTAGAACACAAAATATTCGCTTCGAACGAAATCAGCCCAAAGCAAAAAAATTCCCTTCCAAGGAAATTACTCCAGAGGACAGAAAACAAGCTTCCAACGAAATGACCACCTACTTCAAAAATTTGCTTCCATCGAAAAAACCGGAGAACACAAAAAATTCGCTTGAAACGAAATCATCTGAGAACACAAATATTCGCTTCCAACGAAATGAATCCAGAGCACAGAAAACACACTTCCAACGAAATGACCCCCTGCTTCAAAAATTTAATTCCATCGAAAAAACCGGAGAAAACAAAAAATTCGCTTCCAACGAAATTATCCCAGAACACAAAAAATTCGCTTGCAACAAAATCTTCTGAGAACACATATATTCGCTTCCAAAGAAATCACCCCAGAACACAAAAAATTAGCTTCCAACATAATGACTCCAGAGCAGAGAAAACACGCTTCCAACGAAATGACCCAATATTTCAAAAATTTGCTTCCATCGAAATAACCTGAAAACACAAAAAATTCGCTTCCAACGAAATTGCCCCAGAACACAATAAATTCGCTTCCAAAGATATCTCCTGAGAACACAAATATTTGCTTCCAAAGAAATCATCCCAGAGCACAAAAAAATTCGCTTCCAACGAAATCACCCTGGAATACAAAAAATTCCCTTTCAAGAAATCACCCGAGAACACAAAAAATTCACGTCCAACGAAATTACCACAAGACAGAAAAATTTTGCTTCCATCGAAATCACCCCTGAAAAAAAAATTCGCCGCCAACGAAATCACCCTAGAACACAAAACATTCCCTTTCAACGAAATCACCCGAGAACCCAAAAAATACGCTCCAACGAAATGACTACAGAGCACAGAAAACACGCTTCGAACGAAATGATAACATACATCAAAAATTTGCTTTCATCGATATCACCCGAGAACAAAAAAATTAGCTTCCAACGAAATTACCCCAGAACACAAAAATTTCGCTTCCAAAGAAATCACCCAGAACACAAAAAATTTGCTTCCAATGAAATCACCACAGAGCAAAAAAAAAATTTGCTTCCATCGAAATGACTCCAGAGCACAGAAAACACGCTTCCAATTAAATGACTCCAGAACACTAAAAATTCGCAGCCAAAGAATTCACCCGAGCACACAAAAAATTCGCTTCCATCGAAATGACTCCAGAGCACAGAAAACACGCTTCCTACTAAATGACCCCAGAACACTAAAAATTCGCGGCCAAAGAAATCACCCAAGAACACAAAGAATTCGCTTCCAACGTAATTACCCCAGAGTACAAAAAATTCCCTTCCAACGAAATGACTCCAGAGCACAGAAAACACGATTCCAAAGAAATGACCCCCTACTTCAAAAATTTGCTTCCATCGAAAAAACCGGAGAACACAAAAAAATTGCTTCCAACAAAATTTCCACAGAACAAAAAAATTCGCTTCCAACAAAATCACCCCAGAACACAAAAAATTCGCTTCCAACGAAATGACTCCAGAGCACAGAAAACAGGCTTCCAAAGAAATGACCCCAGAACACAAAAAATTCCCTTTCAATGAAATCACCCGAGAACACAAAAAATTCACTTCCAACGAAATCACCACAGAGTACAAAAAATTCGCTTCCAACGAAATGACTCCAGAGCACAGAAAACATGCTTCCAACGAAATGACACACTATTTCAAAATTTGCTTCCATCGAAAAGACCGGAGAACAGAAAAAATTCTCTTCCAACGATATTACCCCAGAAGACAAAAAATTCTTTTCCAACGAAAACTCCTGAGAACACAAAAATTCGCTTCCAAAGATATCATCCCAGAGCACAAAAAATTCGCTACCAACGAAATCAGCCTAGAACACAAAAATTCCCTTTCATCGAAATCACCCGAGAACACAAAAATATCGCTTCCAATGAAATCACCCTAGAACATAAAAAATTCGCTTCCATCGAAATAACCACAGAAGAAAAAAAATTCCCTTCTAACCAAATAACCCCAGAGCACAAAAAATTCGCTACCAACGAAATGATTCCAGAGCACAGAAAACAATGTACCAATGAAATGACCCGAGAACACAAAAAATTCGCTTCCAAAGAAATCACCCTAGAACATAAAAAATTCGCTTCCATCGAAATAACCACAGAAGAAAAAAAATTCCCTTCTAACCAAATAACCCCAGAGCACAAAAAATTCGCTTCCAATGAAATCACTCTAGAACATAAAAAATTTGCTTTCAATGAAATCACGGGAAAATAGAAAAAATTCGCTTCCAACAAAATCACCCCAGAGCACAAAAAATTCACTGCCAAAGAAATGACTCCAGAGCACAGAAAACACGCTTCCAACGAAATGACCCTCTACTTAAAAAATTTGCTTCCATCGAAAAAATCGGAGAACACAAAAAATTCGCTTCCAACGAAATTACCCCAGAACACAAAAAATTCGCTTGCAACGAAATATCCTGAGAACACAAATATTAGCTTCCAATCAAATCACCCCAGAGCACAAAAAATTCGCTTCCAACGAAATCACCCCAGAACACAAAAATTCGCTTCCAACGAAATGACTCCAGAGCACAGAAAACATGCTTCCAACGAAATGACCCCCTGCTTCAAATATTTGCTTCCATCAAAAAAACCGGAGAAAACAAAAAATTCACGTCCAACGAAATTACCACAGAACAGAAAAAAATTGCTTCCATCGAAATCACCACAAAACACAAAAAATTCGCTTCCAACAAAATCACCCTAGAACACAAAACATTCCCTTTCAACGAAATCACACTAGAACACAAAAAATTCGCTTCCAACGAAATCAGCCCAAAGCACAAAAAATTCCCTTCCAATGAAATTACTCCAGAGCACAGAAAACAAGCTTCCAACGAAATGACCCCCTACTTCAAAAATTTGCTAACATCGAAAAAACCGGAGTACACAAAAAATTCGCTTGCAACGAAATCGTCTGAGAACACAAATATTCGCTTCCAACAAAATCACCCCAGAACACAAAAAATTAGCTTTCAACGGAATGACTCCAGAGCACAGAAAACACGCTCCCAACGAAATGATCCCATACTTCAAAAATTTGCTTCCATCGAAATCACCCGAGAACACAAAAAAATCTCTTCCAACGAAATTACGCCAGAACACAAAAAATTCGCTTGCAACAAAATCTTCTGAGAACAATATATTCGCTTCCAACGAAATCACCCCAGAACACAAAAAATTAGCTTCCAACATAATGACTCCAGAGCATAGAAAACACGCTTCCAACGAAATGATCCCATTCTTCAAAAATTTGCTTCCAACAAAATTACCCCAGAACGCAATAAATTCGCTTCCAATGATACCACCTGAGAACACAAATATTTGCTTCCAAAGAAATCATCCCAGAGCACAAAAAAATTCGCTTCCAACGAAATGACTCCAGAGAACAGAAAACACGCTTCCAACGAAATGACCCCCTGCGTCAAAAATTTGCTTCCATCAAAAAAACCAGAGAAAACAAAAAATTCACGTCCAACGAAATTACCACAGAACAGAAAAAATTTGCTTCCATCGAAATCACCACAGAACACAAAAAATTCGCTTCCAATGAAATCTCCTGAGAACACAAATATTTGCTTCCAAAGAAATCATCGCAGAGCACAAACAAGTTCGCTTCCAACGAAATCACCCCAGAGCGCAAAAAATTCCCTTCCAACGAAATGACTCCAAAGCACAGAAAACACGATTCTAATGAAATCACCCCCTACTTCGAAAAAACCGGAGAACACAAAAAATTCACTTCCATCGAAATCACCCCAGAACACAGAAAATTCTCTTCCAACGAAATCACCCTAGAACACAAAAAATTCCCTTTCAACGAAATCACCCGAGAACACAAAAAAATTCGCTTCCAACGAAATCAGCACAGAGCACAAAAAATTCCCTTCCAACGAAATGACTCCAGAGCACAGAAAACACGCTTCCAACGAAATGACCCCAGAACACAAAAAATTCCCTTTCAAGGGAATCACCCCAGAACACAAAAAATTCCCTTCCAACGAAATCACCCCAGAGCACAAAAAAATCGCTTGCAACAAAATCTCCTGAGAACACAAATATTCATTTCCAATGAAATCAACACAGAACACAAAATATTCGCTTCCATCGAAATCACCCCAGAACACAAAAAATTGGCTTCAAAAGAAATTAGCACTGAACACAAGAAATTCGCTTCCAACGAAATCACACCAAAGCTCATAAATTAGCTTCCAACGAAATGTCCCCATACTTCGAAAATTTGCTTCCATCGAAACCACCTGAGAACACAAAATAATTCGCTTCCAACGAAATTACCCCAGAACACAAAACATTCGCTTCCAACGAAATCACCCCTGAACACAAAAAATTTCACTTCCAACGAGGTGACCCCCTACTTCAAAAATTTGCTTCCATCGAAAAAACCGGAGAACACAAAAAAATTCGCTTCCAACGAAAATACCCCAGAACACAAAAAATTTGCTTCCAACAAAATCTCCTGAGGACACAAATATTCGCTTCCAAAGAAATCACCCCAGAGCACAAAAAATCCGCATCCAATTAAATCACCCTAAAGCAAAAAAAATTCACTTTCAACGAAATCACCTGAGAACAAAAAAATTCAGGTCCAACGAAATTACCCCAGAATAGAAAAAAATTTGCTTCCAACGAAATCACCCCAGAGCACAAAAAATTCCCTTCCAATAAATGACCTGAGAACAAAAATATTGGCTTCCCACAAATTACCCCAGAACTGAAAAAATTTCCTTCCATCGAAATCACCGCAGAACACAAAAAATTCACTTCCAACGAAATGAATCCAGAGCACAGAAAACACGCTTCCAACGAAATCACCCCAGCACACAAAAAATTTGCTTCCAATGAAATCAACTCAGAACACAAAAAATTTGCTTCCAAAGAAATGACTCCAGAGCAAAGAAAACACGCTTTCAACGAAATCACCCCATACTTCCAAAAAATTCCCTTTCAACGAAATTGCCCCAGAACACAAAAAATTCACTTCCAAAAAAATCACCCCAGAACATAAAAAATTCGCGTCCAAAGAAATTACCCCAGAACAGAACAAATTCGCTTCCAAGGAAATCACCACAGAACACAAAAAATTCGCTTCCAACGAAATGACTCCAGAGCACAGAAAACATGCTTCCAACGAAATGACCCCCTACTTCAAAAATTTGCTTCCATCGAGAAAACCTGAGAACACAAAAAATACACTTCCAATGAAATGACACCCTACCTCAAAATTTGCTTTAATCGAAAAAACCGGAAAACACAAAAAATTCTCTACCAACCACAATACCCCAGAAGACAAATATTCTTTTGCAACGAAATCTCCTGAGAACACAAATATTCACTTCCAAAGATATCATCCTAGAGCACAAAAAATTAGCTTCCAACGAAATCACCCCAGAACACAAAAATTCCCTTTCAACAAAATCACGCAAGAACACAAAAAATTTGCTTCCAACGAAATTACCCGAGAACACAAAAAATTAACTTGCAAGGAAATCTCCTGAGAACACAAATATTCGCTTCAAACAAAATCACCCCAGATTACAAAAAATTCGCTTCCAAGGAAATGACTCCAGAGCACAGAAAACACGCTTCCAACGAAATGACCACCTACTTCAAAAATTTGCTGCCATCCAAAAAACCGGAGAACACAAAAATTCTCTTCCAACGATATTACCCCAGAAGACAAAAAATTCTTTTCCAACGAAACCTCCTGAGAACACAAATATTCTCTTCCAAAGATATCATCCCAGAGCACAAAAAATTCTCTTCCAACGAAATAATCTTAGAACACAAATATTCCCTTTCAAAGAAATCACCCGAGAACACAAAAAATTCGCTTCCAACGAAATCACCCCAGAGCACAAAAAATTCACTTCCAACGAAATGACTCCAGAGCACAGAAAACACGCTTCCAAAGAAATCACCCCTTACTTCAAAAATTTGCTTCCATCGAAAAAACCGGAGATCACAAAAATTCTCTTCCAATGATATTACCCCTGAAGACAAAAAATTCTTTTCCAAAGAAATTTCCTGAGAACACATATATTCGCTTCCAAAGATATCATCCCAGAGCACAAAAAAATCATTTCAACGAAATCACCCTAGAACGCAAAAGTTCCCTTTCAATGAAATCACCCTAGAACCCAAAAAATTCGCTTCCACGAAATCACCCCAGAGCACACAAAATTTGCTTCCAACGAAATGACTCCTGAGCACAGAACACACACTTCCAACGAAATGACCCCCTACTTCAAAATTTGCTTCTATCAAAATACCGGAGAACACAAAAAATTCTCTTCCAACGAGATTACCCCAGAAGACAAAAAATGCTTTTCCAACGAAATCTCCTGAGAACACAAATATTCGCTTCCAAAGATAACATCCCAGAGCACAAAAAATTCGCTTCAAATGAAATCACCCTAGAACACAAAAATTCCCTTTCAACAAAATCACCCGAGAACACAAAAAATTCGCTTCCAACGAAATGACTCCAGAGCAGAGAAAACACGCTTCCAACGAAATGACCCCCTACTTAAAAAATTTGCTTTCATCGGAAACACTGGAGAACACAAAATATTCGCTTCGAACGATATTACCCAAGAAGATAAAAAATTCTTTCCAAAGAAATCTCCTCAGAACACAAATATTCAATTCCAAATATATCATCCGAGAGCACAAAAAAAATCATTTCAACGAAATCACCCTAGAACGCAAAAATTCCCTTTCAACGAAATCACCCG
This sequence comes from Meriones unguiculatus, assembly GCF_030254825.1. Lineage (NCBI taxonomy): Eukaryota > Metazoa > Chordata > Mammalia > Rodentia > Muridae > Meriones > Meriones unguiculatus. The sequence continues at coordinate 81,150,609 of NC_083353.1, read as the reverse complement.
AGAACCCAAAAAAATTTGCATCCAACGAAATCACCACAGAGCACAAAAAATTCGCTTCCAACGAAAACACCCTAGAGCGCAAAAATTCCCTTTCAAAGAAATCACCCAAGAACACAAAAAATCGTTTCCAACCAAATTACTCCTGAGCACAATAAATTCGTTTGCAACGAAATCTCCTGAGAACACAAATATTCCCTTTAAAGATATCATGTCAGAGCACAAAAAATTCGCTTCCAACGAAATCACCCTAGAATGCAAAAATTCCCTTTCAAGGAAATTACAGGAAAACACAAAAAATTCACTTCGAACGAATTTACCCCAGAACAAAAAAATTGGCTTGCAACGAAATCTCCTGAGAAAACAATTATTTGCTTCCAAAGATATCAAACCAGAGCACAAATGCTCCGCTTCCAAAGAAATCACCCTATAACACAAAAATTCCCTTTTATCGATATCAACTGAGAACACAAAAAATTCGCTTCCAACGAAATGACTCAAGAGCACAGAAAACACGCTTCCAATGAAATGACCCCCTACTTCAAAAAATTGCTTCCATCGAAAAAACCGGAGAACACAAAAAATTCTCTTCCAACGACATTACCCCAGAAGACAAAAAAATTTTCAAATGAAATCTCCTGAGAACACAAATATTCGCTTCCAAAGATATCATCCTAGAGCATAAAAAATTTGCTTCCAATGAAATCACTCTAGAACACAATAATTCCCTTTCAACGAAATCACCCGAGAACAAAAAATATTCGCTTCCAACGAAATTACTCCAGAACACAAAAATTCCCTTTCAACGAAATCACGCTAGAACACAAAAAATTCGGTTCCAACAAAATTACCCCAGAACACATAAAATTTGCTTGGAATGAAATCTACTGAGAACACAAATATTCACTTCCAAAGATATCATCCCAGAGCACAAAAAATTCGCTTCCAAGGGAATTACCCTAGAACACAAAAATTCCCTTTCAACGATATCACACGAGAACACAAAATATTCGCTTCCAACGAAATTACCCAAAAACACAAAAAATTCGCTTGCAACGAAATCACCCCAGAATACAAAAATTCCCGTTCAACGATATCACGCGAGAACACAAAATATTCGCTTCCAACGAAATTACCCCAGAACACCAAAAATTCGCTTGCAAAGAAATCTCCTGAGAACACAAATATACGCTTCCAACGAAATCACCCCAGAGCACCAAAAATTCGCTTCCAACGAAATGACTCCAGAGCACAGAAAACATGCTTCCAACGAAATGACACCCTACTTCAAAATTTGCTTCCATCAAAAAAACCGGAGAACACAAAAAGTGCTCTTCCAACCACAGTACCCCAGAAGACAGATAATTCTTTTCCAATGAAATCTCCTGAGAACACAAATATTCACTTCCAAAGATATCATCCCAGAACACAAAAAATTCGCTTCCAACGAAATCACCCCAGAACACAAAAATTCCCTTTTAACGAAATCACGTGAGAACACTAAAAATTCGGTTTCAACGAAATTAACCAAGAACACCAAAAATTTGCTTGGAATGAAATCTACTGAGAAGACAAATATTCACTTCCAAAGATATGATCCCAGAGCACAAAAAATTGCTTCCAACGAAATCACTCCAGAGCACAGAAAACATGCTTCCAATGAAATGACCCCCTACTTCAAAAATTTGCTCCCATCGAAAAAACCGGAGAACACAAAAAATTCTCTTCCAAAGATATTGCCCCAGAAGACAAAAAATTCTCTTCCAACGAATTCTCCTGAGAACAGAAATATTCGCTTCTAAAGATATCATCCCAGAGCACAAAAAATTCGCTTCCACCGAAATCACCCCAGAACACAAAAATTCCCTTTCAAAGAAATCACGCGAGAACAAAAAAATTAGCTTACAACGAAATTACCCCAGAACACAAAAAAATCACTTGCAACGAAATCTCCTGAGAACACAAATATTCACTTCCAACGAAATCACCCCAAAGCACAAAGAATTCGCTTCCAAAGAAATCATCCTAGAACGCAAAAATTCCCTTTCAACCAAATCACCCGAGAATCCAAAAAATTCGCTTCCAACAAAATCACAACAGAGCACAAAAAATTCGCTTCCAATGAAATCTCCCTAGAACACAAAAATTCCCTTTCAACGAATTCACCCGAGAACACAAAAAATTCGCTTCCAACGAAATGACTCCAGAGCACAGAAAACACGCTTCCAACGAAATGACCCCCTACTTCAAAATTTGCTTCCATCGAAAATACCGGAGAACACAAAAATGCTCTTCCAACGATAGTACCCAAGAAGACAAAAAATGCTTTTCCAACGAAATCTCCTGAGAACACAAATATTCGCTTCCAAAGATAACATCCCAGAGCACAAAAAATTCGCTTCAATGAAATCACCCTAGAACACAAAAATTCCCTTTCAACGAAATCACCCGAGAACACAAAAATTCCCTTCCAACGAAATCAGGGGGTCATTTCGTTGGAAGCGTGTTTTCTGTTTTCTGTTGTGTCGAGTCATTTCTTTGGAAGCAAATTTTTTGTGCTCTGAGGTGATTTCGTTGGAAGCGAATTTTTTGAGTTCTCAGGTGATTTCCTTGAAAGTGAATTTTTGCGTTCTAGGGTGATTTCGATGGAAGCGAATTTTTTGTACTCTGGGGTGATTTAGTTGGAAGCGAATATTTGTGTTCTCAGGAGATTTCGTTGCAAGTGAATTTTTTGTGTTCTGGGGTATTTTCGTTGGAAGCGAATTTTTTGTGTTTTCACGTGATTTCTTTGAAAGGGAATTTTTGTGTTCTTGCGTGATTTCGTTGAAAGGGAATTTTTGTGTTCTAGGGTGATTTCGTTGGAAGCCAATTTTTTGTGCTCTGGGATGATATCTTTGGAAGCGAATATTTGTGTTCTCAGGTGATTTCGTTGAAAAGAATTTTTTGTGTTTTGGGGTAATATCATTGGAAGAGAATTTTTTGTGTTCTCCGGTTTTTTCGATGGAAGCAAATTTTTGAAGTAGGGGGTCATTTCATTGGAAGCATGTTTTCTGTGCTCTGGAGATTTTCGTTGGAAGCGAATTTTTTGTTCTCTGGGGTGATTTCGTTGGAAGCGAATATTTGTGTTCTCAGGAGATTTCGTTGGAAAAGAATTTTATGTCTTCTGGGGTAATGTCGTTGGAAGAGAATTTTTTGTGTTCTCCGGTTTTTTTGGTCGAAGCAAATTGTTGAAATAGGGGGTCATTTCATTGGAAGCGTATTTTCTGTGCTCTGGAGTCATTTCAGTGGAAGCGAATTTTTTGTGCTCTGGGGTGATTTCGATAGAAGCGAATATTTGTGTTCTAAGGAGATTTCGTTGCAAGCGAATTTTTTGTGTTCTGGAGTAATTTCGTTGGAAGCGAATTTTTTGTTTTCTCGGGTGATTTCGTTGAAAGGGAATTTTTGTGTTCTAGGGTGATTTCGTTGAAACAGATTTTTTTGTGCTCTGGTATGATATCTTTGGAAGCGGATATTTGTGTTCTCAGGAGATTTCGTTCCAAGCGAATTTTTTGTGGTCTGGGGTAATTTCGTTGAAAGCGAAATTTGTGTTCTCACGTGATTTCCTTGAAAGAGAATTTTTGTGTTCTAGTGTGATTTCGTTGGAAGCAAATTTTTTTTGCCTTGGGATGATATCTTTGGAAGCGAATATTTATGTTCTCAGGAGATTTCGTTGGAAAAGAATTTTTTGTTTTCTTGGTAATATCGTTGGAACAGAATTTTTTGTGTTCTCCAGTTTTTTCGAAAGAAGCAAATTTTTGAAGTAGGGCGTCATTTCCTTGGAAGATTGTTTTCTGTGCTCTGGAGTCATTTCGTTCGAAGCGAATTTTTTGTGCTCTGGGGTGATTTCGTTGGAAGTGAATATTTGTGTTCTCAGGAGATTTCGTTGCAAGTGAATTTTTTGTGTTCTGGGGTATTTTCGTTGGAAGCGAATTTTTTTGTGTGTTCACGTGATTTCTTTGAAAGGGAATTTTTGTGTTCTAGGGTGATTTCGTTGGAAGCGAATTTTTTGTGCTCTGGGATGATATCTTTGGAAGCGAATATTTGTGTTCTCAGGTGATTTCGTTGAAAAGAATTTTTTGTCTTCTGGGGTAATATCGTTGGAAGAGAATTTTTTGTGTTCTCCGGTTTTTTCGATGGAAGCAAATTTTTGAAGTAGGGGGTCATTTCATTGGAAGCATGTTTTCAGTGCTCTGGAGATTTTCGTTGGAAGCGAATTTTTTGTGTTCTCAGGTGATTTCCTTGAAAGGGAATTTTTGCGTTCTAGGGTCATTTCGATGGAAGCAAATTTTTTGTACTCTGGGGTGATTTCGTTGGAAGCGTATATTTGTGTTCTCAGGAGATTTCGTTGCAAGCGAATTTTCTGTGTTCTCCGGTTTTTTCGATGGAAGGAAATTTTGAAGTAGGGGGTCATTTCGTTGGAAGCGAATTTTTTGTGCTCTGGGGTTATTTCGTTGGAAGCGAATTTTTTGGGTTCTCGGGTGATTTCGTTGAAAGGGAATTTTTCTGTTCAGGAGGGATTTCGTTGATATGACTTTTTTGTGCTCTGGGATGATATCGTTGGAAGCGAATATTTGTGTACTCAGGAGATTTCGTTGGAAAAGAATTTTTTGTCTTCTGGTGTAATATCGTTGGAATAGAATTTTTTGTGATCTCCGGTTTTTTCAATGGAAGCAATTTTTTGAAGTAGGGGGTCATTTCGTTGGAAGCATGTTTTCTGTGCTCAGGAGTCATTTCGTTGGAAGCGAATTTTTTGTGCTCTGGGGTTATTTCGTTGGAAGCGAATTTTTTGGGTTCTCGGGTGATTTCATTGAAAGGGAATTTTTCTGTTGTGGGGTGATTTCGTTAAAATGACTTTTTTGTGCTCTGGGATGATATCTTTGGAAGCGAATATTTGGGTACTCAGGAGATTTCGTTGGAAAAGAATTTTTTGTCTTCTGGGGTAATATCGTTGGAAGAGAATTTTTTGTGTTCTCCGGTTTTTTCGAAGGAAGCAAATTTTGAAGTAGAGTGTCATTTCGTTGGAAGCATGTTTTCTGTGGTCTGTAGTCATTTCGTTGGAAGCGAATTTTTTGTGTTCTGGGGTGATTTCATTGGAAGCAAATTTTTTGTGCTCTGGGATGATATCTTTGGAAGCGAATATTTGTGTTCTCAGGAGATTTCGTTGGAAAAGAATTTTTTGTTTTCTTGGTAATATCGTTGGAACAGAATTTTTGTGTTCTCCAGTTTTTTCGATAGAAGCAAATTTTTGAAGTAGGGGGTCATTTCATTGGAAGCATGTTTTCTGTGCTCTGGAGTCATTTCGTTGGAAGCGAATTTTATGTGCTCTGGGGTGATTTCGTTGGAAGAGAATTTTTTGGGTTCTCGGGTGATTTCGTTAATAGGGAATTTTTGTGTTCTAGGGTAATTTTGGTGGAAACGAATTTTTGTGCTCTGGGATGATATCTTTGGAAGCGAATATTTGTGTTCTCAGTAGATTTCATTCCAAGCAAATTTTTTGTGTTCTGGGTTAATTTCGTTGAAACCGAATTTTTTGTGTTCTCGCATGATTTCGTTGAAAGGGAATTTTTGTGTTCTGGGGTGATTTCGTTGGAAGCGATTTTTTGTGCTCTGGGATGATATCTTTGGAAGCGAATATTTGTGTTCTCAGGAGATTTCGTTGGAAAAGAATTTTTTGTGTTTTGGGGTAATATCATTGGAAGAGAATTTTTTGTGTTTTCTGGTTTTATTCAATGGAAGCAAATTTTTGAAGTAGGGGGTCATTTCATTGGAAGCATGTTTTCTGTGCTCTGGAGTCATTTCGTTGGAAGCGAATTTTATGTGCTCTGGGGTGATTTCGTTGGAAGAGAATTTTTTGGGTTCTCGGGTGATTTCGTTAATAGGGAATTTTTGTGTTCTAGGGTAATTTTGGTGGAAGCGAATTTTTGTGCTCTGGGATGATATCTTTGGAAGCGAATATTTGTGTTCTCAGGAGGTTTCCTTGGAAAAGAATTTTTTGTCTTTTGTGGTAATATCATTGTAAGAGAATTTTTTGTGTTCTCAGGTGTTTTCGATGGAAGCAAATTTTGAAGTAGGGGTTCATTTCGTTGGAAGCGTGTTTTCTGTGCTCTGGAGTCATTTCTTTGGAAGAGAATTTTTTGTGTTCTGGGGTGATTTAGTTTGAAGCGAATTTTTTGTGTTCTCGGGTGATTTCATTGGAAGGGAATTTTTTCTGTTCTGGGGTGATTTTGTTGGAAGTGAATATTTGTGTTCTCAGAAGATTTCATTGGAAAAGAATTTTTTGCCTTCTGGAGTAATATCATTGCAAGAGAACTTTTTGTGTTCTCCGGGTTTTTCGATGGAAGTAAAATTTTGAAGTAAGGGGTCATTTCATTGGAAGCATGTTTTCTGGGATCTGGAGTGATTTCGTTGGAAATGAATTTTTTGTGCTCTGGGATCATATCTTTGGAAGCGAATATTTGTGTTCTCAGTAGATTTCATTCCAAGCAAATTTTTTGTGTTCTGGGTTAATTTCGTTGAAACCGAATTTTTTGTGTTCTCGCATGATTTCGTTGAAAGGGAATTTTTGTGTTCTGGGGTGATTTCATTGGAAGCGATTTTTTGTGCTCTGGGATGATATCTTTGGAAGCGAATATTTGTGTTCTCAGGAGATTTCGTTGGAAAAGAATTTTTTGTGTTTTGGGGTAATATCATTGGAAGAGAATTTTTTGTGTTCTCTGGTTTTATTCAATGGAAGCAAATTTTTGAAGTAGGGGGTCATTTCATTGGAAGCATGTTTTCTGTGCTCTGGAGTCATTTCGTTGGAAGCGAATTTTATGTGCTCTGGGGTGATTTCGTTGGAAGAGAATTTTTTGGGTTCTCGGGTGATTTCGTTAATAGGGAATTTTTGTGTTCTAGGGTAATTTTGGTGGAAGCGAATTTTTGTGCTCTGGGATGATATCTTTGGAAGCGAATATTTGTGTTCTCAGGAGGTTTCCTTGGAAAAGAATTTTTTGTCTTTTGTGGTAATATCATTGTAAGAGAATTTTTTGTGTTCTCAGGTGTTTTCGATGGAAGCAAATTCTTGACGTAGGGGTTTACTTTGGTTGGATGCGTGTTTTCTGTGCTCTGGAGTCATTTCATTGGAAGCGAATTTTTTGTGCTCTGGGGTGATTTCGTTGGAAGTGAATTTTTTGTATTCTCAGGTGATTTCGTTGAAAGGGAATTTTTGAGTTCTAGGGTGATTTCGTTGGAAGCGAATTTTTTCTGTTCTCCGGTTTTATCGATGGAAGCAAATTTTCGAAGTATGGGTTCATTTAGTTGGAAGGGTGTTTTCTGTGCTCTGGAGTCTTTTCATTGGAAGCGAATTTTTTGTGCTCTGGGGTGATTTCGTTGAAAGGGAATTTTTGTCTTTAGGGTAATTTTGTAAGAAGCGAATTTTTGTCCTCTGGGATGAAATCTTTAGAAGCGAATATTTGTGTTCTCAGGAGATTTCGTTGGAAAAGAATTTTTTGTCTTCTGGCGTAATATCATTAGAAGAGAAATTTTTGTGTTCTCCGGTGTTTTCGATGGAAGCAAATTCTTGACGTAGGGGTTTACTTTGGTTGGATGCGTGTTTTCTGTGCTCTGGAGTCATTTCATTGGAAGCGAAATTTTTGTGCTCTGAGATGATATCTTTTGAAATGAATTTTGTGTTCTCCGGAGATTTCATTGGAAAAGAATTTTTTGTCTTCTGGGGTAATATCGTTGGAAGAGAATTTTTTGTGTTCTCCTGTTTTTTAGATGGAAGCAAGTTTTTGAAGTAGGGGGTCATTTCTTTGGAAGCATGTTGTCGGTGCTCTGGAGTCATTTCGTTGGATGCGAATGTTTTGTAGTTTGGGATGATAACTTTGGAAGCGAATATTTGTGTTCTCAGGAGATTTCGTTGGAAAAGAGTTTTTTGTCTTCTGGGTAATATCGTTGGAAGAGAATTTTTTGTGTTCTCCGGTTTTTTCGATGGAAGCCAATTTTTGACGTAGGGGTTCATTTAGTTGGAAGTGTGTTTTCTGTGCTCTGGAGTCATTTCGTTGGAAGCGAATTTTTTGTGCTCTGGGGTGATTTCCTTGGAAGCGAATTTTTTGTGTTCTCGGGTGATATCGATGAAAGGAAATTTTTGTGTTCTAGGGTGATTTCTTTGGAAGCAAATTATTTGTGCTCCTGTTTGATATCTTTAGAAGCAAATATTTGTGTTCTCAGGAGATTTCGTTGCAAGCGAATTTTTTGTGTTCTGGGGTATATTCGTTCGAAGCGAATTTTTTGTGTTCTCTGGTGATTTCCTTGAAAGGGAATTTTTGTGTTCTAGGGTGATTTCATTGGAATCGAATTTTTTGTGCTCTGAAATGATATCTTTGGAAGCGAATATTTGTGTTCTCAGGAGATTTCGTTGCAAGTGAATTTTTTGTGTTCTGGGGTAATGTCATTGGAAGAGAATTTTTTGTGTTCTCCGGTTTTTTCGATGGAAACAAATTTTTGAAGTAGGGTGTCATTTCGTTGGAAGTATGTTTTCTGTGCTCTGGAATCATTTCGTTGGAATCAAATTTTTTGTGTTATCGGGTGATTTCGTTGGAAGCGAATTTTGTGTGTTCTGGGGTGATTTCGTTCATAGGGAATTTTGTTGTTCTACGGTGATTTTGTTGGAAGCGAATTTTTTGGTTTCTCGAGTGATTTCGTTGAAAGGGAATTTTTGCGTTCTAGGGTGATTTCGTTGAAATGATTTTTTTGTGCTCTGGGATGATATCTGTGGAAGCGAATATTTGTGTTCTCAGGAGATTTCGTTGCAAGCGAATTTTTTGTGTTCTTGGGTAATATCGTGGGAAGCGAATTTTTTGTGTTCTCCGGTGTTTCCGATGAAAGCAATTTTTTTAAGTAGGGGGTCATTTCGTTGTAAGCGTGTTTTCTGTTCTCTGGGGTCATTTCGTTGAACGCGAATTTTCTGTGCTCTGGGGTGATTTCGTTGGAAGCGAATTTTTTGTGTTCTCGGGTGATTTCATTGAAAGGGAATTTTTGGGTTCTAGGGTGATTTCGTTGGAAGCGAATTTTTTTGCTCTGGGGTGATTTCGTTGGAATCTAATTTTTAGTGTTCTCGCGTGATTTCTTTGAAAGGGAATTTTTGCGTTCTAGGGTGATTTCGTTGAAGCGAATTTTTTGTGCTCTAGGATTATATCTTTGGAAGCAAATATTTGTGTTCTCAGGAGATTTCGTTGCATGCAAATTTTTTGTGTTCTGGGGTAAATTCGTTCGAAGCGATTTTTTTGTGTTCTCTGGTGATTTCCTTGAAATGGAATTTTTGCGTTCTAGGGTGATTTCGTTGGAAGCGAATTTTTTGTGCTCTGGCATGATATCTTTGGAAGCGAATATTTTTGTTTTCAAGAGATTTCCTTGGAAAAGAATTTTTTGTCTTCTGGGGTAATATCGTTGGAAGAGAATTTTTTGTGTTCTCCGGTTTTTTCAATCGAAGCAAATTTTGGAAGTAGGGGGTCATTTCATTGGAAGCATGTTTTCTGGGATCTGGAGTGATTTCGTTGGAAATGAATTTTTTGTGCTCTGGGATCATATCTTTGGAAGCGAATATTTGTGTTCTCAGTAGATTTCATTCCAAGCAAATTTTTTGTGTTCTGGGTTAATTTCGTTGAAACCGAATTTTTTGTGTTCTCGCATGATTTCGTTGAAAGGGAATTTTTGTGTTCTGGGGTGATTTCGTTGGAAGCGATTTTTTGTGCTCTGGGATGATATCTTTGGAAGCGAATATTTGTGTTCTCAGGAGATTTCATTGGAAAAGAATTTTTTGTGTTTTGGGGTAATATCATTGGAAGAGAATTTTTTGTGTTCTCTGGTTTTATTCAATGGAAGCAAATTTTTGAAGTAGGGGGTCATTTCATTGGAAGCATGTTTTCTGTGCTCTGGAGTCATTTCGTTGGAAGCGAATTTTATGTGCTCTGGGGTGATTTCGTTGGAAGAGAATTTTTTGGGTTCTCGGGTGATTTCGTTAATAGGGAATTTTTGTGTTCTAGGGTAATTTTGGTGGAAGCGAATTTTTGTGCTCTGGGATGATTTCTTTGGAAGCGAATACTTGTGTTCTCAGGAGGTTTCCTTGGAAAAGAATTTTTTGTCTTTTGTGGTAATATCATTGTAAGAGAATTTTTTGTGTTCTCAGGTGTTTTCGATGGAAGCAAATTTTGAAGTAGGGGTTCATTTCGTTGGAAGCGTGTTTTCTGTGCTCTGGAGTCATTTCTTTGGAAGAGAATTTTTTGTGTTCTGGGGTGATTTAGTTTGAAGCGAATTTTTTGTGTTCTCGGGTGATTTCATTGGAAGGGAATTTTTTCTGTTCTGGGGTGATTTTGTTGGAAGTGAATATTTGTGTTCTCAGAAGATTTCATTGGAAAAGAATTTTTTGCCTTCTGGAGTAATATCATTGCAAGAGAATTTTTTGTGTTCTCCGGGTTTTTCGATGGAAGTAAAATTTTGAAGTAAGGGGTCATTTCATTGGAAGCATGTTTTCTGGGATCTGGAGTGATTTCGTTGGAAATGAATTTTTTGTGCTCTGGGATCATATCTTTGGAAGCGAATATTTGTGTTCTCAGTAGATTTCATTCCAAGCAAATTTTTTGTGTTCTGGGTTAATTTCGTTGAAACCGAATTTTTTGTGTTCTCGCATGATTTCGTTGAAAGGGAATTTTTGTCTTCTGGGGTGATTTCGTTGGAAGCGATTTTTTGTGCTCTGGGATGATATCTTTGGAAGCGAATATTTGTGTTCTCAGGAGATTTCGTTGGAAAAGAATTTTTTGTGTTTTGGGGTAATATCATTGGAAGAGAATTTTTTGTGTTCTCTGGTTTTATTCAATGGAAGCAAATTTTGGAAGTAGGGGGTCATTTCATTGGAAGCATGTTTTCTGTGCTCTGGAGTCATTTCGTTGGAAGCGAATTTTATGTGCTCTGGGGTGATTTCGTTGGAAGAGAATTTTTTGGGTTCTCGGGTGATTTCGTTAATAGGGAATTTTTGTGTTCTAGGGTAATTTTGGTGGAAGCGAATTTTTGTGCTCTGGGATGATATCTTTGGAAGCGAATATTTGTGTTCTCAGGAGGTTTCCTTGGAAAAGAATTTTTTGTCTTTTGTGGTAATATCATTGTAAGAGAATTTTTTGTGTTCTCAGGTGTTTTCGATGGAAGCAAATTTTGAAGTAGGGGTTCATTTCGTTGGAAGCGTGTTTTCTGTGCTCTGGAGTCATTTCTTTGGAAGAGAATTTTTTGTGTTCTGGGGTGATTTAGTTTGAAGCGAATTTTTTGTGTTCTCGGGTGATTTCATTGGAAGGGAATTTTTTCTGTTCTGGGGTGATTTTGTTGGAAGTGAATATTTGTGTTCTCAGAAGATTTCATTGGAAAAGAATTTTTTGCCTTCTGGAGTAATATCGTTGCAAGAGAATTTTTTGTGTTCTCCGGGTTTTTCGATGGAAGTAAAATTTTGAAGTAAGGGGTCATTTCGTTGGAAGCGTGTTTTCGGTGCTCTAGAGTCATTTCGTTGGAAGCGAAATTTTTGTGCTCTGGGGTGATTTCGTTGGAAGTGAATTTTTTGTATTCTCGGGTGATTTCGTTGAAAGGGAATTTTTGAGTTCTAGGGTGATTTCGTTGGAAGCGAATTTTTTCTGTTCTCCGGTTTTTTCGATGGAAGCAAATTTTCGAAGTATGGGTTCATTTAGTTGGAAGCGTGTTTTCTGTGCTCTGGAGTCTTTTCATTGGAAGCGAATTTTTTGTGCTCTGGGGTGATTTCGTTGAAAGGGAATTTTTGTCTTTAGGGTAATTTTGTAAGAAGCGAATTTTTGTCCTCTGGGATGAAATCTTTAGAAGCGAATACTTGTGTTCTCAGGAGATTTCGTTGGAAAAGAATTTTTTGTCTTCTGGCGTAATATCATTAGAAGAGAAATTTTTGTGTTCTCCGGTGTTTTCGATGGAAGCAAATTCTTGACGTAGGGGTTTACTTTGGTTGGATGCGTGTTTTCTGTGCTCTGGAGTCATTTCATTGGAAGCGAATTTTTTGTGCTCTGAGATGATATCTTTTGAAATGAATTTTGTGTTCTCCGGAGATTTCATTGGAAAAGAATTTTTTGTCTTCTGGAGTAATATCGTTGGAAGAGAATTTTTTGTGTTCTCCTGTTTTTTAGATGGAAGCAAGTTTTTGAAGTAGGGGGTCATTTCTTTGAAGCATGTTGTCGGTGCTCTGGAGTCATTTCGTTGGAAGCGAATTTTTTGTAGTTTGGGATGATAACTTTGGAAGCGAATATTTGTGTTCTCAGGAGATTTCGTTGGAAAAGAGTTTTTTGTCTTCTGGGTAATATCGTTGGAAGAGAATTTTTTGTGTTCTCCGGTTTTTTCGATGGAAGCCAATTTTTGACGTAGGGGTTCATTTAGTTGGAAGTGTGTTTTCTGTGCTCTGGAGTCATTTCGTTGGAAGCGAATTTTTTGTGCTCTGGGGTGATTTCCTTGGAAGCGAATTTTTTGTGTTCTCGGGTGATTTCGTTGAAAGGGAATTTTTGTGTTCTCAGGTGATTTACTTGAAAGGAAATTTTTGTGTTCTATGGTGATTTCGTTGGAAGCAAATTTTTTGTGCTCTGGGATGATATCTTCGGAAGCGAATATTCGTGTTCTCAGGAGATTTCGTTGGAAAAGAATTTTTTGTCTTCTGGGGTAATATCTTTAGAAGAGAATTTTTGTTTTCTCGGGATTTTCGATGGAAGCAAGTTTTTGAAGTAGGGTATCATTTCATTGGAAGCGTGTATTCTGTGCTCTAGAGTCATTTCGTTGGAAGCGAATTTTTTCTGCTCTGGGGTGATTTCGTTGGAATCGAGTATGTGTGTTCTCAGGAGACTTTATTGCAAGAGAATTTTTTGTGTTCTGGGGTGGTTTCGTTGGAAGCGAATATGGGTGTTCTCAGGAGATTTTGTTACAAGTTAATTTTTTGTGTTCTGGGGTGATTTCTTTGGAAGCAAAATTTTTGTGTTCCCAGGTGATTTAGTTGAAAGGGAATTTTTGTGTTCTAGGTTAATTTCGTGGGATGTAAATTTTTTGTGCTCAGGGATGATATCTTTAGAAGCGAATATTTGTGTTCTCAGAAGATTTTGTTGGAAAAGAATTTTTGTCTTATGGGGTAATATCGTTGGAAGAGAATTTTTTGTGTTCTCCTGTTGTTTAGTTGGAAGCAAATTTTTGAAGTAGGGGGTCATTTCTTTGGAAGCGTGTTTTCAGTGCTCTGGGGTCATTTCGTTGGAATCGAATTTTTTGTGCTTTGGGATGATATCTTTGGAAGCCAATATTTGTGTTCTCAGGAGATTTCGTTGGAAAAGAATTTTTTGTCTTCTGGGGTAATATCGTTGGAAGAGAATTTTTTGGGTTCTCCGGTTTTTTCAATGGAAGCAAATTTTCGAAGTAGGGGTTCATTTAGTTGGAAGCGTGTTTTCAGTGCTCTGGAGTCATTTCGTTGGAAGCGAGTTTTTTGTGCTCTGGGGTGATTTCGTTGGAAGCGATTTTTTTGTGTTCTCGGGTGATTTCGTTGAAAGGGAATTTTTTTGTTCTAGGGTAATTTTGTTGGGAGCAAATTTTTGTGCTCAGGGATGATATCTTAAGAAGCGAATATTTGTGTTCTCAGGAGATTTCGTTGGAAAATAGTTTTTTGTTTTCTGGGGTAATATCATTGGAAGAGAATTTTTTGTGTTCTCCGGTGTTTTCCATGGAAGCAAGTTCTTAAATTAGGGGGTCATTTCTTTGGAAGCATGTATTCGGTGCCCTGGAGTCATTTCATTGGAAGCGAATTTTTTCTGCTCTGGGGTGATTTCCTTTGAAGCGAATATTTGTGGTATCAGGAGATTTCGTTACAAGCGAATTTTTTGTGTTCTGGGGTGATTTCGTTGGATGCGAATTTTTTTGTGTTCTCGGGTATTTTTGTGAAAGGGAATTTTTGTATTCTAGGGTAATTGTGTTGGAAGCGAATTTTTTGTGCTCACGGATGATACCTTTGGAAGCGAATATTTGTGTTCTCAGGAGATTTCGTTGGAAAAGAATTTTTTGTCTTCTGGGATAATATCGTTGGAAGAGAATTTTTGTGTTCTCGGGTTTTTTTGATGGAAGCAAATTTTTGAAGTAGGGGGTCATTTCGTTAGAAGCGTGTTTTCTGTGCTCTGGTGTCATTTCGTTGGAAGCGACTTTTTTGTGCTCTCGGGTGAGTTCGTTGGAAGCGAATGTGCTTTCTCAGGAGATTTCGTTGCAAGTGAATTTTTTGTGTTCTGGGATGATATCTATGGACGCGATTATTTGTGTTCTCAGGAGATTTCATTGCAAGCGAATTTTTTGTGTTCTGGGGTGATTTCGTTGGAAGCAAATTTTTTGTGTTCTGGGATGATATCTTTGGAAGCGAATATTTGTGTTCTAAGAAGATTTCATTGGAAAAAAATTTTTTGCCTTCTGGGGTAATATCGTTGGAAGAGAATTTTTTGTGTTCTCTGGTTTTTTCGATGGAAGCAAATTTTTGAAGTAGGGAGTCATTTCGTTGGAAGCGTGTTTTCGGTGCTCTGGAGTCATTTCGTTGGAAGCAAATTTTTTGTGTTCTCAGGTGATATCGTTTAAAGGGAATTTTTGTGTTTTAGGGCAATTTTGTTGGAAGCGAATTTTTGTGCTCTGGGATGATATCTTTGGAAGCGAATATTTTTGTTCTCAGGAGATTTCGTTGGAAAAGAATTTTTTGTCTTCTGGCGTAATATCATTAGAAGAGAAATTTTTGTGTTCTCCGGTGTTTTCGATGGAAGCAAATTCTTGACGTAGGGGTTTACTTTGGTTGGATGCGTGTTTTCTGTGCTCTGGAGTCATTTCAATGGAAGCGAATTTTTTGTGCTCTGAGATGATATCTTTTGAAATGAATTTTGTGTTCTCCGGAGATTTCATTGGAAAAGAATTTTTTGTCTTCTGGGGTAATATCGTTGGAAGAAAATTTTTTGTGTTCTCCTGTTTTTTAGATGGAAGCAAGTTTTTGAAGTAGGGGGTCATTTCTTTGAAGCCTGTTGTCGGTGCTCTGGAGTCATTTCGTTGGAAGCGAATTTTTTGTAGTTTGGGATGATAACTTTGGAAGCGAATATTTGTGTTCTCAGGAGATTTCGTTGGAAAAGAGTTTTTTGTCTTCTGGGTAATATCGTTGGAAGAGAATTTTTTGTGTTCTCCGGTTTTTTCGATGGAAGCCAATTTTTGACGTAGGAGTTCATTTAGTTGGAAGTGTGTTTTCTGTGCTCTGGAGTCATTTCGTTGGAAGCGAATTTTTTGTGCTCTGGGGTGATTTCCTTGGAAGCGAATTTTTTGTGTTCTCGGGTGATTTCTTTGAAAGGGAATTTTTGTGTTCTCAGGTGATTTACTTGAAAGGAAATTTTTGTGTTCTATGGTGATTTCGTTGGAAGCAAATTTTTTGTGCTCTGGGATGATATCTTCGGAAGCGAATATTCGTGTTCTCAGGAGATTTCGTTGGAAAAGAATTTTTTGTCTTCTGGGGTAATATCTTTAGAAGAGAATTTTTGTTTTCTCGGGATTTTTGATGGAAGCAAGTTTTTGAAGTAGGGGATCATTTCATTGGAAGCGTGTATTCTGTGCTCTAGAGTCATTTCGTTGGAAGCGAATTTTTTCTGCTCTGGTGTGATTTCGTTGGAATCGAGTATGTGTGTTCTCAGGAGACTTCATTGCAAGAGAATTTTTTTGTTCTGGGGTGGTTTCATTGGAAGCGAATATGGGTGTTCTCAGGAGATTTTGTTGCAAGTTAATTTTTTGTGTTCTGGGGTGATTTCTTTGGAAGCAAAATTTTTGTGTTCCCAGGTGATTTAGTTGAAAGGGAATTTTTGTGTTCTAGGGTAATTTCGTGGGATGTAAATTTTTTTTGCTCAGGGATGATATCTTTAGAAGCGAATATTTGTGTTCTCAGAAGATTTTGTTGGAAAAGAATTTTTGTCTTATGGGGTAATATCGTTGGAAGAGAATTTTTTGTGTTCTCCTGTTGTTTAGTTGGAAGCAAATTTTTGAAGTAGGGGGTCATTTCTTTGGAAGTGTGTTTTCAGTGCTCTGGGGTCATTTCGTTGGAATCGAATTTTTTGTGCTTTGGGATGATATCTTTGGAAGGGAATATTTGTGTTCTCAGGAGATTTCGTTGGAAAAGAATTTTTTGTCTTCTGGGGTAATATCGTTGGAAGAGAATTTTTTGTGTTCTCCGGTTTTTTCAATGGAAGCAAATTTTCGAAGTAGGGGTTCATTTAGTTGGAAGCGTGTTTTCTGTGCTCTGGAGTCATTTCATTGGAAGCGTATTTTTTCGCTCTGGTGTGATTTCTTTGGAAGCGAATTTTTTGTGTTCTCGGGTGATTTCGTTGAAAGGGAATTTCTGAGTTCTAGGGTAATTTCTTTGGAAGCAAATTTTTTTGCTCTGGGATGATATCTTTGGAAGTGTATATTTCTGTTCTCAGGAGATTTCATTGGAAAAGAATTTTTTGTCTTCTGGGGTAATATCGTTGGAAGAGAATTTTTGTGTTCTCTGGTTTTTTCGAAGGAAGCAAATTTTTGAAGTAGGGGGTCATTTCGTTGGAAGCGTGTATTCTGTGCTCTGGAGTCATTTCGTTGGAAGCGAATTTTTTCTGCTCTGGGGTGATTTCGTTGGAAGCGAATATTTGTGTTCTCAGGAGATTTCGTTGCAAGCGAATTTTTTCTGTTCTGTGGTGATTTCGGTGGAAGCAAATTTTTTTGTGTTCTCGGGTGATTTCGTTGCAAGCGAATTTTTTGTGTTCTGGGGTGATTTCGTTTGAAGCAAAATTTTTGTGTTCTCAGATGATTTACTTGAAAGGAAATTTTTGTGTTCTAGGGTGATTTCGTTGGAAGCAAATTTTTTGTGCTCTGGGATGATATCTTCGGAAGCGAATATTTGTGTTCTCAAGAGATTTCATTGGAAAAGAATTTTTTGTCTGCTGGGGTAATATCGTTGGAAGAGAATTTTTTGTGTTCTCCTGTCTTTTCGATGGAAGAAAATTTTTGAATTAGGGGGTCATTTCTTTGGAAGCGTGTTTTCTGTGCTCTGGAGTCATTTCGTTGGAAGCGAGTTTTTTGTGCTCTGGGGTGATTTCGTTGGAAGCGAATTTTTTGTGTTCTCGGGTGATTTCGTTGAAAGGGAATTTTTGTGTTCTAGGGTAATTTTTTTGGGAGCAAATTTTTGTGCTCAGGGATGATATCTTAAGAAGCGAATATTTGTGTTCTCAGGAGATTTCGTTTGGAAATAGTTTTTTGTTTTCTGGGGTAATATCATTGGAAGAGAATTTTTTGTGTTCTCCGGTGTTTTCAATGGAAGCAAGTTCTTAAATTAGGGGGTCATTTCTTTGGAAGCATGTATTCGGTGCCCTGGAGTCATTTCATTGGAAGCGAATTTTTTCTGCTCTGGGGTGATTTCCTTTGAAGCGAATATTTGTGGTATCAGGAGATTTCGTTACAAGCGAATTTTTTGTGTTCTGGGGTGATTTCGTTGGATGCGAATTTTTTTGTTTTCTCGGGTTTTTTTGTGGAAGGGAATTTTTGTACTCTAGGGTAATTGTGTTGGAAGCGAATTTTTTGTGCTCACGAATGATACCTTTGGAAGCGAATATTTGTGTTCTCAGGAGATTTCGTTGGAAAAGAATTTTTTGTCTTCTGGGATAATATCGTTGGAAGAGAATTTTTGTGTTCTCGGGTTTTTTTGATGGAAGCAAATTTTTGAAGTAGGGGGTCATTTCGTTAGAAGCGTGTTTTCTGTGCTCTGGTGTCATTTCGTTGGAAGCGACTTTTTTGTGCTCTCGGGTGAGTTCGTTGGAAGCAAATGTGTTTTCTCAGGAGATTTCGTTGCAAGTGAATTTTTTGTGTTCTGGGATGATATCTATGGACGCGATTATTTGTGTTCTCAGGAGATTTCGTTGCAAGCGAATTTTTTGTGTTCTGGGGTGATTTCGTTGGAAGCAAATTTTTTGTGTTCTGGGATGATATCTTTGGAAGCGAATATTTGTGTTCTAAGAAGATTTCATTGGAAAAGAATTTTTTGCCTTCTGGGGTAATATCGTTGGAAGAGAATTTTTTGTGTTCTCTGGTTTTTTCGATGGAAGCAAATTTTTGAAGTAGGGAGTCATTTCGTTGGAAGCGTGTTTTCGGTGCTCTGGAGTCATTTCGTTGGAAGCAAATTTTTTGTGTTCTCAGGTGATATCGTTTAAAGGGAATTTTTGTGTTTTAGGGCAATTTTGTTGGAAGCGAATTTTTGTGCTCTGGGATGATATCTTTGGAAGCGAATATTTTTGTTCTCAGGAGATTTCGTTGGAAAAGAATTTTTTGTCTTCTGGCATAATATCATTAGAAGAGAATTTTTTGTGTTCTCCGGTGTTTTCCATGGAAGCAAATTCTGGACGTAGGGGTTCAGTTTGGTTGGAAGCGTGTTTTCTGTGCTCTGGAGTCATTTCATTGGAAGCGTATTTTTTCGCTCTGGTGTGATTTCTTTGGAAGCGAATTTTTTGTGTTCTCGGGTGATTTCGTTGAAAGGGAATTTCTGAGTTCTAGGGTAATTTCTTTGGAAGCAAATATTTTTGCTCTGGGATGATATCTTTGGAAGTGTATATTTGTGTTCTCAGGAGATTTCAGTGGAAAAGAATTTTTTGTCTTCTGGGGTAATATCATTGGCAGAGAATTTTTGTGTTCTCCGGTTTTTTCGATGGAAGCAAATTTTTGAAGTAGGGGGTCATTTCGTTGGAAGCGTGTATTCTGTGCTCTGGAGTCATTTCTTTGGAAGCGAATTTTTTCTGCTCTGGGGTGATTTCGTTGGAAGCGAATATTTTTGTTCTCAGGAGATTTCGTTGCAAGCGAATTTTTTCTGTTCTGTGGTGATTTCGGTGGAAGCAAATTTTTTTGTGTTCTCGGGTGATTTCGTTGCAAGCGAATTTTTTGTGTTCTGGGGTGATTTCGTTTGAAGCAAAATTTTTGTGTTCTCAGATGATTTACTTGAAAGGAAATTTTTGTGTTCTAGGGTGATTTCGTTGGAAGCAAATTTTTTGTGCTCTGGGATGATATCTTCGGAAGCGAATATTTGTGTTCTCAGGAGATTTCATTGGAAAAGAATTTTTTGTCTGCTGGGGTAATATCGTTGGAAGAGAATTTTTTGTGTTCTCCTGTCTTTTCGATGGAAGAAAATTTTTGAATTAGGGGGTCATTTATTTGGAAGCGTGTTTTCTATGCTCTGGTGTAATTTCGTTGGAAGAAAATTTTTTGTGCTCTGGGGTGATTTCGTTGGAAGTGAATTTTTTGTGCTCTGGGGTGATTTCGTTGGAAGCGAATTTTTTGTGCTCTGGGGTGATTTCGTTGGTAGCGCATTTTCTGTGTTCTGGGATAATTTCGTTGGAAGTGAATTTTTTGTGTTCTCGGGTGATTTCGATGGGAGCCAATTTTTGAAGTATTGTATCATTTCCTTGGAATCGTGTTTTCTGTGCTCTTTAGTCATTTCGTTGGAAGCGAATTTTTTGTGTTCTGGGGTGATTTCGTTGGAAGCGAATATTTTGTGTTCTGGGGAGATTTCGTTGGAAGCGAATATTTGTGTTCTCAGAAGATTTCGTTGCAAGCGAATTTTTTCTGTTCTCCGGTTTTTTCGATGGAAGTAAATTTTTGAAGTAGGAGGTCATTTCGTTGGAAGCATGTTTTCAGAGCTCTGGAGTCATTTCGTTGGAAGCGAATTTTTTGTGCTCTGGGATGTTTTCTTTGGAAGCGAATATTTGTGTTCTCAGGAGATTTCGTTGCAAGCGAATTTTTTATGTTCTGGGGTAATTTAATTGAAAGGGAATTTTTTATGTTCTAGGTTGATTTCATTGGAAGCAAATTTTTTGTGCTCTCGAGTGATTTGGTTGGAAGCGAATTTTTTGTCTTCTATGGTGATTTCGATGGAAGCGAATATTTTATGTTCTAGGGTGATTTCGTTGAAAGCGAATTTTTTGTGTTCTGGGGTCATTTCATTGGAAGCGTGATTTCTGGGCTGTGGAGTCATTTTGTTGGAAGTGAATTTTTTGTGCTCTGGGTTGATTTCTTTAGAAGTGAATATTTGTGTTCTCAGAAGATTTCATTGGAAGCGAATTTTTTTGTGTTCTGGGGTCATTTCTTTGGAAATGAATTTTTTGTGTTCTCTGGTTTGTGTGATGGAAGCAAATTTTTGAAGTAGGGAGTCATTTCATTAGAAGCGAATTTTTTGTGCTCTGGGATGCTTTTTTTGGGAAGCGAATATTTTTGTTCTCATGAGATTTCGTTGGAAGCGAGTTTTTTGTGTTCTGGGGAAATTTCGATGGAATAGAAATTTTTGTGCTCTCAGGACTTTTCGATGGAAGCAAATTTTTGAAGTAGGGAGTCATATCGTTGGAAGCGTGTTTTCTGTCCCTGGAGTCATTTCGTTGGAAGCGAATTTTTTGTGCTCTGATGTGATTTCGTTGGTAGAGCATTTTCTGTGTTCTGGGATAATTTCGTTCGAAGTGAATATTTTGTGATCTCGGGTGATTTCGATGGAAGCCAATTTTTGAAGTATGGGATCATTTGCTTGGTAGCGTGTTTTCTGTGCTCTGGAGTCATTTCGTTGGAAGAGAATTTTTTGTGGTCTGGGGTGATTTCATTGGAAGCAAATTTTTTGTGTTGTGGGGCAATTTCGTGGGAAGCGAATTTTTTGTGTCTTGGGGTGTTTTTGTTGGAAGCGAATTTTTGGTGGTCTGGGGTGATTTCGTTGGAAGCGAGTTTTCTGTGGTGTGGAGTGATTACTTTAGAAGCGAATATTTGTGTTCTCAGGAGATTTCGTTGGAAAAGAATTTTTTGTCTTCTGGGGTAATATGGTTTGAAGAGAATTTTTTGTGTTCTCCGTTTTTTTCCATGGAAGCAAATTTTTGAAGTAGGGGGTCATATCGTTGTAAGCATGTTTTCTGTGCTCTGAAGTCTTTTCATTGGAATCGAATTTTTTGTGTTCTGGGGTGATTTCGTTGGAAGCAATTTTTGTCTTCTGGGGAAATTTCATTGGAAGCGAACTTTTTGTGTTCTCGGGTGATTTCAATGGAAGCAAATTTTTGAAGTATGGTATCATTTCATTGGAAGCATGTTTTCTGTGCTCTGGAGTCATTTCGTTGGAATCGAATTTTTTGTGCTCTGGGGTGATTTTGTTGGAAGCGCAATTTTTGTGTTCTTGGGTAATTTCGTTGGAAGCGATTTTCTTGTGTTCTGGGGTAATTTCATTGGACGTGAATTTTTTGTGTTCTAGGGTGATTTTTTTGGAAGCGAATTTTTTTGTGCTCTGGGATGATTTCTTTGGAAGCGAATATTTGTGTTCTCAGAAGATTTCCTTGCAAGCGAATTTTTTGTGTTCTGGGGTGATTTCGTTGGAAGCGAATATTTTGTGTTCTCGGGTGATTTTAATGGAAACAAATTTTTGAAGTATGGTATCATTTCGTTCGAAGCGTGTTTTCTGTGCTCTGCAGTCATTTCGTTGGAAGCGAATTTTTTGTGTTCTTGGGTGACTTCCTGGAAGCGAATATTTGTGTTCTCAGAAGATTTCGTTGCAAGCAAATTTTTTTGTGTTCTGGGGTAATGTTGTTGGAAGCGAATTTTTTGTGTTCTCAGGTTTTTTCGATGGAAGCAAATTTTTGATGTAGGGGGTCATTTCGTTGGAAGCGTGTTTTCTGTGCTCTGGATTCACTTCGTTGGAAGGGAATTTTTGTTGCTCTGGGTTGATTTCGTTGGAAGCGAATTTTTTGTGTTCTCGGGAGATTTCGTTAAAAGGGAATTTTTTGTGTTCTGGGGTCATTTCGTTGGAAGCGTGTTTTCTGTGCTCTGGAGTCATTTTGTTGGAAGCGTGTTTTCTGTGCTCTGGAGTCATTTCGTTGGAAGCGAATTTTTTCTGTTCTATTGTGATTTCGTTGGAAGCTAATTTTTTTGTGCTCTGTGATGATTTCTTTCAAAGCGAATATTTGTGTTCTCAGGAGATTTCGTTGGAAGCAAATATTTTGTCTTCTGGGGTAATATCGTTGGAAGAGAATTTTTTGTTTTCTCCAGTTTTTTCGATTGAAGCAAATTTTTGAAGTATGGTATCATTTCGTTCGAAGCGTGTTTTCTGTGCTCTGGAGTCATTTCGTTGGAAGCAAATTTTTTGTGTTCTGGGTTAATTTCGTTGGAAGGTAATTTTTTGTGTTCTCGGGAGATTTCGTTGAAAGGAAATGTTTTGTGTTCTAGGGTGATTTCGTTGGCAGCGAATTTTTTTGTGCTCTGGGATGATTTCTTTGGAAGCAAATATTTGTGTTCTCATGAGATATCGTTGGAAGCGAATTTATTGTGTTCTGGGGTAATTTCGTAGGAAGCGAATTTTTTGTGTTTTCAGGTGATTTCGATGGAAGCAAATTTTTGAAATATGGGGTCATTTCGTTGGAAGTGTGTTTTCTATGCTCTGGAGTCATTTCGTTGGAAGCGAATTTTTTGTGTCCTGGGGTGATTTCATAGAAGCAAATTTTTTGTGTTCTGGGGTAATTTCGTTGGAAGCGAATTTTTTGTGTTCTGCTGTCATTTCGTTGGAAGCAAATTTTTTGTGTTCTGGGGTAATTTTGTTGGAAGCGAATTTTTTGTGTTCTCGGGTCATTTCAAAATGGAAGCAAATTTTTGAAGTATGGTATCATTTCGTTCGAAGCATGTTTTCTGTGCTCTGGAGTCATTTCCTTGGAAGCGAATATTTGTGTTCTCAGACGATTTCGTTGCAAGCGAATTTTTTGTGTTCTCCGGTTTTATCGATGGAAGCAAATTTTTGAAGTAGGTGGTCATTTCGTTGGAAGCTTGTTTTCTGTGCTCTGGAGTAATTTCGTTGGAAGGGAATTTTTTGTGCTTTGGGCTGATTTCGTTGGAAGCGAATTTTTCGTGTTCTAGTGTGATTTCGTTGAAAGGGAATTTTTTGTGTTCTAGGGTGATTTTGTTGGAAGCGAATTTTTTGTGTTCTGTGGTGATTTCGATGGAAGCGAATTTTTGTGTTGTGGGGCAATTTCGTAGGAAGCAAATTTTTGGTGTCTTGGGGTGTTTTTGTTGGAAGCGAATTTTTGGTGGTCTGGGGTGATTTCTTTGGAAGCGTGTTTTCTGTGGTCTGCAGTGATTACTTTGGAAGCGAATATTTGTGTTCTCAGGAGATTTCGTTGGAAAAGAATTTTTTGTCTTCTGGGGTAATATGGTTGGAAGAGAATTTTTTGTGTTCTCCGTTTTTTTCCATGGAAGCAAATTTTTGAAGTAGGGGATCATATCGTTGTAAGCATGTTTTCTGTGCTCTGAAGTCTTTTCATTGGAAGCGAATTTTTTGTGCTCTGGGGTGATTTCGTTGAAAGCAAATATTTGTATTCTCAGGAGATTTCGTTCCTAGCTAATTTTTTGTGTTCTAGTTTGATTTCGTTGGAAGCGAATTTTTTGTGCTCTGGGATGATATCTTCGGAAGCGAATGTTTGTGTTCTCAGGAGATTTCGTTGGAAAAGAATTTTTTCTGTTTTGGGGTAATATCGTTGGAAGAGAATTTTTTGTGTTCTCCGGTTTCTTCGATGGAAGCAAATTTTTGAAGTAAGGGGTCATTTCGTGAAAGGGTATTATCTGTGCTCTGGAGTCATTTCTTTGGAAGCGAATTTTTTGTGTTCTCGGGTGATTTCAATGGAAACAAATTTTTGAAGTATGTTATCATTTCGTTCGAAGCGTGTTTTCTGTGATCTGGAGTCATTTTGTTGGAAGCGAATTTTTTGTGTTCTGGGGAGATTTCGTTGGAAGCGAATATTTGTGTTCTCAGAAGATTACGTTGCAAGCGAATTTTTTCTGTTCTCCCGTTTTTTCGACGGAAGTAAATTTTTGAGGTAGGAGGTCATTTCATTGGAAGCATGTTTTCGGAGCTCTGGAGACATTTCGTTGGAAGCGAATTTTTTGTGCTCTGGGATGATATCTTTGGAAGCGAATATTTGTGTTCTCGGGTGATTTCTTTGGAAGGGAATTTTTTGTGTTCTGCGTTCATTTCGTTGAAAGGGAATTTTTGGTGTTCTGGGGTGATTTCGTTGGAAGCGAATTTTTTGTGCTCTGGGATGTTTTCTTTGGAAGCGAATATTTGTGTTCTCAGGAGATTTCGTTGGAAGCGAATTTTTTGTGTTCTGGGGTAATTTCATTGAAAGCGAATATTTTATGTTCTAGGGTAATTTCGTTGGAAGCAAATTTTTTGTACTCTGGAGTGATTTGGTTGGAAGCGAACTTTTTATCTTCTATGGTGATTTCGATGGAAGCGAATTTTTTCTGTTCTCGGGTGATTTCATTGAAAGCGAATTTTTGGTGTTCTGGGGGCATTTCATTGGAAGGGTATTTTCTGTACTCTGGAGTAATTTTGTCGGAATCGAATTTTTTGTGCTCTGGGTTGATTATGTTGGAAGCGAATTTTTTGTATTCTCTGGTGATTTCGTTGAAAGGGAATTTTTTGTGTTTGAGGGTGATTTCATTGGAAGCGAATTTTTTGTGCTCTGGGATGTTTTCTTTGGAAGCGAATATTTTTGTTCTTAGGTGATTTCGTTGGAAGCGAATTTTTTGTGTTCTGGTGTAATTTCGTTGGAATAGAAATTTTTGTGCTCTCAGGATTTTTCGATGGAAGCAAATTTTTGAAGTAGGAAGTCATTTGGTTGGAAGCGTGTTTTCTGTGCTCTGGAGTCATTTCGATGGAAGCGAATTTTTTGTGTTCTGGGGTGATTTCGTTGGAAGCGCATTTTTTGTGTTCTGGGATAATTTTGTTGGAAGTGAATTTTTTGTGTTCTCGGGTGATTTCGATGGAAGCCAATTTTTGAAGTATGGGATCATTTCCTTGGAAGCGTGTTTTCTGTGCTCTGGAGTCATTTCATTGGAAGACAATTTTTTGTGCTATGGTGTGATTTTGTTGGAAGCGAAATTTTTGTCTTCTGTGGTAATTTCGATGGAAGCGAATTTTTTATGTTTTAGGGTGATTTCGTTGGAAGCGAATTTTTTGTGCTCTGGGATGATATCTTTGGAAGCTAATATTTGTGTTCTCAGGAGATTTCATTGGAAAAGAATTTTTTCTTCTGGGGTAATATCGTTGGAAGAGAATTTTTTGTATTCTCCATTTTCTTCGATGGAAGCAAATTTTTGAGTAGGGGGTCATTTCTTTGGAAGCGTGTTTTCTGTGCTCTGGAGTCACTTCGTGGGAAGGGAATTTTTGGTGCTCAGGTGTGATTTCGTTGGAAGCACATTTTTTGTGTTCTCGGGTGATTTCTTTTAAAGAGAATTTTTTGTGTTCTAGCGTGATTTCGTTGGAAGCGAAATTTTTGTGTTCTCGGGTGATTTCGTGGGAAAACAATTTTTTGTCTTCCTGGGTAATATCTTTGGAAGAGAATTTTCTGTGTTCTTATATTATTTCAATGGAAGCAAATTTTTGAAATATGGGGTTATTTCGTTGGAAGAGTGTTTTCTGTGCTCTAGAGGCATTTCTTTGGAAGCGAATTTTTTTTTGATCTGGGGTATTAACGTTGGAATAGAAATTTTTGTGTTCTCAGGATTTTTCTATGGAAGCAAATTTTTGAAGTAGTGAGTCATTTCGTTGGAAGCGTGTTTTCTGTGCTCTGGAGTCACTTCGTTGGAAGCAAATTTTTTGTGCTCTGTGGTGATTTCGTTGGAGGCGCATTTTTTGTGTTCAGGGATAATTTCGTTGGAAGTGAATTTTTTGTGTTCTCGGGTGATTTCGATGGAAGCCAATTTTTGAAGTATTGGATCATTTCCTTGAAAGCGTGTTTTCTGTGCTCTGGAGTCATTTGGTTGGAATCGAATTTTTTGTGCTCTGGGGTGATTTTGTTGGAAGCGCAATTTTTGTGTTCTCGGGTAATTTCGTTGGAAGCGATTTTCTTGTGTTCTGGGGTAATTTCGTTGGACGTGAATTTTTTGTGTTCTAGGGTGATTTTTTTGGAAGCGAATTTTTTTGTTCTCTGGGATGATTTCTTTGGAAGCGAATATTTGTTTTCTCAGAAGATTTCCTTGCAAGCGAATTTTTTGTGTTCTGGGGTGATTTCGTTGGAAGCGAATATTTTGTGTTCTCGGGTGATTTCAATGGAAACAAATTTTTGAAGTATGGTATCATTTCGTTGGAAGCGTGTTTTCTGTGCTCTGGATTCACTTCGTTGGAAGGGAATTTTTGTTGCTCTGGGGTGATTTCGTTGGAAGCGAATTTTTTGTGTTCTCGGGAGATTTCGTTAAAAGGGAATTTTTTGTGTTCTGGGGTCATTTCGTTGGAAGTGTGTTTTCTGTGCTCTGGAGTCATTTTGTTGGAAGCGTGTTTTCTGTGCTCTGGAGTCATTTCGTTGGAAGCGAATTTTTTGTTTTCTCGGGTGATTTTGTTAAAAGGGAATTTTTGTGTTCTGTGGTCATTTCGTTTGAAGCCTGTTTTCTGTGCTCTGGAGTCATTTCGTTGGAAGCGAATTTTTTGTGTTCTGGGGTGATTTCGTTGCAGGCGAAGTTTTTGTGTTCTGGGGAAATTTTGTTGGAAGCGAATTTTTTGTGTTCTCGGGTGATTTCGATGGAAGCAAATTTTTGAAGTATGGTATCATTTCATTGGAAGCGTGTTTTCTGTGCTCTGGAGTCATTTCGTTGGAATCGAATTTTTTGTGCTCTGGGGTGATTTTGTTGGAAGCACAATTTTTGTGTTCTCGGGTAATTTCGTTGGAAGCGATTTTCTTGTGTTCTGGGGTAATTTCGTTGGACGTGAATTTTTTGTGTTCTAGGGTGATATCGTTGAAAGGGAATTTTTGTGCTCTAGGGTGATTTCGATGGAAGCGAATTTTTTGTGGTCTGGGATGATATCGTTGTTAGCGAATTTTTTGAAGTATAGGGTGATTTATTTGGAAGCGTGTTTCCTGTGCTCTGGAGTCATTTTGATGGAAGCGAATTTTTTGTGTTCTGGGTTGATTTCTATCGAAGCGATTTTTTTGTGTTCTGGGGAGGTTTCCGTGGGAGCGAATTTTTGGTGTTCTGGGGTAATTTTGTTGGATGAGGGTTTTATGTCCTTTGTAGTCATTTCATTGGAAGCGAATTTTTCTCTGTTCTGGTGTGATTTTGTTGGAAACGCATTTTTTTTGCTCTGGAATGTTTTTGTTGTAAGAGAATGTTTTGTGTTCTGGGGTAATTTCATTGGAAGCGAATTTTTTTTGTGTGTGTGTTCTGGGGTGATTTCATTGGAAGGGAATTTTTTGTGATCTGGGGTAATTTCGTTGGAAGCGGGTTTTATGTCCTTTGGAGTCATTTCGTTAAAAGCGAATTTTTCTCTGTTCTGGTGTGATTTCGTTGGAAATGCAGATTTTGTGATCTGGGGTGATTTCGTTGGTAGCGAATTTTTTGTGGTCTGGTGTGATTTCTTTGGAAACAAACTATTTGTGTTCTAGGGTGATTTTGATGGAAGCGAATTTTTTGTGTTCTGGGGTCATTTCGTTGGTAGTGTGTTTTCTATGCTCAGGAGTCATTTCGTTGGAAGCGAATTTTTTGTGTTCTCGGTTGATTTCGATGGAAGCAAATTTTTGAAGTATGGTATCATTTTGTTCGAACCCTGTTTTCTGTGCTCTGGAGTCATTTCGTTGGAAGCGAATTTTTTGTGTTCCAGGGTGATTTCAAGGAAGTGAATTTTTTTTGTGCTCTGGGATGATTTCTTTGGAAGCGAATATTTGTGTTCTCAGGATATTTCGTTGGAAGCGAATTTTTTGTGTTCTTGGGTAATTTCGTTGGAAGCAAATTTTTTGTGTTCTAGGGTGATTTTGATGGAAGCAAATTTTTGAAGTAAGGGGCCATTTTGTTGGAAGCGTGTTTTCTGTGCTCTGGAGTCATTTCGTTGGAAGTTAATTTTTTGTGCTCTGGGGCAATTTCGTTGGAAGCAAATATTTTGTGTTCTCGGGTGATTTCGTTGGAAGCCAATTTTTTGTGTTCTTGGGTGATTTCCATGAATTCAAATTTTTTGTGTTCTGGGGTAATTTCGTTCGAAGCGAATTTTTTGTGTTCTCGGGTGTTTTCGATGGAAGCAAATTTTTGAAGTATGGGATCATTTCTTTGGAAGCGTGTTTTCTGTGCTCTAGAGTCATTTCGTTGGAAGCGAATTTTTTGTGTTCTTGGGTTATTTCGTTGGAAGCGAATATTCATGTTCTCAGAAGATTTCATTGCAAGCGAATTTTTTTGTGTTCTGGGGTAATTTCTTTGGAAGTGAATTTTTTATGTTCTCCGGTTTTTTCGATGAAAGCAAAGTTTTGAAGTAGGGGGTCATTTCGTTGGAAGCGTGTTTTCTGTGCTCTGGATTCACTTCATTGGAAGGGAATTTTTGGTGCTTTGGTGTGATTTCTTTGGAAGCGAATTTTTTTGTTTTCTGGGGTAATTACATTGGAAGCGAATTTTTTATGTTCTAGGGTGATTTCGTTGAAAGGGAATTTTTAGTGTTCTGGTGTCATTTCGTTGGAAGCGTGTTTTTTGTGCTCTGGATTCATTTCTTTGGAAGCGAATTTTTTGTGTTCTGGGGTGATTTCGTTGGAAGCGAATTTTTGATGGTCTGGTTTGATTTCGTTGGAAGCGTGTTTTCTGTGGTCTGGGGTAATTACTTTGGAAGCGAATATTTGTGTTCTCAGGAGATTTCGTTGGAAGCGAACTTTTTGTGTTCTGTGGGTGATATTGTTGGAAGCGAATTTTTTGTGTTCTGGGGTGATATAGTTGAAAGTGAATTTTTTGTTTTCTGGGGTAATATCCTTGGAAGCAGGTTTTATGTCCTTTGGAGTCATTTTGTTAGAAGCGAATTTTTCTCTGCTCTGGTGTGATTTCTTTGGAAATGAAGTTTTTGAGATCTGGGGTGATTTCATTGGAAGCGAATTTTTTGTGTTCTGGGGTGATTTCTTTGGAAGCAAATTTTTTGTGTTCTCAGGTGATTTCGTTGAAAGGGAATTTTTTGTGTTCTGGGGTCATTTCATTGGAAGCGTGTTTTCTGTGCTCTGGAGTCATTTTGTTTGAAGCGAATTTTTTGTGTCCTGGGGTGATTTCATTAGAAGCGAATTTTTGTGTTCGGGGGTAATTTCGTTGGAAGCGAATTTTTTGTGTTCTCGGGTGATTTCGATGGAAGCAAATTTTTGAAATATGGTATCATTTCGTTCGAAGCGGGTTTCCTGTGCTCTGGAGTCATTTCGTTGGAAGCGAATTTTTTGTGTTCACCGGTGATTTCGTTGAAAGGGAATGTTTTGTGTTCTCGGGTGATTTCGTTGGAAGCGAATTTTTTGTGTTCTGTGTTGATTTCGTTGGAAGCGAATTTTTTTCTGTTCTGGGATGATTTCAGTGGAGGCGAATTTTTTGTGTTCTAGGGTATTTTCGTTGGAAGTGTATCTCTTGTGTTCTCAGGTTTTCTCGATGGAAGCAAATTTTTAAAGTATGGGATCATTTCCTTGGAAGCATGTGTTCTGTGCTCTGTAGTCATTTCGTTGGAAGAGAATTTTTTGTGGTCTGGGGTGATTTTGTTGGAAGCAAATATTTTGTGCTCTGGAGTGATTTGGTTGGAAGCAAGTTTTTTGTCTTCTATGGTGATTTTGATGGAAGCGAATTTTTTATGTTCTAGGGTGATTTCGTTGAAAGCGAATGTTTTGTGTTCTGGAGTCACTTCATTGGAAGCGTGTTTTCTGTGCTCTGGAGTCATTTTGTTGGAAGAGAATTTTTTGTGCTCTGGGATGTTTTCTTTGGAAGCGAATATTTGTGTTCTCAGGAGATTTCGTTGGACGCGAATTTTTTGTGTTCTGGGGTAATTTCGATGGAATAGAAATTTTTGTGCTCTCAGGACTTTTTGATGGAAGCAAATTTTTGAAGTAGGGAGTCATTTCATTGGAAGCGAATTTTTTGTGCTCTGGGATGCTTTTTTTTGGAAGCGAATATTTTTGTTCTCAGGAGATTTCTTTGGAAGCGAGTTTTTTGTGTTCTGTGGTAATTTCGATGGAATAGAAATTTTTGTGCTCTCAGGACTTTTCGATGGAAGCAAATTTTTGAAGTTAGGAGTCATTTCGTTGGAAGCGTGTTTTCTGTGCTCTGGAGTCATTTCGTTGGAAGCGAATTTTTTGTGCTCTGATGTGATTTCGTTGGTAGAGCATTTTCTGTGTTCTGGGATAATTTCGTTGGAAGTGAATATTTTGTGTTCTCGGGTGATTTTGATGGAAGCCAATTTTTGAAGTATGGGATCATTTGCTTGGAAGCGTGTTTTCTGTGCTCTAGAGTCATTTCGTTGGAAGAGAATTTTTTGTGGTCTGGGGTGATTTCGTTGGAAGCAAATTTTTTGTGTTGTGGGGCAATTTAGTGGGAAGCGAATTTTTTGTGTCTTGGGGTGTTTTTGTTGGAAGCGAATTTTTGGTGGTCTGGGGTGATTTCGTTGGAAGCGTTTTTTCTGTGGTCTGGAGTGATTACTTTGGAAGCGAATATTTGTGTTCTCAGGAGATTTCATTGGAAAAGAATTTTTTGTCTTCTGGGGTAATATGGTTGGAAGAGAATTTTTTGTGTTCTCCGTTTTTTTCCATGGAAGCAAATTTTTGAAGTAGGGGGTCATATCGTTGTAAGCATGTTTTCTGTGCTCTGAAGTCTTTTCATTGGAAGCGAATTTTTTGTGCTCTGGGGTGATTTCGTTGAAAGCAAATATTTGTATTCTCAGGAAATTTCGTTGCAAGCTATTTTTTTGTGTTCTAGTTTGATTTCGTTGGAAGCGAATTTTTTGTGCTCTGGGATGATATCTTTGGAAGCGAATTTTTGTGTTCTCAGGAGATTTCGTTGGAAAAGAATTTTTTCTGTTTTGGGGTAATATCGTTGGAAGAGAATTTTTTGTGTTCTCCGGTTTCTTCGATGGAAGCAAATTTTTGAAGTAAGGGGTCATTTCGTGAAAGGGTGTTATCTGTGCTCTGGAGTCATTTCTTTGGAAGCGAATTTTTTGTGTTCTCGGGTGATTTCAATGAAACAAATTTTTGAAGTATGGTATCATTTCGTTCGAAGCGTGTTTTTTGTGCTCTGGAGTCATTTTGTTGGAAGCGAATTTTTTGTGTTCTGGGGAGATTTCGTTGGAAGCGAATATTTGTGTTCTCAGAAGATTACGTTGCAAGCAAATTTTTTCTGTTCTCCCTTTTTTTCGACGGAAGTAAATTTTTGAAGTAGGAGGTCATTTCGTTTTAAGCATGTTTTCGGAGCTCTGGAGACATTTCGTTGGAAGCGAATTTTTTGTGCTCTGGGATGATATCTTTGGAAGCGAATATTTGTGTTCTCCGGTGATTTCGTTGAAAGGGAATTTTTTGTGTTCTGGGGTCATTTCGTTGAAAAGGAATTTTTGGTGTTCTGGGGTGATTTCGTTGGAAGCGAATTTTTTGTGCTCTGGGATGTTTTCTTTGGAAGTGAATATTTGTGTTCTCAGGAGATTTCGTTGGAAGCGAATTTTTTGTGTTCTGGGGTAATTTCATTGAAAGCGAATTTTTTATGTTCTAGGGTGATTTCGTTGGAAGCAAATTTTTTGTGCTCTGGAGTGATTTGGGTGGAAGCTAATTTTTTGTCTTCTATGGTGATTTCGATGGAAGCGAATTTTTATATTCTAGGGTGATTTCGTTGAAAGCAAATTTTTTGTGTTCTGGAGTCATTTCATTGGAAGCGTGTTTTCTGTGCTCTGGAGTCATTTTGTTGGAAGCGAATTTTTTGTGCTCTGGGTTGATTATGTTGGAAGCGAATTTTTTGTATTCTCGGGTGATTTCGTTGAAAGGGAATTTTTTGTGTTCGAGGGTGATTTCGTTCAAAGCGAACTTTTTGTGCTCTGGGATGTTTTCTTTGGAAGCGAATATTTGTGTTCTCAGGTGATTTCGTTGGAAGCGAATTTTTGTGTTCTGGTGTAATTTCGTTGGAATAGAAATTTTTGTGCTCTCAGGATTTTTCGATGGAAGCAAATTTTTGAAGTAGGGAGTCATTTCGTTGGAAGCGTGTTTTCTGTGCTCTGGAGTCATTTCGATGGAAGCGAATTTTTTGTGCTCTGGGGTGATTTCGTTGGAAGCGCATTTTTTGTGTTCTGGGATAATTTCGTTGGAAGTGAATTTTTTGTGTTCTCGGGTGATTTCGATGGAAGCCAATTTTGGAAGTATGGGATCATTTCCTTGGAAGCGTGTTTTCTGTGCTCTGGAGTCATTTCGTTGGAAGACAATTTTTTGTGCTCTGGGTTGATTATGTTGGAAGCGAAATTTTTGTCTTCTGTGGTAATTTCGATGGAAGCAAATTTTTTATGTTTTAGGGTGATTTCGTTGGAAGCGAATATTTTGTGCTCTGGGATGATATCTTTGGAAGCGAATATTTGTGTTCTCAGGAGATTTCGTTGGAAAAGAATTTTTTCTTCTGAGGTAATATCGTTGGAAGAGAATTTTTTGTGTTTTCCTTTTTCTTAGATGGAAGCAAATTTTTGAAGTAGGGGGTCATTTCGTTGGAAGCCTGTTTTCTGTGCTCTGGAGTCACTTCGTTGGAAGCAAATTTTTTGTGCTCTGGGGTGATTTCGTTGGAGACGCATTTTTTGTGTTCAGCGATAATTTCGTTGGAAGTGAATTTTTTGTGTTCTCGGGTGATTTCGATGGAAGCCAATTTTTGAAGTAATGGATCATTTCCTTGAAAGCGTGTTTTCTGTGCTCTGGAGTCATTTCGTTGGAATCGAATTTTTTGTGCTCTGGGGTGATTTTGTTGGAAGCGAAATTTTTGTGTTCTCGGGTAATTTCGTTGGAAGCGATTTTCTTGTGTTCAGCGATAATTTCGTTGGAAGCGAATTTTTTGTGTTTTCAGTTTTTTTCGATGGAAGCAAATTTTTGATGTAGGGGGTTATTTCGATGGAAGCGTGTTTTCTTTGCTCTGGATTCTCTTCGTTGGAAGGGAATTTTTGTTGCTCTGGGGTGATTTCGTTGGAAGCGAATTTTTTGTGTTCTCGGGAGATTTCGTTAAAAGGGAATTTTTTGTGTTCTGGGGTCATTTCGTTGGAAGCGTTTTTTCTGTGCTCTGGAGTCATTTCGTTTGAAGCGTGTTTTATGTGCTCTGGAGTCATTTCGTTGGAATCGAATTTTTTGTGTTCCAGGGTGATTTCGAGGAAGTGAATTTTTTTGTGCACTGGGATGATTTTTTGGAAGCGAATATTTGTGTTCTCAGGATATTTCGTTGGAAACGAATTTTTTGTGTTCTTGGGTAATTTCGTTGGAAGCAAATTTTTTTGTGTTCTAGGGTGATTTTGATGGAAGCAAATTTTTGAAGTAGGGGGCCATTTTGTTGGAAGCGTGTTTTCTGTGCTCTGGAGTCATTTCGTTGGATGTTAATTTTTTGTGCTCTGGGGCAAGTTCGTTGGAAACAAATATTTTGTGTTCTCGGGTGATTTCGTTGGAAGCCAATTTTTTGTGTTCTTGGGTGATTTCCATGAAAGCAAATTTTTTGTGTTCTGGGGTAATTTCGTTGGAAGTGAATTTTTTGTGTTCTTGGGTGTTTTCGATGGAAGCAAATTTTTGAAGTATGGGATCATTTCGTTGGAAGCGTGTTTTCTGTGCTCTAGAGTCATTTCGTTGGAAGCGAATTTTTTGTGTTCTTTGGTGATTTCGTTGGAAGCGAATATTCATGTTCTCAGAAGATTTCATTGCAAGCGAATTTTTTGTGTTCTGCGGTAATTTCGTTGGAAGCGAATTTTTTGAGTTCTCCGGTTTTTTCGATGAAAGCAAATTTTTGAAGTAGGGGGTCATTTCGTTGGAAGCGTGTTTTCTGTGCTCTGGAGTCACTTCATTGGAAGGGAATTTTTGGTGCTTTGGTGTGATTTCTTTGGAAGCGAATTTTTTGTTTTCTGGGGTAATTACGTTTGAAGCAAATTTTTTGTGTTCTAGGGTGATATCGTTGAAAGGGAATTTTTAGTGTTCTCGTGTCATTTCGTTGGAAGCGTGTATTCTGTGCTCTGGATTCATTTCTTTGGAAGCGAATTTTTTGTGTTCTGGGGTGATTTCGTTGGAAGCGAATTTTTGGTGGTCTGGGGTGATTTCGTTGGAAGCGTGTTTTCTCTTGTCTGGGGTGATTACTTTGGAAGCGAATATTTGTGTTCTCAGGAGATTTCGTTGGAAGCGAATTTTTTGTGTTCTGGGGGTGATATTGTTGGAAGCGAATTTTTTGTGTTCTGGGGTGATATAGTTGAAAGTGAATTTTTTGTTTTCTGGGGTAATATTCTTGGAAGCGGGTTTTATGTTCTTTGGAGTCATTTTGTTAGAAGCGAATTTTTCTCTGTTCTGGTGTGATTTCTTTGGAAATGAAGTTTTTGAGATCTGGGGTGATTTCATTGGAAGTGAATTTTTTGTGTTCTGGGGTAATTTCTTTGGAAGCAATTTTTTTGTGTTATCGGGTGATTTCGTTGAAAGTGAATTTTTAGTGTTTTGGCGTCATTTCGTTGGAAGCATGTTTTCTGTGCTCTGGAGTCATTTCGTTGGAAGCGAATTTTTTGTGCTCTGGGGTGATTTCGTTGGAAACAAATTTTTTGTGTTCTGTGGTGATTTCGTTGAAAGGGATTTTTTTGTGTTCTGGGGTCATTTCGTTGGAAGCGTGTTTTCTGTGCTCTAGAGTCATTTTGTTGGAAGCAAATTTTTTGTGTCCTGGGGTGATTTCGTTAGAAGCGAATTTTTGTGTTCGGGGGTAATTTCGTTGGAAGCGAATTTTTTGTGTTCTCGGGTGATTTCGATGGAAGCAAATTTTTGAAATATGGTATCATTTCGTTCGAAGCGGGTTTCCTGTGCTCTGGCATCATTTCGTTGGAAGCAAATTTTTTGTGTTCTCCGGTGATTTCGTTGAAAGAAAATGTTTTGTGTTCTAGGGTGATTTCGTTGGAAGCAAATTTTTTGTGTTCTGTGTTGATTTCGTTGGAAGCGAATTTTTTGTGTTCTGGGATGATTTCAGTGGAGGCGAATTTTTTGTGCTCTAGGGTATTTTCGTTGGAAGTGTATTTTTTGTGTTGTCAGGTTTTCTCAATAGAAGCAAATTTTTGAAGTAGTGGGTCATTTCGTTGGAAGCATGTTTTCTGTGCTCTGGAGTCATTTCGTTGGAAGCGAATTTTTTGTGTTCTGGGGTGATTTCCTTGGAAGAGAATTTGTTCTGTTCTGGGGTAATTTCTTTGGAAGCGAATTTTTTGTGTTCTGGTATGATTTCGATGGAAGCGAATATTTTGTGTTCAGGGTTGATTTTTTTGGAAGAGAATTTTTTGTGTTCTGGGGCAATTTCGTTGGAAGCGAATTTTTTGGAAGTATGGGGTGATTTCGTTGAAAGCGTGTTTTCTGTGCTCTGGAGTCATTTCATTGGAAGCAAATTTTTTGTGTTCTGGGTTGATTTCATTGGAAGCAAATTTTTTGTGTTCTGGGGTGATTTCGTTGGAAGCGTGTTTTCTGTGCTCTGGAGTCATTTCTTTGGAAGCGAATTTTTTGTGTTCTGCGGTGATTTTGATGGAAGGAAATTTTTTCCGTTCTGGGGTAATTTTGTGGGAAGCCAATATTTTTGTTCTCAGGTGATTTATTGGAAGGTAATTTTTTGTACTCTGGGGTAATTTCGTTGGAAGCAAATTTTTTCTATTCTGGGGTAATTTCGTTGGACGTGAATTTTATTGTTCTCAGGTGATTTATTGGAACGGAATTTTTTGTCTTCTGTGGTTATTTCAATGGAAGCCAATTTTTTATGTTCTAGGGTGATTTCTTTGGAAGCGAATTATTTGTGTTCTCGGGTCATTTCATTGGTAAATTGTTTTCTGTGCTCTGGAGTCATTTTGTTGGAAGCGAATTTTTTGTGCTCTCAGGTGATTTCATTGGAAGCGATTTTTTTGTGTTCTCGGGTGATTTCGTTGAAAGGGAATTTTTTGTGCTCTGGGATGATATCTTTGGAAGCGAATATTTGTGTTCTCAGGAGTTTTCGTTGGAAAAGAATTTTTTTGTCTTCTGGGGTAATATCGTTGGAAGAGAATTTTTTCTGTTCTCCGGTCTTTTCGATGGAAGCAAATTTTGAAATAGTGTGTCATTTCGTTGGAAGCATGTTTTCTGTATTCTGGAGTCATTTTGTTGGAAGCGAATTTTTGGTACTCTGTGGTGATTTCATTGGAAGTGAATTTTTTGTGTTCTGGGGTCGTTTCTTTGGCCGCGAATTTTTAGTGTTCTGGGGTCATTTAGTTTTGAAGCGTGTTTTCTGTGATTGGAGTCATTTCGATGGAAGCGAATTTTTTGTGCTTTGTGGTGATTTCGTTGGAAGCAAATTTTTTGTGTTCTGGGTGATTTCGTTGGAAGCGAATTTTTTGTGTTCTGGGGTAATTTCGTTGGAAGCGAATTTTTTTGTTCTCGGGTGATTTCGATGGAAGCAAATTTTTGAAGTATGGTATCAATTCGTTCGAAGCGTGTTTTCTGTGCTCTG
The DNA here is from genome assembly GCF_030254825.1 of Meriones unguiculatus. NCBI lineage: Eukaryota > Metazoa > Chordata > Mammalia > Rodentia > Muridae > Meriones > Meriones unguiculatus. Next base: position 81,114,075 of record NC_083353.1, on the reverse strand, counting down.
CAGTCATTTCGTTGGAGCGAATTTTTTGTGTTCTAGGGTGATTTCGTTTAAAGGGAGTTTTTCTGTTCTAGGGTGATTTCGTTGGAAGCGAATTTCTTGTGTTCTAGGGTGATTTCGTTGGAGGCGAATTTATTGTGTTCTGGGGTGATTTCGATGGAAGCAAATTTTTTCTGTTCTGTGGTAATTTATTTGGACGTGAATTTTTTGTGTTCTTGGGTGATTTCGTTGATAGGGAATTTTTTGTGTTCTATTGTGATTTCATTGGAAGCTAATTTTTTTGTGTTCTGTGATGATTTCTTTCGAAGCGAATATTTGTGTTCTCAGGAGATTTCGTTGGAAGCAAAAATTTTGTCTTCTGGGGTAATATCGTTGGAAGAGAATTTTTTGTTTTCTCCAGTTTTTATGATTGAAGCAAATTTTTGAAGTATGGTATCATTTCGTTCGAAGCGTGTTTTCTGTGCTCTGGAGTCATTTCGTTGTAAGCAAATTTTTTGTGTTCTGGGGTGATTTCGTTGCAAGCGAATTTTTTGTGTTCTCCCGTTTTATCGATGGAAGCAAATTTTTGAAGTAGGTGGTCATTTCGTTGGAAGCTTGTTTTCTGTGCTCTGGAGTAATTTCGTTGGAAGGGAATTTTTTGTGCTTTGGGCTGATTTCGTTGGAAGCGAATTTTTTGTGTTCTAGTGTGATTTCGTTGAAAGGGAATTTTTTGTGTTTTAGGCTGATTTTGTTGGAAGCGAATTTTTTGTGTTCTGTGGTGATTTCAATGGAAGCTTATTTTTGTGTTCGGTGGTAATTTCGTTGGAAGCGAATTTTTTGTGTTCTCGGGTGATTTCGATGGAAGCAAATTTTTGAAGTATGGTATCATTTCGTTCGAAGCAGGTTTCCTGTGCTCTGGAGTCATTTCGTTGGAGCGAATTTTTTGTGTTCCTGGGTGATTTCGTTGGAAGCGAATATTTGGTGTACTGCGGTGATTTAGATAGAAGCAAACTTTTTCTGTTCTCTGGTAATTTCGTTGGAGGTGAATTTTTTGTGTTCTTGGGTGATTTCGTTGAAAGAGAATGTTTTATGTTCTAGGGTGATTTCGTTGGAAGCAAATTTTTTGTGTTCTGGGTTGATTTCGTTGGAAGCAAATTTTTTTGTGTTCTGGGGTTCTTTCATTGGAAGCGTGTTTTCTGTGCTCTGGAGTCATTTCGTTGGAAGCGAATTTTTTGTGTTCTGCGGTGATTTCGATGGAAGGAAATTTTTTCCGTTCTGGGGTAATTTTGTGGGAAGCCAATATTTTTGTTCTCAGGTGATTTATTGGAAGGGAATTTTTTGTGCTCTGGGGTGATTTCGTTGGAAGCAATTTTTTTCCGTTCTGGGGTAATTTCTTTAGAAGCCAATATTTTTGTTCTCGGGTGATTTTGTTGGAAGGGAATTTTTTGTGCTCTGGGTTGATTTGGTTGGAAGTAAATTTGTTCTATTCTGGGGTAATTTCGTTGGACGTGAGTTTTTTTGTTCTCAGGTGATTTCGTTGAAAGTGAATTTTTTTTGCTTTAGGGTGATTTCATTGGATGCGGATTTTTTGTGCTCTGGGGTGATATCTTTGGAAGCGAATATTTGTGTCCTCAGGAGATTTTGTTGGAAGTGAATTTTTTGTGTTCTGGGGTAATTTCGTTGGAAGCGAATTTTTTTGTGTTCTCTGGTTTTTTTGATGGAAGCAAATTTTTGAAGTAGGGGGTCTTCCCGTTGGAAGTGAAATTTTTTGTGTTCAGGGGTGATTTCGTTGGAAGCGAATGTTTTGTGTTCTGGGGTAATTTGGTTGGAAGCGAATTATTTTGTGTTCTCAGGTGATTTTGATGGAAGCAAATTTTTGAAGTATGGGGACATTTCGTTCGAAGCTATTTTATGTGCTTTGGGGTGATTTCGTAGGAAGCGAATTTCTTGTGTTCAGGGGTAATTTCGTTTGAAGCAATTTTTTGTGTTCTCGGGTGATTTCGTTGAAAGGGAAGTTTTTGTTTTCTAGGGTGATTTCGTTGGAAGAGAATTTTCTGTGTTCTGGGGTGACTTCAATCAAAGTGAATTTTTTGTGTTCTCCAGTTTTTTCGATGTAAGCAAATTTTTGAAGTAGGGGGTCATTTCGTTATAATGGTGTTTTCTGTGCTTTGGAGTCATTTCGTTGGAAGGGAATTTTTTGCGCTCTGGGGTGATTTCATTGTAAGCGAACTTGTTTGGGCTCTGGGATGATTTCTTTGGAAGCGACTATTTGTGTTCTCAGGAGATTTCATTGGAAGCGAATTTTTTGTGTTCTGTGGTGATTTCTATGGAAGCAAATTTTTTCTGTTCTGTGGTAATTTCGTTGGACATGAATTTTTTGTTTTCTCTGGTTTTTTTGATGGAAGCAAATTTTTGAAGCGGGGGTCATTTCGTTTCGAAGCGTGTTTTCTGTGCTCTGGAGTCATTTCGTTGGAAGGGAATTTTTTGTGCACTGGGGTGATTTCGTTGGAAGTGAATTTTTTGTGTTCTGGGGTAATTACGTTGGAAGCGAATTTTTTGTGTTCTCGGGTGATTTCGTTGGCCGCGAATTTTTAGTGTTCTGGGGTCATTTCGTTGGAAGCGTGCTTTCTGTGCTATGGAGTCATTTTGTTGGAAGCCAATTTTTTGTACTCTGTGTTGATTTCGTTGGAAGTGAATTTTTTGTGTTCTCGGGTGATTTCATTTAAAGGGAATTTTTTGTGTTCTAGGGTGATTTCGTTGGAAGCGCATTTTTTGTTTTCTGGGGTATTTACGTTGGAAGCAAATTTTTTGTGTTCTCGGGTGATTTCGTTTATAGGAAATTTTTAGTGTTCTGGCATCATTTCATTGGAAGTGTGTTTTCTGTGCTCTGGAGTCATTTCGTTGGAAGCGAATTTTTTGTGCTCTTGGGTGATTTCATTGGAAGCAAATTTTTTGGGTTCTCGGGTGATTTCGTTGAACGGGAATTTTTTGTGTTCTGGGCTCATTTCGTTGGAAGCGTGTTTTCTGTGCTCTGGAGTCATTTCGTTGGAAAGGAATTTTTGTGCTCTGGGGTGATTTCGTTGGAAGCGAATATTTTGTGTTCTCGGGTGATTTCATTGAAAGGGAATTTTTTGTATTCTAGGGTGATTTCGTTGAAAGTGAATTTTCTGTGTCCTGGGGTGATTTCGATGGAAGTGAATTTTTTGTGTCATTTCTTTGGAAGCGAATTTTTTGTGTTCTGCGGTGATTTTGATGGAAGGAAATTTTTTCCGTTCTGGGGTAATTTTGTGGGAAGCCAATATTTTTGTTCTCAGGTGATTGATTGGAAGGGAATTTTTTGTGCACTGGGGTGATTTCGTCGGAAGCAAATTTTTTCTATTCTGGGGTAATTTCGTTGGACGTGAATTTTTTTGTTCTCAGGTGATTTCATTTTTTGTGTTCTCGGGTCATTTCATTGCTACATTGTTTTCTGTGCTCTGGAGTCATTTCGTTAGAAGCGAATTTTTTGTGTTCTCGGTTGATTTCTTTGGCTGCGAATTTTTAGTGTTCTGGGGTCATTTATTTGGAAGCGTGTTTTCTGTGTTCTGGAGTCATTTCGATGGAAGCGAATTTTTTGTGCTCTGGGGTGATTTCGTTGGAAGCAAATTTTCTGTGTTCTGAGTGATTTCGTTGGAAGCGAATTTTTTGTGTTCTGGGGTAATTTCGTTGGAAGCGAATTTTTTGTGTTCTTGGGTATTTTTGATGGAAGCAAATTTTTTGTGTTCTGGGGTGATTTCGTTGGAAGCCTGTTTTCTGTGCTCTGGAGTCATTTGGTTGGAAGCGAATTTTTTGGGTTCTGGGGTGAATTGGTTGGAAGCTAATTTTTTGTGTTCTCGGGTGATTTTGTTGGCCGCGAATTTTTAGTGTTCTGGTGTCATTTCGTTGGAAGCGTGTTTTCTGTGCTTTGGAGTCATTTTGTTAGAAGCCAATTTTTTGTACTCTGTTTTGATTTCGTTGGAAGTGAATTTTTTGTGTTCTCGTGTGATTTCGTTGAAAGGGAATTTTTTGTGTTCTGGGTCATTTCTTTGGACGCCTGTTTTCTGTGCTCTGGAGTCATTTCGTTGGAAGCGAATTTTTTGTGTTCCGGGGTGATTTCGTTGGAAGCGAATTTTTTTTGTTCTGTGGAAATTTTGTTGGAAGTGAATTTTTTGTGTTCTCCGGTTTTTTCGATGGAAGTAAATTTTTGAAGTAGGGGGTCATTTTGTTGGAAGCGTGTTTTCTGTGCCCTGGAGTCACTTGGTTGGAAGAGAATTTTTGGTGCTCTGGGTTGATTTCGTTGGAAGCGAATTTTTTGTGTTCTCGGGTGATTTCATTTAAAGGGAATTTTTTGTGTTCTACGGTGATTTCGTTGGAAGCGCATTTTTTGTTTTCTGGGGTATTTACGTTGGAAGCGAATATTTTGTGTTCTCGGGTGATTTCGTTTAAAGGAAATTTTTAGTGTTCTGGCATAATTTCATTGGAAGCGCGTTTTCTGTGCTCTGGAGTCATTTCGTTGGAAGCGAATTTTTTGTGCTCTTGGGTGATTTCGTTGGAAGCAAATTTTTTGGGTTCTCAGGTGATTTCGTTGAAAGGGAATTTTTTGTGTTCTGGGCTCATTTCGTTGGAAGCGTGTTTTCTGTGCTCTGGAGTCATTTCGTTGGAAGGGAATTTTTTGTTTTCTGGGGTGATTTCGTTGGAAGCAAATTTTTTTGTTCTTGGGTGATATCGTTGAAAGGGAATTTTTTGTGTTCAAGGTTGATTTCGTTGGAAGCGAATTTTTTGTGTTCTGCGGTAATTACGTTGGCAGCGAATTTTTTGTGTTCTCGGGTGATTTCTATGGCAGCGAATTTTTAGTGTTCAGGGGTCATTTAGTTGGAAGCGTGTTTTCTGTGCTCTGGAGTCATTTCGTAGGAAGCGAATTTTTTGTGATCTGGGGTGATTTCGTTGTTAGCAAATTTTTTGTGTTCTGGGGTGATTTCGTTGGCAGTGAATTTTTTGTGTTCAGGGGTGATTTCGATGGAAGCAAAATTTTTCTGTTCTGTGGTAATTTCGTTTGACGTGAATTTTTTTGTGTTCTCGGGTGATTTGGTTGAAAGGGAATTTTTTGTGTTCCAGGGTGATTTCATTGGAAGCGAATTTTTTTGTCCTCTGGGATGATTTCTTTGGAAGCAAATATTTGTGTTCTCAGGAGGTATCGTTGGAAGCGAATTTATTGTGTTCTGGGGTAATTTCGGTAGAAGCGAATTTTTTGTGTTTTCGATTGAAGCAAATTTTCGAAGTATGGTATCATTTCGTTGGAAGCGTGTTTTCTGTGCTCTGGAGTCATTACGTTGGAAGCGAATTTTTTGTGCTCTGGGATGATATCTTTGGAAGCGAATGTTTGTGTTCTCAGGAGTTTTCGTTGGATAAGAATTTTTTGTCTTCTGGGGTAATATCGTTGGAAGAGATTTTTTTGTGTTCTCCGGTCTTTTCGATGGAAGCAAATTTTGAAATAGTGTGTCAATTCGTTGGAAGCATGTTTTCTGTGCTATGGAGTCATTTCGTTGGAAGCGAATTTTTTGTACTCTGTGGTGATTTCGTTGGAAGTGAATTTTTGTGTTCTCGGGTGATTTCGTTGAAAGGGAATTTTTTGTGTTCTGGGGTCATTTCTTTGGAAGCCTGTTTTCTGTGCTCTGGAGTCATTTCGTTGGAAGCGAATTTTTTGTGCTCTGGGATGATATCTTTGGAAGCGAATATTTGTGTTCTCAGGAGTTTTCGTTGGATAAGAATTTTTTGTCTTCTGGGGTAATATCGTTGGAAGAGATTTTTTTTTGTTCTCCGGTCTTTTCGATGGAAGCAAATTTTGAAATAGTGTGTCAATTCGTTGGAAGCATGTTTTCTGTGCTATGGAGTCATTTCGTTGGAAGCGAATTTTTTTTACACTGTGGTGATTTCGTTGGAAGTGAATTTTTGTGTTCTCGGGTGATTTCGTTGAAAGGGAATTTTTTGTGTTCTGGGGTCATTTCTTTGGAAGCCTGTTTTCTGTGCTCTGGAGTCATTTCGTTGGAAGCGAATTTTTTGTGTTCTGGGGTGATTTCGTTGAAAGCGAATTTTTTGTGGTCTGTGGAAATTTTGTTGGAAGCGAATTTTTTGTGTTTTCCGGTTTTTTCGATGGAAGCAAATTTTTGAAGTAGGGGGTCATTTCATTGGAAGCGTGTTTTCTGTGCTCTGGACTCACTTGGTTGGAAGAGAATTTTTGGTGCTCTGGAGTGATTTCGTTGGAAGCGAATTTTTTGTGTTCTCGGGTGATTTCATTTAACGTAATTTTTTGTGTTCTAGGGTGATTTCGTTGGAAGCGCATTTTTTGTTTTCTTTGGTAATTATGTTGGAATCGAATTTTTTGTGTTCTGGGGTAATTTCGTTGGAAGCGAATTTTTTGTGTTCTCCGGTTTTTCGATGGAAGCAAATTTTTTAAGTAGAGTGTCATTTCGTTGGAAGCGTGTTTTCTGTGTTCTGGAGTCATTTCTTTGGCAGTGAATTTTTTGTGCTCTGGGTTGAATTCGTTGGAAGCGAATTTTTTCTATTCTCGGGTGATTTCGTTGAAAGCGAATTTTTTATGTTCTAGGGTGATTTCGTTGGAAGCGAATTTTTTGTGCTCTGTGGTGATTTGGTTAGAAGGGAATTTTTTGTCTTCTGTGGTTATTTCGATGGAAGCCAATTTTTTATGTTCTAGGGTGATTTCGTTGGAAGCGAATTTTTTGTGCTCTGGGATGATTTCTTTCGAAGCGAATATTTGTGTTCTCAGGAGATTTCTTTGGAAGTGTATATTTTGTCTTCTGGGGTAATATCGTTGGAAGAGAATTTTTTGTTTTCTCCGGTTTCTTCGATTGAAGCAAATTTTCGAAGTATAGTATCATTTCGTTGGAAGCGTGTTTTCTGTGCTCTGGAGTCATTTCGTTGGAAGCGATTTTTTTGTTTCTGGGATGATATCTTTGGAAGCGAATATTTGTGTTCTCAGGAGTTTTCTTTGGAAAAGAATTTTTTGTCTTCTGGGGTAATATCGTTGGAAGAGAATTTTTTGTGTTCTCCGGTCTTTTCAATGGAAGCAAATTTTGAAATAGTGTGTCATTTCGTTGGAAGCATGTTTTCTGTGCTATGGAGTCATTTCGTTGGAAGCGAATTTTTTGTACTCTGTGGTGATTTCGTTGGAAGTGAACTTTTTGTGTTCTCGGATGGTTTCGTTGAAAGGGAATTTTTTGTGTTCTGGGGTCATTTCTTGGGAAGCCTGTTTTCTGTGCTCTGGAGTCATTTCGTTGGAAGCGAATATTTTGTACTCTGTATTGATTTCGTTGGAAGTGAATTTTTTGTGTTCTCGGGTGATTTTGTTTAAGGGAATTTTTTGTGTTTGGGGTCATTTCTTTGGAAGCCTGTTTTCTGTGCTCTGGAGTCATTTCGTTGGAAGCGAAGTTTTTGCGTTCTGGGGTGATTTCGTTGGAAGTGAATTTTTTGTGTTCTGTGGAAATTTTGTTGGTAGCGAATTTTTTGTGTTCTCCGGTTTTTTCGATGGAAACAAATTTTTGAAGTAGGGGGTCATTTTGTTGGAAGCGTGTTTTCTGTGCTCTGGAGTCACTTGGTTGGAAGAGAATTTTTGGTGCTCTGGCGTGATTTCGTTGGAAGCGAATTTTTTGTGTTCTCGGGTGATTTCATTTAAAGGGAATTTTTTTGTGTTCTAGGGTGATTTCGTTGGAAGCACATTTTTTTTTGTTTTCTGGGGTAATTACTTTGGAAGCGAATTTTTTGTGTTCTCGGGTGATTTCATTGAAAGGAAATTTTTAGTGTTCTGGCATCATTTCATTGGAAGCGTGTTTTCTGTGCTCTGGAATCATTTCGTTGAATGCTAATTTCTTGTGCTCTTGGGTGATTTCGTTGGAAGCAATTTTTTTGGGTTCTAGGGTGATTTCGTTGAAAGGGAATTTTTTGTGTTCTGGGGTCATTTCGTTGGAAGGAATTTTTTTGTGCTCTGGGGTGATTGCGTTGGAAGCGTGTTTTCTGTGCTCTGGAATCATTTCATTGGAAGCGAATTTTTTGTGTTCTGCAGTGATTTCGATGGAAGAAAATTTTTTCCGTTCTGGGGTAATTTTTTGGGAAGCGAATATTTTTGTTCTCAGGTGATTTATTGGAAGAGAATTTTTTGTGCTCTGGGGTGATTTCGTCGAAAGCAAATTTTTTCTATTCTGGGGTAATTTCGTTGGACATGAATTTTTTCTGTTCTCGGTTGATTTCGATGGAAGCAAATTTTTCAAGTATGGTATCATTTCATTCGAAGCGTGTTTTCTGTGCTCTTGAGTCATTTCGTTGGAGCGAATTTTTTGTGTTCTAGGGTGATTTCGTTGAAAGGGAGTTTTTCTATTCTAGGGTGATTTTGTTGGAAGAGAATTTATTGTGTTCTTGGGTGATTTCAATGGAAGCAAATTTTTCTGTTCTGTGGTAATTTCGTTGGACATGAATTTTTTGTGTTCTCGGGTGATTTCTTTGAAAGGGAATTTTTTGTGTTCTATTGTGATTTCGTTGGAAGCGAATTTTTTTGTGCTCTGGGATGATTTCTTTCGAAGCGCATATTTGTGTTCTAAGGAAATTACGTTGAAAGCGAATTTTTTGTGTTCTGGTGTTATTTCGATAGAAGCGAATTTTTTGTGTTCTTCGATTTTTCGATGGAAGCAAATTTTTGAAGTAGGGTGTCATTTCGTTGGAAGCGTGTATTCTGGAGTGCTCTGGAGTCATTTCGTTGGAAGCGAATTTTTTGTGTTCTGGGGTCATTTCGTTTGAACCGTGTTTTCTGTGCTCTGGAGTCATTTTGTTGGAAGCTAATTTTTTGTGTTCACGGGTGATTTCGTTGAAATGGAATGTTTTGTGTTCTAGGGTGATTTCGTTGGCAGCGAATTTTTTGTGTTCAGGGGTGATTTCAATGGAAGCAAAATTTTTCTGTTCTGTGGTAATTTCGTTGGACGTGAATTTTTTGTGTTCTCGGGTGATTTGGTTGAAAGGGAATTTTTTTGTGTTCCAGGGTGATTTCATTGGAAGCGAATTTTTTTGTGCTCTGGGATGATATTTTTGGTAGCGAATATTTGTGCTCTCAGGAGATTCCTTGGAAAAGAATTTTTTGTCTTCTGGGGTTTTATCGTTGGAAGAGAATTTTTTGTGTTCTCTGGTCTTTTCGATGGAAGCAAATTTTTGAAGAAGGAGGTCATTTCGCTGGAAGCGTGTTTTCTGTGCTCTGGAGTCATTTCGTTGGAAGCGAATTTTTTGTGCTCTGGGGTGATTTTGTTGGAAGCGAATGTTTTGTGTTCTCGGGTGATTTTGATGGAAGCAAATTTTTGAAGTATGGGGTCATATCGTTGGAAATGAATTTTTTGTGTTCTCGGGTGATTTCGTTGAAAGCGAATTTTTTATGTACTAGGGTGATTTCGTTGGAAGTGAATTTTTTCTGCTCTGGGGTGCTTTGGTTGGAAGCGAATATTTTGCCTTCTGTGGAGATTTCGATGGAAGCGAATTTTTTTGTTCTATGTTGATTTCGTTGGAAGCAATTTTTTGTGCTCTGGGGTGATTTCGTTGGAAGCGAATTTTTTGTGTTGTCGGGTGATTTCGTTGAAAGGGAATTTTTTTTGCTCTGGGATGATATCTTTGGAAGCGAATATTTTTGTTCTCAGGAGATTTCGTTGGAAGAGAATTTTTTGTCCTCTAGGGTAATATCGTTGGAAGCGAATTTTTTGTGTTCTCCGGTTTTTTCGATTGAAGCAAATTTTTGAAGTAGTGGGTCATTTCATTGGAAGCATGTTTTCTGTGCTCTGGAGTCATTTCGTTGGAAGCGATTTATTTGTGCTCTGGGGTGATTTCGTTGGAAGCAAATATTTGTGTTTTCAGGAGATTTCGTTGCAAGCAATTTTTTTGTGTTCTGGGGCAATTTCGTTGGAAGCGTATTTTTGTGTTCTCCAGTTTTTTCGATGGAAGCGAATTTTTTAAGTAGGGGGTGATTTTGTTGGAAGCGTGTTTTCTATGCTCTGGACTCATTTCGTTGGAAGCAAAATTTCTGTGTTCTGGGGTGATTTCGTTGGAAGCGAATTTTTTGTGTTCTCAGGTGATTTCGTTGAAAAAGAATTTTTGTGTTCTAGGGTAATTCCTTTGGAAGCGAATTTTTCGTGCTCTGGGATCATATCTTTGGAAGCGAATATTTGTGTTCTCAGGAGATTTCGTTGGAAAAGAATTTTTTGTCTTCTGGGGTAATATCGTTGGAAGAGAATTTTTTATGTTCTCCGGTTTTTTCGATGGAAGCAAATTTTTGATGTAGGGGGTCATTTCGTTGGAAGCGTGTTTTCTGTGCTCTGGAGTCATTTCGTTGGAAGCAAATTTTTTGTGCTCTGGGGTGCTATGGTTGGAAGCGAATTTTTTGTGTTCTGGGGTGATTTCGTTGGAAGCGAATTTTTTGTGTTCTGGGGTGATTTCGATGGTAGCAAATTTTTGAAGTACAGGGTCATTTCGTTGGAAGCGTGTTTTCTATAATCTGGAGTCATTTCTTTGGAAGTGAATTTTTTGTGCTCTGGGGTGATTTCTTTGGAATCGAATATTTGTGTTCTCGGGATACTTCATTACATGCGAATTTTTTGTGTTCTTGGGTAATTTCGTTGGAAGCGAATTTTTTTGTGTTCTCGAGTGATTTCGTTGAAAAGGAATTTTTTATGTTCTAGGGTGATTTCTTTGGAAGCGAATTTTGTTGTGTTCTAGGGTCATTTCATTGGAAGCGTGTTGTCTGTGCTGTGGAGTCATTTCATTGGAAGTGAATTTTTTGTGCTCTGGGGTGATTTCGTTGGAAGCCAATTTTTTGTCTTCTCGGGTGATTTCTTTGAAAGCTAATTTTTTGTGTTCTCGCGTGGTTTCGTTGGAAGCGAAGTTTTTGTATTCTGGGTTGATTTCTTTGGAAGCGAATTTTTTCTGTTCTCGTGTGATTTCGTTGAAAGGGAATTTTTTTGTTCTGGGGTAATTTCGTTGGAAGCGTATTTTTGTGTTCTCCGGTTTTTTCGATGGAAGCGAATTTTTTAAGTAGGGGGTCATTTCGTTGGAAGGGTGTTTTCTGTGCTCTAGAGTCATTTTGTTGGAAGCGAATTTTTTGTCTTCTCAGGTGATTTCGATGGAAGCAAATTTTTGAAGTAAGGGATCATTTCGTTGGAAGCATGTTTTCTGTGCTCTGGAGTAATTTCGTTGGAAGCTAATTTTTTGTATTCTGGGGTGAATTCGTTGGAAGCGAATATTTGTGTTCTCTGAAAATTTCGTTGCAAGCAAATTTTTTTGTGTTCTGGTGTTATTTTGTTGGAAGCGAATTTTTTATGTTCTCCGGTTTTTCGATGGAAGCAAGTTTTTGAAGTAGGGGGTCATTTCATTGGAATCATGTTTTATGTGCTCTGGAGTCATTTCCTTGGAAGGGAATTTTTTGTGCTCTGGGGTGATTTCATTTTAAGCTAATTTTTATGTGTTCTAGCGTGATTTCGTTGGAAGCGAATTTTTTGTGTTCTGGGGTTATTTCGATGGAAGCAAATATTTTGTGTTCTGTGGTAATTTCGTTGGACGTGAATTTTTTGTGTTCTCGGGTGATTTCGTTGAAAGGGAATTTTTTGTGTTCTAGGGTGATTTCGTTGTAAGCGAATTTTTTGTGCTCCGGGATGATTTCTTTGGAAGCGAATATTTGTTTTCCCAGGAGATTTCGTTGGAAGCGATTTTTTTGTGTTCTGGGGTAATTTCGTTGGAAGCGAATTTTTTGTGTTCTCCGGGTTTTTCGATGGAAGCTAATCTTTTAAGTAGGGGGTCATTTCGTTGGAACCGTGTTTTCTGTGCTCTGGAGTCATTTCGTTGGCAGCGAATTTTTTGTGCTCTGGGATGATTTAGTTGGAAGCGAATTTTTTATGTACTAGGGTGATTTCGTTGGAAGTGAATTTTTTCTCCTCTGGGGTGATTTGTTTGCAAGCGAATTTTTTGTCTTCTGTGGTGATTTCGATGGAAGCGAATTTTTTATGTTCTACAGTGATTTCGTTGGAAGCGAATTTTTTATGCTCTGGGATCATATTTTTGGAATCGAATATTTGTGTTCTCAGGAGATTTCGTTGGAAAAGAATTTTTTGTCTTCTGGGGTAATTTCGTTGGTAGAGAATTTTTTGTGTTCTCCGGTTTTTTCGATGGAAGCAAATTTTTGAAGTTGGAGGTCATTTCGCTGGAATTTGTTTTCTGTGCTCTGGAGTCATTTCGTTGGAAGCGAATTTTTTGTGCTCTGGGGTGATTTTGTTGGAAGCAAATATTTGTGTTCTCAGGAGATTTTGTTGCAAGCGAATTTTTTGTGTTCTGGGGTGATTTCTTTGGAAGGGAATTTTTTGTGTTCTCGGGTGATATCATTGAAAGGGAATTTTTTGTGTTCTGGGATAAATTCGTTGGAAGCGAATTTTTTGTGTTCTGGGGTGATTTCGATGGAAACAAATTTTTGAAGTGGGGGTCATTTCGTTGGAAGCGGGTTTTCTGTACTCTGGATTCATTTCGTTGGAAGCGAATTTTTTGTGTTCTCGGGTGATTTCGTTGGAAGTGAATTTTTCTGCTCTGGGGTGAGTTGGTTGTAAGCGAATTTTTTGCGTTCTTTGGTGATTTCAATGGAAGCGAATTTTTTTGTTCTAGGTTGATTTCGTTGGAAGCGAATTTTTTGTGCTCTGTGGTGATTTCGTTGGAAGCGAATTTTTTGTTTTCTAGGGTGATTTCGTTGGAAGCGAATTTTTTGTGCTCTGAGATGATATCGTTAGAGTCGAATATTTGTGTTCTCAGGACATTTCGTTGGAAAAGAATTTTTTGTCTTCTGGGGTAATATCGTTGGAAGAGAATTTTTTGTGTTCTCCGGTTTTTATGATGGAAGCAAATTTTTGAATTAGGGGGTCATTTCGTTGGAAGCGTGTTTTCTGTGCCCTTTAGTCATTTCATTGGAAGCGAATTTTTTGTACTCTGGGGTGATTTCATTGGAAGCTAATATTTGTGTTCTCAGGAGATTTCGTTGCAAGCGAATTTTTTGTGTTCTAGAGTAATTTCGTTGGAAGCAAATTTTTTGTGTTCTCAGGTGATTTCTTTGAAAGCGAATTTTTGCGTTCAAGTGTGATTTTGTTGGAAGCGAATTTTTTGTGCTCTGGGATGATATCTATGGAAGCGAATTTTTTGTGTTCTCTGGTGATTTCGATGGAAGCAAATTTTTGAAGTATGGGATCATTTATTTGGAAGCGTTTTTTTCTGTGCTCTGGAGTCATTTCGTTGGAAGCGAATTTTTTGTGTTCTGGGGTGATTTCGTAGGTAGCGACTAATTCTGTTCTCAGAAAATTTCGTTGCAAGCGAATTTTTTGTGTTCTGGAGTAATTTCGTTGGAAACAAATTTTTTGTGTTCTCAGGTGATTTCGTTGAAAGCGAATTTTTGCGTTCAATGTTGATTTTGTTGGATGAGAATTTTTTGTGCTCTGGGATTATATCTATGGAAGCGAATTTTTTGTGTTCTCTGGTGATTTCGATGGAAGCAAATTTTTGAAGTATGGGATCATTTAGTTGGAAGCGTGTTTTCTGTGCTCTGGAGTCATTTCGTTGGAAGCGAATTTTTTGTGTTCTGGGGTGATTTCGTTGGAAGCGAATATTTGTGTTCTCAGAAAATTTGGTTGCAACCGAATTTTTTGTGTTCTTGGGTAATTTCGTTGGAATCGAATTTTTTATGTTCTCCGGTTTTCGATGGCAGCAAATTTTTTAAGTAGGGGGTCATTTCGTTGGAATCGTGTTTTATGTGCTCTGCAGTCATTTCGTTGGAAGGGAATTTTTTGTGCTCTGGGATGATTTCATTGAAAGCTATTTTTTTGTATTCTAGCGTGATTTCGTTGGAAGCGAATTTTTGGTGTTCTGGGGTTATTTCGATGGAAGCAAATATATTCTGTTCTGTGGTAATTTTGTTGGACGAGAATTTTTTGTGTTCTCGGGTGATTTCGTTGAAAGCGAATTTTTTGTGCTCTGGGATGATTTCTTTGGAAGCGAATATTTGTGTTCCCAGGAGATTTCGTTGGAAGCGATTTTTTTGTGTTCTGTGGTAATTTCTTTGGAAGCAAATTTTTTGTGTTCTCAGGTGATTTCGTTGAAAAAGAATTTTTGTGTTCTAGGATAATTTCTTTGGAAGCGAATTATTCGTACTCTGGGATCATATCTTTGGAAGGGTATACTTGTGTTCTCAGGAGATTTCGTTGGAAAAGAATTTTTTGTCTGGGGTAATATCGTTGGAAGAGAATTTTTTGTGTTCTCCAGTTTTCTCGATGGAAGCAAATTTTTGAAGTAGGGGGTCATTTTGTTGGAAGCGTGTTTTCTGTGCTCTGGAGTCATTTCGTTGGAAATAAATTTTTTGTGTTCTCGGGTGATTTCGTTGAAAGGGAACTTTTGTGTTCTAGGGTGATTTTTTTGGAAGTGAATTTTTCTTGCTCTGGGATGATATCTTTGGAAGCGAATATTTGTGTTCTCAGGAGAGTTTGTTGGAAAAGAATTTTTTTGTCTTCTGGGATAATATCGTTGAAAGCGAATTTTTTATGTTCTCCGATTTTTTCGATGGAAGCAAATTTTTGAATTAGGGGGTCGTTTCGTTGGAAGCGTGTTTTCTGTGCTCTGGAGGCATTTCTTTGGAAGCGAATTTTTTGTGCTCTGGGGTAATATCGTTGGAAGCGAATATTTGTGGTTTCAGGAGATTTCGTTGCAAGTAAATTTTTGTGCTCTGGGGTGAATTCGTGTTCCCGGGTGATTTCATTGAAAGGGAATTTTTGTGTTTTACGGTGATTTTGTTCGAAGCGAAATTTTTGTGCTCTGGGATGATATCTTTGGAAGCGTATATTTGTGTTCTCAGGAGATTTCGTTGGAAAAGAATTGTTTCTCTTCTATGGTAATATCGTTGGAAGAGAATTTTTTGTGTTCTCCGGTCTTTTCGAAAGAAGCAAATTTTTGAAGTACGGGGTCATTTTGTTGGAAGCATGTTTTCTGTGCTCTGGAGTCATTTCGGTGGAAGCAAATTTTTGGGTTCAGGGGTGATTTCGTTGGAAGCAAATTTTTTCTGTTGTGGGGCAAATTTTTTTTGTGTTCTGGGGTAATTTCGTTGGAAGCGAATTTTTTGTGTTCAGGGGTAATTTCGATGGAAGCAAATTTTTCAAGTACGGGGTCATTTCGTTGGAAGCATGTTTTCTGTGCTCTAGAGTCATTTCGTTGGAATCGTTTTTTCTGTGCTCTGGAGTCATTTCGTTGGAATCGTGTTTTCTGTGCTCTGGAGTCATTTCGTTGGAAGGGAATTTTTTGTGCTCTGGGGTGATTTCGTTGGAAGCGAATTTTTTGTGTTCTGGGGTGATTTCGATAGAAGCAAATTTTTTCTGTTCTGTGGTAATTTCGTTGGACGTTAATTTTTTGTGTTCTCGGGTGATTTCGTTGAAAGGGAATTTTTTGTGTTCTAGGGTGATTTCGTTGGAAGCGAATTTTTTTGTGCTCTGGTTTGATTTCTTTGGAAGCGAATATTTGTGTTCCCAGGAGATTTCGTTTGAAGCGATTTTTTTGTGTTCTGGGGTAATTTCGTTGGAAGCAAATTTTTTGTGTTCTCGGGTGATTTCGATGGAAGCAAATTTTTGAAGTATGAGTTCATATTGTTGGAATCGTGTTTTCTGTGCTCCGGAGTCATTTCTTTGGAAGCGAATTTTTTGTGCTCTGGGGTGATTTCGTTCGAATCGAATTTTTTGTGCTCTGGGATGATATCTTTGGAAGCGAATATTTGTGTTCTCATTAGATTTCGTTGCAAAAGAATTTTTTGTCTTCTGAGATAATATCGTATTTTGTATTCTGGGGTGATTTCGTTAGAAGCGAATTTTTTGTGTTTTCGGGTGATTTCATTGAAAGGGAATTTTTTTTCTAGGGCGATTTCGTTGTAAGCGAATTTTTTTGCTCTGGGATGATATCTTTGGGAGCGAATATTTGTGTTCTCAGGAGATTTCGTTGGAAAAGAATTTTTGTCTTCTGGGGTAATATCGTTGGAAGACAATTTTTTGTGTTCTCCGGTTTTTTCGATGGAAGCAAATTTTTGAAGTAGGGGGTCATTTCATTGGAAGCGTGTTTTCTGTGCTCTGGAGTCATTTCGTTGGAAACAAATTTTTTGTGTTCTCAGGTGATTTCGTTGAAAGGGAACTTTTGTGTTCTAGGGTGATTTCTTTGGAAGTGAATTTTTCGTGCTCTGGGATAATTTCGTTGGAAGCGAATATTTGTGGTCTCAGATGATTTCTTTGCAAGCAAATTTTTTGTGCTTTGGGTTGATTTCGTTCGAAGCGAAATTTTTGTGCTCTGGGATGATATCTTTGGAAGCGTATATTTGTGTTCTCAGGAGATTTCGCTGGAAAAGAATTGTTTCTCTTCTATGGTAATATCGTTGGAAGAGAATTTTTTGTGTGCTCTGGTCTTTTCGAAAGAAGCAACTTTTTGAAGTACGGGGTCATTTCGTTGGATACGTGTTTTCTGTGCTCTGGAGTCATTTCGTTGGAAGCGAATTTTTTGTGTTCTGGGGTGATTTCGATGGAAGCAAATTTTTCAAGTATGAGATCATTTCGTTGGAAGCATGTTTTCTGTGCTCTGGAGTAATTTCGTTGGAAGCGAATTTTTTGTGTTCTGGGGTGATTTCGTTGGAAGCGAATATTTGTGTTTTCAGAAAATTTTGTTGCAAGCGAATTTTTTTGTGTTCTGGGGTAATTTCGTTGGAAGCAAATTTTTTATGTTCTCCGGTTTTTCAATGGAAGCAAATTTTTGAAGTAGGGGGTCATTTCGTTGGAATCGTGTTTTATGTGCTCTGGAGTCATTTCGTTGGAAGGGAATTTTTTGTGCTCTGGGGTGATTTCATTGAAAGCTAATTTTTTTGTGTTCTAGTGTGTTTTCGTTGGAAGAGAATTTTTTGTGTTCTGGGGTGATTTCGATGGAAGCAAATTTTTTCTGATCTGTGGTAATTTCGCTGGACGTGAATTTTTCGTGTTCTCAGGTGATTTCGTTTAAAGGGAATTTTTTGTGTTCTCGGGTGATTTCGATGGAAGCAAATTTTTGAAGTATGGGGTCATATCGTTGGAAGCGTGTTTTCTGTGCTCTGGAGTCATTTCTTTGGAAGCGAATTTTTCGTGCTCTGGGGTGATTTCATTCGAAGCGAATTTTTTGTGCTCTGGGATGATATCTTTGGAAGCGAATATTTGTGTTCTCACGAGATTTCGTTTGAAAAGAAGTTTTTGTCTTCTGGGGTGATATCGTGGAAGAGAATTATTTGTCTTCTGTGGTGATTTCGATGGAAGCGATTTTTTTATGTTCTGTGGTGATTTCGTTGGAAGCGAATTTTTTGTGTTCTAGCGTGATTTCGTTGGAAGCAAATTTTTTTTATTCTGGGGTGATTTCGATGGAAGCAAATTTTTTTCTGTTCTGTGATAATTTCATTGGACGTGAATTTTTTGTGTTACCGGGTGCTTTCGTTGGAAGCGAATTTTTTTGTGCTCTGGGATGATTTCTTTGGAAGCGAATATTTGTGTTCTCAGGAGATATCGTTGGAAAAGAATTTTTTGTCTTCTGGGGTAATCTCGTTGGAAGGGAATTTTTTGTGTGCTCCGGTTTATTCGATGGAAGCAAATTTTTGAAGTAGGGGGTCATTTCGTGGCAAGCGTGTTTTCTGTGCTCTGGAGTCATTTCGTTAGATGCGAATTTTTTGTGCTTTGGTGTGATTTCGCTGGAAGCGAATATTTGTGTTCTCAGGAGATTTCGTTGCAAGCGAATTTTTTGTGTTCTGGGGTTATTTCGTTGGAAGCAAATTTTTTGTGTTCTCCGGGTTTTTCGAATGAAGCAAATTTTTGAGATAGGGGGTCATTTCGTTGGAATCGTGTTTTCTGTGCTCTGGAGTCATTTCGTTTCAAGGAAATTTTTTGTGCTCTGGGGTGATTTCATTGGAAGTGAATTTTTTGTGTTCTCGGGTGATTTCGTTGAAAAAGCTAATTTTTTCTGTTCTAGCATGATTTGATTGGAAGCAAATTTTTTGTATTATGGGGTGATTTCGATGGATGCAAATTTTTCTGTTCTATGATAATTTCGTTGGACGTGAATTTTTTGTGTCATCGGGTGATTTCGTTGGAAGCGAATTTTTTTGAGCTCTGGGATGATATCTTTGGAAACGAATATTTGTGTTTTCAGGAGATTTCTTTGGAAAAGAATTTTTTGTCTTCTGGGGTAATATCGTTGGAAGAGAATTTTTTGTGTTCTTCGGTTTTTTCGATGGAAGCAAATTTTTGAAGTAGGGGGTCATTTTGTTGGAAGCGAATTTTTCGTGTTCTAGCGTGATTTCGTTGGAAGCAAATTTTTTTTATTCTGGGGTGATTTCGATGGAAGCAATTTTTTTCTGTTCTGTGATAATTTCATTGGATGTGAATTTTTTGTGTTACCGGGTGCTTTTGTTGGAAGCGAATTTTTTTGTGCTCTGGGATGATTTCTTTGGAAGCGAATATTTGTGTTCTCAGGAGATATCGTTGGAAAAGAATTTTTTTCTTCTGGGGCAATCTCGTTGGAAGAGAATTTTTTGTGTTCTCCGGTTTATTCGATGGAAGCAAATTTTTGAAGTAGGCGGTCATTTCGTGGCAAGCGTGTTTTCTGTGCTCTGGAGTCATTTCGTTGGATGCGAATTTTTTGTGCTTTGGTGTGATTTCGCTGGAAGCGAATATTTGTGTTCTCAGGAGATTTCATTGCAAGCGAATTTTTTGTGTTCTGGGGTTATTTCGTAGGAAGCAAATTTTTTGTGTTCTCCGGGTTTTTCGATGGAAGCAAATTTTTGAGATAGGGGGTCATTTCGTTGGAATCATGTTTTCTGTGCTCTGGAGTCATTTCGTTTCAAGGGAATTTTTTGTGCTCTGGGGTGATTTCATTGGAAGTGAATTTTTTGTGTTCTCGGGTGATTTCGTTGAAAAAGCTAATTTTTTCTGTTCTAGCATGATTTGGTTGGAAGCAAATTTTTTGTATTATGGGGTGATTTCGAAGGATGCAAATTTTTCTGTTCTATGATAATTTCGTTGGACGTGAATTTTTTGAGTCATCGGGTGATTTCGTTGGAAGCGAATTTTTTGTGCTCTGGGATGATATCTTTGGAAACGAATATTTGTGTTTTCAGGAGAATTCTTTGGAAAAGAATTTTTTGTCTTCTGGGGTAATATCGTTGGAAGAGAATTTTTTGTGTTCTTCGGTTTTTTCGATGGAAGCAAATTTTTGAAGTAGGGGGTCATTTCGTTGCAAGCGTGTTTTCTGTGCTCTGGAGTCATTTCGTTGGATGCGAATTTTTTGTGCTTTGGTGTGATTTCGTTGGAAGCGAACATTTGTGTTCACAGGAGATTTCGTTGCAAGTGAATTTTTTGTGTTCTGGGGTGATTTCATTGGAAGGGAGTTTTTCGAGCTCTGGGATGATATCTTTGGAAACGAATATTTGTGTTTTCAGGAGATTTCGTTGGAGAAGAATTTTTTGTCATCTGGGGTAATCTCGTTGTAAGATAATTTTTTGTGTTCTCTGGTTTTTTCGATGGAAGGAAATTTTTGAAGTAGGGGTTCATTTCGTTGCAAGCGTGTTTTCTGTGCTCTGGAGTCATTTCGTTGGAAGAGAAATTTTTGTGTTCTGGGGTGATTTCAATGGAAGCCAATATTTTTGTTCTCGGGTGATTTTGTTGGAAGGGAATTTTTTTTTTTTTTTTTTTTTTGGAAGGGAATTTTTGTACTCTGTGGTGATTTCTTTGGAAGCAAATTTTTTGTGCTCTGGGATGATTTCTTTGGAAGCCAATATTTGTATTCTCAAGAGATTTCTTTAGAAGTGAATTTTATCTGTTCTCTGGTCTTTTCGATGGAAGAAAATTTTTGAAGTCTGAGGTCATTTCTTTGGAAGCGAATTTTTTGTGCTTTGGGGTGATTTTGTTGGAAGCGAATTTTTTGTGTTTTCGGGTGATTTCGATGGAAACAAATTTTTGAAGTATGGGGTCATTTCTTTGCAAGCTTGTTTTCTGTGCTCTGGAGTCACTTCGTTGTAAGCGATTTTTTTGTACTCTGGTGTGATTTCTTTGGAAGCGAATATTTGTTTTCTCCGGAGATTTGGTTGCAAGCGAATTTTTTGTTTTCTTGGGTAATTTCGTTGGAAGCGAATTTTTTGTGTTCTACTGTTTTTCGATGGAAGAAAATTTTTGACGTAGGGGGTCATTTCGTTGGAAGAGAATTTTTTGTGCTCTGGGGTGATTTCGTTGGAAGCGAATTTTTTGTATCCCCTGTTCATTTTGTTGAAAGCGAATTTTTTATGTTCCAGGGTGATTTCGTTGTAAGCAAATTTTTTGGGCTCTGGGGTGATTTGGTTCGAAGCACATATTTTGTCTTCTCTGGTGATTTGGATTGAAGCGAATTTTTTATGTTCTAGGGTCATTTTACGGGAAGCGAATTTTTTGTGCTCTGTGGTGATTACGTTGGAAGTGAATTTTTTTTCTCGGGTGATTTTGTTGAAAGCGAATTATTTGTGTTCGAGGTGATTTTGTTGGTAGCGAATTTTTTGAGTTCTGGGGTCATTTCTTTGGAAGCGTGTTTTCTGTGCTCTGGAGTCATTTCCTTGGAAGCTAATTTTTGTGCTCTTGTGTGATTTTGTTGAAAGCGAATTATTTGTGTTCGAGGTGATTTTGTTGGCAGCAAATTTTTTGTGTTCTGGGGTGATTTCGTTGAAAGAGAACTTTTTGTGTTCTTGGGTTATTTCGTTTAAAGGGAATTTTTTGTGTTGTAGGGTGATTTCGTTGGAAGCGAGTTTTTTGTGCTCTGGGGTGAGTTCGTTGGAAGCGAATATTTGTGTTCTCAGGAGGTTTCGTTGGAAAATAAATTTTTGTCTTCTGGGGTAAATTCATTGGAAGCGAATTTTTTGTGTTCTCGAGTGATTTCGATGGAAGCAAATATTTGAAATAGGGGGTCATTTCGTTGGAATCGCGTTTTCTGTGCTCTGGAGTCCTTTCGTTGGAAGTGAATATTTATGTTCTCAGGAGATTTCATTGCAAGCGAATTTTTTGTGCTCTGGGGTGATTTCATTATAAGCGATTTTTTTGTGTTCTCGGGTGATTTCGTTGAATAAGCAAATTTTTGGTGTTCTAGCGTGATTTCGTTGGAAGCGAATTTTTTGTGTTCTGGTGTGATTACATAGGGAACGAATATTTCGTGCTCTGTGGTGACTACGATAGAAGCATATTTTTTCTCTCCTGGGATAATTTCATTGAAAGGGAATTTTTTGTGTTCTAGGATGATTTCGTTGATATCGAATTTTTTGTGCTTTAGGGTGATTTCGTTGGTAGCGAATTTTTTATGCTCTAGAGTGATTTCGTTGGAAGCAAATGTTTTCTGCTCTGGGATAATTTCGTTGGACGAGAATATTTTTAAGTATGGGGTGATTTCGTTAGAAGCGTGTTTTCTGTGCTCAGGAGTCATTTCTTTGGAAGCGAATGTTTTATGTTCTCGGGTGATTTCATTGGAAGCAAATTTTTTGTGCTCTGGGTTGATTTCTTCGGAAGCGAATTTTTTGTGTTCTCGGGTGATTTAGATGGAAGCAAATTTTTGAAGAATGGGGTCATTTTGTTGGAAGCAAATTTTTTGTGTTCTGAGGTGATTTCGTTGGAAGAAAAATTTTTGTGTGCTCAGGATTTTTTGATGGAAGCAAATTTTTGAAGTAGGGGGTCATTTCGTTGGAAGCGTGTTTTCTGTGCTCTGGAGTCATTTCGTTGGAAGCAAATTTTTTGTGCTCTGGGTGATTTCGTTGGAAGCTAATTTTTTGTGTTCTGGGGTAATTTCGTTGGAAGCAAATTTTTTTTTGTTCACGGGTGATTTTGTTGAAAGCGAATTTTTTGTGTTCCAGGGTGATTTCGTTGGAAACGAATTTTTTTGTGCTCTGGGGTGATTTCGTTGAAAAAAAAAGATTTTGTTCTGGGGTGATTTTGTTGGAAGCGAATTTTTTGGAAGTATGGGGTTCTTTCATTGGTAGGGTGTTTTCCGTTCTCTAGAGTAATTTTTTGGAATCAAATTTTTTGTGTTCTGGGGTGATTTCATTGGAGGCGAATTCTTTGTGTCTCCGGTTTTTTTGAATGAAGCAAATTTTTGAAATAGGGGGTCATTTCGTTGAAAGCATGTTTTCTGTGCTCTGGAGTCATTTCGTTCGATGCGAATTTTTTGTGTTCTAGGATGATTTCGTTGGAAGCGAATTTTTTGTGTTCTCGGGTGATTTCGTTGGTAGCGGTTTTTCTGTGTTCTGGAGTCATTTCGTTGGAAACGAGTTTTTTGTGCTCTGGGGTGTTTTCATTGGAAACGAATATTTGTGTTCTCAGGAGATTTCGTTGGAAAAGAAATTTTTGTCTTCTGAGGTAATTTCGTAGGTAGCGAATTTTTTGTGTTCTCGGGTGATTTCAGTGGAAGCAAATTTTTGAAGTATGGGATCATTTCGTTGGAAGCTTGTTTTCTGTGCTCTGGAGTCATTTCGTTGGAAGCCTATTTTTTGTGTTCTACGGTAATTTCATAGGAAGCTAATTTTTTGTGTTCTCCGGTTTTTTCAATGGAAGCAAATTATTGAAATAAGGGGTCATCTCGTTGGAAGCGTGTTTTTTGTGCTCTGGAGTCATTTCATTGGAAGCAAATTTTTTGTGTTCTGGGGTGATTTTTTTGGAAGCGAACATATGTGTTCTCAGAAGATTTCGTTGCAAGCGAATTTTTTGTGTTCTGGGGTAATTTCTTTGGAAGCGAATTTTTTGTGTTCTCGGGTGATTTCGTTGAAAGGGAATTTTTGTGTATTAGAGTGATTTCGTTGGAAGCAAATTGTTTTGTGCTCTGGGATGATTTCTTTGGAAGCAAATATTTGTTTTCTCAGGAGATTTCGTTGGAAGCGATTTTTTTGTGTTCTCGGGTGATTTCGATGGAAGCAAATTTTTGAAATGTGGGGTCATTTCTTTGGAATCGTGTTTTCTGTACTCCTGAGTCATTTCGTTGGAAACGAAATTTTTGTGTTCTCGGTTGATTTCGTTGAAAGGGAATTTTTGTGTTCTAGGGTGATTTCGTTGGAAGCGATTTTATTCTACTTTGGGATGATATCTTTGGAATTGAATATTTGTGTTCTCAGGAGATTTCGTTGGAAAAGAATTTTTTGTCTTCTGGGGTAATATCGTTGGAAGAAAATTTTTTGTTTTCTCCGGTGTTTTCGATGGAAGCAAATTTTTGAAGTAGGGGGTCATTTTGTTGGAAGCGTGTTTTAAGTGTTCTAGAGTCATTTCGTTGGAAGGGAATTTTTTGTGTTCTGGGGTAATTTCTTTGGAAGCGAATTTTTTGTGTTCTCGGGTGATTTCTTTGAAAGGGAATTTTTGTGTATTAGGGTGATTTCGTTGGAAGAGAATTGTTTTGTGCTCTGGGATGATTTCTTTGGAAGCAAATATTTGTTTTCTCAGGAGATTTCATTGGAAGCGATTTTTTTGTGTTCTCGGGTGATTTCGATGGAAGCAAATTTTTGAAGTGTGGGGTCATTTCGTTGGAATCGTGTTTTCTGTGCTCTGGAGTCATTTCGTTGGAAGTGAATTTTTTGTGTTCTCAGAATATTTCGTTGCAAGTGAATTTTATGTGTTCTGGGGTAATTTGTTAGAAGCGAATTTTTTCTCTTCTCTGGTGATTTCAATGAAAGCAAATTTTTGAAGTATGGGGTCAAATTGTTGGAAGCATGTTTTCTGTGCTCTGGAGTCATTTTGTTGGAAGCGAATTTTTTGTGTTCTGGAGTGATTTCGGTGGAAGGAAATTTTTTCTGTTCTGTGGTAATTTCGTTAGACGTGAATTTTTTTGTGTTCTCCGGTAATTTCTTTGAAAGGGAATTTTTTTGTGTTCTAGGATGATATTTTTGGAAGCGAATTTTTTTGTGCTCTGGGATGATTTCTTTGGAAGCGAATATTTGTGTTATCAGGAGATATCGTTGGAAGCGAATTTTTTGTATTCTGGGGTAATTTCGTTGGAAGCGAATTTTTTGTGTTCTCGGTTGATTTCAATAGAAGCAAATTTTTGAAGTATGGGGTCATTTCTTTGGAAGCGTGTTTTCTGTGCTCTGGACTCATTTCGTTGGAAGCAAATTTTTGTGCTCTGGGGTGATTTCGTTGGAAGTGAATTTTTTGTCTTCTGTGGTGATTTCGATGGAAGCGAATATTTTATGTTCTAGGGTGATTTAGTTGGAGGCGAATTTTTTGTGTTCTGGGGTTATTTCATTGGAAGCGTTTTTTCTGTGCTCTGTAGTCATTTCGTTGAAAGCGAATTTTTTGTGCTCTGGGGTGATTTCGTTGGAAGCAAATTTTTTTTTGTTCTCGGATGATTTCGTTGAAAGGGAATTTTTGTGTTGTAGGGTGATTTCGTTGGAAGCGAATTTTCTGTGTTCTGGGATGTTTTCGTTGGAAGCGAATATTTGTGTTCTCAGGAGATTTTGTTGGAAGCGAATTTTTTGTGTTCTGGGGTAATTTCGTTGGAAGCGATTTTTTTGTTTTCTCTGATTTTTTCGATGGAATCAAATTTTTTAAGTAGGAGTTATTTCTTTGGAAGCGTGTTTTCTGTGCTCTAGAGTCATTTCGTTCGAAAATAGTTTTTTGTGCTCTGGGGTAATTTCATTGGAAGTGAATATTTGTGTTCTCAGAACATTTCATTGCAAGCAAATTTTTTGTGTTCTCGGGTGATTTCCATGGAAGCAAATTTTTGAAGTATGGGATCATTTTGTTGGAAGCGTGTTTTCTGTACTCCTGAGTCATTTCGTTGGAAGCGAATTTTTTGTGTTCTCAGGTGATTTCGTTGAAAGGGAATTTTTGTGTTCAAGGGTGATTTCGTTGGAAGTGAATTTTTTCTACTTTGGGATGATATTTTTGGAAGTGAATATTTGTGTTCTCAGGAGATTTCGTTGGAAAAGAATTTTTTGTCTTCTGGGGTAATATCGTTGGAAGAAAATTTTTTGTGTTCTCCGGTGTTTTCGATGGAAGCAAATTTTTGAAGTAGTGGGTCATTTCGTTGGAAGCGTGTTTTAAGTGTTCTGGAGTCATTTCGTTGAAAGCGAATTTTTTGTGCTGTGATGTGATTTCGATGGAAGCCAATAATTGTCTTCTCACGAGATTTTATTGTAAGCGAATTTTTTGTGTTCTGGGGTGATTTGCATGGTAGCAAATTTTTGAAGAATGGGGTCATTTCGTTGGAAGCGTGTTTTCTGTGCCCTGGAGTCATTTCGTTGGAAGCGAATTTTTTGTGCTCTGAGTTGATATCGTTGGAAGCGAACTTTTTGTGCTCTGGGATGTTTTCTTTGGAAGCGAATTTTTTGTGTTCTGGGGTAATTTCATTGGAAGTGAATTTTTGTGTTCTCAGAAGATTTCGTTGCAAGCGAATTTTTTGTGTTCTCGGGTGATTTCGATGGAAGCAAATCTTTGAAGTAGGCGGTCATTTCGTTGGAAGCGTTTTTTCTGTGCTCTGGGGTGATTTCGTTGGACGCGAATATTTGTGTTCTCAGGAGATTTCATTGGAAAAGAATTTTTTGTGTTCTCGGGTAATTTCATTGTATGCGAATTTTTTGTGCTCTGGGGTGATTTCGTTGGAAGCGAATATTTGTGTTCTCAGGAGATTTCGTTGCAAGCGAATTTTTTGTGTTCTGTGGTGATTTCCATGGTAGCAAATTTTTGAATTATGGGGTCATTTCGTTCGAAGCGTGATTTCTAAGCTCTGGAGTCATATCCTTGGAAGCAAATTTTTTGTGCTCTGGGGTGATTTCGTTAGAAGCGAATATTTGTGTTCTCAGGAGATTTCGCTTCAAGCGAATTTTTTGTGTTTTCTTGTAATTTCGTTGGAAGCAAATTTTTGGTGTTCTCAGGTGATTTCAATGGAAACAAATTTTTGAAGTAGGGGGTTATTTCGTTGGAAGCGTGTTTTCTGTGCCCTGGAGTCATTTCGTTGGAAGCGAATTTTTTGTGCTCTGAGTTGATTTCATTGGAAGCGAATTTTTTGTGTTCTCGGGTGATTTCGTTGAAAGGGAATTTTTTGTGTTGTAGGGTGATTTCGTTGGAAGCGAACTTTTTGTGCTCTGGGATGCTTTCTTTGGAAGCGAATATTTGTGTTCTCAAGAGATTTCATTGGAAGCAAATTTTTTGTGTTCTGTGTTAATTTCGTTGTAAGTGAATTTTTTGTGTCTTGGGTGATTTTGATGGAAGCAAATTTTTGAAGTATGGGGTCATTTCGTTGGAAGCGTGTTTTCTGTGCTCTGGAGTCATTTCTTTGGAAGCGAATTTTTTGTGTTCTGGGTTGATTTGGTTGGAAGCGAATTTTTTGTGTTCTCTGGATTTCGTTGAAAGCGAATTTTTTATGTTCTAGTGTGATTTCATTGGAAGTGAATTGTTTGTGTTCTGGGGTCCTTTCATTGGAAGTGTGTTTTCTGTGCTCTGGAGTCATTTCATTGGAAGTGAATTTTTTGCGCTCTGTGGTGATTTCGTTGGAAGCGAATTTTTTGTGCTCCGGCGTGATTTTGTTGGAAGCGAATTTTTTGTGTTCTTGGGTGATTTCGTTGACAGGGAATTTTTGTGTTCTAGGGTGATTTCGTTGGAAGCGATATTTTCTACTCTGGGATGATACCTTTGGAAGCGAATATTTGTGTTCTCAGGAGATTTCATTGGAAAAGAATTTTTGTCTTCTGGGGTAATATTGTTGGAAGAGAATTTTTTGTGTTCTCCGGTTTTTTGATGGAAGCAAATTTTTGAAGAAGGGGGTCATTTTGTAGGAAGCGTGTTTTGTGTGCTCTGAAGTCATTTCGTTGGAAGCGAATTTTTGTGCTCTGGGGTTTTTTCGTGGCAAGCGAATATTTGTGTTCTCAGGAGATTTCATTGCAAGCGAATTTTTTGTGTTCTGAGGTGATTTCGTTGGGAGCGAATTTTTTGTGTTCTCGGGTGACTTAGATTGAAGCAAATTTTTGAAGTATGGGGTCATTTCGTTGGAAGCGTGTTTTCTGTGCTCTGGAGTCATTTCGTTGGAAGCGAATTTTTTGTGCTCTGGGGTGATTTTGTTGGAAGCGAATTTTTTGTGTTCTTGGGGGATTTCGATTGAAGCAAATTTTTGAAGTATGTAGTCATTTCTTTGGAAGCGTGTTTTCTGTGCTTTGGAGTCATTTCGTTGGAAGCGAATTTTTTGTGCTCTGGGGTGATCTCGTTGGAAGCAAATATTTGTGTTCTCAGTAGATTTCGTTGCAAGCGAATTTTTTTGTGTTCAGGGGTAATTTCTTTGGAAGCAAATTTTCTGTGTTCTCATGTGATTTCGAACGAAACTAATTTTTGAAGTAGTGGGTCATTTCATTTGAAGCGTGTTTTCTGTGCCCTGGAGTCATTTCGTTGGAAGCGAATTTTTTGTGCTCTGGGGTGATTTCGTTGAAAGCGAATTTTTTATGTTCTAGGGTGATTTCATTGGAAGCGAATTTTTTGTGCTCTGGGGTGATTTGGTTGGAATCAAATTTTTTGTCTTCTGTGGTGATTTCGATAGAAGCGATTTTTTTATGTTCTAGGGTGATTTCGTTGGAAGCGAATTTTTTGTGTTCTGGGATGATATCTTTGGAAGCTAATATTTGTGTTCTCGGGTGATTTCGATGGAAGCAAATTTTTGAAGTATGTGGTCATTTCGTTGGAAGCGAATTTTTGTGCTTTGGGGTGATTTCTTTGGAAGCAAATTTTTTTGCTCTGTGGTGATTTCGTTGGAAGGAATTTCTTGTGTTATAGTGTGATTTGTTTGGAAGCGAATTTTTTTGTGTTCAGGGGTGATTTCGTTGGAAGCACTTCTTTTTGTGTTCTCATGTGATTTCGATAGAAACTAATTTTTGAAGTAGGGGGTCATTTCATTTGTAGCGTGTTTTCTGTGCCCTGGAGTCATTTCGTTGGAAGCAAATTTTTTGTGCTCTGGGGTTTTTTCGTTGGAAGCGAATATTTGGGTTCTCAGGAGATTTCGTTGCAAGCGAATTTTTTGTGTTCTGAGGTGATTTCGTTGGAAGCGAATTTTTTGTGTTCTGGGGTGATTTCGATGGTAGCTAATTTTTGAAGTATGTGGTCTTTTCTTTGGAAGTGTGTTTTCTGTGCTCTGGAGTCATTTCGTTGGAAGCGAATTTTTTGTGCTCTGGGGTGATCTCGTTGGAAGCAAATATTTGTGTTCTCAGTAGATTTCGTTGCAAGCGAATTTTTTTGTGTTCAGGGGTAATTTCGTTGGAAGCAAATTTTTTGTGTTCTCATGTGATTTTGAACAAAACTAATTTTTGAAGTAGGGGGTCATTTCATTTGAAGCGTGTTTTCTGTGCCCTGGAGTCATTTCGTTGGAAACGAATTTTTTGTGCTCTGGGGTGATTTCATTGGAAGCGAATATTTGTGTTCCCAGGAGAATACGTTAGAAAAGAAATTTTTGTTTTCTGGGTAATTTCGTTGGAAGCGAATTTTTTGTGTTCTCCGGTTTTTTCGATGGAAGCAAATTATTGAAATAGGGGGTCATTTTGTTAGAATCATGTATTCTGTGCTATTGAGTCATTTCGTTGGAAGCGAATTTTTTGTGTTCTTGGGTGATTTCGTTGAAAGGGAATTTTTGTGTTCTAGGGTGATTTTGTTGGAAGCGATATTTGTACTCTGGGATGATACCTTTGGAAGCTAAAATTTGTGTTCTCAGGAGATTTCATTGGAAAAGAATTTTTTATCTTCTGTGGTAATATTGTTGGAAGAGAATTTTTTGTGTTCTCCGGTTTTTTCAATGGAAGCAATTTTTTGAAGTAGGGTGTCATTTCGTTGGAAGCGTGTTTTCTGTGCTCTGGAGTCATTTCATTTGAAGCGAAATTTTGTGCTCTGGGGTTTTTTCGTTGCAAGCGAATATTTGTGTTCTCAGGAGATTTCGTTGCAAGCGAATTTCTTGTGTTCTGAGGTGATTTCGTTGGAACCGAATTTTTTGTGTTCTCGGGTGATATCGTTCAAAGGGAATTTTTTGTGTTCTGGGATGATTTTTTTGGAAGCGAATTTTTCTTTCTCTGGTATGATTTCTTTGGAAGCAAATATTGGTGTTATCAGGAGATTTCGTTGGAAAAGAATTTTTTGTGTTCTGGGGTAATATCGTTGGAAGCGAATTTTTTGTGTTCTTGGGTGATTTCGATGGAAGGAAATTTTTGAAATATGGGGTCCTTTCGTTGGATTGTGTTTTCTGTGCTCTGGAGTTATTTCATTGGAAGCGATTTTTTTGTGCTCTGAGGTGATTTTGTTGGAAGCGAATATTTGTGTCCTCACAAGATTTCGTTGCAAGCGAATTTTTTGTGTTCTGGGATGATATCCATGGTAGCAAATTTTTGAAGTATGGGGTCATTTCGTTGGAAGCGTGTTTTCTGTGCTTTGGCGTCATTTCGTTGGAAGCGAATTTTTTGTGCTCTGGGGTGATTTCGTTGGAAGCGAATTTTTTGTGTTCTCGGGTGATATCGTTCAAAGGGAATTTTTTGTGTTCTAGGATGATTTTTTTGGAAGCGAATTTTTTTTCTCTGGTATGTTTTCTTTGGAAGCAAATATTGGTGTTATCAGGAGATTTCGTTGGAAAAGATTTTTTTGTGTTCTGGGGTAATATCGTTGGAAGCGAATTTTTTGTGTTCTTGGGTGATTTCGATGGAAGGAAATTTTTGAAATATGGGGTCCTTTCGTTGGATTGTGTTTTCTGTGCTCTGGAGTTATTTCGTTGGAAGCGAATTTTTTGTGCTCTGAGGTGATTTCGTTGGAAGCGAATATTTGTTTCCTCAAAAGATTTCGTTGCAAGCGAATTTTTTGTGTTCTGGGGTGATTTCCATGGTAGCAAATTTTTGAAGTATGGGGTCATTTCGTTGGAAGCGTGTTTTCTGTGCTTTGGAGTCATTTCGTTGGAAGCGAATTTTTTGTGCTCTGGGGTGATTTCGTTGGAAGCGAATTTTTTGTGTTCTCGGTTGATTTCAATAGAAGCAAATTTTTGAAGTATGGGGTCATTTCTTTGGAAGCGTGTTTTCTGTGCTCTGGACTCATTTCGTTGGAAGCAAATTTTTGTGCTCTGGGGTGATTTCGTTGGAAGTGAATTTTTTGTCTTCTGTGGTGATTTCGATGGAAGCGAATATTTTATGTTCTAGGGTGATTTAGTTGGAGGCGAATTTTTTGTGTTCTGGGGTTATTTCATTGGAAGCGTTTTTTCTGTGCTCTGTAGTCATTTCGTTGAAAGCGAATTTTTTGTGCTCTGGGGTGATTTCGTTGGAAGCAAATTTTTTTTTGTTCTCGGATGATTTCGTTGAAAGGGAATTTTTGTGTTGTAGGGTGATTTCGTTGGAAGCGAATTTTCTGTGTTCTGGGATGTTTTCGTTGGAAGCGAATATTTGTGTTCTCAGGAGATTTTGTTGGAAGCGAATTTTTTGTGTTCTGGGGTAATTTCGTTGGAAGCGATTTTTTTGTTTTCTCTGATTTTTTCGATGGAATCAAATTTTTTAAGTAGGAGTTATTTCTTTGGAAGCGTGTTTTCTGTGCTCTAGAGTCATTTCGTTCGAAAATAGTTTTTTGTGCTCTGGGGTAATTTCATTGGAAGTGAATATTTGTGTTCTCAGAACATTTCATTGCAAGCGAATTTTTTGTGTTCTCGGGTGATTTCCATGGAAGCAAATTTTTGAAGTATGGGATCATTTTGTTGGAAGCGTGTTTTCTGTACTCCTGAGTCATTTCGTTGGAAGCGAATTTTTTGTGTTCTCAGGTGATTTCGTTGAAAGGGAATTTTTGTGTTCAAGGGTGATTTCGTTGGAAGTGAATTTTTTCTACTTTGGGATGATATTTTTGGAAGTGAATATTTGTGTTCTCAGGAGATTTCGTTGGAAAAGAATTTTTTGTCTTCTGGGGTAATATCGTTGGAAGAAAATTTTTTGTGTTCTCCGGTGTTTTCGATGGAAGCAAATTTTTGAAGTAGTGGGTCATTTCGTTGGAAGCGTGTTTTAAGTGTTCTGGAGTCATTTCGTTGAAAGCGAATTTTTTGTGCTGTGATGTGATTTCGATGGAAGCCAATAATTGTCTTCTCACGAGATTTCATTGTAAGCGAATTTTTTGTGTTCTGGGGTGATTTGCATGGTAGCAAATTTTTGAAGAATGGGGTCATTTCGTTGGAAGCGTGTTTTCTGTGCCCTGGAGTCATTTCGTTGGAAGCGAATTTTTTGTGCTCTGAGTTGATATCGTTGGAAGCGAACTTTTTGTGCTCTGGGATGTTTTCTTTGGAAGCGAATTTTTTGTGTTCTGGGGTAATTTCATTGGAAGTGAATTTTTGTGTTCTCAGAAGATTTCGTTGCAAGCGAATTTTTTGTGTTCTCGGGTGATTTCGATGGAAGCAAATCTTTGAAGTAGGCGGTCATTTCGTTGGAAGCGTTTTTTCTGTGCTCTGGGGTGATTTCGTTGGACGCGAATATTTGTGTTCTCAGGAGATTTCATTGGAAAAGAATTTTTTGTGTTCTCGGGTAATTTCATTGTATGCGAATTTTTTGTGCTCTGGGGTGATTTCGTTGGAAGCGAATATTTGTGTTCTCAGGAGATTTCGTTGCAAGCGAATTTTTTGTGTTCTGTGGTGATTTCCATGGTAGCAAATTTTTGAATTATGGGGTCATTTCGTTCGAAGCGTGATTTCTAAGCTCTGGAGTCATATCCTTGGAAGCAAATTTTTTGTGCTCTGGGGTGATTTCGTTAGAAGCGAATATTTGTGTTCTCAGGAGATTTCGCTTCAAGCGAATTTTTTGTGTTTTCTTGTAATTTCGTTGGAAGCAAATTTTTGGTGTTCTCAGGTGATTTCAATGGAAACAAATTTTTGAAGTAGGGGGTTATTTCGTTGGAAGCGTGTTTTCTGTGCCCTGGAGTCATTTCGTTGGAAGCGAATTTTTTGTGCTCTGAGTTGATTTCATTGGAATCGAATTTTTTGTGTTCTCGGGTGATTTCGTTGAAAGGGAATTTTTTGTGTTGTAGGGTGATTTCGTTGGAAGCGAACTTTTTGTGCTCTGGGATGCTTTCTTTGGAAGCGAATATTTGTGTTCTCAAGAGATTTCATTGGAAGCAAATTTTTTGTGTTCTGTGTTAATTTCGTTGTAAGTGAATTTTTTGTGTCTTGGGTGATTTTGATGGAAGCAAATTTTTGAAGTATGGGGTCATTTCGTTGGAAGCGTGTTTTCTGTGCTCTGGAGTCATTTCTTTGGAAGCGAATTTTTTGTGTTCTGGGTTGATTTGGTTGGAAGCGAATTTTTTGTGTTCTCTGGATTTCGTTGAAAGCGAATTTTTTATGTTCTAGTGTGATTTCATTGGAAGTGAATTGTTTGTGTTCTGGGGTCCTTTCATTGGAAGTGTGTTTTCTGTGCTCTGGAGTCATTTCATTGGAAGTGAATTTTTTGCGCTCTGTGGTGATTTCGTTGGAAGCGAATTTTTTGTGCTCCGGCGTGATTTTGTTGGAAGCGAATTTTTTGTGTTCTTGGGTGATTTCGTTGACAGGGAATTTTTGTGTTCTAGGGTGATTTCGTTGGAAGCGATATTTTCTACTCTGGGATGATACCTTTGGAAGCGAATATTTGTGTTCTCAGGAGATTTCATTGGAAAAGAATTTTTGTCTTCTGGGGTAATATTGTTGGAAGAGAATTTTTTGTGTTCTCCGGTTTTTTGATGGAAGCAAATTTTTGAAGAAGGGGGTCATTTTGTAGGAAGCGTGTTTTGTGTGCTCTGAAGTCATTTCGTTGGAAGCGAATTTTTGTGCTCTGGGGTTTTTTCGTGGCAAGCGAATATTTGTGTTCTCGGGAGATTTCATTGCAAGCGAATTTTTTGTGTTCTGAGGTGATTTCGTTGGGAGCGAATTTTTTGTGTTCTCGGGTGACTTAGATTGAAGCAAATTTTTGAAGTATGGGGTCATTTCGTTGGAAGCGTGTTTTCTGTGCTCTGGAGTCATTTCGTTGGAAGCGAATTTTTTGTGCTCTAGGGTGATTTTGTTGGAAGCGAAATTTTTGTGTTCTTGAGGGATTTCGATTGAAGCAAATTTTTGAAGTATGTAGTCATTTCTTTGGAAGCGTGTTTTCTGTGCTTTGGAGTCATTTCGTTGGAAGCGAATTTTTTGTGCTCTGGGGTGATCTCGTTGGAAGCAAATATTTGTGTTCTCAGTAGATTTCGTTGCAAGCGAATTTTTTTGTGTTCAGGGGTAATTTCTTTGGAAGCAAATTTTCTGTGTTCTCATGTGATTTCGAACGAAACTAATTTTTGAAGTAGTGGGTCATTTCATTTGAAGCGTGTTTTCTGTGCCCTGGAGTCATTTCGTTGGAAGCGAATTTTTTGTGCTCTGGGGTGATTTCGTTGAAAGCGAATTTTTTATGTTCTAGGGTGATTTCATTGGAAGCGAATTTTTTGTGCTCTGGGGTGATTTGGTTGGAATCAAATTTTTTGTCTTCTGTGGTGATTTCGATAGAAGCGATTTTTTTATGTTCTAGGGTGATTTCGTTGGAAGCGAATTTTTTGTGTTCTGGGATGATATCTTTGGAAGCTAATATTTGTGTTCTCGGGTGATTTCGATGGAAGCAAATTTTTGAAGTATGTGGTCATTTCGTTGGAAGCGAATTTTTGTGCTTTGGGGTGATTTCTTTGGAAGCAAATTTTTTTGCTCTGTGGTGATTTCGTTGGAAGGAATTTCTTGTGTTATAGTGTGATTTGTTTGGAAGCGAATTTTTTTGTGTTCAGGGGTGATTTCGTTGGAAGCACTTCTTTTTGTGTTCTCATGTGATTTCGATAGAAACTAATTTTTGAAGTAGGGGGTCATTTCATTTGTAGCGTGTTTTCTGTGCCCTGGAGTCATTTCGTTGGAAGCAAATTTTTTGTGCTCTGGGGTTTTTTCGTTGGAAGCGAATATTTGGGTTCTCAGGAGATTTCGTTGCAAGCGAATTTTTTGTGTTCTGAGGTGATTTCGTTGGAAGCGAATTTTTTGTGTTCTGGGGTGATTTCGATGGTAGCTAATTTTTGAAGTATGTGGTCTTTTCTTTGGAAGTGTGTTTTCTGTGCTCTGGAGTCATTTCGTTGGAAGCGAATTTTTTGTGCTCTGGGGTGATCTCGTTGGAAGCAAATATTTGTGTTCTCAGTAGATTTCGTTGCAAGCGAATTTTTTTGTGTTCAGGGGTAATTTCGTTGGAAGCAAATTTTTTGTGTTCTCATGTGATTTTGAACAAAACTAATTTTTGAAGTAGGGGGTCATTTCATTTGAAGCGTGTTTTCTGTGCCCTGGAGTCATTTCGTTGGAAACGAATTTTTTGTGCTCTGGGGTGATTTCATTGGAAGCGAATATTTGTGTTCCCAGGAGAATACGTTAGAAAAGAAATTTTTGTTTTCTGGGTAATTTCGTTGGAAGCGAATTTTTTGTGTTCTCCGGTTTTTTCGATGGAAGCAAATTATTGAAATAGGGGGTCATTTTGTTAGAATCATGTATTCTGTGCTATTGAGTCATTTCGTTGGAAGCGAATTTTTTGTGTTCTTGGGTGATTTCGTTGAAAGGGAATTTTTGTGTTCTAGGGTGATTTTGTTGGAAGCGATATTTGTACTCTGGGATGATACCTTTGGAAGCTAAAATTTGTGTTCTCAGGAGATTTCATTGGAAAAGAATTTTTTATCTTCTGTGGTAATATTGTTGGAAGAGAATTTTTTGTGTTCTCCGGTTTTTTCAATGGAAGCAATTTTTTGAAGTAGGGTGTCATTTCGTTGGAAGCGTGTTTTCTGTGCTCTGGAGTCATTTCATTTGAAGCGAAATTTTGTGCTCTGGGGTTTTTTCGTTGCAAGCGAATATTTGTGTTCTCAGGAGATTTCGTTGCA
Source organism: Meriones unguiculatus (assembly GCF_030254825.1). Classification (NCBI taxonomy): domain Eukaryota; kingdom Metazoa; phylum Chordata; class Mammalia; order Rodentia; family Muridae; genus Meriones; species Meriones unguiculatus. The sequence goes on along the minus strand of NC_083353.1, from coordinate 81,079,126 downwards.
AGCGAATTTCTTGTGTTCTGAGGTGATTTCGTTGGAACCGAATTTTTTGTGTTCTCGGGTGATATCGTTCAAAGGGAATTTTTTGTGTTCTGGGATGATTTTTTTGGAAGCGAATTTTTCTTTCTCTGGTATGATTTCTTTGGAAGCAAATATTGGTGTTATCAGGAGATTTCGTTGGAAAAGAATTTTTTGTGTTCTGGGGTAATATCGTTGGAAGCGAATTTTTTGTGTTCTTGGGTGATTTCGATGGAAGGAAATTTTTGAAATATGGGGTCCTTTCGTTGGATTGTGTTTTCTGTGCTCTGGAGTTATTTCATTGGAAGCGATTTTTTTGTGCTCTGAGGTGATTTTGTTGGAAGCGAATATTTGTGTCCTCACAAGATTTCGTTGCAAGCGAATTTTTTGTGTTCTGGGATGATATCCATGGTAGCAAATTTTTGAAGTATGGGGTCATTTCGTTGGAAGCGTGTTTTCTGTGCTTTGGCGTCATTTCGTTGGAAGCGAATTTTTTGTGCTCTGGGGTGATTTCGTTGGAAGCGAATTTTTTGTGTTCTCGGGTGATATCGTTCAAAGGGAATTTTTTGTGTTCTAGGATGATTTTTTTGGAAGCGAATTTTTTTTTCTCTGGTATGTTTTCTTTGGAAGCAAATATTGGTGTTATCAGGAGATTTCGTTGGAAAAGATTTTTTTGTGTTCTGGGGTAATATCGTTGGAAGCGAATTTTTTGTGTTCTTGGGTGATTTCGATGGAAGGAAATTTTTGAAATATGGGGTCCTTTCGTTGGATTGTGTTTTCTGTGCTCTGGAGTTATTTCGTTGGAAGCGAATTTTTTGTGCTCTGAGGTGATTTCGTTGGAAGCGAATATTTGTTTCCTCAAAAGATTTCGTTGCAAGCGAATTTTTTGTGTTCTGGGGTGATTTCCATGGTAGCAAATTTTTGAAGTATGGGGTCATTTCGTTGGAAGCGTGTTTTCTGTGCTTTGGAGTCATTTCGTTGGAAGCGAATTTTTTGTGCTCTGGGGTGATTTCGTTGGAAGCGAATTTTTTGTGTTCTCGGGTGATTTCGATTGAAGCAAATTTTTGAAGTATGGGGTCTTTTCGTTGGAAGCGTGTTTTCTGTGCTCTGGAATCTTTTCGTTGGAAGCGAATTTTTTCTGCTCTGGGGTGATTTTGTTGGAAGCAAATTTTTTGTGTTCTGGGTTAATTTCATTAGAAGCGATTTTTTGTGCTCTGTGGTGATTTCGGGGGAAGCGAATTTTTTGTGTTCTGGGATAATTTCGTTGGAAGCGAAAATTTTGTGTTCTGGGGTGATTTCGTTGAAAGCGAATTTTTTATGTTCTAGGGTGATTTCATTGGAAGCGAATTTTTTGTGCTCTGGGGTGATTTGGTTGGAAGCAAATTTTTTGTCTTCTGTGGTGATTTCGATGGAAGCGATTTTTTTATGTTCTAGGGTGATTTCGTTGGAAGCGAATTTTTTTGTTCTGGGATGATATCTTTGGAAGCTAATATTTGTGTTCTCGGGTGATTTCGATGGAAGCAAATTTTTGAAGTATGGGGTCATTTCGTTGGAAGCGAATTTTGGTGCTTTGGGGTGATTTCTTTGGAAGCAAATTTTTTTGCTCTGTGGTGATTTCGTGGGAAGGAATTTCTTGTGTTCTGGGGTAATTTCGTTGGCATCGAATTTTTTGTGTTCTCGGGTGATTTCGTTGAAAGGGAATTTTTTGTGTTATAGTGTGATTTGTTTGGAAGCGAATTTTTTGTGTTCTGGGGTTATTTCGTTGGAAGCGAATATTTGTATTCTCAGAAGATTTCGTTTCAAGCGAATTTTTTCTCTTCTGGGGTAATTTCGTTGGAAGTGAATTTTTTGTGTTGTCCGGTTTTTTCGATGGAAGCAAATTTTTGAAGTATGGGGTCATTTCTTTGGAAGCGTGTTTTCTGTGCTCTGGAGTCATTTCGTTGGAAGCGAATTTTTTGTGCTTTGGGGTGATCTCGTTGGAAGCAAATATTTGTGTTCTCAGTAGATTTCGTTGCAAGCGAATTTTTTTGTGTTCAGGGGTAATTTCGTTGGAAGCACTTTTTTGTGTTCTCATGTGATTTCGATAGAAACTAAGTTTTGAAGTAGGGGATCATTTCATTTGAAGCGTGTTTTCTGTGCCCTGGAGTCATTTCGTTGGAAGCGAATTTTTTGTGCTCTGGGGTTTTTTCGTTTGAAGCGAATATTTGTGTTCTCAGGAGATTTCGTTGCAAGCGAATTTTTTGTGTTCTGAGGTGATTTCGTTGGAAGCGAATTTTTTGTGTTCTGGGATGATATCTTTGGAAGCTAATATTTGTGTTCTCTGGTGATTTCGATGGAAGAAATTTTTGAAGTATGGGGTCATTTTGTTGGAAGCGAATTTTTTGTGCTTTGGGGTGATTTCTTTGGAAGCAAATTTTTTTGCTCTGTGGTGATTTCATTGGAAGGAATTTCTTGTGTTCTGGGGTAATTTCGTTGGCATCGAATTTTTTGTGTTCTCGGGTGATTTCATTGAAAGGGAATTTTTTTGTGTTATAGTGTGATTTGTTTGGAAGCGAATTTTTTGTGTTCTGGGGTGATTTCTTTGGAAGCGAATATTTGTATTCTCAGAAGATTTCGTTGCAAGCGAATTTTTTCTCTTCTGGGGTAATTTCGTTGGAAGTGAATTTTTTGTGTTGTCTGGTTTTGTCGATGGAAGTAAATTTTTGAAGTATGGGGTCATTTCTTTGGAAGCGTGTTTTCTGTGCTCTGGAGTCATTTCGTTGGATGCGAATTTTTTGTGCTCTGGGGTAATTTCTTTGGAAGCGAATTTTTTGTGTTCTCGGGTGATTTCGTTGAAAGGGAATTTTTGTGTATTAGGGTGATTTCGTTGGAAGAGAATTGTTTTGTGCTCTGGGATGATTTCTTTGGAAGCAAATATTTGTTTTCTCAGGAGATTTCATTGGAAGCGATTTTTTTGTGTTCTCGGGTGATTTCGATGGAAGCAAATTTTTGAAGTGTGGGGTCATTTCGTTGGAATCGTGTTTTCTGTGCTCTGGAGTCATTTCGTTGGAAGTGAATTTTTTGTGTTCTCAGAATATTTCGTTGCAAGTGAATTTTATGTGTTCTGGGGTAATTTGTTAGAAGCGAATTTTTTCTCTTCTTTGGTGATTTCAATGAAAGCAAATTTTTGAAGTATGGGGTCAAATTGTTGGAAGCATGTTTTCTGTGCTCTGGAGTCATTTTGTTGGAAGCGAATTTTTTGTGTTCTGGAGTGATTTCGGTGGAAGGAAATTTTTTCTGTTCTGTGGTAATTTCGTTAGACGTGAATTTTTTTGTGTTCTCCGGTGATTTCTTTGAAAGGGAATTTTTTTGTGTTCTAGGATGCTATTTTTGGAAGCGAATTTTTTTGTGCTCTGGGATGATTTCTTTGGAAGCGAATATTTGTGTTATCAGGAGATATCGCTGGAAGCGAATTTTTTGTATTCTGGGGTAATTTCGTTGGAAGCGAATTTTTTGTGTTCTCGGTTGATTTCAATAGAAGCAAATTTTTGAAGTATGGGGTCATTTCTTTGGAAGCGTGTTTTCTGTGCTCTGGACTCATTTCGTTGGAAGCAAATTTTTGTGCTCTGGGGTGATTTCGTTGGAAGTGAATTTTTTGTCTTCTGTGGTGATTTCGATGGAAGCGAATATTTTATGTTCTAGGGTGATTTAGTTGGAGGCGAATTTTTTGTGTTCTGGGGTTATTTCATTGGAAGCGTTTTTTCTGTGCTCTGTAGTCATTTCGTTGAAAGCGAATTTTTTGTGCTCTGGGGTGATTTCGTTGGAAGCAAATTTTTTTTGTTCTCGGATGATTTCGTTGAAAGGGAATTTTTGTGTTGTAGGGTGATTTCGTTGGAAGCGAATTTTCTGTGTTCTGGGATGTTTTCGTTGGAAGCGAATATTTGTGTTCTCAGGAGATTTTGTTGGAAGCGAATTTTTTGTGTTCTGGGGTAATTTCGTTGGAAGCGATTTTTTTGTTTTCTCCGATTTTTTCGATGGAATCAAATTTTTTAAGTAGGAGTTATTTCTTTGGAAGCGTGTTTTCTGTGCTCTAGAGTCATTTCGTTCGAAAATAGTTTTTTGTGCTCTGGGGTAATTTCATTGGAAGTGAATATTTGTGTTCTCAGAACATTTCATTGCAAGCGAATTTTTTGTGTTCTCGGGTGATTTCCATGGAAGCAAATTTTTGAAGTATGGGATCATTTTGTTGGAAGCGTGTTTTCTGTACTCCTGAGTCATTTCGTTGGAAGCGAATTTTTTGTGTTCTCAGGTGATTTCGTTGAAAGGGAATTTTTGTGTTCAAGGGTGATTTCGTTGGAAGTGAATTTTTTCTACTTTGGGATGATATTTTTGGAAGTGAATATTTGTGTTCTCAGGAGATTTCGTTGGAAAAGAATTTTTTGTTTTCTGGGGTAATATCGTTGGAAGAAAATTTTTTGTGTTCTCCGGTGTTTTCGATGGAAGCAAATTTTTGAAGTAGTGGGTCATTTCGTTGGAAGCGTGTTTTAAGTGTTCTGGAGTCATTTCGTTGAAAGCGAATTTTTTGTGCTGTGATGTGATTTCGATGGAAGCCAATAATTGTCTTCTCACGAGATTTCATTGTAAGCGAATTTTTTGTGTTCTGGGGTGATTTGCATGGTAGCAAATTTTTGAAGAATGGGGTCATTTCGTTGGAAGCGTGTTTTCTGTGCCCTGGAGTCATTTCGTTGGAAGCGAATTTTTTGTGCTCTGAGTTGATATCGTTGGAAGCGAACTTTTTGTGCTCTGGGATGTTTTCTTTGGAAGCGAATTTTTTGTGTTCTGGGGTAATTTCATTGGAAGTGAATTTTTGTGTTCTCAGAAGATTTCGTTGCAAGCGAATTTTTTGTGTTCTCGGGTGATTTCGATGGAAGCAAATCTTTGAAGTAGGCGGTCATTTCGTTGGAAGCGTTTTTTCTGTGCTCTGGGGTGATTTCGTTGGACGCGAATATTTGTGTTCTCAGGAGATTTCATTGGAAAAGAATTTTTTGTGTTCTCGGGTAATTTCATTGTATGCGAATTTTTTGTGCTCTCGGGTGATTTCGTTGGAAGCGAATATTTGTGTTCTCAGGAGATTTCGTTGCAAGCGAATTTTTTGTGTTCTGTGGTGATTTCCATGGTAGCAAATTTTTGAATTATGGGGTCATTTCGTTCGAAGCGTGATTTCTAAGCTCTGGAGTCATATCCTTGGAAGCAAATTTTTTGTGCTCTGGGGTGATTTCGTTAGAAGCGAATATTTGTGTTCTCAGGAGATTTCGCTTCAAGCGAATTTTTTGTGTTTTCTTGTAATTTCGTTGGAAGCAAATTTTTGGTGTTCTCAGGTGATTTCAATGGAAACAAATTTTTGAAGTAGGGGGTTATTTCGTTGGAAGCGTGTTTTCTGTGCCCTGGAGTCATTTCGTTGGAAGCGAATTTTTTGTGCTCTGAGTTGATTTCATTGGAAGCGAATTTTTTGTGTTCTCGGGTGATTTCGTTGAAAGGGAATTTTTTGTGTTGTAGGGTGATTTCGTTGGAAGCGAACTTTTTGTGCTCTGGGATGCTTTCTTTGGAAGCGAATATTTGTGTTCTCAAGAGATTTCATTGGAAGCAAATTTTTTGTGTTCTGTGTTAATTTCGTTGTAAGTGAATTTTTTGTGTCTTGGGTGATTTTGATGGAAGCAAATTTTTGAAGTATGGGGTCATTTCGTTGGAAGCGTGTTTTCTGTGCTCTGGAGTCATTTCTTTGGAAGCGAATTTTTTGTGTTCTGGGTTGATTTGGTTGGAAGCGAATTTTTTGTGTTCTCTGGATTTCGTTGAAAGCGAATTTTTTATGTTCTAGTGTGATTTCATTGGAAGTGAATTGTTTGTGTTCTGGGGTCCTTTCATTGGAAGTGTGTTTTCTGTGCTCTGGAGTCATTTCATTGGAAGTGAATTTTTTGCGCTCTGTGGTGATTTCGTTGGAAGCGAATTTTTTGTGCTCCGGCGTGATTTTGTTGGAAGCGAATTTTTTGTGTTCTTGGGTGATTTCGTTGACAGGGAATTTTTGTGTTCTAGGGTGATTTCGTTGGAAGCGATATTTTCTACTCTGGGATGATACCTTTGGAAGCGAATATTTGTGTTCTCAGGAGATTTCATTGGAAAAGAATTTTTGTCTTCTGGGGTAATATTGTTGGAAGAGAATTTTTTGTGTTCTCCGGTTTTTTGATGGAAGCAAATTTTTGAAGAAGGGGGTCATTTTGTAGGAAGCGTGTTTTGTGTGCTCTGAAGTCATTTCGTTGGAAGCGAATTTTTGTGCTCTGGGGTTTTTTCGTGGCAAGCGAATATTTGTGTTCTCGGGAGATTTCATTGCAAGCGAATTTTTTGTGTTCTGAGGTGATTTCGTTGGGAGCGAATTTTTTGTGTTCTCGGGTGACTTAGATTGAAGCAAATTTTTGAAGTATGGGGTCATTTCGTTGGAAGCGTGTTTTCTGTGCTCTGGAGTCATTTCGTTGGAAGCGAATTTTTTGTGCTCTGGGGTGATTTTGTTGGAAGCGAATTTTTTGTGTTCTTGGGGGATTTCGATTGAAGCAAATTTTTGAAGTATGTAGTCATTTCTTTGGAAGCGTGTTTTCTGTGCTTTGGAGTCATTTCGTTGGAAGCGAATTTTTTGTGCTCTGGGGTGATCTCGTTGGAAGCAAATATTTGTGTTCTCAGTAGATTTCGTTGCAAGCGAATTTTTTTGTGTTCAGGGGTAATTTCTTTGGAAGCAAATTTTCTGTGTTCTCATGTGATTTCGAACGAAACTAATTTTTGAAGTAGTGGGTCATTTCATTTGAAGCGTGTTTTCTGTGCCCTGGAGTCATTTCGTTGGAAGCGAATTTTTTGTGCTCTGGGGTGATTTCGTTGAAAGCGAATTTTTTATGTTCTAGGGTGATTTCATTGGAAGCGAATTTTTTGTGCTCTGGGGTGATTTGGTTGGAATCAAATTTTTTGTCTTCTGTGGTGATTTCGATAGAAGCGATTTTTTTATGTTCTAGGGTGATTTCGTTGGAAGCGAATTTTTTGTGTTCTGGGATGATATCTTTGGAAGCTAATATTTGTGTTCTCGGGTGATTTCGATGGAAGCAAATTTTTGAAGTATGTGGTCATTTCGTTGGAAGCGAATTTTTGTGCTTTGGGGTGATTTCTTTGGAAGCAAATTTTTTTGCTCTGTGGTGATTTCGTTGGAAGGAATTTCTTGTGTTATAGTGTGATTTGTTTGGAAGCGAATTTTTTTGTGTTCAGGGGTGATTTCGTTGGAAGCACTTCTTTTTGTGTTCTCATGTGATTTCGATAGAAACTAATTTTTGAAGTAGGGGGTCATTTCATTTGTAGCGTGTTTTCTGTGCCCTGGAGTCATTTCGTTGGAAGCAAATTTTTTGTGCTCTGGGGTTTTTTCGTTGGAAGCGAATATTTGGGTTCTCAGGAGATTTCGTTGCAAGCGAATTTTTTGTGTTCTGAGGTGATTTCGTTGGAAGCGAATTTTTTGTGTTCTGGGGTGATTTCGATGGTAGCTAATTTTTGAAGTATGTGGTCTTTTCTTTGGAAGCGTGTTTTCTGTGCTCTGGTGTCATTTCGTTGGAAGCGAATTTTTTGTGCTCTGGGGTGATCTCGTTGGAAGCAAATATTTGTGTTCTCAGTAGATTTCGTTGCAAGCGAATTTTTTTGTGTTCAGGGGTAATTTCGTTGGAAGCAAATTTTTTGTGTTCTCATGTGATTTTGAACAAAACTAATTTTTGAAGTAGGGGGTCATTTCATTTGAAGCGTGTTTTCTGTGCCCTGGAGTCATTTCGTTGGAAACGAATTTTTTGTGCTCTGGGGTGATTTCATTGGAAGCGAATATTTGTGTTCCCAGGAGAATACGTTAGAAAAGAAATTTTTGTTTTCTGGGTAATTTCGTTGGAAGCGAATTTTTTGTGTTCTCCGGTTTTTTTCGATGGAAGCAAATTATTGAAATAGGGGGTCATTTTGTTAGAATCATGTATTCTGTGCTATTGAGTCATTTCGTTGGAAGCGAATTTTTTGTGTTCTTGGGTGATTTCGTTGAAAGGGAATTTTTGTGTTCTAGGGTGATTTTGTTGGAAGCGATATTTGTACTCTGGGATGATACCTTTGGAAGCTAAAATTTGTGTTCTCAGGAGATTTCATTGGAAAAGAATTTTTTATCTTCTGTGGTAATATTGTTGGAAGAGAATTTTTTGTGTTCTCCGGTTTTTTCAATGGAAGCAATTTTTTGAAGTAGGGTGTCATTTCGTTGGAAGCGTGTTTTCTGTGCTCTGGAGTCATTTCATTTGAAGCGAAATTTTGTGCTCTGGGGTTTTTTCGTTGCAAGCGAATATTTGTGTTCTCAGGAGATTTCGTTGCAAGCGAATTTCTTGTGTTCTGAGGTGATTTCGTTGGAACCGAATTTTTTGTGTTCTCGGGTGATATCGTTCAAAGGGAATTTTTTGTGTTCTGGGATGATTTTTTTGGAAGCGAATTTTTCTTTCTCTGGTATGATTTCTTTGGAAGCAAATATTGGTGTTATCAGGAGATTTCGTTGGAAAAGAATTTTTTGTGTTCTGGGGTAATATCGTTGGAAGCGAATTTTTTGTGTTCTTGGGTGATTTCGATGGAAGGAAATTTTTGAAATATGGGGTTCTTTCGTTGGATTGTGTTTTCTGTGCTCTGGAGTTATTTCATTGGAAGCGATTTTTTTGTGCTCTGAGGTGATTTTGTTGGAAGCGAATATTTGTGTCCTCACAAGATTTCGTTGCAAGCGAATTTTTTGTGTTCTGGGATGATATCCATGGTAGCAAATTTTTGAAGTATGGGGTCATTTCGTTGGAAGCGTGTTTTCTGTGCTTTGGCGTCATTTCGTTGGAAGCGAATTTTTTGTGCTCTGGGGTGATTTCGTTGGAAGCGAATTTTTTGTGTTCTCGGGTGATATCGTTCAAAGGGAATTTTTTGTGTTCTAGGATGATTTTTTTGGAAGCGAATTTTTTTTTCTCTGGTATGTTTTCTTTGGAAGCAAATATTGGTGTTATCAGGAGATTTCGTTGGAAAAGATTTTTTTGTGTTCTGGGGTAATATCGTTGGAAGCGAATTTTTTGTGTTCTTGGGTGATTTCGATGGAAGGAAATTTTTGAAATATGGGGTCCTTTCGTTGGATTGTGTTTTCTGTGCTCTGGAGTTATTTCATTGGAAGCGAATTTTTTGTGCTCTGAGGTGATTTCGTTGGAAGCGAATATTTGTTTCCTCAAAAGATTTCGTTGCAAGCGAATTTTTTGTGTTCTGGGGTGATTTCCATGGTAGCAAATTTTTGAAGTATGGGGTCATTTCGTTGGAAGCGTGTTTTCTGTGCTTTGGAGTCATTTCGTTGGAAGCGAATTTTTTGTGCTCTGGGGTGATTTCGTTGGAAGCGAATTTTTTGTGTTCTCGGTTGATTTCAATAGAAGCAAATTTTTGAAGTATGGGGTCATTTCTTTGGAAGCGTGTTTTCTGTGCTCTGGACTCTTTTCGTTGGAAGCGATTTTTTTCTGCTCTGGGGTGATTTTGTTGGAAGCAAATTTTTTGTGTTCTGGGTTAATTTCTTTAGAAGCGAATTTTTTGTGCTCTGTGGTGATTTCGGAGGAAGCGAATTTTTTGTGTTCTGGGATAATTTCGTTGGAAGCGAAAATTTTGTGTTCTGGGGTGATTTCGTTGAAAGCGAATTTTTTATGTTCTAGGGTGATTTCATTGGAAGCGAATTTTTTGTGCTCTGGGGTGATTTGGTTGGAAGCAAATTTTTTGTCTTCTGTGGTGATTTCGATGGAAGCGATTTTTTTATGTTCTAGGGTGATTTCGTTGGAAGCGAATTTTTTTGTTCTGGGATGATATCTTTGGAAGCTAATATTTGTGTTCTCGGGTGATTTCGATGGAAGCAAATTTTTGAAGTATGGGGTCATTTCGTTGGAAGCGAATTTTGGTGCTTTGGGGTGATTTCTTTGGAAGCAAATTTTTTTGCTCTGTGGTGATTTCGTGGGAAGGAATTTCTTGTGTTCTGGGGTAATTTCGTTGGCATCGAATTTTTTGTGTTCTCGGGTGATTTCGTTGAAAGGGAATTTTTTGTGTTATAGTGTGATTTGTTTGGAAGCGAATTTTTTGTGTTCTGGGGTTATTTCGTTGGAAGCGAATATTTGTATTCTCAGAAGATTTCGTTTCAAGCGAATTTTTTCTCTTCTGGGGTAATTTCGTTGGAAGTGAATTTTTTGTGTTGTCCGGTTTTTTCGATGGAAGCAAATTTTTGAAGTATGGGGTCATTTCTTTGGAAGCGTGTTTTCTGTGCTCTGGAGTCATTTCGTTGGAAGCGAATTTTTTGTGCTTTGGGGTGATCTCGTTGGAAGCAAATATTTGTGTTCTCAGTAGATTTCGTTGCAAGCGAATTTTTTTGTGTTCAGGGGTAATTTCGTTGGAAGCACTTTTTTTGTGTTCTCATGTGATTTCGATAGAAACTAAGTTTTGAAGTAGGGGATCATTTCATTTGAAGCGTGTTTTCTGTGCCCTGGAGTCATTTCGTTGGAAGCGAATTTTTTGTGCTCTGGGGTTTTTTCGTTTGAAGCGAATATTTGTGTTCTCAGGAGATTTCGTTGCAAGCGAATTTTTTGTGTTCTGAGGTGATTTCGTTGGAAGCGAATTTTTTGTGTTCTGGGATGATATCTTTGGAAGCTAATATTTGTGTTCTCTGGTGATTTCGATGGAAGAAATTTTTGAAGTATGGGGTCATTTTGTTGGATGCGAATTTTTTGTGCTTTGGGGTGATTTCTTTGGAAGCAAATTTTTTTGCTCTTTGGTGATTTCATTGGAAGGAATTTCTTGTGTTCTGGGGTAATTTCGTTGGCATCGAATTTTTTGTGTTCTCGGGTGATTTCATTGAAAGGGAATTTTTTTGTGTTATAGTGTGATTTGTTTGGAAGCGAATTTTTTGTGTTCTGGGGTGATTTCTTTGGAAGCGAATATTTGTATTCTCAGAAGATTTCGTTGCAAGCGAATTTTTTCTCTTCTGGGGTAATTTCATTGGAAGTGAATTTTTTGTGTTGTCTGGTTTTGTCGATGGAAGTAAATTTTTGAAGTATGGGGTCATTTCTTTGGAAGCGTGTTTTCTGTGCTCTGGAGTCATGTCGTTGGAAGCGATTTTTTTGTGCTCTGGGGTTATCTCATTGGAAGCAAATATTTGTGTTCTCAGTAGTTTTTGTTGCAGGCGAATTTTTTTGTGTTCACGGGTAATTTCGTTGGAAGCATTTTTTTTGTGTGTGTTCTCATGTGATTTCGATAGAAACTAATTTTTGAAGTAGGGTGTCATTTCATTTGAAGCGTGTTTTCTGTGCCCTGGAGTCATTTCGTTGGAAACGAGTTTTTTGTGCTCTGGGGTGATTTCATTGGAAGCGAATATTTGTGTTCCCAGGAGAATACGTTGGAAAAGAAATTTTTGTTTTCTGGGTAATTTCGTTGGAAGCGAATTTTTTGTTTTCTCCGGTTTTTTCGATGGAAGCAAATTATTGAAATAGGGGGTCATTTTGTTAGAATCGTGTTTTCTGTGCTCTGAAGTCATTTCGTTGGAAGCGAATTTTTTGTGTTCTGGGGTGATTTCGTTGGAAGCGAAATTTTTGTGTTCTTGGGTGATTTCGATGGAAGCAAATTTTTGAAATATGGGGTCATTTCTTTGGAAGCATGTTTTCTGTGCTCTGGAGTCATTTCGTTGGAAGCAAATTTTTTGTGCTCTGGGGTGATTTCGTTGGAAGCGAATTTTTTGTGTCCTTGGGTGATTTCGTTGAAAGGGAATTTTTGTGTTCTAGGGTGATTTCGTTGGAAGCGATATTTCTACTCTGGGATGATACCTTTGGAAGCGAATATTTGTTTTCTCAGGAGATTTCATTGGAAAAGAAGTTTTTGTCTTCTGGGGTAATATTGTTGGAAGAGAATTTTTTGTGTTCTCCGGTTTTTTCGATGGAAGCAAATTTTTGAAGTAGGGGGTCATTTTGTAGGAAGCGTGTTTTGTGTGCTCTGGAGTCATTTCGTTTGAAGCGAATTTTTGTGCTCTGGGGTTTTTTCGTTGCAAGCGAATATTTGTGTTCTCAGGAGATTTCGTTGCAAGCGAATTTTTTGTGTTCTGAGGTGATTTCGTTGGGAGCAAATTTTTTGTGTTCTACGATGATTTTTTTGGAAGCGAATTTTTTTTTTCTCTGGGATGATTTCTATGGAAGCAAATATTTGTGTTATCAGGAGATTTCATTGTAAAAGAAATTTTTGAGTTCTGGGGTAATATCGTTGGAAGCGAATTTTTTGTGTTCTCGGGTGATTTCGATGAAAGCAAATTTTTGAAGTATGGGGTCATTTCGTTGGAAGCATGTTTCCTGTGCTCTGGAGTCATTTCATTGGAAGCGAATTTTTTGTGCTCTGGGGTGATTTCGTTGGAAGCGAATTTTTTGTGTTCTCGGGTGATTTCGATAGAAGCTAATTTTTGAAGTATGTGGTCATTTCTTTGGAAGCGTGTTTTCTGTGCTCTGGAGTCATTTCGTTGGAAGCGAATTTTTTGTGCTCTGGGGTGTTCTCGTTGGAAGCAAATATTTGTGTTCTCAGTAGATTTCGTTGCAAGCGAATTTTTTTGTGTTCAGGGGTAATTTTGTTGGAAGCAAATTTTTTGTGTTCTCATGTGATTTTGAGCAAAACTAATTTTTGAAGTAGGGGGTCATTTCATTTGAAGCGTGTTTTCTGTGCCCTGGAGTCATTTCGTTGGAAACGAATTTTTTGTGCTCTGGGGTGATTTCATTGGAAGCGAATTTTTTGTGTTCTTGGGTGATTTCGATGGAAGCAAATTTTTGAAATATGGGGTCATTTCTTTGGAAGCGTGTTTTCTGTGCTCTGGAGTCATTTCGTTGGAAGCGAATTTTTTGTGTTCTTGGGTGATTTCGTTGAAAGGGACTTTTTGTGTTCTAGGGTGATTTTGTTGGAAGCGATATTTGTACTCTGGGATGATACCTTTGGAAGCTAAAATTTGTGTTCTCAGGAGATTTCATTGGAAAAGAATTTTTTATCTTCTGTGGTAATATTGTTGGAAGAGAATTTTTTGTGTTCTCCGGTTTTTTCAATGGAAGCAATTTTTTGAAGTAGGGTGTCATTTCGTTGGAAGCGTGTTTTCTGTGCTCTGGAGTCATTTCGTTTGAAGCGAAATTTTGTGCTCTGGGGTTTTTTCGTTGCAAGCGAATATTTGTGTTCTCAGGAGATTTCGTTGCAAGCGAATTTCTTGTGTTCTGAGGTGATTTCGTTGGGAGCGAATTTTTTGTGTTCTAGGATGATTTCTTTGGAAGCGAATTTTTTTTCTCTGGGATGATTTCTATGGAAGCAAATATTTGTGTTATCAGGAGATATCGTAGTAAAAGAAATTTTTGTTTTCTGGGGTAATATCGTTGGAAGCGAATTTTTTGTGTTCTCGGGTGATTTCGATTGAAGCAAACTTTTGTAGCATGGGGTCTTTTCGTTGGAAGCATGTTTTCTGTGCTCTGGAGTCATTTCGTTGGAAGCGAATTTTTTGTGTTCTGGGGTAATTTCGTTGGAAGCGAATTTTTTGTGTTCTTGGGTGATTTCGATGGAAGGAAATTTTTGAAATATGGGGTCCTTTCGTTGGATGTTCGTTTTCTGTGCTCTTGAGTTATTTCGTTGGAAGCGAATTTTTTGTGTTCTGTGGTGATTTCGTTGGATGCGAATATAGTTGTTCTCAGAAAATTTCGTTATAAGCGACTTTTATGTGTTCTGGGGTAATTTCGTTAGAAACGAATTTTTTGTGTTCTCGGGTGATTTCGATGAAAGCAAATTTTTGAAGTATGGGTTCATTTCGTTGGAAGCATGTTTTCTGTGCTATGGAGTCATTTCGTTGGAAGCAAATTTTTTGTGCTCTGGGGTGATTTCATTGGAAGCGAATTTTTTGTGTTCTCGGGTGATTTCGATTGAAGCAAATTTTTGAAGTATGGGGTCTTTTCGTTGGAAGCGGGTTTTCTGTGCTGTGGAGTCATTTCGTTGGAAGCGAATTTTTTGTGCTCTGGGGTGATTTTGTTGGAAGCGAATTTTTTGTGTTCTGGGTTAATTTCGTTGGAAGCGAATTTTTTGTGCTCTGTGGTGATTTCGTTGGAATGAATTTCTTGTGTTCTGGGGTAATTTCGTTGGCATCGAATTTTTTGTGTTCTCGGGTGATTTCGTTGAAAGGGAATTTTTTTGTGTTATAGTGTGATTTGTTTAGAAGCGAATTTTTTGTGTTCTGGGGTAATTTCGTTGAAAGCAAATATTTGTGTTCTCAGAAGATTTCGTTGCAAGCGAATTTTTTCTCTTCTGGTGTAATTTCGTTGGAAGTGAATTTTTTGTGTTGTACGGTTTTTTCGAAGGAAGCTAATTTTTGAAGTATGGGGTCATTTCTTTGGAAGCGTGTTTTCTGTGCTCTGGAGTCATTTCGTTGGAAGCGAATTTTTTGTGCTCTGGGGTGATCTCGTTGGAAGCAAATATTTGTGTACTGAGTAGATTTCGTTGCAAGCGAATTTTTTGTGTTCATTGGTAATTTCGTTGGAAGCAAATTTTTTGTGTTCTCATGTGATTTCGATAGAAACTAATTTTTGAAGTAGGGGGTCATTTCATTTGAAGCGTGTTTTCTGTGCCCTGGAGTCATTTCGTTGGAAGCGTATTTTTTGTGTTCTTGGGTGATTTCGATGGAAGGAAATTTTTGAAATATGGGGTCCTTTCGTTGGATTGTGTTTTCTGTGCTCTGGAGTTATTTCGTTGGAAGCGAATTTTTTGTGCTCTGTGGTGATTTCGGAGGAAGCGAATTTTTTGTGTTCTGGGATAATTTCGTTGGAAGCGAATATTTTGTGTTCTGGGGTGATTTCTTTGAAAGCGAATTTTTTATGTTCTAGGGTGATTTCATTGGAAGCGAATTTTTTGTGCTCTGGGGTGATTTGGTTGGAAGCAAATTTTTTGTCTTCTGTGGTGATTTCGATAGAAGCGATTTTTTTATGTTCTAGGGTGATTTCGTTGGAAGCGAATTTTTTGTGTTCTGGGATGATATCTTTGGAACCTAATATTTGTGTTCTCGGGTGATTTCGATGGAAGCAAATTTTTGAAGTATGGGGTCATTTCGTTGGAAGCAAATTTTTGTGCTTTGGGGTGATTTCTTTGGAAGCAAATTTTTTTGCTCTGTGGTGATTTCATTGGAAAGAATTTCTTGTGTTCTGGGGTAATTTCGTTGGCATCGAATTTTTTGTGTTCTCGGGTGATTTCGTTGAAAGGGAATTTTTTGTGTTATAGTGTGATTTGTTTGGAAGCAAATTTTTTGTGTTCTGGGGTGATTTCGTTGGAAGCGAATATTTGTATTCTCAGAAGATTTCGTTGCAAGCGAATTTTTTCTCTTCTGGGGTATTTTCGTTGGAAGTGAATTTTTTGTGTTGTCCGGTTTTTTCGATGGAAGCAAATTTTTGAAGTATTGGGTCATTTCTTTGGAAGCGTGTTTTCCGTGCTCTGGAGTCATTTCGTTGGAAGCGAATTTTTTGTGTTCTGGGGTGATTTCATTGGAAGCGAATTTTTTGTGTTCTTGGGTGATTTCGTTGAAAGGGATTTTTTTGTGTTCTAGGGTGATTTCATTGGAAGCGATATTTTCTACTCTGGGATGATAGCTTTGGAAGCGAATATTTGTGTTCTCAGCAGATTTCATTGGAAAAGAATTTTTTGTCTTCTGGGGTAATATTGTTGGAAGAGAATTTTTTGTGTTCTCCGGTTTTTTCGATGGAAACAAATTTTTGAAGTATGGGGTCATTTCTTTGGAAGCGTGTTTTCTGTGCTCTGGTGTAATTTCGTTGGAAGCGAATTTTTTGTGTTCTGGGGTGATCTCGTTGGAAGAAAATTTTTTGTGTTCTCATGTGATTTCGAAAGAAACTAATTTTTGAAGTAGGGGGTCATTTCATTTGAAGCAAGTTTTCTGTGCCCTGGAGTCATTTCGTTGGAAACGAGTTTTTTGTGCTCTGGGGTGATTTCGTTGGAAGCGAATATTTTTGTGTTCCCAGGAGAATATGTTGGAAAAGAAATTTTTGTTTTCTCGGTAATTTCGTTGGAAGCGAATTTTTTGTGTTTTCCGGTTTTTTCAATAGAAGCAAATTATTGAAATAGGGGGTCATTTTTTTGGAATCGTATTTTCTGTGCTCTGTAGTCATTTCGTTGGAAGCGAATTTTTTGTGTTCTGGGGTGATTTCATTGGAAGCAATATATATGTGTTCTCAGAAGATTTCGTTGCAAGCAAATTTTTTCTGTTCTGTGGTAATTTCGTTGGGCTTGAAATTTTTGTATTCTCGGGTGATTTCTTTGAATGGGAATTTTTTGTGTTCTAGGGTGATTTCGTTGGAAGTGAATTTTTTGTGCTCTGGGATGATATCTTTGGATGCGAATATTTGTGTTCTCAGGAGATTTCGTTGGAAAAGAATTTTTTTTCTTCTGGGGTAATATCATTGGAAGAAAATTTTTTGTGTTCTCCGGTTTTTTCAATGGAAGCAAATTTTTGAAGTAGGGGGTCATTTCGTTGGAAGCATGTGTTCTGTGCTTTGGAGTCATTTCATTGGAAGCGAATTTTTTGTGCTCCGGGGTGATTTCTTTGGAAGTGAATATTTGTGTTCTCACGAGATTTCGTTGCAAGCGAATTTTTTGTGTTCTGGGGTGATTTGCATAGTAACAAATTTTTGAAGTATGGGGTCATTTCTTTGGAAGCGTGTTTTCTGTGCCTTGGATTCATTTCTTTGGAAGCTAATTTTTGGTTGTCTGAGTTGATATTGTTGGAATCGAACTTTTTGTGCTCTGCGATGTTGTCTTTGGAAGCGAATATTTGTGTTCTCAGGAGATTTTGTTGCAAGCGAATTTTTTGTGTTCAGGGGTAATTTCTTTGGAAGCAAATTTTTTTTGTTCTAGCGTGATTTCGTTGAAAGCTAATTTTTTGTGTTCTAGCGTGATTTCGTTGGAAGCGAATTTTTTGTGCTCTGGGGTGATTTTGTTGGAAGCGAATTTTTTGTGTTCTGGGTTAATTTCGTTGGAAGCGTATATTTTGTGTTCTGTGGTGATTTCGATGGAAGTGATTTCTATATGTTCTAGGGTGATTTCGTTGGAAGTGAATTTTTTGTGTTCTAGCGTGATTTCGTTGAGAGCTAATTTTTTGTGTTCTAGCGTGATATCGTTGGAAGCGAATTTTTTGTGCTCTGGGGGATTTGGATGGAAGTGAATTTTTTGTCTTCTGTGGTGATTTCGATGGAAGCGATTTTTTTATGTTCTACGGTGATCATTTCATTGGAAGCTTGTTTTCTGTGCTCTGGAGTCATTTCGTTGCAAGCGAATTTTTTGTGCGCTCGGGTGATTTCCTTGGAAGCGAATATTTGTGTTCTCAGGAGATTTCGTTGCAAGTAAATTTTTTGTGTTCTGGGTTGATTTCTTTGGAAGCAAATTTTTTTGTCTTCTCGGGTGATTTCGTTGAAAGGGAATTTTTGTGTTCTAGGGTGCTTTCGTTCCAAGCGAAATTTTTGTGCTCTGGGATGATATCTTTGAAGCGAATATTTGTGTTCTCAGGAGATTTCGTTGCAAGCGAATTTTTGTGTTCACGGGTAATTTCGTTGGAAGGAAATTTTTTGTGTTCTCATGTGATTTCTATGGAAACTAATTTTTGAACTAGGGGGTCATTACATTGGAAGCGTGTTTTCTGTGCCCTGGAGTCATTTCGTTGGAAACGAGTTTTTTGTGCTCTGGGGAGATTTCGTTGGAAGCGAATATTTGTGTTCTCAGGAGAATACGTTGGAAAAGAAATTTTTGTTTTCTGGGTAATTTCGTTGCAAGCGAATTTTTTGTGTTCTCCGTTTTTTTCGATGATAGCAAATTATTGAAATAGGGGGCCATTTCTTTGCAATTGTGTTTTCTGTGCTCTGGAGTCATGTCGTTGTAAGCGAATTTTTTGTGATCTGGGGTGATTTCGTTGGAAGCGAATATATGTGTTCTCAGAAGATTTCATTGCAACCGAATTTTTTTCTCTTCTGGGGTAATTTCGTTGGAAGTGAATTTTTTGTGTTGTCCGGTTTTTTTCGATGGAAGCAAATTTTTGAAGTATGGGGTCATTTCTTTGGAAGCGTGTTTTCTGTGCTCTGGAGTCATTTCGTTGGAAGCGAATTTTTTGTGCTCTGGGGTGATCTCGTTGGAAGCAAATATTTGTGTTCTCAGTAGATTTCGTTGTAAGCGAATTTTTTGTGTTCATGTGTAATTTCGTTGGAAGCAAGTTTTTTGTGTTCTCATGTGATTTCGATAGAAACTAATTTTTGAAGTAGGGGGTCATTTCATTTGAAGCTTGTTTTCTGTGTCCTGGATTCATTTCATGGGAAACGAGTTTTTTGTGCTCTGGGGTGATTTCGTTGGAAGCGAATATTTGTGTTCTCAGGAGAATATGTTGGAAAAGAAGTTTTTGTTTTCTGGGTAATTTCGTTGGAAGCGAATTTTTTGTGTTCTCCGGTTTTTTCGATGGAAGCAAATTACTGAAATAGGGGGTCACTTTGTTGGAAGTATGTTTTCTGTGCTCTGGAGTCATTTCGTTGGAAGCGAATTTTTTGTGTTCTGGGGTGATTTCGTTGGAAGCGAATATATGTGTTCTCAGAAGATTTCATTGCAAACAAATTTTTTCTGTTCTGTGGTAATTTCATTGGACGTGAATTTTTTGTGTTCTCGGGTGATTTCGTTGAAAAGGAATTTTTTGTGTTCTAGGGTCATTTGGTTGGAAGAGAATTTTTTGTCTTCTGTGGTGATTTCGATGGAAGCGTTTTTTTTTTTATGTTTTAGGGTGATTTCGTTGGAAGGGAATTTTTTGTGTTCTGGGGTCATTTCATTGGAAGCATGTTTTCTGTGCTCTGGAGTCATTTCGTTGCAAGCATATTTTTTCTGCTCTGGGGTGATTTCGTTGGAAGCGAATATTTGTGTTCTCAGGAGATTTCGTTGCAAGTAAATTTTTTGTGTTCTCATGTGATTTCCATAGAAACTAATTTTTGAAGTAGGGGGTCATTTCATTGGAAGCGTGTTTTCTGCGCCCTGGAGTCATTTCGTTGGAAACGAGTTTTTTGTGCTCTGGGGTGATTTTGTTGGAAGCGAATTTTTTGTGTTCTGGGTTAATTTCGTTGGAAGCGAATTTTTTGTGCTCTGTGGTGATTTCGGAGGATGCGAATTTTTTGTGTTCTGGGATAATTTTGTTGGAAGCGAATATTTTGTGTTCTGGGGTAATTTCGTTGAAAGCGAATTTTTTATGTTCTAGGGTGATTTCATTGGAAGCGAATTTTTTGTGCTCTGGGGTGATTTGGTTGGAAGCAAATTTTTTGTCTTCTGTGGTGATTTCGATGGAAGTGATTTTTTTATGTTCAAGGGTGATTTCGTTGGAAGCGAATTTTTTGTGTTCTGGGATGTTATCTTTGGAAGCGAATATTTGTGTTCTCGGGTGACTTCGATGGAAGCAAATTTTTGAAGTATGGTGTCATTTCGTTGGAAGCGAATTTTTTGTGCTTTGGGGTGATTTCTTTGGAAGCAAATTTTTTTGCTCTGTGGTGATTTCGTTGGAAGGAATTTCTTGTGTTCTGAGGTAATTCCGTTGGAATTGAATTTTTTGTGTCCTCGGGTGATTTCGTTGAAAGGGAATTTTTTTGTGTTATAGTGTGATTTGTTTGGAAGCGAATTTTTTGTGTTCTGGGGTGATTTTGTTGGAAGCGAATATTTGTGTTCTCAGAAGATTTCGTTGCAACCGAATTTTTTCTCTTCTGGGGTAATTTCATTGGAAGTGAATTTTTTGTGTTGTCCGGTTTTTTCGATGGAAGCAAATTTTTGAAGTATGGGGTCATTTCTTTGGAAGCGTGTTTTCTGTGCTCTGGAGTCATTTCGTTGGAAGCGAATTTTTTGTGCTCTGGGGTGATCTCGTTGGAAGCAAATATTTGTGTTCTCAGTAGATTTCGTTGCAAGCGAATTTTTTGTGTTCTAGGGTGATTTTGTTGGAAGCAAATTTTTTGTGTTCTCATGTTATTTCGGTAGAAACTAATTTTTGAAGTAGGGGGTCATTTCGTTTGAAGCGTGTTTTCTGTGCCCTGGAGTCATTTCGTTGGAAATGAATTTTTTGTGCTCTGGGGTGATTTCGTTGGAAACGAGTTTTTTGTGCTCTGGTGTGATTTCGTTGGAATCGAATATTTGTGTTCTCAGGAGAATACGTTGGAAAAGAAATTTTTGTTTTCTGGGTAATTTCGTTGGAAGCGAATTTTTTGTGTTCTCGGGTTTTTTCCATGGAAGCAAATTATTGAAATAAGGGGTCATTTTGTTGGAATCGTGTTTTCTGTGCTCTCGAGTCATTTCGTTGGAAGCGAATTTTTTGTGTTCTGGGGTGATTTCTTTGGAAGCGATTATATGTGTTTTCAGAAGATTTCGTTGCAAGTGAATGTTTTCTGTTCTGTGGTAATTTCGTTGGACGTGAATTTTTTGTGTTCTCGGGTGATTTCTTTGAAAGGGAATTTTTTGTGTTCTAGGGTGATTTCTTGGAAGTGAATTTTTTTGTGCTCTGGTATGATTTCTTTGGAAGCGAATATTTGTGTTCTCAGGACATTTCGTTGGAAGCAATTTTTTTGTCTTTCGGGGTAATTTCATTGGAAGCGAATTTTTTCTGTTCTCGGGTGATTTCGTTGAAAGCGAATTTTTTATGTTCTAGGGTGATTTCGTTGGAAGCAAATTTTTTTGTGCTCTGGGGTGATTTGGTTGGAAGCGAATTTTTTGTTTTCAGGGGTAATTTCGTTGGAAGCGAAATTTTGGTGTTCTCAGGTGATTTCCATGGAAACAAATTTTTGAAGTAGGGGGTCATTTCCTTGGAAGCGTGTTTTCTGTGCCCTGGAGTCATTTCGTTGGAAACGAGTTTTTTGTGCTCTGGGGTAATTTCTTTGGAAGCGAATTTTTTGTGTTCTAGCGTGATTTCGTTGGGAGCGAATTTTTTGTGCTCTGGGGTGATTTGGTTGGAAGCAAATTTTTTGTCTTCTGTGGTGATTTCGATGGAAGCGATTTTTTTATGTTCTAGGGTGATTTCATTGAAAGCGAATTTTTTGTGTTTGGGGTCATTTCATTGGAAGCTTGTTTTCTGAACGCTGGAGTCAATTCGTTGCAAGCAATTTTTTTGTGCTCTGGGGTGCTTTCGTTGGAAGCGAATATTTGTCTTCTCAGGAGATTTCGTTGCAAGTTAATTTTTTGTGTTCTCATGTGATTTCGATGGAAACAAATTTTTGAAGTAGGGGGTCATTTCATTGGAATCGTGTTTTCTGTGCCCTGGAGTCATTTCTTTGGAAACGAGTTTTTTGTGCTCTCGGGTAATTTCGTTGGAAGCGAATATTTGTGTTCTCAGGAAAATAGGTTGGAAAAGAAATTTTTGTTTTCTGGGTAATTTCCTTGGAAGCGAATTTTTTGTGTTCTCGGGTTTTTTCGATGGAAGCAAATTATTGAAATAGGGGGTTATTTTGTTAGAATCGTGTTTTCTGTGCTCTGGAGTCATTTCGTTGGAAGCGAATTTTTTGTGTTCTGGGGTGATTTCGTTGGAAGCGAATATATGTGTTCTCAGAAGATTTCGTTGCACGCAAATTTTTTCTGTTCTGTGGTAATTTCGTTGGACGTGAATTTTTTGTGTTCTCGGGTGATTTCTTTGAAAGGGAATTTTTTGTGTTCTAGGGTGATTTCGTTGGAATTGAATTTTTTGTGCTCTGGGATGATTTCTTTGGAAGCGAATATTTGTGTTCTCAGGACATTTCGTTGGAAGCAAATTTTTTGTGTTCTGGGGTAATTTCGTTCGAAGCGAATTTTTTCTGTTCTCGGGTGATTTTGTTGAAAGCGAATTTTTTATCTTCTAGGGTGATTTCGTTGGAAGCGAATTTTTTGTGCTCTGGGATGATTTGGTTGGAAGCGAATTTTTTGTGCTCTGGGATCACATCTTTTGAAGCGAATATTCGTGTTATCAGGAGATTTCATAGCAAGCAAATTTTTTTGTGTCCTGGGGTGATTTGGTTTGAAGCAAATTTTTTGTCTTCTGTGGTGTTTTCGATGGAAGCGATTTTTTATGTTCTAGGGTGATTTCGTTGGAAGGGAATTTTTTGTGTTCTAGGGTCATTTCATTGGAAGCGTCTTTTCTGTGCTCTGGAGTCATTTCTTTGGAAGCAAATTTTTTGTGCTCTGGGGTGATTTCGTTGGAAGCGAATATTTGTGTTCTCAGGAGATTTTGCTGCAAGCGAATTTTTGTGTTCAGGGGTAATTTCGTTGGAAGCGAATTTTTTGTGTTTTCAGGTGATTTTGTCAGAAACAAATTTTTGAAATTGGGGGTTTTTTCCTTGGAAGCGTGTTTTCTGCACCCTGGAGTCATTTCGTTGGAAATGAGTTTTTTGTGCTCTGGGGTGATTTCGTTGGAAGCGAATTTTTTGTGTTCTGGGTTAATTTAGTTGGAAGCGAATTTTTGTGCTCTGTGGTGATTTCGTTGGACGTGAATTTTTTGTGTTCTCGGGTGATTTCTTTGAAAGGGAATATTTTCTGTTCTGGGGTGATTTCGTTGAAAGCGAATTTTTTATGTTCTAGGGTGATTTCATTGGAAGCCAATTTTTTTGCTCTGGGGTGATTTGGTTGGAAGCAAATTTTTTGTCTTCTGTGGTGATATCGATGGAAGTGATTTTTTATGTTCTAAGGTGATTTCGTTGGAAGCAAATTTTTTGTGTTCTGGGATGATATATTTGGAAGCGAATATTTGTGTCCTCGGGTGATTTCGATGGAAGCAAATTTTTGAAGTATGGGGTCATTTCGTTGGAAGCGAATTTTTTGTGCTTTGGGGTGATTTCGTTGGAAGCAAATTTTTTTGCTCTGTGGTGATTTAGTTGGAAAGAATTTCTTGTGTTCTGGGGTAATTTCGTTGGAATCGAATTTTTTTGTTCTCGGGTGATTTTGATGGAAGCGAATTTTTTGTGCTGTGGGGTGATTTCGTTGGAAGCGAATATTTGTGTTCCCGGTAATTTTTTTGGAAGCGAATATTTTGTATTCTCCGGTGATTTCGATGGAAGCAAATTTTTGAAGTATAGGGTCATTTCGTTGGAAGCGTGTTTTCTGTGCTCTGGAGTCACTTCGTTGGAAGCGATTTTTTTGTGCTCTTGGGTGATTTCTTTGGAAGCCAATATTTGTGTTCCTGGGTGATTTTGTTGGAAGGGAATTTTTTGTGCTCTGGGTTGATTTGTATGGAAGTAATTTTTTTCTATTCTGGGGTAATTTAGTTGGACGCGAATTTTTTGTTTTCTCGGGTGATTTCGTTGAAAGGGAATTTTTTGTGTTATAGTGTGATTTCTTTGGAAGCGAATTTTTTGTATTCTGAGGTGATTTCGTTGGAAGCGAATATTTGTGTTCTCAGAACATTTCGTTGCAGGCGAATTTTTTCTCTTCTGGGGTAATTTCGTTGAAAGTGAATTTTTTGTGTTGTCTGGTTTTTTCGATGGAAGCAAATTTTTGAAGTATGGGGTCATTTCTTTGGAAGCGTGTTTTCTGTGCTCTGGAGTCATTTCGTTGGAAGCGAATTTTTTGTGCTCTGGGGTGATCTCTTTGGAAGCAAATATTTGTGTTCTCAGTCGATTTCGTTGCAAGTGAATTTTTTCTCTCCTGTGGTAATTTCGTTGGACGTGAATTTTTTGTGTTTTCCGGTTTTTTCCATGGAAGCCAATTTTTGAAGTATGGGGTCATTTCTTTGGACGCGTGTTTTCTGTGCTCTGGATTCATTTCGTTGGAAGCGAATTTTTTGTGCTCTGGGGTGATTTCATTGGAAGCAAATATTTCTGTTCTCAGGAGATTTCGTTGCAAGCGAATTTTTTGTGTTCTGGGGTAACTTCGATGGAAGCGAATTTTTTATGTTCTGGGGTAATTTCGTTGGAATCGAATTTTTTCTGTTCTCAGATTATTTCGATGGAAGCGAATTTTTTCTGTTCTGGGGTGATTTCGTTGGAAGCAAATTTTTTGTGTTCTCGGGTGATTTCTATGACAGCGAATTTTTTGAAGTATGCGCTGATTTCATTGGAAGCGTGTTTTCTGTGCTATGGAATCATTTCGTTGGAAGCGAATTTTTTGTGTTCTTGGGTATTTCGTTTTAAGCGAATTTTTTGTGCTCTCTGGTGATTTTATTGAAGCGAATTTTTACTCTTCAGGGGTAATTTCGTTGGAAGCTAATTTTTTGTGTTCTGGTGTGATTACATTGGGAACGAATATTTTGTGCTCTGTGGTGATTATGATAGAAGCGAATTTTTTCTGTTCTGGGTTAATTTTGTTGGAAGCGAAATTTTTGTGCTCTGGGATGATATATTTGAAGCGAATATTTGTGTTCTCAGGAGATTTCGTTGCAAGCGAATTTTTTTGTGTTCAGGGGTAATTTCGTTGGCAGCAATTTTTTGTGTTCTCATGTGATTTCGATGGAAACAAATTTTTGAAGTAGTGTGTCATTTCATTGGAAGCGTGTTTTCTGTGCCCTGGAGTCATTCTGTTGGAAAGGAGTTTTTTGTGCTCTGGGGTGATTTCGTTGGAAGCAAATATTTGTGTTCTCATGAGAATACGCTGCAAAAGAAATTTTTGTTTTCTGGGTAATTTTGTTGGAATCGTGTTTTCTGTGCTCTGGAGTCATATCGTTGGAAGCGAATTTTTTGTGTTTTGGGGTGATTTCGTTGGAAGCGAATATATGTGTTCTCAGAAGTTTCGTTGCAAGCAAATTTTTTCTGTTCTGTGGTAATTTCGTTGGACGTGAATTTTTTGTGTTCTCGGGTGATTTCGTTGAAAGGGAATTTTTTCTGTTCTCGGGTGATTTCGTTGAAAGCGAATTTTTTATGTTCTAGGGTGATTTCTTTGGAAGCCTATTTTTTGTGCTCTTGGGTGATTTGGTTGGAAGCGAATATTGGTGTTCTCTGGAGATTTCGTTGCAAGCGAATTTTTTTTTGTGTTCTCGAGTGATTTCAAAGCACAGAAAACACGCAAACACAAGTATTCTCTTCCAACGAAATTACCCCAGAACACAAAAAATTCGCTTGCAACGAAATCACCCCAGAGCACAAAAAATTCACTTCCAACGAACTCACCCTAGTGCACAAAAATTCGCTTTCAAAGAAATCACCCCAGAAGACAAAAAATTCGGGTCCAACGAAATCACCCAAGAACACAAAAAATTCGCTTCCAACGAAAAGACCCCAAAGACAAAAAATTCCCTTACAAAGAAATCACCCGAGAACACAAAAAATTTGCTTCCAACGAAATCACCCCAGAGCACAAAAAATTCGCCTCCAACAAAATGACTCCAGAGGACAGAAAACATGCTTCCAACGTAATTACCCCAGAACACAAAAATTTTGCTTCCAAAAAAATCACCCAGAACAAAAATATGCGCTTCCAAAGAAATCACGCCAGAGCACAAAAAATTTGATTCCAACAAAATCACCCGGGAACAAACATATTCGCTTCCAACAAAATCACCCCAGAACACAAAAAAATTCGCTTCCAACAAAATCACCCCAGAACAAAAAATATTCGCTTTCAACAAAATAACCCGAGAATACAAAAGTTTCGCTACCAACGAAATCACCCTAGAACATAAAAAATTCGCTTCCATCGAAATCACCAGAGAAGACAAAAAATTTGCTTCCAATGAAATTAGCCCAGAACACAAAAATTTGCTTCCAACGAAATCACACCAGAACATAAAAAATTCACTTCCAAAGAAATCACCCCAGAACACAAAAATTTTGCTTCCAACGAAATGACCTCAGAGCACAAAAAACACGCATTTAACGAAATCACCCCATTCTTCAAAAAATTCACTTCCAACGAAATTACCCTAGAACAGAAAAAATTTGCTTCCACGGAAATCACCCCAGAGCACAAAAAATTCACTTCCAACGAAATCACCGTAGAGCACAAAAAATTCGCTTTCAACAACATCACCCTAGAACACAAAAAATTCGTGTCCAACGAAATCAACAGAATAGAAAAATTTTGCCCCAAAGAAATCACACCAGAGCACAAAAAATTCCCTTCCAACAAAATCATCGAGGAACACAAATATTGGCTTCCAACGAAATTACCCCAGAACAGAAAAAAATTGTTTCCATTGAAATCAACCCAGAACACAAAACAATTGCTTCCAAAGAAATTAGCCCAGAACACAAAAATTCCCTTCCAATGAAATCACACCAGAACACAAAAATTCACTTCCAAAAAAATCAGACCAGAACACAAAAATTTCACTTCCAACGAAATGACTCCATAGCACAAAAAAACACGCTTGTAACGATAATACCCCATTCTTCAAAAAATTCACTTCCAACGAAATTACCCCAGATAGAAAAAAATTGCTTCCAACGAAATCACCCCAGAACCCAAAAAATTCGCTTCCAACGAAATGATCCCAGAGCACAAAAAATTGCTTTCGAAGAAATCACCCCAGAACACAAAAAATTCGCTTCCAACGAAATCACCCCAGAACACGAAAAATTCCCTTCCAACAAAATCACCCAGGAACACAAATATTGGCTTCCAATGAAATTACCCCAGAACACAAAAATTTGCTTCCAAAGAAATCACCCCAGAACTCAAAAATTCGCTTCCAACGAAATTACCCCAGAAGAGAAAAAATTTGCTTCCAACGAAATGACTCCAGACCACAGAAAACACGCTACCATCGAAATCGCCCAAGAATAAAAAAGAATGTGCTTCCAACGAAATTACCCCAAAAGAGAAAAACATTGCTTCCAACGAAATGACTCCAGAGCACGGAAAACACGCTTCTAACGAAATCACCCCATTCTTCAAAATATTCACTTCCAACGAAATTACCCCAGAACAGAAAAAAATTGTTTCCAACGAAATCACCCCAGAGCACAAAAAATTCGCTTCCAACGAACTCACCCTAGAGCACAAAAATTCGCTTTCAACGAAATCACCCTAGAAGACAAAAAATTCGCGTCCAACGAAATCAACCCAGAACACAAAAAATTCGCTTCCAACGAAATTACCCCAGAACACAAAAAAATTTGCTTGCAACGAAATCACCCTAGAACATAAAAAATTTGCTTCCATCGAAATCACCCGAAAACACTAAATTGGCTTCCAACGAAATTACCCCAGAACACAAAAATTTGCTTCCAACGAAATCACCCCAAAACACAAAAAAATTTGCTTCCAAAGAAATCACCCCAGAACACAAAAATTTCGCCTCCAACGAAATGACTCCTGAACACAGAAAACACGCTTCCAACGAAATAACCCGAGACACAAAAAATTCGCTTCCAAGGAAATTACCCCAGAAGAGAAAAAATTTGCTTCCAACGAAATGCTTCCAGAGCACAGAAAACATGCTTCTAATGAAATCACCCCATACTTCAAAATATTCACTTCCAACGAAATTACCCCAGAACAGAAAAAAAATTTGCTGGCAATGAAATCTCCTGAGAACACAAATATACGCTTCCATCAAAATCACCCAAGAAAAAAAAATATTCTCTTCTAACGTAATTACCCCGGAACACAACTATTCGCTTCCAACGAAATCAACCCAGAGCACAAAAAATTTACTTCCAACAAGATCACCCCAGAGCACAAAAAAATCGCTTTCAACGACATCAACCCAGACACAAAAAATTCACTTCCAACGAAATTACCCCAGAACAGAAAAAATTAGCTTCTATCATAAACACCCCAGAGCACAAAAAATTCGTTCCCAATGAAATCACACCAGAACACAAAAAATTCACTTCCAATGAAATCAACCCAGAACACAAAAAATTCGCTTCCTTCGAAATCACCCAAGAACACAAAAAACTCGCTTCCAACGAAATCACCCGAGAATTCAAATATTAGCTTCCAACGAAATCACCCTAGAACATAAAAAATTCGCTTCCAACGAAATCACACAAGAACAAGAAGAATTCACTTTCAAAGAAATCACCAGAGAACACAAAAAACTCGTGTCCAACGAAATTACTGCAGAATAGAAAAAAATTTATTTCGAACCAAATCAACCCAGAACACAAAAATTCCCTTCCAACAAAATCACCCGAAAACACATATATTGGCTTCCAACGAAATCACCCGAGAACACAAAAAATTGGCTTCCAACGAAATCACCGCAGAGCACAAAAAATTCGCTTCCAACGAAATGACTCCAGAGCACAGAAAACACGCTTCCAACGAAATGACCCCCTACTTCAAAAATTTGCTTCCATTGAAAAAACCGGAGAACACAAAAAATTCTATTCCAACGATATTACCCAGAATACAAAAAATTCTTTTCCAACGAAATCTCCTGAGAACAGAAATGTTCGCTTCCAAAGATATCTTCCAAGAGCACAAAAAATTTGCTTCCAACGAAATCGCCCTAGACAACAAAAATTCCCTTTCAACGAAATCATCCGAGAACACAAAAAATTCCCTTTCAACGAAATCACCTAAGAACACAAATAATTCGCTTGCAATGAAATCTCCTAAGAACACAAATATTCGCTTCAAAAAAATTCACCCCAAAGCAAAAAAAATTCCCTTCCAACGAAATGACTCCAGAGCACAGAAAACATGAATCAAAAGAAATGACCCCATACTTCAAAAATTTGCTTCCATCCAAAAAACCGGAGAACACAAAAAATTCGCTTGCAACGAAATCTTCTGAAAACACAAATATTCGCTGCCAACGAAATCACCCTAGAACAAAAAAAATTTGCTTGCAACGAAATCTCCTGAGAAGAAAATATTCGCTACCAAGGAAATCACCGCAGAGCACAAAAAATTCGCTTCCATCGAAATGACTCCAGAGCACAGAAAACACGCTTCCAATGAAATGACCCCAGAACACAAAAAATTCGCTTCCAACGAAATCACCCCAGAGCACAAAATGTTCGCTTCCAACGAAATCACCCTAGAACATAAAAAATTCGCTTCCAACGAAATCTCCTGAGAACACAAATATTTGCTTCCAACGAAATCACCCCAGAGCACAAAAAATTCGCTTCCAACGAAATCACCCTAGAACACAAAAATTCCCTTTCAACAAACTCAGCCAAGAACACAAAAAATTCGCTACCAACGAATTCACCCCAGAACACAAAAAATTCGCTTGCGAAGAAATCTCCTGAGAACACAAATATTCGCTTCCCAAGATATCATCACAGAGCACAAAAAATTCGCTTCCAACGAAATTACCCCAGAACACAAAAAATTCTTTTCCAACGAAATCTCCTGAGAACACAAATATTCGCTTCGAAAGATATCATCCCAGAGCACGAAAAATTCGCTTCCAACGAAATCACCCTAGAACACAAAAATTCCCTTTCAACAAACTCAGCCAAGAACACAAAAAATTCGCTACCAACGAAATCACCCCAGAACACAAAAATTCGCTTGCAACGAAATCTCCTGAGAACACAAATATTCGCTTCCAAGGAAATCACCCCAGAGAACAAAAAATTCGCTTCCAACAAAATGACTCCAGAGCACAGAAAACACACTTAGAACGAAATGACCCCCTACTTCAAAAATTTGCTTCCATCGAAAAGACCGGAGAACACAAAAAACTCTCTTCCAACAATATTACCCAAGAAGACAAACATCCTTTTCCAACGAAATCTCCTGAGAAAACAAATATTCGCTATCAAAGATATCATCCCAGAGCACAAAAATTTCGCTTCCAACGAAATCACCCTAGAACACAAAAATTCCCTTTCAACGAAATAACCCCAGAACACAAAAAATTCGCTTCCAACGAAATCACCAAAGAACACAAAAAATTGGCTTGAAACGAAATCTCCTGAGAACACAAATATTCGCTTCCAACGAAATCACACAAGAGCACAAAAATCTCGTTACCAACGAAATGGCTCCAGGGCACAGAAAACACGCTTCCAACGAAAAGACCCCCTACTTCAAAAATTTGCTACCTCTCGAAATCACCCCAGAACACAAAAAATTCGATTCCAACGAAATTACCCCAGAAGACAAAAAATTTGCTTCCAAAGAAATCACCGCAGAACACAAAAAATTCGTTTCCAACGAAATCACCCCAGAACACAAAAAATTCGCTTGCAAAGAAATCTCCTGAGAACACAAATATTCGCTTCCCAAGATATCATCACAGAGCACAAAAAATTCGCTTCCAACGAAATCACCCTAGAACACAAAAATTCCCTTTCAAAGAAATCACCCGAGAACAGAAAAAATTCCCTTCCAAAGAAATCACCCCAGAACACAAAAAAATTGCTTCCAACGAAATGACTTCAGAGCACAGAAACACGCTTAGAACGAAATGACACCCTACTTCAAAAATTTGCTTCCATCGAAAAGACCGGAGAACACAAAAAACTCTCTTCCAACGATAAAACCCAAGAAGACAAAAAATTCTTTTCCAAGGAAATCTCCTGAGAACACAAATATTCGCTTCTCATGTTATCATCTCAGAGCACAAAAATTTCGTTTCCAACGAAATCACCCTAGAACATAAAAATTCACTTTCAACGAAATAACCCGAGAACACAAAATATTCGCTTCCAACGAAATCACCCCAAAACACAAAAAAATTGCTTGCAACGAAATCTCCTGAGAACACAAATATTCCCTTGCAATGAAATGACTCCAGAGCACTGAAAACACACTTCCAAAGAAATGGCCCCCTACTACAAAAATTTGCTTCGATCAAAAAAACCGGAGAACACAAAAAATTCTCTTCCAATGATATTACCCCAGAAGACAAAAAATTCTTTTCCAAAGAAATCTCCTGAGAACACAAAGATTCGCTTCCAAAAATATCATCCCAGAGCACAAAAAATTCGCTTCCAACGAAATCACCCTAGAACACAAAAATTCCCTTTCAACGAAATCACCCGAGAACACAAAATTTTGCTTCAAACGAAATCACCCAAGAACACAAATAATTCGCTTGCAACGAAATCTTCTGAGAACACAAACGTTTGCTTCCAACGAAATCACCCCAGAGCACAAAAAATTTGCTTCCAAATAAATGACTCCAGAGCACAGAAAACACGCTTCCATCGAAAAGACCCCCTACTTAAAAAATTTGCTTCCATCGAAAAGACTAGAGAACACAAAATTTCTCTTCCAACAATATTACCCCAGAAGACAAAAAATTCTTTTCCAACGAAATCTCCTGAGAACACAATTATTCGCTTCCAAAGATATCATCCCAGAGTACAAAAAATTCGCTTCCAACGAAATCACCCTAGAACACAAAAATTCCCTTTCAACGAAATCACCCGAGAAAACAAAAAATTCGCTTCCAAAGAAATCACCCCAGAGCACAAAAAATTTGCTTCCAACGAAATGACTCAGAGCACAGAAAACATGCTTCCAATGAAATGACCCCTGAACACAAAAAATTCCCTTCCAACAAAATCACCCTAGAAAATAAAAAAATCGCTTCCATCGAAACCACCACAGAAGACAAAAAATTTGCTTCCAATGAAATGACTCCAGAGCACAGGAAACACCCTTCCAACCAAATGACCCGCAACTTCAAAAATTTGCTTCCATCGAAAAGACCAAAGAACAAAAAAATTCTCTTCCAATCATATTACCTCATAAGGCAAAAAATGCTTTTCCAAGGAAATCTCCTGAGAACACAAATATTCGCTTCCCAAGATATCATCCCAGAGCACAAAAAAAATTCGCTTCCAACGAAATCACCCTAGAACACAAAAATTCCCTTTCAAAGAAATCGCCCGAGAACACAAAAAATTGGCTTCCTACGAAATCACACCAGAGCAAAAAAAAATTCACTTCCAAAGAAATTACCCCAGAACACAAAAATTCGCTTCCAACAAAATCACCCCAGAACACAAAAATTCGCTTCCAAAGAAATCACCCTAGAACACTAAAATTTCGCTTCCAACTAAATCACCCCAGAGAACAAAAAATTCGCTTCCAACGAAATGTCTCTAGAGCACAGAAAACACGCTTCCAAGGAAATGACACCATACTTCAAAAATTGGCTTCCAACGAAATCACCCGAGAACACAAAAAATTCGCCTCCAACAAAATCACCCCAGAACACAAAAAAATTCCCTTTCAACAAAATCACCCGAGAACAAAAAAATTCGCATCCAAAAAAATTACCACAAATAGAGAAAATTTACTTCCAACCAAATCAACCCAGAGCACAAAAAATTCCCTTCCAACAAAATCATCCGAGAACACAAATATTGGCTTCCAATGAAATTACCCCAGGACAGAAAAAATTTGCTTCCATTGAAATCACCCCAGAACACAAAAAATTCACTTCCAAAGAAATTACCCCAGAACACAAAAATTCCCTTTCAACGAAATCACCCTAGAACACAAAAAACTCTCTTTCAACGAAATCAACCGAGAACACAAAAAATTGGCTTCCAAGTTAATTACAACAGAATACAAAAAATTCGCTTCCAACGAAATCATCCCAAAACACAAAAAATTTGCTTCCAAAGAAATCACCCCAGAACACAAAAATTTCCATTCCATCGAAATGAATCCAGAACAGAGAAAATAGGCTTCCAACGAAATCATCCCAGAACACAAAAAATTCGCTTCCAACAATATTACCCCAGAACACAAAAAATTTGATTCCAACAAAATTACCCCAGAACACAAAAAAATTCGCTTCCAAAGAAATTACCCCAGAACACAAGAAATTCGCTTCCAATGAAATCACCCCAGAACCCCAAAAATTTGCTTCCAAAGAAATGACTCCAGAGCACAGAAAACACGCTTCCAACGAAATGACCCCCTACTTCAAAAATTCGCTTGCAAAAAAATCTCCTGAGAACACAAATATTCGCTTCCAACGAAATCACAACAAAGCACAAAAAATTCGCTGCTTACGAAATCACCCTAAAACACAAAAAATTTGCTTTCAACCAAATCACCCGAGAACACAATAAATTCACTTCCAAGGAAATCACCCCAGAGCACAAAAAATTCCCTTCCAAAGAAATCACCCTAGAACATAAAAAAATCCCTTCCATCGAAATCACCACAGAAGACAAAATATTCGCTTCCAACCAAATCACCACAGAGCACAAAAAATTCGCTTCCAACGAAATCACACTAGAATATAAAAAATTCGCTTTCAACGAAATCACCCGAGAACACAAAAAATTCGATTCCAACGAAATTATCCCAAAAGACAAAAATTTCTTTTCCAATGAAATCTCCTGAGAACACAAATATTCGTTTCCTACGAAATCACCCCAGAGCACAAAAAACTTGTTTCCAACGAAATGACTCCAGGGCACAGAAAACATGCTTCCAACCAAATGACCCCCTACTTCAAAAATTTGTTTTTATCGAAATCACCTGAGAACACAAAAAATTCGCTTCCAACGAAATTACCCCAGAACACAAAAAATTCGCTTGCAAAAAAATCTCCTGAGAACACAAATATTCGCTTCCAACGAAACCACAACAAAGCACAAAAAATTCGCTGCTTACGCAATCACCCTAAAACACAAAAAATTTGCTTTCAACCAAATCACCCGAGAACACAATAAATTCACGTCCAAGGAAATCACCCCAGAGCACAAAAAATTCCCTTCCAACGAAACAACTAAAGAGGACAGAAAACACGCTTCTAACTAAAGCCCTCCAGAACACAAAAAAATCGCTTCCAACAAAATCACCCGGGAACACAAACATTCGCTTCCAACGAAATCACCCCAGAGCACAAAAAATTCGCTTCCAAAGAAATCACCCGAGAACACAAAAAATTCGCTTCCATCAAAATCACCCCAAAACAAAAAAATTTGCTTCCAAAGAAATTACCCCAGAACACAAAAATTCGCTTCCAACGAAATCACCCCAGAACACAAAAATTCGCTTCCAAAGAAAACACCCTAGAACACAAAAATTTCGCTTCCAACTAAATCATCCCAGAGAACAAAAAATTCGCTTCCAACGAAATGTCTCTAGAGCACAGAAAACACGCTTCCAATGAAATGACCCCATATTTCAAAAATTTGCTTCCAACGATATCACCCGAGTACACAAAAAATTTGCCTCCAACGAAATCACCCCAGAACACAAAAAAATCCCTTTCAACACAATCAGCCGAGAACAAAAAAATTCGCGTCCAAAGAAATTACCACAAATAGAGAAAATTTACTTCCAACCAAATCAACCCAGAGCACAAAAAATTCCCTTCTAACAAAATCACGCGAGAACACAAATATTGGCTTCCAATGAAATTACCCCAGGACAGAAAAAATTTCCTTCCTTCAAAATCACCCCAGAACACAAAAAATTCACTTCCAAAGAAATTACCCCAGAACACAAAAATTCCCTTTCAACGAAATCACCCTAGAACACAAAAAATTCTCTTTCAAAGAAATCAACCGAGAACACAAAAAATTGGCTTCCAAGTTAATTACAACAGAATACAAAAAATTCGCTTCCAACGAAATCATCCCAGAACAGAAAAATTTGCTTCCAACGAAATCATCCCAGAACACAAAAAATTTGCTTCCAAAGAAATCACCACAGAACACAAAAATTTCCATTCCATCGAAATGAATCCAGAACAGAGAAAACAGGCTTCCAACGAAATCATCCCAGAACACAAAAAATTCGCTTCCAACAATATTACCCCAGAACACAAAAAATTTGATTCCAACAAAATTACCCCAGAACACAAAAAAATTCGATTCCAAAGAAATTACCCCAAAACACAAGAAATTCGCTTCCAAAGAAATCACCCCAGAACCCCAAAAATTTGCTTCCAACAAAATGACTCCAGAGAAAAGAAAACATGCTTCCAACGAAATGACCCCCTACTTCAAAAATTTGCTTACATCGAAAAAACCGAAGAACACAAAAAAATTCTCTTCCAAAGATATTACCCAAGAAGACAAAAAATTCTTTTCCAACGAAGTCTCCTGAGAACACAAATATTCATTTCCAACGAAATCACCCAAGAGCACAAAAAATTGGCTTCCAAACAAATGACTACAGAGCACAGAAAACACGCTTAGAACGAAATGATCCCCTACTTCAAAAATTTGCTTCCATCGAAAGACTGGAGAACACAAAAAATTCTCTTCCAACAATATTACCCCTGAAGACAAAAAATTTTTTTCCAAGGAAATCTCCTGAGAACACAAGTATTCGCTTCCAAAGATATCATTCCAGAGCACAAAAAATTCGCTTCCAACGAAATCACACTAAATAACAAAAATTCCCTTTCAACGAAAACACCCGAGAACACAAAAAATTCACTTCCAACGAAATCACC
Source organism: Meriones unguiculatus (assembly GCF_030254825.1). NCBI lineage: Eukaryota > Metazoa > Chordata > Mammalia > Rodentia > Muridae > Meriones > Meriones unguiculatus. The sequence goes on along the minus strand of NC_083353.1, from coordinate 81,043,743 downwards.
CCTCAACACAAAAAATTCGCTTGCAACGAAATCTCATGAGAACACAAATATTCGCTTCCAATGAAATCACCACAGAGCACAAAAAATTCGCTTCCAACGAAATGACTCCAGAGCACAGAAAACACGCATCCAAGGAAATGACCCCAGAACACAAAGAATTCCCTTCAAACTAAATCACCCTGAAACATAAAAAAAATCGCTTCCATCGAAATCAACACAGAAGACAAAAAATTAGCTCCGAACCAAATCACCCCTGAACACAAAAAAATTCGCTTCCAACAAAAATACCCCAGAACACAAAAAATTCGCTTCAAACGAAATCACCCTAGAACATAAAAAAATCCCTTCCATCGAAATCACCACAGAAGACAAATTATTCGCTTCCATCGAAATCACCCCAGAGCACAAAAAATTCGCTTCCAACGAAATGACTCCAGAGCACAGAAAACATGCTTCCAACGAAATGACCCCCTACTTCAAAAATTTGTTTTCATCAAGAAACCAGAGAACACAAAAAATTCTCTTCCAACGATATTACCCCAGAAGACAAAAAAATCTTTTCGAACGAAATCTCCGGAGAACACAAATATTCGCTTCCAAAGATATCATCCCAGAGCACAAAATTTTGATTTTATCGAAATCACCCTAGAACACAAACATAACCTTTCAATGAAATCAACCGAGAACACAAAAAAATCGATTCCAATGAAATCACACAGAGCACAAAAAATTCGTGTCCAAAGAAATGACTCCAGAGCACAGAAAACACGCTTCCAATGAAATGACCCCAGAACACAAAAAATTCCCTTCCAACGAAATCACCCTAGAACATAAAAAACTCGCTTCCATCGAAATCACCATAGAAGACAAAAAATTCGCTTCCAAAGAAATCACCCTAGAACATAAAAAATTCGCTTTCAACGAAATCACCGGAGAACACAAAAAATTCACTTCCAAAAAATCACCCCAGAACACAAAAAATTCGCTTTCACTGAAATGACTCCAGAGCACAAAAAACACGCTTCCAACGAAATGACCCCATACTTCAAAAATCACCCCAGAGCACAAAAAATTCCCTTTCAACAAAATCACCCGAGAACAAAAAAATTCGCTTCCAAAAAAATCACCCCAGAGCACAAAAAATTCGCTTTCGACAAAATCACCATAGAACACAAAAATTCCCCATCAACGAAAACACCCGAGAACACAAAAAATTCTCTTCCAACAAAATCACCACTGAAAACAAAAATTTCGCTTGCATCGAAATCTCCTGAGAACACAAATATTTGCTTCCAACAAAATCACCGCAGAGCACAAAAAATTCGCTTCCAACGAAATGACTCCAGAGCACAGAAAACACGCATCCAAGGAAATGACCCCAGAACACAAAAAATTCCCTTCAAACGAAATCACCATGAAACATAAAAAAAATCGCTTACATCGAAATCACCACAGAAAACAAAAAATTCGCTCCGAACCAAATCACCCCTGAACACAAAAAAATTCGCTTTCAACGAACTCACCCGAGAACACAAAAAATTCGCTTCCAACGAAAATACCCCAGAACACAAAAAATTCGCTTCCAAAGAAATTAACCCAGAAGACAAAAAATTCTTTTCCCAGGAAATCTCCTGAGAACACAAATATTCACTTCCAAAGATATCATCCCAGAGCACAAAAAATTCACTTACAATGAAATCACCCCAGAGCACAAAAAATTCGCTTCCAACGAAATGACTCCAGAGCACAGAAAACACGCTTCCAACGAAATGATCCCATACTTCAAAAATTTGCTTCCATCGAAATCACCCGAGAACACAAAAAATTTGCTTCCAAATAAATTACCCCAGAAGACAAAAAATTATTTTCCAAGGAAATCTCCTGAGAACACAAAAATCCCTTTCAATGAAATCACCCGAGAACACAAAAATTGCCTTCCAATGAAATCACCCCAGAGCACAAAAATTCACTTCCAACGAAATGACTCCAGAGTACAGAAAACACGCTTCCAATGAAATGACCCCAGAACACAAAAAATTCCCTTCCAAAGAAATCACCCTAGAACATAAAAAAATCCCTTTCATCAAAATCACCACAGAAGACAAAATATTCGCTTCCAACCAAATCACCCCAGAGCACAAAAAATTCGCTTCCAACGAAATCACCCTAGAATATAAAAAATTCGCTTTCAACGAAATCACCCGAGAACACAACAAATTCGATTCCAACGAAATTATCCCAAAAGACAAAAATTTCTTTTCCAATGAAATCTCCTGAGAACACAAATACTCGTTTCCAACGAAATCACCCCAGAGCACAAAAAACTTGTTTCCAACGAAATGACTCCAGGGCACAGAAAACATGCTTCCAACGAAATGACCCCCTACTTCAAAAATTTGTTTTTATCGAAATCACCTGAGAACACAAAAAATTCGCTTCCAACGAAATTACCCCAGAACACAATAAATTCGCTTGCAAAAAAATCTCCGGAGAACACAAATATTCGCTTCCAACGAAATCACAACAAAGCACAAAAAATTCGCTGCTTACGAAATCACCCTAAAACACAAAAAATTTGCTTTCAACCAAATCACCCGAGAACACAATAAATTCACTTCCAAGGAAATCACCCCAGAGCACAAAAAATTCCCTTCGAACGAAACGACTAAAGAAAACACGCTTCTAACTAAAGCCCTCCAGAACACAAAAAATTGCTTCCAACAAAATCACCCAGGAACACAAACATTCGCTTCCAACGAAATCACCCCAGAGCACAAAAAATTCGCTTCCAAAGAAATCACCCTAGAACATAAAAAATTTGCTTCCATCGAAATCACCCCAGAACAAAAAAATTTGCTTCCTAAGAAATTACCCCAGAACACAAAAATTCGCTTCCAACGAAATCACCCCAGAACACAAAAATTCGCTTCCAAAGAAAACACCCTAGAACACAAAAATTTCGCTTCCAACTAAATCACCCCAGAGAACAAAAAATTTGCTTCCAATGAAATGTCTCTAGAGCACAGAAAACACACTTCCAACGAAATGACCCCATATTTCAAAAATTTGCTTCCAACGATATCACCCGAGTACACAAAAAATTTGCCTCCAACGAAATCACCCCAGAACACAAAAAAAATCCCTTTCAACAAAATCACCCGAGAACAAAAAAATTCGCGTCCAAAGAAATTACCACAAATAGAGAAAATTTACTTCCAACCAAATCAACCCAGAGCACAAAAAATTCCCTTCCAACAAAATTACCCGAGAACACAAATATTGGCTTCCAATGAAATTACCCCAGGACAGAAAAAATTTGCTTCCATCGAAATCACCCCAGAACACAAAAAATTCACTTCCAAAGAAATTACCCCAGAACACAAGTAATTTGCTTCCAACAAAATCACCACAAAGCACAAAAAATTTGCTTCCAACGAAATGACCCCATACTTCAAAAATTTTCTTCCATCGAAAAAAACAGAGAATACCAAAAATTCGCTTCGAACGAAATTACCCCAGAACACATAAAATTCGCTTGCAACGAAATCTTCTGAGAACACAAATATTCGCTTCCAACAAAATCACCCCAGAACACAAAAAATTCGTTTCCAACATAATGACTCCAGAGCACAGAAAACACGATTTCCAACGAAAAGACCGCCGAGCACAAAAAAATTCACTGCCAACAAAATCACCCTAGAACAAAAAAAATTCTCTATCAACGAAATCAACCAAGAACACAAAAAATTGGTTTCCAAGTTAATTACAACAGAATACAAAAAATTCGCTTCCAACGAAATTATCCCAGAACAGAAAAATTTGCTTCCAGAGAAATCACCCCAGAACACAAAAATTCCCTTTCAACGAAATCACCCTAGAACACAAAAAATTCTCTTTCAACGAAATCAACCGAGAACACAAAAAATTGGCTTCCAAGTTAATTATAACAGAATACAAAAAATTCGCTTCCAACTAAATCACCTCAGAGAACAAAAAATTCGCTTCCAAAGAAATGTCTCTAGAGCACAGAAAACTCGCTTCCAACGAAATGACCCCATACTTCAAAAATTTGCTTCCAACGAAATCACCCGAGAATACAAAAAATTTGCCTCCAACGAAATCACCCCAGAACAGAAAAAATTCCCTTTCAACTAAATCACCCGAGAACAAAAAAATTCACGTCCAAAGAAATTACCACAAATAGAGAAAATTTACTTCCAACCAAATCAACCCAGAGCACAAAAAATTCCCTTCCAACAAAATCACCCGAGAACACAAATATTGGCTTCCAATGAAATTACCCCAGAACAGAAAAAATTTGCTTCCATCGAAATCACCCCAGAACACAAAAAATTCGCTTCCAAGAAATTACCCCAGAACACGAGAAATTTGCTTCCAACAAAATCACCACAAAGCACAAAAAAATTTGCTTCCAACGAAATGACCCCAGAACACATAAAATTCGCTTGCAACGAAATCTTCTGAGAACACAAATATTCGCTTCCAACGAAATCACCCCAGAACACAAAAAATTCGCTTAAAACGTAATGACTTCAGAGCACAGAAAACAGGCTTCCAACGAAATGACCGCCGAGCACAAAAAAATTCGCTGCCAACAAAATCACCCTAGAACACAAAAAATTCTCTTTCAATGAAATCAACCGAGAGCACAAAAAATTGGCTTCCAAGTTAATTACAACAGAATACAAAAAATTCTCTTCCAACGAAATCATCCCAGAACACAAAAAATTTGCTTCCAAAGAAATCACCCCAGAACACAAAAATTCCCTTTCAACGAAATCACCCTAGAACACAAAAAATTCTCTTTCAACGAAATCAACCGAGAACACAAAAAATTGGCTTCCAAGTTAATTACAACAGAATACAACAAATTCGCTTCCAACGAAATCATCCCAGAACACAAAAAATTCGCTTCCAAAGAAATCACCCCAGAACACAAAAATTCCCTTCCAACGAAATCACCCCAGAACACAAAAAATTCGCTTCCAACAAAATCACCCCAGAGCACAAAAAATTTCACTTCCAACGAAAAGACTCCAGAGCACAGAAAACAAGCTTGCAATGAAATGACCCCATACTTCAAAATTTTCCTTCCATTGAAAAAACCGGAGAATATAAAAAATTCGCTTTTAACGAAGTCACCAAAGAACACAAAAAATTCGCGTTCAACGAAATTACCCCAGAATAGAAAAGAATTATATCCAACCAAATCAACCCATAGCACAAAAAATTCCCTTCCAACAAAATCACCCAGGAACACACATATTGGCTTCCAAAGAAATTACCCCAGAAGAGAAAAAATTCGCTTCCAGTGAAATCACCCCAGAGCACAAAATTTCTTTCTAACGAAATGACTCCAGAGCACAGAAGACACGCTTCCAATGAAATGACCCGAGAACACAAAAAATTCCCTTCCAACGAAATCACCCTAAAACATAAAAAACTCGCTTCCATCGAAATCACCATAGAAGACAAAAAATTCGCTTCCAAAGAAATCACCCTAGAACATAAAAAATTCGCTTTCAATGAAATCACCCAAGAACACAAAAAATTCGTTTCCAAAAAATCACCCCAGAACACAAAAAATTCACTTTCAACGAAATTACTCCAGAGCACAGAAAACACGCTTCCAACGAAATGACCCCCTATTTCAAAAATTTGCTTCCAACGAAATCACCAGAGAACACAAAAAATTCGCGTTCAACGAAATTACCGCAGAATAGAAAAGAATTACATCCAACCAAATCAACCCAGAGCACAAAAAATTCCCTTCCAACAAAATCACCCAGGAACATAAATATTGGCTTCCAAAAAAATTACCCCAGAAGAGAAAAATTTCGCTTCCAGTGAAATCACCCCAGAGCACAAAAAATTCTTTCTAACGAAATGACTCCAGAGCACAGAAAACACGCTTCCAATGAAATGACCCCAGAACACAAAAAATTCCCTTCCAACGAAATCACCCTAGAACATAAAAAACTCGATTCCTTCGAAATCACCATAGAAGACAAAAAATTCGCTTCCAAAGAAATCACCCTAGAACATAAAAAATTCGCTGTCAACGAAATCACCCAAGAACACAAAAAATTCGTTTCCAAAAAATCACCCCAGAACACAAAAAATTTGCTTTCAAAGAAATTACTCTATAGCACAGAAAACACGCTTCCAAAGAAATGACCCCCTACTTCAAAAATTTGCTTCCATCGAAAAAACCGGAGAACACAAAAAATTCTCTTCCAACGATATTACCCCAGAAGACAAAAAATTCTTTTCCAACGAAATCTCCTGAGAACACAAATATTCGCTTCCAAAGATATCATCCCAGAGCACAAAAAAATTCGCTTCCAATGAATTCACCCTAGAACACAAAAATTCCCTTTCAACGAAATCACCCGAGAACACAAAAATTCCCTTTCATCGAAATCACCCTAGAACACAAAAAATTCTCTTTCAACGAAATCAACCGCGAACACAAAAAATTGGCTTCCAAGTTAATTACAACAGAATACAAAAAATTTGCTTCTAACGAAATCATCCCAGAACACAAAAAATTTGCTTCCATAGAAATTACCTCAGAACACAAAAATTTCCATTCCATCGAAATGAATCCAGAACAGAGAAAACAGGCTTCCAACGAAATCATCCCAGAACACAAAAAATTCGCTTACAGCAATATTACCCCAGAACACAAAAAATTCGCTTCCAAAGAAATTACCCCAGAACACAAGAAATTTGTTTCCAACAAAATCACCACAAAGCACAAAAAGTTTGCTTCCAACAAAATGACCCCATACTTCAAAAATTTTCTTCCATCAAAAAAACCGGAGAATACCAAAAATTCGCTTCCAACGAAATTACCCCAGAACACATAAAATTCGCTTGCAACGAAATCATCTGAGAACACAAATATTCGCTTCCAACGAAATCACCCCAGAACACAAAAATTTCGCTTCCAACGTAATGACTCCAGAGCACAGAAAACACGCTTCCAACGAAATGACCGCCGAGCACAAAAAAATTCGCTGCCAACAAAATCACCCTAGAACACAAAAAATTCTCTTTCAACGAAATCAACCGAGAACACAAAAAATTGGCTTCCAAGTTAATTACAACAGAATACAAAAAATTCGCTTCCATCGAAATCACCCCAGAACAAAAAAATTTGCTTCCAAAGAAATTACCCCAGAACACAAAAATTTGCTTCCAACGAAATCACCCCAGAACACAAAAATTCGCTTCCGAAGAAATCACCCTAGAACACAAAAATTTCGCTTACAACTAAATCAACCCAGAGAACAAAAAATTCGCTTCCAACGAAATGTCTCTAGAGCACAGAAAACACGCTTCCAACGAAATGACCCCATACTTCAAAAATTTGCTTCCAACGAAATCACCCGAGAACACAAAAAAATTCGCCTACAACGAAATCACCCCAGAACAAAAAAAATTCCCTTTCAACAAAATCACCCGAGAACAAAAAAATTCACGTCCAAAGAAATTACCACAAATAGAGAAAATTTACTTCCAACCAAATCAACCCAGAGCACAAAAAATTCCCTTCCAACAAAATCACCCGAGAACACAAATATTGGCTTCCAATGAAATTACCCCAGAACAGAAAAAATTTGCTTCTATCGAAATCACCCCAGAACACAAAAAATTTGCTTCCAAGAAATTACCCCAGAACACAAGAAATTTGCTTCCAACAAAATCACCACAAAGCACAAAAAATTTGCATCCAACGAAATCCCCCGAGAACATAAAAAATTCGCTTGCAACGAAACGACTCTAGAGCACAGAAAACACGCTTCCAATGAAATGATGCGAGAATACTAAAAATTTCCTTTCAATGAAATCACCTGAGAACACAAAAAATTTGCTTCCAACGTAATTACCCCAGAAAACAAAAAATGCGCTTCCAACGAAATCACCCTAGAACACAAAAAATTCCCTTTAAATGAAATCACCCGAGAACACAAAAAATTCGCTTCCAACGAAATCACTCCAGAGCACCAAAAATTCTCTTCCAACCAAGTGACTCCAGAGCACAGAAAACATGCTTCCAACCAAATGACCCCCTACTTCAAAAATTTCCTTCCATCGAAAAAACCGGAGAACACAAATAATTCGCTTCCAACAAAATTACTCAGGAACACAAATATTTGCTTCCAATGAAATCACCCCAGAGCACAAAAAATTCACCTCCAATGAAATCCCCCTAAAACATAAAAAGTTCGTTTCCATCGAAATCACCCGAGAACACAAAAAATTTGCTTCCAAAGAAATTACCCCAGAAGTCAAGAAATTCGCTTCCAAAAAAATCACACCAAAGTACAAAAAATTCGCTTCCAAAAAAATAACCCTAAAACACAAAAAATTCGCTTTTAATCAAATCACCCGAAAACACAATATATTCGCTTCCAAAGAATTAACCCCAGAGCACAAAAAATTCCCTTCCACCAAAATCACTCGAGAACACAAATATAGACTTCCAACGAAATTACCCCAGAACACATAAAATTCGCTTCCAAAGAAATCACCCCAGAACACAAAAAATTCGCTTCCAACGCAACGATTCCAGAGCACAGAAAACACGCTTCCAACAAAATGACCCCCAACTTGAAATATTTGCTTCCATCGAAATCACCCGAGAACACAAAAAATTCGCTTCCAAAGAAATTACCCCAGAACACAAAAAATTCGCTGCCAACGACATCATTGTAGAACACAAAAAAATTGCTTTCAACGAAATTACCCGAGAATACAAAAAAATTTGCTTCCAACGTAATTACCTCAGAACACAAAAAATTCGCTTCCTACAAAATCACCCAGGAACACAAACATTCGCTTCTAACGAAATCACCCCAAACAACAAAAAATTTGCTTCCAAAGAAATCACCCTAGAACATAAAAAATTATCTTCCATCGAAATCACCACAGAACAAAAAAAATTTGCTTCCAATAAATTACACCAGAACACAAAAATTCGCTTTCAACAAAACCTCCCCAGAAAACAAAAAATTTGCTTCCAAAGAAATCACCCTAGAACACAAAAATTTCGTGTCCAACGAAATGACTCCAGAACACTGAAAACACGCTTCCAAGGAAATCACGCCAGAACACAAAAAATTCGCTTCCAACGAAATCACCCCCGAGCACAAAAAATTTGCTTCCAACAAAATTAACCCAGAACACAAAAAAATTCGCTTCCTTAGAAATTACCCCAGAAGACAAGAAATTCGCTTCCAACGAAATCACCTCAGAGCACAAATTATTCCCTTCCAAATAAATGAACCCATACTTCAAAAATTTGCTTCCATCGAAATCACCCGAGAACACAAAAAATTCGCTTCCAACGAAATTACCCCAGAACAAAAAAAATTCGCTTGCTACGTAATGTCCTGAGAACACAAATATTTGTTTCAAACAAAATCAGCCCAGAGCACAAAAAATTCGCTTCCAACGAAATCAATCCAGAAAACAAAAAAATTTCCTTCCATCGAAATCACCTGAGAACAGAAAGAATTCGCTTCAATCGAAATCACCAGAGAACACAGAAAAATTCAATTCCAAAGAAATTACCCCAGAACACAAGAAATGCGCTTCCAACGAAATGACCCCATACTTCAAAACTTTGTTTCCATCGAAATCACCCGAGAACAGAAAAAATTCGCTTCCAACGAAATTATCCCAGAACACAAAAAATTCGCTTTCAATGAAATCACACTAGAACACAAAAAATTTGCTTTCAACGAAATCACCTGAGAACACAAAAAATTGGCTTCCAACGTAATTATCCCAGAATAGAAAAAATTTGCTTCCATCCAAATCACAACAGGACACAAAAAATTTGCTTCCAAAGAAATCACCCCAGAACAAAAAAATTCGCTTCCAACGAAATCACCCCAGAACAGAAAAAATTCGCTTCCAAAGAAATCACCCTAGAACACAAAAATTTTGCTTCCAACGAAATGACTCCATAACACTGAAAACATGCTTCCAAAGAAATCACCCCAGAACACAAAAAATTTGCTTCCAACAAAATTACCGGAAACACAAATATTCGCTTCCAACGAAATCACCAGAGAACGCAAATATTGCCTTCCAAAGAAATCACCCCAGAAAACAAAAAAATTCGCTTCCAAAGAAATTACCCCAGAACACAAAAAATTTGCTTCCAACGAAATGACTCAGGAGCACAGAACTCACGCTTCCAACGAAATGACCCCCTACTTCAAAAATTTGCTTCCATCGAAAAAAACAGCGAACACAAAAAATTCGCTTCCAACGAAATTACCCCAGAACACAAAAAATTCGCTTGCAACGAAATCTCCTGAGAACACAAATATTCGCTTCCAACCAAATCACCCCAGAGAACAAAAAATTCGCTTCCATCGAAATCACCAGAGAACACAAAAGATTCGCTGCCAACGACATCACTGTAGAACACAAAATATTCGCTTTCAATGAAAACACCCGAGAATACAAAAAAAATTGCTTCCAATGTAATTACCTCAGAACACAAATAATTCGCTTCCTTCAAAATCACCCGGGAACACAAACATTCGCTTCCAACGAAATCACCCCAAAGCACAAAAAATTCGCTTCCAAAGAAATCACCCTAGAACATAAAAACTTCTCTTCCAATAAAATCACCCAAGACAAATATTGGCTTCCAACTAAATCACCCCAGAGAACAAAAAATTCGCTTCCAACGAAATCACCCTAGAACACAAAAAATTCCCTTACAACGAAATCACGCGAGAACACAAAAAATTCGCGTCAAACGAAATTACCACAGAATAGAGAAAATTTACTTCCAACCAAATCAACGCAGAGCACATAAAATTCCCGTCCAACAAAATCAACGGAGAACACAAATATTGGCTTCCAACGAAATTACCCCAGAACAGAAAAAATTTGCTTCCAAAGAAATCACCACAGAGCACAAAAAACTTGCTTCCAACCAAATGACTCCAGAGCACAGAAAAAAAACTTCCAATGAAATGACACCCTACTTCAAATATTAGCTTCCATCGAAAAAACAGAGGACAAAAAAAATTCGCTTCCAATGAAATCACCCTAGAACACAAAAAATTTGCTTTCAACGAAATCACTCGAGAACAAAAAATTGGCTTCCAACGTAATTATCCCAGAACAGAAAAAATTTGCTTCCATCCAAATCACAACAAAACACAAAAAAAGTGCTTCCAAAGAAATCACCCCAGAACACAAAAAATTGCTTCCAACGAAATCACCCCAGAACACAAAAAATTCGCTTCCTAAGAAATCACCCAAGATCACAAAAATTTCGCTTCCAACGAAATGACTCCAGAACACAGAAAACACGCTACCAATGAAATAACCCGAGAACACAAAAAATTCGCTACCAAAGAAATGACTCCAGAGCAAAGAAAACATGCTTCCAACGAAATGACCCCCAACTTCAAAAATTTGATTCCATCGAAATCACAGGAGAAAACAAAAAATTCGCTTCCAACGAAATTACCCCAGAACACAAAAAATTCGCTTCCAATGAAATCACCCTAGAACACAAAATATTTGCTTTCAACGAAATCACCCGAGAACACAAAATTTGGCTTCCAACGATATTACCCCAGAAGAGAAAAAATTTGCTTCCAATGAAATCACTCCAGAACATAAAAAATTCGCTTCCAACGAAATGACTCCAGAGCACAGAAAACATGCTTCTAACAAAATCACCCCATACTTGAAAAAATTTGCTTCCAACGAAATTACCACAAAACAGAAAAAATTTGCTTGCAATGAAATCACCCCAGAGCACAAAAAATTCGCTTCCGAAGTAATCACCCTAGAGAACAAAAAATTCGCTTTCAAAGAAATCACCTCAGAACACAAAAAATTTGCTTCCAAGAATATTACCCAAGAACAGAAAACATTCTATTCTATCGTAATGAACCCGGAGCACAAAAAATTCGTTCCCAACGAAATCACACCAGAACACAAAAAATTCGCTTCCAACGAAATCATCACAGAAGACACAAAATTTGCTTTCAAAGAAATGACGCCAGAGTACAGAAAACACGCTTAAAACGAAATTACCCCATACTTCAAAAAAATTCGCTTCCAACGAAATAGCCCCAGAACACAAAAAATTCTCTTCCAACGAAATCAACCCAGAACACAACATATTCGCTTGCATCAAAATCACAACAGAAATCAAAAAATACGCTTCCAAAGAAATTAGCCCGGAACACAAAAGTACCCTTGCAACGAAATGACTCCATAGCACAGAAAACACGCTACGAACGAAATCACCCTGAAGATAAAAAATTCGCTTCCAACGAAATTACCCAAGAACACAAAACATTAGCTTCCAACGAAATCACCCAGGAACACAAATATTAGCTTCCAACAAAATCACCCTAGAACATAAAAAATTCGCTTCCATGGAAATCACCCAAGAACACAAAAAATTCGCTTCCAACGAAATTACCCCTGAACACAAAAAATTCGCTTCCAACAAAATCACCCTAGAACATAAAAAATTTGCTTCCATGGAAATCACCACAGAACAAAAAAATTTGCTTCCAAAGAAATTACCCCAGAACACAACAATTCGCTTCCAACAAAAGCACCCCGAAAACACAAAAAATTTGCTTCCAAAGAAATTACCCCGGAACACAAAAATACGCTTACAACGAAATGACTCCAGAGCACAGAAAACACGCTTCGAATGAAATCACCCCAGAATACAAAAAATTCGCTTCCAACGAAATTACACCAGAACACAAAAAATTCGCTTCCAATGAAATCACCCAGGAACACAAATATTGGCTTCCAACAAAATCACCCTAGAACATAAAAAATTCCCTTCCATGGAAATCACCCGAGAACACAAAAAATTCGCTTCCAAGGAAATGACCCAATACTTCAAAAATTTGCTTCCATCGAAATCACCTGAGAACACAAAAAATTCACTTCCAACGAAATGACTCCAGAGCACAGAAAACACGCTTCCAACAAAATGACCCCATACTTCAAAAATTTGCTTCCATTGAAAAAACCGGAGAACACAAAAAATTCGCTTCCAACGAAATTACCCCAGAATACAAAAAATTCGCGTCCAACGATATTACCCCAGAATGTAAAAAATTTACATCCAAACAAATCAACCAAGAGCACAAAAAATTCCCTTCCAAAAAAATCAGCCGAGAACACAAATATTGGCTTCCAACGAAATTACCCCAGGACAGAAAAAATTTGCTTCCAAAGAAATCACCACAGAGGACAAAAAATTCCCTTTCAACGAAATGACCCTAGAACAAAAAAATACGCTTTCAACGAAATCACCTGAGAACACAAAAAATTTGCTTCCAATGAAATTACTAGAGAACAGAAAATATTTGCTTCCAAAGAAATCACCCCAGAACATAAAAATATCGCTTCGAACGAAATGACTCCAGAGCACAGAAAACACGCTTCTAACGAAATCACCCCATACTTCAAAAAATTTCCTTCCACCGAAACCACCCCAGAGCACAAGAAATTCTCTTCCAACGAAATTACCCCAGAACACAAAAAAATTCGCTTCCAACGAAATTACCCCAAAACACAAGACATAAGCTTCCAACGAAATCACCCCAAAGCACAAAAAATTCGCTTCCAATGAAATGACCCCCTACTTCAAAAATTTGCTTCCATCGAAAAAACAGGAGAACACAAAAAATTCGCTTTAAACAAAATTACCCCAGAACATAAAAAAATCGCTTCCATCGAAATCACCACAGAAGACAAAAAAATTTGCTTCCAACCAAATCACCCCAGAGCACAAAAAATTCGCTTCCAACGAAATCACCCTAGAACATAAAAAAATTCGCTTTCAACGAAATCACCCGACAACACAAAAAATTCGCTTCCAACGAAATTACCCCAGAACACAAAAAAGACGCTTCCAACGAAAGACCCCCTACGTCAAAAATTTGCTTCCATCGAAAAAACCGAAGAACACAAAAAATTCTCTTCCAACGATATTACCCCAGAAGACAAAAAATTCTTTTCCAACGAAATCTCCTGAGAACACAAATATTCGCTTCGAAAGATATCATCCCAGAGCACAAAAAATTCGCTTCCAATGAAATCACCCTAGAACACAAAAATTCCCTTTCAACGAAATCAACCGAGAACACAAAAAATTCGCTTCCAACGAAATCACCCCAGAGCTCAAAAAATTTGCTTCCAACAAAATGACTCCAGAGCACAGAAAATATGCTTCCAATGAAATGACCCCAGAACACAAAAAATTCCCTTCCAACGAAATCACCATAGAACATAAAAAATCTCTTCCATCGAAATCACCACAGAAGACAAAAAATTCGCTTCCAACCAAATCACCACAGAACACAAAAAATTTGCTTCCAACGAAATCACCCTAGAACATAAGAAATTCGCTTCCAACGAAATCACCCGAGAACACAAAAAATTCGATTCCAACCAAATCACCCCAGAGCACAAAAAATTCGCTTCCAACAAAATCACCCCAGAGCAAAAAAAATTCGCTTCCAACAAAATCACCCGAGAACACAAAAAATTCGGTTCCAACGTAATTACACCAAAACACAAAAAATTCAGTTGCAACAAAATCTTCTGAGAACACATATATTCGCTTCCAACGAAATCACTCCAGAACACAAAAAATTCACTTCCAACGAAATGACTCCAGAGCACAGAAAACATGCTTCAAACAAAATGACCCCCTACTTCAAAAATTTGCTTCAATCGAAAAAACTGGAGAGCACAAAAAATTCTCTTCCAAAGATATTACCCCAGAAGATAAAAAAATTCTTTTCCAACGAAATCTCTTGAGAACACAAATATTCGCTTCCAAATATATCATCGCAGAGGAGAAAAAATTCTCTTCCAACGAAATCACCCGAGAACACAAAAATTCCCTTTCAATGAAATCATCCGAGAACACAAAGATCGCTTCCAACGAAATCACCCCAGAACACAAAAATTTTGCTTGCAACTAAATCTCCTGAGAACACAAATATTTGCTTCCAACGAAATCAGCCCGAGCACAAAAAATTTGCTTCCAACGAAATGAGTCCAGAGCACAGAAATCACGCTTCCAATGAAATGACCCCCTACATCAAAAATTTGCTTCCATTGAAAAAACAGGAGAACACAAAAAATTCTCTTCCAACGATATTACCCCAGAAGACAAAAAATTCTTTTCCAACGAAATCTCCTGAGAACACAAATATCCACTTCCAACGAAAACACCCCAGAGCACAAAAAATTTGCTTCGAACGAAATGACTCCAGAGCACATAAAACACGCTTCCAAAGAAATGACCCCCTACTACAAAAATTTGCTTCCATCGAAAAAACCGGAGAACACAAAAAATTCTCTTCCAACGATATTACCCCAGAAGACAGAAAATTCTTTTCCAACGAAATCTCCTGAGAACACAAATATTCACTTCCAAAGATATCATCCCAGAGCACAAAATATTTGCTTCCAATGAAATCACCCTAGAACACAAAAATTCCCTTTCAACGAAATCACCCGAGAACACAAAAAATTCGCTTCCAACGAAATCACCCCAGAGCTCAAAAAAGTCGCTTCCTACAAAATGACTCCAGAGCACAGAAAACACGCTTCCAATGAAATCACCTCATACTTCAAAAAAATTCACTTCCAACGAAAACACCCCAGAACACAAAAAATTCGCTTCCAACGAAATCACCCCAGAGCACAAAAAATTCGCTGTGAACAAAATGACTCCAGAACACAGAAAATATGCTTCCAATGAAATGACCCCGGAACACAAAAAATTCCCTTCCAACGAAATCACCATAGAACATAAAAAATCTCTTCCATCGAAATCACCACAGAAGACAAAAAATTCGCTTCCAACCAAATCACCACAGAACACAAAAAATTCGCTTCCAACGAAATCACCCTAGAACACAAAAAATTCGCTTCCAACGAAATCAACCGAGAACACAAAAAATTCACTTCCAACCAAATCACCGCACAGCACAAAAAATTTGCTTCCAACAAAATCACCCGAGAACACAAAAAATTCGGTTCCAACGTAATTACACCAAAACACAAAAAATTCAGTTGCAACAAAATCTAATGAGAACACATATATTCGCTTCCAACGAAATCACTCCAGAACACAAAAAATTCACTTCTAAAGAAATGACTCCAGAGCACAGAAAACATGCTTCAAACAAAATGACCCCCTACTTCAAAAATATGCTTCAATCGAAAAAAAAGGAGAGCACAAAAAATTCTCTTCTAAAGATATTACCCCAGAAGACAAAAAATTCTTTTCCAACGAAATCTCTTGAGAACAGAAATATTCGCTTCCAAATATATCATCCCAGAGCAGAAAAAATTCGCTTCCAATGAAATCACCCGAGAACACAAAAATTCCCTTTCAATGAAATCATCCGAGAACACAAAGATCGCTTCCAACGAAATCACCACAGAGCACAAAATATACGCTTCCAACGAAATGATGCCAGAGCACAGAAAACACGCTTTCAATTAAATGACCCCCTACTTCAAAAATTAGCTTCCATCGAAAAGACCGGAGAACACAAAAAATTCTCTTCCAACGATATTACCCCAGAAGACAAAAAATTCTTTTCCAACGAAATCTCCTGAGAACACAAATATTCTCTTCCAAAGATATCATCCCAGAGCAGAAAAAATTCGCTTCTAACGAAATCACCCGAGAACACAAAAAATTCGCGTCCAAAGAAATCACCCCAGAACACAAAAAATTTCGCTTGCAACGAAATCTCCTGAGTACACAAATATTCGCTTCCAACGAAATCACCCCAGAGCACAAAAAATTCGCTTCCAACGAAATCACCGGAGAACACAAAATATTCGGTTCCAACGAAATTACCCCAGAACACAAAAAATTCGCTTGCAACGAAATGACTCCAGAGCACAGAAAACACGCTTCCAACGAAATGACCACCTATTTCAATAATGTGCTTCCGTCGAAAAAACCGGAGAACACAAAAAATTCGCTTCCAACGAAGTGACTCCAGGGCACAGAAAACACGCTTCCAACGGAATGATCCCATACTTCAAAAATTTGCTTCCATCGAAATCACCGGAGAACACAAATGATTCGCTTGCAATGACATTACCCCAGAAGACAAAAAAATTCTTTTCCAATGAAATCTCCTGAGAACACAAATATTCGCTTCCAACGAAATCACCCGAGAACACAAAAAAATTCGCTTCCAAGGAAAGCAACACTGAGCACAAAAAATTCGCTTCCAACGAAATGACTCCAGAGCACAGAAAACACACTTCCAACGAAATGACCCCATACTTGAAAAATTTGCTTCCATGGAAAAAACCCAAGAACACAAAAAATTATATTCCAACGATATTAAACCAGAATACAAAAAATTCTTTTCCGACGAAATCTCCTGAGAATGCCAATATTCGCTTCCAAAGATATCATCCCAGAGCACATAAAGTCGCTTCCAAAGAAATCACCCTAGAACACAAAAATTCCCTTTCAACGAAATCACCAGAGAACACAAAAAATTCGCTTCCAAAGAAATCACCCCAGAGCACAAAAATTCTCTTCCAATAAAATGACTGCAGGGCACAGAAAACACGCTTGCAACGAAATGAACGCCTACATCCAAAATTTGCTTCTGTTGAAAATAACCGGTGATCGAAAAAATTCTCTTCCAACGAGATTACCCCAGAAGACAAAAAATTCTTTTCCAACGAAATCTCCTGAGAACACAAATATTCGCTTCCAAAGATATCATCCCAGAGCAGAAAAAATTCGCTTCTAACGAAATCACCCGAGAACACAAAAAATTCACGTCCAAAGAAATCACCCCAGAACACAAAAAATTCGCTTGCAACGAAATCTCCTGAGTACACAAATATTCGCTTCCAACGAAATCACCCCAGAGCACAAAAAATTTGCTTCCAACGAAATGACACCAGAGCACAGAAAACATGCCTCCGAAGAAATAACCCCCTACTACCAAAATTTGCTTCCATCGAAAAAACCGGAGAACACAAAAAATTCTCTTCCAAGGATATTACCCCAGAAGACAAAAACTTCTTTTCCAACGAAATCTCCTGGGGACACAATTATTTGCTTCCAAAGATATCATCCCAGACCACAAAAAATTCGCTTCCAACGAAATTACCCTAGAACACAGAAATTTCCTTTCAACAAAATCACCCGAGAACACAAAATTTCGCTTCCAACGAAATGACTCCAGAGCACAGAAAACACGCTTCCAACGAAATGATCCGATACTTCAAAAATTTGGTTCCATCGCAATCAACCAAGAACACAAAAAATTCGCTTGCAACTAAATTACCCCAGAAGACAAAAAATTCTTTTAGAACTAAATCTCATGAGAACACAAATATTCGCTTCCAATGAAATCACCTGAGAAAACAAAAAGTTCGCTTGCAACTAAATCTTCTCAGAACACATATATTTGCTTCCAACGAAATCACCCCAGAACACAAAAAATTCGCTTCCAACGAAATGACTCCAGAGCACAGAAAACACGCTTCCAACGAAATGACCCCCTATTTCAATAATGTGCTTCCATCGAAAAAACCGGAGAACACAAAAAATTCGCATCCAACGATATTACCCAGAACACAAAAAAAATTCGCTTCCAACGAAGTGACTCCAGGGCACAGAAAACACGCTTCCATCGAAATGATCCCATACTTCAAAAATTTACTTCCATCGAAATCACCCGAAAACACAAATAATTCGCTTGCAACGAAATTTCCCCAGAAGACAAAAAATACTTTTCCAACGAAATCTCCTGAGAACACAAATATTCGCTTCCAAAGATATCATCCCAGAGCAGAAAAAATTCGCTTCCAATGAAATCACCCGAGAACACAAAAAATTCGCTTCCCAGGAAATCAACCCAGACCACAAAAAATTTGCTTCCATTGAAATCAAGCCAGACCACAAAAAATTCGCTTCCATCGAAATCACCCAAAAACACAAAAAAATGCTTCCAACGAAATTACCACAGAACACAAAAAATTCGCTTACAATGAAATCACCCCAGAGCACAGAAAATTGGTTTCCAACAAAATCACCCCAGATCTCGAAAAATTCATTTCCAACGAAATCACACCAGAACAGAGAAAAACTTGCTCCTAACTAAATAACTCCAAAGCTCATAAAACACGCTTACTACCAAATTCCCCCAAACACCAAAAATTCGCTTCCACCGAAATCAGCCCAGAACACAAAAAATTTGCGTCCAACGAAAGGACTCCAGAACACCGAAAACACGCTTCCAACGAAATCACCCCATACTTCAAAAAATTTGCTTCCAAAGAAATCACCCCAGACCACAAGAAATTCGCTTCAAACAAAATCAACCCAGAACACAAAAAATTCACTTCCATCAAAATGACTCCAGAGCACAGGAAAAACGCTTCCAACGAAATCACCCGAGACCACCAAAAATTTGCTTCCAAAAAAATCAACCCAGAAAACAAAAAGTTCGCTTCAATCGAAATCACCCCAGTACACAAAAAATTAGCTCGAACGAAATCAACTCAGAACACAAAAAATTTGCTTCCATGGAAATGACTCCAGGGCACAGAAAACACGCTTCCAACGAAATCACCCCATACTTCAAAAAATTAGCTAACAACGAAATTACCCCAGAACGCAATAAATTCGCTTCCAAAGAAATGACTCCATAACACTGAAAAAAATTGCTTACATCGAAAAAACTGGAGAACACAAAAAATTCTCTTCCAACGATATTACACCAGAAGACAAAAAATTCTTTTCAAAGGAAATCTCCTGAGAACACAAATATTCGCATCCAACGAAATCACCCCAGAGCACAAAAAATTCGCTGCAATCGAAATCACCCTAGAACACAAAAAATTCACTTTCAACGAAATCACCCGAGAACACAAAAAATTTGCTTCCAACGTAATTAACCCAGAACTAAAAATATTTACTTCCACCAAAATCACCTGGGAACACAAATAATTTGCGTCCAACGAAATTCCCCCAGAATAGAAAATATTTACTTCCAACCAAATCAACCCAGAGCACAAAAATTCCCTTCCAACAAAATCACCCGAGAACACAAATATTGGCTTCCAACGAAATAACCCCAGAACAGAAAAAATTTGTTTCCAAAGAAATCACCCCAGAGCACAAAAAATTCCCTTCCAACGAAATCACCTTAGAACACAAAAAATTTGCTTTCAACAAAATTACCCCAGAACAGAAAAAATTTGCTTCCAACAAAATCACCCCAGACCACAAAAAATCCCTTCATTGAAATTAAATCAGAACACAATATATTCGCTTCGAACGAAATCAACCCAGAACACAAAATATTCACTTCCATCGAAATGATTCCAGAGCACAGAAAACACGCATCCAATGAAATCACCCCATACTTCAAAAAATTCACTAACACGAAATCACCCCAGACCATGAAAAAATTTGTTTCCAACGAAATTACCCCAGAACACAAAATAATTCGCTTCCAACGAAACTACCCCAGAACACAAAAATTTCGCATCCATTGAAATGACTCCAGAGCACAGAAAACACCCTTCCAACGAAATCACCCCATACTTCAAAAAATTTGCTTCCAAAGAAATCACCCCAGACCACAAAAAATTCGCTTCCAAAAAAATCAACCCAGAAAACAAAAAATTCGCTTCCATCGAAATCACCCCAGTACACAAAAAATTAGCTTCGAACGAAATCAACCCAGAACACAAAAAATTTGCTTCCATGGAAATGACTCCAGAGCACAGAAAACACGCTTCCAACGAAATCACCCCATACTTCAAAAAATTCGCTAACAACGAAATCACCCCAGACCACAAAAAATTCATTTCCAACGAAATCACCCCAGAAAACAAAAAATTCGCTTCCAAAGAAATCACCCTAGAACACAAAAAATTCGCTTCCAACGAAATCAGCCCAGAGCAGAATTTCGCATCCATCGAAATGACTCCAGAGCACAGAAAACACGCTTCCAACGAAATCACCCCAGATCACAAGAAATTTGCTTCCATCGAAATCACCCGAGAACACAGAAAATTCGCTTCCAACGAAATCACCCCAGATCACAAAAACATCATTTCCAACAGAGAAAAATTGGCTTCTAACTAAATGACTTCAAAGGACATAAAACCCGCTTCCAAAGACATTAACCCAGAGCACAAAAAAATTCCCTTCCAACAAAATCACCAGAGAACAAAAATATTGGCTTCCAAAGAAATTACTCCAGAACAGAAAAAATTTGCTTCCAACAAAATCACCTCAGAGCACAAAAAATTCCCTTCCAACAAAATCACCCAAGAACACAAATATTGGCTTGCCAAGAAATGACCCCAGAACGGAAAAAATTTGCTTCCATCGAAATCATCCCAGAACACAAAAAATTTGCCTCCAAAGAAATTACCCAAGAACACATAAAAATTGCTTCCAAAGAAATCACCCCAGAACACAAAAATTCGCTTCCAAAAAAATTACTCCAGAACACAGAAAACGGGCTTCTAACGAAATCACCCCAGAACACAAAAAATTCGCTTCCAACGAAATTACCCCAGAACACAAAAAATTCGCTTGCACTGAAATCTCCTGAGAACACAAATATTCGCTTCCAAAGAAATCAACACAGAACACAAAATATTCGCTTCCATCAAAATCACCCCAGAACACAAAAAAATTCGCATCCAACAAAATTACCCCAGAACACAAGAAATTCGCTTCCAACGAAATCACAGCAAAGCACAAAAAAATCGCTTCCAACGAAATGTCCCCATAATTCAAAAATTTGCTTCCAACGAAATCACCCTAGAACACAAAAAATTCGCTTCCAACGAAATTACCCCAGAACACAAAAAATTTGCTTCCAGAGAAATGACTCCAGAAAACAGAAAACATGCTTCCAACGATATCACCCCAGAACACAAAAAATTCGCTTCCAAAGAAATTACGTCAGAACACAAAAAATTTGCTTCCATCAAAATCACCCCAGAACAGAAAAAATTCGCTTCCAACGAAATTACCCCAGAACTCAAAAAATACGCTTCCAACAAAATCCCCCAAGAACACAAATATTGCCTTCCAATGAAATTACCCAAGAACAGAAAAAATTTCCTTCCAACAAAGCACCCAAAAGCACAAAAAATTTTTTTCCAAAGAAATCACATCAGAATACAAAAATTTTGCTTGCAATGAAATCTTCTGAGAACACAAATATTCGCTTCCTACGAAATCACCTCAGAGTACAAAAAATTCATTTCCAACGAAATGACTCTAGATCCCAGAAAGCATGCTTCCAAGGAAATGACCCCATACTTCAAAAATTTGCTTCCATCGAAATCACCCGAGAACACAAAAAATTCGCTTCCAACGAAATCACCCCAGAACACAAAAAATTCGCTTCAAACGAAATTACCCCAGAATAGAAATAATTTACTTCCAACCGAATCAACCCAGATCAAAAAAATTCACTTCCCACGAAATCACCCCAGAACACAAAAAATTCGCTTCCAATGATATCACCCCAGAATACAAAATTTCGCGTTCAACGAAAAAACTCCAGAGCACAGAAAACAGGCTTCCAACGAAATCACCCCATACTACAAAAAATTTGCTTCTAATGAAATCATCCCAGAGTACAAAAAATTCGCTTCCAACAAAATCATGCTAGAACATAAAAAATACGCTTCCATCGAAATCACCCAAGAACACAAAAGATTCGCTTCCTACGAAATCACACCAGAGTACAAAAAATTCGATTCCAACGAAATAACTCTAGATCCCAGAAAGCATGCTTCCAAGGAAATGACCCCATACTTCAAAAATTTGCTTCCATCGAAATCACCAAGAACATAAAAATTCGCTTCCAACGAAATCACCCCAGAACACAAAAAATTCGCTTCCAGCAAAATTACCCCAGAATAGAAACAATTAACTTCCAACCAAATCAACCCAGATCACAAAAAATTCACTTCCAAAGAAATCACCCCAGAAAATAAAAAATTCGCTTGCAATGAAATGAGTCCAGAGCACAGAAAACACGCTTCCAACGAAATGACCCCCTACTTCAAAAATTTGCTTCCATCGAAAAAACCTGAGAACACAAAAAATTTGCTTCCAACAAAATCACCCTAGAACACAAAAAATTTGCTTCCAAAAAAATCATCCCTGAAAACAAAAAATTCGCTTCCAACAAAATCTCCTGAGAACACAATTATTCGCTTCCAAAGAAATCACCACAGAGCACAAAAAATTCGCTTACAACGAAATCACACTAAAGCAAAAAAAATTCACTTTCAACGAAATTACCTGAGAACACTAAAAAATTCGCTTTCAACGAAATCACTCGAGAACACAAAAAATTTGCTTCCAACGAAATGACTCCAGAGCACAGAAAACACGCTTCAAACGACATGACAACACACTTCAAAAATTTGTTTCCATCGAAATCACCTGAGAACACAAAAAACTCGCTACAAACTAAATTACCCCAGAACACAAAAAATTCGCTTCAAACAAAATCACCCCCGAACACAAAAAATTCGCTTCCAACGAAATGACTCCACAGCACATGAAACACGCTTCCAACAAAATGACCCCCAACTTCAAAAACTTGCTTCCATCGAAAAAACCGGAGAACACAAAAAATTCGATACCAACGAAACAACCCTAGAACACAAAAAATTCGGTTCCAACGAAATTACCCCAGAACACAAAAAATTCGCTTGCAACAAATCTTCTGAGAACACATATATTTGCTTCCAATGAAATCACCCCAGAACACAAAAAATTTGCTTCCAAAGAAATGATTCCAGAGAACAGAAAAAACTCTTCCAACGATATCACCCTATACTTCAAAAAAATTCGCTTCCAATGAAATCTCCCCAGAACACAAAAAATTTGCTTCCAAAGAAATGACTCCAGAGAAGAGAAAACAAGCTTCCAACGAAATCACCCAATACTTTAAAAAAAATTCGCTTCTAACGAAATCACCCCAGATCACAAAAATTTTCCTTCCAAAGAAATGACTCTAGAGTCATGCTTCCAAAGAAATCACGCCAAAACACAAAAAAATTCGCTTCCAAGGAAATCTCCTGAGAACACAAATATTCGCTTCCAAAGAAATCACCCCAGCGCACAAAAAATTCCTTTCCAACGAAATCACCCTAGAACAAAAAAATTCCCTTTCAACAAAATTACCTGAGAACACAAAAAGTTCGGGTCCAACGAAATTACTCCAGAATAGAAAAAATTTACTTCCAACAGAATCAACCCAGAGCACAAAAAATTCCCTTAAAACAAAATCACCCAAGAACACAAATATTGGCTTCCAACGAAATTACCCCAGAACACAAAAATTTTGCTTCCAACAAATCACCCCAGAACACAAAAAATTTGCTTCCAACGAAATGACACCATAGCACATGAAACACGCTTCCAACGAAATTACCCCAGAACAGAAAAAATTCATTTCTATCGTAATCACCTCAGAGCACAAAATATTCATTCCTAACGAAATCACAGCAGAACACAAAAAATTTGCTTACAACGAAATCAACCCAAAACACAAAAGATTCGCTTCCATCGAAATCACCCGAGAACAAAAAAAAAATGGCTTCCAACGAAATCACCCCAGAACACAAAAAATTCGCTTCCAACGTAATCACCCCAGTGCACAAAAAATTCACTTCCAACGAAATGACTCCAGAGCACAGAAAACACGCTTCCAACGAAATCGCCCCAGAAAACAAAAAATTCGCTTCCAAAGTAATTACCCCAGAAAACAAAAAAATCGCTTCCATCGAAAAAAATGGAGAACACAAAAAATTCGTTTCCAGCGAAATTACCCCAGAACAAAAAAAATTCGCTTGCGACTAAATCTCCTGAGAACACAAATATTCGCTTCCAATTAAATCACCCCAGAGCACAAAAAATTCGCTTCCAACCAAATGACTCCAGAGCACAGAAAACATGTTTCCAATGAAATGACCCCCTACTCAAAAATTTGCTTCCATCGAAAAAACCGGAGAACAAAAAAATTCACTTCCAACAAAATTACCCCAGAACACAAAAAATTCGCTTCCAACGAAATGACTCCATAGCACAGAAAACACGCTTCCAACGAAATGACCACCTACTTAAAAAATTTGCTTCCATCAAAAAAAACGGAGAACACAAAAAAATCGCTTCCAACGAATTTACCCCAGAACACAAAAAATTAGCTTGCAACGAAATCTTCTGAGAACACAAATATTCGCTTCCAACGAAATCACCCCAGAGCACAAAAAATCGCTTCCAATGAAATGACTCCAGAGCACAGAAAACACGCTTGCAACGAAATGACCCAATAGTTCAAAAATTTGCTTCCATCGAAATCACCCAAGAACACAAAAAATTCGCTTCCAATGAAATTACCCCAGAACACAAAAAATTCACTTCCAACGAAATCACCGAACAACACAAAAAATTCGCTTCCAAAGAAATGACTCCAGAGCACAGAAAACAAGCTTCCAACGAAATGACCCCATACTTGAAATATTTGCTTCCATCGAAATCACCCGAGAACACAAAAAATTCGCTTCCAACGAAATCGCCTGAGAACACAAATATTTGCTTCCAAAGAAATCACTCCAGAGCACAAAAAATTCGCTTCCAAAGAAATCACAAAAGAACACAAAAAATTCGCTTCCAAAGAAATCACCCGAGAACACAAAAAATTCGCGTCCAACGAAATTACCCCTGAATAGAAAAAATTTACTTCCAACCAAATCAACCCAGAGCACAAAAAATTCCCTTCCAAAAAAACCACCCGAGAACACAAATATTGGCTTCCCAAGAAATTACCCCAGCAAGCAAAACATTAGCTTCCAACGAAATTACCCCAGAACAGAAAATATTCGCTTCCAACAAAATTACCCCAGAACACAAGATATTCGCTTCCAACGAAATCACCCCAAAGCACAAAAAAAATTTGCTTTCAACGAAATGACCCTATACTTCAAAAATTTGCTTCCATCGAAAAAAACGGAGAACACAAAAAATTCGCTTCCAACGAAATTACCCCAGAACACAAAAAATTCGCTTGCAACGAAATCTCCTGAGAAGACAAATATTCGTTCCAAAGAAATCACCCCAAAGCACAAAAAATTCGCTTCTAACGAAATGAACCCATATTTCAAAAATTTGCTTCCATCGAAATCACCTGAGAACACGAAAAATTCGATTCCAACGAAAATGCCCCAGAACACAAAAAATTCTCTTCCAACAAAATCAACCCAGCACACAAAATATTCGCTTCCATCGAAATCACCCCAGAACACAAAAAGTTCGCTTCCAAAGAAATCACTCCAAAACACAAAAAAATCGCTTCCAATGAAATGACTCCAGAGCACAGAAAACACGATTCCAACGAAATCACCCGAAAACACAAAACATTCTCTTCCAACGTAATTACATCAGAACACGAAAAATTTGCTTCCAACAAAATCAAGCCAGAACACAAAAAGTTTGCTTCCCTCGAAATCACCCGAGAACAGAAAAAATTGCTTCCAACGAAATCACAAAAGAACACAAAAAATTCGCTTCCAAAGAAATCACTCGAGAACACAAAATTTCGCGTCCAACGAAATTACCCCAGAATAGAAAAAAATTACTTCCAACCAAATCAACCCAGAGCACAAAAAATTCCCTTCCAACAAAATCACCCGAGAACACAAATATTGGCTTCAAACGAAATTACCCCATAACGGAAAAGGTGTGCTTCCATCGAAATCACCCCAGAACACAAAAAATTCCCTTCCAAAGAAATCACCCCAGAACACAAAAATTTCCCTTCGAACGAAGTGATTCCAGAACACAGAAAACACGCTTCCAACGAAATCACCCCAGAACACAAAAAATTCGCTTCCAACGAAATCAACCCAGAACACAAAAAATTTGCTTCTGTCGAAATCATCCAAGAACAGAAAAAATTTGCTACCAACAAAATTACCCCAGAACAAAAAAAAAATTCGCTTCCAACGAAATCACCGGAGAACACAAATATTCGCTTCCAACGAAATTACCCTAGAACATAAAAAATTCGCTTCCATCAAAATAACCCAAGAACACAAAAAAATTCGCTTCCAACGAAATTACCCCAGAACAAAAGATATTCGCTTCCAACGAAATCACCCCAAAGCACAAAAAAATTTGCTTTCAACGAAATGACCCCCTACTTCAAAAATTTGCTTCCATCGAAAAAAACGGAGAACACAAAAAATTTGCTTCCCACGAAATTACCCCAGAACACAAAAAATTCGCTTGCAACGAAATCTCCAGAGAAGACAAATATTCATTACAAAGAAATCACCCCAAAGCACAAAAAAATTCTCTTCCAAAAAAATCAAACCAGCACACAAAATATTCGCTTCCATCGAAATCATCCCAGAACACAAAAAATTCGCTTCCAAAGAAATTAACCCAGAACACAAAAATTCTCTTCCAACAAAATCACCCCAGAACACAAAAAATTCGCTTACAAAGAAATCACCCCAAAACACAAAAAAATCGCTTCCAATGAAATGACTCCAGAGCACAGAAAACACGCTTCCAACGAAATCACCCCAAAACACAAAACATTCTTGTCGCGTGCAATCCTTCGCCGATAAGGATGACGCGGCAACCGAAGATTTGTCCAGCAGAATCTTTATTGTAGAGCTCTTGTAGGTAGATGGAGAAGGACCCCAAACCCCAAGCGCGCTCTGCTTAAATAGCCTGCAGGGCGGCGTGCTCGTCTGTGATTGGTGCTCCGCACAATACCCAATTAGCATGTGTTCTCTGATAGGGAGAGCACTCAAATCCGTATTAGCATCATGTGGCACATGCGCCGCTGTAAGGCGAGTTCTGGCAAGAAGAACCAGGAAGCAGGAAGCCAGCGCCATCTCGTAATGGCGAATGCGGCTCCCGACATCTCCCCCTTTCTTAAAAATTACAAGCAAAGCCAAACGGTACACTATGAGATTTCCGATCAGCTCACTGACTCAACAGTATAAGCGATTGAGGAGGTTACATAGTATAAGAGACCCTTTGCACCTTGAACCCCGTGCAATGGGAACCTGAGCCCTGGGAGATGCAAAGTTCTGATCAGAACAGCATCCCGGTGCAATGGGAACCTGTGCCCGTCAGGAGTGCCATGAGTTCTGACAGTGTCTCAACGGCTAAGCATGTTTAACCAAACTTGAGGGGAAGATCCCTGTTCGACAGCCAGCATAGCCTGAACTATGGCCACATTCTTTGCATGTTGTTGTCTTTTGAACTTGCGAAGCAACCAAAAACAGAGGAGCAGTCCTGCAACCAAGGTTACATTCCCACCCCCACCCAATCTGAAGTAAGAAAAGGCAGAAGCCTCCTCGCTGTCCTTGATTCTTTAAGCAGTAGCAGGTGTGTCTGTTGAAAGATCATCTTCAGCTGTCACGAGCTTTCGCGTGAGGCACTCCGGTACCCAGAATGGATTGTTTCCTTCCTGTGGAAAAACACAGACAGCTCCCCTGGATCTTATTAAAATAGGATCCGGTCCTTTCCACTGATTATCAAGCACATCCTTCCATTTTACCAATTCTTTCGGGTATGCATGGCTGACATGTCTGTCTGCAGCAGACTGCCCATTAGAATCCAATTTCAAAAAATTTAAGGTTGCTGATCCTCTCCTTCGGAGGACGTCTCCTCCTCAGAAGAGGACGATATTGTATAATTTTTAAACTCAGTGAGGAGAGGATACAATTTAGGGTCCTCCTCACCTTTACTTACCCCTTTCTCAGAGGCAGACAACAGCTTTAAGTTTTTGCTCGCTGTTTGAGCTCTTCTTCCTTCTTTGCAAGTTGCTTTGCCCTTTTTTCAAGTTCAGCTAGCTTATCTTTACCTTTTACTTTCTTTTTTATTGGCTTTCTTTCCTGCTTAGCCTTTTTTCCCTTTTCAGCTTCTGATAGAATATCCTGATGGTCTGACAATGCCCGTTGGCCTTCCTTGATTTTTTCCTTACATCTTTCATCCTTAATGCAAGATTTTAACAGTTTGTATAGTGGCCACACCCCTGTTTTCAGGGTCCCCTGTTCTTTCTCTCGTGTCAAATCTCCTCCTAATTTATCCCACGATCCTTTAGAAAGGAACCCAGAGACCACAAACCAGGGGGCCACTCGATCAACCTCCTTAAGAAAGTTCCGCAGCACCCTGTCAGGGATTTTTAAATCCTTTTGCTTCAGCAGCGCCTGCGCTGCTTCCAAAATCGGTTTAGTTCTACAGGAGAGGGTGCGGCAGCTCAGCTATCTACCTGAGTCTTATGGCCAATTATTCAAAATTGCAAAAAGGACAGATGCAAGTTTTATCCCGTTTCCCACAATTAAGACACAGACAACACAGTAAAACAAAAACGAAACTAACAACGAGAAACGGAATACACCAGACCACAGAAATCATACCTTGCTGAAAAGTGCTGCAGCTTTTCACTCTGCTGGCTTGAATCTTCCTCCGACGAGCAGTCGGGGGTCCTTCGAGTCGTTCCTCTGCCCGGGGTCGGCGGTTCCCGGGTTTCGGCACCACTTGTCGCGTGCAATCCTTCGCCGATAAGGATGACGCGGCAACCGAAGATTTGTCCAGCAGAATCTTTATTGTAGAGCTCTTGTAGGTAGATGGAGAAGGACCCCAAACCCCAAGCGCGCTCTGCTTAAATAGCCTGCAGGGCGGCGTGCTCGTCTGTGATTGGTGCTCCGCACAATACCCAATTAGCATGTGTTCTCTGATAGGGAGAGCACTCAAATCCGTATTAGCATCATGTGGCGCATGCGCCGCTGTAAGGCGAGTTCTGGCAAGAAGAACCAGGAAGCAGGAAGCCAGCGCCATCTCGTAATGGTGAATGCGGCTCCCGACACATTCTCTTCCAACGTAATTACATCAGAACACAAAAAATTTGCTTCCCTCGAAATCACCCGAGAACAGAAAAAATTCGCTTCCAACGAAATCACAAAAGAACACAAAAAATTCGCTTCCAAAGAAATCACCCGAGAACACAAAATTTCACATCCAACGAAATTACCCCAGAATAGAAAAAATTTACTTCAAAAAAAAAATCAACCCAGATCATAAAAAATTCCCTTCCAACAAAATCACCCGAGAACACAAATATTGGCTTCCCACAAAATTACCCCAGAACGGAAAAAGTTTCCTTCCATCGAAATCACCCCAGAACACAAAAAAATTTGCTTCCACCGAAATGACTCCAGAGCACAGAAAAAACGCTTCCAACAAAATGACCCCCTACTTCAACAATTTGCTTCCATGGAAAAACCGGAAAACACAAAAAATTCTCTTCCAACGAAATCAACCCAGAACACAAAAAATTTGCTTCTGTCGAAATCACCCAAGAACAGAAAAAATTTGCTTCCAACAAAATTACCCCAGAACACAAAACATTCGCTTCCAACGAAATCACCGGGGAACACAAATATTCGCTTCCATCGAAATCACCACAGAACACAAAAAATTCGCTTCCAAAGAAATTACCCCAGAACACAAAAATTCTCTTCCAACGAAATCACCCCAGAACACAAAAAATTCGCTTCCAAAGAAATCACCCCAAAACACAAAAAATCGCTTCCAATGAAATGACTCCAGAGCACAGAAAACACACTTCCAACGAAATCACCCCAGAACACAAAAAATTCGCTTCCAACGAAATCACCCCAGAACACAAAAAATTCGCTTCCAACGAAACGACTCCAGAACACAGAAAACACGCCTCCAATGAAATGACCCCCTACTTGAAAAATTTGCTTCCATCGAAATCACCCAAGAACACAAAAAATTCGCTTCCAACAAAATTACCCCAGAAGACAAGAAATTCGCTTCCAATTAAATCACCCCAAAATACAAAAAATTCGCTTACATCGAAATCACCGTAAAACACAAAAAATTCGCTTTCAACCAAATCACCCGAGAACACAAAAAATTCGATTCCAAGGAAATCACCCCAGAGCACAAAAATTCCCTTCCAACAAAATCACTCGAAAACACAAATATAGACTTCCAAAGAAATTACCCCAGAACACAAAAAATTCACTTCCAACGAAATCACCCCAGAGCACAAAAAATTCGCTTCCAACAAAACGACTCCAGAGCACAGAAAACACGCTTCCAATGAAATGACCCCCTACTTGAAAAATTTGCTTCCATCGAAATCACCAGAGAACACAAAAAATTCGCTTCCAACGAATTACCCCAGAACACAAAAAAATTTGCTTGCAACGAAATCTCCTGAGAAGACAAATATTCGATTCCAACAAAACCACCCTAGAGCACAAAAAATTCGCTTCCAACGAAATCACCCCAGAACACAAAAAATTAGCTTCCAGCGAAACGACTCCAGAGCACAGAAAACACGCCTCCAACGAAATGACCCCCTACTTGAAAAATTTGCTTCCACCGAAATCACCAGAGAACACAAAAAATTCGCTGCCAACGAAATCAGCCCAAAACACAAAAAATTTGCTTCCAACCAAATCACCAGGGAACACAAACATTCGCTTCCAACAAAATCACCCCAGAGCACAAAAAATTCGCTTCCAAGGAAATCACCCAGAACAAAAAAATTTGCTTCCAAAGAAATTACCCCAGAACACAAGAAATTCGCTTCCAACGAAATCAACCGGGAACACAAATATTAGCTTCCAACGAAATCATCCTAAAACACAAAAAATTGGCTTCCAACTAAATGACTCCAGAGCACAGAAAACACGCTTCCAACGAAATGACCCCCTACTTCAAAAATTTGCTTCCATCGAAAAAACCGGAGAACACAAAACATTAGCTTCCAACGAAATTACCCCAAAACAAAAAAAATTCGCTTCCAAAGAAATTACCCCAGAACACCAAAAATTCGCTTCCAAAGAAATCTCCAGAGAACACAAATATTCGCTTCCAAAGAAATCACACAGAGCACAAAAAATGCGCTTTAAACCAAATCACCCCAGAACACAAATATTCACTTCCAACGAAATCAACCCAGAACGCAAAACATTAGCTTCCTACGAAATTACCCCAGAAGAGAAATATTCGCTTCCAAAGAAATTACCCCAGAATACAAAAAATTCGCTTCCAAAAAATCCCCGCAGAGCACAAAAAAATTACTTCCAATGAAATCACCCTAGAATACAAAAATTTGGATTCCAACAAAATCACCCCAGAACACAAAAAATTTGCTTCCAAAGAAATGACTCCAGAGCAGAGAAATCACACTTCCAACGAAATCAACCCATACTTCAAAAAAAATTCGCTTCCAACAAAATTGCCCCAGAACACAAAAAATTCGCTTCCAAAGAAATTACCAGAGAACACAAAAATTCGCTTCCAACGAAATCACCGCAAACACAAAAAATTCGCTTCCAAAGAAATCACCCCAGAACACAAAAAATTCACTTCCAACGAAATGACTCCAGAGCACAGAAAAAACAGTTCCAACGAAATGACCCCCTACTTCAAAAATTTGCTTCCACCAAAAAAACGTGAGAACACAAAAAATTCTCTTCCAACCACATCATCCCAGAACCCAAAAAATTTGCTTCCATTGAAATCACCTGAGAACAGAAAAAATTCGCTTCTAACTACATGACCCATACTTCAAAAATTTGCTTCCATCGAAATCACCTGAGAACATAAAAAATTCGCTTCCAATGAAATTACCCCAGAACACAAAAAATTCGCTACCAACAAAATGACTCCAGAGCACAGAAATCACGCTTTCAACGAAATGACCCCCTACTTAAAAAATATGCTTCCGTCGAAAAAACCAGAGAACGCAAAAAATTCGCTTCCAAAGAAATTACCCCAGAACACAAAAAATTGCTTGCAACAAAATCTCCTTAGAACACAAATATTCGCTTCCAAGGAAATCACCCCAGAACACAAAAAATTCGCTTCCAACGAAATGACTCCAGAGCACAGAAAACACGCTTCCAACGAAATTACCCCAGATTCGCTTCCAACGAAATCAACCAAGAAAACAAAAAAATTTGCTTCCATCGAAATCACCCGAGAACAGAAAATATTTGCTTCAATCGAAATCACCCGAGAACACAGAAAAATTCAATTTAAACGAAATTACCACAGACACAAGAAATTCGCTTCCAACGAAATCTCCCCAAAGCACAAAAAATTTGTTTCCAACGAAATGACCCCATACTTCAAAACTTTGTTTCCATCGAAATCACCTGAGAACAAAAAAAATTCGCTTCCAACAAAATTACCCCAGAACACAAAAAATTCACTTCCTCCGAAATTACCCCAGAACACAAGAAAATCGCTTCCAACGAAATCACCCCAGAGCACAAAAACTTCGCTTTCAACGAAATCACCCTAGAACACAAAAAATTTGCTTTCAAGGAAAACACCCAAGAAAACAAAAAATTCGCTTCCAAGTAAATCACCCCAGAGCACAAAAAAATTTGCTTCCAACGAAATAAATCCAGAGCACAGAAAACATGCTTCCAACAAAATGACCCCCTACTTCAAAAATTTTCTTCCATCAAAAAAAACGGAGAACACAAAAAATTCGCTTCCAACGAAATTATCCCAGAACACAAAAAATTCTCTTACAACCAAATCTCCTGAGAACACAAATATTCGCTTCCAACGAAATCACCCCAGAGAACAGAAAGTTCGCTTCCAAAGAAATCACCCCAGAGAACAAAAAATTCGCTTCCAACGAAATGTCTCCAGAGCACAAAAAATTCGCTTCCAAGGAAATTACTCCAGAGCACAGAAAATATGCTTCCAAAGAAATGACCCCATACTTCAAAAATTTGCTTCCCTCGAAATCACCCGAGAACACAAAAAATTCGTTTCCAAAGAAATTACCCCAGAACACAAAAAATTCACTTCCAAAGAAATCACCCCAGAAAACAAAAAAATCCCTTCCAAAGAAATGACTCCAGGGCACAGAAAAACGCTTCCAATGAAATGACCACCTACTTCAAAAATTTGCTTCTAACGAAATCACCCTAGAACACAAAAAATTCGCTTCCAACAAAATCACTCTAGAACACAAAAAATTCCCATTCTACAAAATCACCCAAAAACAAAAAAATTCGCGTCCAACGAAATTACCACAGAATAGAGAAAATTTGCTTCCAACCAAATCAACCCAGAGCACAAAAAATTCCCTTCCAACAAAATCACCCGAGAACACAAATATTAGCTTCCAACAAAATTACCCAGGACAGAAAAAATTTGCTTCCAAAGAAATCACCCCAGAGCACAAAAAATTCCTTTCCAACAAAATCACCCGAAAACACAAATATTGGCTTCCAACGAAATGATCCCATACTTCAAAAATTTGCTTCCATCGAAAAACCGGAGAACACAAAAAATGCGCTTCCAACGAAATTACCCCAGAACACAAAAAATTCGCTTGCAAAGAAATCTAATGAGAACACAAATATTCGCTTCCAACGAAATCACCCCAGAGAACAGAAAGTTCGCTTCCAACGAAATCACCCCAGAGAACAAAAAATTCGCTTCCAAGGAAATCACCCAGAAAAAAAAAATTTGCTTCCAAAGAAATTACCCCAGAACACAAAAATTCGCTTCCAACGAAATCACCCCAGAACACAAAAAATTCGCTTCCAACGAAATGACTCCCGAACACAGAAAACATGCTTCCAAAGAAATGTCCCCAGAACACAAAAAATTCGCTGCCAACAAAATCACCCTAGAACACAAAAAATTCTCTTTCAACTAAATGACCTGAGAACACAAAAAATTGGCTTCCAACTTAATTACAACAGAATACAAAAAATTCGCTTGAAACTAAATCACCCCATAACACAAAAATTTCGCTTCCAAAGAAATCACCCCATAACACAAAAATTTCGCTTCCAACGAAATGACTCCAGAACACAGAAAACAGACTTCAAGCAAAATAATCCCAGAACACAAAAAATTCGCTTCCAACAAAATTACCCCAGAACACAAGAAAATTTGCTTCCAAAGAAATTACCCCAGAACACAAAAAAATTCGCTTCCAAAGAAATTACCCCAGAACACAAGAAATTCGCTTCCAAAGAAATCACCCCAGAACAAAAAAATTCGCTTCCAACGAAATTACCCCAGAACACAAAAAATTCGCTTGCAAAGAAATCTAATGAGAACACAAATATTCGCTTCCAACGAAATCACCCCACAACAAAAAAATTTGCTTCCAACGAAATGACTCCAGAGCACAGAAAACACACTTCCAACGAAATGACCCGAGAACACAAAAAATTCACTTCCAACAAAATTACTCACGAACACGAATATTCGCTTCCAATGAAATCACTCCAGAGCACAAAAAAATTTGCTTCCAAAGAAATTACCCCAGAACACAAGAATTTCGCTTCCAACAAAATCACCCAAGAGCACAAACTATTTGCTTCCAACGAAATGACCCCATACTTCAAAAATTTGCTTCCATCAAAATCACCTAAGAACACAAAAAATTCGCTTCCAATGAAATTACCCCAGAACACAAAAAATTCGCTTCCAACGAAATGACCCCAGAGCCCCAAAATTTTGCTTCCAACGAAATGACTCCAGAGCAAAGAAAACACGCTTCCAACGAAATGACCCCCTACTTCAAAAATTTGCTTCCATTGAAAAAACCAGAGAACACAAAAATTCGCTTCCAACAAAATTAATCAGGAACACAAATATTCGCTTCCAATGAAATCACTCCAGAGCTTCCAACGAAATCCCCCTAGAACATAAAAAATTTGCTTCCATCGAAATCACCCGAGAACACAAAAAATTCGCTTCCAAGGAAATTACCCAGAACACAAGAAATTTGCTTCCAACGAAATCACGCCAGAGCACAAAAAATTCGCTTCCAACGAAATCCTTCTAGAACATAAAAAATTCGCTTCCATCGAAACCACCCAAGAACACAAAAAATTCGCTTCCAACAAAATTACCCCAGAAGACAAGAAATTCGCTTCCAATGAAATCACCCCAAAATACAAAATATTCGCTTCCAACAAAATCACCCTAAAACACAAAAAATTCGCTTGCAACCAAATCACCCGAGAACAAAAAAAATCGATTCCAAGGAAATCACCCCAGAGCACAAAAAATTCCCTTCCAACAAAATCACTCGAGAACACAAATATAGACTTCCAAAGAAATCACCCCAGAACACAAAAAATTTGCTTCCAACGAAACAACTCCAGAGCACAGAAAACACGCTTCCAACGAAATGGCCCCCTACTTGAAAAATTTGCTTCCATCGAAATCACCAGAGAACACAAAAAATTGGCTTCCAACGAAATCACCCCAGAGCACAAAAAATTCGCTGCAAATGAAATCAGCCCAGAATAAAAAAAATTCACTTTCAACGAAATCACCCGAGAATACAAAAAATTCGCTTCCAACGTAATTACCCCTGAACACAAAAAATCGCTTCCAACAAAATCACCCTAGAACATAAAAAATTTGCTTCCATTGAAATCACCACAGAACAAAAAAATTTGCTTCCAAAGAAATTACCCCAGAACACAAAAATTCGCTTCCACCGAAATCACCCCAGAACAAAAAAAAATCCCTTCGAAAGAAATGACTCAAGAGCACAGAAAACACGCTTCCAATGAAATGACCACCTACTTCAAAAATTGGCTTCCAACGAAATCACCCCAGAACACAAAAAATTGGATTCAAAAGAAATCACCCTAGAACACAAAAATTTCGCTTCCAACGAAATGACTCCATAACACTGAAAAAACGCTTCCAACGAAATCACCCGAGAACACAAAAAATTTGCTTCCAACGAAATTACCCAAAACACAAGAAATTCGCTTCCAACGAAATCACCCCAAAGCACAAAAAATTTGCTTCCAACCAAATCACCTGAGAACACAAAAAATTCGCTTCCAAGTTAATGACCCCAGAGCACAAAAATTTCGCTTCCAACGAAATGACTCCATAACACTGAGAAAACGCTTCCAACGAAATCACCCGAGAATACAAAAAATTCGCTTCCAACATAATTACCCAAGAACACAAAAAATTCTCTTCCAACAAAATCACCCGGGAACACAAACATTCGCATCCAACGAAATCACCACAGAGCATAAAAAATTCGCTTCCAACGAAATCACCCCAGAACAAAAAAAATGCTTCCAAAGAAATTACCCCAGAACACAAAAATTCGCTTCCAACGAAATCACGCCAGAACACAAAAAAATCCCTTCCAAAGAAATGATTCAAGAGCACAGAAAACACGCTTCCAATGAAATGACCCCCTACTTCAAAAATTTGCTTCCAACGAAATCACCCCAGCACACAAAAAATTGGATTCCGTAGAAATCACCCTAGAACACAAAAATTTCGCTTCCAATGAAATGACTCCATAACACTGAAAAAACGCTTCCAACGAAATCACCCGCGAACACAAAAAATTCGCTTCCAACGAAATTACCCCAGAACACAAGAAATTCGCGTCCAACGAAATCACCCCAAAGCACAAAAAAAATTGCTTCCAACCAAATCACCTGAGAACACAAAAAATTCGCTTCCAAGGAAATCACCCCAGAGCACAAAAATTTTGCTTCCAACGAAATGACTCCATAACACTGAAAAAACGCTTCCAACGAAATCACCCGAGAATACAAAATATTCGCTTCCAACGAAAACACCCCAGAGCACAAAAAATTTGCTTCCAAAGAAATCACCCTAGAACATAAAAATTTCGCTTCCATCGAAATCACCCCAGAACAAAAAAATTTGCTTCCAAAGAAATTACCCCAGAACACAAAAATTCACTTCCAATGAAATCTCCCCAGAACACAAAAAATTTGCTTCCAACGAAATGACTCCAGAGCACAGAAAACACGCTTCCAACGAAATGACCCCCTACTTCAAAAATTTGCTTCCATCGAAAAAACCGGAGAACACAAAAAATTCTCTTCCAACGATATTTCCCCAGAAGACAAAAAATTCGCTTGCAAAGAAATCTAATGAGAACACAAATATTCGCTTCCAACAAAATCACCCCAGAACACAAAAAATTTGATTCCAAAGAAATGACTCCAGAGCACAGAAAACACGCTTCCAATGAAATCACCCCATACTTCAAAAAAATTCACTTCTAACTAAATCGCCCCAGAACACAAAAAATTCGCTTCCAAATAAATCACCCTAGAACACAAAAATTTCGCTTCCAACGAAATGACTCCATAACACTGAAAAAACGCTTCCAACGAAATCACCCCAGAACACAAAAAATTCCCTTTTTAGGAAATTACCCCAGAACACAAAAAATTTGCTTCCAACAAAATCAATTCACAAGAGAAAAAAATTTGCTTCCATCGAAATCACCACAGAACACAAAAAATTCGCTTCCAACGAAATGACTCCAGAGCACAGAAAACACGCTTCCAACGAAATGACCCCAGAACACAAAAAATTCACTTCCAACAAAATTACTCAGGAACACAAATATTCGCTTCCAATGAAATCACTCCAGAGCACAAAAAAATTCGCTTCCAAAGAAATTACCCAAGAGCACAAACTATTTACTTCCAACAAAATGACCCCCTACTTCAAAAATTTGCTTCCATCGAAATCACCCGGGAACACAAAAAATTCGCTTCCAACGAAATTACCCCAGAACACAAGAAATTCGCTTCCAACAAAATCACGCCAGAGCACAAAAAATTCGATTCCAACGAAATCCCCCTAGAACATAAAAAATTCACTTCCATCGAAATCACCCAAGAACACAAATTTCGTTGGAAGCGAATTTTTTTGTGCTCTGTGGTGATTTCGTTGGAAGCGAATTTTTTGTGTTCTCAGGTGATTTTGTTGGAAGCGAATATTTGTGTTCTCAGGAGATTTCGTTTGAAAAGAAATTTTTGTCTTCTGGGGTAATTTCTTTGGAAGCGAGTTTTTTGTTTTCTTGGGTGATTTTGATGGAAGAAAATTTTTGAAGTAGGGGGTCATTTCGTTGGAAGCGTGTTTTCTGTGCTCTGGAATCATTTCGTTGGAAGCGAATTTTTTGTGCTCTGGGGTGATTTCGTTGGAAGGTAATTTTTTGTGCTCTGGGATGATATCTTTGGAAGCGAATATTTGTGTTCTCAGGAGATTTCGGTGGAAAAGAATTTTTTGTGTTCTCCGGTTTTATGATAGAAGCAAATTTTTGAAGTAGCGGGTCATTTCGTTGGAAGCGTGTTTTCTGTGTTCTGGAGTCATTTATTTGGAAGCGAATTTTTTGTGTTCTCGGGTGATTTCTTTGAAAGGGAATTTTTGTGTTCTAGGGTAATAGGGAATTTTTGTGTTCGATGGAAGCAAATTTTTGAAGTAGGGGGTCATTTCGTTGGAAGCGAATTTTTTGTGCTCTGGGATGATATCTTTGGAAGAGAATATTTGTGTTCTCAGGAGATTTCGTTGCAAAAGAATTTTTTGTCTTCTTGGGAAATGTCATTGGAAGAGAATTTTTTTGTTCTCTGGTTTTTTCGATTTAAAGAAATTTTTGAAGTAGGGGGTCACTTCGTTGCAAGCGTGTTTTCTCTGCGTTGGAGTCATTTCGTTGGAAGCGAATTTTGTGTGCTCTAGGGTGATTTCGTAGGAAACGAATATTTGTGTTCTCAGGAGATTTCGTTACAAGCGAATTTTTTTGTGTTCTGGGGTAATTTCGTTGGAAGCGAATTTTTTGTGTTCTCGGGTGATTTCGTTGAAAGGGAATTTTTGTGTTCTAGGGTGATTTTGTTGGAAGCGAATTTTTTTTGCTCTGGGATGATATCTTTGGAAGCGAATATTTGTGTTCTCAGGAGATTTCGTTGGAAAAGAATTTTTTGTCGTCTGGGGTAATATCGTTGGAAGAGAATTTTTTGTGATCTCCAGTTTTTTCGATGGAAGCAAATTTTTGAAGTATGGGGTCATTTCGTTGGAAGCGTGTTTTCTGTGCTCTGGAATCATTTCGTTGGAAGCGAATTTTTTGCTCTGGGATTATATCTTTGGAAGCGAAAATTTGGGTTCTGAGATTATTTCGTTGGAAGCGAATTTTTTGTCTTCTGGGGTATTTTCGTTGGAAGCGATTTTTTTGTGTTCTTGGGTGATTTCTCTGAAAGCTAATTTTTTGTGTTCTAGCATGATTTCGTTGGAAGCGAATTTTTTGTGTTCTCGCTTGATTTCGATGGATGGAAAGTTTTTCTGTTCTGTCGTAATTTCGTTGGAAGAGAATTTTTTGTGTTCTCCGTTTTTTTCGAAGGAAGCAAATTTTTGAAGTAGGGGTCAGTTCGTTGGATGCGTGTTTTCTGTGCTCTGGAGTCATTTCTTTGGAAGCAAATTTTTTGTGCTCTGGCGTGATTTCGTTGGAAGCGAATTTTTTGTGTCCTCGGGTGATTTTGTTGAAAGGGAATATTTGTGTTTTAGGGTGATTTCGTTGGAAGCGAATTTTGTTGTGCTCTGGGATGATATCTTTGGAAGCAAATATTTGTGTTCTCAGGAGATTTCGTTGGAAAAGTAATTTTTGTCTTCGGGGGTAATTTCGTTGGAAGCGAATTTTTTGTGTTCTTGGGTGATTTCAATGGAAGCAAATTTTTGAAGTATGGAATCATTTCGTTGGAAGCATGTTT
Source organism: Meriones unguiculatus (assembly GCF_030254825.1). NCBI lineage: Eukaryota > Metazoa > Chordata > Mammalia > Rodentia > Muridae > Meriones > Meriones unguiculatus. Next base: position 81,003,024 of record NC_083353.1, on the reverse strand, counting down.
TCTGTGCTCTGGAGTCATTTCGTTGGATGTGAATTTTTTGTTTTCTGGGGTGATTTCGTTGGCAACGAATTTTTTTCGTCTGGGGTAATTTCGTTGGAAGCGAATTTTTTGTGTTCTCAGGTGATTTCGTTGAAAGCTAATATTTGTGTTCAAGCATGATTTCCTTGGAAGCGAATTTTTGGTGTTCTGGGGTGATTTCGATGGTAGGAAATTTTTTCTGTTCTGTGGTAATTTCGTTGAACGGGAATTTTTTGTGTTCTAGGGTGATTTCGTTGGAAGCGAATTTTTTGTGCTCTAGGATGACTTTTTGGAAGCAAACATTTGTGTTCTCAGGAGATTTCATTGGAAGAGAATTTTTTGTGTTCTGGGGTAATATTGTTGGAAGCGAATTTTTTTGTTCTCAGGTGATTTCCTTGAAAGGGAATTTTTGTGTTCTAGGGTGATTTCTTTGGAAGCGAAGTTTTTGTGCGCTGGGATGATATCTTTGGAAGCAAGTATTTGTGTTATCAGGAGATTTCGTTGGAAAAGAATTTTTTCTCTTCTGTTTTAATATTGTTAGAAGAGAATTTTTTGTGTTCTCCGGTCTTTTCGATGGAAGCAAATTTTTGAAGTATGGGGTCATTTCGTTGGAAGCGTATTTTCTGTGCTCTGGAGTCATTTTGTTGGAAGCGAATTTTTTGTGTTCTGGGGTGATTTCGTTGGAAGCGAATTTTTGTGTTCTCGGGTGATTTCGATGGAAGCAAATTTTTGAAGTATGGGATCATTTCGTTGGAAGGGAATTTTTTGTGTTCTGGGGTGATTGCGTTGAAAGGGAATTTTTGTGTTTTAGGGTGATTTCGTTGGAAGCGAATTTTTTGTGCTCTTTGTTGGTATCTTTGGAAGCGAATATTTGTGTTCCCAGGAGTTTTCGTTGGAAAAGAAATTTTTGTCTTCGGTGGTAATTTCGTTGGAAGCGAATTTTTTGTATTCTTGGGTGATTTCGATGCAAGCAAATTTTGGAAGTATGGGATAATTTCGTTGGAAGCGTCTTTTCTGTGCTTTGGAGTCATTTCATTGGAAGTGAAATTTTTGTGTTTTGGGTGATTTCGTTGGAAGCGAATTTTTTGTGTTCTCGGGTGATTTCGTTTGAAGCGAGTTTTTTATGGTCTAGGGTGATTTCGTTGCAAGCGAATTTTTTGTGTTCTGGGGTAATTTCTTTGGAAGCGAATTTGTTGTGTTCTCGGGTGATTTCGTTGAAAGCAAATTTTTTATGTTCTAGGGTGATTCTGTTGGAAGCGAATTTTTTGTGCTCTGGGGTGATTTGTTTGGAAACGAATTTTTTGTCTTCTGTGGTGATTTCAATAGAAGCGAATTTTCTGTGTTCTCGGGTGATTTCGTTGGAAGCGTGTTTTCTGTGCTCTGGAGTCCTTTCGTTGGAAGGGAATATTTTGTGCTCTGGGACGATTTCGTTGGAAGCAAATATTTGTGTTCTCAGGAGATTTCATTGCAAGCGAATTTTTTGTGTTCTCGGGTGATTTCTTTGAAAGGAAATTTTGTATTTTCGGGTGATTTATTTGAAAAAGCTAATTTTTTGTGTTGTAGCGTGAGTTCGTTGGAAGCAAATTTTTTTTTTATTCTGGGGTGATTTCGATGGAAGCAAATTTTTTTCTATTCTGTGATAATTTCGTTGGACGTGAATTTTTTGTGTTATCGGGTGCTTTCGTTGGAAGCGAATATATGTGTCCTCAGAAGATTTCGTTGAAAGCGAATTTTTTGTGCTCTGGGGTGATTTCTTGGTAAGCGAATATTTGTGTTCTCAGGAGATTTCGTTGCAAGTGAATTTTTTGTGTTCTGGGGTAATTTCGTTGGAAGCGTATTTTTGTGTTCTCCGGTTTTTTCGATGGAAGCGAATTTTTTAAGTAGGGGGTCATTTTGTTTGAAGCGTGTTTTCTGTGCTCTGGAGTCATTTCGTTGGAAGCAAATTTTTTGTGTTCTCTGGTGATTTCGATGGAAGCAAATTTTTGAAGTATAAGATCATTTTGTTGAAAGCATGTTTTCTGTGCTCTGGAGTAATTTCGTTGGAAGCGAATTTTTTGTGTTCTGGTGTGATTTCGTCGGAAGCAAATTTTTGTGTTCTCAGAAAATTTCGTTGCAAGCGAATTTTTTGTGTTCTGGGGTAATTTCGTTGGAAGCGAATATTTGTGTTCTCAGAAATTTTCGTTGCAAGCGAATTTTTTTGTTCTGGGGTGATTTCGTTGGAAGCGAATATTTGTGTTCTCAGAAAATTTCGTTGCAAGCGAATTTTTTGTGTTCTGGGGTAATTTCTTTGAAAGCGAATTTTTTATGTTCTCCGGTTTTTCGATGGAAGCAAATTTTTTAAGTAGGGGGTCATTTCGTTGGATTCGTGTTTTATGTGCTCTGGAGTCATTTCGTTGGAAGAGAATTTTTTGTGCTCAGGGGTGATTTCATTGAACGCTAATTTTTTGGGTTCTAGCGTAATTTCTTTGGAAGAGAATTTTTTGTGTTCTCGGGTGATTTCGATGGATGCAATTTTTTTCTGTTCTGTGGTAATTTCGTTGGACGTGACTTTTTTGTGTTCTCAGGTGATTTTGTTGAAAGGAAATTTTTTGTGTTCTAGGGTGAATTCTTTGGAAGCGAATTTTCTGTGCTCTGGAGTCATTTCGTTGGAAGCTATTTTTTTGTGTTCTCGGGTGATTTCGTTGAAAGGGAATGTTTTGTGTTCTAGGGTGATTTCGTTGGCAGCTAATTTTTTGTGTTCAGGGGTGATTTCGATGGAAGCAAATTTTTGAAGTATGGGGTCATATCATTGGAAGCGTATTTTCTGTGCTCTGGAGTCATTTCTTTGGAAGCGAATTTTTCGTGCTCTTGGGTGATTTCGTTTGAAGGGAATTTTTTGTGCTCTGGGATGATATCTTTGGAAGCGAATATTTGTGTTCTCACGAGATTTCGTTTGAAAAGAAGTTTTTGTCTTCTGGGGTAATATCATTGGAAGAGAATTTTTTGTCTTCTGTGGTGATTTCGATGGAAGCTATTTTTTTTTTGTTCTATGGTGTTTTCATTGGAAGAGAATTTTTTGTGTTCTTGGGTGATTTCATTGAAAGGGAATATTTGTGTTCTAGGGTAATTTCGTTGGAAGCGAATTTTTTGTGCTCTGGGACGATTTCGTTGGAAGCGAATTTTTGTGTTCTCAGGAGATTTCATTGCAAGCGAATTTTTTGTGTTCTGGGGTGATTTCATTGGAAGCAATTTTTTTGTGTTCTCACGTGATTTCTTTGAAAGGAAATTTTGTGTTTTCGGGTGATTTCGTTGAAAAAGCTAATTTTTTGTGTTCTAGCGTGATTTCGTTGGAAGCAAATTTTTTTTATTCTGGGGTGATTTCGATGGAAGCAAATTTTTTTCTGTTCTGTGATAATTTCGTTGGACGTGAATTTTTTGTGTTATCGGGTGCTTTCGTTGGAAGCGAATTTTTTTGTACTCTGGGATGATTTCTTTGGAAGCGAATATTTGTGTTCTCAGGAGATTTCATTGGAAAAGAATTTTTTGTCTTCTGGGGTAATCTCGTTGGAAGAGAATTTTTTGTGTTCTCCGGTTTATTCGATGGAAGCAAATTTTTGAAGTAGGGGGTCATTTCGTTGCAAGCGTGTTTTCTGTGCTCTGGAGTCACTTCGTTGGATGCGAATTTTTTGTGCTTTGGTGTGATTTCGCTGGAAGCGAATATTTGTGTTCTCAGGAGATTTCGTTGCAAGCGAATTTTTTGTGTTCTGAGGTGATTTCGTTGGAAGTGAATTTTTTGTGTTCTCAGGTGATTTCTATGAAAACAAATTTTTGAAGTAGGGGGTCATTTCGTTGGAAGCGTGTTTTCTGTGCTCTGGAGTCATTTCCTTTCAAGGGAATTTTTTGTGCTCTCGGGTGATTTCATTGCAAGTGAATTTTTTGTGTTCTCGGGTGATTTCGTTGAAAAAGCTAATTTTTTGTGTTCTAGCATGATTTGGTTGGAAGCAAATTTTTTGTATTATGGGGTGATTTCGATGAAAGCAAATTTTTCTGTTCTGTGATAATTTCGTTGGACGTGAATTTTTTGTGTCATCGGGTGATTTTGTTGGAAGCGAATTTTTTTGTGCTCTGGGATGATATCTTTGGAAACGAATATTTGTGTTTTCAGGAGATTTCATTGGAAAAGAATTTTTTGTCTTCTGGGGTAATATCGTTGGAAGAGAATTTTTTGTGTTCTCCGGTTTTTTTGATGGAAGGAAATTTTTGAAGTAGGGGGTCATTTCGTTGCAAGCGTGTTTTCTGTGCTCTGGAGTCATTTCGTTGCAAGAGAAATTTTTGTGTTCTGGGGTGATTTCAATGGAAGCCAATATTTGTGTTCTCGGGTGATTTTGTTGGAAGGGAATTTTTGTACTCTGGGGTGATTTCTTTGGAAGCAAATTTTTTGTGCTAAGGGTGATTTCTTTGGAAGCGAATATTTGTGTTCTTAGGTGATTTCGTGGAAGCAAATTTTTTTTCTTCTGGGGTAATATCGTTGGAAGCGAATTTTTTGTGTTCTGGGGTGATTTCGTGGAAGGCGAATTCTTTGTGTCTCCGGTTTTTTCGAATGAAGCAAATTTTTGAAATAGGGGGTCATTTCGTTGGAAGCGTGTTTTTTTACGTGCTCTGGAGTCTTTTCGTTGGACGTGAATTTTAGTGTTTTGCGGTGATTTCGATGGAAGCGAAATTTTTGTTTTCTAGGGTCATTTCACTGGAAGAGTGTTTTCTGTGATCTGGAGTCATTTCGTTGGATGTGAATTTTTTGTGTTCTAGGATGATTTCTTTGGAATCGAATTTTTTGTGTTCTCAGGTGATTTCGTTGGTAGCATTTTTCCTTTGTTCTGGAGTCTTTTCGTTCGATGTGAATTTTTGTGGTTTGCAGTGATTTCGATGGAAGCGAAATATTTGTTTTCTGGGGTCATTTCATTGGAAGTGTGTTTTCTGTGCTCTGGAGTCATTTTGTTGGATGCGAATTTTTTGTGTTCTGGGATGATTTCGTTGGAAGCGAATTTTTTGTTTTCTCGAGTGATTTTGTTGGTAGCGTTTTTTCTGTGTTCTGGAGTCATTTCATTGGAAGCGAAATTTTTGTGTTCTGCGGTGATTTCTTTGGGAGCAAATTTTTTGTGTTCTGGGGTGATTTTGTTGGAAGCGAATTTTTGTGTTCTGGGGTGATTTCTTTCGAAGCAAAGTTTTGTGTTCTGGGGTGATTTCGATGGAAGCGAAATTTTTGTGTTCTGGGGTGATTTCGATGGGAGCAAATTTTTTCTGTTCTGGGGTAATTTCGTTGTTAGCAAATATTTGTGTTCTTGGGTGATTTTGTTGGAAGGGAATTTTTTGTGTTCTGGGTTGATTCGGTTGGAAGTAATTTTTTTCTATTCTGGGTTAATTTTTTTGGATGCGAATTTTTTGTGTTCTTTGGTTTTCGTCGGAAGCGAATATTTGTTTTCTCAGGAGATTTCGTTGCAAGCTAATTTTTTGTGTTTTGGGGTAATTTCATTGGAAGCTAATTTTTTGTGTTCGCTGGTTTTTTCGATGGAAGAAAATTTTTTAAAGTAGGGGGTCATTTCGTTGGAAGCGTGTTTTCTGTGCTTTGGAGTCTTTTCGTTGGAGGTGAATTTTTGTGTTTTGCGGTGATTTCGATGGAAGCGAAATTTTTGTTTTCAGGTTCATTTCATTGGAAGCGTGTTTTCTGTGCTCTGGAGTCATTTCGTTGGAAGTGAATTTTTTATGTTCTCCGGTTTTTTCGATGGAAGCAAATTTTGGAGTTAGGGGGTCATTTCGTTGGAAGCGTGTTTTCTGTGCTATGGAGTCATTTCATTCGAAGGGAATTTTTTGTGCTCTGAGGTGATTTCGTTGGAAGCAAATATATGTGTTCTCAGAAGATTTCGTTGCAAGCGAATTTTTTGTGTTCTGGGGTAATTTCGTGGGAAGCGAATTTTTTATGTTCGGTTTTTCGATGGAAGCAAATTTTTTAAGTAGGGTGTCATTTCGTTGGAAACGTGTTTTATGTGCTCTGAAGTCATTTCGTTCGAAGGGAATTTTTTGTGCTCTGGGGTGATTTCATTGAAAGCTAATTTTCGATGGAAGAGAATTTTTTCTGTTCTGTGATAATTTCGCTGGATATGAATTTTTTGTGTTATCGGATGATTTCGTTGAAAGGGAATTTTATGTGTTCTTGGTTGATTTCGTAGGAAGCGAATTTTTTTGTGCTCTGGGATGATTTCCTTGGAAGCGAATATTTGTGTTCTCAGGAGATTTCGTTGAAACGAATTTTTTGTGTTCTGGGGTAATTTCGTTGGAAGCGAATTTTTTGTGCTCTGGGATTATAACTTTGGAAGCGAATGTTTGTGTTCTGATGTAATTACGTTGGAAGAGAATGTTTTGTGTTTTGCGGTGATTTCGTTGGAAGCGTGTTTTCTGTGCTCTGGAGTCCTTTTGTTGGAAACGAACATTTATGTTCTCAGGAGATTTCATTGCAAGCGAATTTTTTGTGCTCTGGGGTGATTTCATTGGAAGCGAATTTTTTGTGTTCTCGGGTGATTTCGTTGAAAAAGATAATTTTTTGTGTTCTAGCGTGATTTCGTTGGAAGCGAATTTTTTGTGTTCTGGTGTGATTACATTGGGAACGAATATTTCGTGCCCTGTGGTGACTACGATAGAAGCAAATTTTTTCTCTCCTGGGGTAATTTCGTTGAAAGGGAATTTTTTGTGTTCTAGGATGATTTTGTTGATATCGAATTTTTTGTGCTTTAGGGTGATTTCGTTGGAAGCGAATTTTTTGTGCTTTGGGGTGATTTCGTTGGAAGCAAATGTTTTCTGCTCTGGGATAATTTCGTTGGACGAGAATATTTTTAAGTATGGGGTGATTTCATTAGAAGCGTGTTTTCTGTTCTCAGGAGTCATTTCGTTGGAAGCGAATGTTTTATGTTCTGGGGTGATTTCGTTGGAAGCGAATTTTTTGTGCTTTGGGGTGATTTCGTTGGAAGCAAATGTTTTCTGCTATGGGATAATTTCGTTGGACGAGAATATTTTTAAGTATGGGGTGATTTCGTTAGAAGCGTGTTTTCTGTGCTCAGGAGTCATTTCGTTGGAAGCGAATGTTTTATGTTCTGGGGTGATTTCGTTGGAAGCGAATTTGTTGTGTTCTCGGGTGATTTCGATGGAAGCAAATGTTTGAAGTAGGGGGTCATTTCGTTCGAAGCGTGTTTTCTAGCTATGGAGTCGTTTCGTTGGAAGCAAATTTTTTGTGCTCTGAGTTGATTTCGTTGGAAGCGAATTTTTTGTGTTCTGGGGTAATTTCATTGGAAGCAAATTTTTTGTGTTCTCGGGTGATTTTGTTGAAAGCCAATTTTTTGTGTTCCAGGGTGATTTCGTTGGAAACGAATTTTTTGTGCTCTGGGGCGATTTTCTTGGAAGAGTATTTCTTGTGTTCTGGGGTAATTTTGTTGTAATCGAATTTTTTGTGCTCTGGGGTGATTTAGTTGAAAGAAAAAGATTTTGTTCTGGGGTGATTTTGTTGGAAGCGAATTTTTTTGAAGTATGGGGTTCTTTCGTTGGTAGGGTGTTTTCTGTTCTCTAGAGTAATTTTTTGGAAGCAAATTTTTTGTGCTCTGGGGTGATTTCGTTGGAGGCGAATTCTTTGTGTCTCCGGTTTTTTCGAATGAAGCAAATTTTTGAAATAGGGGGTCATTTCGTTGGAAGCGTGTTTTCTGTGCTCTGGAGTCTTTTTATTGGATGTGAATTTTTGTGTTTTGTGGTGATTTCGATGGAAGCGAAATTTTTGTTTTCTGGGGTCATTTCATTGGAAGCGTGTTTTCTGTGCTCTGGAGTCATTTCTTTGGAAGCAAATTTTTTGTGCTCTGGGGTGATTTTGTTGGAAGCAAATTTTTTGTGTTCTCTGGTTTTTTCAATTGAAGCAAATTTTTGAAGTAGGGGGTCTTTCGTTGGAAGCGTGTTTTCATTGCTCTGGAGTCATTTGTTGGAAGCCAATTTTTTGTGCTCTGGGGTGATTTCTATGGAAGCAAATTTTTTGTGTTCTCTGGTGATTTCGTTGAAATCGAATATTTGTGTTCCCAGGTGATTTCATTGGAAGCGAATTTTTTGTCTTCTGGGGTAATATCGTTGGAAGAGAATTTTTTCTGTTCTCCGTTTTTTTCGATGGAAGCAAATTTTTGCAATACGGGGTCATTTCGTTGGAAGCATGTTTTCTGTGCTCTGGAGTCACTTCGTTGGAAGCAAATTTTTTGTGCTCTGGGGTGATTTCGTTGGAAGCGAATTTTTTGTGTTCTCGCGTGATTTCGTTGAAAGGGAATTTTTGCGTTCTAGGGTGATTTCGTTGGAAGCAAATATTTTGTGCTCTGGGATGATATTTTTGGAAGCAAATAATTGTTTTCTCAGGAGATTTCGTTGGAAAAGAATTTTTTGTCTTCTGGGGTAATATCGTTGGAAGAGAATTTTTTGTGTTCTCCGGTTTTTTTGATCGAAGCAAATTTTTGAAGTAGGGGGTCATTTCGTTTGTAGCGTGTTTTCTGTGCTCTGGAGTCGTTTCTTTGGAAGCGAATTTTTTGTGTTCTGGGGTGATTTCTTTGGAAGTGAATTTTTTGTGTTCTGTTGTAATTTCGTTGGAAGCGAATTTTTTGTGCTTTGGGGTGATTTCGTTGGAAGCGAATTTCTTGTGTTCTGGGGTATTTTAGTTGGAAGCTAATTTTTTGTGTTTTAAGGTGATTTCGATGGAAGCAAATTTTTGAAGTATGGGTAATTTCATTGGAAGCGAATTTTTTTGTGTTCTCGGGTGATTTCGGTGGTCCCGAATTTCTTGTGTTCTGGGTAGATGTCGTTGGAAGCGAATTTTTTGTGTTCTGGGGTAAGTACGTTGGAAGCAAATTTTTTTGTGTTTTGGGGTGATTTCGTTGTAAGCATGTTTTCTGTACATTGGAGTCATTTCCTTGGAAGCAAATTTTTTGTGTTCTGGGGTGATTTTGTTGGAAGCCAATTTTTTGTGTTCTAGGGTGATTTCTTTGGAAGCAATTTTTTTGTGCTCTGCGGGAATTTCTTTGGAAGCGAATATTTTGTGTTCTGGGTGATTTCGATGGAAGTAAAAATTTTCCGTTCTGGGGTAATTTCGTTGGAAGCCAATATTTGTGTTCTCGGGTGATTTTTTTGGAAGGGAATTTTTTGTGCTCTGGCTTGATTTGGGTGGAAGTAAATTTATCTATTCTGGGGTAATTTCTTTGGAAGCGAATTTTTTCTGTTCTCGGGTGATTTGGATAGAAGCTCATTTTTTGTGTTCTGGGTTGATTTTGTTGGAAGCGAATTTTTTGTGCTCTTGGGTGATTTCATTGGAAGCATGTTTTCTGTGTTTTGGAGTCATTTCGTTGGAAGGGAAATTTTTATGTTCTGTGTGATTTCTTTGGATGCGAATTTTTTGTGTTCTGGGTTGATTTGGTTGGACACGAATTTTTTGTGTTCTCAGGTGATTTCGTTGAAAGTGAATTTTTTTTTTTTGCCTTTCGTAAATTCGTTGGAAGCGAATTTTTTGTGCTCTGGGTTGATTTCTTTGGAAGGGAATATTTGTGTTCTCAGGAGATTTCGTTGGAAGCGAATTTTTTGTGCTTTAGGGTGATTTCTTTGGAAGCTTATATTTGTGTTCCCGGGTAATTTCGTTAGAAACGAATTTTTTCTGTTCTCGGGTGATTTCGATGGAAGCAAATTTTTAGTGTTCTGGGTTGATTTCGTTGGAAGCAATTTTTTTGTGTTCTGGGGCAATTTAGTTGGAAGTGAATTTTTTTGAAGTATGGGGTGATTTCATTGGAAGCGTGTTTTCTGTGCTCTGGAGTCATTTCTTTGGAATCAAATTTTTTGTGTTCTGGGGTGATTTCGTTGGAAGCGAATTTTTTGTGTTCTTAGGTGATTTCGATGGAAGCAAATTTTTGAAGTATGGGCTCATTTCGTTGAAAGCGAATTTTTTGTGCTTGGTGTGATTTTGTTGGAAGCGAATTTTTTGTGCTCTGGGGTGATTTCTTTGGAAGCGAATATTTGTCTTCTCAGGACATTTCTTTGCAAGCGAATTTTTTTGTGTTCTGGGGTTATTTCATGGAAGTGAATTTTTTGTGTTCTGGGGTGATTTTAATGGAAGCGAATATTTTGTGTTCTGGGTTGATTTTGTTGGAAGAGAATTTTTTGTGTTCTGGGGCAATTTTTTGAAAGCGAATTTTTTTGAATTACGGGGTGATTTCGTTGGAAACGTGTTTTCTGTGCATTGGAGTCATTTCTTTGGAAGCAATTTTTTTGTGTTCTGGGGTGATTTTGTTGGAAGCGAATTTTTTGTGTTCTAGGGTGATTTCTTTCTAAGCATTTTTTTTGTGCTCTGCGGGGATTTCGATGGAAGTGAATTTTTTGTATTCTGGGTTAATTTCTTTGGAAGCAAATTTTTTCTGTTCTCAGGTGATTTGGATAGAAGCAAATTTTTTGTGTTCTAGGTTGATTTCGTTGGAAGCGAATTTTTTGTGCTCTGGGGTGATTTCATTGGAAGCATGTTTTCTGTGTTTTGGAGTCATTTCGTTGGAAGGGAAATTTTTGTGTTCTGAGTGATTTCTTTGGATGCGAATTTTTTGTGTTCTGGGTTGATTTCATTGGACACGAATTTTTTGTGTTCTCAGGTGATTTCGTTGAAAGTGAAATTTTTTTCCTTAGGGATTATTTCGTTGGAAGCGAATTTTTGGTGCTCTGGGGTGATTTCTTTGGAAGCGAATATTTGTGTTCTCAGGAGATTTCGATGGAAAAGAATTGTTTGGTTTTAGGGTGATTTCATTGGAAGCTAATATTTGTGTTCCCGGGTGATTTCGTTAGAAGCGAATTTTTTCTGTTCTCGGGTGATTTCGATGGAAGCAAATTTTTTGTGTTCTGGGTTGATTTGGTTGGAAGCGAATTTTTTGTGTTCTGGGGCAATTTAGTTGGAAGTGAATTTTTCTGAAGTATGGGGTGATTTCATTGGAAGCGTGTTTTCTGTGCTGTGGAGTCATTTCTTTGGAAGCAAATTTTTTGTGTTCTGGGGTGATTTCCTTGGAAGCAAATTTTTGCGTTCTGGGGTAATTTCTTTGGAAGCGAATATTTGTCTTCTCAGGAGATTTCTTTGCAAGCGAATTTTTTGTGTTCTGGGGTAATTTCGTTGGAAGCGAATTTTTGGTGTTCTTGGGTAATTTCGATGGAAGCAAATTTTTGAAGTATGGGATCATTTCGTTCGAAGCGTGTTTTCTGTACTCTGGAGTCATTTCGTTGGCAGCGAATTTTTTTGGGCTCTGCGGTGATTTCTTTGGAAGCGAATATTTTGTGTTCTCGGGTGATTTCGTTGAAAGCGAATTTTTTATGTTCTAGGGTAATTTCGTAAAAGCGAATTTTTTGAGCTCTGGGGTGATTTGGTTGAAAGTGAATTTTTTGTCTTCTGTGGTGATTTCGATGGAAGCGAATTTTTTATGTTCTAGGGTAATTTCATTTGAAGCTTGTTTTCTGTGCTCTGGAGTCATTTCGTTGGAAGCGATTTTTTTGTGCTCTGCGGTGATTTCGTTGGAAGCGAAATTTGTGTTCTCTGGGGATTTCAATGGAAGCGAATTTTTGAAATATGGGGTCATTTCATTGGAATTATGTTTTCTGTGCTCTGGAGTCATTTCTTTGGAAGCGAATTTTTATGCTCTGTGGTGATTTCGTTGGAAGCGAATTTTTTGTGTTCTCAGGTGATTTCGTTGAAAGGGAATTTTTGTGTTCTAGGGTGATTTAATTGGAAGCAATTTTTTTCTAATCTGGGATGATATCTTTGGAAGTGAATATTGGTGTTCTCAGGAGATTTCCTTGGAAAAGATTTTTTTTGTCTTCTGGGGTAATATCTTTAAAAGAGAATTTTTTGTGTTACGGTCTTTTCGATGGAAGCAAATTTTTGAAGTAGGGGGTCATTTCATTGGAAGCGTGTTTTCTGTGCTCTGGAGTCATTTCTTTGGAAGCGAATTTTTTGTGCTCTGCGGCGATTTCTTTGTAAGCGAATATTTGTGTTCTCAGGAGATTTCGTTGGAAGCGAATTTTTTGTGTTCTGGGGTGATTTCGATGGAAGCAAATTTTTTGAAGTATGTGGTCATTGCGTTGGAAGCATGTTTTCTGTGCTCTGGAGTCATTTCGATGAAAGCGAATTTTTTGTGCTCTGCGGTGATTTCCTTGGAAGCGAATATTTTCTTCTCAGGAGATTTCGTTGCAAGCAAATTTTTTGTGTTCTCGGGTGATTCCTTTGGCAGCGAATATTTGTGTTCTCAGAAGATTTCGTTGCAAGCGAATTTTTTGTGTTCTCTGGTTTTTTGGATGGAAGTAAATTTTTGAAGTATGGGGTCATTTCTTTTGAAGCATGTTTTCTGTGCTCTGGAGTCATTTCGTTGGAAGGGAATTATTTTTGCTCTGGGGTGAATTCGTTTGAAGCGAATATTTGTGTTCTTAGGAGATTTCATTGCAAGCGAATTATTTGTGTTCTTAGGTGATTTCGTTGAAAGGGAATTTTTTGTGTTCTCGGGTGATTTCGTTGAAAGGGAATTTTTTGTGTTCTAGGGAGATTTTGTTGGAAGCGAATTTTTTGGTGCTCTGCGATGATTTCTGTGGAAGCGAATATATGTGTGCTCAGAAGATTTCGTTGCAAGCGAATTTTTTGTGTTCTGGGGTAATTTCGTTGGAAGCGAATTTTTTGTGTTCTTGGGTGATTTCGATGGAAGCAAATTTTTGAAGTATGGGGTCATTTCGTTGGAAGCGTGTTTTCTGTGCTCTGGAGTATTTCGTTGGCAGCGAATTTTTTGTGCTCTCGGGTGATTTCGTTGGAAGCGAATATTTTGTGTTCTCGGGTGATTTCGTTGAAAGCGAATTTTTTATGTTCTAGGGTAATTTCGTAAAAGTGAATTTTTTGACCTCTGGGGTGATTTGGTTGGAATCGAATTTTTTTATCTTCTGTGGTGATTTTGAAGGAAGCGAATTTTTAATGTTCTAGGGTGATTTCGTTGGAAGCGAATTTTTTGTGTTCTGGGGTAATTTCATTTGAAGCTTGTTTTCTGTGCTCTGGAGTCATTTTGTTGGAAGCGAATTCTTTGTGCACTGGGGAGATTTCATTGGAAACGAATTTTTTGTCTTCTGTGGTGATTTCCATGGAAGTGAATTTTTTATGTACTAGGGTGATTTCGTTGGAATAATTTTTGTGTTCTGGATTCATTTTTTTGGAAGCGTGTTTTCTGTGCTTCGGAGTCATTTTGGTGGAAGCAAATTTTTTCTGCTCTGGGGTGATTTCTTTGGAAGGGATTTTTTTTGTTCTAGGGTGATTTCGTTGGGAGCGAAATTTTGTGCTCTGGGATGATATCTTTGGAAGAGAATATTTGTGTTCTCAGGAGATTTCATTGGAAAAGAATATTTTGTCTTCTGGGGTAATATGGTTGGAAGCAAATTTTTTGTGTTCTCGGGTTTTTTCGATGGATGCAAATTCTTGAAGTAGGGGGTCATTTCGTTGGAAGCATGTTTTCTGTGCTCTGGAGTCATTTCATTGGAAGCGAATTTTTTGTGCTCCGCGGTGATTTCGTTTGAAGCGAATATTTGTGTTCTCAGGAGATTTCGTTGCAAGCGAACTTTTTGTGTTCTGGGGTAATTTCGTTGGAAGCGAATTTTTTGTGTTCTCGGGTGATTTCGTTGAAAGCGAATTTTTTATGTTCTATGGTGATTTCTTTGGAAGTGATTTTTTTTTGTCTTCTGGGGTCCTTTCATTGGAAGCGTGTTTTCTGTGCTCTGCAGTCATTTCATTGGAACCAAATTTTTTGTGTTCTGGGGTGATTTCGTTGGAAGTGAATTTTTTGTGTTCTGGGTTGATTTCTTTGGAAGCAAATTTTTTTGTGTTCTGGGGTAATTACGTTGGAAGAGAATATTTTGTATTCTCGGGTGATTTCGATGGAAGCAAATTTTTGAAGTATGGTATCATTTCGTTCAGAACGTGTTTTCTGTGCTCTGGAGTCAGTTCGTTGGAAGTGAATTTTTTGTGCTCTGGTGTGATTTCGTTGGATGCGAATTTTTTGTTTTCTCAGGTGATTTCCTTAAAAGCTAATTTTTTTGTGTTCTAGCGTGATTTCGTTGGAAGCGAATCTTTTGTGTTCTGGGGTGATTTCGATGGGAGCAAGTTTTTTCTGTTCTGTGGTAATTTCGTTGGACGTGAATTTTTGTGTTCTCGGGTCATTTCGTTGAAAGGGAATTTTTTATGTTCTAGGGTGATTTCATTCGAAGCGAATTTTTTGTGCTCTGGGGTGATTTGGTTAGAAGCGAATTTTTTGTCTTCTGTGGTGATTTCGATGGAAGTGAATTTTTTATGTTCTAGGGTGATTTCGTTGGAGGCGAATTTTTTGTGTTCTGGGGTCATTTCATTGGAAGCGTTTTTTCTGTGCTCTGGAGTCATTTCGTTGGAAGTGAATTTTTTGTGCTCTGTGGTGATTTCGTTGGAAGCAAATATTTTGTGTTCTTGGGTGATTTCGTTGAAAGAGAATTTTTTGTGTTCTAGGGTGATTTCGTTGGAAGCGAATTTTTTGTGATCTGGGATGTTTTCTTTGGATGCGAATATTTGTGTTCTCAGGAGATTTAGTTGCAAGCGAAATTTTGTGTTCTGGGGTAATTTCGTTGGAATCAAATTTTTGTTTTCTCCGGTTCTTTCGATGGAAGCAAATTTTTCAAGTATGGACTCATTTTGTTGAAAACGAATTTTTTGTGCTTGGGGTGATTTCGTTGGAAGCGAATTTTTTGTGCTCTGGGGTGATTTCATTGGAAGCGAATATTGTCTTCTCAGGAGATTTCTTTGCAAGCGAATTTTTTGTGTTCTGTGGTAATTTCGTTGGAATCAAATTTTTGTTTTCTCCGGTTCTTTCGATGGAAGCAAATTTTTCAAGTATGGACTCATTTTGTTGAAAACGAATTTTTTGTGCTTGGGGTGATTTCGTTGGAAGCGAATTTTTTGTGCTCTGGGGTGATTTCATTGGAAGCGAATATTGTCTTCTCAGGAGATTTCTTTGCAAGCGAATTTTTTGTGTTCTGTGGTAATTTCGTTGGAAGCAAATTTTTTGTCTTCTCAGGTAATTTCGATGGAAGCAAATTTTTGAAGTATAGGGACATTTTGTTGGAAGCGAATTTTTTGTCCTTTGGGGTGATTTCATTGGAATCGAATTTCTTGTGTTCTGGGGTAATTTGGTTGAAAGCAAATTTTTTTGTGTTCTCGGGTGATTTCGATAGAAGCGAATTTTTTATGTTCCTGGGTGATTTCGTTGGAAGCAAATATTTGTGTTCCCTGGTGATTTCGTTGGAACCTAATTTTTTATGTTCTGGGGTATTTTTGTTGGAAGCGAATTTTTTTCTGTTCTCGGGTGATTTCGATAGAAGCAAATTTTTCGTGTTCTGGGTTGATTTC
Source organism: Meriones unguiculatus (assembly GCF_030254825.1). Lineage (NCBI taxonomy): Eukaryota > Metazoa > Chordata > Mammalia > Rodentia > Muridae > Meriones > Meriones unguiculatus. Next base: position 80,987,543 of record NC_083353.1, on the reverse strand, counting down.
TTTGGAAGTAAATTTTTTGTGTGTTGGGGTGATTTCATTGGAAGCGAATTTTTTGTGTTCTCTGGGGATTTCGATGGAAGCAAATTTTTGAAATATGGGGTCATTTCTTTGGAATCATGTTTTCTGTGCCCTGGAGTCTTTTCTTTGGAAGCGAATTTTTTGTGTTCTGTGGTGATTTCGTTGGAAGCGAATTTTTTGTGTTCTCGGGTGATTTCGTTGAAAGGGAATTTTTGTGTTCTAGGGTGATTTAATTGGAAGCAATTTTTTTCTGATCTAGGATGATATCTTTGGAAGTGAATAATGGTGTTCTCAGGGGATTTCCTTGGAAAAGATTTTTTTGTCTTCTGGGGTAATATCTTTAAAAGAGAATTTTTTGTGTACTACGGTCTTTTCGATGGAAGCAAATTTTTGAAGTAGGGGGTCATTTCATTGGAAGCGTGTTTTCGGTGCTCTGGAGTCATTTCTTTGGAAGCGAATTTTTTGTGCTCTGCGGTGATTTCGTTGGAAGCGAATGTTTGTGTTCTCAGGAGATTTCGTTGCAAGCGAATTTTTTATGTTCTGGGGTGATTTCGTTGGAAGCGAATATTTGTGTTCTCAGGAGATTTCGTTGGAAGCGAATTTTTTGTGTTCTGGGGTGATTTCGATGGAAGCAAATTTTTGAAGTATGTGGTCATTTCGTTGGAAGCGTGTTTTCTGTGCTCTGGAGTCATTTGGTTGGAAGCGAATTTTTTGTGCTCTGGGGTGATTTCTTTGGAAGCGAATTTTTTGTGTTCTCGGGTGATTGCAATGGAAGCAAATTTTTGAAGTATGGGGTCTTTTCTTTGGAAGCGTGTTTTCTGTGCTCTGGAGTCATTTCGTTGGAAGCGACTTTTTTGTGTTGTGGTGTGATTCCGTTGGAAGCGAATATATGTGTTCTCAGACGATTTTGTTGCAAGCCAATTTTTTGGGTTCAGGGGTAATTTCGTTGGAAGCAAATTTTTTATGTTCTCGGATGATTTCAATGGAAGCAAATTTTTGAAGTTTGGGGTCATTTTGTTGGAAGCGTGTTTTCTGTGCTCTGGAGTCATTTCGTTGGCAGCGAATTTTTTATGTTTAAGGGTGATTCCTTTGGAAGCAAATTTTTTGTGCTCTGGGGTGATTTTCTTGGAAGCGAATATTTTCTTCTCAGGAGATTTCGTTGCTAGCAAATTCTTTGTGTTCTCGGGTGATTTCGTTGGCAGCGAATATTTGTGTTCTCAGAAGATTTCGTTGCAAGCGAATTTTTTGTGTTCTCCGGTTTTTTGGATGGAAGTAAATTTTGAAGTATGGGGTCATTTCTTTTGAAGCATGTTCTCTGTGCTCTGGAGTAATTTCGTTGGAAGGGAATTTTTTTTGCTCTGGGGTGAATTCGTTTGAAGCGAATATTTGTGTTCTTAGGAGATTTCATTGCAAGCGAATTATTTGTGTTCTTAGGTGATTTCGTTGAAAGGGAATTTTTTGTGTTCTCGGGTGATTTCGTTGAAACGGAATTTTTTGTGTTCTAGGGAGATTTCGTTGGAAGCAAATTTTTTGGTGCTCTGCGATGATTTCTTTGGAAGCGAATATATGTGTGCTCAGAAGATTTCGTTGCAAGCGAATTCTTTGTGTTCTGGGGTAATTTCGTTGGAAGCGAATTTTTTGTGTTCTTGGGTGATTTCGATGGAAGCAAATTTTTGAAGTATGGGGTCATTTCGTTGGAAGCGTGTTTTCTGTGCTCTGGAGTCATTTCGTTGGCAGCGAATTTTTTGTGCTCTCGGGTGATTTCGTTGGAAGCGAATATTTTGTGTTCTCGGGTGATTTCGTTGAAAGCAAATTTTTTATGTTCTAGGGTAATTTCGTAAAAGCGAATTTTTTGAGCTCTGGGCTGATTTGGTTGGAAGCGAATTTTTTATCTTCTGTGGTGATTTTGAAGGAAGCGAATTTTTAATGTTCTAGGGTGATTTCGTTGGAAGCGAATTTTTTGTGTTCTGGGGTAATTTCATTTGAAGCTTGTTTTCTGTGCTCTGGAGTCATTTCGTTGGAAGCGAATTCTTTGTGCTCTGGGGTGATTTCATTGGAAACGAATTTTTTGTCTTCTGTGGTAATTTCCATGGAAGCGAATTTTTTATGTACTAGGGTGATTTCGTTGGAATAATTTTTGTGTTCTGGATTCATTTTTCTGGAAGCGTGTTTTCTGTGCTTTGGAGTCATTTCGGTGGAAGCAAATATTTTCTGCTCTGGGGTGATTTCTTTGGAAGGGATTTTTTTTGTTGTAGGGTGATTTCGTTGGGAGCGAAATTTTGTGCTCTGGGATGATATCTTTGGAAGAGAATATTTGTGTTCTCAGGAGATTTCGTTGGAAAAGAATATTTTGTCTTCTGGGGTAATATGGTTGGAAGCGAATTTTTTGTGTTCTCGGGTTTTTTCGATGGATGCAAACTTTTGAAGTAGGGGGTCATTTCGTTGGAGGCATTTTTTCTGTGCTCTGGAGTCATTTCATTGGAAGCGAATTTTTTGTGCTCCGCGGTGATTTCGTTTGAAGCGAATATTTGTGTTCTCAGGAGATTTCGTTGCAAGCGAACTTTTTGTGTTCTGGGGTAATTTCGTTGGAAGCGAATTTTATGTGTTCTCGGGTGATTTCGTTGAAAGCGAATTTTTTATGTTCTATGGTGATTTCTTTGGAAGTGATTTTTTTTGTCTTCTGGGGTCCTTTCATTGGAAGCGTGTTTTCTGTGCTCTGCAGTCATTTCATTGGAACCAAATTTTTTGTGTTCTGGGGTGATTTCGTTGGAAGCGAATTTTTTTGTGTTCTGGGGTAATTTCGTTGGAAGAGAATATTTTGTATTCTCGAGTGATTTCGATGAAAGCAAATTTTTGAAGTATGGTATCATTTCGTTCGAAACGTGTTTTCTGTGCTCTCGAGTCAGTTCGTTGGAAGCGAATTTTTTGTGTTGTGGTGTGATTCCGTTGGAAGCGAATATATGTGTTCTCAGACGATTTTGTTGCAAGCGAATTTTTTGTGTTCTCGGGTGATTTCGTTGAAAGGGAATTTTTTATGTTCTAGGGTGATTTCATTCGAAGCGAATTTTTTGTGCTCTGGGGTGATTTGGTTAGAAGCGAATTTTTTGTCTTCTGTGGTGATTTCGATGGAAGTGAATTTTTTATGTTCTAGGGTGATTTCGTTGGAGGCAAATTTTTTGTGTTCTGGGGTCATTTCATTGGAAGCGTTTTTCTGTGCTCTGGAGTCATTTCGTTGGAAGCGAATTTTTTGTGCTCTGTGGTGATTTCGTTGGAAGCAAATATTTTGTGTTCTTGGGTGATTTCGTTGAAAGGGATTTTTTTGTGTTCTAGGGTGATTTCGTTGGAAGTGAATTTTTTGTGATCTGGGATGTTTTCTTTGGAAGCGAATATTTGTGCTCTCAGGAGATTTAGTTGCAAGCGAAATTTTGTGTTCTGGGGTAATTTCATTGGAATCAAATTTTTGTTTTCTCCGGTTTTTTCGATGGAAGCAAATTTTTCAAGTATGGACTCATTTTGTTGAAGACGAATTTTTTTTGCTTTGGGTGATTTCGTTGGAAGCGAATTTTTTGTGCTCTGCGGTGATTTCTTTGGAAGCGAATATTTGTCTTCTCAGGAGATTTCTTTGCAAGCGAATTTTTTTTGTGTTCTGGGGTAATTTCGTTGGAAGCGAATTTTTTTGTGTTCTCGGGTGATTTCGATGGAAGCGAATTTTTTATGTTCCTGGGTGATGTCGTTGGAAGCAAATATTTGTGTTCCCTGGTGATTTCGTTTGAAGCTAATTTTTTATGTTCTGGGGTATTTTTCTTGGAAGCGAATTTTTTTCTGTTCTCGGGTGATTTCGATAGAAGCAAATTTTTCGTGTTCTGGGTTGATTTCTTTGGAAGTAAATTTTTTGTGTGTTGGGGTGATTTCGTTTGAAGCGAATTTTTTGTGTTCTCTGGGGATTTCGATGGAAGCGAATTTTTGAAATATGGGGTCATTTCGTTGGAATCATGTTTTCTGTGCCCTGGAGTCATTTCTTTGGAAGCGAATTTTTTGTGCTCTGTGGTGATTTCGTTGGAAGGGAATTTTTGTGTTCTAGGGTGATTTAATTGGAAGCAATTTTTTTCTGATCTGGGAGGATATCTTTGGAAGTGAATATTGGTGTTCTCAGGAGATTTCCTTGGAAAAGATTTTTTTGTCTTCTGGGGTAATATCTTTAAAAGAGAATTTTTTGTGTACTACGGTCTTTTCGATGGAAGCAAATTTTTGAAGTAGGGGGTCATTTCATTGGAAGCATGTTTTCGGTGCTCTGGAGTCATTTCGTTGGAAGCGAATTTTTTGTGCTCTGCGGTGATTTCGTTGGAAGCGAATATTTGTGTTCTCAGGAGATTTCGTTGTAAGCGAATTTTTTGTGTTCTGGGGTGATTTCGTTGGAAGCGAATATTTGTGTTCTCAGGAGATTTCGTTGGAAGCGAATTTTTTGTGTTCTGGGGTGATTTCGATAGAAGCAAATTTTTGAAGTATGTGGTCATTTCGTTGGAAGCATGTTTTCTGTGCTCTGGAGTCATTTGGTTGGAAGCGAATTTTTTGTGCTCTGGAGTGATTCCGTTGGAAGCGAATATATGTGTTCTCAGACGATTTTGTTGCAAGCGAATTTTTTGGGTTCTGGGGTAATTTCGTTGGAAGCAAATTTTTCATGTTCTCGGATGATTTCAATGGAAGCAAATTTTTGAAGTTTGGGGTCATTTTGTTGGAAGCGTGTCTTCTGTGTTCTGGAGTCATTTCGTTGGCAGCGAATTTTTTATGTTTAAGGGTGATTCCTTTGGAAGCGAATTTTTTGTGCTCTGGGGTGATTTCCTTGGAAGCGAATATTTTCTTCTCAGGAGATTTCGTTGCTAGCAAATTTTTTATGATCTTGGGTCATTTCGTTGGCAGCGAATATTTGTGTTCTCAGAAGATTTTGTTGCAAGCGAATTTTTTGTGTTCTCCGGTTTTTTGGATGGAAGTAAATTTTTGAAGTATGGGGTCATTTCTTTTGAAGCATGTTTTCTGTGCTCTGGAGTCATTTCGTTGGAAGGGAATTCTTTTTGCTCTGGGGTGAATTCGTTTGAAGCGAATATTTGTGTTCTTAGGAGATTTCATTGCAAGCTAATTATTTGTGTTCTAAGGTGATTTCGTTGAAAGGGAATTTTTTGTGTTCTCGGGTGATTTCGTTGAAAGGGAATTTTTTGTGTTCTAGGGAGATTTCGTTGGAAGCGAATTTTTTTGTGCTCCGCGATGATTTCTGTGGAAGCGAATATATGTGTGCTCAGAAGATTTCGTTGCAAGCGAATTTTTTGTGTTCTGGGGTAATTTCGTTGGAAGCGAATTTTTTGTGTTCTCGGGTGATTTCGTTGAAAGCGAATTTTTTATGTTCTATGGTGATTTCGTTGGAAGCGAATTTTTTTGTGTTCTGGGGTAATTTCGTTGGAAGAGAATATTTTGTATTCTCAAGTGATTTCGATGGAAGCAAATTTTTGAAGTATGGTATCATTTTGTTCGAAACGTGTTTTCTGTGCTCTGGAGTGAGTTCGTTGGAAGCGAATTTTTTGTGTTCTCGGGTGATTTATTTGAAAGCGAATTTTTTATGTTCTAGGGTGATTTTGTTGGAAGCGAATTTTTTGTGCTCAGGAGGGCTTTATTTGGAAGCGTGTTTTCTGTGCTCTGGAGTCATTTCGTTGGAAGCAAATTTTTTGTGCTCTGGGGTGATTTTGTTGGAAGCGAATTTTTTGTGTTCTGGGGTAATTTCGTTGGAAGGAAATTTTTTGTTTTCTGGGTTGATTTCGTTGGACACGAATTTTTTTGTTCTGGGGTGATTTCGTTGAAAGCGAATTTTGAGTGCTCTAGGTTGATTTCGTTGGAAGGGAATTTTTTGTGCTCTGGGTTGATTTTTTTCTGTTCTGGGGTAATTTCGTTGGAAGTGATTTTGAAGTATGGGGTGATTTTGTTAGTAGCTTGTTTTCTGTGTTCTGAAGTCATTTTGTTGGAAGCGAATATTTGTGTTCCGGGTGATTTTGTTGGAAGCGAATTTTTTGTGTTCTGTGGTAATTACGTTGGAAGCAAATTTTTTGTGTTCACGGGTGATTTCTTTGAGAGCGAATGTTTTGTGTTGTAGGGTGATTATTTTGGCAGCGAATTTTTTGTGCTCTGGGGTGATTTCTTTGGAAGCAAATATTTGTGTTTTCTGTAGCTTTCGTTGGAAGCGAATTTTTTGTCTTCTGGGGTAATATCGTTGGAAGAGAATTTTTTGTGTTCTGGGGTGATTTCGTTGGAAGTGAAATTTTTGTGTTCTGGGGTGATTTCGATGGAAGCAAATTTTTTCTGTTCTGGGGTAATTTCGTTGTTAGCAAATATTTGCGTACTCGGGTGATTTTATTGGAAGGGAATTTTTTGTGCTCTGGGTTGATATGGTTGGAAGTAAATTTTCTCTATTGTGGGGTAATTTCGTTGGCCGCGAATTTTGTGTTCTCGGGTGATTTCATTGTAAGCGAATTTTTTGTGTTCTAGGGTGATTTCGTTGGAAGCGAATTTTTTGTGTTCTCAGGTGATTTTGTTGAAAGGGAATCTTTTGTGTTCTAGGGTGATTTCGTTGGAAGCGAATATTTGTGTTCTCAGAAGATTTCGTTACGAGCGAATTTTTTTTTCTGGGGCAATTTCATTGCAAGCGACTTTTTTGTGTTCTCCGGTTTTTTCGATGGAAGCAAATTTTGATGTAGGGGGTCATTTCTTTGGAAGCGTTTTTTCTGTGCTCTGGAGCCATTTCATTGGAAGCGAATTTTTTGTACTCTAGGATAATTTCGTTGGAAACGAAGTTTTTGTGTTCTCAGGTGATTTCGTTGAAAGGGAATCTTTTGTATTCTAGGGTGATTTCGTTGGAAGCGAATTTTTTGTGCTCTGGGATGATATCTTTGAAAGCGAATATTTGTGTTCTCAGGAGATTTCGTTGAAAATGAATTTTTTTGTTCTGGGCTAATACCTTTGGAAGCGAATTTTTTGTGTTCTCGGGTGATTTCGATGGAAGCAAGTTTTTGAAGTATGGGGTCATTTCGTTGGAAGTGTGTTTTCTGTGCTCTGGAGTCATTTCTATGAGAGCGAATTTTTTGTGCGCTGTGATGATTTTGTTGGAAGCGAATATTGGTGTTCTCAGGAGATTTCATTGCAAGCAATTTTTGTGTTCTGCGTAAATTTCGGTGGAAGCGAAGTTTTTGTGTTCTCCGGTTTTTTCGATTGAAGCAAATTTTTGAAGTTGGTGGTCATATCATTAGAATCGTGTTTTCTGTGCCCTGGAGTCATTTCGCTGGAATCGTGTTTTTTGTGCTCTGGGGTGATTTCGTTGGAAGCGAATATTTGTGTTCTCAGGAGATTTTGTTAGAAAAGAATTTTTTGTCTTCTGGGGTAATTTTGTTGAAAGCGAATTTTTTGTGTTCTCCGGTTTTTTCGATGGAAGCAAATTTTTGAAGTAGGGGGTCATTTCGTTGGAATTGTGTTTTCTGTGCTCTGGAGTCATTTAGTTGGAAGCAAATTTTTTGTGTTCTGGGGTGATTTCGTTGGAAGCGAATTTTTTGTGTTCTCTGGTTTTTTCGATTGAAGCAAATTTTTGAAGTAGGGGGTCATTTCGTTGGAAGCGTGTTTTCAATGCTCTGGAGTCATTGGTTGGAAGCCAATTTTTTGTGCTCTGGGGTGATTTCGTTGGAAGCAAATTTTTTGTGTTCTCGGGTGATTTCGTTGAAAGGGAATTTTTGCGTTCTATGGTGATTTCGTTGGAAGCGAATTTTTTGTGCTCTGGGATATTTTTGGAAGCGAATATTTGTGTTCTCAGGAGATTTAGTTGGAAGCGAATTTTTTGTCTTCTGGGGTAATATCGTTGGAAGAGAATTTTTTGTTTTCTCCTTTTTTTTCGATGGAAGCAAGTTTTTGAAGTAGGGGGTCATTTCGTTGGAAGCGTGTTTTCTGTGCTCTGGAGTCATTTCGTTGGATGCAAAATTTTTGTGTTCTGTGTTGATTTCTTTGGAAGCGAATTTTTTTTGTTCTGGGGTAATTTCAATAGAAGCAATTTTTGTGTTCTGGGTAATTACTTTGGAATCGAATTTTTTGTTTTCTGGGGTGATTTTGATGGAAGCGAATTGGGTGATTTTGATGGAAGAGAATATTTTGTGTTCTGGGTTGATTTCGTTGGAAGAGAATTTTTTGTGTTCTGGGGCAATTTTGTTGAAAGTGATTTTTTTTTGAAGTATGGGGTGATTTCGTTGGAAGCATGTTTTCTGTGCATTGGAGTCATTTCCTTGGAAGCAAATTTTTTGTGTTCTGTGGTGATTTTGTTGGAAACGAATTTTTTGTGTTCTAGGGTGATTTCTTTGGAAGCAATTTTTTGTGCTCTGCGGGAATTTCGTTGGAAGCGAATTTTTTTTGTTCTGGGGTGATTTCGATGGAAGTAAAAATTTTCCGTTCTGGGTTAATTTCGTTGGAAGCCAATATTTGTGTTCTCGGGTGATTTTTTTGGAAGGGAATTTTTTGTGCTCTGGCTTGATTTGGGTGGAAGTAAGTTTATCTATTCTGGGGTAATTTCTTTGGAAGCGAATTTTTTCTGTTCTCAGGTGATTTGGGTAGAAGCACATTTTTTGTGTTCTGGGTTGATTTTGTTGGAAGCATGTTTTCTGTGTTTTGGAGTCATTTCGTTGGAAGGGAAATTTTTGTGTTCTGGGTGATTTCTTTGGATGTGAATTTTTTGTGTTCTGGGTTGATTTTGTTGGATACGAATTTTTTGTGTTCTCAGGTGATTTCGTTGAAAGTGAATTTTTTTTTTTTTGCCTTTGGGTAAATTCGTTGGAAGCGATTTTTTTGTGCTTTAGGATGATCATTGGAAGCTAATATTTGTGTTCGCGGGTGATTTCGTTAGAAACGAATTTTTTCTGTTCTCGGGTGATTTTGATGGAAGCAAATTTTTTGTGTTCTGGGTTGATTTCGTTGGAAGCGAATTTTTTGTGTTCTGGGGCAATTTAGTTGGAAGCGAATTTTTTTGAAGTATGGGGTGATTTCATTGGAAGCGTATTTTCTGTGCTCTGGAGTCATTTCTTTGGAATCACATTTTTTGTGTTCTGGGGTGATTTCGTTGGAAGGGAATTTTTGTGTTCTGGGGTGATTTCGTTGGAAGCGAATTTTTTGTGTTCTTAGGTGATTTCGATGGAAGCAAATTTTTGAAGTATGGGCTCATTTCGTTGAAAGCGAATTTTTTGTGCTTGGTGTGATTTTGTTGGAAGTGAATTTTTTGTGCTCTGGGGTGATTTCTTTGGAAGCGAATATTTGTCTTCTCAGGACATTTCTTTGCAAGCGAATTTTTTGTGTTCTGGGGTAATTTCGTGGAAGTGAATTTTTGTGTTCTGGGGTGATTTTGATGGAAGCGAATATTTTGTGTTCTGGGTTGATTTCGTTGGAAGAGAATTTTTGTGTTCTGGGGCAATTTTTTGAAAGCGAATTTTTTTTAATTATGGGGTGATTTTGTTGGAAGCGTGTTTTCTGTGCATTGGAGTCATTTCTTTGGAAGCAAATTTTTTGTGTTCTGGGGTGATTTTGTTGGAAGCAAATTTTTTGTGTTCTAAGGTGATTTCTTTAGAAGCAATTTTTTGTGCTCTGCGGGGATTTCGATGGAAGCGAATTTTTTGTATTCTGGGGTAATTTTTTTGGAAGCGAATTTTTTCTGTTCTCAGGTGATTTGGATAGAAGCAAATTTTTTGTGTTCTAGGTTGATTTCGTTGGAAGCGAATTTTTTGTGCTCTGGGGTGATTTCATTGGAAGCGTGTTTTCTGTGTTTTGGAGTCATTTCGTTGGAAGGGAAATTTTTGTGTTCTGAGTGATTTCTTTGGATGCGAATTTTTTGTTTTCTGGGTTGATTTCATTGGACACGAATTTTTTGTGTTCTCAGGTGATTTCGTTGAAAGTGAAATTTTTTTCCTTAGGGTAATTTCGTTGGAAGCGAATTTTTGGTGCTCTGGGGTGATTTCATTGGAAGCGTGTTTTCTGTGTTTTGGAGTCATTTCGTTGGAAGGGAAATTTTTGTGTTCTGAGTGATTTCTTTGGATGCGAATTTTTTGTGTTCTGGGTTGATTTCATTGGACACGAATTTTTTGTGTTCTCAGGTGATTTCGTTGAAAGTGAAATTTTTTTCCTTAGGGTAATTTCGTTGGAAGCGAATTTTTGGTGCTCTGGGGTGATTTCTGTGGAAGGGAATATTTGTGTTCTCAGGAGATTTCGTTGGAAAAGAATTTTTTGGTTTTAGGGTGATTTCATTGGAAGCTAATATTTGTGTTCCCGGGTGATTTCGTTAGAAGCGAATTTTTCCTGTTCTCGGGTGATTTCAATGGAAGCAAATTTTTTGTGTTCTGGGTTGATTTCGTTGGAAGAGAATATTTTGTGTTCTGGGGCAATTTAGTTGTAAGTGAATTTTTCTGAAGTATGGGGTGATTTCATTGGAAGCGTGTTTTCTGTGCTCTGGAGTCATTTCTTTGGAAGCAATTTTTTTGTGTTCTGGGGTGATTTCCTTGGAAGCGAATTTTTGTGTTCTGCGGTAATTTCATTGAAAGCGAATTTTTTGTGCTTGGGGTGATTTCGTTGGAAGCGAATTTTTTGTGCTTTGGGGTGATTTCTTTGGAAGCGAATATTTGTCTTCTCAGGAGATTTCTTTGCAAGCGAAATTTTTGTGTTCTGGGGTAATTTTGTTGGAAGCGAATTTTTTGTGTTCTCGGGTGATTTCGATGGAAGCGAATTTTTCATGTTCCTGAGTGATTTCGTTGGAAGCAAATATTTGTGTTCCCTGGTGATTTCGTTGGAACCTAATTTTTTATGTTCTGGGGTATTTTTGTTGGAAGCGAATTTTTTTCTGTTCTCGGGTGATTTCGATAGAAGCAAATTTTTCGTGTTCTGGGTTGATTTCTTTGGAAGTAAATTTTTTGTGTGTTGGGGTGATGTCGTTGGAAGCGATTTTTTTTTGTGTTCAGGGGTGATTTCGATGGAAGCAATTTTTTTCTGTTTTGTGGTAATTTCGTTTGACGTGAATTTTTTGTGTTCTCGGGTGATTTTGTTGGAAGCAAATTTGTTTGTTCTCTGGGATGATTTCTTTGGAAGCGCATATTTGTGTTATCAGGAGATTTCATTGGAAGCGAATTTTTTGTGTTCTGGGGTAATTTCGTTGGAAGCGAATTTTTTGTGTTCATGGGTGATTTCGATGGAAGCAAATTTTTGAAATACGAGGTCATTGCGTTGGAAGCGTGTTTTCTGTGCTCTGGAGCCATTTCGTTGGAAGCGAATTTTTTGTGCTCTGTGGCGATTTCTTTGGATGCGAATTTTTTGTGTTCTCAGGGTATTTCGCTGGAAGCAAATATTTGTGTTCTCAGAAGATTACGTTGCAAGCGAATTTTTTGTGTTCTGGGGTAATTTGTTTGGAATCGAATTTTTTGTGTTCTCTGGTTTTTTCAATGGAAGCAAATTGTTGAAGTAGGTGGTCATTTCATTGGAATCGTGTTTTCTGTGCTCTGGAGTCATTTCGTTGGAAGGGAATTTTTTGCGCTCTGGGGTGATTTCATTGGAAGCAAATTTTTTTTGTGCTCTGGGATGATTTCTTTGGAAGCGAATATTTGTGTTCTCAGGAGATTTCGTTGGAAGCGAATTTTTTGTGTTCTGGGGTAATTTTTGTTGAAAGTGATTTTTTTGTGTTCTCGGGTGATTTCGATGGAAGCAAATTTTTGAAATATCGGGTCATTTCTTTGAAAGCGTGTTTTCTGTGCTCTGGAGACATTTCGTTGGAAGCGAAATTTTGTGTCCTGGGTTGATTTCGTTGGAAGCAAAATTTTTTTTAAATATGGGGTGATTTTGTTGGAAGCGTGTCTTCTGTTCTCTGGAGTAATTTTTTGGAAGCAAATTTTTTGTGTTCTGGTGTAATTTCTTTGGAAGCGAATTTTTTGTGTTCTTGGGTGATTTCGATGGAAGCAAACTTTTTCTGTTCTGGGGTAATTTATTTGGAAGCCAATATTTGTGTTCTCGGGTGATTTTGTTGGAAGGGAAATTTTTGTGCTCTGGGTTAATTTTGTTGGATGTAAATTATTTCTATTCTGGGATAATTTCGTAGGATGCAAATTTTTTTTGTCTTTTCATGTAATTTCGTTGAAAGAGAATTTTTTGTGTTCTAGGGTGATTTCGTTGGAAGCGAATTTTTTGTGCTCTGGGGTGATTTCTTTTGAAACGAATATTTGTGTTCTCAGAAGATTTCGTTGGAACGAATTTTTTGTGTCTGGGGTCATTTCGATGGAAGCGAATTTTTTGTGTTCTCCAGTATTTTCGATGAAAGCAAATTTTTGAAGTAGGGGTTCATTTCGTTGGAAGCGTGTTTTCTGTGCTCTGGAATCATTTCGTTGGAAGCAATTTTTTTGTGTTCTGGGGTAATTTCTTTGGAAGAAAATTTTTCTGTTCTGAGGTAATTTCGTTGGAAGCCAATATTTGTATTCTCGGTTGATTTCATTGGAAGCAAATTTTAGTGTTCTGGGGTGATTTTGTTGGAAGGGAAGTTTTTGTGCTCTTGGTTGATATCTTTGGAAGCAAATTTTTTCTCTTATGGGGTAATTTCGTTGGAAGCCAATATTTGTGTTCTCGAGTGATTTCGTTGTAAGGGAATTTTTTGTGCTCTAGGGTGATTTCGTTGGAAGCTAATTTTTTGTGCTCTGGGGTGATTTCCTTGGTAGCGAATATTTGTGTTCCTGGGTGATTTTGTTGGAAGCAATTTTTTTTGTGTTCTGGGGTAATTACGTTGGAAGCGAATTTTTTTTGTTTTCGTTGAAAGCGAATTTTTTGTGTTCTAGGGTGATTTGATTGGGAGCGAATTTATTGTGATCTGGGGTGATTTCTGTGGAAGCGAATATTTGTGTACTCAGGAGATTTCGTTGCAAGCGAATTTTTTTGTGTTCTGGGGTAATTTCGTTGGAAGCGAAATTATTGTGTTCTCTGGTTTTTTCGATGGAAGCAAATTTTTGAAGTAGGCTGTTGTTTCGTTGGAAGCGTGTTTTGGTGCTCTGGAGTCATTTTGGTGGAAGCGAATTTTTTGTGTTCTGGGGTGATTTATTTGGAAGCGATTTTTTTTGTGTTCTTGGGTAATTTCTTTGGAAGCGAATTTTTTGTGTTCTCAGGTGATTTCGATGGAAGCCAATTTTTGAAGTATGGGGACATTTTGTTGGAAGCAAATGTTTTGTGCTTTGGGGTGATTTCGTTAGAAGCGAATTTTTTGTGCTCTGGTGTGATTTCTTTGGAAGTGAATATTTGTGTTATCAGGAGATTTCGTTGCAAGCGAATTTCTTGTGTACTGGGGTAATTTCGTTGGAAGCGATTTTTAATGTGTTCTCGGGTGATTTCGATGGAAGCGAATTTTTCATGTTCTAGGGTTATTTCTTTGGAAGCACATATTTGTGATCCTGAGTGATTTAGATGGAAGCAAATTTCTTCCGTTCTGGGGAAATTTCTTAGGAAGCCAATATTTTAGTTCTCTGGTGATTTTGTTGGAAGGGAATTTTTTGTGCTCGGGGTTGATTTGGTAGGAAGTATATATTTTCTGTTCTGGGGCAATTTCGTTGGACACGAATTTTTTGTGTTCTAGGGTGATTTCTTTGGAAGAGAATAGTTGTGTTCTCAGGAGATTTCGTTGGACACGAATTTTATGTGTTCTCGTGTAATTTCGTTGGAAAAGAATTTTTTGTGTTTTCTGGGCTTTTCGAAGGAAGGAAATTTTTGAAGTATGGGGTCATTTCATTGGAAGCGTGTTTTCTGTTCTGTGGAGTCATTTTGTTAGAAGCGAATTTTTTGTACTCTGGGGTGATTTCGTTGGAAGCGAATTTTTTGTGTTCTCGGGTGATTTCTTTGAAAGGAATTTGTGCGTTCTAGGGTGATTTGGTTGAAATGATTTTTTTGTGCTCAGGGATGATATCTTTGGAAGCGAATATTTGTGTTCTCAGGAGATTTCGTTGGAAAAGAAATTTTTGTCTTCGGGGGTAATTTCGTTGGAAGCGAATTTTTTCTGTTCTGGGGTGATTTCGTTGGAAGCGAATTTTTTGTGCTCTGGGATGATTTCGTTGGAAGCGAATATTTGTGTTCTCAGGAGTATTCATTGTATGCGAATTTTTGGTGTTCTGGGGTGATTTCGTTGGAAGGGAATTTTTGTGTTCTAGGGTGATTTCTTTGGAAGCGAATTTTTTGTGCTCTGGGATGATATCCTTGGAAGCGAATATTTGTATTCTCAGGAGATTTTGTTGGAAAAGAATTTTTTGTCTTCTGGTGTAATATCCTTAGAAAAGAATTTTTTGTGTTCTCCCGTCTTTTCGATGGAAGCAAATATTTGAAGTAAGGGGTCATTTCGTTGGAAGCCTGTTTTCTGTGCTCTGGAGTCATTTCTTTGGAAGCAAATTTTTTGTGCTCTGGGGTGATTTCGTTGGAAGCGAATATTTGTGCTCTCAGGAGATATCATTGCAAGCGAATTTTCTGTGTTCTGGGGTGATTTTGTTGGAATCGAATTTTTTGTGTTCTCTGGTGATTTCGTTGAAAGGGAATTTTTGTGTTCTAGGGTGATTTCTTTGGAAGCGAAGTTTTTGTGCTCTGGGATGATATCTTTGGAAGCGAATATTTGTGTTCTCGGGACATTTCGTTGGAAGCGAATTTTTTGTGTTCTGGTGTAATTTCGTTAGAAACGAATTTTTTGTGTTTTCCAGTCTTTTCGATGGAGCAAATTTTTGAAGTAGGGGGTCATTTCGTTGGAATCATGTTTTCTGTGCTGTGGAGTCATTTTGTTGGAAGCGAATTTTTTGTACTCTGTGGTAATTTCGTTGGAAGCGAACATTTGTGTTCTCAGGAGATTTCGTTGCAAGCGAATTTTTGGTATTCTGGGGTGATTTCGTTGGAAGAGAATTTTTGTGTTCTAGGGTGATTTCTTTGGAAGCGAATTTTTTGTGCTCTGGGATGATAAGATTGGAAGCCAATATTTGTGTTCTCAGGAGATTTCATTGGAAAAGAATTTTTTGTCTTCTGGGGTAATATGGTTGGAAGAGAATTTTTTGTGTTCTCCGATTTTTTCGATGGAAGCAAATTTTAGAAGTAGGGGGTCATTTCGTTGGATGGGTGTTTTCTGTGTCCTGTAGTCATTTCTTTGGAAGCGAATTTTTTGTGCTCTGGGGTGATTTCGTTGGAAGCGAATTTTTTGTGTTCTCGGGTGATTTCTTTGAAAGGGAATTTTTGTGTACTAGGGTGATTTCATTGGAAGCGAATTTTTGGTGCTCTGGGATGATATCCTTTGAAGCGAATATTTGTGTTCTCAGGAGATTTCGTTGGAAAAGAATTTTTTATCTTCTGGGGTAATATCGTTAGAAGAGAATTTTTTGTGTTCTCCGGTCTTTTCGATGGAAGCAAATTTTGAATTATGGGGTCATTTCGTTGGAAGCGTGTTTTCTGTTTCCTGGAGTCATGTCGTTGGAAGCGAATTTTTTGTGCTCTGGGCTCATTTCTTTGGAATCGAATATTTGTGTTCTCAGGAGATTTCGTTGCAAGCTAATTTTTTGTGTTCTGGAGTAATTTCCTTGGAAGCGAATTTTTCGTGTTCTCGCGTGATATCTTTAAAAGGGAATTTTTGCGTTCTTGGGTGATTTCGTTGGAAGCGAATTTTTTGTGCTCTGGGATGATAACTTTGGAAGCAAATATTTGTGTTCTCAGGAGATTTCGTTGGAAAAGAATTTTTTGTCCTCTGGGGTAATGTCGTTGGAAGAGAATTTTTGTGTTCTCCGTTTTTTTCGATGGAAGCAATTTTTTGAAGTATGGGGTCATTTCGTTGGAAGCGTGTTTTATGTGCTCTGGAGTCATTTCGTTGGAAGCGAATTTTTTGTGCTCTGGGGTGATTTGGTGCTAGCGAATATTTCTGTTCTCAGGACATTTCGTTGCAAGCGAATTTTTTGTGTTCTTCGGTTTTTTCGATGGAAGCAAATTTTTGAAGTACGGGGTCATTTCGTTGGAAGCGTGTTTTCTGTGCTCAGGAGTCATTTCGTTGGAAGCGAATATTTTGTGCTCTGGGGTGATTTCGTTGGAAGCGAATTTTTTGGGTTCTCGGGTGATTTCGTTGAAAGGGAATTTTTGCGTTCTAAGGTGATTTTGTTGAAATGATTTTTTTGTGCTCTGGGATGATATCTTTGCAAGTGAATATTTGTGTTCTCAGGAGATTTCGTTGGAAAAGAATTTTTTGTCTTCTGGGGTAATGTCGTTGGAAGAGAATTTTTTGTGTTCTCCGGTTTTTTCGATGCAAGCAATTTTTTGAAGTAGGGGGTCATTTCTTTGGAAGCATGTTTTCTGTGCTCTGGAATCATTTCGTTGGAAGCGAATATTTGTGTTCTCAGGAGATTTCGTTGCAAGCGAATTTTTTGTGTTCTTTGGTTTATTCGATGGAAGCAAATATTTGAAGTAGGGGGTCATTTCGTTGTAAGTGTGTTTTCTGTGCTCAGGAGTCATTTCGTAGTAAGCGAATTATTTGTGCTCTGGGATGATATCTTTGGAATCGAATATTTGTGTTGTCAGGTGATTTCCTTGGAAAAGAATTTTTTGTCTTCTGGGGTAATGTCATTGGAAGAGAATTTTTTGTGTTCTCCGATTTTTTCGATGGAAGCAATTTTTTGAAGTAGGGGGTCATTTCGTTGGAAGCATGTTTTCTGTGCTCAGGAGTCATTTCGTTGGAAGCGAATTTTTTGTGTTCTCGAGTGATATCGTTGAAAGGGAATTTTTGTGTTCTAGGGTGATTTCGTTGGAAGCGAATTTTTTGGGTTCTCGGGTGATTTCGTTGAAAGGGAATTTTTGCGTTCTAAGGTGATTTTGTTGAAATGATTTTTTTGTGCTCTGGGATGATATCTTTGGAAGTGAATATTTGTGTTCTCAGGAGATTTCGTTGGAAAAGAATTTTTTGTCTTCTGGGGTAATATCGTTGGAAGCGAATTTTTTGTGCTCTGGGATGTTATCTTTGGAAGCGAATATTTGTGTTCTCAGGAGATTTCGTTGGAAAAGAATTTTTTGTCTTCTGGGGTAATGTCGTTGGAAGAGAATTTTTTGTGTTCTCTGGTTTTTTCGATGCAAGCAATTTTTGGAAGTAGGGGGTCATTTCCTTGGAAGCGTGTTTTCTGTGCTCTGGAGTCATTTCGTTGGAAGCCAATATTTGTGTTCTCAGGAGATTTCGTTGCAAGCTAATTTTTTGTGTTCTGGGGTTATTTCGTTGGAAGCGAATTTTTTGTGTTCTCGGGTGATTTCCTTGAAAGGGAATTTTTGCGTACTAGGGTGATTTCGTTGGAAGCGAATTTTTTGTGTTCTGGGATGATATCTTTGGAAGCGAATATTTGTGTTCTCAGGAGATTTCGGTGGAAAAGAGTTTTTTGTGTTCTCCGATTTTACGATAGAAACAAATTTTTGAAGTAGGGTGTCATTTCGTTGGAAGCGTGTTTTCTGTGTTCTGGAGTCATTTCGTTGGAAGCGAATTTTTTTGTTCTCGGGTGATTTCTTTGAAAGGGAATTTTTGTTTTCTGAGGTGATTTCGTTGGAAGCGAATTTTTTGTGTTCTCGGGTGATTTCCTTGAATGGGAATTTTTGTGTTCTAGGGTGATTTCTTTGGAAGCGAAGTTTTTGTGCGCTGGGATGACATCTTTGGAAGCAAGTATTTGTGTTATCAGGAGATTTCGTTGGAAAAGAATTTTTTGTCTTCTGGGGTAATATCGTTGGAAGAGAATTTTTTTTGTTCTCCAGTCTTCTCGATGGAAGCAAATTTTTGAAGTAGGGGGTCATTTCGTTGGAAGCGAGTTTTCTGTTCTCTGGAGTCATTTCTTTGGAAGCAAATTTTTTGTGTTCTGAGGTAATTTCTTTGGAAGGGAATTTTTTCTGTTCTCGGGTGATTTCGATGGAAGCAAATTTTTGAAATATTGGATCATTTCGTTGGAAGCAAATTTTTCGTGTTCTAAGGTGATTTCGTTGGAAGAGAATTTTTTGTGTTTTCGGGTGATTTCGTTGAAAGGAAATTTTTGTGTTCTCGGGTGATTTCGTTTGAAACGAGTTTTTTATGGTCTAGGGTGATTTCGTTGCAAGCGAATTTTTTTGTATTCTGCGGTAATTTCTTTGGAAGCGAATTTGTTGTGTTCTCGGGTGATTTCGTTGAAAGCAAATTTTTTCTGTTCTCGGGTGATTTCGTTGGAAGCGTATTTTCTGTGCTCTGGAGTCATTTCGTTGGAAGCGAATTTTTTGTACTCTGGGGTGATTTCGTTGGAAGCGAATATTTGTGTTCTCAGGAGATTTCGTTGGAAGCGAATTTTTGTGTTCTGGGGTGATTTCGTTGGAAGCGAATTTTTTTGTATTCTGCGGTAATTTCTTTGGAAGCGAATTTGCTGTGTTCTCAGGTGATTTCGTTGAAAGCAAATTTTTTATATTCTAGGGTGATTCGGATGGAAGCGAATTTTTTGTGCTCTAGGGTGATTTGTTTGGAAGCGAATTTTCTGTGTTCTCGGGTGATTTCGTTGGAAGCGTGTTTTCTGTGCTCTGGAGTCATTTCGTTGGAAGCAAATTTTTTGTGCTCTGGCGTGATTTCGTTGGAAGCGAATTTTTTGTGTTCTCGGGGGATTTCGTTTGAAGCGAGTTTTTTATGTTCTAGGGTGATATCGTTGCAAGCGAATTTTTTGTGTTCTGGGGTAATATCGTTGGAAGTGAATTTGCTGTGTTCTCGGGTGATTTGGTTGAAAGCAAATTTTTTCTGTTCTCGGGTGATTTCGTTGGAAGCGTGTTTTCTGTGCTCTAGAGTCATTTCGTTGGAAGCGAATTTTTTGTACTCTGGGGTGATTTCGATGGAAGCAAATTTTTGTGTTCTGGGGTGATTTCGTTGGAAGCGAATTTTTTTGTTCTCGGGTGATTTCTTTGAAAGGGAAATTTTGTTTTCTGAGGTGATTTCGTTGGTAGCGAATTTTTCCTGCTCTGGGATGATATCTTTGGAAGCGAATATTTGTGTTCTCAGAAGATTTCGTTGCAAGCGAATTATTTGTTCTGGGCTGATTTCGTTGGAAGCGAATTTTTTTGTGTTCTCTTGTGATTTCGTTTAAAGGGAATTTTTGTGTTCTAGGGTGATTTCGTTGGAAGCGAATTTTTTGTGCTCTGGGATGATATCTTTGGAAGCGAATATTTCTGTTCTCAGGAGATTTCGTTGGAAAAGAATTTTTTGTCTTCTGGGGTAATATCGTTGAAAGCGAATTTTTTGTGTTCTCCGGTTTTTTCGATGGAAGCAAATTTTGAAGTACGGTGTCATTTCATTGGAAGCATGTTTTCTGTGGTCTGGAGTCATTTCGTTGGAAGCGAATTTTTTGTGCTCCGGGGTGATTTCGTTGAAAGCGAATTTGTCTTCTGGTGTAATGTCGTTGGAAGAGAATTTTTTGTGTTCTCCGGTTTTTTCTATGGAAACAAATTTTTGAAGTAGGGGGTCACTTCGTTGGAAGCGTGTTTTCTGTGCTCTGGAGTCATTTCGTTGGAAGCGAATTTTGTGTGCTCTGGGGTGATTTCGTTGGAAGGGAATTTTTTGTGTTCTCAGGTGATTTTTTTTGAAAGGGAATTTTTTTGTTCTAGGGTGATTTCGTTGGAATCGAATTTTTTGTTCTCTGGGATGATATCTTTGGAAGCGAATATATGTGTTCTCAGGAGATTTCGTTGGAAAAAATTTTTTGTCTTCTAGGGTAATATTGTTGGAAGAGAATTTTTTGTGTTCTCCGTTTTTTTTCGATGGAAGCAAATTTTTGAAATAGGGGGTCATTTCGTTGGAAGCGAATTTTTTTGTGCTCTGGGGTGATTTCGTTGGAAGCGAATATTTGTGTTCTCAGGAGATTTCGTTGCAAGCGAATTTTTTGTGTTCTGGGGTGATTTCGTTGGAAGCGAATTTTTTGTGTTCTGGGATGATATCTTTGGAAGCGAATATTTGTGTTCTCAGGAGATTTCGGTTAAAAAGAGTTTTTTGTGTTCTCCGGTTTTACGATAGAAGCAAATTTTTGAAGTAGGGGGTCATTTCGTTGGAAGCGTGTTTTCTGTGTTCTGGAGTCATTTCGTTGGAAGCGAATTTTTTTTGTTCTAGGGTGATTTTGTTGGAAGCGAATTTTTTTGTTCTCTGGGATGATTTCTTTGGAAGCGAATATTTGTGTTCTCAGGAGATTTCGTTGGAAGCGAATTTTTTGTGTTCTGGGGTAATTTCTTTGGACGCAAATTTTTTGTGTTCTTGGGTGATTTCAATGGAAGCAAATTTTTGAAATATTGGGTCATTTCGTTGGAAGCGTGATTTCTGTGCTCTGGAGTCATTTCGTTGGAAGCGAATTTTTTGTGCTCTGGGGTGATTTCGTTCGAAGCGAATTTTTTGTGCTCTGGGGTGATTTGGTTGGAAGCGAATTTTTTGTCTTCTGTGGTGATTTCGATGGAAGCGAATTTTTTATGTTTTAGGGTGATTTCGTTGGAGGCGAATTTTTTTGTGTTCAGGGGTCACTTCATTGGAAGCATGCTTTCTGTGCTCAGGAGTCATATTTTTGGAAGCGAATTTTTTGTGCTCTGGGGTGATTTCGTTGGAAGCAAATTTTTTGTGTTCTCGGGGGATTTCGTTGAAAGGGAATTTTTGTGTTCTAGGGTGATTTCTTTGGAAGCGATTTTTTTCTACTCTGTGATGATATCTTTGGAAGCGAATATTTGTGTTCTCAGGAGATTTCGTTGGAAAAGAATTTTTCCTCTTCTGGGGTAATATTGTTGGAAGATTTTTTTGTGTTCTCCGGTTTTTTTGATGGAAGCAAATTTTTGAAATAGGGGGTCATTTCGTTGGAAGCGTGTTTTCTGTGCTGTAGAGTCATTTTGTTGGAAGCAAATTTTTTGTGCTCTGGGGTGATTTCGTTCGTAGAGAATATATGTGTTCGCAGGAGATTGCGTTGAAAGCGAATTTTTTGTGTTCTAGGGTGATTTCGTTGGAAGCGAATTTTTTGTGTTCTGGGGTGATTTCGATTGTAGGAAATTTTTGAAGTATGTGATCATTTCGTTGGAAGTTTGTTTTCTGTGCTCTGGAGTCATTTCTTTTGAAGCGAATTTTTTGTGTTCTGGGGTGAGTTCGATGGAAGCAAATATTTGTGTTCTCAGAAGATTTCTTTGCAAGCGACTTTTTTGTAGTCTGGGGTAATTGGTTTGGAAGCGAATTTTTTGTGTCCTCATGTGATTTCAATGGAAGCAAATTTTTGAAGTATACGGTCATTTCGTTGGAAGCAAATTTTTTCTGCTTTGGGGTGATTTTGTTGGAAGCGAATTTATTGTGCTCTGGGGTGATTTCGTTGGAAGCAAATTTTTTGTCTCTGTGTTGATTTCGATGGAAGCGATTTTTTATGTTCTAGGGTGATTTCGTTGGAAGGGAAAATTTGTGTTCTCGGGTCATTTCATTCGAAGCGTGTTTTCTGTGCTCTGGAGTCATTTCGTTGGAAACGAATTTTTTGTGCTCTGGGGTGATTTCGTTGGAAGCGAATTTTTTGTGTTCTGAGGAGATTTCATTGCAAGCGAATTTTCTGTGTTCTGGGGTGATTTCTTTGGAAGCGAATTTTTTGTGTTCTCGGGGGATTTCAATGAAAGGGAATTTTTGTGTTGTAGGGTGATTTCTTTGGAAGAGAAATTTTTGTTCTCTGGGATGATATCTTTGAGAACGAATATTTGTTTTCTCAGGAGATTTCGTTGCAAAAGAATATTTTGTCTTCTGGGGAAATTTCGTTGGAGGCAAATTGTTTGTGTTCTGGGGTGATTTCGATGGTAGCAAATTTTTGAAGTATGGGGTCATTTTGTTGGACGCGTGTTTTCTATGCTCTGGAGTCATTTCTTTGGAAGCGAATTTTTTGTGCTCTGGGGTGATTTTGTTGGAAGCGAATATTGGTGTTCTCAGGAGATTTCGTTGCAAGCGAATTTTTTGTTTTCTGGGCTAATTTTTTTGGTGCGAATTTTTGGTGTTCTCAGGTGATTTCAATGGAAACAAATTTTTGAAGTAGGGAGTCATTTCGTTGGAAGCCTGTTTTCTGTGCCCTCGAGTCATTTTGTTGGATGCGAATTTTTTGTGCTCTGGGTTGATTTCTTCGGAAGCGAATTTTTTGTGTTCTCGGGTGATTTAGATGGTAGCAAATTTTTGAAGAATGGGGTCATTTCGTTGGAAGCAATTTATTTGTGTTCTGAGGTGATTTCGTTGGAATAGAAATTTTTGTGTGCTCAGGATTTTTCGATGGAAGCAAATTTTTGAAGTAGGGGGTCATTTCGTTGGAAGCGTGTTTTCTGTGCTCTGGAGTCATTTCGTTGGAAGTAAATTTTTTGTGTTCTTTGGTGATTTCATTGGAAGCGAATTTTTTGTGTTCTGGGGTAATTTCGTTGGAAGCGAATTTTTTGTGTTCTCCGGTGATTTCGTTGAAAGGGAATTTTTTTTGTGTTCTAGGGTGATTTCTTTGGAATCGAATATTTTGTGTTCTGCTTTGATTTCAATGGAAGCAAATATTTTCCGTTCTGTAGTAATTTCGTTGGACGTAACCTTTTTGTGTTCTCTGGTGATTTAGTTGAAAGGGAATTTTTTGTGTTCTAGGGTGATTTCGTTGGAAGCGAATATTTGTGTTCTCAGGAGATTTCTTTGGAAAAGAATTTTTTGTCTTCTGAGGTAATATGGTTGGAAGAGAATTTTTTGTGTTCTCCGGTTTTTTCGATGGAAGCAAATTTTTGAAGTAGGGGGTCATATCGTTGGAAGCGTGTTTTCTTTGCTCTGAAGTCATTTCATTGGAAGCAAATTTTTTGTGCTCTAGGGTGATTTCGTTGGAAGCGAATTTTTTGTTTTCTCAGGTGATTTCTCTAAAAGGGAATTTTTGTGTTCTGGGGTGATTTCGTTGGAAGCGAATTTTTTGTGCTCTGGGATGATATCTTTGGAAGCAAATATTTGTGTTCTCAGGAGATTTCGTTGGAAAAGAATTTTTTGTCCTCTGGGGTAATGTCGTTGGAAGAGAATTTTTTGTGTTCTCCGGTTTTTTCGATGGAAGCAAATTTTTGAAGTAGGGGGTCATATCGTTGGAAGCGTGTTTTCTTTGCTCTGAAGTCATTTCATTGGAAGCAAATTTTTTGTGCTCTGGGGTGATTTCGTTGGAAGCGAATTTTTTGTTTTCTCAGGTGATTTCTCTAAAAGGGAATTTTTGTGTTCTGGGGTGATTTCGTTGGAAGCGAATTTTTTGTGCTCTGGGATGATATCTTTGGAATCGAATATTTGTGTTCTCAGGAGATTTCGTTGTAAAAGAATTTTTTCTCTTCTGGGGTAATATCGTTGGAAGAGAATTTTTTGTGTTCTCCGGTTTCTTCAACGGAAACAAATTTTTGAAGTATGGTATCATTTCGTTCGAAGCGTATTTTCTGTGCTCTGGAGTCATTTCGTTGGAAGCGAATATTTTGTGTTCTGGGGAGATTTCGTTGGAAGCGAATATTTGTGTTCTCAGTAGATTTCGTTGCAAGGGAATTTTTTCTGTTCTCCGGTTTTTTCGATGGAAGTAAATTTTTGAAGTAGGAGGTCATTTCGTTGGAAGCATGTTTTCGGAGCTCTGTAGTAATTTCTTTGGAAGAGAATTTTTTGTGCTCTGGGTTGATTTCGTTGGAAGCGAATTTTTTGTGTTCTGGGGTGATTTCGTTGAAAGGGAAATTTTGGTGTTCTGGGGTGATTTCGTTGGAAGTGAAATTTTTGTGCTCTGGGATGTTTTCTTTGGAAGCGAATATTTGTGTTCTCAGGAGATTTCATTGGAAGCGAATGTTTTGTGTTCTGGGGTAATTTCATTGAAAGGGAATTTTTTATGTTCTAGGGTGATTTCGTTGGAAGCAAATTTTTTGTGCTCTGGAGTGATTTGGTTGGAAGCGAATTTTTTGTCTTCTATGGTGATTTCGATGGAAGCGAATATTTTATGTTCTAGAGTGATTTCGTTGAAAGCGAATTTTTTGTGTTCTGGAGTCATTTCATTGGAAGCGTGTTTTCTGTGCTCTGGAGTCATTTTGTTAGAAGCGAATTTTTTGTGCTCTGTGATGTTTTCTTTGGAAGCGAATATTTGTGTTCTCAGGAGATTTCGTTGTGTTCTGGGGTAATTTCGATGGAATAGAAATATTTATGCTCTCAAGATTTTTTGATGGAAGCAAATTGTTGAAGTAGGGAGTCATTTCGTTGGAAGCGTGTTTTCTGTGCTCTGGAGTAATTTCGTTGGAAGCGAATTTTTTATGCTCTGGGGTGATTTCGTTGGTAGCGCATTTTCTGTGTTCTGGGATAATTTCGTTGGAAGTGAATTTTTTGTGTTCTCGGGTGATTTCGATGGGAGCCAATTTTTGAAGTATTGTATCATTTCCTTGGAATCGTGTTTTCTGTGCTCTTTAGTCATTTCGTTGGAAGCGAATTTTTTGTGTTCTGGGGTGATTTCGTTGGAAGCGAATATTTTGTGTTCTCAGGAGATTTCGTTGCAAGCGAATTTTTTGTGTTCTCCGGTTTTTTCGATGGAAGTAAATTTTTGAAGTAGGAGGTCATTTCTTTGGAAGCATGTTTTCAGAGCTCTGGAGTCATTTCGTTGGCAGCGAATTTTTTGTGCTCTGGGATGTTTTCTTTGGAAGCGAATATTTGTGTTCTCAGGAGATTTCGTTGCAAGCGAATTTTTTGTGTTCTGGGTAATTTAATTGAAAGGGAATTTTTTGTCTTCTATGGTGATTTCGATGGAAGTGAATATTTTATGTTCTAGGGTGATTTCGTTGAAAGCGAATTTTTTGTGTTCTGGGGTCATTTCATTGGAAGCGTGTTTTCTGGGCTCTGGAGTCATTTTGTTGGAAGTAAATTTTTTGTGCTCTGGGTTGATTATGTTGGAACCGAATTTTTTGTATTCTCGGGTGATTTCGTTGAAAGAGAATTTTTTGTGTTCTAGGTTGATGTTGTTGGAAGCGAATTTTTTGTGCTCTGGGATAATTTTTTAGAAGTGAATATTTGTGTTCTCAGAAGATTTCATTGGAAGCGAATTTTTTTGTGTTCTGGGGTCATTTCTTTGGAAATGAATTTTTTGTTTTCTCTGGTTTGTTTGATGGAAGCAAATTTTTGAAGGAGGGGGTCATTTCATTGGAAGCATATTTTCTGTGCTCTGGAGTCATTTCATTAGAAGTGAATTTTTTCTCCTCAGGAGAGATTTCGTTGGAAGCGAATTTTTTGTGTTCTCGGGTGATTTCCTTGAAAGGGAATTTTTTGTGTTCTGGGGTCATTTAGTTGGAAGCAAATTTTTTGTGTTCTGGGGTGATTTCGTTGGAAGCGAATGTTTTGGGTTCTGGAGTCACTTCATTGGAAGCGTGTTTTCTGTGCTCTGGAATCATTTTGTTTGAAGCGAATTTTTTGTGCTCTGGGGTAATTTCGATGGAATCGAAAATTTTTGTACTCTCAGGACTTTTTGATGGAAGCAAATTTTTGAAGTAGGGAGTCATTTCATTGGAAGCGAATTTTTTGTGCTCTGGGATGCTTTTTTTTGGAAGCGAATATTTTTGTTCTCAGGAGATTTCGTTGGAAGCGAATTTTTTGTGTTCTGGGGTAATTTTGATGGAATAGAATTTTTGTGCTCTCAGGACTTTTCGATGGAAGCAAAGTTTTGAAGTAGGGAGTAATTTCGTTGGAAGCGTGTTTTCTGTGCTCTGGAGTCATTTCGTTGGAAGCGATTTTTTTGTGCTCTGATGTGATTTCGTTGGTAGCGCATTTTCTGTGTTCTGGAATAATTTCGTTGGAAGTGAATTTTTTGTGTTCTCGGGTGATTTCGATGGAAGCCAATTTTTGAAGTATGGGATCATTTCCTTAGAAGCATGTTTTCTGTGCTCTGGAGTCATTTCGTTGGTAGAGAATTTTTTGTGGTCTGGGGTGATTTTGTTGGAAGCGAATATTTTGTGCTCTGGAGTGATTTGGTTGGAAGCGAGTTTTTTGTCTTCTATGGTGATTTCGATGGAAGCGAATTTTTTATGTTCTAGGGTGATTTCGTTGAAAGCGAATGTTTTGTGTTCTGGAGTCACTTCATTGGAAGCGTGTTTTCTGTGCTCTGGAGTCATTTTGTTGGAAGAGAATTTTTTGTGCTCTGGGATGTTTTCTTTGGAAGCGAATATTTGTGTTCTCAGGAGATTTCGTTGGAAGCGAATTTTTTTTGTTCTGGGGTAACTTCCATGGAATAGAAATTTTTGTGCTCTCAGGACTTTTTGATGGAAGCAAATTTTTGAAGTAGGGAGTCATTTCATTGGAAGCGAATTTTTTGTGCCCTGGGATGCTTTTTTTTGGAAGCGAATATTTTTGTTCTCAGGAGATTTCGTTGGAAGCGAATTTTTTGTGTTATGGGGTAATTTCGATGGAAAAGAAATTTTTGTGCTCTCAGGACTTTTCGATGGAAGCAAATTTTTGAAGTAGGGAGTCATTTCGTTGGAAGCGTGTTTTCTGTGCTCTGGAGTCATTTCGTTGGAAGCGAATTTTTTGTGCTCTGATGTGATTTCGTTGGTAGAGCATTTTCTGTGTTCTGGGATAATTTCGTTGGAAGTGAATATTTGTGTTCTCGGGTGATTTCGATGGAAGGCAATTTTTGAAGTATGGGATCATTTGTTTGGAAGCATGTTTTCTGTGCTCTGGAGTCATTTCTTTGGAAGATAATTTTTTGTGGATGGGGTGATTTCGTTGGAAGCAAATTTTTTGTGTCGTGTGGCAATTTCATGGGAAGCAAATTTTTTGTGTCTTGGTGTGTTTTTGTTGGAAGCGAATTTTTGGTGGTCTGGGGTGATTTCGTTGGAAGCGAGTTTTCTGTGGTCTGGAGTGATTACTTTGGAAGCGAATATTTGTGTTCTCAGGAGATTTCATTGGAAAAGAATTTTTTGTCTTCTGGGGTAATATGGTTGGAAGAGAATTTTTTGTGTTCTCCGTTTTTTTCCATGGAAGCTAATTTTTGAAGTAGGGGGTCATATCGTTGTAAGCATGTTTTCTGTGCTCTGAAGTCTTTTCATTGGAAGCGAATTTTTTGTGCTCTGGGGTGATTTCGTTGAAAGCAAATATTTGTATTCTCAGGAGATTTCGTTGTAAGCTAATTTTTTGTGTTCTAGTTTGATTTCATTGGAAGCGAATTTTTTGTGCTCTGGGATGATATCTTTGGAAGCGAATGTGTTCTCAGGAGATTTCGTTGGAAAAGAATTTTTTCTGTTTTGGGGTAATATCGTTGGAAGAGAATTTTTTGTGTTCTCCGGTTTCTTCGATGGAAGCAAATTTTTGAAGTAAGGGGTCATTTCGTGAAAGGGTGTTTTCTGTGCTCTGGAGTCATTTCTTTGGAAGCGAATTTTTTGTGTTCTCGGGTGATTTCAATGGAAACAAATTTTTGAAGTATGGTATCATTTCGTTCGAAGCTTGTTTTCTGTGCTCTGGAGTCATTTTGTTGGAAGCGAATTTTTTGTGTTCTGGGGAGATTTCGTTGGAAGCGAATATTTGTGTTCTCAGAAGATTACGTTGCAAGCGAATTTTTTCTGTTCTCCGGTTTTTTCGACGGAAGTAAATTTTTGAAGTAGGAGGTCATTTCATTGGAAGCATGTTTTCGGAGCTCTGGAGACATTTCTTTGGAAGCGAATTTTTTGTGCTATGGGATGATATCTTTGGAAGCGAATATTTGTGTTCTCGGGTGATTTCGTTGAAAGGGAATTTTTTGTGTTCTGGGGTCATTTCTTTGAAAGAAATTTTTGGTGTTCTGGGGTGATTTCGTTGGAAGCGAATTTTTTGTGCTCTGGGATGTTTTCTTTGGAAGCGAATATTTGTGTTCTCAGGAGATTTCGTTGGAAGCGAATTTTTTGTGTTCTGGGGTAATTTCATTGAAAGCGAATTTTTTATGTTCTAGGGTGATTTCGTTGGAAGCAAATTTTTTGTACTCTGGAGTGATTTGGTTGGAAGCGAACTTTTTATCTTCTATGGTGATTTCGATGGAAGCGAATTTTTTATGTTCTAGGGTGATTTCATTGAAAGCGAATTTTTGGTGTTCTGGGGTCATTTCATTGGAAGGGTATTTTCTGTGCTCTGGAGTCATTTTGTCGGAATCGAATTTTTTGTGCTCTGTGTTGATTATGTTGGAAGCGAATTTTTTGTATTCTCGGGTGATTTCGTTGAAAGGGAATTTTTTGTGTTCGAGGGTGATTTCGTTGGAAGCGAATTTTTTGTGCTCTGGGATGTTTTCTTTGTAAGCGAATATTTTTGTTCTCAGGTGATTTCGTTGGAAGCGAATTTTTTGTGTTCTGGTATAATTTCGTTGGAATAGTAATTTTTGTGCTCTCAGGATTTTTCGATGGAAGCAAATTTTTGAAGTAGGGAGTCATTTCGTTGGAAGTGTGTTTTCTGTGCTCTGGAGTCATTTCGATGGAAGCGAATTTTTTGTGCTCTGGGGTGATTTCGTTGGAAGCACATTTTTAGTGTTCTGGGATAATTTCGTTGGAAGTGAATTTTTTGTGTTCTCGGGTGATTTCGATGGAAGCCAATTTTTGAAGTATGGGATCATTTCCTTGGAAGCGTGTTTTCTGTGCTCTGGTGTCATTTCATTGGAAGACAATTTTTTGTGCTATGGGGTGATTTTGTTGGAAGCGAAATTTTTGTCTTCTGTGGTAATTTCGATGGAAGCGAATTTTTTATGTTTTAGGGTGATTTCGTTGGAAGCGAATTTTTTTGTGCTCTGGGATGATATCTTTGGAAGCGAATATTTGTGTTCTCAGGAGATTTCGTTGGAAAAGAATTTTTTCTTCTGGGGTAATATCGTTGGAAGAGAATTTTTTTGTTCTCCTTTTTCTTAGATGGAAGCAAATTTTTGAAGTAGGGGGTCATTTCGTTGGAAGCGTGTTTTCTGTGCTCTGGAGTCACTTCGTGGGAAGGGAATTTTTGGTGCTCAGGTGTGATTTCGTTGGAAGCACATTTTTTGTGTTCTCGGGTGATTTATTTTACAGAGAATTTTTTGTGTTCTAGGGTGATTTCGTTGGAAGCGAATTTTTTGTGTTCTCGAGTGATTTCGTGGGAAAACAATTTTTGGTCTTCTTGGGTAATATCTTTGGAAGAGAATTTTCTGTGTTCTTATATTATTTCAATGGAAGAAAATTTTTGAAATATGGGGTCATTTCGTTGGAAGTGTGTTTTCTGTGCTCTAGAGGCATTTCTTTGGAAGCAATTTTTTTTTGTTCTGGGGTAATATCGTTGGAATGGAAATTTTTGTGTTCTCAGGATTTTTCGATGGAAGCAAATTTTTGAAGTAGGGAGTCATTTCGTTGGAAGCGTGTTTTCTGTGCTCTGGAGTCACTTCTTTGGAAACAAATTTTTTGTGCTCTGGGGTGATTTCGTTGGAGACACATTTTTAGTGTTCAGGGATAATTTCGTTGAAAGTGAATTTTTTGTGTTCTCGGGTGATTTCGATGGAAGCCAATTTTTGAAGTATGGGATCATTTCCTTGGAAGCGTGTTTTCTGTGCTCTGGTGTCATTTCATTGGAAGACAATTTTTTGTGCTATGGGGTGATTTTGTTGGAAGCGAAATTTTTGTCTTCTGTGGTAATTTCGATGGAAGCGAATTTTTTATGTTTTAGGGTGATTTCGTTGGAAGCGAATTTTTTTGTGCTCTGGGATGATATCTTTGGAAGCGAATATTTGTGTTCTCAGGAGATTTCGTTGGAAAAGAATTTTTTCTTCTGGGGTAATATCGTTGGAAGAGAATTTTTTTGTTCTCCTTTTTCTTAGATGGAAGCAAATTTTTGAAGTAGGGGGTCATTTCGTTGGAAGCGTGTTTTCTGTGCTCTGGAGTCACTTCGTGGGAAGGGAATTTTTGGTGCTCAGGTGTGATTTCGTTGGAAGCACATTTTTTGTGTTCTCGGGTGATTTATTTTACAGAGAATTTTTTGTGTTCTAGGGTGATTTCGTTGGAAGCGAATTTTTTGTGTTCTCGAGTGATTTCGTGGGAAAACAATTTTTGGTCTTCTTGGGTAATATCTTTGGAAGAGAATTTTCTGTGTTCTTATATTATTTCAATGGAAGAAAATTTTTGAAATATGGGGTCATTTCGTTGGAAGTGTGTTTTCTGTGCTCTAGAGGCATTTCTTTGGAAGCAATTTTTTTTTGTTCTGGGGTAATATCGTTGGAATGGAAATTTTTGTGTTCTCAGGATTTTTCGATGGAAGCAAATTTTTGAAGTAGGGAGTCATTTCGTTGGAAGCGTGTTTTCTGTGCTCTGGAGTCACTTCTTTGGAAACAAATTTTTTGTGCTCTGGGGTGATTTCGTTGGAGACACATTTTTTGTGTTCAGGGATAATTTCGTTGAAAGTGAATTTTTTGTGTTCTCGGGTGATTTCGATGGAAGCCAATTTTTGAAGTAATGGATCATTTCCTTGAAAGCGTGTTTTCTGTGCTCTGGAGTCATTTCGTTGGAATCGAATTTTTTGTGCTCTGGATGTGATTTTGTTGGAAGCGAAATTTTTGTGTTCTCGGGTAATTTCGTTGGAAGCGATTTTCTTGTGTTCTGGGGTAATTTCATTGGA
This sequence comes from Meriones unguiculatus, assembly GCF_030254825.1. Classification (NCBI taxonomy): domain Eukaryota; kingdom Metazoa; phylum Chordata; class Mammalia; order Rodentia; family Muridae; genus Meriones; species Meriones unguiculatus. The sequence goes on along the minus strand of NC_083353.1, from coordinate 80,956,888 downwards.
CGTGAATTTTTTGTGTTCTAGGGTGATTTTTTTGGAAGCGAATTTTTTTGTGCTCTGGGATGATTTCTTTGGAAGCGAATATTTGTGTTCTCAGAAGATTTCCTTGCAAGCGAATTTTTTTTGTTCTGGGGTGATTTCGTTGGAAGCGAATATTTTGTGTTCTCGGGTGATTTCAATGGAAACAAATTTTTGAAGTATGGTATCATTTCGTTCGAAGCGTGTTTTCTGTGCTCTGGAGTCATTTCGTTGGAAGCAAATTTTTTGTGTTCTTGGGTGACTTCCTGGAAGCGAATATTTGTGTTCTCAGAAGATTTCGTTGCAAGCGAATTTTTTTGTGTTCTGGGGTAATGTTGTTGGAAGCGAATTTTTTGTGTTCTCAGGTTTTTTCCATGGAAGCAAATTTTTGATGTAGGGGGTCATTTCGTTGGAAGCGTGTTTTCTGTGCTCTGGATTCACTTCGTTGGAAGGGAATTTTTGTTGCTCTGGGGTGATTTCGTTGGAAGCGAAATTTTTGTGTTCTCGGGAGATTTCGTTAAAAGGGAATTTTTTGTGTTCTGGGGTCATTTCGTTGGAAGCATGTTTTCTGTGCTCTGGAGTCATTTCGTTGGAAGCGAATTTTTTGTTTTCTCGGGTGATTTTGTTAAAAGGGAATTTTTGTGTTCTATGGTCATTTCGTTGGAAGCCTGTTTTCTGTGCTCTGGAGTCATTTCGTTGGAAGCGAATTTTTTGTTTTCTCGGGTGATTTTGTTAAAAGGGAATTTTTGTGTTCTATGGTCATTTCGTTGGAAGCCTGTTTTCTGTGCTCTGGAGTCATTTCGTTGGAAGCGAATTTTTTGTGTTCTGGGGTGATTTCGTTGTAGGCGAAGTTTTTGTGTTCTGGGGTAATTTCATTGGACGTGAATTTTTTGTGTTCTAGGGTGATTTTTTTGGAAGCGAATTTTTTTGTGCTCTGGGATGATTTCTTTGGAAGCGAATATTTGTGTTCTCAGAAGATTTCCTTGCAAGCGAATTTTTTTTGTTCTGGGGTGATTTCGTTGGAAGCGAATATTTTGTGTTCTCGGGTGATTTCAATGGAAACAAATTTTTGAAGTATGGTATCATTTCGTTCGAAGCGTGTTTTCTGTGCTCTGGAGTCATTTCGTTGGAAGCAAATTTTTTGTGTTCTTGGGTGACTTCCTGGAAGCGAATATTTGTGTTCTCAGAAGATTTCGTTGCAAGCGAATTTTTTTGTGTTCTGGGGTAATGTTGTTGGAAGCGAATTTTTTGTGTTCTCAGGTTTTTTCCATGGAAGCAAATTTTTGATGTAGGGGGTCATTTCGTTGGAAGCGTGTTTTCTGTGCTCTGGATTCACTTCGTTGGAAGGGAATTTTTGTTGCTCTGGGGTGATTTCGTTGGAAGCGAAATTTTTGTGTTCTCGGGAGATTTCGTTAAAAGGGAATTTTTTGTGTTCTGGGGTCATTTCGTTGGAAGCATGTTTTCTGTGCTCTGGAGTCATTTAGTTGGAAGCGTGTTTTCTGTGCTCTGGAGTCATTTCGTTGGAAGCGAATTTTTTGTTTTCTCGGGTGATTTTGTTAAAAGGGAATTTTTGTGTTCTATGGTCATTTCGTTGGAAGCCTGTTTTCTGTGCTCTGGAGTCATTTCGTTGGAAGCGAATTTTTTGTGTTCTGGGGTGATTTCGTTGTAGGCGAAGTTTTTGTGTTCTGGGGAAATTTCGTCGGACGTGAATTTTTTGTGTTCTAGGGTGATATCGTTGAAAGGGAATTTTTGTATTCTAGGGTGATTTCGATGGAAGCGAATTTTTTGTGGTCTGGGATGATATTGTTGTTAGCGAATTTTTTGAAGTATGGGGTGATTTATTTGGTAGCGTGTTTCCTTTGCTCTGGAGTCATTTTGATGGAAGCGAATTTTTTGTGTTCTGGGTTGATTTCTATCGAAGCGATTTTTTTGTGTTCTGGGGAGGTTTCTGTGGGAGCGAATTTTTGGTGTTCTGGGGTAATTTTGTTGGAAGAGGGTTTTATGTCCTTTGTAGTCATTTCATTGGAAGCGAATTTTTCTCTGTTCTGGTGTGATTTTGTTGGAAACGAATTTTTTTTTTTGCTCTGGAATATTTTTGTAGTAAGAGAATGTTTTGCGTTCTGGGGTAATTTCATTGGAAGCAAATTTTTTTTGTGTGTGTGTTCTGGGGTGATTTCATTGGAAGGGAATTTTTTGTGATCTGGGGTAATTTCGATGGAAGCGGGTTTTATGTCCTTTGGAGTCATTTCGTTAAAAGCGAATTTTTTCTCTGTTCTGGTGTGATTTCGTTGGAAATGAAGATTTTGTGATCTGGGGTGATTTCGTTGGTAGCGATTTTTTTGTGGTCTGGTGTGATTTCTTTGGAAACAAACTATTTGTGTTCTAGGGTGATTTTGATGGAAGCGAATTTTTTGTGTTCTGGGGTCATTTCGTTGGTAGCGTGTTTTCTATGCTCAGGAGTCATTTCGTTGGAAGCGAATTTTTTGTGTTCTCGGTTGATTTCGATGGAAGCAAATTTTTGAAGTATGGTATCATTTTATTCGAAGCTTGTTTTCTGTGCTCTGGAGTCATTTCGTTGGAAGCGAATTTTTTGTGTTCCAGGGTGATTTCGAGGAAGTGAATTTTTTTGTGCTCTGGGATGATTTCGTTGGAAGCGTATATTTGTGTTCTCAGGATATTTCGTTGGAAGCGAATTTTTTGTGTTCTTGGGTAATTTCGTTGGAAGCAAATTTATTTTGTGTTCTATGGTGATTTTGATGGAAGCAAATTTTTGAAGTAGGGGGCCATTTTGTTGGAAGCGTGTTTTCTGTGCTCTGGAGTCATTTCGTTGGAAGTTAATTTTTTGTGCTCTGGGGCAAGTTTGTTGGAAGCGAATATTTTGTGTTCTCGGGTGATTTCGTTGGAAGCGAATTTTTTGTGTTATTGGGTGATTTCGTTGGAAGCGAATATTCATGTTCTCAGAAGATTTCATTGCAAGCAAATTTTTTTTTGTGTTCTGGGGTAATTTCGTTGGAAGCGAATTTTTTGTGTTCTCCGGTTTTTTCGATGAAAGCAAATTTTTGAAGTAGGGGGTCATTTCGTTGGAAGCGTGTTTTCTGTGCTCTGGAGTCACTTCATTGGAAGGGAATTTTTGGTGCTTTGGTGTGATTTCTTTGGAAGCGAATTTTTTGTTTTCTGGGGTAATTACGTTGGAAGCGAATTTTTTGTGTTCTAGGGTGATATCGTTGAAAGGGAATTTTTAGTGTTCTGGTGTCATTTCGTTGGAAGCGTGTATTCTGTGCTCTGGATTCATTTCTTTGGAAGCAAATTTTTTGTGTTCTGGGGTGATTTCGTTGGAAGCGAATTTTTGGTGGTCTGGGGTGATTTCGTTGAAAGGGAATTTTTTGTGTTCTGGGGTCATTTCGTTGGAAGCGTGTTTTCTGTGCTCTGGAGTCATTTTGTTGGAAGCGAATTTTTTGTGTCCTGGGGTGATTTCGTTAGAAGCGAATTTTTGTGTTCGGGGGTAATTTCGTTGGAAGCGAATTTTTTGTGTTCTCGGGTGATTTCGATGGAAGCAAATTTTTGAAATATGGTATCATTTCGTTCGAAGCGGGTTTCCTGTGCTCTGGAGTCATTTCGTTGGAAGCGAATTTTTTGTGTTCTCCGGTGATTTTGTTGAAAGGGAATGTTTTGTGTTCTAGGGTGATTTCGTTGGAAGCAAATTTTTTTGTGTTCTGTGTTGATTTCGTTGGAAGCGAATTTTTTGTGTTCTGGGATGATTTCAGTGGAGGCGAATTTTTCGTGTTCTAGGGTATTTTCGTTGGAAGTGTATTTTTTTTGTTGTCAGGTTTTCTCGATGGAAGCAAATTTTTGAAGTAGGGGTCATTTCGTTGGAAGCATGTTTTCTGTGCTCTGGAGTCATTTCGTTGGAAGCGAATTTTTTGTGTTCTGGGGTGATTTCCTTGGAAGCGAATTTGTTCTGTTCTGGGGTAATTTCTTTGGAAGCGAATTTTTTGTGTTCTGGTATGATTTCGATGGAAGCGAATATTTTGTGTTCAGGGTTGATTTTTTTTTGGAAGAGAATTTTTTGTGTTCTGGGGCAATTTCGTTGGAAGCGAATTTTTTGGAAGTATGGGGTGATTTTGTTGAAAGCGTGTTTTCTGTGCTCTGGAGTCATTTCATTGGAAGCAAATTTTTTGTGTTCTGGGTTGATTTCATTGGAAGCAAATTTTTTGTGTTCTGGGGTGATTTCGTTGGAAGGGTGTTTTCTGTGCTCTGGAGTCATTTCTTTGGAAGCGAATTTTTTGTGTTCTGCGGTGATTTCGATGGAAGGAAATTTTTTCCATTCTGGGGTAATTTTGTGGGAAGCCAATATTTTTGTTCTCAGGTGATTTATGGGAAGGGAATTTTTTGTGCTCTGGGGTGATTTCGTTGGAAGCAAATTTTTTCTATTCTGGGGTAATTTCTTTGGACGTGAATTTTATTGTTCTCAGGTGATTTATTGGAAGGGAATTTTTTGTCTTCTGTGGTTATTTCAATGGAAGCCAATTTTTTATGTTCTAGGGTGATTTCTTTTGAAGCGAATTTTTTGTGTTCTCGGGTCATTTCATTGGTAAATTGTTTTCTGTGCTCTGGAGTCATTTCGTTGGAAGCGAATTTTTTGTGCTCTCGGGTGATTTCATTGGAATCGATATTTTTGTGTTCTCGGGTGATTTCGTTGAAAGAGATTTTTTTGTGCTCTGGCATGATATCTTTGGAAGCGAATATTTGTGTTCTCATGAGTTTTCGTTGGAAAAGAATTTTTTTGTCTTCTAGGGGTAATATCGTTGGAAGAGAATTTTTTCTGTTCTCCGGTCTTTTCGATGGAAGCAAATTTTGAAATAGTGTGTCATTTCATTGGAAGCATGTTTTCTGTATTCTGGAGTCATTTTGTTGGAAGCGAATTTTTGGTACTCTGTGGTGATTTCGTTGGAAGTGAATTTTTTGTGTTCTCGGGTGATTTCGTTGAAAGGGAATTTTTTGTATTCTGGGGTCATTTCTTTGGCCGCGAATTTTTAGTGTTCTGGGGTCATTTAGTTGGAAGCGTGTTTTCTGTGCTCTGGAGAGATTTCGATGGAAGCGAATTTTTGTGTTCTCGGGTGATTTCTTTGGCCGCGAATTTTTAGTGTTCTGGGGTCATTTAGTTGGAAGCGTGTTTTCTGTGCTTGGAGTCATTTCGATGGAAGCGAATTTTTTGTGCTCTGGGGTGATTTCGTTGGAAGCAAATTTTTTGTGTTCTGGGTGATTTTGTTGGAAGCGAATTTTTTGTGTTCTGGGGTAATTTCGTTGGAAGCGAATTTTTTTGTTCTCGGGTGATTTCGATGGAAGCAAATTTTTGAAGTATGGTATCAATTCGTTCGAAGCGTGTTTTCTGTGCTCTGCAGTCATTTCGTTGGAGCGAATTTTTTGTGTTCTAGGGTGATTTCGTTTAAAGGGAGTTTTTCTGTTCTAGGGTGATTTCGTTGGAAGCGAATTTATTGTGTTCTGGGGTGATTTCAATGGAAGCAAATTTTTTCTGTTCTGTGGTAATTTCTTTGGACGTGAATTTTTTGTGTTCTTGGGTGATTTCGTTGAAAGGGAATTTTTTGTGTTCTTTTGTGATTTCGTTGGAAGCTAATTTTTTTGTGCTCTGTGATGATTTCTTTCGAAGCGAATATTTGTGTTCTCAGGAGATTTCGTTGGAAGCAAATATTTTGTCTTCTGGGGTAATATCGTTGGAAGAGAATTTTTTGTTTTCTCCAGTTTTTTCGATTGAAGCAAATTTTTGAAGTATGGTATCATTTCGTTCGAAGCGTGTTTTCTGTGCTCTGGAGTCATTTCGTAGGAAGCAAATTTTTTGTGTTCTGGGGTGATTTCGTTGGAAGCTAATTTTTTGTGTTCTCGGGTGATTTCGTTGAAAAGGAATGTTTTGTGTTCTAGGGTGATTTCGTTGGCAGCGAATTTTTTTGTGCTCTGGGATGATTTCTTTGGAAGCAAATGTTTGTGTTCTCAGGAGATATCTTTGGAAGCGAATTTATTGTGTTCTGGGGTAATTTCGTTGGAAGCAAATTTTTTGTGTTCTGGGGTGATTTCATTGGAAGCGTGTTTTCTGTGCTCTGGAGTCATTTCATTGGAAGCGAATTTTTTGTGTTCTGCGGTGATTTCGATGGAAGGAAATTTTTTCCGTTCTGGGGTAATTTTGTCTGAAGCCAATATTTTTGTTCTCAGGTGATTTATTGGAAGGGAATTTTTTGTGCTCTGGGGTGATTTTGTTGGAAGCAATTTTTTTCTCTTCTGGGGTAATTTCTTTAGAAGCCAATATTTTTGTTCTCGGGTGATTTTGTTGGAAGGGAATTTTTTGTGCTCTGGGTTGATTTGGTTGGAAGTAAATTTTTTCTATTCTGGGGTAATTTCGTTGGACGTGACTTTTTTTGTTCTCAGGTGATTTCGTTGAAAGTGAATTTTTTTTGCTTTAGGGTGATTTCATTGGATGCGGATTTTTTGTGCTCTGGGGTGATTTCTATGGAAGCGAATATTTGTGTCCTCAGGAGATTTTGTTGGAAGTGAATTTTTTGTGTTCTGGGGTAATTTCGTTGGAAGCAAATTTTTTTGTGTTCTCTGGTTTTTTTGATGGAAGCAAATTTTTATGGTAGGGGGTCACCTCGTTGGAAGTGAAATTTTTTGTTTTCAGGGGTTATTTCGTTGGAAGCGAATGTTTTGTGTTCTGGGGTAATTTGGTTGGAAGCGAATTATTTTGTGTTCTCAGGTGATTTCGATGGAAGCAAATTTTTGAAGTATGGGGACATTTCGTTGGAAGCTATTTTATGTGCTTTGGGGTGATTTCGTTGGAAGCGAATTTCTTGTGTTCAGGGGTAATTTCGTTTGAAGCAAATTTTTTGTGTTCTCGGGTGATTTCGTTGAAAGGGAAGTTTTTGTTTTCGAGGGTGATTTCGTTGGAAGAGTATTTTCTCTGTTCTGGGGTGACTTCGATGGAAGTGAATTTTTTGTGTTCTCCAGTTTTTTCGATGTAAGCAAATTTTTGAAGTAGGGGGTCATTTCGTTATAATCGTGTTTTCTGTGCTTTGGAGTCATTTCGTTGGAAGGGAATTTTTTGCGCTCTGGGGTGATTTCATTGTAAGCGAACTTGTTTGGGCTCTAGGATGATTTCTTTGGAAGCGACTATTTGTGTTCACAGGAGATTTCATTGGAAGCGAATTTTTTGTGTTCTGTGGTGATTTCTTTGGAAGCAAATTTTTTCTGTTCTGTGGTAATTTCGTTGGACGTGAATTTTTTGTTTTCTCTGGTTTTTTTGATGGAAGCAAATTTTTGAAGCAGGGGGTCATTTCGTTGGAAGCGTGTTTTCTGCGCTCTGGAGTCATTTCGTTGGAAGGGAATTTTTTGTGCTCTGGGGTGATTTCGTTGGAAGCGAATTTTTTGTGTTCTGGGGTAATTACGTTGGAAGCGAATTTTTTTGTGTTCTCGGGTGATTTCGTTGGCTGTGAATTTTTAGTGTTCTGGGGTCATTTCGTTGGAAGCGTGTTTTCTGTGCTATGGAGTCATTTTGTTGGAAGCCAATTTTTTGTACTCTGTGTATATTTCGTTGCAAGTGAATTTTTTGTGTTCTCGGGTGATTTCGTTGGCCGCGAATTTTTAGTGTTCTGGGGTCATTTATTTGGACGCCTGTTTTCTGTGCTCTCGAGTCATTTCGTTGGAAGCGAATTTTTTGTGTTCTGTGGAAATTTTGTTGGAAGCGAATATTTTGTGTTCTCCGGTTTTTTCGATGGAAGTAAATTTTTGAAGTAGGGGGTCATTTTGTTGGAAGCGTGTTTTCTGTGCTCTGGAGTCACTTAGTTGGAAGAGAATTTTTGGTGCTCTGGATTGATTTCGTTGGAAGCGAATTTTTTGTGTTCTCGGGTGATTTCATTTAAAGGGAATTTTTTGAGTTCTAGGGTGATTTCGTTGGAAGCGCATTTTTTGTTTTCTGGGGTATTTACGTTGGAAGCGAATTTTTTGTGTTCTCGGGTGATTTTGTTTAAAGGAAATTTTTAGTGTTCTGGCATCATTTCATTGGAAGCGTGTTTTCTGTGCTCTGGAGTCATTTCGTTGGAAGCAAATTTTTTGTGTTCTGGGTGATTTTGTTGGAAGCGAATTTTTTGTGTTCTGGGGTAATTTCGTTGGAAGCGAATTTTTTTGTTCTCGGGTGATTTCGATGGAAGCAAATTTTTGAAGTATGGTATCAATTCGTTCGAAGCGTGTTTTCTGTGCTCTGCAGTCATTTCGTTGGAGCGAATTTTTTGTGTTCTAGGGTGATTTCGTTTAAAGGGAGTTTTTCTGTTCTAGGGTGATTTCGTTGGAAGCGAATTTATTGTGTTCTGGGGTGATTTCAATGGAAGCAAATTTTTTCTGTTCTGTGGTAATTTCTTTGGACGTGAATTTTTTGTGTTCTTGGGTGATTTCGTTGAAAGGGAATTTTTTGTGTTCTTTTGTGATTTCGTTGGAAGCTAATTTTTTTGTGCTCTGTGATGATTTCTTTCGAAGCGAATATTTGTGTTCTCAGGAGATTTCGTTGGAAGCAAATATTTTGTCTTCTGGGGTAATATCGTTGGAAGAGAATTTTTTGTTTTCTCCAGTTTTTTCGATTGAAGCAAATTTTTGAAGTATGGTATCATTTCGTTCGAAGCGTGTTTTCTGTGCTCTGGAGTCATTTCGTAGGAAGCAAATTTTTTGTGTTCTCGGGTGATTTCGTTGAAAAGGAATGTTTTGTGTTCTAGGGTGATTTCGTTGGCAGCGAATTTTTTTGTGCTCTGGGATGATTTCTTTGGAAGCAAATGTTTGTGTTTTCAGGAGATATCTTTGGAAGCGAATTTATTGTGTTCTGGGGTAATTTCGTTGGAAGCAAATTTTTTGTGTTCTGGGGTGATTTCATTGGAAGCGTGTTTTCTGTGCTCTGGAGTCATTTCATTGGAAGCGAATTTTTTGTGTTCTGCGGTGATTTCGATGGAAGGAAATTTTTTCCGTTCTGGGGTAATTTTGTCTGAAGCCAATATTTTTGTTCTCAGGTGATTTATTGGAAGGGAATTTTTTGTGCTCTGGGGTGATTTTGTTGGAAGCAATTTTTTTCTCTTCTGGGGTAATTTCTTTAGAAGCCAATATTTTTGTTCTCGGGTGATTTTGTTGGAAGGGAATTTTTTGTGCTCTGGGTTGATTTGGTTGGAAGTAAATTTTTTCTATTCTGGGGTAATTTCGTTGGACGTGACTTTTTTTGTTCTCAGGTGATTTCGTTGAAAGTGAATTTTTTTTGCTTTAGGGTGATTTCATTGGATGCGGATTTTTTGTGCTCTGGGGTGATTTCTATGGAAGCGAATATTTGTGTCCTCAGGAGATTTTGTTGGAAGTGAATTTTTTGTGTTCTGGGGTAATTTCGTTGGAAGCAAATTTTTTTGTGTTCTCTGGTTTTTTTGATGGAAGCAAATTTTTATGGTAGGGGGTCACCTCGTTGGAAGTGAAATTTTTTGTTTTCAGGGGTTATTTCGTTGGAAGCGAATGTTTTGTGTTCTGGGGTAATTTGGTTGGAAGCGAATTATTTTGTGTTCTCAGGTGATTTCGATGGAAGCAAATTTTTGAAGTATGGGGACATTTCGTTGGAAGCTATTTTATGTGCTTTGGGGTGATTTCGTTGGAAGCGAATTTCTTGTGTTCAGGGGTAATTTCGTTTGAAGCAAATTTTTTGTGTTCTCGGGTGATTTCGTTGAAAGGGAAGTTTTTGTTTTCGAGGGTGATTTCGTTGGAAGAGTATTTTCTCTGTTCTGGGGTGACTTCGATGGAAGTGAATTTTTTGTGTTCTCCAGTTTTTTCGATGTAAGCAAATTTTTGAAGTAGGGGGTCATTTCGTTATAATCGTGTTTTCTGTGCTTTGGAGTCATTTCGTTGGAAGGGAATTTTTTGCGCTCTGGGGTGATTTCATTGTAAGCGAACTTGTTTGGGCTCTAGGATGATTTCTTTGGAAGCGACTATTTGTGTTCACAGGAGATTTCATTGGAAGCGAATTTTTTGTGTTCTGTGGTGATTTCTTTGGAAGCAAATTTTTTCTGTTCTGTGGTAATTTCGTTGGACGTGAATTTTTTGTTTTCTCTGGTTTTTTTGATGGAAGCAAATTTTTGAAGCAGGGGGTCATTTCGTTGGAAGCGTGTTTTCTGCGCTCTGGAGTCATTTCGTTGGAAGGGAATTTTTTGTGCTCTGGGGTGATTTCGTTGGAAGCGAATTTTTTGTGTTCTGGGGTAATTACGTTGGAAGCGAATTTTTTTGTGTTCTCGGGTGATTTCGTTGGCTGTGAATTTTTAGTGTTCTGGGGTCATTTCGTTGGAAGCGTGTTTTCTGTGCTATGGAGTCATTTTGTTGGAAGCCAATTTTTTGTACTCTGTGTATATTTCGTTGCAAGTGAATTTTTTGTGTTCTCGGGTGATTTCGTTGGCCGCGAATTTTTAGTGTTCTGGGGTCATTTATTTGGACGCCTGTTTTCTGTGCTCTCGAGTCATTTCGTTGGAAGCGAATTTTTTGTGTTCTGTGGAAATTTTGTTGGAAGCGAATATTTTGTGTTCTCCGGTTTTTTCGATGGAAGTAAATTTTTGAAGTAGGGGGTCATTTTGTTGGAAGCGTGTTTTCTGTGCTCTGGAGTCACTTAGTTGGAAGAGAATTTTTGGTGCTCTGGATTGATTTCGTTGGAAGCGAATTTTTTGTGTTCTCGGGTGATTTCATTTAAAGGGAATTTTTTGAGTTCTAGGGTGATTTCGTTGGAAGCGCATTTTTTGTTTTCTGGGGTATTTACGTTGGAAGCGAATTTTTTGTGTTCTCGGGTGATTTTGTTTAAAGGAAATTTTTAGTGTTCTGGCATCATTTCATTGGAAGCGTGTTTTCTGTGCTCTGGAATCATTTCGTTGGAAGCGAATTTTTGGTGCTCTTGGGTGATTTCGTTGGAAGCAAATTTTTTGGGTTCTCGGGTAATTTTGTTGAAAGGGAATTTTTTGTGTTCTGGGCTCATTTCGGTGGAAGCGTGTTTTCTGTGCTCTGGAGTAATTTCGTTGGAAGGGAATTTTTTGTGCTCTGGGGTGATTTCGTTGGAAGCGAATATTTTGTGTTCTCGGGTGATTTCATTGAAAGGGAATTTTTTGTGTTCTAGGGTGATTTCGTTGAAAGTGAATTTTCTGTGTCCTGGGGTGATTTCGATGGAAGTGAATTTTTTGTGTTCTCCGGTTTTTTTGATCGAAGCAAATTTTTGAAGTAGCAGGTCATTTCGTTGGAATCGTGTTTTCTGTGCTCTGGAGTCATTTCGTTGGAAGGGAATTTTTTGTTCTCTGGGATGATTTCGTTGGAAGCGAATTTTTTTGTTCTCGGGTGATTTCGTTGAAAGGGAATTTTTTGTGTTCTCGGGTGATTTCTTTGGCCGCGAATTTTTAGTGTTCTGGGGTCTTTTAGTTGGAAGCATGTTTTCTGTGCTCTGGAGTCATTTTGTAGGAAGCGAATATTTTGTGATCTGGGGTGATTTCGTGGGTAGCAAATTTTTTGTGTTCTGGGGTGATTTCGTTGGCAGCGAATTTTTTGTGTTCAGGGGTGATTTCGATGGAAGCAAAATTTTTCTGTTCTGTGGTAATTTCATTGGACGTGAATTTTTTGTGTTCTCTGGTGATTTGGTTGAAAGGGAATTTTTTGTGTTCCAGGGTGATTTCGTTGGAAGCGAATTTTTTTGTGCTCTGGGATGATTTCTTTGGAAGCAAATATTTGTGTTCTCAGGAGGTTCGTTGGAAGCGAATTTATTGTGTTCTGGGGTAATTTCGTTAGAAGCGATTTTTTTGTTTTTTCGGGTGATTTCGATGGAAGCAAATTTTTGAAATATGGGGTCATTTCGTTGGAAGCGTGTTTTCTCTGCTCTGGAGTCATTATGTTGGAAGCTAATTTTTTGTGTTCTGGGGTGATTTCGTTGGAAGCCAATATTCGTGTTCTCAGAAGATTTCGTTGGAAGCGAATTTTTTTGTGTTCTGGGGTAATTTCGTTGGAAGCGAATATTTTGTTTTCTCCGGTTTTTTCGATGGAAGCAAATTTTTGAAGCAGGGGGTCATTTCGTTGGAAGTGTGTTTTCTGTGCTCTGGAGTCATTTCGTCGGAAGGGTATTTTTGTGTTCTGGGGTGTTTTCATGGAAGCAATTTTTTGTGTTCTGGGGTAATTTCGTTGGAAGCGAATTTTTTATTGTCTGGGGTCATTTGATTGGAAGCTAATATTTGTGTTCTCAGGGTATTTCGTTGCAAGCGAATTTTTATGTTCTGGGGTAATTTCGTTGGAAGCGTATTTTTTGCGTTCTCACGTGATTTCTTTGAAAGGGAATTTTTGTGTTCAGTGGTGATTTCGTTGAAATGATTTTTTGTGCTCTGTGATGATATCTTTGGAAGCGAATATTTGTGTTCTCAGGAGATTTCGTTGAAAAAGAATTTTTTGTCTTCTGGGGTAATGTCGTTGGAAGAGAATTTTTTGTGTTCTCGGGTGATTTCCTTGAAAGGGAATTTTTGTGTTCTGGGGTGATTTCTTTGAAATGATTTTTTTGTGCTGTGGGATAATATCTTTGGAAGCGAATATTTGAGTTCTCAGGAGTTTTCGTTGGAAAAGAATTTTTTGTCTTCTGGGGTAATATCTTTGGAAGAGAATTTTTTGTGATCTCCGGTTTTTTCGATGGAAGCAATTTTTTGAAGTAGGGGGTCATATCGTTGGAAGCGACTTTTTTGTGTTCTCGGGTGATATCGTTGAAAGGGAATTTTTGTGTTCTGGGGTGATTTCGATGGAAGCGAATATTTTTTGCTCTGAGATGATAAGTTTGGAAGCGAATATTTGTGTTCTCAGGAGATTTCGTTGCAAAAGAATTTTTTGTCTTCTGGGGTAATGTCGTTGGAAGAGAATTTTTTGTGTTCTCTGGTTTTTTCGATGGAAGCAAATTTTTGAAGTAGTGTGTCATTTCGTTGGAAGCGTTTTTTCTGTGCTCTGGAGTCATTTCGTTGGAAGCGAATTTTTTGTGTTCTTGGGTGATTTCCTTGAAAGGGAATTTTTGTGTTCTAGGGTGATTTCTTTGGAAGCGAATTTTTTGTGGTCTGGGATGATATCTTTGGAAGCGAATATTTGTGTTCTTAGGAGATTTCGTTGGAAAAGAATTTTTGTCTTCTGGGGTAATATCGTTGGAAGAGAATTTTTTGTGTTCTCTGGTTTTTTCGATGGAAGCAAATTTTTGAAGTAGTGTGTCATTTCGTTGGAAGCGTGTTTTCTGTGCTCTGGAGTCATTTCGTTGGAAGCAAATTTTTTGTACTCTGGGGTGATTTAGTTGGAAGCGAATATTTGTGTTCTCAGGAGATTTTGTTGCACGTGAATTTTTTGTGTTCTGGGGTAAGTTCGTTGGAAGCGTATTTTTTGTGTTCTCACGTGATTTCGTTGGAAGGGAATTTTTGAGTTCTAGGGTGATTTCGTTGAAATGATTTTTTGTGCTCTGGGACGATATCTTTGGAAGCGAATATTTGTGTTCTCAGGAGATTTCGTTGGAAAAGAATTTTTTGTCTTCTGGGGTAATGTCCTTGGAAGAGAATTTTTTGTGTTCTCCGGTTTTTTCGATCGAAGCAAATTTTTGAAGTAGGGGTCATTTCATTGGAAGCACGTTTTCTGTGCTCTGGAGTCTTTTCGATGGAAGCGAATTTTTTGTGCTCTGGGGTGATTTCGTTGTAATCGAATATTTGTGTTCTCAGGAGATTTCGCTGGAAAAGAATTTTTTGTCTTATGGGGTAATGTTTTTGGAAGAGAATTTTTTGTTTTCTCCGTTTTTTTTCGATGGATGCAATTTTTTGAAGTAGAGGGTCATTTCGTTGGAAACATGCTTTGGGTGCTGTGGACTCATTTCGTTGGAAGCGAATTTTTTGTGTTCACGCGTGATATCGTTGAAAGAGAATTTTTTGCGTTCTAGTGTGATTTTGTTGGAAGAGAATTTTTTTGTGCTCTGGGATGATATCTTTGGAAGCAAATATTTGTGTTCTCAGGAGAATTCGTTGCAAGCAAATGTTTTGTGTTCTGGGGTAATTTCGTTAGAAGCAAATTTTTTATGTTCTCGGGTGATTTCCTTGAAAGGGAATTTTTGTGTTCTAGGGTGATTTCTTTGGAAGCGAATTTTTTTCTGGTCTGGGATGATATCTTCGGAAGTGAATATTTGTGTTCTCAGGAGATTTCGTTGGAAAAGAAATTTTTCTCTTCTGGGGTTATTTCTTTGGAAGTTAATTTTTTGTGTTCTCGGGTGATTTCCATGGAAGCAAATTTTTGAAGTATGTGATCATTTCGTTGGAGGCATGTTTTCTGTGCTCTGAAGTCATTTCGTTGGAAGCGAATTTTTTGTGTTCTCGGGTGATTTTTTTGAAAGGGAATTTTTTTGTTCTATGGTGATTTCGTTGGAATCAAATTATTTGTGCTCTGGGATGATATCTTTGGAAGCAAATATATGTGTTCTCAGGAGATTTCGTTGGAAAAAATTTTTTGTCTTCTGGGGTAATATCGTTGAAAGAGAATTTTTTGTGTTCTCCTTTTTTTTCGATGGAAGCAAATTTTTGAAGTAGGCGTTCATTTCGTTGGAAGCAAATTTTTTTGTGCTCTGGGGTGATTTCGTTGGAAGCGAATATTTGTGTTCTCAGGAGATTTCGTTGCAAGCGATTTTTTTGTGTTCTGGGTTCATTTCGTTGGAAGCGAATTTTTTGTGTTCTCGGGTGATTTTGTTGAAAGGGAATTTTTATGTTCTAGGGTGATTTTGTTAGAAGTGAATATTTTGTGCTCTGGGGTGAGTTCGTTGGAAGCGAATATTTGTGTTCTCAGGAGATTTCGTTGGAAAAGAAATTTTTGTCTTCGGGGGTAATATTGTTGGAAGCGAATTTTTTGTGTTGTCGGGTGATTTCGATGGAAGCAAATTTTTGAAATAGGGTTTCATTTCATTGAAAGCATGTTTTCTGTGCTCTGGAGTCATATCGTTGGAAGTGAATTTTTTGTGTTCTGGGGTGATTTCGTTGGAAGCGAATTTTTTGTCTTCTGGGGTAATTTCGTTGAAAGCGAATTTTTTGTGTTCTCGGGTGATTTCGTTGAAAACTATTTTTTTCTGTTCTAGCATTATTTCGTTGGAAGCGAATTTTTTGTGTTCTGGGGTGATTTCGAAGGAAGGAAATTTTTTCTGTTCTGTGGTAATTTCTTTGCACGTGAATTTTTTGTGTTCTCGGGAGAATTCGTTGAATGGGATTTTTTTGTGTTCTAGGGTGATTTTGTCGGGAGTGAATTTTTTTGTGCTCTGCGATGATTTTTGGAAGCAAACTATTGTGTTTTCAGGAGATTTCTTTGGAAATGAATTTTTTGTGTTATGGGGTAACATTGTTGAAAGAGAATTTTTTGTGTTCTCCGGACTTTTCAATGGAAGCAAATTTTTGAAGTAGGGGGTCATTTCGTTGGAAGCGTGTTTTCTGTGCTCTGGAGTCATTTCGTTGGAAGCAAATTTTTTGTGCTTTGTGGTGATGTCGTTGGAAGCGAATATTTTGTGTTCTGGGGTGATTTCGAAGGAAGGAAATTTTTTGTGTTCTCGGGAGATTTCGTTGAAAGGGAATTTTTTGTGCCCTGGGATGATATCTTTGGAAGTGAATATTTGTGATCTCATGAGATTTCTTGGGAAAAGAATTTTTGTCTTCTGGGGTAATATCGTTGGAAGAGAATTTTTTGTGTTCTCCTGTTTTTTCGATGGAAACAAATTTTTGAAGTAGGGGGTCAGTTCGTTGGAAGCGTGATTTCTGTGCTCTGGAGACATCGTTGGAAGCAAATTTTTTGTGTTCTCTTGTGATTTCGTTTAAAGGGAATTTTTGTGTTCTAGGGTGATTTCGTTGGAAGCGAATTTTTTGTGCTCTGGGATGATATCTTTGGAAGCGAATATTTGTGTTTTCAGGAGATTTCGTTGCAAAAGAATTTTTTGTCTTTTGGGGTAATGTCGTTGGAAGAGAATTTTTTGTGTTCGCCGGTTTTTTCGATGGAAACAAATTTTTGAAGTAGGGGGTCATTTCGTTGGAAGCGTGTTTTCTGTGCTCTGGAGTCATTTCGTTGGAAGCGAATTTTGTGTGCTCTGGGGTGATTTCGTTGGAAGCGAATTTTTTGTGTTCTCGGGAGATTTCGTTGAAAGGGAATTTTTTGTGTTCTAGAGTGATTTCGTTGGAAGGAAATTTTTTTGTGCTCTGGGATGATTTTTTGTAAGCAAACATTTGTGTTCTCAGGAGATTTCGTTGGAAGCGAATTTTTTGTGTTTTGAGGTAATATTGTTGGAAGAGAACTTTTTGTGTTCTCCGGACTTTTCGATGGGAGCAAATTTTTGAAATAGGGGGTCATTTCATTGGAAGCGTGTTTTCTGTGCTCTGGAGTCATTTCGTTGGAAGCAAATTTTTTGTGCTCTGTGTTGATTTCGTTGGAAGCGAATATTTGTGTTCTCAGGAGATTTCGTTGCAAGTGAATTTTTTGTGTTCTGGGGTAAGTTCGTTGGAAGCATATTTTTTGTGTTCTCACGTGATTTCTTTGAAAGGGAATTTTTGTGTTCTGGGGTTATTTCATTGAAATGATTTTTTTGTGCTCTGGGATGATATCTTTGGAAGCGAATATGTGTGTTCTCAGGAGTTTTCTTTGGAAAAGAATATTTTGTCTTTTGGGGTAATGTCGTTGGAAGAGAATTTTTGTGTTCTCCGGTTTTTTGATCGAAGCAAATTTTTGAAGTAGGTGGTCATTTCGTTGGAAGCGTATTTTCTGTCCTCTGGAGTCATTTTGGTGGATTTGAATTTTTTGTGCTCTGGGATGATTTCGATGGAAGCGAATATTTGTGTTCCCAGGAGATTTCGTTGCAAGTCAATTTTTTGTATTCTGGGGTAATTTCATTGGAAGAGAATTTTTTGTGTTCTCGGGTGATTTCGTTGGAAGGGAATTTTTGAGTTCTAGGGTGATTTCGTTGAAATGATTTTTTTGTGCTCTGGGATGATATCTTTGGAAGCGAATATTTGTGTTCTCAGGAGATTTCGTTGGAAAAGAATTTTTTGTCTTCTGGGGTAATATCGTTGCAATACAATTTTTTGTGTTCTCCTGTTTTTTTCGATGGAAGCAAATTTTGAAGTAGGGTGTCATTTCATTGGTAGCATGTTTTCTGTGCTCTGGAGTCATTTCGTTGGAAGCGAATTTTTTGTGCTCTGGGGTGATTTCGTTATAATCGAATATTTGTGTTCTCAGGAGATTGCGCTGGAAAAGAATTTTTTGTCTTATGGGGTAATGTTGTTGGAAGAGAATTTTTTTGTGTTCTCCGGTTTTTTCGATGGAAGCAATTTTTTAAGTAGGGGGTCATTTCGTTGGAAGCATGTTTTCGGTGCTTTGGAGTCATTTCGTTGGAAGCTAATTTTTTGTGTTCTCGCGTGATTCCGTTGAACGGGAATTTTTGTGTTCTAGTGTGATTTCTTTGGAAGCGAATTTTTTGTGCTCTGGGATGATATCTTTGGAAGCAAATATTTGTGTTCTCAGGAGATTTCGTTGGAAAAGAATTTTTTGTCTTCTGGGGTAATGTCGTTGGAAGAGAATTTTTTGTGTTCTCCGCTTTTTTCGATGGAAGCAAATTTTAGAAGTAGTGGGTCATTTGTTTGGAAGCATGTTTTCTGTGCTCTGGAGTCATTTTGTTGGAAGCGAGTTTTTTGTACTCTGGGGTGATTTCATTTGAAGTGAATATTTGTGTTCTCAGGAGATTTCGTTGCAAGTGAATTTTTTGTGTTCTGGGGTAATTTCGTTGGAAGCGTATTTTTTGTGTTCTCACGTGATTTCTTTGAAAGGGAATTTTTGTGTTCTGGGGTGATTTCGTTGAAATGATTTTTTTGTGCTCTGGGATGATATATTTGGAAGCGAATATTTGTGTTCTCAGGAGATTTCGTTGGAAAAGAATTTTTTGTCTTCTGGGGTAATATCGTTGGAAGAGAATTTTTTGTGATATCCGGTTTTTTCGATGGAAGCAATTCTTTGAAGTAGGGGGTCATTTCGTTGTAAGCGAATTTTTTGTGCTCTGGGGTGATTTCGTTGGAAGCGAATGTTTTTTGCTCTGGGTTGATAACTTTGGAAGCGAATATTTGTATTCTCAGGAGATTTCGTTTCAAAAGAATTTTTTGCCTTTTGGGGTAATGTCATTTGAAGAGAATTATTTGTGTTCTCCGGTTTTTTCGATGGAAGCAAATTTTGAAGTAGGGGGTCTTTTCGTTGGAAGCATGTTTTCGGTGCTCTGGACTCATTTCGTGGGAAGCAAATTTTTTGTACTCTGGGGTGATTTCGTTGGAAGCGAATATTTGTGTTCTCAGGAGATTTCGTTGCAAGTGAATTTTTTGTGTTCGGGGGTAATTTCGTTGGAAGCGTATTTTTTGCGTTCTCACGTGATTTCTTTGAAAGGGAATTTTTGAGTTCAGTGGTGATTTTGTTGAAATGATTTTTTTTTGCTCTGTGATGACATTTTTGGAAGCGAATATTTGTTTTCTCAGGAGATTTCGTTGAAAAAGAATTTTTTGTCTTCTGGGGTAATGTCGTTGGAAGAGAATTTTTTGTGTTCTAGGTTGATTTCCTTGAAAGGGAATTTTTGTGTTCTGGGGTGAATTCTTTGAAATGATTTTTTTGTGCTCTGGGATAATATCTTTGGAAGCGAATATTTGTGTTCTCAGGAGTTTTCGTTGGAAAAGAATTTTTTGTCTTCTGGGGTAATATCGTTGGAAGAGAATTTTTTGTGATCTCCGGTTTTTTCGATGGAAGCAATTTTTTGAAGTAGGGGGTCATATCGTTGGAAGCGACTTTTTTGTGTTCTCGGGTGATATCGTTGAAAGGGAATTTTTGTGTTCTGGGGTGATTTCGATGGAAGCGAATTTTTTTTGCTCTGGGATGATAAGTTTGGAAGCGAATATTTGTGTTCTCAGGAGATTTCGTTGCAAAAGAATTTTTTGTCTTCTAGGGTAATATCGTTGGATACAATTTTTTGTGTTCTCCTGTTTTTTCGATGGAAGAAAATTTTGAAGTAGGGGGTCATTACGTTGGAAGCATGTTTTCTGTGCTCTGGAGTCATTTCGTTGGAAGCGAATTTTTTGTGTTCTCGGGTGATTTCATTGAAAGGGAATTTTTGTGTTCTAGGGTAATTTCGTTGGAAGCAAATTTTTTGGTTTCTCGGGTGATTTTGTTGAAAAGGAATTTTTGCTTTCTAGGGTGATTTTGTTGAAATGATTTTTTTGAGCTCTGGGATGATATCTTTGGAAGCGAATATTTGTGTTCTCAGGAGATTTCGTTGGAAAGAATTTTTTTTCTTCTGGGGTAATATCGTTGGAAGAGAATTTTTTGTGTTCTCTGGTTTTTTCGATGGAAGGAAATTTTTGAATTAGGAGGTCATTTCGTTGGAAGCGTGCTTTCTGTGCTCTGTAGTCATTTCGTTGGAAGCGAATTTTTTGTGTTCTCGTGTGATTTCGTTGGAAGCGAATTTTTTGTGTTCTCGGGTGATATCGTTGCAAGCGAATTTTTTGTTTTCTGGGGTAATTTCTTTGGAACCGAATTTTTTGTGTTCTAGCGTGATTTCGTTGAAACGGAATTTTTGTGTTCTGGGGTGATTTCGTTGGAAGCGAATTTTTTGTGCTCTAAGATGATATCTTTTGAAACGAATTTTGTGTTCTCAGGAGATTTCTGGGAAAATAATTTTTTGTCTTCTGGGGTAATATCGTTGGATACAATTTTTTGTGTTCTCCTGTTTTTTCGATGGAAGCAAATTTTGAAGTAGGGTGTCATTTCATTGGAAGCATGTTTTCTGTGCTCTGGAGTCATTTCGTTTGAAGCGAATTTTTTGTGCTCTGGGGTGATTTGGTTGTAATCGAATATTTGTGTTCTCAGGAGATTTCGCTGGAAAAGAATGTTTTGTCTTATGGTGTAATATCGTTGGAAGAGAATTTATTGTGTTCTCCGGTTTTTTCGATGGAAGCAATTTTTTAAGTAGGGGGTCATTTCGTTGGAAGCATGTTTTCGGTGCTTTGCAGTCATTTCGTTGGAAGTTAATTTTTTGTGTTCTCGCGAGATTTCTTTGAAAGGGAATTTTTGTGTTCTAGTGTGATTTCTTTGGAAGCGAATTTTTTGTGCTCTGGGATGATATCTTTGGAAGCAAATATTTGTGTTCTCAGGAGATTTCGTTGGAAAAGAATTTTTTGTCTTCTGGGGTAATGTCGTTGGAAGAGAATTTTTTGTGTTCTCTGCTTTTTTTGATGGAAACAAATTTTTGAAGTTGTGGGTCATTTCTTTGGAAGCATGTTTTCTGTGCTCTGTAGTCATTTTGTTGGAAGCGAGTTTTTTGTACTCTGGGGTGATTTCATTTGAAGCGAATATTTGTGTTCTCAGGAGATTTCTTTGAAAGTGAATTTTTTGTGTTCTGGGGTAATTTCGTTGGAAGCGTATTTTTTGTGTTCTCACGTGATTTTTTGAAAGGGAATTTTTGTGTTCTGGGGTGATTTCGTTGAAACGATTTTTTTGTGCTCTGGGATGATATCTTTGGAAGCAAATATTTGTGTTCTCAGGAGATTTCGTTGGAAAAGAATTTTTTGTCTTCTGGGGTAATAACGTTGGAAGAGAATTATTTGTGTTCTCCGGTTTTTTCGATGGAAGCAAATTTTGAAGTAGGGGGTCATTTCGTTGGAAGCATGTTTTCGGTGCTCTGGACTCATTTCGTTGGAAGCGAATTTTTTGTGTTCTCGCGTGATATCGTTGAAAGGTAATTTTTGCGTTCTAGTGTGATTTCGTTGGAAGAGAATTTGTTGTGCTCTGGGATGATATCTTTGGAAGCAAATATTTGTGTTCTCAGGAGAATTCGTTGCAAGCAAATATTTTGTGTTCTGGGGTAATTTCGTTGGAAGCGAATTTTTTGTGTTCTTGGGTGATTTCCTTGAAAGGGAATTTTTGTGTTCTGGGGTGATTTGATTGAACTGATTTTTTTGTGCTCTGGGATGATATCTTTGGAAGTGAATATGTGTGTTCTCAGGAGTTTTCTTTGGAAAAGAATATTTTGTCTTCCTGAGTAATATTGTTGGTAAAGAATTGTTTGTGTTCTCCGGTTTTTTCGATGGAAGCAATTTTTTGAAGTATGGGGTCATTTCGTTGGAAGCGAATTTTTTGTGCTCTGGGGCGATTTCGTTTGAAGCGAATTTTTTGTGTTCTCGGGTGATATCGTTGAAAGGGAATTTTTGTGTTCTAGGGTGATTTCCTTGGAAGCAAATTTTTTGTGCTCGGGGATGATATCTTTGGAAGCGAATATTTGTGTTCTCAGGAGATTTCTTTGGAAAAGAATTTTTTGTCTTTTGGGGTAATGTCGTTGGAAGAGAATTTTTGTGTTCTCCGGTTTTTTCGATCGAAGCAAATTTTTGAAGTAGGTGGTCATTTCGTTGGAAGCATATTTTCTGTCCTCTGGATTCATTTCGGTGGATTAGAATTTTTTGTGCTCTGGGATGATTTCGATGGAAGCGAATATTTGTGTTCTCAGGAGATTTCGTTGCAAGTGAATTTTTTGTATTCTGGGGTAATTTCATTGGAAGAGAATTTTTTGTGTTCTCAGGTGATTTCGTTGGAAGGGAATTTTTGAGTTCTAGGGTGATTTCGTTGAAATGATTTTTTTGTGCTCTGGGACGATATCTTTGGAAGCGAATATTTGTGTTCTCAGGAGATTTCAATGGAAAAGAATTTTTTGTCTTCCGGGGTAATGTCGATGGAAGAGAATTTTTTGTGTTCTCCGGTTTTTTCGATCGAAGGAAATTTTTGAAGAAGGGGGTCATTTCGTTGGAAGCGTGTTTTCTGTGCTCTGGAGTCATTTCGGTGGAAGCGAATTTTTTGTGCTCTGGGGTGATTTCGATGGAAGCGAATATTTGTGTTCTCAGGAGATTTCATTGCAAGCGAATTTTTTGTTTTCTTGGGTCATTTCGTTGGAAGCGAATTTGTTGTGCTCTGGGATGATATCTTTTGAAACAAATTTTGTGTTCTCAGGAGATTTTGTGGGTAAAGAATTTTTTGTCTTCTGGGTTAATATCGTTGGAATAGAATTTTTTGTGTCCTCGGCTTTTTCGATGGAAGCAAATTTTTGAAGTAGGGGTCATTTCATTGGAAGCATGTTTTCTGTGCTCTGGAGTCATTTCGTTGGAAGCGAATTTTTTGTGTTCTGGGGTGATTTCGTTGTAATCGAATATTTGTGTTCTCAGGAGATTTCGCTGGAAAAGAATTTTTTGTCTTATGGGGTAATGTCGTTGGAAGAGAATTTTTTGTGTTTTCCGGTTTTTTCGATGGAAGAAAATTTTGAAGTAGGGGGTCATTACGTTGGAAGCATGTTTTCTGTGCTCTGGAGTCATTTCGTTGGAAGCGAATTTTTTGTGTTCTCGGGTGATTTCATTGAAAGGGAATTTTTGTGTTCTAGGGTAATTTCGTTGGAAGCAAATTTTTTGGTTTTTCCGGTGATTTTGTTGAAAGGGAATTTTTGCGTTCTAGGGTGATTTCGTTGAAATGATTTTTTTGTGCTCTGGGATGATATCTTTGGAAGCGAATATTTGTGTTCTCAGGACATTTCGTTGGAAAGAGTTTTTTTTCTTCTGGGGTAATATCGTTGGAAGAGAATTTTTTGTGTTCTCCGGTTTTTTCGATGGAGGGAAATTTTTGAAGTATGGGGTCATTTCGTTGGAAGCGTGTTTTCATTGCTCTGTAGTCATTTTATTGGAAGCGAATTTTTTGTGCTCTGGGGTGATTTCGTTAGAAGCGAATTTTTTGTGTTCTCGGTTGATATCGTTGAAAGGGAATTTTTGTGTTCTAGGGTGATTTCGTTGGAAGGAAATTTTTTGTGCTCTGGGTTGATATCTTTGGAAGCGAATATTTGTGTTCTCATGAGATTTCATTGGAAAAGAATTTTTTGTCTTCTGGGGTAATGTCGTTGGAAGAGAATTTTTTGTGTTCTCCGGTTTTTTCGATCGAAGCAAAATTTTGAAGTAGGGGGTCATTTCGTTGGAAGCATGTTTTCTGTGCTCTGGAGTCATTTCGGTGGAAGCGAATTTTTTGTATTCTGGTGTGATTTCGATGGAAGCGAATATTTGTGTTCTCAGGAGATTTCATTGCAAGCGAATTTTTTGTGTTCTGGGGTAATTTCGTTGGAACCTAATTTTTTGTGATCTCGCGTTATTTCGTTGAAAGGGAATTTTTGTGTTCTTGTGTGATTTCGTTGGAAGCGAATTTGTTGTGCTCTGGGATGGTATCTTTAGAAGCGAATATTTGTGTTCTCAGGAGATTTCGTTGGAAAAGAAATTATTGTCTTCGGGGGTAATTTCGTTGGAAGCGAATTTTTGTGTTCTTGGGTGATTTCGATGGAAGCATATTTTTGAAGTATGGGATCATTTCGTTGGAAGCATGTTTTCTGTGCTCTGGAGTCATTTCGTTGGAGGTGAATTTTTTGTGTTCTAGCATGATTTCCTTGGAAGCGAATTTTTTGTGTTCTGGGGTGATTTCGATGGAAGGAAATTTTTTCTGTTCTGTGGTAATTTCGTTGGACGTGAATTTTTTTGTGTTCTCGGGAGATTTCATTGAAAGGGAATTTTTTGTGTTCTAGGGTGATTTCGTTGGAAGCAAATTTTTTTGTGCTCTGGTATGATTTTTTGGAAGCAAACATTTGTGTTCCCAGGAGAATTCGTTGGAAACGAATTTTTTGTGTTCTGGGTAATATTTTTGGAAGAGAATTTTTTGTGTTCTGCGGACTTTTCGATGGAAGCAAATTTTTGAAATAGGTGGTCATTTAGTTGGAAGCGTGTTTTCTGTGCTCTGGAGTCATTTCGTTGGAAGCAAATTTTTTGTGCTCTGTGGTGATTTCTTTGGAAGCGAATATTTATGTTCTCAGGAGATTTCGTTGCAAGCGAATTTTTTGTGTTCTCAGGTGATTTCCTTGAAAGGGAATTTTTGTGTTCTAGGGTGATTTTTTTTGAAGAGAAGTTTTTGTGCCCTGGGAAGATATTTTGGAAGCAAGTATTTGTGTTATCAGGAGATTTCGTTGGAAAAGAATTTTTTGTCTTCTGGGGTAATATCGTTGGAAGAGAATTTTTTGTGTTCTCCGGTCTTTTCGATGGAAGCAAATTTTTGAAGTATGGGGTCATTTCTTTGGAAACGTGTTTGCTGTGCTCTGGAGTCATTTCGTTGGAAGCGAATTTTTTGTGTTCTGGGGTGATTTCGTTGGAAGGGAATTTTTTGTGTCCTGCGGTAATTTCGTTGGAAGCGAATTTTTTGTGTTCTGGGGTGATTTCGTTGGAAGCGAATTTTTTGTGTCCTGGGGTAATTTCGTTGGAAGCGAATTTTTTCTGTTCTCGGGTGATTTCGATGGAAGCAAATTTTTGAAGTATGGGATCATTTCGTTGCAAGCGAATTTTTTGTGGTATGGGATGATATCTTTGGAAGCGAATAATTGTGTTCTCAGTAGATTTCGTTGGAAAAGAAATTTTTGTCTTCGGGGGTAATTTCTTTGGAAGTTAATTTTTTTGTGTTCTCGGGTGATTTCCATGGAAGCAAATTTTTGAAGTATGGGATCATTTCGTTGGAGGCATGTTTTCTGTGCTCTGGAGTCATTTCGTTGGAAGCGAATTTTTTGTGTTCTTGGGTGATTTCGTTGAAAGGGAATTTTTGTGTTCTAGGGTGATTTTGTTGGAAGCAAATTTTTTGTGCTCTGGGATGATATCTTTGGAAGCGAATATTTGTGTTCTCAGGAGATTTCGTTGGAAAAGAATTTATTGTCTTCTGGGGTAATATCGTTGGAAGAGAATTTTTTGTGTTCTCCGGTCCTTTCGATGGAAGCAAATTTTTGAAGTAGGGGGTCATTTCGTTGGAAGCGAATTTGTTGTGTTCTTGGGTGAATTCGTTGAAAGCAAATTTTTTCTGTTCTCGGGTGATTTTGTTGGAAGCGTGTTTTCTGTGCTCTGGAGTCATTTCGTTGGAAACCAATTTTTTGTACTCTGGGGTGATTTCGTTGGAAGCGAATATTTGTGTTCTCAGAAGATTTCTTTGGAAGCGAATTTTTTGTGTTCTGGGCTGATTTCGTTGGAAGCGAATTTTTTGTGTTCTGTGGTAATTTCATTGGAAACGAATTTTTTGTGTTCTGGGGTGATATCGATGGTAGCAAATTTTTGAAGTATGGGGTCATTTCGTTGGAAGCGTCTTTTCTATGCTCTGGAGTCATTTCTTTGGAAGCCAATTTTTTGTGCTCTGGGGTGATTTCGTTGGAAGCGAATTTTTTGTGTTCTGTGGTAATTTAGTTGGAAGCGAATTTTTTCTGTTCTCAGGTGATTTCGATGGAAGCAAATTTTTGAAATATGGGATCATTTCGTTGGAAGCGAATTTGTTGTGTTCTCGGGTGAATTCGTTGAAAGAAAATTTTTTCTGTTCTCGGGTGATTTCGTTGGAAGTGTGTTTTCTGTGCTCTGGAGTCATTTCGTTGGAAGCCAATTTTTTGTACTCTGGGGTGATTTCGTTGGAAGCGAATATTTGTGTTCTCAGAAGATTTCGTTGGAAGCGAATTTTTGTGTTCTGGCATGATTTCGTTGGAAGCGAATTTTTCATTCTCTGGTATGATATATCTGGAAGCGAATATTTGTGTTCTCAGTTGATTTCGTTTTTAAAGAAATTTTTGTCTTCTTTGGTAATTTCGTTGGAGTCAATTTTTTGTGTTCTCGGGTGATTTCGTTGAAAGGGAATTTTTGTGTTCTAGGTTGATTTCGTTGGAAGTGAATTTTTTGTGCTCTGGGGTGATTTGGTTGGAAGCGAATTTTTTGTCTTCTGAGGTGATTTCGATGGAAGCGATTTTTTTATGTTCTAGAGTGATTTCGTTGGAAGGAAATTTTTTGTGTTCTGGGGTCATTTCATTGGAAGCCTGTTTTCTGTGCTCTGGAGTCATTTCGTTGGAAGCGAATTTTTTGTGTTCTCAGGTGATTTCATTGAAAGGGAATTTTTGTGTTCTAGGTTGATTTTTTTGGAAGCGAATTTTTTGTGCGCTGGGATGATATCTTTGGAAGCGAATATTTGTGTTCTCAGGAGATTTCATTGGAAAAGAATTTTTTGTCTTCTGGGGTAATATGGTTGGAAGAGAATTTTTTGTGTTCTCCGGTTTGTTCGATGCAAGCAATCTTATGAAGTATGGGGTCATTTCGTTTGAAGAGTTTGTTCTGTGCTCTGGAGTCATTTCATTGGAAGCGAATTTTTTGTGCTCTGGGGTGATTTCGTTGGAAGCGAATTTTTGGTATTCTCAGGTGATTTCTTAGAAAGGGAATTTTTGTGTTTTAGGGTGATTTCGTTGGAAGCGAATTTTTTGTGCTCTGGGATGATATCTTTGGAAGTGAATATTTGTGTTCTCCAGAGATTTCATGGGAAAAGAATTTTGGTCTTGTGGGGTAATATCGTTGGAAGAGTTTTTTTTGTGTTCTAGTGTGATTTCGTTGGAAGCGAATTTTTTGTGTTCTCGGGTGATTTTGATGGAAGCAAATTTTTTTTGTTCTGTGGTAATTTCGTTGGAAGCGAATTTTTTGTGTTTTCAGGTGATTTCGTTGACAGGGAATTTTTGTGTTCTTGTGTGATTTCTTTGGAAGCGAATTTTTTGTGCTTTGGGATGATATCTTTGGAAGCGAATATTTGTGTTCTCAGGAGGTTTCGCTGGAAAAGAATTTTTTGTCTTCTGGGGTAATTTCGTTGGAAGCGAATTTTTTGTGCTCTGTGGTGATTTCGTTGGAAGTGAATTTTTGTGTTCTCAGGAGATTTCGTTGCAAGCGAATTTTTTGTGTTCTGGGTTGATTTTGTTGGAAGCAAATTTTTTGTGTTCTCGGGTGATTTCGATAAAAGCAAATTTTTTCTGTTCTGTGCTAATTTCGTTGGAAGCGAATTTTTTGTGTTTTCGTGTGATTTCTTTGAAAGGGAATTTTTGTGTTCTAGGGTGATTTCGTTGGAAGCGAATTTTTTCTACTCTGTTATGATATCTTTGGAAGCGAATATTTGTGTTCTCAGGAGATTTTGCTGGAAAAGAATTTTTTGTCTTCTGGGGTAACATCGTTGGAAGCAAATTTTTTGTTTTCTCCGGTTTTTTGGATGGAAGCACATTTTTGAAGTAGGCAGTCATTTTGTTGGAAGCGTGTTTTCTGTGCTCTGGAGTCATTTCGTTGGAAGTGAATTTTTTGTGCTCTGGGGTGATTTCGTTTGAGGCGAATTTTTTGTGTTCGGGGGTCATTTCATTGGAACCGTGCTTTCTGTGCTCTGTAGTCATTTCGTTGGAAGCGAATTTTTTGTGCTCTGTGGTGATTTCTTTGGAAGTGAATTTTTGTGTTCTCAGGAGATTTCGTTGCAAGCGAATTTTTTGTGTTCTGGGTTGATTTCGTTGGAAGCGAATTTTTTGTGTTCTCGGGTGATTACGATAGAAGCAAATTTTTTCTGTTCTGTGCTAATTTCGTTGGAAGCATATTTTTTGTGTTCTCGGGTGATTTCTTTGAAAGGGAATTTTTGTGTTCTATGTTGATTTCGTTGGAAGTGAATTTTTTGTGCTCTGGGATGATAATTTTGAGAGCGAATATTTGTTTTCTCAGGAGAATACTTTGGAGAACAATTTTTTTTCTCCTAGGGTAATATCGGTGGAAGATAATTTTTTGTGTTCTCTGGTCTTTTCCATGGTAGCAAATTTTTGAAGTAAGGGGTCATTTCGTTGGAAGCGTGTTTTCTATGCTCTGGAGTCATTTCTTTGGAAGCCAATTTTTTGTGCTCTGGGGTGATTTCGTTGGAAGCGAATTTTTTGTGCTCTGGGATGATATCTTTGGAAGCGAATATTTGTGTTCTCAGGAGATTTCGTTGGAAAAGAATTTATTGTCTTCTGGGGTAATATCGTTGGAAGAGAATTTTTTGTGTTCTTTGGTCTTTTCGATGGAAGCAAATTTTTGAAGTAGGGGGTCATTTCTTTGGAAGCGTGTTTTCTGTGCTCTGGAGTCATTTCGTTGGAAGTGAATATTTTGTGTTCTTGGGTGATTTCGTTGAAAGCGAATTTTTGTGTTCTCAGGAGATTTCGTTGCAAGCGAATTTTTTGTGTTCTGGGTTGATTTCATTGGAAGCGAATTTTTTGTGTTCTCGGGGGATTTCATTGAAAGGGATTTTTTGTATTCTAGGGTGATTTCGTTGGAAGCAAATTTTTTGCTCTGGGATGATAATTTTGAGACGAATATTTTTTTTCTCAAGAGAATTCGTAGGAAAAGGATTTTTTGTCTCCTGGGGTAATATCGTTGGAAGAGAATTTTTTGTGTTCTCCGGACTTTTCGATGGTAGCAAATTTTTGAAGTAGGGGGTCATTTCTTTGGAAGCGTTTTTTCTATGCTCTGGAGTCATTTCTTTGGAAGCCAATTTTTTGTGCTCTGGGGTGATTTCGTTGGAAGCCAATATTTGTGTTCTCAGGAGATTTCGTTGCAAGCGAATTTTTTGTGTTCAGGGGTAATTTCGTTGAGAGAGAATTTTTTGTGTTCTCAGGTGATCTCGATGGAAACAAATTTTTGAAGTAGGGGGTAATTGCGTTGGAAGCGTTTTTTCTGTGCTCTGGAGTCATTTCGTTGGAAGCGAATTATTTGTGTTCTGGGGTGATTTCGTTGGAAGCGAATTTTTGTGTACTGGGGTCCTTTCATTGGAAGCATGTTTTCTGTGCTTTGGAGTCATTTCATTGGAAGTGAATATTTTGTGCTCTCTGGTGATATTTTTGGAAGCGAATTTTTTGTGTTCTCAGGTGATTTCGATTATAGCTCATTTTTTTGTGTTCTAGCGTGATTGCGTTGGAAGCGAATTTTTTGTGTTCTGGGGTGATTTCGATGGAAGCAAATTTTTTCTGTTCTGTGGTAATTTTGTTGAAAGTGAACTTTTAGTGTTCTCGGGTGATTTCCTTGAAAGCGAATTTTTTGTGTTCTAGGGTGATTTTGTTGGAAGCGAATTTTTTTGTTCTCTGGGATGAATTCTTTGGAAGCAAATATTTGTGTTATCAGGAGATTTCGTTGGAAACGAATTTTTTGTGTTCCGGGGTAATTTCTTTGGACGCGAATTTTTTGTGTTCTTGGGTGATTTCAAAGGAAGCCAATTTTTGAAATATGGGGTCATTTCGTTGGAAGCGTGTTTTCTGTGCTCTGGAGTCATTTCGTTGGAAGCGAATTTTTTGTACTCTGGGGTGATTTCGTTCGAAGCGAATTTTTTGTGCTCTGGGGTGATTTGTTTGGAAGCGAATTTTTTGTCTTCTGTGGTGAATTCGATGGAAGGGCATTTTTTATGTTTTAGGGTGATTTCGTTGGAGGCGAATTTTTTGTGTTCAGGGGTCATTTCATTGGAAGCATGCTTCCTGTGATCTGGAGTCATATCTTTGGAAGCAAATTTTTTGTGTTCTCGGGGGATTTCGTTGAAAGGGAATTTTTGTGTTCTAGGGTGATTTCTTTGGAAGCGATTTTTTTCTACTCTGTGATGATATCTTTGGAAGCAAATATTTGTGTTCTCAGGAGATTTCGATGGAAAAGAATTTTTTGTCTTCTGTGGTAATATCGTTGGAAGAGATTTTTTTGTGTTCTCCAGTTTTTTCGATGGAAGCAAATTTTTGAAATATCAGGTCATTTCTTTGGAAGCGTGTTTTCTGTGCTCTGGAGTCACTTCGTTGGAAGCGAATTTTTTGTGTTCTGAGTTTATTTCGTTGGAAGCGAATATATGTGTTTTTCGGAAGATTTCGTTGCAAGCAAATTTTTTGTATTCTGGGGTAATTTCGTTGGAAGCAAATTTTTTGTGTTCTCGGGTGATTTCGTTGAAATCGATTTTTTTATGTTCTAGGGTGATTTCGTTGGAAGGGAATTTTTTGTGCTCTTGGGTGATTTGTTTGGAAGTGAATTTTTTGTCTTCTGTGGTGATTTCGAAGGCAGCGAGTGTTTTATATTCTAGGGTGATTTCGTTGGAAGGGAATTTTTTGTGTTCTGGGGTCATTTCATTGGAAGCGTGTTTTGTGTGCTCTGGAGTCATTTCATTGGAAGCAAATTTTTTTGTGCTCTGGGGTGATTTCGTTGGAAGCGAATATTTGTGTTCTCAGGAGATTTCGTTGCGAGGGAATTTTTTGTGTTCTGGGTTCCTTTCATTGGAAGCATGTTTTCTGTGCTTTGGAGTCATTTCATTGGAAGCGAATATTTTGTGCTCTGTGGTGATTTTGTTGGAAGCGAATTTTTTGTGTTCTCAGGTGATTTCGTTTATAGCTCATTTTTTGTGTTCTAGCGTGATTGCTTTGGAAGCGAATTTTTTGTGTTCTGGGGTGATTTCGATGGAAGCAAATTTTTTCTGTTCTGTGGTAATTTTGTTGGAAGTGAATTTTAGTGTTCTCGGTTGATTTCATTGAAAGCGAATTTTTTGTGTTCTAGGGTGATTTTGTTGGAAGCGAATTTTTTTGTGCTCTGGGATGATTTCTTTGGAAGCGAATATTTGTGTTATCAGGAGATTTCGTTGGAAGCGAATTTTTTGTGTTCTGGGGTAATTTCTTTGGACGCAAATTTTTTGTGTTCTTGGGTGATTTCAATGGAAGCAAATTTTTGAAATATCTGGTCATTTCGTTGGAAGCGTGTTTTCTGTGCTCTGGAGTCATTTCGTTGGAAGCGAATTTTTTCTGCTCTGGGGTGATTTCGTTCGAAGCGAATTTTTTTGTGCTCTGGGGTGATTTGGTTGGAAGCGAATTTTTTGTCTTCTGTGGTGATTTCGATGGAAGCGAATTTTTTATGTTTTAGGGTGATTTCGTTGGAGGCGAATTTTTGTGTTCTCAGGAGAATTCGTTGCAAGCGAATTTTTTGTGTTCTGGGGTAATTTCATTGAAAGGGAATTTTTTATGTTCTACGGTGATTTCGTTGGAAGCGAATTTTTTGTCTTCTGTGGTGATTTCGAAGGAAGCGAATTTTTTGTCTTCTATGGTGATTTCGATGGAAGCCAATATTTTATGTTCTAGGGTGATTTCGTTGAAAGCGAAATTTTTGTGTCCTGGGGTCATTTCATTGGAAGCATGTTTTCTGTGCTCTGGAGTCAATTTGTTGGAAGCGAATTTTTTGTGCTCTGGGATGATTTCTTTAGAAGTGAATATTTGTGTTCTCAGAAGATTTCATTGGAAGCGAATTTTTTTGTGTTCTGGGGTCATTTCTTTGGAAATGAATTTTTTGTGTTCTCTGGTTTGTTTGACGGAAGCAAATTTTTGAAGGAGGGGGTCATTACGTTGGAAGCGTGTTTTCTGTGCTCTCGAGTCATTTCGTTAGAAGCGAATTTTTTGTCCTCTGGAGTGATTTCATTGGAAGCAAATTTTCTGTGTTCTCGTGTGATTTCCTTGAAAGGGAATTTTTTGTGTTCTGGGGTCATTTTGTTGGAAGCGAATTTTTTGTGCTCTGGGATGTTTTCTTTGGAAGCGAATATTTGTGTTCTCAAGAGATTTCGTTGCAAGTGAATTTTTTGTGTTCTGTTGTAATTTCATTGAAATGGAATTTTTTATGTTCTAGGGTGATTTCGTTGGAAGCAAATTTTTTGTGCTCTGGAGTGATTTGGTTGGAAGCGAGTTTTTTGTTTTCTATGGTGATTTCGATGGAAGCGAATTTTTTATGTTCGAGGGTGATTTCGTTGAAAGTGAATTTTTTGTGTTTTGGAGTCACTTCTTTGGAAGCGTGTTTTCTGTGCTCTGGAGTCATTTTGTTGGAAGCGAATTTTTTGTGCTCTGGGATGTTTTCTTTGGAAGAGAATGTTTGTGTTCTCAGGAGATTTCGTTGGAAGCGAATTTTTTGTGTTCTGGGGTAATTTCGATGGAATAGAAATTTTTGTGCTCTCAGGACTTTTCGATGGAAGGAAATTTTTGAAGTAGGGAGTCATTTCGTTGGAAGCGAATTTTTTGTGTTCTGGGGTGATTTCGTTGAAAGGGAAATTTTGGTGTCCTGGGGTGATTTCGTTGGAAGCGAATTTTTTGTGCTCTGGGATGTTTTTGGAAGCGAATATTTGTGTTCTCAGGAGATTTCGTTGCAAGCGAATTTTTTCTATTCTGGGGTCATTTCGTTGGAAGCAAATTTTTTGTGTTCTGGGGTGATTTCGTTGGAAGCGAATATTTTGTGTTCTGGGGAGATTTCGTTGGAAGCGAATATTTGTGTTCTCAGAAGATTTCGTTGCAAGCGAATTTTTTCTGTTCTCCTGTTTTTTCGATGGAAGTAAATTTTTGAAGTAGGAGGTCATTTCGTTGGAAGCATGTTTTCGGAGCTCTGGAGTCAATTCGTTGGAAGCGAATTTTTTGTGCTCTGGGTTGATTTCGTTGGAAGCGAATTTTTTGTGTTCTGGGGTGATTTCGTTGAAAGGGAAATTTTGGTGTCCTGGGATGATTTCGTTGGAAGCGAATTTTCTGTGCTCTGGGATGTTTTCTTTGGAAGCGAATATTTGTGTTCTCAGGAGATTTCGTTGCAAGCGAATTTTTTGTGTTCTGGGGTAATTTCGATGGAATAGAAATTTTTTGTGCTCTCAGGATTTTTCAATGGAAGCAAATTTTTGAAGTAGGGAGTCATTTCTTTGGAAGCGTGTTTTCTGTGCTCTGGAGTCATTTCTTTGGAAGCGAATATTTTGTTCTCTGGGGTGATTTCGTTGGCAGCGCATTTTTTGTGTTCTGGGATATTTTCGTTGGAAGTGAATTTTTTGTGTTCTCAGGTAATTTCAATGGAAGCCAATTTTTGAAGTATGGGATCATTTCCTTGGAAGCGTGTTTTCTGTGCTCTGGAGTCATTTCGTTGGAAGAGAATTTTTTGTGGTCTGGGGTGATTTTGTTGGAAGCGAAATTTTTTTGTTCTAGGATAATTTCATTGGAAGCGAATTTCTTATGTTCTGGGGTAATTTCGATGGACGTGAGTTTTTTGTTTTCTCGTGTGATTTCTTTGAAAGGAAATTTTTTTATGTTCTAGGGTTAATTTGTTGGAAGCGAAATTTTTTGTGCTCTAGGATGATTTCTTTAGAAGTATTTGTGTTCTCAGGAGTTTTCGTTGGAAGCGAATTTTTTTGTGTTCTGGGGTCATTTCTTTGGAAATGAATTTTTTGTGTTCTCCGGTTTGTTTGATGGAAGCAAATTTTTGAAGGAGGGGGTCATTTCGTTGGAAGCGTGTTTTCTGTGCTCTGGAGTCTGTTCGTTGGAAGCAAATTTTTGGTCCTCTGGTGTGATTTCCTTGGAAGCGAATTTTTTGTTTTCTTGGGTGATTTCGTTGAAAGGGAATTTTGGGTGTTCTGGGGTGATTTCATTGGAAGCGAATTTTTTGTGCTCTGGGATGTTTTCTTTGGAAGCAAATATTTGTGTTCTCAGGAGATTTCGTTGCAAGCGAATTTTTTGTGTTCTGGGGTAATTTCATTGAAAGGGAATTTTTTATTTTCTAGGTTGATTTCGTTGGAAGCAAATTTTTTGTGCTCTGGAGTGATTTGGTTGGAAGCGAATTTTTTGTCTTCTATGGTGATTTCGATGGAAGCGAATTTTTTATGTTCTAGGGTGATTTCGTTGAAACCAAATTTTTTGTGTTCTGGAGTCATTTCATTGGAAGCGTGTTTTCTGTGCTCTGGAGTCATTTTGTTGGAAGCGAATTTTTTGTGCTCTGGGTTGATTATGTTGGAAGCGAATTTTTTGTATTCTCGGGTGATTTCGTTGAAAGGGAATTTTTTGTGTTCTAGGGTGATTTTGTTGGAAGCGAATTTTTTGTGCTCTGGGATGATTTCTTTAGAAGTGAATATTTGTGTTCTCAGAAGATTTCATTGGAAGAGAATTTTTTGTGTTCTGGGGTCATTTCTTTGGAAATGAATTTTTTGTGTTCTCTGGTTTGTTTGATGGAAGCAAATTTTTGAAGGAGGGGCTCATTTCGTTGGAAGCGTGTTTTCTGTGCTCTGGAGTCATTTCGTTAGAAGCGATTTTTTGTCCTCTGGAATGATTTCGTTAGAAGCGAATTTTTTGTGTTCTCTGGTGATTTCCTAGAAAGGGAATTTTTGTGTTCTGGGGTCATTTCGTTGTAAGCGAATTTTTTGTGCTCTGGGGTGATTTCATTGGTAGCGCATTTTCTGTGTTCTGGGATAATTTCGTTGGAAGTGAATTTTTTGTGTTCTCGGGTGATTTCGATGGAAGCCAATTTTTGAAGTATGGGATCATTTCCTTGGAAGCGTGTTTTCTGTGCTCTGGAGTCATTTCATTGGAAGAGAATTTTTTTGTGCTCTGGGGTGATTTTGTTGGAAGCGAAATTTTTGTGTTCTAGGGTAATTTCGTTGGAAGCGAATTTCTTGTGTTCTGGGGGAATTTCGTTGGACGTGAATTTTTTGTGTTCTCGGGTGATTTCTTTGAAAGGAAATTTTTTACGTTCGAGGGTGATTTTGTTGGAAGCGATTTTTTTGTGCTCTGGGATGATTTCTTTAGAAGTGAATATTTGTGTTCTCAGAAGATTTCGTTGGAAGCGAATTTTTTTGTGTTCTGGGGTCATTTCTTTGGAAATGAATTTTTTTGTGTTCTCCGGTTTGTTTGATTGAAGCAAATTTTTGAAGGAGGGGGTCATTTCGTTGGAAGTGTGTTTTCTGTGCTCTGGAGTCTGTTCGTTGGTAGCGAATTTTTTGTGTTCTCGGGTGATTTCATTGAAAGGGAATTTTTGTATTCTAGGGTGATTTCGTTGAAATGATTTTTATGTGCTCTGGGATGATATCTTTGGAAGAGAATATTTGTGTTCTCAGGAGATTTCTTTGGAAAAGAATTTTTGGTCTTCTGGGGTAATATCGTTGGAAGCGAATTTTTTATGTTCTCCGGTTTTTTCGATGGAAGCAAATTTTTGAAGTAGGGGGTCATTTCGTTGGAAGCGTGTTTTCTGTGCTCAGGAGTCATTTCGTTGGAAGCGAATTTTTTGTGCTCTGGGGAAATTTTGTTGGAAGCGAATTTTTGTGTTCTCACGTGATTTCTTTGAAAGGGAATTTTTGTGTTCTAGGGTGATATCGTTGGAAGCGAATTTTCTGTGCTCTGGGATGATATCTTTGGAAGCGAATATTTGTGTTCTCAGGTGATTTCATTGGAAAAGAATTTTGTCTTCTGGGGTAATATCGTTGGAACAGAATTTTTTGTGTTCTCCGGTTTTTACGATGGAAGCAATTTTTTGAAGTACGGGGTCATTTCGTTGGAAGCGCGTTTTCTGTGCTCAGGAGTCATTTCGTTGGGAGCAAATTTTTTGTGCTCTGAGGTGATTTCGTTGGAAGCGAATTTTTTGGGTTCTCAGGTGATTTTGTTGAAAGGGAATTTTTGTGTTGTGGGGTGATTTCGTTGAAATGATTTTTTTTGTGTTCTGGGATGATATCTTTGGAAGAGAATATTTGTGTTCCCAGGAGATTTCGTTGGAAAAGAATTTTTTGTCTCCTGGGGTAATGTCGTTTGAAGCGAATTTTTTGTGTTCTCCGGTTTTTTGGATGGAAGCAAATTTTGAAGTAGGGTATCATTTCGTTGGAAGCATGATTTCTGTGCTCTGGAGTCATTTCGGTGAAGCCAATTTTTTTGTGTTCTCGGGTGATTTCCTTGAAAGGGAATTTTTGCGTTCTAGGTTGATTTCGTTGAAATGATTTTTTTGGGCTCTGGGATGATATCTTTGGAAGCGAATATTTGTGTTCTCAGGAGATTTCGTTGGAAAAGAATTTTTTGTTTTCTCGGGTAATATCATTGGAAGAGAATGTTTTGTGTTCTCCGGGTTTTCGATGGAAGCAAATATTTGAAATAGGGGGTCATTCCTTTGGAAGCGTGTTTTCTGTGCTCAACAGTCATTTCATTGGAAGCAAATTTTTTGTGCTCTGGGGTGATTTCGTTGGAAGCCAATTTTTTGGGTCTCGGGTGATTTCGTTGAAAGGGAATATTTGCTTTCTAGGGTGATTTCGTTGGAAGCGAATTTTTTGGGTCTCCGGTGATTTCGTTGAAAGGGAATATTTGCGTTCTAGGGTGATTTCATTGGAAGCGAATTTTTTGTGCTCTGGAGTCATTTCGTTGGAAGTGAATTTTTTGTGCTTTTTTGTGATTTCGTTGGAAGCGAATATTTGTGTTCTCAGGAGATTTCGTTGCAAGTGATTTTTTTGTGTTCTGGGGTAATTTCGTTGGAAGCGTATTTTTTGTGTTCTCGGGTGATTTCGTTGAAAGGGAATTTTTGCATTCTTGGGTGATTTCGTTGGAATCGAATTTTTTGTGCTCTGGGATGATATCTTTGGAAGCGAATATTTGTATTCTCAGGAGATTTCGTTGCAAGCGAATTTTTTGTGTTCTGGGGTAATATCGTTCGAAGCGATTTTTTTGTGTTCTCTGGTGTTTCCGATGAAAGCAAATTTTTTAAGTAGGGGCTCATTTGTTTGGAAGCATGTTTTCTGTGCTCTGGAGTCATTTCGTTGGAAGCAAATTTTTTGTGCTCTGAGATGATATCGTTGGAAGCGAATATTTTTGTTCTCAGGATATTTCATTGGAAAAGAATTTTTTGTCTTCCTGGGTAATATCGTTGGAAGAGAATTTTTTGTGTTCTCCAGTTGTTTCGATGGAAGGAAATTTTTGAAGTATTGGGTCATTTCGTTGGAAGCGTGTTTTCTGTGCTCTGCAGTCATTTCGTTGGAAGCGAATTTTTTGTGCTCTGTTGTGATTTCGTTGGAAGCGAATATTTGTGTTCTCAGGAGATTTCGTTGCAAGTGAATTTTTTGTGTTCTGGGGTAATTTCGTTGGAAACGAATTTTTTGTGCTCTGAGATGATATCGTTGGAAGCGAATATTTGTGTTCTCAGGAGATTTCGTTGCAAGCGAATTTTTTGTGTTCTGGAGTAATTTCTTTGGAAGCGAATTTTTTCTTTTCTCGGGTGATTTCGTTGAAAGGGAATTTTTGTGTTCTAGGGTGATTTCATTCAAAGAGAATTTTTTGTGCTCTGAGATGATATCTTTGGAAGCGAATATTTGTGTTCTCAGGAAATTTCGATGGAAGCGAATTTTTTGTGTTCTGGGGTAATTTCGTTGGAAGCGAATTTTTTGTGTTCTCGGGTGATTTCCTTGAAAGGGAATTTTTGCGTTCTAGGGTGATTTCATTGGAAGCGATTTTTTTGTGCTCTGGGATGATATCTTTGGAAGCGAATATTTGTGTTCTCAGGAGATTTCGTTGGAAAAGAATTTTTTGTCTTCTGGGGTAATATCGTTGGAAGAGAATTTTTTGTGTTCTCCTGTTTTTTCGATGGAAACAAATTTTTGAAGTAGGGGGTCAGTTCGTTGGAAGCGTGTTTTCTGTGCTCTGGAGACATCGTTGGAAGCAAATTTTTTGTGCTCTGAGGTGATTTCGTTGGAAGTGATTTTTTTGGGTTCTCGGGTGATTTTGTTGAAAGGGAATTTGTGTGTTCTGGGGTGATTTCTTTGAAATGATTTTTTTGTGTTCTGGCATGATATCTTTGGAAGAGAATATTTGTGTTCCCAGGAGATTTCGTTGGAAAAGAATTTTTTGTCTTCTGGGGTAATGTCGTTTGAAGCGAATTTTTTGTGTTCTCCGGTTTTTTGGATGGAAGCAAATTTTGAAGTAGGGTGTCAATTCCTTGGACGCATGATTTCTATGCTCTGGAGTCATTTCGTTGAAGCCAATTTTTTGTGTTCTCGGGTGATTTCCTTGAAAGGGAATTTCTGCGTTCTAGGGTGATTTCGTTGAAATGATTTTTTTTTGCTCTAGGATGATTTCTTTGGAAGCGAATATTTGTGTTCTCAGGAGATTTCGTTGCAAAAGAATTTTTTGTTTTCTGGGGTAATATCGTTGGAAGAGAATTTTTGTGTTCTCCGGTTTTTTCGAAGGAAGCTAATTTTTGAAGTAGGGGGTCATTTCTTTGGAAGCATTTTTTCTGTACTCTGGAGTCATTTCGTTGAAAGCGAATTTTTTGTACTCTGTGGTGATTTCGTTGGAAGCGAATTTTTTGTGCTCTAGGGTGATTTCGATGGAAGCGAATATTTGTGTTCTCAGAAGATTTCATTGCAAGCGAATTTTTTGTGTTCTGGGGTAATTTTGGTGGAACCAAATTTTTTGTGTTCTCGCGTGATTGCGTTGAAAG
The DNA here is from genome assembly GCF_030254825.1 of Meriones unguiculatus. NCBI lineage: Eukaryota > Metazoa > Chordata > Mammalia > Rodentia > Muridae > Meriones > Meriones unguiculatus. The sequence continues at coordinate 80,918,675 of NC_083353.1, read as the reverse complement.
GGAATTTTTGTGTTCTCGGGTGATTTTGTTGGAAGCGAATTATTTGTGCTCTGGGATGATATCTTTGGAAGCAAATATTTGTGTTCTCAGAAGATTTCGTTGGAAAAGAATTTTTTGTCTTCTGGTGTAATGTCGTTTGAAGCAAATATTTTGTGTTCTCTGGTTTTTTGGATGGAAGCAAATTTTGAAGTAGGGTGTCATTTCGTTGGAAGCATGATTTCTGTGCTCTGGAGTCTTTTCGTTGAAACAAATTTTTTGTGTTCTCGGGTGATTTCCTTGAAAGGGAATTTTTGCGTTCTAGGTTGATTTCATTGAAATGATTTTTTTGTGCTCTGGGATGATATCTTTGGAAGCGAATGTTTGTGTTTTCAGGAGATTTCGTTGGAAAAGAATTTTTTGTTTTCTGGGGTAATATCGTTGGAAGAGAATGTTTTGTGTTCTCCGGTTTTTTCGATGGAAGCAAATTATTGAAGTATGGGGTCATTTCTTTGGAAGCTTGTTTTCTGTGCTCTGGAGTCATTTCGTTCGAATCAAATTTTTTGTGCTCTGGGGTGATTTCGTTGGAAGTGAATATTTGTGTTCTTAGGATATTTCGTTGCAAGTGAATTTTTTGTCTTCTGGGGTAATGTTGTTGGAAGAAAATTTTTTGTGTTTCTCTGTTTTTTCGATGGAAGCAAATTTTGAAGTAGGGTGTCATTTCGTTGGAAGCGAATTTTTTGTGTTCCTGGGTGATTTCGTTGAAAGGGAATTTTTGTGTTTTAGGGTGATTTCGTTGGAAGGGAATTTTTGTGTTCTAGGGTGATTTCGTTGGAAGCGAACTTATTGTGCTCTGGGATGATATCTTTGGAAGTGAATATTTGTGTTCTCGGGAGATTTCTTTGGAAAAGAATTTTTTGTCTTCTGGGGTAATATCGTTGGAAGTGAATTTTTTATTTTCTCCGGTTTTTTCGATGGAAGCAAATTTTTGAAGTAGGGGGTCCTTTCGTTGGAAGCGTGTTTTCTGTGCTCAGGAGTCATTTCGTTGGAAACGAATTTTTCGTGCTCTGGGCTGATTTCTTTGGAAGCGATTTTTCTTGTGTTCTCGGGTGATTTCAATGGAAGCGAATTTTTCATGTTTTAGGGTTATTTCTTTAGAAGCACATATTTGTGATCCCGAGTGATTTAGATGGAAGCAAATTTCTTCCGTTCTGGGGAAATTTCTTAGGAAGCCAATATTTTAGTTCTAGGGTGATTTTTTTGGAAGGGAATTTTTTGTGCTCTGGTTTGATTTGGTGGGAAGTACATATTTTCTGTTCTGGGGCAATTTCGTTGGACACGAATTTTTTGTGTTCTAGGGTGATTTCTTTGGACGAGAATAGTTGTGTTCTCAGGAGAATTCGTTGGACACGAATTTTTTGTGTTCTCATGTAATTTCGTTGGAAAAGAATTTTTAGTGTTTTCTGGTCTTTTCGACGGAAGGAAATTTTTGAAGTATGGGGTCATTTCGTTGGAAGCGTGTTTTCTGTGCTGTGGAGTCATTTTGTTAGAAGCGAATTTTTTGTACTCTGGGGTGATTTCGTTGGAAGCGAATTTTTTGTGTTCTCGGTTGATTTTGTGAAAGGGAATTTTTGTGTTCTAGGGTGATTTCGTTGGAAGCGAATTTTTTGTGGTCTGGGATGTTTTCTTGGGAAGCGAATTTTGTGTTCTCAGAAGATTTCGTTGGAAAAGAAATTTTTGTCTTCGGGGGTAATTTCGTTGGAAGCGAATTTTTTCTGTTCTGGAGTGATTTCGTTGGAAGTGAATTTTTTGTCTACTGGGGTAATTTCATAGGATGCGAATTTTTTGTGTTCTCGGGTGATTTCGTTGAAAGCTAATTTTTTGTGTTCTAGCATGATTTCGTTGGAAGCGAATTTTTTGTGTTCTGGGGTGATTTCGATGGAAGGAAATTTTTTCTGTTCTTTGGTAATTTCGTTGGAAGCGTGTTTTCTGTGCTCAGGAGTCATTTCGTCGGAAGCTAATTTTTTGTGCTCTGGGGTGATTTCGTTGGAAGCTAATATTTGTGTTCTCAGGAGATTTCATTGCAAGCAAATTTTTTGTGTTCTGGGGTGATTTTTTTGGAAGCGAATTTTTTGTGTTCTCGGGTGATTTCATTGAAAGGGAATTTTTGTGTTCTAGTGTGATTTCGTTGGATGCGAATTTTTTGTGCTCTGGGATGATTTCATTGGAAGCGAATATTTGTGTTCTCAGGAGTATTCATTGTATGCGAATTTTTGGTGTTCTGGGGTGATTTCTTTGGAAGGGAATTTTTGTGTTCTGGGGTGATTTCTTTGAAAGCGAATTTTTTGTGCTCTGGGATGATATCTTTGGAAGCGAATATTTTTTTTTCTCAGGAGATTTCATTGGAAAAGAATTTTTTGTCTTCTGGAGTAATATCGTTGGAAGAGAATTTTTTGTGTTCTCCGGTTTTTTCGATGGAAGCAAATTTTAGAAGTAGGGGGTCATTTCCTTGGTTGCGTGTTTTCTGTGTTCTGAAGTCATTTCTTTGGAAGCTAATTTTTTGTGCTCTGGGGTGATTTCGTTGGAAGCAAATTTTTTCTGTTCTCGGGTGATTTCTTTGAAAGGGAATTTTTGTGTTCTAGGGTGATTTCGTTGGAAGCAAATTTTTTGTGCTCTGGGATGATATCCTTGGAAGCGAATATTTGTGTTCTCAGGAGATTTCGTTGGAAAAGAATTTTTTGTCTTCTGGTGTAATATACTTAGAAAAGAATTTTTTGTGTTCTCCGGTCTTTTCGATGGAAGCAAATATTTGAAGTATGGGGTCATTTCATTGGAAGCGTGTTTTCTGTGCTCTGGAGTCATTTCGTTGGAAGCAAATTTTTTGTGCTCTGGGGTGATTTCGTTGGAAGCGAATTTTTTGTGCTCTGGGATGTTTTCTTTGGAAGCAAATATTTGTGTTCTCAGGAGATTTCGTTGCAAGCGAATTTTTTGTGTTCTGGGGTAATTTCATTGAAAGGGAATTTTTTATTTTCTAGGTTGATTTCGTTGGAAGCAAATTTATTGTGCTCCGGAGTGATTTGGTTGGAAGTGAATTTTTTGTCTTCTATGGTGATTTCGATGGAAGCGAATTTTTTATGTTCTAGGGTGATTTCGTTGAAACCAAATTTTTTGTGTTCTGGAGTCATTTCATTGGAAGCGTGTTTTCTGTGCTCTGGAGTCATTTTGTTGGAAGCGAATTTTTTGTGCTCTGGGTTGATTATGTTGGAAGTGAATTTTTTGTATTCTCGGGTGATTTCGTTGAAAGGGAATTTTTTGTGTTCTAGGGTGATTTTGTTGGAAGCGAATTTTTTGTGCTCTGGGATGATTTCTTTAGATGTGAATATTTGTGTTCTCAGAAGATTTCATTGGAAGAGAATTTTTTGTGTTCTGGGGTCATTTCTTTGGAAATGAATTTTTTGTGTTCTCTGGTTTGTTTGATGGAAGCAAATTTTTGAAGGAGGGGGTCATTTCGTTGGAAGCGTGTTTTCTGTGCTCTGGAGTCATTTCGTTAGAAGCGATTTTTTGTCCTCTGGAGTGATTTCGTTAGAAGCGAATTTTTTGTGTTCTCGGGTGATTTCCTAGAAAGGGAATTTTTTGTGTTCTGGGGTCATTTCGTTGTAAGCGAATTTTTTGTGCTCTGGGGTGATTTCGTTGGTAGCGCATTTTCTGTGTTCTGGGATAATTTCGTTGGAAGTGAATTTTTTGTGTTCTCGGGTGATTTCGATGGAAGCCAATTTTTGAAGTATGGGATCATTTCCTTGGAAGCGTGTTTTCTGTGCTCTGGAGTCATTTCATTGGAAGAGAATTTTTTGTGCTCTGGGGTGATTTTGTTGGAAGCGAAATTTGTGTGTTCTAGGGTAATTTCGTTGGAAGCGAATTTCTTGTGTTCTGGGGGAATTTCGTTGGACGTGAATTTTTTGTGTTCTCGGGTGATTTCTTTGAAAGGAAATTTTTTATGTTCGAGGGTGATTTTTTTGGAAGCGATTTTTTTGTGCTCTGGGATGATTTCTTTAGAAGTGAATATTTGTGTTCTCAGAAGATTTCGTTGGAAGCGAATTTTTTTGTATTCTGGGGTCATTTCTTTGGAAATGAATTTTTTGTGTTCTCCGGTTTGTTTGATTGAAGCAAATTTTTGAAGGAGGGGGTCATTTCGTTGGAAGTGTGTTTTCTGTGCTCTAGAGTCTGTTCGTTGTTAGCGAATTTTTTGTGTTCTCGGGTGATTTCATTGAAAGGGAATTTTTGTATTCTAGGGTGATTTCGTTGGAAGCGAATTTTTTGTGTTCTAGGGTGATTTCGTTAGAAGCGAATTTTTTGTGTTCTCGCGTGATTTCTTTGAAAGGAAATTTTTGTGTTCTGGGGTGATTAAGTTGAAATGATTTTTATGTGCTCTGGGATGATATCTTTGGAAAAGAATATTTGTGTTCTCAGGAGATTTCTTTGGAAAAGAATTTTTGGTCTTCTGGGGTAATGTCGTTGGAAGCGAATTTTTTATGTTCTCCGGTTTTTTCGATGGAAGCAAAGTTTTGAAGTAGGGGGTCATTTCGTTGGAAGCGTGTTTTCTGTGCTCAGGAGTCATTTCGTTGGAAGCGAATTTTTTGTGCTCTGGGGAAATTTTGTTGGAAGCGAATTTTTGTGTTCTCACGTGATTTCTTTGAAAGGGAATTTTTGTGTTCTAGGGTGATATCGTTGGAAGCGAATTTTCTGTGCTCTGGGATGATATCTTTGGAAGCGAATATTTGTGTTCTCAGGTGATTTCGTTGGAAAAGAATTTTGTCTTCTGGGGTAATATCGTTGGAACAGAATTTTTTGTGTTCTCCGGTTTTTACGATGGAAGCAATTTTTTGAAGTACGGGGTCATTTCGTTGGAAGCGCGTTTTCTGTGCTCAGGACTCATTTCGTTGGGAGCAAATTTTTTGTGCTCTGAGGTGATTTCGTTGGAAGCGAATTTTTTGGGTTCTCAGGTGATTTTGTTGAAAGGGAATTTTTGTGTTCTGGGGTGATTTCGTTGAAATGATTTTTTTTTGTGTTCTGGGATGATATCTTTGGAAGAGAATATTTGTGTTCCCAGGAGATTTCGTTGGAAAAGAATTTTTTGTCTCCTGAGGTAATGTCGTTTGAAGCGAATTTTTTGTGTTCTCCGGTTTTTTGGATGGAAGCAAATTTTGAAGTAGGGTGTCATTTCGTTGGAAGCATGATTTCTGTGCTCTGGAGTCATTTCGGTGAAGCGAATTTTTTTGTGTTCTCGGGTGATTTCCTTGAAAGGGAATTTTTGCGTTCTAGGTTGATTTCGTTGAAATGATTTTTTTGGGCTCTGGGATGATATCTTTGGAAGCGAATATTTGTGTTCTCAGGAGATTTCGTTGGAAAAGAATTTTTTGTTTTCTCGGGTAATATCATTGGAAGAGAATGTTTTGTGTTCTCCGGGTTTTCGATGGAAGCAAATATTTGAAATAGGGGGTCATTTCTTTGGAAGCTTGTTTTCTGTGCTCAACAGTCATTTCATTGGAAGCAAATTTTTTGTGCTCTGGGGTGATTTCGTTGGAAGCCAATTTTTTGGGTCTCGGGTGATTTCGTTGAAAGGGAATATTTGCTTTCTAGGGTGATTTCGTTGGAAGCGAATTTTTTGGGTCTCCGGTGATTTCGTTGAAAGGGAATATTTGCGTTCTAGGGTGATTTCATTGGAAGCGAATTTTTTGTGCTCTGGAGTCATTTCGTTGGAAGTGAATTTTTTGTGCTTTTTTGTGATTTCGTTGGAAGCGAATATTTGTGTTCTCAGGAGATTTCGTTGCAAGTGAATTTTTTGTGTTCTGGGGTAATTTCGTTGGAAGCGAATTTTTTGTGTTCTCGGGTGATTTCGTTCAAAGGGAATTTTTGCATTCTTGGGTGATTTCGTTGGAATCGAATTTTTTGTGCTCTGTGATGATATCTTTGGAAGCGAATATTTGTATTCTCAGGAGATTTCTTTGCAAGCGAATTTTTTGTGTTCTGCGGTAATATCGTTCGAAGCGAATTTTTTGTGTTCTCTGGTGTTTCCGATGAAAGCAAAATTTTTAAGTAGGGGCTCATTTGTTTGGAAGCATGTTTTCTGTGCTCTGGAGTCATTTCGTTGGAAGCAAATTTTTTGTGCTCTGAGATGATATCGTTGGAAGCGAATATTTGTGTTCTCAGGATATTTCATTGGAAAAGAATTTTTTGTCTTCTGGGGTAATATCGTTGGAAGAGAATTTTTTGTGTTCTCCAGTTGTTTCGATGGAAGGAAATTTTTGAAGTATTGGGTCATTTCGTTGGAAGCGTGTTTTCTGTGCTCTGCAGTCATTTCATTGGAAGCGAATTTTTTGTGCTCTGTTGTGATTTCGTTGGAAGCGAATATTTGTGTTCTCAGGAGATTTCGTTGCAAGTGAATTTTTTGTGTTCTGGGGTAATTTCGTTGGAAACTCATTTTTGTGCTCTGAGATGATATCGTTGGAAGCGAATATTTGTGTTCTCAGGATATTTCATTGGAAAAGAATTTTTTGTCTTCTGGGGTAATATCGTTGGAAGAGAATTTTTTGTGTTCTCCAGTTGTTTCGATGGAAGGAAATTTTTGAAGTATTGGGTCATTTCGTTGGAAGCGTGTTTTCTGTGCTCTGCAGTCATTTCGTTGGAAGCAAATTTTTTGTGCTCTGTTGTGATTTCGTTGGAAGCGAATATTTGTGTTCTCAGGAGATTTCGTTGCAAGTGAATTTTTTGTGTTCTGGGGTAATTTCGTTGGAAACGAATTTTTGTGCTCTGAGATGATATCGTTGGAAGCGAATATTTGTGTTCTCAGGAGATTTCGTTGCAAGCGAATTTTTTGTGTTCTGGAATAATTTCTTTGGAAGCGAATTTTTTCTTTTCTCGGGTGATTTCGTTCAAAGGGAATTTTTGTGTTCTAGGGTGATTTCGTTCAAAGAGAATTTTTTGTGCTCTGAGATGATATCTTTGGAAGCGAATATTTGTGTTCTCAGGAAATTTCGTTGGAAGCGAATTTTTTGTGTTCTGGGGTAATTTCGTTGGAAGCGAATTTTTTGTGTTCTCGGGTGATTTCCTTGAAAGGGAATTTTTGCGTTCTAGGGTGATTTCATTGGAAGCGAATTTTTTGTGCTCTGGGATGATATCTTTGGAAGCGAATATTTGTGTTCTCAGGAGATTTCGTTGGAAAAGAATTTTTTGTCTTCTGGGGTAATATCGTTGGAAGAGAATTTTTTGTGTTCTCCTGTTTTTTCGATGGAAACAAATTTTTGAAGTAGGGGGTCAGTTCGTTGGAAGCGTGTTTTCTGTGCTCTGGAGACATCGTTGGAAGCAAATTTTTTGTGCTCTGAGGTGATTTCGTTGGAAGTGATTTTTTTGGGTTCTCGGGTGATTTTGTTGAAAGGGAATTTGTGTGTTCTGGGGTGATTTCTTTGAAATGATTTTTTTGTGTTCTGGCATGATATCTTTGGAAGAGAATATTTGTGTTCCCAGGAGATTTCGTTGGAAAAGAATTTTTTGTCTTCTGGGGTAATGTCGTTTGAAGCGAATTTTTTGTGTTCTCCGGTTTTTTGGATGGAAGCAAATTTTGAAGTAGGGTGTCATTTCCTTGGACGCATGATTTCTATGCTCTGGAGTCATTTCGTTGAAGCCAATTTTTTGTGTTCTCGGGTGATTTCCTTGAAAGGGAATTTCTGCGTTCTAGGGTGATTTCGTTGAAATGATTTTTTTTTGCTCTAGGATGATTTCTTTGGAAGCGAATATTTGTGTTCTCAGGAGATTTCGTTGCAAAAGAATTTTTTGTTTTCTGGGGTAATATCGTTGGAAGAGAATTTTTTGTGTTCTCCGGTTTTTTCGAAGGAAGCTAATTTTTGAAGTAGGGGGTCATTTCTTTGGAAGCATGTTTTCTGTACTCTGGAGTCATTTCGTTGAAAGCGAATTTTTTGTACTCTGTGGTGATTTCGTTGGAAGCGAATTTTTTGTGCTCTAGGGTGATTTCGATGGAAGCGAATATTTGTGTTCTCAGAAGATTTCATTGCAAGCGAATTTTTTGTGTTCTGGGGTAATTTTGGTGGAACCGAATTTTTTGTGTTCTCGGGTGATTTCGTTGAAAGGGAATTTTTGTGTTCTAGTGTGATTTCGTTGGAAGCGAATTTTTTGTGTTCTCGGGTGATTTTGTGAAAGGGAATTTTTGTGTTCTAGGGTGATTTCGTTGTAAGCGAATTTTTTGTGTTCTGGGGTGATTTCGTTGGAAGCAAATATTTGTGTTCTCAGGAGATTTCGTTGGAAGCGAATTTTTTGTGTTCTGGGGTGATTTCGATAGAAGCAAATTTTTGAAGTATGTGGTCATTTCGTTGGAAGCGTGTTTTCTGTGCTCTGGAGTCATTTGGTTGGAAGCGAATTTTTTGTGCTCTGGGGTGATTCCGTTGGAAGCGAATATATGTGTTCTCAGACGATTTTGTTGCAAGCGAATTTTTTGGGTTCTGGGGTAATTTCGTTGGAAGCAAATTTTTCATGTTCTCGGATGATTTCAATGGAAGCAAATTTTTGAAGTTTGGGGTCATTTTGTTGGAAGCGTGTCTTCTGTGTTCTGGAGTCATTTCGTTGGCAGCGAATTTTTTATGTTTAAGGGTGATTCCTTTGGAAGCGAATTTTTTGTGCTCTGGGGTGATTTCCTTGGAAGCGAATATTTTCTTCTCAGGAGATTTCGTTGCTAGCAAATTTTTTATGATCTCGGGTCATTTCGTTGGCAGCGAATATTTGTGTTCTCAGAAGATTTTGTTGCAAGCGAATTTTTTGTGTTCTCCGGTTTTTTGGATGGAAGTAAATTTTTGAAGTATGGGGTCATTTCTTTTGAAGCATGTTTTCTGTGCTCTGGAGTCATTTCGTTGGAAGGGAATTCTTTTTGTTCTGGGGTGAATTCGTTTGAAGCGAATATTTGTGTTCTTAGGAGATTTCATTGCAAGCTAATTATTTGTGTTCTAAGGTGATTTCGTTGAAAGGGAATTTTTTGTGTTCTCGGGTGATTTCGTTGAAAGGGAATTTTTTGTGTTCTAGGGAGATTTCGTTGGAAGCGAATTTTTTTGTGTTCTGGGGTAATTTCGTTGGAAGAGAATATTTTGTATTCTCAAGTGATTTCGATGGAAGCAAATTTTTGAAGTATGGTATCATTTTGTTCGAAACGTGTTTTCTGTGCTCTGGAGTGAGTTCGTTGGAAGCGAATTTTTTGTGTTCTCGGGTGATTTATTTGAAAGCGAATTTTTTATGTTCTAGGGTGATTTTGTTGGAAGCGAATTTTTTGTGCTCAGGAGGGCTTTATTTGGAAGCGTGTTTTCTGTGCTCTGGAGTCATTTCGTTGGAAGCAAATTTTTTGTGCTCTGGGGTGATTTTGTTGGAAGCGAATTTTTTGTGTTCTGGGGTAATTTCGTTGGAAGGAAATTTTTTGTTTTCTGGGTTGATTTCGTTGGACACGAATTTTTTTGTTCTGGGGTGATTTTGTTGAAAGCGAATTTTGAGTGCTCTAGGTTGATTTCGTTGGAAGGGAATTTTTTGTGCTCTGGGTTGATTTCGTTGGAAGCAATTTTTTTCTGTTCTGGGGTAATTTCGTTGGAAGTGATTTTGAAGTATGGGGTGATTTCGTTAGTAGCTTGTTTTCTGTGTTCTGAAGTCATTTTGTTGGAAGCGAATATTTGTGTTCCGGGTGATTTTGTTGGAAGCGAATTTTTTGTGTTCTGTGGTAATTACGTTGGAAGCAAATTTTTTGTGTTCACGGGTGATTTCTTTGAGAGCGAATGTTTTGTGTTGTAGGGTGATTATTTTGGCAGCGAATTTTTAGTGCTCTGGGGTGATTTCTTTGGAAGCAAATATTTGTGTTTTCTGGAGCTTTCGTTGGAAGCAAATTTTTTGTCTTCTGGGGTAATATCGTTGGAAGAGAATTTTTTGTGTTCTGGGGTGATTTCGTTGGAAGTGAAATTTTTGTGTTCTGGGGTGATTTCGATGGAAGCAAATTTTTTCTGTTCTGGGGTAATTTCGTTGTTAGCAAATATTTGCGTACTCGGGTGATTTTATTGGAAGGGAATTTTTTGTGCTCTGGGTTGATATGGTTGGAAGTAAATTTTCTCTATTGTGGGGTAATTTCGTTGGCCGCGAATTTTTTGTGTTCTCGGGTGATTTCGTTGGAAGCGAATTTTTTGTGTTCTCGGGTGATTTCGTTCAAAGGGAATTTTTGCATTCTTGGGTGATTTCGTTGGAATCGAATTTTTTGTGCTCTGTGATGATATCTTTGGAAGCGAATATTTGTATTCTCAGGAGATTTCGTTGCAAGCGAATTTTTTGTGTTCTGGGGTAATTTCGTTGGCCGCGAATTTTTTGTGTTCTAGGGTGATTTCGTTGGAAGCGAATTTTTTGTGTTCTCGGGTGATTTCGTTCAAAGGGAATTTTTGCATTCTTGGGTGATTTCGTTGGAATCGAATTTTTTGTGCTCTGTGATGATATCTTTGGAAGCGAATATTTGTATTCTCAGGAGATTTCGTTGCAAGCGAATTTTTTGTGTTCTGCGGTAATATCGTTCGAAGCGAATTTTTTGTGTTCTCTGGTGTTTCCGATGAAAGCAAAATTTTTAAGTAGGGGCTCATTTGTTTGGAAGCATGTTTTCTGTGCTCTGGAGTCATTTCGTTGGAAGCAAATTTTTTGTGCTCTGAGATGATATCGTTGGAAGCGAATATTTGTGTTCTCAGGATATTTCATTGGAAAAGAATTTTTTGTCTTCTGGGGTAATATCGTTGGAAGAGAATTTTTTGTGTTCTCCAGTTGTTTCGATGGAAGGAAATTTTTGAAGTATTGGGTCATTTCGTTGGAAGCGTGTTTTCTGTGCTCTGCAGTCATTTCGTTGGAAGCGAATTTTTTGTGCTCTGTTGTGATTTCGTTGGAAGCGAATATTTGTGTTCTCAGGAGATTTCGTTGCAAGTGAATTTTTTGTGTTCTGGGGTAATTTCGTTGGAAACGAATTTTTGTGCTCTGAGATGATATCGTTGGAAGCGAATATTTGTGTTCTCAGGATATTTCATTGGAAAAGAATTTTTTGTCTTCTGGGGTAATATCGTTGGAAGAGAATTTTTTGTGTTCTCCAGTTGTTTCGATGGAAGGAAATTTTTGAAGTATTGGGTCATTTCGTTGGAAGCGTGTTTTCTGTGCTCTGCAGTCATTTCGTTGGAAGCAAATTTTTTGTGCTCTGTTGTGATTTCGTTGGAAGCGAATATTTGTGTTCTCAGGAGATTTCGTTGCAAGTGAATTTTTTGTGTTCTGGGGTAATTTCGTTGGAAACGAATTTTTGTGCTCTGAGATGATATCGTTGGAAGCGAATATTTGTGTTCTCAGGAGATTTCGTTGCAAGCGAATTTTTTGTGTTCTGGAATAATTTCTTTGGAAGCGAATTTTTTCTTTTCTCGGGTGATTTCGTTCAAAGGGAATTTTTGTGTTCTAGGGTGATTTCGTTCAAAGAGAATTTTTTGTGCTCTGAGATGATATCTTTGGAAGCGAATATTTGTGTTCTCAGGAAATTTCGTTGGAAGCGAATTTTTTGTGTTCTGGGGTAATTTCGTTGGAAGCGAATTTTTTGTGTTCTCGGGTGATTTCCTTGAAAGGGAATTTTTGCGTTCTAGGGTGATTTCATTGGAAGCGAATTTTTTGTGCTCTGGGATGATATCTTTGGAAGCGAATATTTGTGTTCTCAGGAGATTTCGTTGGAAAAGAATTTTTTGTCTTCTGGGGTAATATCGTTGGAAGAGAATTTTTTGTGTTCTCCTGTTTTTTCGATGGAAACAAATTTTTGAAGTAGGGGGTCAGTTCGTTGGAGGCGTGTTTTCTGTGCTCTGGAGACATCGTTGGAAGCAAATTTTTTGTGCTCTGAGGTGATTTCGTTGGAAGTGATTTTTTTGGGTTCTCGGGTGATTTTGTTGAAAGGGAATTTGTGTGTTCTGGGGTGATTTCTTTGAAATGATTTTTTTGTGTTCTGGCATGATATCTTTGGAAGAGAATATTTGTGTTCCCAGGAGATTTCGTTGGAAAAGAATTTTTTGTCTTCTGGGGTAATGTCATTTGAAGCGAATTTTTTGTGTTCTCCGGTTTTTTGGATGGAAGCAAATTTTGAAGTAGGGTGTCATTTCCTTGGACGCATGATTTCTATGCTCTGGAGTCATTTCGTTGAAGCCAATTTTTTGTGTTCTCGGGTGATTTCCTTGAAAGGGAATTTCTGCGTTCTAGGGTGATTTCGTTGAAATGATTTTTTTTTGCTCTAGGATGATTTCTTTGGAAGCGAATATTTGTGTTCTCAGGAGATTTCGTTGCAAAAGAATTTTTTGTTTTCTGGGGTAATATCGTTGGAAGAGAATTTTTTGTGTTCTCCGGTTTTTTCGAAGGAAGCTAATTTTTGAAGTAGGGGGTCATTTCTTTGGAAGCATGTTTTCTGTACTCTGGAGTCATTTCGTTGAAAGCGAATTTTTTGTACTCTGTGGTGATTTCGTTGGAAGCGAATTTTTTGTGCTCTAGGGTGATTTCGATGGAAGCGAATATTTGTGTTCTCAGAAGATTTCATTGCAAGCGAATTTTTTGTGTTCTGGGGTAATTTTGGTGGAACCGAATTTTTTGTGTTCTCGGGTGATTTCGTTGAAAGGGAATTTTTGTGTTCTAGTGTGATTTCGTTGGAAGCGAATTTTTTGTGTTCTCGGGTGATTTTGTGAAAGGGAATTTTTGTGTTCTAGGGTGATTTCGTTGTAAGCGAATTTTTTGTGTTCTGGGGTGATTTCGTTGGAAGCGAATATTTGTGTTCTCAGGAGATTTCGTTGGAAGCGAATTTTTTGTGTTCTGGGGTGATTTCGATAGAAGCAAATTTTTGAAGTATGTGGTCATTTCGTTGGAAGCGTGTTTTCTGTGCTCTGGAGTCATTTGGTTGGAAGCGAATTTTTTGTGCTCTGGGGTGATTCCGTTGGAAGCGAATATATGTGTTCTCAGACGATTTTGTTGCAAGCGAATTTTTTGGGTTCTGGGGTAATTTCGTTGGAAGCAAATTTTTCATGTTCTCGGATGATTTCAATGGAAGCAAATTTTTGAAGTTTGGGGTCATTTTGTTGGAAGCGTGTCTTCTGTGTTCTGGAGTCATTTCGTTGGCAGCGAATTTTTTATGTTTAAGGGTGATTCCTTTGGAAGCGAATTTTTTGTGCTCTGGGGTGATTTCCTTGGAAGCGAATATTTTCTTCTCAGGAGATTTCGTTGCTAGCAAATTTTTTATGATCTCGGGTCATTTCGTTGGCAGCGAATATTTGTGTTCTCAGAAGATTTTGTTGCAAGCGAATTTTTTGTGTTCTCCGGTTTTTTGGATGGAAGTAAATTTTTGAAGTATGGGGTCATTTCTTTTGAAGCATGTTTTCTGTGCTCTGGAGTCATTTCGTTGGAAGGGAATTCTTTTTGCTCTGGGGTGAATTCGTTTGAAGCGAATATTTGTGTTCTTAGGAGATTTCATTGCAAGCTAATTATTTGTGTTCTAAGGTGATTTCGTTGAAAGGGAATTTTTTGTGTTCTCGGGTGATTTCGTTGAAAGGGAATTTTTTGTGTTCTAGGGAGATTTCGTTGGAAGCGAATTTTTTTGTGTTCTGGGGTAATTTCGTTGGAAGAGAATATTTTGTATTCTCAAGTGATTTCGATGGAAGCAAATTTTTGAAGTATGGTATCATTTTGTTCGAAACGTGTTTTCTGTGCTCTGGAGTGAGTTCGTTGGAAGCGAATTTTTTGTGTTCTCGGGTGATTTATTTGAAAGCGAATTTTTTATGTTCTAGGGTGATTTTGTTGGAAGCGAATATTTTGTGCTCAGGAGGGCTTTATTTGGAAGCGTGTTTTCTGTGCTCTGGAGTCATTTCGTTGGAAGCAAATTTTTTGTGCTCTGGGGTGATTTTGTTGGAAGCGAATTTTTTGTGTTCTGGGGTAATTTCGTTGGAAGGAAATTCTTTGTTTTCTGGGTTGATTTCGTTGGACACGAATTTTTTTGTTCTGGGGTGATTTCGTTGAAAGCGAATTTTGAGTGCTCTAGGTTGATTTCGTTGGAAGGGAATTTTTTGTGCTCTGGGTTGATTTCGTTGGAAGCAATTTTTTTCTGTTCTGGGGTAATTTCGTTGGAAGTGATTTTGAAGTATGGGGTGATTTCGTTAGTAGCTTGTTTTCTGTGTTCTGAAGTCATTTTGTTGGAAGCGAATATTTGTGTTCCGGGTGATTTTGTTGGAAGCGAATTTTTTGTGTTCTGTGGTAATTACGTTGGAAGCAAATTTTTTGTGTTCACGGGTGATTTCTTTGAGAGCGAATGTTTTGTGTTGTAGGGTGATTATTTTGGCAGCGAATTTTTAGTGCTCTGGGGTGATTTCTTTGGAAGCAAATATTTGTGTTTTCTGGAGCTTTCGTTGGAAGCAAATTTTTTGTCTTCTGGGGTAATATCGTTGGAAGAGAATTTTTTGTGTTCTGGGGTGATTTCGTTGGAAGTGAAATTTTTGTGTTCTGGGGTGATTTCGATGGAAGCAAATTTTTTCTGTTCTGGGGTAATTTCGTTGTTAGCAAATATTTGCGTACTCGGGTGATTTTATTGGAAGGGAATTTTTTGTGCTCTGGGTTGATATGGTTGGAAGTAAATTTTCTCTATTGTGGGGTAATTTCGTTGGCCGCGAATTTTTTGTGTTCTCGGGTGATTTCATTGTAAGCGAATTTTTTGTGTTCTAGGGTGATTTCGTTGGAAGCGAATTTTTTGTGTTCTCAGGTGATTTCGTTGAAAGGGAATCTTTTGTGTTCTAGGGTGATTTCGTTGGAAGCGAATATTTGTGTTCTCAGAAGATTTCGTTACGAGCGAATTTTTTTTTCTGGGGCAATTTCATTGCAAGCGACTTTTTTGTGTTCTCCGGTTTTTTCGATGGAAGCAAATTTTGTTGTAGGGGGTCATTTCTTTGGAAGCGTTTTTTCTGTGCTCTGGAGCCATTTCATTGGAAGCGAATTTTTTGTGCTCTAGGATAATTTCGTTGGAAACGAAGTTTTTGTGTTCTCAGGTGATTTCGTTGAAAGGGAATCTTTTGTATTCTAGGGTGATTTCGTTGGAAGCGAATTTTTTGTGCTCTGGGATGATATCTTTGAAAGCGAATATTTGTGTTCTCAGGAGATTTCGTTGAAAATGAATTTTTTTGTTCTGGGCTAATACCTTTGGAAGCGAATTTTTTGTGTTCTCGGGTGATTTCGATGGAAGCAAGTTTTTGAAGTATGGGGTCATTTCGTTGGAAGTGTGTTTTCTGTGCTCTGGAGTCATTTCTATGAGAGCGAATTTTTTGTGCGCTGTGATGATTTCGTTGGAAGCGAATATTGGTGTTCTCAGGAGATTTCATTGCAAGCAATTTTTTGTGTTCTGCGTAAATTTCGGTGGAAGCGAAGTTTTTGTGTTCTCCGGTTTTTTCGATTGAAGCAAATTTTTGAAGTTGGTGGTCATATCATTAGAATCGTGTTTTCTGTGCCCTGGAGTCATTTCGCTGGAATCGTGTTTTTTGTGCTCTGGGGTGATTTCGTTGGAAGCGAATATTTGTGTTCTCAGGAGATTTTGTTAGAAAAGAATTTTTTGTCTTCTGGGGTAATTTTGTTGAAAGCGAATTTTTTGTGTTCTCCGGTTTTTTCGATGGAAGCAAATTTTTGAAGTAGGGGGTCATTTCGTTGGAATTGTGTTTTCTGTGCTCTGGAGTCATTTAGTTGGAAGCAAATTTTTTGTGTTCTGGGGTGATTTCGTTGGAAGCGAATTTTTTGTGTTCTCTGGTTTTTTCGATTGAAGCAAATTTTTGAAGTAGGGGGTCATTTCGTTGGAAGCGTGTTTTCAATGCTCTGGAGTCATTGGTCGGAAGCCAATTTTTTGTGCTCTGGGGTGATTTCGTTGGAAGCAAATTTTTTGTGTTCTCGGGTGATTTTGTTGAAAGGGAATTTTTGCGTTCTATGGTGATTTCGTTGGAAGCGAATTTTTTGTGCTCTGGGATATTTTTGGAAGCGAATATTTGTGTTCTCAGGAGATTTAGTTGGAAGCGAATTTTTTGTCTTCTGGGGTAATATCGTTGGAAGAGAATTTTTTGTTTTCTCCTTTTTTTTTCGATGGAAGCAAGTTTTTGAAGTAGGGGGTCATTTCGTTGGAAGCGTGTTTTCTGTGCTCTGGAGTCATTTCGTTGGATGCAAAATTTTTGTGTTCTGTGTTGATTTCTTTGGAAGCGAATTTTTTTGTGTTCTGGGGTAATTTCAATAGAAGCAATTTTTGTGTTCTGGGGTAATTACTTTGGAATCGAATTTTTTGTTTTCTGGGGTGATTTTGATGGAAGCGAATTGGGTGATTTTGATGGAAGAGAATATTTTGTGTTCTGGGTTGATTTCGTTGGAAGAGAATTTTTTGTGTTCTGGGGCAATTTTGTTGAAAGTGATTTTTTTTTGAAGTATGGGGTGATTTCGTTGGAAGCATGTTTTCTGTGCATTGGAGTCATTTCCTTGGAAGCAAATTTTTTGTGTTCTGTTGTGATTTTGTTGGAAACGAATTTTTTGTGTTCTAGGGTGATTTCTTTGGAAGCAATTTTTTGTGCTCTGCGGGAATTTCGTTGGAAGCGAATTTTTTTTGTTCTGGGGTGATTTCGATGGAAGTAAAAATTTTCCGTTCTGGGTTAATTTCGTTGGAAGCCAATATTTGTGTTCTCGGGTGATTTTTTTGGAAGGGAATTTTTTGTGCTCTGGCTTGATTTGGGTGGAAGTAAGTTTATCTATTCTGGGGTAATTTCTTTGGAAGCGAATTTTTTCTGTTCTCAGGTGATTTGGGTAGAAGCACATTTTTTGTGTTCTGGGTTGATTTTGTTGGAAGCATGTTTTCTGTGTTTTGGAGTCATTTCGTTGGAAGGGAAATTTTTGTGTTCTGGGTGATTTCTTTGGATGTGAATTTTTTGTGTTCTGGGTTGATTTTGTTGGATACGAATTTTTTGTGTTCTCAGGTGATTTCGTTGAAAGTGAATTTTTTTTTTTTTTTGCCTTTGGGTAAATTCGTTCGAAGCGAATTTTTTGTGCTTTAGGATGATCATTGGAAGCTAATATTTGTGTTCGCGGGTGATTTCGTTAGAAACGAATTTTTTCTGTTCTCGGGTGATTTTGATGGAAGCAAATTTTTTGTGTTCTGGGTTGATTTCGTTGAAAGCGAATTTTTTGTGTTCTGGGGCAATTTAGTTGGAAGCGAATTTTTTTGAAGT
Source organism: Meriones unguiculatus (assembly GCF_030254825.1). Taxonomy (NCBI): domain Eukaryota; kingdom Metazoa; phylum Chordata; class Mammalia; order Rodentia; family Muridae; genus Meriones; species Meriones unguiculatus. The sequence goes on along the minus strand of NC_083353.1, from coordinate 80,901,393 downwards.
ATGGGGTGATTTCATTGGAAGCGTATTTTCTGTGCTCTGGAGTCATTTCTTTGGAATCACATTTTTTGTGTTCTGGGGTGATTTCGTTGGAAGGGAATTTTTGTGTTCTGGGGTGATTTCGTTGGAAGCGAATTTTTTGTGTTCTTAGGTGATTTCGATGGAAGCAAATTTTTGAAGTATGGGCTCATTTCGTTGAAAGCGAATTTTTTGTGCTTGGTGTGATTTTGTTGGAAGCGAATTTTTTGTGCTCTGGGGTGATTTCTTTGGAAGCGAATATTTGTCTTCTCAGGACATTTCTTTGCAAGCGAATTTTTTGTGTTCTGGGGTAATTTCGTGGAAGTGAATTTTTGTGTTCTGGGGTGATTTTGATGGAAGCGAATATTTTGTGTTCTGGGTTGATTTCGTTGGAAGAGAATTTTTGTGTTCTGGGGCAATTTTTTGAAAGCGAATTTTTTTTAATTATGGGGTGATTTTGTTGGAAGCGTGTTTTCTGTGCATTGGAGTCATTTCTTTGGAAGCAAATTTTTTGTGTTCTGGGGTGATTTTGTTGGAAGCAATTTTTTGTGCTCTGCGGGGATTTCGATGGAAGCGAATTTTTTGTATTCTGGCGTAATTTCTTTGGAAGCGAATTTTTTCTGTTCTCAGGTGATTTGGATAGAAGCAAATTTTTTGTGTTCTAGGTTGATTTCGTTGGAAGCGAATTTTTTGTGCTCTGGGGTGATTTCATTGGAAGCGTGTTTTCTGTGTTTTGGAGTCATTTCGTTGGAAGGGAAATTTTTGTGTTCTGAGTGATTTCTTTGGATGCGAATTTTTTGTTTTCTGGGTTGATTTCATTGGACACGAATTTTTTGTGTTCTCAGGTGATTTCGTTGAAAGTGAAATTTTTTTCCTTAGGGTAATTTCGTTGGAAGCGAATTTTTGGTGCTCTGGGGTGATTTCATTGGAACCGTGTTTTCTGTGTTTTGGAGTCATTTCGTTGGAAGGGAAATTTTTGTGTTCTGAGTGATTTCTTTGGATGCGAATTTTTTGTGTTCTGGGTTGATTTCATTGGACACGAATTTTTTGTGTTCTCAGGTGATTTCGTTGAAAGTGAAATTTTTTTCCTTAGGGTAATTTCGTTGGAAGCGAATTTTTGGTGCTCTGGGGTGATTTCTGTGGAAGGGAATATTTGTGTTCTCAGGAGATTTCGTTGGAAAAGAATTTTTTGGTTTTAGGGTGATTTCATTGGAAGCTAATATTTGTGTTCCCGGGTGATTTCGTTAGAAGCGAATTTTTTCTGTTCTCGGGTGATTTCAATGGAAGCAAATTTTTTGTGTTCTGGGTTGATTTCGTTGGAAGAGAATATTTTGTGTTCTGGGGCAATTTAGTTGTAAGTGAATTTTTCTGAAGTATGGGGTGATTTCATTGAAGCGTGTTTTCTGTGCTCTGGAGTCATTTCTTTGGAAGCAATTTTTTTGTGTTCTGGGGTGATTTCCTTGGAAGCGAATTTTTGTGTTCTGCGGTAATTTCATTGAAAGCGAATTTTTTGTGCTTGGGGTGATTTCGTTGGAAGCGAATTTTTTGTGCTTTGGGGTGATTTCTTTGGAAGCGAATATTTGTCTTCTCAGGAGATTTCTTTGCAAGCGAAATTTTTGTGTTCTGGGGTAATTTTGTTGGAAGCGAATTTTTTGTGTTCTCGGGTGATTTCGATGGAAGCGAATTTTTCATGTTCCTGAGTGATTTCGATGGAAGCAAATATTTGTGTTCCCTGGTGATTTCGTTGGAACCTAATTTTTTATGTTCTGGAGTATTTTTGTTGGAAGCGAATTTTTTTCTGTTCTCGGGTGATTTCGATAGAAGCAAATTTTTCGTGTACTGGGTTGATTTCTTTGGAAGTAAATTTTTTGTGTGTTGGGGTGATGTCGTTGGAAGCGATTTTTTTTGTGTTCAGGGGTGATTTCGATGGAAGCAATTTTTTTCTGTTTTGTGGTAATTTCGTTTGACGTGAATTTTTTGTGTTCTCGGGTGATTTTGTTGGAAGCAAATTTGTTTGTTCTCTGGGATGATTTCTTTGGAAGCGCATATTTGTGTTATCAGGAGATTTCATTGGAAGCGAATTTTTTGTGTTCTGGGGTAATTTCGTTGGAAGCGAATTTTTTGTGTTCATGGGTGATTTCGATGGAAGCAAATTTTTGAAATACGAGGTCATTGCGTTGGAAGCGTGTTTTCTGTGCTCTGGAGCCATTTCGTTGGAAGCGAATTTTTTGTGCTCTGTGGCGATTTCTTTGGATGCGAATTTTTTGTGTTCTCAGGGTATTTCGCTGGAAGCAAATATTTGTGTTCTCAGAAGATTACGTTGCAAGCGAATTTTTTGTGTTCTGGGGTAATTTGTTTGGAATCGAATTTTTTGTGTTCTCTGGTTTTTTCAATGGAAGCAAATTGTTGAAGTAGGGGGTCATTTCATTGGAATCGTGTTTTCTGTGCTCTGGAGTCATTTCGTTGGAAGGGAATTTTTTGCGCTCTGGGGTGATTTCATTGGAAGCAAATTTTTTTTGTGCTCTGGGATGATTTCTTTGGAATTGAATATTTGTGTTCTCAGGAGATTTCGTTGGAAGCGAATTTTTTGTGTTCTGGGGTAATTTTTGTTGAAAGTGATTTTTTTGTGTTCTCGGGTGATTTCGATGGAAGCAAATTTTTGAAATATCGGGTCATTTCTTTGAAAGCGTGTTTTCTGTGCTCTGGAGACATTTCGTTGGAAGCGAAATTTTGTGTCCTGGGTTGATTTCGTTGGAAGCAAAATTTTTTTTAAATATGGGGTGATTTTGTTGGAAGCGTGTCTTCTGTTCTCTGGAGTAATTTTTTGGAAGCAAATTTTTTGTGTTCTGGTGTAATTTCTTTGGAAGCGAATTTTTTGTGTTCTTGGGTGATTTCGATGGAAGCAAACTTTTTCTGTTCTGGGGTAATTTATTTGGAAGCCAATATTTGTGTTCTCGGGTGATTTTGTTGGAAGGGAAATTTTTGTGCTCTGGGTTAATTTGGTTGGATGTAAATTATTTCTATTCTGGGATAATTTCGTAGGATGCAAATTTTTTTTGTCTTTTCATGTAATTTCGTTGAAAGAGAATTTTTTGTGTTCTAGGGTGATTTCGTTGGAAGCGAATTTTTTGTGCTCTGGGGTGATTTCTTTTGAAACGAATATTTGTGTTCTCAGAAGATTTCGTTGGAACGAATTTTTTGTGTCTGGGGTCATTTCGATGGAAGCGAATTTTTTGTGTTCTCCAGTATTTTCGATGAAAGCAAATTTTTGAAGTAGGGGTTCATTTCGTTGGAAGCGTGTTTTCTGTGCTCTGGAATCATTTCGTTGGAAGCAATTTTTTTGTGTTCTGGGGTAATTTCTTTGGAAGAAAATTTTTCTGTTCTGAGGTAATTTCGTTGGAAGCCAATATTTGTATTCTCGGTTGATTTCGTTGGAAGCAAATTTTTGTGTTCTGGGGTGATTTTGTTGGAAGGGAAGTTTTTGTGCTCTTGGTTGATATCTTTGGAAGCAAATTTTTTCTCTTATGGGGTAATTTCGTTGGAAGACAATATTTGTGTTCTCGAGTGATTTCGTTGTAAGGGAATTTTTTGTGCTCTAGGGTGATTTCGTTGGAAGCTAATTTTTTGTGCTCTGGGGTGATTTCCTTGGTAGCGAATATTTGTGTTCCTGGGTGATTTTGTTGGAAGCAATTTTTTTTGTGTTCTGGGGTAATTACGTTGGAAGCGAATTTTTTTTGTTTTCGTGTGATTTCGTTGAAAGCGAATTTTTTGTGTTCTAGGGTGATTTGATTGGGAGCGAATTTATTGTGATCTGGGGTGATTTCTGTGGAAGCGAATATTTGTGTACTCAGGAGATTTCGTTGCAAGCGAATTTTTTTGTGTTCTGGGGTAATTTCGTTGGAAGCGAAATTATTGTGTTCTCTGGTTTTTTTGATGGAAGCAAATTTTTGAAGTAGGCGGTTGTTTCGTTGGAAGCGTGTTTTGGTGCTCTGGAGTCATTTTGGTGGAAGCGAATTTTTTGTGTTCTGGGGTGATTTATTTGGAAGCGATTTTTTTTGTGTTCTTGGGTAATTTCTTTGGAAGCGAATTTTTTGTGTTCTCAGGTAATTTCGATGGAAGCCAATTTTTGAAGTATGGGGACATTTTGTTGGAAGCAAATGTTTTGTGCTTTCGGGTGATTTCGTTAGAAGCGAATTTTTTGTGCTCTGGTGTGATTTCTTTGGAAGTGAATATTTGTGTTATCAGGAGATTTCGTTGCAAGCGAATTTCTTGTGTACTGGGGTAATTTCGTTGGAAGCGATTTTTAATGTGTTCTCGGGTGATTTCGATGGAAGCGAATTTTTCATGTTTTAGGGTTATTTCTTTGGAAGCACATATTTGTGATCCTGAGTGATTTAGATGGAAGCAAATTTCTTCCGTTCTGGGGAAATTTCTTAGGAAGCCAATATTTTAGTTCTCGGGTGATTTTGTTGGAAGGGAATTTTTTGTGCTCGGGGTTGATTTGGTAGGAAGTACATATTTTCTGTTCTGGGGCAATTTCATTGGACACGAATTTTTTGTGTTCTAGGGTGATTTCTTTGGAAGAGAATAGTTGTGTTCTCAGGAGATTTCGTTGGACACGAATTTTATGTGTTCTCGTGTAATTTCGTTGGAAAAGAATTTTTTGTGTTTTCTGGGCTTTTCGAAGGAAGGAAATTTTTGAAGTATGGGGTCATTTCATTGGAAGCGTGTTTTCTGTTCTGTGGAGTCATTTTGTTAGAAGCGAATTTTTTGTACTCTGGGGTGATTTCGTTGGAAGCGAATTTTTTGTGTTCTCGGGTGATTTCTTTGAAAGGAATTTGTGCGTTCTAGGGTGATTTGGTTGAAATGATTTTTTTGTGCTCAGGGATGATATCTTTGGAAGCGAATATTTGTGTTCTCAGGAGATTTCGTTGGAAAAGAAATTTTTGTCTTCGGGGGTAATTTCGTTGGAAGCGAATTTTTTCTGTTCTGGGGTGATTTCGTTGGAAGCGAATTTTTTGTGCTCTGGGATGATTTCGTTGGAAGCGAATATTTGTGTTCTCAGGAGTATTCATTGTATGCGAATTTTTGGTGTTCTGGGGTGATTTCGTTGGAAGGGAATTTTTGTGTTCTAGGGTGATTTCTTTGGAAGCGAATTTTTTGTGCTCTGGGATGATATCCTTGGAAGCGAATATTTGTATTCTCAGGAGATTTTGTTGGAAAAGAATTTTTTGTCTTCTGGTGTAATATCCTTAGAAAAGAATTTTTTGTGTTCTCCCGTCTTTTCGATGGAAGCAAATATTTGAAGTAAGGGGTCATTTCGTTGGAAGCCTGTTTTCTGTGCTCTGGAGTCATTTCTTTGGAAGCAAATTTTTTGTGCTCTGGGGTGATTTCGTTGGAAGCGAATATTTGTGCTCTCAGGAGATATCATTGCAAGCGAATTTTCTGTGTTCTGGGGTGATTTTGTTGGAATCGAATTTTTTGTGTTCTCTGGTGATTTCGTTGAAAGGGAATTTTTGTGTTCTAGGGTGATTTCTTTGGAAGCGAAGTTTTTGTGCTCTGGGATGATATCTTTGGAAGCGAATATTTGTGTTCTCGGGACATTTCGTTGGAAGCGAATTTTTTGTGTTCTGGTGTAATTTCGTTAGAAACGAATTTTTTGTGTTTTCCAGTCTTTTCGATGGAGCAAATTTTTGAAGTAGGGGGTCATTTCGTTGGAATCATGTTTTCTGTGCTGTGGAGTCATTTTGTTGGAAGCGAATTTTTTGTACTCTGTGGTAATTTCGTTGGAAGCGAATTTTTTGTGCTCTGGGATGATAAGATTGGAAGCCAATATTTGTGTTCTCAGGAGATTTCATTGGAAAAGAATTTTTTGTCTTCTGGGGTAATATGGTTGGAAGAGAATTTTTTGTGTTCTCCGATTTTTTCGATGGAAGCAAATTTTAGAAGTAGGGGGTCATTTCGTTGGATGGGTGTTTTCTGTGTCCTGTAGTCATTTCTTTGGAAGCGAATTTTTTGTGCTCTGGGGTGATTTCGTTGGAAGCGAATTTTTTGTGTTCTCGGGTGATTTCTTTGAAAGGGAATTTTTGTGTACTAGGGTGATTTCATTGGAAGCGAATTTTTGGTGCTCTGGGATGATATCCTTTGAAGCGAATATTTGTGTTCTCAGGAGATTTCGTTGGAAAAGAATTTTTTATCTTCTGGGGTAATATCGTTAGAAGAGAATTTTTTGTGTTCTCCGGTCTTTTCGATGGAAGCAAATTTTGAATTATGGGGTCATTTCGTTGGAAGCGTGTTTTCTGTTTCCTGGAGTCATGTCGTTGGAAGCGAATTTTTTGTGCTCTGGGCTCATTTCTTTGGAATCGAATATTTGTGTTCTCAGGAGATTTCGTTGCAAGCTAATTTTTTGTGTTCTGGAGTAATTTCCTTGGAAGCGAATTTTTCGTGTTCTCGCGTGATATCTTTAAAAGGGAATTTTTGCGTTCTTGGGTGATTTCGTTGGAAGCGAATTTTTTGTGCTCTGGGATGATATCTTTGGAAGCAAATATTTGTGTTCTCAGGAGATTTCGTTGGAAAAGAATTTTTTGTCCTCTGGGGTAATGTCGTTGGAAGAGAATTTTTGTGTTCTCCGTTTTTTTCGATGGAAGCAATTTTTTGAAGTATGGGGTCATTTCGTTGGAAGCGTGTTTTATGTGCTCTGGAGTCATTTCGTTGGAAGCGAATTTTTTGTGCTCTGGGGTGATTTGGTGCTAGCGAATATTTCTGTTCTCAGGACATTTCGTTGCAAGCGAATTTTTTGTGTTCTTCGGTTTTTTCGATGGAAGCAAATTTTTGAAGTACGGGGTCATTTCGTTGGAAGCGTGTTTTCTGTGCTCAGGAGTCATTTCGTTGGAAGCGAATATTTTGTGCTCTGGGGTGATTTCGTTGGAAGCGAATTTTTTGGGTTCTCGGGTGATTTCGTTGAAAGGGAATTTTTGCGTTCTAAGGTGATTTTGTTGAAATGATTTTTTTGTGCTCTGGGATGATATCTTTGCAAGTGAATATTTGTGTTCTCAGGAGATTTCGTTGGAAAAGAATTTTTTGTCTTCTGGGGTAATATCGTTGGAAGCGAATTTTTTTGTGCTCTGGGATGATATCTTTGGAAGCGAATATTTGTGTTCTCAGGAGATTTCGTTGGAAAAGAAATTTTTGTCTTCGGGGGTAATTTCGTTGGAAGCGAATTTTTTCTGTTCTGGGGTGATTTCGTTGGAAGCGAATTTTTTGTGCTCTGGGATGATTTCGTTGGAAGCGAATATTTGTGTTCTCAGGAGTATTCATTGTATGCGAATTTTTGGTGTTCTGGGGTGATTTCGTTGGAAGGGAATTTTTGTGTTCTAGGGTGATTTCTTTGGAAGCGAATTTTTTGTGCTCTGGGATGATATCCTTGGAAGCGAATATTTGTATTCTCAGGAGATTTTGTTGGAAAAGAATTTTTTGTCTTCTGGTGTAATATCCTTAGAAAAGAATTTTTTGTGTTCTCCCGTCTTTTCGATGGAAGCAAATATTTGAAGTAAGGGGTCATTTCGTTGGAAGCCTGTTTTCTGTGCTCTGGAGTCATTTCTTTGGAAGCAAATTTTTTGTGCTCTGGGGTGATTTCGTTGGAAGCGAATATTTGTGCTCTCAGGAGATATCATTGCAAGAGAATTTTCTGTGTTCTGGGGTGATTTTGTTGGAATCGAATTTTTTGTGTTCTCTGGTGATTTCGTTGAAAGGGAATTTTTGTGTTCTAGGGTGATTTCTTTGGAAGCGAAGTTTTTGTGCTCTGGGATGATATCTTTGGAAGCGAATATTTGTGTTCTCGGGACATTTCGTTGGAAGCGAATTTTTTGTGTTCTGGTGTAATTTCGTTAGAAACGAATTTTTTGTGTTTTCCAGTCTTTTCGATGGAGCAAATTTTTGAAGTAGGGGGTCATTTCGTTGGAATCATGTTTTCTGTGCTGTGGAGTCATTTTGTTGGAAGCGAATTTTTTGTACTCTGTGGTAATTTCGTTGGAAGCGAATTTTTTGTGCTCTGGGATGATAAGATTGGAAGCCAATATTTGTGTTCTCAGGAGATTTCATTGGAAAAGAATTTTTTGTCTTCTGGGGTAATATGGTTGGAAGAGAATTTTTTGTGTTCTCCGATTTTTTCGATGGAAGCAAATTTTAGAAGTAGGGGGTCATTTCGTTGGATGGGTGTTTTCTGTGTCCTGTAGTCATTTCTTTGGAAGCGAATTTTTTGTGCTCTGGGGTGATTTCGTTGGAAGCGAATTTTTTGTGTTCTCGGGTGATTTCTTTGAAAGGGAATTTTTGTGTACTAGGGTGATTTCATTGGAAGCGAATTTTTGGTGCTCTGGGATGATATCCTTTGAAGCGAATATTTGTGTTCTCAGGAGATTTCGTTGGAAAAGAATTTTTTATCTTCTGGGGTAATATCGTTAGAAGAGAATTTTTTGTGTTCTCCGGTCTTTTCGATGGAAGCAAATTTTGAATTATGGGGTCATTTCGTTGGAAGCGTGTTTTCTGTTTCCTGGAGTCATGTCGTTGGAAGCGAATTTTTTGTGCTCTGGGCTCATTTCTTTGGAATCGAATATTTGTGTTCTCAGGAGATTTCGTTGCAAGCTAATTTTTTGTGTTCTGGAGTAATTTCCTTGGAAGCGAATTTTTCGTGTTCTCGCGTGATATCTTTAAAAGGGAATTTTTGCGTTCTTGGGTGATTTCGTTGGAAGCGAATTTTTTGTGCTCTGGGATGATATCTTTGGAAGCGAATATTTGTGTTCTCAGGAGATTTCGTTGGAAAAGAATTTTTTGTCTTCTGGGGTAATGTCGTTGGAAGAGAATTTTTTGTGTTCTCCGGTTTTTTCGATGCAAGCAATTTTTTGAAGTAGGGGGTCATTTCTTTGGAAGCATGTTTTCTGTGCTCTGGAATCATTTCGTTGGAAGCGAATATTTGTGTTCTCAGGAGATTTCGTTGCAAGCGAATTTTTTGTGTTCTTTGGTTTATTCGATGGAAGCAAATATTTGAAGTAGGGGGTCATTTCGTTGTAAGTGTGTTTTCTGTGCTCAGGAGTCATTTCGTAGTAAGCGAATTATTTGTGCTCTGGGATGATATCTTTGGAATCGAATATTTGTGTTGTCAGGTGATTTCCTTGGAAAAGAATTTTTTGTCTTCTGGGGTAATGTCATTGGAAGAGAATTTTTTGTGTTCTCCGATTTTTTCGATGGAAGCAATTTTTTGAAGTAGGGGGTCATTTCGTTGGAAGCATGTTTTCTGTGCTCAGGAGTCATTTCGTTGGAAGCGAATTTTTTGTGTTCTCGAGTGATATCGTTGAAAGGGAATTTTTGTGTTCTAGGGTGATTTCGTTGGAAGCGAATTTTTTGGGTTCTCGGGTGATTTCGTTGAAAGGATATTTTTGCGTTCTAAGGTGATTTTGTTGAAATGATTTTTTTGTGCTCTGGGATGATATCTTTGGAAGTGAATATTTGTGTTCTCAGGAGATTTCGTTGGAAAAGAATTTTTTGTCTTCTGGGGTAATATCGTTGGAAGCGAATTTTTTGTGCTCTGGGATGTTATCTTTGGAAGCGAATATTTGTGTTCTCAGGAGATTTCGTTGGAAAAGAATTTTTTGTCTTCTGGGGTAATGTCGTTGGAAGAGAATTTTTTGTGTTCTCTGGTTTTTTCGATGCAAGCAATTTTTGGAAGTAGGGGGTCATTTCCTTGGAAGCGTGTTTTCTGTGCTCTGGAGTAATTTCGTTGGAAGCCAATATTTGTGTTCTCAGGAGATTTCGTTGCAAGCGAATTTTTTGTGTTCTGGGGTTATTTCGTTGGAAGCGAATTTTTTGTGTTCTCGGGTGATTTCCTTGAAAGGGAATTTTTGCGTACTAGGGTGATTTCGTTGGAAGCGAATTTTTTGTGTTCTGGGATGATATCTTTGGAAGCGAATATTTGTGTTCTCAGGAGATTTCGGTGGAAAAGAGTTTTTTGTGTTCTCCGAATTTATGATAGAAACAAATTTTTCAAGTAGGGTGTCATTTCGTTGGAAGCGTGTTTTCTGTGTTCTGGAGTCATTTCGTTGGAAGCGAATTTTTTTGTTCTCGGGTGATTTCTTTGAAAGGGAATTTTTGTTTTCTGAGGTGATTTCGTTGGAAGCGAATTTTTTGTGTTCTCGGGTGATTTCCTTGAATGGGAATTTTTGTGTTCTAGGGTGATTTCTTTGGAAGCGAAGTTTAAGTGCGCTGGGATGACATCTTTGGAAGCAAGTATTTGTGTTATCAGGAGATTTCGTTGGAAAAGAATTTTTTGTCTTCTGGGGTAATCTCGTTGGAAGAGAATTTTTTTTTTCTCCAGTCTTCTCGATGGAAGCAAATTTTTGAAGTAGGGGGTCATTTCGTTGGAAGCGAGTTTTCTGTTCTCTGGAGTCATTTCTTTGGAAGCGAATTTTTTGTGTTCTGAGGTAATTTCTTTGGAAGGGAATTTTTTCTGTTCTCGGGTGATTTCGATGGAAGCAAATTTTTGAAATATTGGATCATTTCGTTGGAAGCAAATTTTTCGTGTTCTAAGGTGATTTCGTTGGAAGAGAATTTTTTGTGTTTTCGGGTGATTTCGTTGAAAGGAAATTTTTGTGTTCTCGGGTGATTTCGTTTGAAACGAGTTTTTTATGGTCTAGGGTGATTTCGTTGCAAGCGAATTTTTTTGTATTCTGCGGTAATTTCTTTGGAAGCGAATTTGTTGTGTTCTCGGGTGATTTCGTTGAAAGCAAATTTTTTCTGTTCTCGGGTGATTTCGTTGGAAGCGTATTTTCTGTGCTCTGGAGTCATTTCGTTGGAAGCGAATTTTTTGTACTCTGGGGTGATTTCGTTGGAAGCGAATATTTGTGTTCTCAGGAGATTTCGTTGGAAGCGAATTTTTGTGTTCTGGGGTGATTTCGTTGGAAGCGAATTTTTTTGTATTCTGCGGTAATTTCGTTGGAAGCGAATTTGTTGTGTTCTCAGGTGATTTCGTTGAAAGCAAATTTTTTATATTCTAGGGTGATTCGGATGGAAGCGAATTTTTTGTGCTCTAGGGTGATTTGTTTGGAAGCGAATTTTGTGTCTTCTATGGTGATTTCAATAGAAGCGAATTTTCTGTGTTCTCGGGTGATTTCGTTGGAAGCGTGTTTTCTGTGCTCTGGAGTCATTTCGTTGGAAGCAAATTTTTTGTGCTCTGGCGTGATTTCGTTGGAAGCGAATTTTTTGTGTTCTCAGGGGATTTCGTTTGAAGCGAGTTTTTTATGTTCTAGGGTGATATCGTTGCAAGCGAATTTTTTGTGTTCTGGGGTAATATCGTTGGAAGTGAATTTGTTGTGTTCTCGGGTGATTTGGTTGAAAGCAAATTTTTTCTGTTCTCGGGTGATTTCGTTGGAAGCGTGTTTTCTGTGCTCTGGAGTCATTTCGTTGGAAGCGAATTTTTTGTACTCTGGGGTGATTTCGATGGAAGCAAATTTTTGTGTTCTGGGGTGATTTCGTTGGAAGCGAATTTTTTTTGTTCTCGGGTGATTTCTTTGAAAGGGAAATTTTGTTTTCTGAGGTGATTTCGTTGGTAGCGAATTTTTCCTGCTCTGGGATGATATCTTTGGAAGCGAATATTTGTGTTCTCAGAAGATTTCGTTGCAAGCGAATTATTTGTTCTGGGCTGATTTCGTTGGAAGCGAATTTTTTTGTGTTCTCTTGTGATTTCGTTTAAAGGGAATTTTTGTGTTCTAGGGTGATTTCGTTGGAAGCGAATTTTTTGTGCTCTGGGATGATATCTTTGGAAGCGAATATTTCTGTTCTCAGGAGATTTCGTTGGAAAAGAATTTTTTGTCTTCTGGGGTAATATCGTTGAAAGCGAATTTTTTGTGTTCTCCGGTTTTTTCGATGGAAGCAAATTTTGAAGTATGGTGTCATTTCATTGGAAGCATGTTTTCTGTGGTCTGGAGTCATTTCGTTGGAAGCGAATTTTTTGTGCTCCGGGGTGATTTCGTTGAAAGCGAATTTGTCTTCTGGTGTAATGTCGTTGGAAGAGAATTTTTTGTGTTCTCCGGTTTTTTCTATGGAAACAAATTTTTGAAGTAGGGGGTCACTTCGTTGGAAGCGTGTTTTCTGTGCTCTGGAGTCATTTCGTTGGAAGCGAATTTTGTGTGCTCTGGGGTGATTTCGTTGGAAGGGAATTTTTTGTGTTCTCAGGTGATTTTTTTTGAAAGGGAATTTTTTTGTTCTAGGGTGATTTCGTTGGAATCGAATTTTTTGTTCTCTGGGATGTTATCTTTGGAAGCGAATATATGTGTTCTCAGGAGATTTCGTTGGAAAAAATTTTTTGTCTTCTAGGGTAATATTGTTGGAAGAGAATTTTTTGTGTTCTCCGTTTTTTTTCGATGGAAGCAAATTTTTGAAATAGGGGGTCATTTCGTTGGAAGCGAATTTTTTTGTGCTCTGGGGTGATTTCGTTGGAAGCGAATATTTGTGTTCTCAGGAGATTTCGTTGCAAGCGAATTTTTTGTGTTCTGGGGTGATTTCGTTGGAAGCGAATTTTTTGTGTTCTTCGATGATATCTTTGGAAGCGAATATTTGTGTTCTCAGGAGATTTTGGTTAAAAAGAGTTTTTTGTATTCTCCGGTTTTACGATAGAAGCAAATTTTTGAAGTAGGGGGTCATTTCGTTGGAAGCGTGTTTTCTGTGTTCTGGAGTCATTTCGTTGGAAGCGAATTTTTTTTGTTCTAGGGTGATTTTGTTGGAAGCGAATTTTTTTGTTCTCTGGGATGATTTCTTTGGAAGCGAATACTTGTGTTCTCAGATTTCGTTGGAAGCGAATTTTTTGTGTTCTGGGGTAATTTCTTTGGACGCAAATTTTTTGTGTTCTTGGGTGATTTCAATGGAAGCAAATTTTTGAAATATTGGGTCATTTCGTTGGAAGCGTGATTTCTGTGCTCTGGAGTCATTTCGTTGGAAGCGAATTTTTTGTGCTCTGGGGTGATTTCGTTCGAAGCGAATTTTTTGTGCTCTGGGGTGATTTGGTTGGAAGCGAATTTTTTGTCTTCTGTGGTGATTTCGATGGAAGCGAATTTTTTATGTTTTAGGGTGATTTCGTTGGAGGCGAATTTTTTTGTGTTCAGGGGTCATTTCATTGGAAGCATGCTTTCTGTGCTCAGGAGTCATATTTTTGGAAGCGAATTTTTTGTGCTCTGGGGTGATTTCGTTGGAAGCAAATTTTTTGTGTTCTCGGGGGATTTCGTTGAAAGGGAATTTTTGTGTTCTAGGGTGATTTCTTTGGAAGCGATTTTTTTCTACTCTGTGATGATATCTTTGGAAGCGAATATTTGTGTTCTCAGGAGATTTCGTTGGAAAAGAATTTTTTCTCTTCTGGGGTAATATTGTTGGAAGATTTTTTTGTGTTCTCCGGTTTTTTTGATGGAAGCAAATTTTTGAAATAGGGGGTCATTTCGTTGGAAGCGTGTTTTCTGTGCTGTAGAGTCATTTTGTTGGAAGCAAATTTTTTGTGCTCTGGGGTGATTTCGTTCGTAGAGAATATATGTGTTCGCAGGAGATTGCGTTGAAAGCGAATTTTTTGTGTTCTAGGGTGATTTCGTTGGAAGCGAATTTTTTGTGTTCTGGGGTGATTTCGATTGTAGGAAATTTTTGAAGTATGTGATCATTTCGTTGGAAGTTTGTTTTCTGTGCTCTGGAGTCATTTCTTTTGAAGCGAATTTTTTGTGTTCTGGGGTGAGTTCCATGGAAGCAAATATTTGTGTTCTCAGAAGATTTCTTTGCAAGCGACTTTTTTGTAGTCTGGGGTAATTGGTTTGGAAGCGAATTTTTTGTGTCCTCATGTGATTTCAATGGAAGCAAATTTTTGAAGTATACGGTCATTTCGTTGGAAGCAAATTTTTTCTGCTTTGGGGTGATTTTGTTGGAAGCGAATTTATTGTGCTCTGGGGTGATTTCGTTGGAAGCAAATTTTTTGTCTCTGTGTTGATTTCGATGGAAGCGATTTTTTATGTTCTAGGGTGATTTCGTTGGAAGGGAAAATTTGTGTTCTCGGGTCATTTCATTCGAAGCGTGTTTTCTGTGCTCTGGAGTCATTTCGTTGGAAACGAATTTTTTGTGCTCTGGGGTGATTTCGTTGGAAGCGAATTTTTTGTGTTCTCAGGAGATTTCATTGCAAGCGAATTTTCTGTGTTCTGGGGTGATTTCTTTGGAAGCGAATTTTTTGTGTTCTCGGGGGATTTCAATGAAAGGGAATTTTTGTGTTGTAGGGTGATTTCTTTGGAAGAGAAATTTTTGTTCTCTGGGATGATATCTTTGAGAACGAATATTTGTTTTCTCAGGAGATTTCGTTGCAAAAGAATATTTTGTCTTCTGGGGAAATTTTGTTGGAGGCAAATTGTTTGTGTTCTGGGGTGATTTCGATGGTAGCAAATTTTTGAAGTATGGGGTCATTTTGTTGGACGCGTGTTTTCTATGCTCTGGAGTCATTTCTTTGGAAGCGAATTTTTTGTGCTCTGGGGTGATTTTGTTGGAAGCGAATATTGGTGTTCTCAGGAGATTTCGTTGCAAGCGAATTTTTTGTTTTCTGGGCTAATTTTTTTGGTGCGAATTTTTGGTGTTCTCAGGTGATTTCAATGGAAACAAATTTTTGAAGTAGGGAGTCATTTCGTTGGAAGCCTGTTTTCTGTGCCCTCGAGTCATTTTGTTGGATGCGAATTTTTTGTGCTCTGGGTTGATTTCTTCGGAAGCGAATTTTTTGTGTTCTCGGGTGATTTAGATGGTAGCAAATTTTTGAAGAATGGGGTCATTTCGTTGGAAGCAATTTATTTGTGTTCTGAGGTGATTTCGTTGGAATAGAAATTTTTGTGTGCTCAGGATTTTTCGATGGAAGCAAATTTTTGAAGTAGGGGGTCATTTCGTTGGAAGCGTGTTTTCTGTGCTCTGGAGTCATTTCGTTGGAAGTAAATTTTTTGTGTTCTTTGGTGATTTCGTTGGAAGCGAATTTTTTGTGTTCTGGGGTAATTTCGTTGGAAGCGAATTTTTTGTGTTCTCCGGTGATTTCGTTGAAAGGGAATTTTTTTTGTGTTCTAGGGTGATTTCTTTGGAATCGAATATTTTGTGTTCTGCTTTGATTTCAATGGAAGCAAATATTTTCCGTTCTGTAGTAATTTCGTTGGACGTAACCTTTTTGTGTTCTCTGGTGATTTAGTTGAAAGGGAATTTTTTGTGTTCTAGGGTGATTTCGTTGGAAGCGAATATTTGTGTTCTCAGGAGATTTCTTTGGAAAAGAATTTTTTGTCTTCTGAGGTAATATGGTTGGAAGAGAATTTTTTGTGTTCTCCGGTTTTTTCGATGGAAGCAAATTTTTGAAGTAGGGGGTCATATCGTTGGAAGCGTGTTTTCTTTGCTCTGAAGTCATTTCATTGGAAGCAAATTTTTTGTGCTCTGGGGTGATTTCGTTGGAAGCGAATTTTTTGTTTTCTCAGGTGATTTCTCTAAAAGGGAATTTTTGTGTTCTGGGGTGATTTCGTTGGAAGCGAATTTTTTGTGCTCTGGGATGATATCTTTGGAATCGAATATTTGTGTTCTCAGGAGATTTCGTTGGAAAAGAATTTTTTCTCTTCTGGGGTAATATCGTTGGAAGAGAATTTTTTGTGTTCTCCGGTTTCTTCAATGGAAGCAAATTTTTGAAATAAGGGGTCATTTCGTTCATAACGAGTTTTCTGTGCTCTGGAGTCATTTCTTTGGAAGCGAATTTTTTGTGTTCTCAGATGATTTCAACGGAAACAAATTTTTGAAGTATGGTATCATTTCGTTCGAAGCGTATTTTCTGTGCTCTGGAGTCATTTCGTTGGAAGCGAATATTTTGTGTTCTGGGGAGATTTCGTTGGAAGCGAATATTTGTGTTCTCAGAAGATTTCGTTGCAAGCGAATTTTTTCTGTTCTCCGGTTTTTGCGATGGAAGTAAATTTTTGAAGTAGGAGGTCATTTCGTTGGAAGCATGTTTTCGGAGCTCTGGAGTAATTTCTTTGGAAGAGAATTTTTTGTGCTCTGGGTTGATTTCGTTGGAAGCGAATTTTTTGTGTTCTGGGTTGATTTCGTTGAAAGGGAAATTTTGGTGTTCTGGGGTGATTTCGTTGGAAGTGAAATTTTTGTGCTCTGGGATGTTTTCTTTGGAAGCGAATATTTGTGTTCTCAGGAGATTTCGTTGGAAGCGAATGTTTTGTGTTCTGGGGTAATTTCATTGAAAGGGAATTTTTTATGTTCTAGGGTGATTTCGTTGGAAGCAAATTTTTTGTGCTCTGGAGTGATTTGGTTGGAAGCGAATTTTTTGTCTTCTATGGTGATTTCGATGGAAGCGAATATTTTATGTTCTAGAGTGATTTCGTTGAAAGCGAATTTTTTGTGTTCTGGAGTCATTTCATTGGAAGCGTGTTTTCTGTGCTCTGGAGTCATTTTGTTAGAAGCGAATTTTTTGTGCTCTGTGATGTTTTCTTTGGAAGCGAATATTTGTGTTCTCAGGAGATTTCATTGTGTTCTGGGGTAATTTCGATGGAATAGAAATATTTATGCTCTCAAGATTTTTTGATGGAAGCAAATTGTTGAAGTAGGGAGTCATTTCGTTGGAAGCATGTTTTCTGTGCTCTGGAGTAATTTCGTTGGAAGCGAATTTTTTATGCTCTGGGGTGATTTCGTTGGTAGCGCATTTTCTGTGTTCTGGGATAATTTCGTTGGAAGTGAATTTTTTGTGTTCTCGGGTGATTTCGATGGGAGCCAATTTTTGAAGTATTGTATCATTTCCTTGGAATCGTGTTTTCTGTGCTCTTTAGTCATTTCATTGGAAGCGAATTTTTTGTGTTCTGGGGTGATTTCGTTGGAAGCGAATATTTTGTGTTCTCAGGAGATTTCGTTGCAAGCGAATTTTTTGTGTTCTCCGGTTTTTTCGATGGAAGTAAATTTTTGAAGTAGGAGGTCATTTCTTTGGAAGCATGTTTTCAGAGCTCTGGAGTCATTTCGTTGGCAGCGAATTTTTTGTGCTCTGGGATGTTTTCTTTGGAAGCGAATATTTGTGTTCTCAGGAGATTTCGTTGCAAGCGAATTTTTTGTGTTCTGGGTAATTTAATTGAAAGGGAATTTTTTGTCTTCTATGGTGATTTCGATGGAAGTGAATATTTTATGTTCTAGGGTGATTTCGTTGAAAGCGAATTTTTTGTGTTCTGGGGTCATTTCATTGGAAGCGTGTTTTCTGGGCTCTGGAGTCATTTAGTTGGAAGTAAATTTTTTGTGCTCTGGGTTGATTATGTTGGAACCAAATTTTTTGTATTCTCGGGTGATTTCGTTGAAAGAGAATTTTTTGTGTTCTAGGTTGATGTTGTTGGAAGCGAATTTTTTGTGCTCTGGGATAATTTTTTAGAAGTGAATATTTGTGTTCTCAGAAGATTTCATTGGAAGCGAATTTTTTTGTGTTCTGGGGTCATTTCTTTGGAAATGAATTTTTTGTTTTCTCTGGTTTGTTTGATGGAAGCAAATTTTTGAAGGAGGGGGTCATTTCATTGGAAGCATATTTTCTGTGCTCTGGAGTCATTTCATTAGAAGTGAATTTTTTCTCCTCAGGAGAGATTTGGTTGGAAGCGAATTTTTTGTGTTCTCGGGTGATTTCCTTGAAAGGGAAATTTTTGTGTTCTGGGGTCATTTAGTTGGAAGCGAATTTTTTGTGTTCTGGGGTGATTTCGTTGGAAGCGAATGTTTTGGGTTCTGGAGTCACTTCATTGGAAGCGTGTTTTCTGTGCTCTGGAGTCATTTTGTTTGAAGCGAATTTTTTGTGCTCTGGGGTTATTTCGATGGAATCGAAAATTTTTGTACTCTCAGGACTTTTTGATGGAAGCAAATTTTTGAAGTAGGGAGTCATTTCATTGGAAGCGAATTTTTTGTGCTCTGGGATGCTTTTTTTTGGAAGCAAATATTTTTGTTCTCAGGAGATTTCGTTGGAAGCGAATTTTTTGTGTTCTGGGGTAATTTCGATGGAATAGAATTTTTGTGCTCTCAGGACTTTTCGATGGAAGCAAAGTTTTGAAGTAGGGAGTAATTTCGTTGGAAGCGTGTTTTCTGTGCTCTGGAGTCATTTCGTTGGAAGCGATTTTTTTGTGCTCTGATGGGATTTCGTTGGTAGCGCATTTTCTATGTTCTGGGATAATTTCGTTGGAAGTGAATTTTTTGTGTTCTCGGGTGATTTCGATGGAAGCCAATTTTTGAAGTATGGGATCATTTCCTTAGAAGCATGTTTTCTGTGCTCTGGAGTCATTTCGTTGGTAGAGAATTTTTTGTGGTCTGGGGTGATTTTGTTGGAAGCGAATATTTTGTGCTCTGGAGTGATTTGGTTGGAAGCGAGTTTTTTGTCTTCTATGGTGATTTCGATGGAAGCGAATTTTTTATGTTCTAGGGTGATTTCGTTGAAAGCGAATGTTTTGTGTTCTGGAGTCACTTCATTGGAAGCGTGTTTTCTGTGCTCTGGAGTCATTTTGTTGGAAGAGAATTTTTTGTGCTCTGGGATGTTTTCTTTGGAAGCGAATATTTGTGTTCTCAGGAGATTTCGTTGGAAGCGAATTTTTTTTGTTCTGGGGTAACTTCGATGGAATAGAAATTTTTGTGCTCTCAGGACTTTTTGATGGAAGCAAATTTTTGAAGTAGGGAGTCATTTCATTGGAAGCGAATTTTTTGTGCCCTGGGATGCTTTTTTTTGGAAGCGAATATTTTTGTTCTCAGGAGATTTCGTTGGAAGCGAGTTTTTTGTGTTCTGGGGTAATTTCGATGGAAAAGAAATTTTTGTGCTCTCAGGACTTTTCGATGGAAGCAAATTTTTGAAGTAGGGAGTCATTTCGTTGGAAGCGTGTTTTCTGTGCTCTGGAGTCATTTCGTTGGAAGCGAATTTTTTGTGCTCTGATGTGATTTCGTTGGTAGAGCATTTTCTGTGTTCTGGGATAATTTCGTTGGAAGTGAATATTTGTGTTCTCGGGTGATTTCGATGGAAGGCAATTTTTGAAGTATGGGATCATTTGCTTGGAAGCGTGTTTTCTGTGCTCTGGAGTCATTTCTTTGGAAGATAAATTTTGTGGATGGGGTGATTTCGTTGGAAGCAAATTTTTTGTGTCGTGTGGCAATTTCATGGGAAGCAAATTTTTTGTGTCTTGGTGTGTTTTTGTTGGAAGCGAATTTTTGGTGGTCTGGGGTGATTTCGTTGGAAGCGAGTTTTCTGTGGTCTGGAGTGATTACTTTGGAAGCGAATATTTGTGTTCTCAGGAGATTTCATTGGAAAAGAATTTTTTGTCTTCTGGGGTAATATGGTTGGAAGAGAATTTTTTGTGTTCTCCGTTTTTTTCCATGGAAGCTAATTTTTGAAGTAGGGGGTCATATCGTTGTAAGCATGTTTTCTGTGCTCTGAAGTCTTTTCATTGGAAGCGAATTTTTTGTGCTCTGGGGTGATTTCGTTGAAAGCAAATATTTGTATTCTCAGGAGATTTCGTTGTAAGCTAATTTTTTGTGTTCTAGTTTGATTTCGTTGGAAGCGAATTTTTTGTGCTCTGGGATGATATCTTTGGAAGCGAATGTGTTCTCAGGAGATTTCGTTGGAAAAGAATTTTTTCTGTTTTGGGGTAATATCGTTGGAAGAGAATTTTTTGTGTTCTCCGGTTTCTTCGATGGAAGCAAATTTTTGAAGTAAGGGGTCATTTCGTGAAAGGGTGTTTTCTGTGCTCTGGAGTCATTTCTTTGGAAGCGAATTTTTTGTGTTCTCGGGTGATTTCAATGGAAACAAATTTTTGAAGTATGGTATCATTTCGTTCGAAGCTTGTTTTCTGTGCTCTGGAGTCATTTTGTTGGAAGCGAATTTTTTGTGTTCTGGGGAGATTTCGTTGGAAGCGAATATTTGTGTTCTCAGAAGATTACGTTGCAAGCGAATTTTTTCTGTTCTCCGGTTTTTTCGACGGAAGTAAATTTTTGAAGTAGGAGGTCATTTCATTGGAAGCATGTTTTCGGAGCTCTGGAGACATTTCTTTGGAAGCGAATTTTTTGTGCTCTGGGATGATATCTTTGGAAGCGAATATTTGTGTTCTCGGGTGATTTCGTTGAAAGGGAATTTTTTGTGTTCTGGGGTCATTTCGTTGAAAGAAATTTTTGGTGTTCTGGGGTGATTTCGTTGGAAGCGAATTTTTTGTGCTCTGGGATGTTTTCTTTGGAAGCGAATATTTGTGTTCTCAGGAGATTTCGTTGGAAGCGAATTTTTTCTGTTCTGGGGTAATTTCATTGAAAGCGAATTTTTTATGTTCTAGGGTGATTTCGTTGGAAGCAAATTTTTTGTACTCTGGAGTGATTTGGTTGGAAGCGAACTTTTTATCTTCTATGGTGATTTCGATGGAAGCGAATTTTTTATGTTCTAGGGTGATTTCATTGAAAGCGAATTTTTGGTGTTCTGGAGTCATTTCATTGGAAGGGTATTTTCTGTGCTCTGGAGTCATTTTGTTGGAATCGAATTTTTTGTGCTCTGTGTTGATTATGTTGGAAGCGAATTTTTTGTATTCTCGGGTGATTTCGTTGAAAGGGAATTTTTTGTGTTCGAGGGTGATTTCGTTGGAAGCGAATTTTTTGTGCTCTGGGATGTTTTCTTTGTAAGCGAATATTTTCGTTCTCAGGTGATTTCGTTGGAAGCGAATTTTTTGTGTTCTGGTGTAATTTCTTTGGAATAGTAATTTTTGTGCTCTCAGGATTTTTCGATGGAAGCAAATTTTTGAAGTAGGGAGTCATTTCGTTGGAAGCGTGTTTTCTGTGCTCTGGAGTCATTTCGATGGAAGCGAATTTTTTGTGCTCTGGGGTGATTTCGTTGGAAGCACATTTTTAGTGTTCTGGGATAATTTCGTTGGAAGTGAATTTTTTGTGTTCTCGGGTGATTTCGATGGAAGCCAATTTTTGAAGTATGGGATCATTTCCTTGGAAGCGTGTTTTCTGTGCTCTGGTGTCATTTCGTTGGAAGACAATTTTTTGTGCTATGGGGTGATTTTGTTGGAAGCGAAATTTTTGTCTTCTGTGGTAATTTCGATGGAAGCGAATTTTTTATGTTTTAGGGTGATTTCGTTGGAAGCGAATTTTTTGTGCTCTGGGATGATATCTTTGGAAGCGAATATTTGTGTTCTCAGGAGATTTCGTTGGAAAAGAATTTTTTCTTCTGGGGTAATATCGTTGGAAGAGAATTTTTTTGTTCTCCTTTTTCTTAGATGGAAGCAAATTTTTGAAGTAGGGGGTCATTTCGTTGGAAGCGTGTTTTCTGTGCTCTGGAGTCACTTCGTGGGAAGGGAATTTTTGGTGCTCAGGTGTGATTTCGTTGGAAGCACATTTTTTGTGTTCTCGGGTGATTTATTTTACAGAGAATTTTTTGTGTTCTAGGGTGATTTCGTTGGAAGCGAATTTTTTGTGTTCTCGAGTGATTTCGTGGGAAAACAATTTTTGGTCTTCTTGGGTAATATCTTTGGAAGAGAATTTTCTGTGTTCTTATATTATTTCAATGGAAGAAAATTTTTGAAATATGGGGTCATTTCGTTGGAAGTGTGTTTTCTGTGCTCTAGAGGCATTTCTTTGGAAGCAATTTTTTTTGTTCTGGGGTAATATCGTTGGAATGGAAATTTTTGTGTTCTCAGGATTTTTCGATGGAAGCAAATTTTTGAAGTAGGGAGTCATTTCGTTGGAAGCGTGTTTTCTGTGCTCTGGAGTCACTTCTTTGGAAACAAATTTTTTGTGCTCTGGGGTGATTTCATTGGAGACACATTTTTTGTGTTCAGGGATAATTTCGTTGAAAGTGAATTTTTTGTGTTCTCGGGTGATTTCGATGGAAGCCAATTTTTGAAGTAATGGATCATTTCCTTGAAAGCGTGTTTTCTGTGCTCTGGAGTCATTTCGTTGGAATCGAATTTTTTGTGCTCTGGATGTGATTTTGTTGGAAGCGAAATTTTTGTGTTCTCGGGTAATTTCGTTGGAAGCGATTTTCTTGTGTTCTGGGGTAATTTCGTTGGACGTGATTTTTTTGTGTTCTAGGGTGATTTTTTTGGAAGCGAATTTTTTTGTGCTCTGGGATGATTTCTTTGGAAGCGAATATTTGTGTTCTCAGAAGATTTCCTTGCAAGCGAATTTTTTTTTGTTCTGGGGTGATTTCGTTGGAAGCGAATATTTTGTGTTCTCGGGTGATTTCAATGGAAACAAATTTTTGAAGTATGGTATCATTTCGTTCGAAGCGTGTTTTCTGTGCTCTGGAGTCATTTCGTTGGAAGCAAATTTTTTGTGTTCTTGGGTGACTTCCTGGAAGCGAATATTTGTGTTCTCAGAAGATTTCGTTGCAAGCGAATTTTTTTGTGTTCTGGGGTAATGTTGTTGGAAGCGAATTTTTTGTGTTCTCAGGTTTTTTCCATGGAAGCAAATTTTTGATGTAGGGGGTCATTTCGTTGGAAGCGTGTTTTCTGTGCTCTGGATTCACTTCGTTGGAAGGGAATTTTTGTTGCTCTGGGGTGATTTCGTTGGAAGCGAAATTTTTGTGTTCTCGGGAGATTTCGTTAAAAGGGAATTTTTTGTGTTCTATGGTCATTTCGTTGGAAGCCTGTTTTCTGTGCTCTGGAGTCATTTCGTTGGAAGCGAATTTTTTGTGTTCTGGGGTGATTTCGTTGTAGGCGAAGTTTTTGTGTTCTGGGGAAATTTCGTTGGACGTGAATTTTTTGTGTTCTAGGGTGATATCGTTGAAAGGGAATTTTTGTATTCTAGGGTGATTTCGATGGAAGCGAATTTTTTGTGGTCTGGGATGATATTGTTGTTAGCGAATTTTTTGAAGTATGGGGTGATTTATTTGGAAGCGTGTTTCCTGTGCTCTGGAGTCATTTTGATGGAAGCGAATTTTTTGTGTTCTGGGTTGATTTCGATGGAAGCAAATTTTTGAAATATGGTATCATTTCGTTCGAAGCGGGTTTCCTGTGCTCTGGAGTCATTTCGTTGGAAGCGAATTTTTTGTGTTCTCCGGTGATTTCGTTGGAAGCGTGTTTTCTGTGCTCAGGAGTCATTTCGTTGGAAGCGAATATTTTGTGCTCTGGGGTGATTTCGTTGGAAGCGAATTTTTTGGGTTCTCGGGTGATTTCGTTGAAAGGGAATTTTTGCGTTCTAAGGTGATTTTGTTGAAATGATTTTTTTGTGCTCTGGGATGATATCTTTGCAAGTGAATATTTGTGTTCTCAGGAGATTTCGTTGGAAAAGAATTTTTTGTCTTCTGGGGTAATATCGTTGGAAGCGAATTTTTTTGTGCTCTGGGATGATATCTTTGGAAGCGAATATTTGTGTTCTCAGGAGATTTCGTTGGAAAAGAAATTTTTGTCTTCGGGGGTAATTTCGTTGGAAGCGAATTTTTTCTGTTCTGGGGTGATTTCGTTGGAAGCGAATTTTTTGTGCTCTGGGATGATTTCGTTGGAAGCGAATATTTGTGTTCTCAGGAGTATTCATTGTATGCGAATTTTTGGTGTTCTGGGGTGATTTCGTTGGAAGGGAATTTTTGTGTTCTAGGGTGATTTCTTTGGAAGCGAATTTTTTGTGCTCTGGGATGATATCCTTGGAAGCGAATATTTGTATTCTCAGGAGATTTTGTTGGAAAAGAATTTTTTGTCTTCTGGTGTAATATCCTTAGAAAAGAATTTTTTGTGTTCTCCCGTCTTTTCGATGGAAGCAAATATTTGAAGTAAGGGGTCATTTCGTTGGAAGCCTGTTTTCTGTGCTCTGGAGTCATTTCTTTGGAAGCAAATTTTTTGTGCTCTGGGGTGATTTCGTTGGAAGCGAATATTTGTGCTCTCAGGAGATATCATTGCAAGAGAATTTTCTGTGTTCTGGGGTGATTTTGTTGGAATCGAATTTTTTGTGTTCTCTGGTGATTTCGTTGAAAGGGAATTTTTGTGTTCTAGGGTGATTTCTTTGGAAGCGAAGTTTTTGTGCTCTGGGATGATATCTTTGGAAGCGAATATTTGTGTTCTCGGGACATTTCGTTGGAAGCGAATTTTTTGTGTTCTGGTGTAATTTCGTTAGAAACGAATTTTTTGTGTTTTCCAGTCTTTTCGATGGAGCAAATTTTTGAAGTAGGGGGTCATTTCGTTGGAATCATGTTTTCTGTGCTGTGGAGTCATTTTGTTGGAAGCGAATTTTTTGTACTCTGTGGTAATTTCGTTGGAAGCGAACATTTGTGTTCTCAGGAGATTTCGTTGCAAGCGAATTTTTGGTATTCTGGGGTGATTTCGTTGGAAGAGAATTTTTGTGTTCTAGGTTGATTTCTTTGGAAGCGAATTTTTTGTGCTCTGGGATGATAAGATTGGAAGCCAATATTTGTGTTCTCAGGAGATTTCATTGGAAAAGAATTTTTTGTCTTCTGGGGTAATATGGTTGGAAGAGAATTTTTTGTGTTCTCCGATTTTTTCGATGGAAGCAAATTTTAGAAGTAGGGGGTCATTTCGTTGGATGGGTGTTTTCTGTGTCCTGTAGTCATTTCTTTGGAAGCGAATTTTTTGTGCTCTGGGGTGATTTCGTTGGAAGCGAATTTTTTGTGTTCTCGGGTGATTTCTTTGAAAGGGAATTTTTGTGTACTAGGGTGATTTCATTGGAAGCGAATTTTTGGTGCTCTGGGATGATATCCTTTGAAGCGAATATTTGTGTTCTCAGGAGATTTCGTTGGAAAAGAATTTTTTATCTTCTGGGGTAATATCGTTAGAAGAGAATTTTTTGTGTTCTCCGGTTTTTTCGATGGAAGCAAATTTTGAATTATGGGGTCATTTCGTTGGAAGCGTGTTTTCTGTTTCCTGGAGTCATGTCGTTGGAAGCGAATTTTTTGTGCTCTGGGCTCATTTCTTTGGAATCGAATATTTGTGTTCTCAGGAGATTTCGTTGCAAGCTAATTTTTTGTGTTCTGGAGTAATTTCCTTGGAAGCGAATTTTTCGTGTTCTCGCGTGATATCTTTAAAAGGGAATTTTTGCGTTCTTGGGTGATTTCGTTGGAAGCGAATTTTTTGTGCTCTGGGATGATATCTTTGGAAGCGAATATTTGTGTTCTCAGGAGATTTCGTTGGAAAAGAATTTTTTGTCTTCTGGGGTAATGTCGTTGGAAGAGAATTTTTTGTGTTCTCCGGTTTTTTCGATGCAAGCAATTTTTTGAAGTAGGGGGTCATTTCTTTGGAAGCATGTTTTCTGTGCTCTGGAATCATTTCGTTGGAAGCGAATATTTGTGTTCTCAGGAGATTTCGTTGCAAGCGAATTTTTTGTGTTCTTTGGTTTATTCGATGGAAGCAAATATTTGAAGTAGGGGGTCATTTCGTTGTAAGTGTGTTTTCTGTGCTCAGGAGTCATTTCGTAGTAAGCGAATTATTTGTGCTCTGGGATGATATCTTTGGAATCGAATATTTGTGTTGTCAGGTGATTTCCTTGGAAAAGAATTTTTTGTCTTCTGGGGTAATGTCATTGGAAGAGAATTTTTTGTGTTCTCCGATTTTTTCGATGGAAGCAATTTTTTGAAGTAGGGGGTCATTTCGTTGGAAGCATGTTTTCTGTGCTCAGGAGTCATTTCGTTGGAAGCGAATTTTTTGTGTTCTCGAGTGATATCGTTGAAAGGGAATTTTTGTGTTCTAGGGTGATTTCGTTGGAAGCGAATTTTTTGGGTTCTCGGGTGATTTCGTTGAAAGGGAATTTTTGCGTTCTAAGGTGATTTTGTTGAAATGATTTTTTTGTGCTCTGGGATGATATCTTTGGAAGTGAATATTTGTGTTCTCAGGAGATTTCGTTGGAAAAGAATTTTTTGTCTTCTGGGGTAATATCGTTGGAAGCGAATTTTTTGTGCTCTGGGATGTTATCTTTGGAAGCGAATATTTGTGTTCTCAGGAGATTTCGTTGGAAAAGAATTTTTTGTCTTCTGGGGTAATGTCGTTGGAAGAGAATTTTTTGTGTTCTCTGGTTTTTTCGATGCAAGCAATTTTTGGAAGTAGGGGGTCATTTCCTTGGAAGCGTGTTTTCTGTGCTCTGGAGTAATTTCGTTGGAAGCCAATATTTGTGTTCTCAGGAGATTTCGTTGCAAGCGAATTTTTTGTGTTCTGGGGTTATTTCGTTGGAAGCGAATTTTTTGTGTTCTCGGGTGATTTCCTTGAAAGGGAATTTTTGCGTACTAGGGTGATTTCGTTGGAAGCGAATTTTTTGTGTTCTGGGATGATATCTTTGGAAGCGAATATTTGTGTTCTCAGGAGATTTCGGTGGAAAAGAGTTTTTTGTGTTCTCCGAATTTATGATAGAAACAAATTTTTCAAGTAGGGTGTCATTTCGTTGGAAGCGTGTTTTCTGTGTTCTGGAGTCATTTCGTTGGAAGCGAATTTTTTTGTTCTCGGGTGATTTCTTTGAAAGGGAATTTTTGTTTTCTGAGGTGATTTCGTTGGAAGCGAATTTTTTGTGTTCTCGGGTGATTTCCTTGAATGGGAATTTTTGTGTTCTAGGGTGATTTCTTTGGAAGCGAAGTTTAAGTGCGCTGGGATGACATCTTTGGAAGCAAGTATTTGTGTTATCAGGAGATTTCGTTGGAAAAGAATTTTTTGTCTTCTGGGGTAATCTCGTTGGAAGAGAATTTTTTTTTTCTCCAGTCTTCTCGATGGAAGCAAATTTTTGAAGTAGGGGGTCATTTCGTTGGAAGCGAGTTTTCTGTTCTCTGGAGTCATTTCTTTGGAAGCGAATTTTTTGTGTTCTGAGGTAATTTCTTTGGAAGGGAATTTTTTCTGTTCTCGGGTGATTTCGATGGAAGCAAATTTTTGAAATATTGGATCATTTCGTTGGAAGCAAATTTTTCGTGTTCTAAGGTGATTTCGTTGGAAGAGAATTTTTTGTGTTTTCGGGTGATTTCGTTGAAAGGAAATTTTTGTGTTCTCGGGTGATTTCGTTTGAAACGAGTTTTTTATGGTCTAGGGTGATTTCGTTGCAAGCGAATTTTTTTGTATTCTGCGGTAATTTCTTTGGAAGCGAATTTGTTGTGTTCTCGGGTGATTTCGTTGAAAGCAAATTTTTTCTGTTCTCGGGTGATTTCGTTGGAAGCGTATTTTCTGTGCTCTGGAGTCATTTCGTTGGAAGCGAATTTTTTGTACTCTGGGGTGATTTCGTTGGAAGCGAATATTTGTGTTCTCAGGAGATTTCGTTGGAAGCGAATTTTTGTGTTCTGGGGTGATTTCGTTGGAAGCGAATTTTTTTGTATTCTGCGGTAATTTCGTTGGAAGCGAATTTGTTGTGTTCTCAGGTGATTTCGTTGAAAGCAAATTTTTTATATTCTAGGGTGATTCGGATGGAAGCGAATTTTTTGTGCTCTAGGGTGATTTGTTTGGAAGCGAATTTTGTGTCTTCTATGGTGATTTCAATAGAAGCGAATTTTCTGTGTTCTCGGGTGATTTCGTTGGAAGCGTGTTTTCTGTGCTCTGGAGTCATTTCGTTGGAAGCAAATTTTTTGTGCTCTGGCGTGATTTCGTTGGAAGCGAATTTTTTGTGTTCTCAGGGGATTTCGTTTGAAGCGAGTTTTTTATGTTCTAGGGTGATATCGTTGCAAGCGAATTTTTTGTGTTCTGGGGTAATATCGTTGGAAGTGAATTTGTTGTGTTCTCGGGTGATTTGGTTGAAAGCAAATTTTTTCTGTTCTCGGGTGATTTCGTTGGAAGCGTGTTTTCTGTGCTCTGGAGTCATTTCGTTGGAAGCGAATTTTTTGTACTCTGGGGTGATTTCGATGGAAGCAAATTTTTGTGTTCTGGGGTGATTTCGTTGGAAGCGAATTTTTTTTGTTCTCGGGTGATTTCTTTGAAAGGGAAATTTTGTTTTCTGAGGTGATTTCGTTGGTAGCGAATTTTTCCTGCTCTGGGATGATATCTTTGGAAGCGAATATTTGTGTTCTCAGAAGATTTCGTTGCAAGCGAATTATTTGTTCTGGGCTGATTTCGTTGGAAGCGAATTTTTTTGTGTTCTCTTGTGATTTCGTTTAAAGGGAATTTTTGTGTTCTAGGGTGATTTCGTTGGAAGCGAATTTTTTGTGCTCTGGGATGATATCTTTGGAAGCGAATATTTCTGTTCTCAGGAGATTTCGTTGGAAAAGAATTTTTTGTCTTCTGGGGTAATATCGTTGAAAGCGAATTTTTTGTGTTCTCCGGTTTTTTCGATGGAAGCAAATTTTGAAGTATGGTGTCATTTCATTGGAAGCATGTTTTCTGTGGTCTGGAGTCATTTCGTTGGAAGCGAATTTTTTGTGCTCCGGGGTGATTTCGTTGAAAGCGAATTTGTCTTCTGGTGTAATGTCGTTGGAAGAGAATTTTTTGTGTTCTCCGGTTTTTTCTATGGAAACAAATTTTTGAAGTAGGGGGTCACTTCGTTGGAAGCGTGTTTTCTGTGCTCTGGAGTCATTTCGTTGGAAGCGAATTTTGTGTGCTCTGGGGTGATTTCGTTGGAAGGGAATTTTTTGTGTTCTCAGGTGATTTTTTTTGAAAGGGAATTTTTTTGTTCTAGGGTGATTTCGTTGGAATCGAATTTTTTGTTCTCTGGGATGTTATCTTTGGAAGCGAATATATGTGTTCTCAGGAGATTTCGTTGGAAAAAATTTTTTGTCTTCTAGGGTAATATTGTTGGAAGAGAATTTTTTGTGTTCTCCGTTTTTTTTCGATGGAAGCAAATTTTTGAAATAGGGGGTCATTTCGTTGGAAGCGAATTTTTTTGTGCTCTGGGGTGATTTCGTTGGAAGCGAATATTTGTGTTCTCAGGAGATTTCGTTGCAAGCGAATTTTTTGTGTTCTGGGGTGATTTCGTTGGAAGCGAATTTTTTGTGTTCTTCGATGATATCTTTGGAAGCGAATATTTGTGTTCTCAGGAGATTTCGGTTAAAAAGAGTTTTTTGTATTCTCCGGTTTTACGATAGAAGCAAATTTTTGAAGTAGGGGGTCATTTCGTTGGAAGCGTGTTTTCTGTGTTCTGGAGTCATTTCGTTGGAAGCGAATTTTTTTTGTTCTAGGGTGATTTTGTTGGAAGCGAATTTTTTTGTTCTCTGGGATGATTTCTTTGGAAGCGAATACTTGTGTTCTCAGATTTCGTTGGAAGCGAATTTTTTGTGTTCTGGGGTAATTTCTTTGGACGCAAATTTTTTGTGTTCTTGGGTGATTTCAATGGAAGCAAATTTTTGAAATATTGGGTCATTTCGTTGGAAGCGTGATTTCTGTGCTCTGGAGTCATTTCGTTGGAAGCGAATTTTTTGTGCTCTGGGGTGATTTCGTTCGAAGCGAATTTTTTGTGCTCTGGGGTGATTTGGTTGGAAGCGAATTTTTTGTCTTCTGTGGTGATTTCGATGGAAGCGAATTTTTTATGTTTTAGGGTGATTTCGTTGGAGGCGAATTTTTTTGTGTTCAGGGGTCATTTCATTGGAAGCATGCTTTCTGTGCTCAGGAGTCATATTTTTGGAAGCGAATTTTTTGTGCTCTGGGGTGATTTCGTTGGAAGCAAATTTTTTGTGTTCTCGGGGGATTTCGTTGAAAGGGAATTTTTGTGTTCTAGGGTGATTTCTTTGGAAGCGATTTTTTTCTACTCTGTGATGATATCTTTGGAAGCGAATATTTGTGTTCTCAGGAGATTTCGTTGGAAAAGAATTTTTTCTCTTCTGGGGTAATATTGTTGGAAGATTTTTTTGTGTTCTCCGGTTTTTTTGATGGAAGCAAATTTTTGAAATAGGGGGTCATTTCGTTGGAAGCGTGTTTTCTGTGCTGTAGAGTCATTTTGTTGGAAGCAAATTTTTTGTGCTCTGGGGTGATTTCGTTCGTAGAGAATATATGTGTTCGCAGGAGATTGCGTTGAAAGCGAATTTTTTGTGTTCTAGGGTGATTTCGTTGGAAGCGAATTTTTTGTGTTCTGGGGTGATTTCGATTGTAGGAAATTTTTGAAGTATGTGATCATTTCGTTGGAAGTTTGTTTTCTGTGCTCTGGAGTCATTTCTTTTGAAGCGAATTTTTTGTGTTCTGGGGTGAGTTCCATGGAAGCAAATATTTGTGTTCTCAGAAGATTTCTTTGCAAGCGACTTTTTTGTAGTCTGGGGTAATTGGTTTGGAAGCGAATTTTTTGTGTCCTCATGTGATTTCAATGGAAGCAAATTTTTGAAGTATACGGTCATTTCGTTGGAAGCAAATTTTTTCTGCTTTGGGGTGATTTTGTTGGAAGCGAATTTATTGTGCTCTGGGGTGATTTCGTTGGAAGCAAATTTTTTGTCTCTGTGTTGATTTCGATGGAAGCGATTTTTTATGTTCTAGGGTGATTTCGTTGGAAGGGAAAATTTGTGTTCTCGGGTCATTTCATTCGAAGCGTGTTTTCTGTGCTCTGGAGTCATTTCGTTGGAAACGAATTTTTTGTGCTCTGGGGTGATTTCGTTGGAAGCGAATTTTTTGTGTTCTCAGGAGATTTCATTGCAAGCGAATTTTCTGTGTTCTGGGGTGATTTCTTTGGAAGCGAATTTTTTGTGTTCTCGGGGGATTTCAATGAAAGGGAATTTTTGTGTTGTAGGGTGATTTCTTTGGAAGAGAAATTTTTGTTCTCTGGGATGATATCTTTGAGAACGAATATTTGTTTTCTCAGGAGATTTCGTTGCAAAAGAATATTTTGTCTTCTGGGGA
The DNA here is from genome assembly GCF_030254825.1 of Meriones unguiculatus. Classification (NCBI taxonomy): domain Eukaryota; kingdom Metazoa; phylum Chordata; class Mammalia; order Rodentia; family Muridae; genus Meriones; species Meriones unguiculatus. Next base: position 80,870,650 of record NC_083353.1, on the reverse strand, counting down.
AATTTTGTTGGAGGCAAATTGTTTGTGTTCTGGGGTGATTTCGATGGTAGCAAATTTTTGAAGTATGGGGTCATTTTGTTGGACGCGTGTTTTCTATGCTCTGGAGTCATTTCTTTGGAAGCGAATTTTTTGTGCTCTGGGGTGATTTTGTTGGAAGCGAATATTGGTGTTCTCAGGAGATTTCGTTGCAAGCGAATTTTTTGTTTTCTGGGCTAATTTTTTTGGTGCGAATTTTTGGTGTTCTCAGGTGATTTCAATGGAAACAAATTTTTGAAGTAGGGAGTCATTTCGTTGGAAGCCTGTTTTCTGTGCCCTCGAGTCATTTTGTTGGATGCGAATTTTTTGTGCTCTGGGTTGATTTCTTCGGAAGCGAATTTTTTGTGTTCTCGGGTGATTTAGATGGTAGCAAATTTTTGAAGAATGGGGTCATTTCGTTGGAAGCAATTTATTTGTGTTCTGAGGTGATTTCGTTGGAATAGAAATTTTTGTGTGCTCAGGATTTTTCGATGGAAGCAAATTTTTGAAGTAGGGGGTCATTTCGTTGGAAGCGTGTTTTCTGTGCTCTGGAGTCATTTCGTTGGAAGTAAATTTTTTGTGTTCTTTGGTGATTTCGTTGGAAGCGAATTTTTTGTGTTCTGGGGTAATTTCGTTGGAAGCGAATTTTTTGTGTTCTCCGGTGATTTCGTTGAAAGGGAATTTTTTTTGTGTTCTAGGGTGATTTCTTTGGAATTGAATATTTTGTGTTCTGCTTTGATTTCAATGGAAGCAAATATTTTCCGTTCTGTAGTAATTTCGTTGGACGTAACCTTTTTGTGTTCTCTGGTGATTTAGTTGAAAGGGAATTTTTTGTGTTCTAGGGTGATTTCGTTGGAAGCGAATATTTGTGTTCTCAGGAGATTTCTTTGGAAAAGAATTTTTTGTCTTCTGAGGTAATATGGTTGGAAGAGAATTTTTTGTGTTCTCCGGTTTTTTCGATGGAAGCAAATTTTTGAAGTAGGGGGTCATATCGTTGGAAGCGTGTTTTCTTTGCTCTGAAGTCATTTCATTGGAAGCAAATTTTTTGTGCTCTGGGGTGATTTCGTTGGAAGCGAATTTTTTGTTTTCTCAGGTGATTTCTCTAAAAGGGAATTTTTGTGTTCTGGGGTGATTTCGTTGGAAGCGAATTTTTTGTGCTCTGGGATGATATCTTTGGAATCGAATATTTGTGTTCTCAGGAGATTTCGTTGGAAAAGAATTTTTTCTCTTCTGGGGTAATATCGTTGGAAGAGAATTTTTTGTGTTCTCCGGTTTCTTCAATGGAAGCAAATTTTTGAAATAAGGGGTCATTTCGTTCATAACGAGTTTTCTGTGCTCTGGAGTCATTTCTTTGGAAGCGAATTTTTTGTGTTCTCAGATGATTTCAACGGAAACAAATTTTTGAAGTATGGTATCATTTCGTTCGAAGCGTATTTTCTGTGCTCTGGAGTCATTTCGTTGGAAGCGAATATTTTGTGTTCTGGGGAGATTTCGTTGGAAGCGAATATTTGTGTTCTCAGAAGATTTCGTTGCAAGCGAATTTTTTCTGTTCTCCGGTTTTTGCGATGGAAGTAAATTTTTGAAGTAGGAGGTCATTTCGTTGGAAGCATGTTTTCGGAGCTCTGGAGTAATTTCTTTGGAAGAGAATTTTTTGTGCTCTGGGTTGATTTCGTTGGAAGCGAATTTTTTGTGTTCTGGGTTGATTTCGTTGAAAGGGAAATTTTGGTGTTCTGGGGTGATTTCGTTGGAAGTGAAATTTTTGTGCTCTGGGATGTTTTCTTTGGAAGCGAATATTTGTGTTCTCAGGAGATTTCGTTGGAAGCGAATGTTTTGTGTTCTGGGGTAATTTCATTGAAAGGGAATTTTTTATGTTCTAGGGTGATTTCGTTGGAAGCAAATTTTTTGTGCTCTGGAGTGATTTGGTTGGAAGCGAATTTTTTGTCTTCTATGGTGATTTCGATGGAAGCGAATATTTTATGTTCTAGAGTGATTTCGTTGAAAGCGAATTTTTTGTGTTCTGGAGTCATTTCATTGGAAGCGTGTTTTCTGTGCTCTGGAGTCATTTTGTTAGAAGCGAATTTTTTGTGCTCTGTGATGTTTTCTTTGGAAGCGAATATTTGTGTTCTCAGGAGATTTCATTGTGTTCTGGGGTAATTTCGATGGAATAGAAATATTTATGCTCTCAAGATTTTTTGATGGAAGCAAATTGTTGAAGTAGGGAGTCATTTCGTTGGAAGCGTGTTTTCTGTGCTCTGGAGTAATTTCGTTGGAAGCGAATTTTTTATGCTCTGGGGTGATTTCGTTGGTAGCGCATTTTCTGTGTTCTGGGATAATTTCGTTGGAAGTGAATTTTTTGTGTTCTCGGGTGATTTCGATGGGAGCCAATTTTTGAAGTATTGTATCATTTCCTTGGAATCGTGTTTTCTGTGCTCTTTAGTCATTTCATTGGAAGCGAATTTTTTGTGTTCTGGGGTGATTTCGTTGGAAGCGAATATTTTGTGTTCTCAGGAGATTTCGTTGCAAGCGAATTTTTTGTGTTCTCCGGTTTTTTCGATGGAAGTAAATTTTTGAAGTAGGAGGTCATTTCTTTGGAAGCATGTTTTCAGAGCTCTGGAGTCATTTCGTTGGCAGCGAATTTTTTGTGCTCTGGGATGTTTTCTTTGGAAGCGAATATTTGTGTTCTCAGGAGATTTCGTTGCAAGCGAATTTTTTGTGTTCTGGGTAATTTAATTGAAAGGGAATTTTTTGTCTTCTATGGTGATTTCGATGGAAGTGAATATTTTATGTTCTAGGGTGATTTCGTTGAAAGCGAATTTTTTGTGTTCTGGGGTCATTTCATTGGAAGCGTGTTTTCTGGGCTCTGGAGTCATTTAGTTGGAAGTAAATTTTTTGTGCTCTGGGTTGATTATGTTGGAACCGAATTTTTTGTATTCTCGGGTGATTTCGTTGAAAGAGAATTTTTTGTGTTCTAGGTTGATGTTGTTGGAAGCGAATTTTTTGTGCTCTGGGATAATTTTTTAGAAGTGAATATTTGTGTTCTCAGAAGATTTCATTGGAAGCGAATTTTTTTGTGTTCTGGGGTCATTTCTTTGGAAATGAATTTTTTGTTTTCTCTGGTTTGTTTGATGGAAGCAAATTTTTGAAGGAGGGGGTCATTTCATTGGAAGCATATTTTCTGTGCTCTGGAGTCATTTCATTAGAAGTGAATTTTTTCTCCTCAGGAGAGATTTGGTTGGAAGCGAATTTTTTGTGTTCTCGGGTGATTTCCTTGAAAGGGAAATTTTTGTGTTCTGGGGTCATTTAGTTGGAAGCGAATTTTTTGTGTTCTGGGGTGATTTCGTTGGAAGCGAATGTTTTGGGTTCTGGAGTCACTTCATTGGAAGCGTGTTTTCTGTGCTCTGGAGTCATTTTGTTTGAAGCGAATTTTTTGTGCTCTGGGGTTATTTCGATGGAATCGAAAATTTTTGTACTCTCAGGACTTTTTGATGGAAGCAAATTTTTGAAGTAGGGAGTCATTTCATTGGAAGCGAATTTTTTGTGCTCTGGGATGCTTTTTTTTGGAAGCGAATATTTTTGTTCTCAGGAGATTTCGTTGGAAGCGAATTTTTTGTGTTCTGGGGTAATTTCGATGGAATAGAATTTTTGTGCTCTCAGGACTTTTCGATGGAAGCAAAGTTTTGAAGTAGGGAGTAATTTCGTTGGAAGCGTGTTTTCTGTGCTCTGGAGTCATTTCGTTGGAAGCGATTTTTTTGTGCTCTGATGGGATTTCGTTGGTAGCGCATTTTCTATGTTCTGGGATAATTTCGTTGGAAGTGAATTTTTTGTGTTCTCGGGTGATTTCGATGGAAGCCAATTTTTGAAGTATGGGATCATTTCCTTAGAAGCATGTTTTCTGTGCTCTGGAGTCATTTCGTTGGTAGAGAATTTTTTGTGGTCTGGGGTGATTTTGTTGGAAGCGAATATTTTGTGCTCTGGAGTGATTTGGTTGGAAGCGAGTTTTTTGTCTTCTATGGTGATTTCGATGGAAGCGAATTTTTTATGTTCTAGGGTGATTTCGTTGAAAGCGAATGTTTTGTGTTCTGGAGTCACTTCATTGGAAGCGTGTTTTCTGTGCTCTGGAGTCATTTTGTTGGAAGAGAATTTTTTGTGCTCTGGGATGTTTTCTTTGGAAGCGAATATTTGTGTTCTCAGGAGATTTCGTTGGAAGCGAATTTTTTTTGTTCTGGGGTAACTTCGATGGAATAGAAATTTTTGTGCTCTCAGGACTTTTTGATGGAAGCAAATTTTTGAAGTAGGGAGTCATTTCATTGGAAGCGAATTTTTTGTGCCCTGGGATGCTTTTTTTTGGAAGCGAATATTTTTGTTCTCAGGAGATTTCGTTGGAAGCGAGTTTTTTGTGTTCTGGGGTAATTTCGATGGAAAAGAAATTTTTGTGCTCTCAGGACTTTTCGATGGAAGCAAATTTTTGAAGTAGGGAGTCATTTCGTTGGAAGCGTGTTTTCTGTGCTCTGGAGTCATTTCGTTGGAAGCGAATTTTTTGTGCTCTGATGTGATTTCGTTGGTAGAGCATTTTCTGTGTTCTGGGATAATTTCGTTGGAAGTGAATATTTGTGTTCTCGGGTGATTTCGATGGAAGGCAATTTTTGAAGTATGGGATCATTTGCTTGGAAGCGTGTTTTCTGTGCTCTGGAGTCATTTCTTTGGAAGATAAATTTTGTGGATGGGGTGATTTCGTTGGAAGCAAATTTTTTGTGTCGTGTGGCAATTTCATGGGAAGCAAATTTTTTGTGTCTTGGTGTGTTTTTGTTGGAAGCGAATTTTTGGTGGTCTGGGGTGATTTCGTTGGAAGCGAGTTTTCTGTGGTCTGGAGTGATTACTTTGGAAGCGAATATTTGTGTTCTCAGGAGATTTCATTGGAAAAGAATTTTTTGTCTTCTGGGGTAATATGGTTGGAAGAGAATTTTTTGTGTTCTCCGTTTTTTTCCATGGAAGCTAATTTTTGAAGTAGGGGGTCATATCGTTGTAAGCATGTTTTCTGTGCTCTGAAGTCTTTTCATTGGAAGCGAATTTTTTGTGCTCTGGGGTGATTTCGTTGAAAGCAAATATTTGTATTCTCAGGAGATTTCGTTGTAAGCTAATTTTTTGTGTTCTAGTTTGATTTCGTTGGAAGCGAATTTTTTGTGCTCTGGGATGATATCTTTGGAAGCGAATGTGTTCTCAGGAGATTTCGTTGGAAAAGAATTTTTTCTGTTTTGGGGTAATATCGTTGGAAGAGAATTTTTTGTGTTCTCCGGTTTCTTCGATGGAAGCAAATTTTTGAAGTAAGGGGTCATTTCGTGAAAGGGTGTTTTCTGTGCTCTGGAGTCATTTCTTTGGAAGCGAATTTTTTGTGTTCTCGGGTGATTTCAATGGAAACAAATTTTTGAAGTATGGTATCATTTCGTTCGAAGCTTGTTTTCTGTGCTCTGGAGTCATTTTGTTGGAAGCGAATTTTTTGTGTTCTGGGGAGATTTCGTTGGAAGCGAATATTTGTGTTCTCAGAAGATTACGTTGCAAGCGAATTTTTTCTGTTCTCCGGTTTTTTCGACGGAAGTAAATTTTTGAAGTAGGAGGTCATTTCATTGGAAGCATGTTTTCGGAGCTCTGGAGACATTTCTTTGGAAGCGAATTTTTTGTGCTCTGGGATGATATCTTTGGAAGCGAATATTTGTGTTCTCGGGTGATTTCGTTGAAAGGGAATTTTTTGTGTTCTGGGGTCATTTCGTTGAAAGAAATTTTTGGTGTTCTGGGGTGATTTCGTTGGAAGCGAATTTTTTGTGCTCTGGGATGTTTTCTTTGGAAGCGAATATTTGTGTTCTCAGGAGATTTCGTTGGAAGCGAATTTTTTGTGTTCTGGGGTAATTTCATTGAAAGCGAATTTTTTATGTTCTAGGGTGATTTCGTTGGAAGCAAATTTTTTGTACTCTGGAGTGATTTGGTTGGAAGCGAACTTTTTATCTTCTATGGTGATTTCGATGGAAGCGAATTTTTTGTGGTCTGGGATGATATTGTTGTTAGCGAATTTTTTGAAGTATGGGGTGATTTATTTGGAAGCGTGTTTCCTGTGCTCTGGAGTCATTTTGATGGAAGCGAATTTTTTGTGTTCTGGGTTGATTTCTATCGAAGCGATTTTTTTGTGTTCTGGGGAGGTTTCTGTGGGAGCGAATTTTTGGTGTTCTGGGGTAATTTTGTTGGAAGAGGGTTTTATGTCCTTTGTAGTCATTTCATTGGAAGCGAATTTTTCTCTGTTCTGGTGTGATTTTGTTGGAAATGCATTTTTTTTTTTTGCTCTGGAATGTTTTTGTAGTAAGAGAATGTTTTGCGTTCTGGGGTAATTTCATTGGAAGCAAATTTTTTTTGTGTGTGTGTTCTGGGGTGATTTCATTGGAAGGGAATTTTTTGTGATCTGGGGTAATTTCGTTGGAAGCGGGTTTTATGTCCTTTGGAGTCATTTCGTTAAAAGCGAATTTTTCTCTGTTCTGGTGTGATTTCGTTGGAAATGAAGATTTTGTGATCTGGGGTGATTTCGTTGGTAGCGATTTTTTTGTGGTCTGGTGTGATTTCTTTGGAAACAAACTATTTGTGTTCTAGGGTGATTTTGATGGAAGCGAATTTTTTGTGTTCTGGGGTCATTTCGTTGGTAGCGTGTTTTCTATGCTCAGGAGTCATTTCGTTGGAAGCGAATTTTTTGTGTTCTCGGTTGATTTCGATGGAAGCAAATTTTTGAAGTATGGTATCATTTTATTCGAAGCTTGTTTTCTGTGCTCTGGAGTCATTTCGTTGGAAGCGAATTTTTTGTGTTCCAGGGTGATTTCGAGGAAGTGAATTTTTTTGTGCTCTGGGATGATTTCGTTGGAAGCGTATATTTGTGTTCTCAGGATATTTCGTTGGAAGCGAATTTTTTGTGTTCTTGGGTAATTTCGTTGGAAGCAAATTTATTTTGTGTTCTATGGTGATTTTGATGGAAGCAAATTTTTGAAGTAGGGGGCCATTTTGTCGGAAGCGTGTTTTCTGTGCTCTGGAGTCATTTCGTTGGAAGTTAATTTTTTGTGCTCTGGGGCAAGTTTGTTGGAAGCGAATATTTTGTGTTCTCGGGTGATTTCGTTGGAAGCGAATTTTTTGTGTTATTGGGTGATTTCGTTGGAAGCGAATATTCATGTTCTCAGAAGATTTCATTGCAAGCAAATTTTTTTTGTGTTCTGGGGTAATTTCGTTGGAAGCGAATTTTTTGTGTTCTCCGGTTTTTTCGATGAAAGCAAATTTTTGAAGTAGGGGGTCATTTCGTTGGAAGCGTGTTTTCTGTGCTCTGGAGTCACTTCATTGGAAGGGAATTTTTGGTGCTTTGGTGTGATTTCTTTGGAAGCGAATTTTTTGTTTTCTGGGGTAATTACGTTGGAAGCGAATTTTTTGTGTTATAGGGTGATATCGTTGAAAGGGAATTTTTAGTGTTCTGGTGTCATTTCGTTGGAAGCGTGTATTCTGTGCTCTGGATTCATTTCTTTGGAAGCAAATTTTTTGTGTTCTGGGGTGATTTCGTTGGAAGCGAATTTTTGGTGGTCTGGGGTGATTTCGTTGAAAGGGAATTTTTTGTGTTCTGGGGTCATTTCGTTGGAAGCGTGTTTTCTGTGCTCTGGAGTCATTTTGTTGGAATCGAATTTTTTGTGTCCTGGGGTGATTTCGTTAGAAGCGAATTTTTGTGTTCGGGGGTAATTTCGTTGGAAGCGAATTTTTTGTGTTCTCGGGTGATTTCGATGGAAGCAAATTTTTGAAATATGGTATCATTTCGTTCGAAGCGGGTTTCCTGTGCTCTGGAGTCATTTCGTTGGAAGTGAATTTTTTGTGTTCTCCGGTGATTTCGTTGAAAGGGAATGTTTTGTGTTCTAGGGTGATTTCGTTGGAAGCAAATTTTTTGTGTTCTGTGTTGATTTCGTTGGAAGCGAATTTTTTGTGTTCTCAGGAGATATCTTTGGAAGCGAATTTATTGTGTTCTGGGGTAATTTCGTTGGAAGCAAATTTTTTGTGTTCTGGGGTGATTTCATTGGAAGCGTGTTTTCTGTGCTCTGGAGTCATTTCGTTGGAAGCGAATTTTTTGTGTTCTGCGGTGATTTCGATGGAAGGAAATTTTTTCCGTTCTGGGGTAATTTTGTCTGAAGCCAATATTTTTGTTCTCAGGTGATTTATTGGAAGGGAATTTTTTGTGCTCTGGGGTGATTTTGTTGGAAGCAATTTTTTTCTCTTCTGGGGTAATTTCTTTAGAAGCCAATATTTTTGTTCTCGGGTGATTTTGTTGGAAGGGAATTTTTTGTGCTCTGGGTTGATTTGGTTGGAAGTAAATTTTTTCTATTCTGGGGTAATTTCGTTGGACGTGACTTTTTTTGTTCTCAGGTGATTTCGTTGAAAGTGAATTTTTTTTGCTTTAGGGTGATTTCATTGGATGCGGATTTTTTGTGCTCTGGGGTGATTTCTATGGAAGCGAATATTTGTGTCCTCAGGAGATTTTGTTGGAAGTGAATTTTTTGTGTTCTGGGGTAATTTCGTTGGAAGCAAATTTTTTTGTGTTCTCTGGTTTTTTTGATGGAAGCAAATTTTTATGGTAGGGGGTCACCTCGTTGGAAGTGAAATTTTTTGTGTTCAGGGGTTATTTCGTTGGAAGCGAATGTTTTGTGTTCTGGGGTAATTTGGTTGGAAGCGAATTATTTTGTGTTCTCAGGTGATTTCGATGGAAGCAAATTTTTGAAGTATGGGGACATTAAGTTGGAAGCTATTTTATGTGCTTTGGGGTGATTTCGTTGGAAGCGAATTTCTTGTGTTCAGGGGTAATTTCGTTTGAAGCAAATTTTTTGTGTTCTCGGGTGATTTCGTTGAAAGGGAAGGTTTTGTGTTCTAGGGTGATTTCGTTGGAAGCAAATTTTTTGTGTTCTGTGTTGATTTCGTTGGAAGCAAATTTTTTGTGTTCTGTGTTGATTTCGTTGGAAGCGAATTTTTTGTGTTCTGGGATGATTTCAGTGGAGGCGAATTTTTCGTGTTCTAGGGTATTTTCGTTGGAAGTGTATTTTTTTTGTTGTCAGGTTTTCTCGATGGAAGCAAATTTTTGAAGTAGGGGTCATTTCGTTGGAAGCATGTTTTCTGTGCTCTGGAGTCATTTCGTTGGAAGCGAATTTTTTGTGTTCTGGGGTGATTTCCTTGGAAGCGAATTTGTTCTGTTCTGGGGTAATTTCTTTGGAAGCGAATTTTTTGTGTTCTGGTATGATTTCGATGGAAGCGAATATTTTGTGTTCAGGGTTGATTTTTTTTGGAAGAGAATTTTTTGTGTTCTGGGGCAATTTCGTTGGAAGCGAATTTTTTGGAAGTATGGGGTGATTTTGTTGAAAGCGTGTTTTCTGTGCTCTGGAGTCATTTCATTGGAAGCAAATTTTTTGTGTTCTGGGTTGATTTCATTGGAAGCAAATTTTTTGTGTTCTGGGGTGATTTCGTTGGAAGGGTGTTTTCTGTGCTCTGGAGTCATTTCGTTGGAAGCGAATTTTTTGTGTTCTGCGGTGATTTCGATGGAAGCAAATTTTTTCTATTCTGGGGTAATTTCGTTGGACGTGAATTTTATTGTTCTCAGGTGATTTATTGGAAGGGAATTTTTTGTCTTCTGTGGTTATTTCAATGGAAGCCAATTTTTTATGTTCTAGGGTGATTTCTTTTGAAGCGAATTTTTTGTGTTCTCTGGTCATTTCATTGGTAAATTGTTTTCTGTGCTCTGGAGTCATTTCGTTGGAAGCGAATTTTTTGTGCTCTCGGGTGATTTCATTGGAATCGATATTTTTGTGTTCTCGGGTGATTTCGTTGAAAGAGATTTTTTTGTGCTCTGGCATGATATCTTTGGAAGCGAATATTTGTGTTCTCATGAGTTTTCGTTGGAAAAGAATTTTTTGTCTTCTAGGGGTAATATCGTTGGAAGAGAATTTTTTCTGTTCTCCGGTCTTTTCGATGGAAGCAAATTTTGAAATAGTGTGTCATTTCATTGGAAGCATGTTTTCTGTATTCTGGAGTCATTTTGTTGGAAGCGAATTTTTGGTACTCTGTGGTGATTTCGTTGGAAGTGAATTTTTTGTGTTCTCGGGTGATTTCGTTGAAAGGGAATTTTTTGTATTCTGGGGTCATTTCTTTGGCCGCGAATTTTTAGTGTTCTGGGGTCATTTAGTTGGAAGCGTGTTTTCTGTGCTCTGGAGAGATTTCGATGGAAGCTAATTTTTGTGTTCTCGGGTGATTTCTTTGGCCGCGAATTTTTAGTGTTCTGGGGTCATTTAGTTGGAAGCGTGTTTTCTGTGCTTGGAGTCGTTTCGATGGAAGCGAATTTTTTGTGCTCTGGGGTGATTTCGTTGGAAGCAAATTTTTTGTGTTCTGGGTGATTTTGTTGGAAGCGAATTTTTTGTGTTCTGGGGTAATTTCGTTGGAAGCGAATTTTTTTGTTCTCGGGTGATTTCGATGGAAGCAAATTTTTGAAGTATGGTATCAATTCGTTCGAAGCGTGTTTTCTGTGCTCTGCAGTCATTTCGTTGGAGCGAATTTTTTGTGTTCTAGGGTGATTTCGTTTAAAGGGAGTTTTTCTGTTCTAGGGTGATTTCGTTGGAAGCGAATTTATTGTGTTCTGGGGTGATTTCAATGGAAGCAAATTTTTTCTGTTCTGTGGTAATTTCTTTGGACGTGAATTTTTTGTGTTCTTGGGTGATTTCGTTGAAAGGGAATTTTTTGTGTTCTTTTGTGATTTCGTTGGAAGCTAATTTTTTTGTGCTCTGTGATGATTTCTTTCGAAGCGAATATTTGTGTTCTCAGGAGATTTCGTTGGAAGCAAATATTTTGTCTTCTGGGGTAATATCGTTGGAAGAGAATTTTTTGTTTTCTCCAGTTTTTTCGATTGAAGCAAATTTTTGAAGTATGGTATCATTTCGTTCGAAGCGTGTTTTCTGTGCTCTGGAGTCATTTCGTAGGAAGCAAATTTTTTGTGTTCTGGGGTGATTTCGTTGGAAGCTAATTTTTTGTGTTCTCGGGTGATTTCGTTGAAAAGGAATGTTTTGTGTTCTAGGGTGATTTCGTTGGCAGCGAATTTTTTTGTGCTCTGGGATGATTTCTTTGGAAGCAAATATTTGTGTTCTCAGGAGATATCTTTGGAAGCGAATTTATTGTGTTCTGGGGTAATTTCGTTGGAAGCAAATTTTTTGTGTTCTGGGGTGATTTCATTGGAAGCGTGTTTTCTGTGCTCTGGAGTCATTTCGTTGGAAGCGAATTTTTTGTGTTCTGCGGTGATTTCGATGGAAGGAAATTTTTTCCGTTCTGGGGTAATTTTGTCTGAAGCCAATATTTTTGTTCTCAGGTGATTTATTGGAAGGGAATTTTTTGTGCTCTGGGGTGATTTTGTTGGAAGCAATTTTTTTCTCTTCTGGGGTAATTTCTTTAGAAGCCAATATTTTTGTTCTCGGGTGATTTTGTTGGAAGGGAATTTTTTGTGCTCTGGGTTGATTTGGTTGGAAGTAAATTTTTTCTATTCTGGGGTAATTTCGTTGGACGTGACTTTTTTTGTTCTCAGGTGATTTCGTTGAAAGTGAATTTTTTTTGCTTTAGGGTGATTTCATTGGATGCGGATTTTTTGTGCTCTGGGGTGATTTCTATGGAAGCGAATATTTGTGTCCTCAGGAGATTTTGTTGGAAGTGAATTTTTTGTGTTCTGGGGTAATTTCGTTGGAAGCAAATTTTTTTGTGTTCTCTGGTTTTTTTGATGGAAGCAAATTTTTATGGTAGGGGGTCACCTCGTTGGAAGTGAAATTTTTTGTGTTCAGGGGGTATTTCGTTGGAAGCGAATGTTTTGTGTTCTGGGGTAATTTGGTTGGAAGCCAATTATTTTGTGTTCTCAGGTAATTTCGATGGAAGCAAATTTTTGAAGTATGGGGACATTTCGTTGGAAGCTATTTTATGTGCTTTGGGGTGATTTCGTTGGAAGCAAATTTCTTGTGTTCAGGGGTAATTTCGTTTGAAGCAAATTTTTTGTGTTCTCGGGTGATTTCGTTGAAAGGGAAGTTTTTGTTTTCGAGGGTGATTTCGTTGGAAGAGTATTTTCTCTGTTCTGGGGTGACTTCGATGGAAGTGAATTTTTTGTGTTCTCCAGTTTTTTCGATGTAAGCAAATTTTTGAAGTAGGGGGTCATTTCGTTATAATCGTGTTTTCTGTGCTTTGGAGTCATTTCGTTGGAAGGGAATTTTTTGCGCTCTGGGGTGATTTCATTGTAAGCGAACTTGTTTGGGCTCTAGGCTGATTTCTTTGGAAGCGACTATTTGTGTTCACAGGAGATTTCATTGGAAGCGAATTTTTTGTGTTCTGTGGTGATTTCTTTGGAAGCAAATTTTTTCTGTTCTGTGGTAATTTCGTTGGACGTGAATTTTTTGTTTTCTCTGGTTTTTTTGATGGAAGCAAATTTTTGAAGCAGGGGGTCATTTCGTTGGAAGCGTGTTTTCTGCCCTCTGGAGTCATTTCGTTGGAAGGGAATTTTTTGTGCTCTGGGGTGATTTCGTTGGAAGCGAATTTTTTGTGTTCTGGGGTAATTACGTTGGAAGCGAATTTTTTTGTGTTCTCGGGTGATTTCGTTGGCTGTGAATTTTTAGTGTTCTGGGGTCATTTCGTTGGAAGCGTGTTTTCTGTGCTATGGAGTCATTTTGTTGGAAGCCAATTTTTTGTACTCTGTGTATATTTCGTTGCAAGAGAATTTTTTGTGTTCTCGGGTGATTTCGTTGGCCGCGAATTTTTAGTGTTCTGGGGTCATTTATTTGGACGCCTGTTTTCTGTGCTCTCGAGTCATTTCGTTGGAAGCGAATTTTTTGTGTTCTGTGGAAATTTTGTTGGAAGCGAATATTTTGTGTTCTCCGGTTTTTTCGATGGAAGTAAATTTTTGAAGTAGGGGGTCATTTTGTTGGAAGCGTGTTTTCTGTGCTCTGGAGTCACTTAGTTGGAAGAGAATTTTTGGTGCTCTGGGTTGATTTCGTTGGAAGCGAATTTTTTGTGTTCTCGGGTGATTTCATTTAAAGGGAATTTTTTGTGTTCTAGGGTGATTTCGTTGGAAGCGCATTTTTTGTTTTCTGGGGTATTTACGTTGGAAGCGAATTTTTTGTGTTCTCGGGTGATTTTGTTTAAAGGAAATTTTTAGTGTTCTGGCATCATTTCATTGGATGCGTGTTTTCTGTGCTCTGGAGTCATTTCGTTGGAAGCGAATTTTTGGTGCTCTTGGGTGATTTCGTTGGAAGCAAATTTTTTGGGTTCTCGGGTAATTTTGTTGAAAGGGAATTTTTTGTGTTCTGGGCTCATTTCGGTGGAAGCGTGTTTTCTGTGCTCTGGAGTAATTTCGTTGGAAGGGAATTTTTTGTGCTCTGGGGTGATTTCGTTGGAAGCGAATATTTTGTGTTCTCGGGTGATTTCATTGAAAGGGAATTTTTTGTGTTCTAGGGTGATTTCGTTGAAAGTGAATTTTCTGTGTCCTGGGGTGATTTCGATGGAAGTGAATTTTTTGTGTTCTCCGGTTTTTTTGATCGAAGCAAATTTTTGAAGTAGCAGGTCATTTCGTTGGAATCGTGTTTTCTGTGCTCTGGAGTCATTTCGTTGGAAGGGAATTTTTTGTTCTCTGGGATGATTTCGTTGGAAGCGAATTTTTTTGTTCTCGGGTGATTTCGTTGAAAGGGAATTTTTTGTGTTCTCGGGTGATTTCTTTGGCCGCGAATTTTTAGTGTTCTGGGGTCTTTTAGTTGGAAGCATGTTTTCTGTGCTCTGGAGTCATTTTGTAGGAAGCGAATATTTTGTGATCTGGGGTGATTTCGTGGGTAGCAAATTTTTTGTGTTCTGGGGTGATTTCGTTGGCAGCGAATTTTTTGTGTTCAGGGGTGATTTCGATGGAAGCAAAATTTTTCTGTTCTGTGGTAATTTCGTTGGACGTGAATTTTTTGTGTTCTCTGGTGATTTGGTTGAAAGGGAATTTTTGGTGTTCCAGGGTGATTTCGTTGGAAGCGAATTTTTTTGTGCTCTGGGATGATTTCTTTGGAAGCAAATATTTGTGTTCTCAGGAGGTTCGTTGGAAGCGAATTTATTGTGTTCTGGGGTAATTTCTTTAGAAGCGATTTTTTTGTTTTTTCGGGTGATTTCGATGGAAGCAAATTTTTGAAATATGGGGTCATTTCGTTGGAAGCGTGTTTTCTCTGCTCTGGAGTCATTATGTTGGAAGCAAATTTTTTGTGTTCTGGGGTGATTTCGTTGGAAGCCAATATTCGTGTTCTCAGAAGATTTCGTTGGAAGCGAATTTTTTTGTGTTCTGGGGTAATTTCGTTGGAAGCGAATATTTTGTTTTCTCCGGTTTTTTCGATGGAAGCAAATTTTTGAAGCAGGGGGTCATTTTGTTGGAAGTGTGTTTTCTGTGCTCTGGAGTCATTTCGTCGGAAGGTTATTTTTGTGTTCTGGGGTGTTTTCATGGAAGCAATTTTTTGTGTTCTGGGGTAATTTCGTTGGAAGCGAATTTTTTATTGTCTGGGGTCATTTGATTGGAAGCTAATATTTGTGTTCTCAGGATATTTCGTTGCAAGCGAATTTTTATGTTCTGGGGTAATTTCGTTGGAAGCGTATTTTTTGCGTTCTCACGTGATTTCTTTGAAAGGGAATTTTTGTGTTCAGTGGTGATTTCGTTGAAATGATTTTTTGTGCTCTGTGATGATATCTTTGGAAGCGAATATTTGTGTTCTCAGGAGATTTCGTTGAAAAAGAATTTTTTGTCTTCTGGGGTAATGTCGTTGGAAGAGAATTTTTTGTGTTCTCGGGTGATTTCCTTGAAAGGGAATTTTTGTGTTCTGGGGTGATTTCTTTGAAATGATTTTTTTGTGCTGTGGGATAATATCTTTGGAAGCGAATATTTGAGTTCTCAGGAGTTTTCGTTGGAAAAGAATTTTTTGTCTTCTGGGGTAATATCGTTGGAAGAGAATTTTTTGTGATCTCCGGTTTTTTCGATGGAAGCAATTTTTTGAAGTAGGGGGTCATATCGTTGGAAGCGACTTTTTTGTGTTCTCGGGTGATATCGTTGAAAGGGAATTTTTGTGTTCTGGGGTGATTTCGATGGAAGCGAATATTTTTTGCTCTGGGATGATAAGTTTGGAAGCGAATATTTGTGTTCTCAGGAGATTTCGTTGCAAAAGAATTTTTTGTCTTCTGGGGTAATGTCGTTGGAAGAGAATTTTTTGTGTTCTCTGGTTTTTTCGATGGAAGCAAATTTTTGAAGTAGTGTGTCATTTCGTTGGAAGCGTGTTTTCTGTGCTCTGGAGTCATTTCGTTGGAAGCGAATTTTTTGTGTTCTTGGGTGATTTCCTTGAAAGGGAATTTTTGTGTTCTAGGGTGATTTCTTTGGAAGCGAATTTTTTGTGGTCTGGGATGATATCTTTGGAAGCGAATATTTGTGTTCTCAGGAGATTTCGTTGGAAAAATATTTTTGTCTTCTGGGGTAATATCGTTGGAAGAGAATTTTTTGTGTTCTCTGGTTTTTTCGATGGAAGCAAATTTTTGAAGTAGTGTGTCATTTCGTTGGAAGCGTGTTTTCTGTGCTCTGGAGTCATTTCGTTGGAAGCAAATTTTTTGTACTCTGGGGTGATTTAGTTGGAAGCGAATATTTGTGTTCTCAGGAGATTTCGTTGCAAGTGAATTTTTTGTGTTCTGGGGTAAGTTCGTTGGAAGCGTATTTTTTGTGTTCTCACGTGATTTCGTTGGAAGGGAATTTTTGAGTTCTAGGGTGATTTCGTTGAAATGATTTTTTGTGCTCTGGGACGATATCTTTGGAAGCGAATATTTGTGTTCTCAGGAGTTTTCTTTGGAAAAGAATATTTTGTCTTCCTGAGTAATATTGTTGGTAAAGAATTGTTTGTGTTCTCCGGTTTTTTCGATGGAAGCAATTTTTTGAAGTATGGGGTCATTTCGTTGGAAGCGAATTTTTTGTGCTCTGGGGCGATTTCGTTTGAAGCGAATTTTTTGTGTTCTCGGGTGATATCGTTGAAAGGGAATTTTTGTGTTCTAGGGTGATTTCCTTGGAAGCAAATTTTTTGTGCTCGGGGATGATATCTTTGGAAGCGAATATTTGTGTTCTCAGGAGATTTCTTTGGAAAAGAATTTTTTGTCTTTTGGGGTAATGTTGTTGGAAGAGAATTTTTGTGTTCTCCGGTTTTTTCGATCAAAGCAAATTTTTGAAGTAGGTGGTCATTTCGTTGGAAGCATATTTTCTGTCCTCTGGATTCATTTCGGTGGATTAGAATTTTTTGTGCTCTGGGATGATTTCGATGGAAGCGAATATTTGTGTTCTCAGGAGATTTCGTTGCAAGTGAATTTTTTGTATTCTGGGGTAATTTCATTGGAAGAGAATTTTTTGTGTTCTCAGGTGATTTCGTTGGAAGGGAATTTTTGAGTTCTAGGGTGATTTCGTTGAAATGATTTTTTTGTGCTCTGGGACGATATCTTTGGAAGCGAATATTTGTGTTCTCAGGAGATTTCAATGGAAAAGAATTTTTTGTCTTCCGGGGTAATGTCGATGGAAGAGAATTTTTTGTGTTCTCCGGTTTTTTCGATCGAAGGAAATTTTTGAAGAAGGGGGTCATTTCGTTGGAAGCGTGTTTTCTGTGCTCTGGAGTCATTTCGGTGGAAGCGAATTTTTTGTGGTCTGGGGTGATTTCGATGGAAGCGAATATTTGTGTTCTCAGGAGATTTCATTGCAAGCGAATTTTTTGTTTTCTTGGGTCATTTCGTTGGAAGCGAATTTGTTGTGCTCTGGGATGATATCTTTTGAAACAAATTTTGTGTTCTCAGGAGATTTTGTGGGTAAAGAATTTTTTGTCTTCTGGGTTAATATCGTTGGAATAGAATTTTTTGTGTCCTCGGCTTTTTCGATGGAAGCAAATTTTTGAAGTAGGGGTCATTTCATTGGAAGCATGTTTTCTGTGCTCTGGAGTCATTTCGTTGGAAGCGAATTTTTTGTGTTCTGGGGTGATTTCGTTGTAATCGAATATTTGTGTTCTCAGGAGTTTTCGCTGGAAAAGAATTTTTTGTCTTATGGGGTAATGTCGTTGGAAGAGAATTTTTTGTGTTTTCCGGTTTTTTCGATGGAAGAAAATTTTGAAGTAGGGGGTCATTACGTTGGAAGCATGTTTTCTGTGCTCTGGAGTCATTTCGTTGGAAGCGAATTTTTTGTGTTCTCGGGTGATTTCATTGAAAGGGAATTTTTGTGTTCTAGGGTAATTTCGTTGGAAGCAAATTTTTTGTTTTTTCGGGTGATTTTGTTGAAAGGGAATTTTTGCGTTCTAGGGTGATTTCGTTGAAATGATTTTTTTGTGCTCTGGGATGATATCTTTGGAAGCGAATATTTGTGTTCTCAGGACATTTCGTTGGAAAGAGTTTTTTTTCTTCTGGGGTAATATCGTTGGAAGAGAATTTTTTGTGTTCTCCGGTTTTTTCGATGGAGGGAAATTTTTGAAGTATGGGGTCATTTCGTTGGAAGCGTGTTTTCATTGCTCTGTAGTCATTTTATTGGAAGCGAATTTTTTGTGCTCTGGGGTGATTTCGTTAGAAGCGAATTTTTTGTGTTCTCGGTTGATATCGTTGAAAGGGAATTTTTGTGTTCTAGGGTGATTTCGTTGGAAGGAAATTTTTTGTGCTCTGGGTTGATATCTTTGGAAGCGAATATTTGTGTTCTCATGAGATTTCATTGGAAAAGAATTTTTTGTCTTCTGGGGTAATGTCGTTGGTAGAGAATTTTTTGTGTTCTCCGGTTTTTTCGATCGAAGCAAAATTTTGAAGTAGGGGGTCATTTCGTTGGAAGCATGTTTTCTGTGCTCTGGAGTCATTTCGGTGGAAGCGAATTTTTTGTATTCTGGTGTGATTTCGATGGAAGCGAATATTTGTGTTCTCAGGAGATTTCATTGCAAGCGAATTTTTTGTGTTCTGGGGTAATTTCGTTGGAACCTAATTTTTTGTGATCTCGCGTTATTTCGTTGAAAGGGAATTTTTGTGTTCTTGTGTGATTTCGTTGGAAGCGAATTTGTTGTGCTCTGGGATGGTATCTTTAGAAGCGAATATTTGTGTTCTCAGGAGATTTCGTTGGAAAAGAAATTATTGTCTTCGGGGGTAATTTCGTTGGAAGCGAATTTTTGTGTTCTTGGGTGATTTCGATGGAAGCATATTTTTGAAGTATGGGATCATTTCGTTGGAAGCATGTTTTCTGTGCTCTGGAGTCATTTCGTTGGAGGTGAATTTTTTGTGTTCTGAGGTGATTTCGTTGGAAGCGAATTTTTTGTCTTCTGGGGTAATTTCGTTGGAAGCGAATTTTTTGTGTTCTTCGGTTATTTCGTTGAAAACTGATTTTTTGTGTTCTAGCATGATTTCCTTGGAAGCGAATTTTTTGTGTTCTGGGGTGATTTCGATGGAAGGAAATTTTTTCTGTTCTGTGGTAATTTCGTTGGACGTGAATTTTTTTGTGTTCTCGGGAGATTTCATTGAAAGGGAATTTTTTGTGTTCTAGGGTGATTTCGTTGGAAGCAAATTTTTTTGTGCTCTGGTATGATTTTTTGGAAGCAAACATTTGTGTTCCCAGGAGAATTCGTTGGAAACGAATTTTTTGTGTTCTGGGTAATATTGTTGGAAGAGAATTTTTTGTGTTCTGCGGACTTTTCGATGGAAGCAAATTTTTGAAATAGGTGGTCATTTAGTTGGAAGCGTGTTTTCTGTGCTCTGGAGTCATTTCGTTGGAAGCAAATTTTTTGTGCTCTGTGGTGATTTCGTTGGAAGCGAATATTTATGTTCTCAGGAGATTTCGTTGCAAGCGAATTTTTTGTGTTCTCAGGTGATTTCCTTGAAAGGGAATTTTTGTGTTCTAGGGTGATTTTTTTTGAAGAGAAGTTTTTGTGCCCTCGGAAGATATTTTGGAAGCAAGTATTTGTGTTATCAGGAGATTTCGTTGGAAAAGAATTTTTTGTCTTCTGGGGTAATATCGTTGGAAGAGAATTTTTTGTGTTCTCCGGTCTTTTCGATGGAAGCAAATTTTTGAAGTATGGGGTCATTTCTTTGGAAACGTGTTTGCTGTGCTCTGGAGTCATTTCGTTGGAAGCGAATTTTTTGTGTTCTGGGGTGATTTCGTTGGAAGGGAATTTTTTGTGTCCTGCGGTAATTTCGTTGGAAGCGAATTTTTTGTGTTCTGGGGTGATTTCGTTGGAAGCGAATTTTTTGTGTCCTGGGGTAATTTCGTTGGAAGCGAATTTTTTCTGTTCTCGGGTGATTTCGATGGAAGCAAATTTTTGAAGTATGGGATCATTTCGTTGCAAGCGAATTTTTTGTGGTCTGGGATGATATCTTTGGAAGCGAATAATTGTGTTCTCAGTAGATTTCGTTGGAAAAGAAATTTTTGTCTTCGGGGGTAATTTCTTTGGAAGTTAATTTTTTTGTGTTCTCGGGTGATTTCCATGGAAGCAAATTTTTGAAGTATGGGATCATTTCGTTGGAGGCATGTTTTCTGTGCTCTGGAGTCATTTCGTTGGAAGCGAATTTTTTGTGTTCTTGGGTGATTTCGTTGAAAGGGAATTTTTGTGTTCTAGGGTGATTTTGTTGGAAGCAAATTTTTTGTGCTCTGGGATGATATCTTTGGAAGCGAATATTTGTGTTCTCAGGAGATTTCGTTGGAAAAGAATTTATTGTCTTCTGGGGTAATATCGTTGGAAGAGAATTTTTTGTGTTCTCCGGTCTTTTCGATGGAAGCAAATTTTTGAAGTAGGGGGTCATTTCGTTGGAAGCGAATTTGTTGTGTTCTTGGGTGAATTCGTTGAAAGCAAATTTTTTCTGTTCTCGGGTGATTTTGTTGGAAGCGTGTTTTCTGTGCTCTGGAGTCATTTCGTTGGAAACCAATTTTTTGTACTCTGGGGTGATTTCGTTGGAAGCGAATATTTGTGTTCTCAGAAGATTTCTTTGGAAGCGAATTTTTTGTGTTCTGGGCTGATTTCGTTGGAAGCGAATTTTTTTTGTTCTGTGGTAATTTCATTGGAAACGAATTTTTTGTGTTCTGGGGTGATATCGATGGTAGCAAATTTTTGAAGTATGGGGTCATTTCGTTGGAAGCGTCTTTTCTATGCTCTGGAGTCATTTCTTTGGAAGCCAATTTTTTGTGCTCTGGGGTGATTTCGTTGGAAGCGAATTTTTTGTGTTCTGGGGTAATTTCGTTGGAAGCGAATTTTTTCTCTTCTCAGGTGATTTCGATGGAAGCAAATTTTTGAAATATGGGATCATTTCGTTGGAAGCGAATTTGTTGTGTTCTCGGGTGAATTCGTTGAAAGAAAATTTTTTCTGTTCTCGGGTGATTTCGTTGGAAGTGTGTTTTCTGTGCTCTGGAGTCATTTCGTTGGAAGCCAATTTTTTGTACTCTGGGGTGATTTCGTTGGAAGCGAATATTTGTGTTCTCAGAAGATTTCGTTGGAAGCGAATTTTTCATTCTCTGGTATGATATATCTGGAAGCGAATATTTGTGTTCTCAGTTGATTTCGTTTTTAAAGAAATTTTTGTCTTCTTTGGTAATTTCGTTGGAGTCAATTTTTTGTGTTCTCGGGTGATTTCGTTGAAAGGGAATTTTTGTGTTCTAGGTTGATTTCGTTGGAAGTGAATTTTTTGTGCTCTGGGGTGATTTGGTTGGAAGCGAATTTTTTGTCTTCTGAGGTGATTTCGATGGAAGCGATTTTTTTATGTTCTAGAGTGATTTCGTTGGAAGGGAATTTTTTGTGTTCTGGGGTCATTTCATTGGAAGCCTGTTTTCTGTGCTCTGGAGTCATTTCGTTGGAAGCGAATTTTTTGTGTTCTCGGGTGATTTCATTGAAAGGGAATTTTTGTGTTCTAGGTTGATTTTTTTGGAAGCGAATTTTTTGTGCGCTGGGATGATATCTTTGGAAGCGAATATTTGTGTTCTCAGGAGATTTCATTGGAAAAGAATTTTTTGTCTTCTGGGGTAATATGGTTGGAAGAGAATTTTTTGTGTTCTCCGGTTTGTTCGATGCAAGCAATCTTATGAAGTATGGGGTCATTTCGTTTGAAGAGTTTGTTCTGTGCTCTGGAGTCATTTCATTGGAAGTGAATTTTTTGTGCTCTGGGGTGATTTCGTTGGAAGCGAATTTTTTGTATTCTCAGGTGATTTCTTAGAAAGGGAATTTTTGTGTTTTAGGGTGATTTCGTTGGAAGCGAATTTTTTGTGCTCTGGGATGATATCTTTGGAAGTGAATATTTGTGTTCTCCAGAGATTTCGTTGGAAAAGAATTTTGGTCTTGTGGGGTAATATCGTTGGAAGAGTTTTTTTTGTGTTCTAGCGTGATTTCGTTGGAAGCGAATTTTTTGTGTTCTCGGGTGATTTTGATGGAAGCAAATTTTTTTTGTTCTGTGGTAATTTCGTTGGAAGCGAATTTTTTGTGTTTTCAGGTGATTTCGTTGAAAGGGAATTTTTGTGTTCTTGTGTGATTTCTTTGGAAGCGAATTTTTTGTGCTTTGGGATGATATCTTTGGAAGCGAATATTTGTGTTCTCAGGAGGTTTCGCTGGAAAAGAATTTTTTGTCTTCTGGGGTAATATCGTTGGAAGCAAATTTTTTGTGCTCTGTGGTGATTTCGTTGGAAGTGAATTTTTGTGTTCTCAGGAGATTTCGTTGCAAGCGAATTTTTTGTGTTCTGGGTTGATTTTGTTGGAAGCAAATTTTTTGTGTTCTCGGGTGATTTTGATGGAAGCAAATTTTTTCTGTTCTGTGCTAATTTCGTTGGAAGCGAATTTTTTGTGTTTTCGTGTGATTTCTTTGAAAGGGAATTTTTGTGTTCTAGGGTGATTTCGTTGGAAGCGAATTTTTTTCTACTCTGTTATGATATCTTTGGAAGCGAATATTTGTGTTCTCAGGAGATTTTGCTGGAAAAGAATTTTTTGTCTTCTGGGGTAACATCGTTGGAAGCAAATTTTTTGTTTTCTCCGGTTTTTTGGATGGAAGCACATTTTTGAAGTAGGCAGTCATTTTGTTGGAAGCGTGTTTTCTGTGCTCTGGAGTCATTTCGTTGGAAGTGAATTTTTTGTGCTCTGGGGTGATTTCGTTTGAGGCGAATTTTTTGTGTTCGGGGGTCATTTCATTGGAACCGTGCTTTCTGTGCTCTGTAGTCATTTCGTTGGAAGCGAATTTTTTGTGCTCTGTGGTGATTTCTTTGGAAGTGAATTTTTGTGTTCTCAGGAGATTTCGTTGCAAGCGAATTTTTTGTGTTCTGGGTTGATTTCGTTGGAAGCGAATTTTTTGTGTTCTCGGGTGATTACGATGAAAGCAAATTTTTTCTGTTCTGTGCTAATTTCGTTGGAAGCATATTTTTTGTGTTCTCGGGTGATTTCTTTGAAAGGGAATTTTTGTGTTCTATGTTGATTTCGTTGGAAGTGAATTTTTTGTGCTCTGGGATGATAATTTTGAGAGCGAATATTTGTTTTCTCAGGAGAATACTTTGGAGAATAATTTTTTTTCTCCTAGGGTAATATCGGTGGAAGATAATTTTTTGGGTTCTCTGGTCTTTTCCATGGTAGCAAATTTTTGAAGTAAGGGGTCATTTCGTTGGAAGCGTGTTTTCTATGCTCTGGAGTCATTTCTTTGGAAGCCAATTTTTTGTGCTCTGGGGTGATTTCGTTGGAAGCGAATTTTTTGTGCTCTGGGATGATATCTTTGGAAGCGAATATTTGTGTTCTCAGGAGATTTCGTTGGAAAAGAATTTATTGTCTTCTGGGGTAATATCGTTGGAAGAGAATTTTTTGTGTTCTTTGGTCTTTTCGATGGAAGCAAATTTTTGAAGTAGGGGGTCATTTCTTTGGAAGCGTGTTTTCTGTGCTCTGGAGTCATTTCGTTGGAAGTGAATATTTTGTGTTCTTGGGTGATTTCGTTGAAAGCGAATTTTTGTGTTCTCAGGAGATTTCGTTGCAAGCGAATTTTTTGTGTTCTGGGTTGATTTCATTGGAAGCGAATTTTTTGTGTTCTCAGGTGATTTCATTGAAAGGGATTTTTTGTATTCTAGGGTGATTTCGTTGGAAGCAAATTTTTTGCTCTGGGATGATAATTTTGAGACGAATATTTGTTTTCTCAAGAGAATTCGTAGGAAAAGGATTTTTTGTCTCCTGGGGTAATATCGTTGGAAGAGAATTTTTTGTGTTCTCCGGACTTTTCGATGGTAGCAAATTTTTGAAGTAGGGGGTCATTTCTTTGGAAGCGTTTTTTCTATGCTCTGGAGTCATTTCTTTGGAAGCCAATTTTTTGTACTCTGGGGTGATTTCGTTGGAAGCCAATATTTGTGTTCTCAGGAGATTTCGTTGCAAGCGAATTTTTTGTGTTCAGGGGTAATTTCGTTGAGAGAGAATTTTTTGTGTTCTCAGGTGATCTCGATGGAAACAAATTTTTGAAGTAGGGGGTAATTGCGTTGGAAGCGTTTTTTCTGTGCTCTGGAGTCATTTCGTTGGAAGCGAATTTTTTGTGTTCTGGGGTGATTTCGTTGGAAGCGAATTTTTGTGTACTGGGGTCCTTTCATTGGAAGCATGTTTTCTGTGCTTTGGAGTCATTTCATTGGAAGTGAATATTTTGTGCTCTCTGGTGATATTTTTGGAAGCGAATTTTTTGTGTTCTCAGGTGATTTCGATTATAGCTCATTTTTTTATGTTCTAGCGTGATTGCGTTGGAAGCGAATTTTTTGTGTTCTGGGGTGATTTCGATGGAAGCAAATTTTTTCTGTTCTGTGGTAATTTTGTTGGAAGTGAACTTTTAGTGTTCTCGGGTGATTTCCTTGAAAGCGAATTTTTTGTGTTCTAGGGTGATTTTGTTGGAAGCGAATTTTTTTGTTCTCTGGGATGAATTCTTTGGAAGCAAATATTTGTGTTATCAGGAGATTTCGTTGGAAACGAATTTTTTGTGTTCCGGGGTAATTTCTTTGGACGCGAATTTTTTGTGTTCTTGGGTGATTTCAAAGGAAGCCAATTTTTGAAATATGGGGTCATTTCGTTGGAAGCGTGTTTTCTGTGCTCTGGAGTCATTTCGTTGGAAGCAAATTTTTTGTACTCTGGGGTGATTTCGTTCGAAGCGAATTTTTTGTGCTCTGGGGTGATTTGTTTGGAAGCGAATTTTTTGTCTTCTGTGGTGAATTCGATGGAAGGGAATTTTTTATGTTTTAGGGTGATTTCATTGGAGGCGAATTTTTTGTGTTCAGGGGTCATTTCATTGGAAGCATGCTTCCTGTGATCTGGAGTCATATCTTTGGAAGCAAATTTTTTGTGTTCTCGGGGGATTTCGTTGAAAGGGAATTTTTGTGTTCTAGGGTGATTTCTTTGGAAGCGATTTTTTTCTACTCTGTGATGATATCTTTGGAAGCAAATATTTGTGTTCTCAGGAGATTTCGATGGAAAAGAATTTTTTGTCTTCTGTGGTAATATCGTTGGAAGAGATTTTTTTGTGTTCTACAGTTTTTTCGATGGAAGCAAATTTTTGAAATATCAGGTCATTTCTTTGGAAGCGTGTTTTCTGTGCTCTGGAGTCACTTCGTTGGAAGCGAATTTTTTGTGTTCTGAGTTTATTTCGTTGGAAGCGAATATATGTGTTTTTCGGAAGATTTCGTTGCAAGCAAATTTTTTGTATTCTGGGGTAATTTCGTTGGAAGCAAATTTTTTGTGTTCTCGGGTGATTTCATTGAAATCGATTTTTTTATGTTCTAGGGTGATTTCGTTGGAAGGGAATTTTTTGTGCTCTTGGGTGATTTGTTTGGAAGTGAATTTTTTGTCTTCTGTGGTGATTTCGAAGGCAGCGAGTGTTTTATATTCTAGGGTGATTTCGTTGGAAGGGAATTTTTTGTGTTCTGGGGTCATTTCATTGGAAGCGTGTTTTGTGTGCTCTGGAGTCATTTCATTGGAAGCAAATTTTTTTGTGCTCTGGGGTGATTTCGTTGGAAGCGAATATTTGTGTTCTCAGGAGATTTCGTTGCGAGGGAATTTTTTGTGTTCTGGGTTCCTTTCATTGGAAGCATGTTTTCTGTGCTTTGGAGTCATTTCATTGGAAGCGAATATTTTGTGCTCTGTGGTGATTTTGTTGGAAGCGAATTTTTTGTGTTCTCAGGTGATTTCGTTTATAGCTCATTTTTTGTGTTCTAGCGTGATTGCTTTGGAAGCGAATTTTTTGTGTTCTGGGGTGATTTCGATGGAAGCAAATTTTTTCTGTTCTGTGGTAATTTTGTTGGAAGTGAATTTTAGTGTTCTCGGTTGATTTCATTGAAAGCGAATTTTTTGTGTTCTAGGGTGATTTTGTTGGAAGCAAATTTTTTTGTGCTCTGGGATGATTTCTTTGGAAGCGAATATTTGTGTTATCAGGAGATTTCGTTGGAAGCGAATTTTTTGTGTTCTGGGGTAATTTCTTTGGACGCAAATTTTTTGTGTTCTTGGGTGATTTCAATGGAAGCAAATTTTTGAAATATCTGGTCATTTCGTTGGAAGCGTGTTTTCTGTGCTCTGGAGTCATTTCGTTGGAAGCGAATTTTTTCTGCTCTGGGGTGATTTCGTTCGAAGCGAATTTTTTTGTGCTCTGGGGTGATTTGGTTGGAAGCGAATTTTTTGTCTTCTGTGGTGATTTC
Source organism: Meriones unguiculatus (assembly GCF_030254825.1). Taxonomy (NCBI): domain Eukaryota; kingdom Metazoa; phylum Chordata; class Mammalia; order Rodentia; family Muridae; genus Meriones; species Meriones unguiculatus. The sequence goes on along the minus strand of NC_083353.1, from coordinate 80,844,912 downwards.
GATGGAAGCGAATTTTTTATGTTTTAGGGTGATTTCGTTGGAGGCGAATTTTTGTGTTCTCAGGAGAATTCGTTGCAAGCGAATTTTTTGTGTTCTGGGGTAATTTCATTGAAAGGGAATTTTTTATGTTCTACGGTGATTTCGTTGGAAGCGAATTTTTTGTCTTCTGTGGTGATTTCGAAGGAAGCGAATTTTTTGTCTTCTATGGTGATTTCGATGGAAGCCAATATTTTATGTTCTAGGGTGATTTCGTTGAAAGCGAAATTTTTGTGTCCTGGGGTCATTTCATTGGAAGCATGTTTTCTGTGCTCTGGAGTCAATTTGTTGGAAGCGAATTTTTTGTGCTCTGGGATGATTTCTTTAGAAGTGAATATTTGTGTTCTCAGAAGATTTCATTGGAAGCGAATTTTTTTGTGTTCTGGGGTCATTTCTTTGGAAATGAATTTTTTGTGTTCTCTGGTTTGTTTGACGGAAGCAAATTTTTGAAGGAGGGGGTCATTACGTTGGAAGCGTGTTTTCTGTGCTCTCGAGTCATTTCGTTAGAAGCGAATTTTTTGTCCTCTGGAGTGATTTCATTGGAAGCAAATTTTCTGTGTTCTCGTGTGATTTCCTTGAAAGGGAATTTTTTGTGTTCTGGGGTCATTTTTTTGGAAGCGAATTTTTTGTGCTCTGGGATGTTTTCTTTGGAAGCGAATATTTGTGTTCTCAAGAGATTTCGTTGCAAGTGAATTTTTTGTGTTCTGTTGTAATTTCATTGAAAGGGAATTTTTTTATGTTCTAGGGTGATTTCGTTGGAAGCAAATTTTTTGTGCTCTGGAGTGATTTGGTTGGAAGCGAATTTTTTGTTTTCTATGGTGATTTCGATGGAAGCGAATTTTTTATGTTCGAGGGTGATTTCGTTGAAAGTGAATTTTTTGTGTTTTGGAGTCACTTCTTTGGAAGCGTGTTTTCTGTGCTCTGGAGTCATTTTGTTGGAAGCGAATTTTTTGTGCTCTGGGATGTTTTCTTTGGAAGAGAATGTTTGTGTTCTCAGGAGATTTCGTTGGAAGCGAATTTTTTGTGTTCTGGGGTAATTTCGATGGAATAGAAATTTTTGTGCTCTCAGGACTTTTCGATGGAAGGAAATTTTTGAAGTAGGGAGTCATTTCGTTGGAAGCGAATTTTTTGTGTTCTGGGGTGATTTCGTTGAAAGGGAAATTTTGGTGTCCTGGGGTGATTTCGTTGGAAGCGAATTTTTTGTGCTCTGGGATGTTTTTGGAAGCGAATATTTGTGTTCTCAGGAGATTTCGTTGCAAGCGAATTTTTTCTATTCTGGGGTCATTTCGTTGGAAGCAAATTTTTTGTGTTCTGGGGTGATTTCGTTGGAAGCGAATATTTTGTGTTCTGGGGAGATTTCGTTGGAAGCGAATATTTGTGTTATCAGAAGATTTCGTTGCAAGCGAATTTTTTCTGTTCTCCTGTTTTTTCGATGGAAGTAAATTTTTGAAGTAGGAGGTCATTTCGTTGGAAGCATGTTTTCGGAGCTCTGGAGTCAATTCGTTGGAAGCGATTTTTTTGTGCTCTGGGTTGATTTCGTTGGAAGCGAATTTTTTGTGTTCTGGGGTGATTTCGTTGAAAGGGAAATTTTGGTGTCCTGGGATGATTTCGTTGGAAGCGAATTTTCTGTGCTCTGGGATGTTTTCTTTGGAAGCGAATATTTGTGTTCTCAGGAGATTTCGTTGCAAGCGAATTTTTTGTGTTCTGGGGTAATTTCGATGGAATAGAAATTTTTTGTGCTCTCAGGATTTTTCAATGGAAGCAAATTTTTGAAGTAGGGAGTCATTTCTTTGGAAGCGTGTTTTCTGTGCTCTGGAGTCATTTCTTTGGAAGCGAATATTTTGTTCTCTGGGGTGATTTCGTTGGCAGCGCATTTTTTGTGTTCTGGGATATTTTCGTTGGAAGTGAATTTTTTGTGTTCTCAGGTGATTTCGATGGAAGCCAATTTTTGAAGTATGGGATCATTTCCTTGGAAGCGTGTTTTCTGTGCTCTGGAGTCATTTCGTTGGAAGAGAATTTTTTGTGGTCTGGGGTGATTTTGTTGGAAGCGAAATTTTTTTGTTCTAGGATAATTTCATTGGAAGCGAATTTCTTATGTTCTGGGGTAATTTCGATGGACGTGAGTTTTTTGTTTTCTCGTGTGATTTCTTTGAAAGGAAATTTTTTTATGTTCTAGGGTTACGTTGTTGGAAGCGAAATTTTTTGTGCTCTAGGATGATTTCTTTAGAAGTATTTGTGTTCTCAGAAGTTTTCGTTGGAAGCGAATTTTTTTGTGTTCTGGGGTCATTTCTTTGGAAATGAATTTTTTGTGTTCTCCGGTTTGTTTGATGGAAGCAAATTTTTGAAGGAGGGGGTCATTTCGTTGGAAGCGTGTTTTCTGTGCTCTGGAGTCTGTTCGTTGGAAGCGAATTTTTGGTCCTCTGGTGTGATTTCCTTGGAAGCGAATTTTTTGTGTTCTTGGGTGATTTCGTTGAAAGGGAATTTTGGGTGTTCTGGGGTGATTTCATTGGAAGCGAATTTTTTGTGCTCTGGGATGTTTTCTTTGGAAGCAAATATTTGTGTTCTCAGGAGATTTCGTTGCAAGCGAATTTTTTGTGTTCTGGGGTAATTTCATTGAAAGGGAATTTTTTATTTTCTAGGTTGATTTCGTTGGAAGCAAATTTTTTGTGCTCTGGTGTGATTTGGTTGGAAGCGAATTTTTTGTCTTCTATGGTGATTTCGATGGAAGCGAATTTTTTATGTTCTAGGGTGATTTCGTTGAAACCAAATTTTTTGTGTTCTGGAGTCATTTCATTGGAAGCGTGTTTTCTGTGCTCTGGAGTCATTTTGTTGGAAGCGAATTTTTTGTGCTCTGGGTTGATTATGTTGGAAGCGAATTTTTTGTATTCTCGGGTGATTTCGTTGAAAGGGAATTTTTTGTGTTCTAGGGTGATTTTGTTGGAAGCGAATTTTTTGTGCTCTGGGATGATTTCTTTAGAAGTGAATATTTGTGTTCTCAGAAGATTTCATTGGAAGAGAATTTTTTGTGTTCTGGGGTCATTTCTTTGGAAATGAATTTTTTGTGTTCTCTGGTTTGTTTGATGGAAGCAAATTTTTGAAGGAGGGGCTCATTTCGTTGGAAGCGTGTTTTCTGTGCTCTGGAGTCATTTCGTTAGAAGCGATTTTTTGTCCTCTGGAGTGATTTCGTTAGAAGCGAATTTTTTGTGTTCTCTGGTGATTTCCTAGAAAGGGAATTTTTTCTGTTCTGGGGTCATTTCGTTGTAAGCGAATTTTTTGTGCTCTGGGGTGATTTCATTGGTAGCACATTTTCTGTGTTCTGGGATAATTTCGTTGGAAGTGAATTTTTTGTGTTCTCGGGTGATTTCGATGGAAGCCAATTTTTGAAGTATGGGATCATTTCCTTGGAAGCGTGTTTTCTGTGCTCTGGAGTCATTTCATTGGAAGAGAATTTTTTTGTGCTCTGGGGTGATTTTGTTGGAAGCGAAATTTGTGTGTTCTAGGGTAATTTCGTTGGAAGCGAATTTCTTGTGTTCTGGGGGAATTTCGTTGGACGTGAATTTTTTGTGTTCTCGGGTGATTTCTTTGAAAGGAAATTTTTTATGTTCGAGGGTGATTTTGTTGGAAGCGATTTTTTTGTGCTCTGGGATGATTTCTTTAGAAGTGAATATTTGTGTTCTCAGAAGATTTCGTTGGAAGCGAATTTTTTTGTGTTCTGGGGTCATTTCTTTGGAAATGAATTTTTTTGTGTTCTCCGGTTTGTTTGATTGAAGCAAATTTTTGAAGGAGGGGGTCATTTCGTTGGAAGTGTGTTTTCTGTGCTCTGGAGTCTGTTCGTTGGTAGCGAATTTTTTGTGTTCTCGGGTGATTTCATTGAAAGGGAATTTTTGTATTCTAGGGTGATTTCGTTGAAATGATTTTTATGTGCTCTGGGATGATATCTTTGGAAGAGAATATTTGTGTTCTCAGGAGATTTCTTTGGAAAAGAATTTTTGGTCTTCTGGGGTAATATCGTTGGAAGCGAATTTTTTATGTTCTCCGGTTTTTTCGATGGAAGCAAATTTTTGAAGTAGGGGGTCATTTCGTTGGAAGCGTGTTTTCTGTGCTCAGGAGTCATTTCGTTGGAAGCGAATTTTTTGTGCTCTGGGGAAATTTTGTTGTAAGCGAATTTTTGTGTTCTCACGTGATTTCTTTGAAAGGGAATTTTTGTGTTCTAGGGTGATATCGTTGGAAGCGAATTTTCTGTGCTCTGGGATGATATCTTTGGAAGCGAATATTTGTGTTCTCAGGTGATTTCGTTGGAAAAGAATTTTGTCTTCTGGGGTAATATCGTTGGAACAGAATTTTTTGTGTTCTCCGGTTTTTACGATGGAAGCAATTTTTTGAAGTACGGGGTCATTTCGTTGGAAGCGCGTTTTCTGTGCTCAGGAGTCATTTCGTTGGGAGCAAATTTTTTGTGCTCTGAGGTGATTTCGTTGGAAGCGAATTTTTTGGGTTCTCGGGTGATTTTGTTGAAAGGGAATTTTTGTGTTCTGGGGTGATTTCGTTGAAATGATTTTTTTTGTGTTCTGGGATGATATCTTTGGAAGAGAATATTTGTGTTCCCAGGAGATTTCGTTGGAAAAGAATTTTTTGTCTCCTGGGGTAATGTCGTTTGAAGCGAATTTTTTGTGTTCTCCGGTTTTTTGGATGGAAGCAAATTTTGAAGTAGGGTGTCATTTCGTTGGAAGCATGATTTCTGTGCTCTGGAGTCATTTCGGTGAAGCGAATTTTTTTGTGTTCTCGGGTGATTTCCTTGAAAGGGAATTTTTGCGTTCTAGGTTGATTTCGTTGAAATGATTTTTTTGGGCTCTGGGATGATATCTTTGGAAGCGAATATTTGTGTTCTCAGGAGATTTCGTTGGAAAAGAATTTTTTGTTTTCTCGGGTAATATCATTGGAAGAGAATGTTTTGTGTTCTCCGGGTTTTCGATGGAACCAAATATTTGAAATAGGGGGTCATTCCTTTGGAAGCGTGTTTTCTGTGCTCAACAGTCATTTCATTGGAAGCAAATTTTTTGTGCTCTGGGGTGATTTCGTTGGAAGCCAATTTTTTGGGTCTCGGGTGATTTCGTTGAAAGGGAATATTTGCTTTCTAGGGTGATTTCGTTGGAAGCGAATTTTTTGGGTCTCCGGTGATTTCGTTGAAAGGGAATATTTGCGCTCTAGGGTGATTTCATTGGAAGCGAATTTTTTGTGCTCTGGAGTCATTTCGTTGGAAGTGAATTTTTTGTGCTTTTTTGTGATTTCGTTGGAAGCGAATATTTGTGTTCTAAGGAGATTTCGTTGCAAGTGATTTTTTTGTGTTCTGGGGTAATATCGTTGGAAGAGAATTTTTTGTGTTCTCCAGTTGTTTCGATGGAAGGAAATTTTTGAAGTATTGGGTCATTTCGTTGGAAGCGTGTTTTCTGTGCTCTGCAGTCATTTCGTTGGAAGCGAAATTTTTGTGCTCTGTTGTGATTTCGTTGGAAGCGAATATTTGTGTTCTCAGGAGATTTCGTTGCAAGTGAATTTTTTGTGTTCTGGGGTAATTTCGTTGGAAACGAATTTTTTGTGCTCTGAGATGATATCGTTGGAAGCGAATATTTGTGTTCTCAGGAGATTTCGTTGCAAGCGAATTTTTTGTGTTCTGGAGTAATTTCTTTGGAAGCGAATTTTTTCTTTTCTCGGGTGATTTCGTTGAAAGGGAATTTTTGTGTTCTAGGGTGATTTCGTTCAAAGAGAATTTTTTGTGCTCTGAGATGATATCTTTGGAAGCGAATATTTGTGTTCTCAGGAAATTTCGATGGAAGCGAATTTTTTGTGTTCTGGGGTAATTTCGTTGGAAGCGAATTTATTGTGTTCTCGGGTGATTTCCTTGAAAGGGAATTTTTGCGTTCTAGGGTGATTTCATTGGAAGCGATTTTTTTGTGCTCTGGGATGATATCTTTGGAAGCGAATGTTTGTGTTCTCAGGAGATTTCGTTGGAAAAGAATTTTTTGTCTTCTGGGGTAATATCGTTGGAAGAGAATTTTTTGTGTTCTCCTGTTTTTTCGATGGAAACAAATTTTTGAAGTAGGGGGTCAGTTCGTTGGAAGCGTGTTTTCTGTGCTCTGGAGACATCGTTGGAAGCAAATTTTTTGTGCTCTGAGGTGATTTCGTTGGAAGTGATTTTTTTGGGTTCTCGGGTGATTTTGTTGAAAGGGAATTTTTGTGTTCTGGGGTGATTTCTTTGAAATGATTTTTTTGTGTTCTGGCATGATATCTTTGGAAGAGAATATTTGTGTTCCCAGGAGATTTCGTTGGAAAAGAATTTTTTGTCTTCTGGGGTAATGTCGTTTGAAGCGAATTTTTTGTGTTCTCCGGTTTTTTGGATGGAAGCAAATTTTGAAGTAGGGTGTCATTTCCTTGGACGCATGATTTCTATGCTCTGGAGTCATTTCGTTGAAGCCAATTTTTTGTGTTCTCGGGTGATTTCCTTGAAAGGGAATTTCTGCGTTCTAGGGTGATTTCGTTGAAATGATTTTTTTTTGCTCTAGGATGATTTCTTTGGAAGCGAATATTTGTGTTCTCAGGAGATTTCGTTGCAAAAGAATTTTTTGTTTTCTGGGGTAATATCGTTGGAAGAGAATTTTTGTGTTCTCCGGTTTTTTCGAAGGAAGCTAATTTTTGAAGTAGGGGGTCATTTCTTTGGAAGCATTTTTTCTGTACTCTGGAGTCATTTCGTTGAAAGCGAATTTTTTGTACTCTGTGGTGATTTCGTTGGAAGCGAATTTTTTGTGCTCTAGGGTGATTTCGATGGAAGCGAATATTTGTGTTCTCAGAAGATTTCATTGCAAGCGAATTTTTTGTGTTCTGGGGTAATTTTGGTGGAACCAAATTTTTTGTGTTCTCGCGTGATTGTGTTGAAAGGGAATTTTTGTGTTCTCGGGTGATTTTGTTGGAAGCGAATTATTTGTGCTCTGGGATGATATCTTTGGAAGCAAATATTTGTGTTCTCAGAAGATTTCGTTGGAAAAGAATTTTTTGTCTTCTGGTGTAATGTCGTTTGAAGCGAATATTTTGTGTTCTCTGGTTTTTTGGATGGAAGCAAATTTTGAAGTAGGGTGTCATTTCGTTGGAAGCATGATTTCTGTGCTCTGGAGTCTTTTCGTTGAAACAAATTTTTTGTGTTCTCGGGTGATTTCCTTGAAAGGGAATTTTTGTGTTCTAGGTTGATTTCATCGAAATGATTTTTTTGTGCTCTGGGATGATATCTTTGGAAGCGAATGTTTGTGTTTTCAGGAGATTTCGTTGGAAAAGAATTTTTTGTTTTCTGGGGTAATATCGTTGGAAGAGAATGTTTTGTGTTCTCCGGTTTTTTCGATGGAAGCAAATTATTGAAGTATGGGGTCATTTCTTTGGAAGCTTGTTTTCTGTGCTCTGGAGTCATTTCGTTCGAATCAAATTTTTTGTGCTCTGGGGTGATTTCGTTGGAAGTGAATATTTGTGTTCTTAGGATATTTCGTTGCAAGTGAATTTTTTGTCTTCTGGGGTAATGTTGTTGGAAGAAAATTTTTTGTGTTTCTCTGTTTTTTCGATGGAAGCAAATTTTGAAGTAGGGTGTCATTTCGTTGGAAGCGAATTTTTTGTGTTCCTGGGTGATTTCGTTGAAAGGGAATTTTTGTGTTTTAGGGTGATTTCGTTGGAAGGGAATTTTTGTGTTCTAGGGTGATTTCGTTGGAAGCGAACTTATTGTGCTCTGGGATGATATCTTTGGAAGTGAATATTTGTGTTCTCGGGAGATTTCTTTGGAAAAGAATTTTTTGTCTTCTGGGGTAATATCGTTGGAAGTGAATTTTTTATTTTCTCCGGTTTTTTCGATGGAAGCAAATTTTTGAAGTAGGGGGTCCTTTCGTTGGAAGCGTGTTTTCTGTGCTCAGGAGTCATTTCGTTGGAAACGAATTTTTCGTGCTCTGGGCTGATTTCTTTGGAAGCGATTTTTCTTGTGTTCTCGGGTGATTTCAATGGAAGCGAATTTTTCATGTTTTAGGGTTATTTCTTTAGAAGTACATATTTGTGATCCCGAGTGATTTAGATGGAAGCAAATTTCTTCCATTCAGGGGAAATTTCTTAGGAAGCCAATATTTTAGTTCTAGGGTGATTTTTTTGGAAGGGAATTTTTTGTGCTCTGGTTTGATTTGGTGGGAAGTACATATTTTCTGTTCTGGGGCAATTTCGTTGGACACGAATTTTTTGTGTTCTAGGGTGATTTCTTTGGACGAGAATAGTTGTGTTCTCAGGAGAATTCGTTGGACACGAATTTTTTGTGTTCTCATGTAATTTCGTTGGAAAAGAATTTTTAGTGTTTTCTGGTCTTTTCGACGGAAGGAAATTTTTGAAGTATGGGGTCATTTCGTTGGAAGCGTGTTTTCTGTGCTGTGGAGTCATTTTGTTAGAAGCGAATTTTTTGTACTCTGGGGTGATTTCGTTGGAAGCGAATTTTTTGTGTTCTCGGTTGATTTTGTGAAAGGGAATTTTTGTGTTCTAGGGTGATTTCGTTGGAAGCGAATTTTTTGTGGTCTGGGATGTTTTCTTGGGAAGCGAATTTTGTGTTCTCAGAAGATTTCGTTGGAAAAGAAATTTTTGTCTTCGGGGGTAATTTCGTTGGAAGCGAATTTTTTCTGTTCTGGAGTGATTTCGTTGGAAGTGAATTTTTTGTCTACTGGGGTAATTTCATAGGATGCGAATTTTTTGTGTTCTCGGGTGATTTCGTTGAAAGCTAATTTTTTGTGTTCTAGCATGATTTCGTTGGAAGCGAATTTTTTGTGTTCTGGGGTGATTTCGATGGAAGGAAATTTTTTCTGTTCTTTGGTAATTTCGTTGGAAGCGTGTTTTCTGTGCTCAGGAGTCATTTCGTCGGAAGCTAATTTTTTGTGCTCTGGGGTGATTTCATTGGAAGCTAATATTTGTGTTCTCAGGAGATTTCATTGCAAGCAAATTTTTTGTGTTCTGGGGTGATTTTTCGGAAGCGAATTTTTTGTGTTCTCGGGTGATTTCGTTGAAAGGGAATTTTTGTGTTCTAGTGTGATTTCGTTGGATGCGAATTTTTTGTGCTCTGGGATGATTTCATTGGAAGCGAATATTTGTGTTCTCAGAGTATTCATTGTATGCGAATTTTTGGTGTTCTGGGGTGATTTCTTTGGAAGGGAATTTTTGTATTCTAGGGTGATTTCTTTGAAAGCGAATTTTTTGTGGTCTGGGATGTTTTCTTGGGAAGCGAATATTTGTGTTCTCAGGAGATTTCGTTGGAAAAGAATTTTTTGTCTTCTGGTGTAATATACTTAGAAAAGAATTTTTTGTGTTCTCCGGTCTTTTCGATGGAAGCAAATATTTGAAGTATGGGGTCATTTCATTGGAAGCGTGTTTTCTGTGCTCTGGAGTCATTTCGTTGGAAGCAAATTTTTTTGTGCTCTGGGGTGATTTTGTTGGAAGCGAATTTTTTGTGCTCTGGGATGTTTTCTTTGGAAGCAAATATTTGTGTTCTCAGGAGATTTCGTTGCAAGCGAATTTTTTGTGTTCTGGGGTAATTTCATTGAAAGGGAATTTTTTATTTTCTAGGTTGATTTCGTTGGAAGCAAATTTTTTGTGCTCTGGAGTGATTTGGTTGGAAGTGAATTTTTTGTCTTCTATGGTGATTTCGATGGAAGCGAATTTTTTATGTTCTAGGGTGATTTCGTTGAAACCAAATTTTTTGTGTTCTGGAGTCATTTCATTGGAAGCGTGTTTTCTGTGCTCTGGAGTCATTTTGTTGGAAGCGAATTTTTTGTGCTCTTGGTTGATTATGTTGGAAGCGAATTTTTTGTATTCTCGGGTGATTTCGTTGAAAGGGAATTTTTTGTGTTCTAGGGTGATTTTGTTGGAAGCGAATTTTTTGTGCTCTGGGATGATTTCTTTAGAAGTGAATATTTTTGTTCTCAGAAGATTTCATTGGAAGAGAATTTTTTGTGTTCTGGGGTCATTTCGTTGTAAGCGAATTTTTTGTGCTCTGGGGTGATTTCGTTGGTAGCGCATTTTCTGTGTTCTGGGATAATTTCGTTGGAAGTGAATTTTTTGTGTTCTCGGGTGATTTCGATGGAAGCCAATTTTTGAAGTATGGGATCATTTCCTTGGAAGCGTGTTTTCTGTGCTCTGGAGTCATTTCATTGGAAGAGAATTTTTTGTGCTCTGGGGTGATTTTGTTGGAAGCGAAATTTGTGTGTTCTAGGGTAATTTCGTTGGAAGCGAATTTCTTGTGTTCTGGGGGAATTTCGTTGGACGTGAATTTTTTGTGTTCTCGGGTGATTTCTTTGAAAGGAAATTTTTTATGTTCGAGGGTGATTTTTTTGGAAGCGATTTTTTTGTGCTCTGGGATGATTTCTTTAGAAGTGAATATTTGTGTTCTCAGAAGATTTCGTTGGAAGCGAATTTTTTTGTGTTCTGGGGTCATTTCTTTGGAAATGAATTTTTTTGTGTTCTCCGGTTTGTTTGATTGAAGCAAATTTTTGAAGGAGGGGGTCATTTCGTTGGAAGTGTGTTTTCTCTGCTCTGGAGTCTGTTCGTTGGTAGCGAATTTTTTGTGTTCTCGGGTGATTTCATTGAAAGGGAATTTTTGTATTCTAGGGTGATTTCGTTGGAAGCGAATTTTTTGTGTTCTAGGGTGATTTCGTTAGAAGCGAATTTTTTGTGTTCTCGCGTGATTTCTTTGAAAGGAAATTTTTGTGTTCTGGGGTGATTAAGTTGAAATGATTTTTATGTGCTCTGGGATGATATCTTTGGAAGAGAATATTTGTGTTCTCAGGAGATTTCTTTGGAAAAGAATTTTTGGTCTTCTGGGGTAATGTCGTTGGAAGCGAATTTTTTATGTTCTCCGGTTTTTTCGATGGAAGCAAAGTTTTGAAGTAGGGGGTCATTTCGTTGGAAGCATGTTTTCTGTGCTCTGGAGTCATTTCGTTGGAAGCGAATATTTTGTGCTCTGGTGTGATTTCGTTGGAAACGAATTTTTTGTGTTTTCGGGTGATTTCGTTGCAAGTGAATTTTTTGTGTTCTCAGGAGATTTCGTTGGAAAAGAATTTTTTGTCTTCTGGGGTAATGTCGTTGGAAGAGAATTTTTTGTGTTCTCCAGTTTTATCAATTGAAGCAATTTTTTGAAGTAGTGGGTCATTTCGTTGGAAGCTTGTTTTTTGTGCTCTGGAGTCATTTTGTTCGAAGCGAATTTTTTGTTCTCTGGGGTGATTTCGTTGGAAGCGAATATTTGTGTTCTCAGGAGATTTCATTGCAAGTGAATTTTTTGTGTTCTCAGGAAATTTCATTGAAAAAGAATTTTTGGTCTTCTGGGGTAATGTCGTTGGAAGAGAATTTTTTGTGTTCTCTACTTTTTTCCATGGAAGCAATATTTTGAAGTAGTGGGTCATTTCGTTGGAAGTGTGTTTTCTGTGATCTGGAGTCATTTGGTTGGAAGCGAATTTTTTGTACTCTGGGGTGATATCGTTGGAAGCGAATATTTGTCTTCTCAGGAGTTTTCGTTGGAAAAGTATTTTTTGTCTTCTGGGGTAGTATCGTTGGAAGAGAATTTTTTGTTTTCTCTGGTTTTTTGATGGAAGCATATTTTTAAGTAGGGGGTCATTTCATTGGAACCATGTTTTCTGTGCTCTGGAGTCATTTCGTTGGAAGCAAAATTTCTGTGCTCTGGGATGATTTCGTTGGAAGCAAATTTTTTGTGCTCTGGGCTGATATCATTGGAAGCGAATATTTGTGTTCTCAGGAGATTTCGTTGGAAAAGAATTTTTTGTCTTCTGGGGTAATTTCGTTGGAAGAGAATTTTTTGTGTTCTCCGGTTTTTTCGATGGAAGCAAATTTTTGAAGTAGTGGGTCATTTCGTTGGAAGCGTGTTTTCTGTGCTCTGGAGTCATTTCGTTGGAATCAAATTTCTGGTGCTCTGGGCTCATTTCTTTGGAAGCGAATATTTGTATTCTCAGGAGATTTCGTTGCAAGCAAATTTTTTGTGTTCTGGAGTAATTTCCTTGGAAGCCAATTTTTTGTGTTCTCGCGTGATTTCTTCAAAAGGGAATTTTTGCGTTCTTGGGTGATTTCGTTGGAAGCGAATTTTTTGTGCTCTGTGATGATATCTTTGGAAGCGAATATTTGTGTGCTCAGGAGATTTCTTTGGAAAAGAATTTTTTGTCTTTTGGGGTAATGTCGTAGGAAGAGAATTTTTTGTGATCTCCGTTTTTTTCGATGTAAGCAAATTTTTGAAGTAGTGGGTCATTTCGTTGGAAGCGTGTTTTCTGTGCTCTGGAGTCATTTCGTTGGAATCAAATTTCTATTGCTTTGGGCTCATTTCTTTGGAATCAAATATTTGTGTTCTCAGGAGATTTCTTTGCAAGCGAATTTTTTGTGTTCTGGAGTAATTTCCTTGGAAGCGAATGTTTTGTGTTCTCGCGTGATATCTTTAAAAGGGAATTTTTGCGTTCTTCGGTGATTTCGTTGGAAGCGAATTTTTTGTGCTCTGGGATGATATCTTTGGAAGCAAATATTTGTGTTCTCAGGAGATTTCGTTGGAAAAGAATTTTTTGTGTTCTGTGGTAAGATCGTTGGAAGCGAATTTTTTGGGTTCTCGAGTAATTTCGTTGAAAGGGTATTTTTGCATTCTAGGGTGATTTCGTTGGAAGCGATTTTTTTGCACTGGGATGTTATCTTTAGAAACTAATATTTATGTTCTCAGGAGATTTCTTTGGAAAAGAATTTTTTGTCTTCTTGGGTAATATCTTTGGACGAGAATTTTTTGTGTTCTCCATTTTTTTCGATGGAAGCAAATTTTTGAAGTAGGGTGTCCTTTCGTTGGAAGCGTGTTTTCTGTGTTCTGGAGTCATTTCGTTGGAAGCGAATTTTTTGTGCTCTGGGGTGATTTCGTTGGAAGCGAATTTTTTGTGCTCTGGGATGATATCTTTGGAAGCGAATATTTATATTCTCAGGAGATTTCGTTGGAAAAGAATTTTTTGTCTTCTGGGGTAATGTCGTTGGAAGAGAATTTTCTGTGTTCTCCGGTTTTATCAATTGAAGCAATTTTTTGAAGTAGTGGGTCATTTCGTTGGAAGCGTGTTTTCTGTGCTCTGGAGTCATTTCTTTGGAAACGAATTTTTTGTGCTCTGGGGTGATTTCTTTGGAAGCGAATTTTTTGTGTTCTGGGGTGATTTCTTTGGAAGCGAATTTTTTGTGTTCTCGGGTGCTTTTGTTGAAAGGGAATTATTGTGTTCTAGGGTGATTTCGTTGGAAGCAAATTTTTTGTGCTCTGGGATGATATCTTTGGAAGCGAATATTTGTGTTCTCAGAAGATTTCATTGGAAAAGAATTTTTTGCCTTCTGGGGTAATATCGTTGGAAGAGAATTCTTTGTGTTCTCCGGTTTTGTCGATGGAAGCAAATTTTTGAAGATGGGGGTTATTTCGTTGGAAGCGTGTTTTTGGTGCTCTGGAGTCATTTCATTAGAATCGAATTTTTTGTGCTTTGGGATTATATCTTTGGAAGCGAATATTTGTGTTCTCATGAGATTTCGTTTGAAAACAATTTTTTGTCTTCTGGGGTAATATCGTTGGAAGCGAATTTTTTGTGTTCTCAGGTCATTTCGTTGAAAGGGAAATTTTGTGTTCTAGGATAATTTTGTTGGAAGCGAATTTTTGTGCTCTGGGTTGATTCCGTTGGAAGTGAATTTTTTGTATTCTCGGGTGATTTCATTGCAAGTGAATTTTTGTGTTCTAGGGTGATTTCGTTGGAAGCGAATTTTTTGTGCTCTGGGATGATATCTTTGGAAGTGAATATTTGTTTTCTCAGGAGATTTCGTTGGAAAAGAATTTTTTGCCTTCTGGGGTAATGTCGTTGGAAAAGAATTTTTTGTGTTCTCCGGTTTTATCAATGGAAGCAATTTTTTGAAGTAGTGGGTCATTTCGTTGGAAGCTTGTTTTCTGTGCTCTGGAGTAATTTTTTTCGAAGCGAATTTTTTGTGTTCTGGGGTGATTTCGTTGGAAGCGAATATTTGTGTTCTCAGGAGATTTCATTGCAAGTGAATTTTTTGTGTTCTCAGGAGATTTCGTTGGAAAAGAATTTTTGGTCTTCTGGGATAATGTCGTTGGAAGAGAATTTTTTGTGTTCTCCACTTTTTTCGATGGAAGCAATATTTTGAAGTAGTGGGTCATTTCGTTGGAAGCGTGTTTTCTGTGATCTGGAGTCATTTAGTTGGAAGCGAATTTTTTGTACTCTGGGGTGATTTCGTTGGAAGCGAATATTTGAGTTCTCAGGAGATTTCTTTTCAAGCGAATTTTTTGTGTTCTTGAGTAATTTCCTTGGAAGCGAATTTTTTGTGTTCTCCGGTTTTTTCGATGGAAGCAAATTTTTGAAGTAGGGGGTCATTTCGTTGGAAGCGTGTTTCCGGTGCTCAGGAGTCATTTCGTTGGAAGCGAATTTTTTGTGCTCTGGGGTGATTTCGTTGGAAGCGAATTTTTTGTGTTCTCGCGTGATTTCTTTGAAAGGGAATTTTTGCATTCTAGGGTAATTTGGTTGGAAGCGAATTTTTGTGCTCTGGGATGATATCTTTAGAAGAGAATATTTGTGTTCTCAGGAGATTTCGTTGGAAAAGAATTTTTTGTCTTCTGGGGTAATATCGTTGGAAGAGAGTTTTTTCGATGGAAGCAAATTTTTGAAATAGGGGATCACTTCGTTGGAACCGTGTTTTCTGTGATCTGGAGTCATTTCGTTGTAACCGTGTTTTCTGTGCTCTGGAGTCATTTCGTTGGAAGCGAATTTTTTGTGTTCTGGGGTGATTTCGTTGGAAGCGAATATTTGTGTTCTCAGGAGATTTCGTTGCTATCGAATTTTTTGTGTTCTAGGGTGATTTCGTTGGAAGCGAATTTTTTGTGCTCTTGGGTGATTTGGTTGGAAGGGCATTGTTTGTCTTCTGTGGTGATTTCGAACGAAGCGAGTGTTTTATGTTCTAGTGTGGTTTTCTTGGAAGGGAATTTTTTGTGTTCTGGGGTCATTTCATTGGAAGCGTGCTTTCTGTGCTCTGGAGTCATTTCGTTGAAAGCGAATTTTTTATGTAATAGGGTGATTATAGTGGAAGCGAATTTTTTGTGTTCTAGGGTCCTTTCATTGGAAGCGTGTTTTCTGTGCTTTGGAGTCATTTCATTGGAAGCGAATATTTTGTGATCTGTGGTGATTGCATTGGAAGCGAATTTTTTGTGTTCTGGGATGATTTCAATAGAAGCAATTTTTTTCTGTTCTGTAGTAATTTCGTTGGATGTTAACTTTTTGTGTTTTCGGGTGATTTCGTTGAAAGGGAATTTTTTGTGTTCTGGGGTAATTTCGTTGGAAGCGAATTTTTTGTGTTCTTGGGTGATTTCGATGGAAGCAAATTTTTGAAATATCGGGTCATTTCGTTGGAAGCGTGTTTTCTGTGCTCTGGAGTCATTTCATTGGAAGCGAATTTTTTGTGTTCTCGGGTGATTTCGATGGAAGCAAATTTTTGAAATATCACGTCATTTCTTTGGAAGCATGTTTTCTGTGCTCTGGAGTCACTTCTTTGGAAGCGAATTTTTTTGTGTTCTGAGTTGATTTCGTTGGAAGCGAATATATGTGTTTTTCGGAAGATTTCGTTGCAAGCGAATTTTTTGTATTCTCGGGTAATTTCGTTGGAAGCAAATTTTTTGTGTTCTCGGGTTATTTCGTTGAAATCGATTTTTTTTTTGTTCTAGGGTGATTTCGTTGGAAGGGAATTTTTTGTGCTCTTGGGTGATTTGGTTGGAAGCGAATTTTTTGTCTTCTGTGGTGATTTCGAAGGCAGCGAGTATTTTATATTCTAGGTTGATTTCGTTGGAAGGGAATTTTTTGTGTTCTGGGGTCATTTCATTGGAAGCGTGTTTTGTGTGCTCTGGAGTCATTTCATTGGAAGCAAATTTTTTTGTGCTCTGGGGTGATTTCGTTGGAAGCGAATATTTGTGTTCTCAGGAGATTTCGTTGCGAGGGAATTTTTGTGTTCTGCGGTGATTTCGTTGGAAGCGAATTTTTTGTGTTCTCGGGTGATTTTGTTGAAAGGGTATTTTTTTGTTCTTGGGCGATTTCTTTGGAATCGAATTTTTTGTGCTCTGTGATGATATCTTTGGAAGCGAATATTTGTGTTCTCAGGAGATTTCGTTGGAAAAGAATTTTTTGTCTTCTGGGGTAATATCATTAGAAGAGAATTTTTTTGTTTTCCGGTATTTCCATGGAAGCAATTTTTTGAAGTAGGGGGTCATTTCGTTGGAAGCATGTTTTCTGTGCTCTGGAGTCATTTCGTTGGAAGCGAATTTTTTGTGTTCTGTGGTGATTTCATTGAAAGCGAATTTTTTGTGTTCTGGGGTATTTCGTTGGAAGCGAATATTTGTGTTCTCAGGAGATTTCGTTGCAAGCGAATTTTTTGTGTTCTGGGGTGATTTCGTTGGAAGCGTATTTTTTTTGTTCTCGGGTGATTTCGTTGAAAGGGAATTTTTGTGTTCGAGGGTGCTTTCGTTGGAAGCGAATTTTTTGTGCTCTGGGATGATATCTTTGGAAGCGAATATTTTTGTTCTCAGTAGATTTCGTTGGAAAAGAATTTTTTGTCTTCTGGGGTAATATCGTTAGAAGAGAATTGTTTGTGTTTTCCGGTATTTCCATGGAAGCAAATTTTTGAAGTAGGGGGTCATTGCGTTGGAAGCATGTTTTCTGTGCTATGGAGTCATTTCGTTGGAAGCGAATTTTTTGTGTTCTGGGGTGATTTCGTTGGAAGCGAATTTTTGTGTTCTGGGGTAACTTCGTTCGAAGCGAATTTTTTGTGTTCTGGGTTCCTTTCATTGGAAGCATGTTTTCTGTGCTTTGGAGTCATTTCATTGGAAGCGAATATTTTGTGCTCTGTGGTGATTTTGTTGGAAGCGAATTTTTTGTGTTCTCAGGTGATTTTGTTTATAGCTCATTTTTTGTGTTCTAGCGTGATTGCTTTGGAAGTGAATTTTTTGTGTTCTGGGGTGATTTCGATGGAAGAAAAATTTTTCTGTTCTGTGGTAATTTTGTTGGAAGTGAACTTTTAGTGTTCTCGGGTGATTTCGTTGAAAGCGAATTTTTTGTGTTCTAGGGTGATTTTGTTGGAAGCGAATTTTTTTGTGCTCTGGGATGATTTCCTTGGAAGCGAATATTTGTGTTATCAGGAGATTTCGTTGGAAGAGAATTTTTTTGTGTTCTGGGGTAATTTCTTTGGATGCAAATTTTTTGTGTTCTTGGGTGATTTCAATGGATGCAAATTTTTGAAATATGTGGTCATTTCTTTGGAAGCGTGTTTTCTGTGCTCTGGAGTCATTTCGTTGGAAGCGAATTTTTTGTGCTCTGTGGTGATTTCGTTCTAAGCGAATTTTTTGTGCTCTGGGGTGATTTGGTTGGAAGCGAATTTTTTGTCTTCTGTGGTGATTTCGATGGAAGCGAATTTTTTATGTTTTAGGGTGATTTCGTTGGAGGCAAATTTTTTGTGTTCAGGGGTCATTTCATTGGAAGCGTGCTTTCTGTGCTCTGGAGTCATATCTTTGGAAGCGAATTTTTTGTGCTCTGGGGTGATTTCGTTGGAAGCAAATTTTTTTGTGTTCTCGAGGGTTTCGTTGAAAGGGAATTTTTGTGTTCAGGGTGATTTCGTTGGAAGCAATTTTTTTCTACTCTGTGATGATATCTTTGGAAGCGAATATTTATGTTCTCAGGAGATTTCGTTGGAAAAGAATTTTTTTTCTTCTGGGGCAATATTGTTGGAAGATTTTTTTGTGTTCTTCGGTTTTTTCGATGGAAGCAAATTTTTGAAATAGGGGGTCATTTAGTTGGAAGCGTGTTTTCTGTGCTGTAGAGTCATTTTGTTGGAAGCGAATTTTTTGTGTTCTGGGGTAACTTCGTTGGAAACGAATTTTTTGTGTTCTGGGGTGATTTCGATTGTAGGAAATTTTTGAAGTATGGGATCATTTCGTTGGAAGTGTGTTTTCTGTGCTCTGGAGTCATTTCTTTTGAAGCGAATTTTTTGTGTTCTGGGGTGAGTTCGATGGAAGCAAATATTTGTGTTCTCAGAAGATTTCGTTGCAAGCGACTTTTTTGTGGTGTGGGGTAATTGGTTTGGAAGCGAATTTTTTGTGTCCTCATGTGATTTCAATGGAAGCAAATTTTTGAAGTATACGGACATTTCTTTGGAAGCAAATTTTTTCTGCTTTGGGGTGATTTTGTTGGAAGCGAATTTATTGTGCTCTGGGGTGATTTGGTTGGAAGCGAATTTTTTGTCTCTGTGGTGATTTCGATGGAAGCGATTTTTTGATGTTCTAGGGTGATTTCGTTGGAAGGGAAAATTTGTGTTCTCGGGTCATTTCATTCGAAGCATGTTTTCTGTGCTCTGGAGTCATTTCGTTGGAAACGAATTTTTTGTGCTCTGGGGTGATTTCGTTGGAAGCGAATTTTTTGTGTTCTCAGGAGATTTCATTGCAAGCGAATTTTCTGTGTTCTGGGGTGATTTCTTTGGAAGCGAATTTTTTGTGTTCTCGGGGGATTTCAATGAAAAGGAATTTATGTGTTGTAGGGTGATTTCTTTGGAAGAGAAATTTTTGTGCTCTGGGATGATATCTTTGAGAACGAATATTTGTTTTCTCAGGAGATTTCGTTGCAAAAGAATTTTTTGTCTTCTGGGGAAATTTCGTTGGAAGCAAATTTTTTGTGTTCTGGGGTGATTTCGATGGTAGCAAATTTTTGAAGTATGGCGTCATTTTGTTGGACGCGTGTTTTCTATGCTCTGGAGTCATTTCTTTGGAAGCGAATTTTTTGTGCTCTCTGGTGATTTTGTTGAAAGGGAATTTTTTGTGTTCTAGGGTGATTTCTTTGGAAGCGAATTTTTTGTGCTCTGGGGTGATTTCGTTGGAAGCGAATATTTGTGTTCTCAGGAGATTTCGTTGCAAGCAAATTTTTTGTTTTTTGGGCTAATTTTTTTGGTGCGAATTTTTGGTGTTCTCAGTTGATTTCGATGGAAACAAATTTTTGAAGTAGTGGTTCATTTCGTTGGAAGACTGTTTTCTGTGCCCTGGAGTCATTTTGTTGGATGCGAATTTTTTGTGCTCTGGGTTGATTTCTTCGGAAGTGAATTTTTTGTGTTCTCAGGTGATTTAGATGGAAGCAAATTTTTGAAGAATGGGGTCATTTCGTTGGAAGCAAATTTTTTGTGTTCTGGGGTGATTTCGTTGGAAGAGAAATTTTTGTGTGCTCAGGATTTTTTAATGGAAGCAAATTTTTGAAGTAGGGGGTCATTTCGTTGGAAGCGTGTTTTCTGTGCTCTGGAGTCATTTTGTTGGAAGCGAATTTTTTGTGCTCTGGGGTGATTTCATTGAAAGCGAATATTTGTGTTCTCAGGAGATTTCGTTGCAAGCAAATTTTTTGTGTTCTAGGGTGATTTCGTTGGAAGCGAATTTTTTGTGCTCTTGGGTGATTTGGTTGGAAGCGCATTTTTTGTCTTCTGTGGTGATTTCGAAGGAAGCGAGGGTTTTATGTTCTAGGGTGATTTTCTTGGAAGGGAATTTTTTGTGTTCTGGGGTCATTTCATTGGACGCATGTTTTCTGTGCTCTGGAGTCATTTCGTTGGAAGCGAATTTTTTGTGTTCTCCGGTGATTTCGTTGAAAGGGAATTTTTTGTGTTCTAGGGTGATTTCTTTGGAATCGAATATTTTGTGTTCTGCTTTGATTTCAATGGAAGCAAATATTTTCCGTTCTGTAGTAATTTCATTGGACATAATCTTTTTGTGTTCTCTGGTGATTTCGTTGAAAGGGAATTTTTTGTGTTCTAGGGTGATTATGTTCGAAGCGAATATTTTTGTTCTCAGGAGATTTCTTTGGAAAAGAATTTTTTGTCTTCTGGGGTAATATGGTTGGAAGAGAATTTTTTGTGTTCTCCGGTTTTTTTCGATGGAAGCAAATTTTTGAAGCAGGGGGTCATATCGTTGGAAGCATGTTTTCTTTGCTCTGAAGTCATTTCATTGGAAGCGAATTTTTTATGCTCTGGGGTGATTTCGTTGGAAGCGAATATTTTGTTTTCTGGGGAGATTTCGTTGTAAGCGAATATTTGTGTTCTCAGAAGATTTCGTTGGAAAAGAATTTTTTCTCTTTAGGGGTAATATCGTTGGAAGAGAATTTTTTGTGTTCTCCGGTTTCTTCAATGGAAGCAAATTTTTGAAGTAAGGGGTCATTTCGTTCGAAACGAGTTTTCTGTGCTCTGGAGTCATTTCTTTGGAAGCGAATTTTTTGTGTTCTCAGATGATTTCAACAGAAACAAATTTTTGAAGTATGGTATCATTTCGTTCGAAGCGTGTTTTCTGTGCTCTGGAGTCATTTTGTAGGAAGCGAATATTTTGTTTTCTGGTGAGATTTCGTTGTAAGCGAATATTTGTGTTCTCAGAAGATTTCGTTGCAAGCGAATTTTTTCTGTTCTCCGGTTTTTTCGATGGAAGTAAATTTTTGAAGTAGGAGGTCATTTCGTTGGAAGCATGTTTTCGGAGCTCTGGAGTAATTTCGTTGGAAGCGAATTTTTTGTGCTCCGGGTTGATTTCTTTGGAAGCGAATTTTTTGTGTTCTGGGGTGATTTCGTTGAAAGGGAAATTTTGGTGTTCTGGGGTGATTTCGTTGGAAGTGAAATTTTTGTGCTCTGCAATGTTTTCTTTGGAAGCGAATATTTGTGTTCTCAGGAGATTTCGTTGGAAGCGAATGTTTTGTATTTTGGGGTAATTTCATTGAAAGGGAATTTTTTATGTTCTAGGGTGATTTCGTTGGAAGCAAATTTTTTGTGCTCTGGAGTGATTTGGTTGTAAGCGAATTTTTTGTCTTCTATGGTGATTTCGATGGAAGCGAATTTTTTATGTTTTAGAGTGATTTCGTTGAAAGCGAATTTTTTGTGTTCTGGAGTCATTTCATTGGAAGCGTGTTTTCTGTGCTCTGGAGTCATTTTGTTGGAAGCGAATTTTTTGTGCTCTGTGATGTTTTCTTTGGAAGCAAATATTTCCGTGTTCTCAGTAGATTTCGTTGGAAGTGAATTTTTTGTGTTCTGGGGTAATTTCGATGGAATAGAAATATTTATGCTCTCAGGATTTTTCGATGGAAGCAAATTTTTGAAGTAGGGAGTCATTTAGTTGGAAGCGTGTTTTCTGTGCTCTGGAGTCACTTCGTTGTAAGCGAATTTTTTGTGCTCTGGGGTGATTTCGTTGGTAGCACATTTTCTGTGTTCTGGGATAATTTCGTTGGAAGTGAATTTTTTGTGTTCTCGGGTGATTTCGATGGATGCCAATTTTTGAAGTATGGGATCATTTCCTTGGAAGCGTGTTTTCTGTGCTCTGGAGTCATTTCGTTGGAAGAGAATTTTTTGTAGTCTGGGGTGATTTTGTTGGAAGCGAATATTTTGTACTCTGGAGTGATTTGGTTGGAAGCAAGTTTTTTGTCTTCTATGGTGATTTCGATGTAAGCGAATTTTTTATGTTCTCGGGTGATTTCGTTGAAAGCGAATTTTTTGTGTTTTGGAGTCACTTCATTGGAAGCGTGTTTTCTGTGCTCTGGACTCATTTTGTTGGAAGCGAATTTTTTGTGCTCTGGGATGTTTTCTTTGGAAGCGAATGTTTGTGTTCTCAGGAGATTTCGTTGCAAGCGAATTTTTTGTATTCTGGGGTAATTTCGATGGAATAGAAATTTTTGTGCTCTCAGGACTTTTCGATGGAAGCAAATTTTTGAAGTAGGGACTCCTTTCATTGGAAGCGAATTTTTTGTGCTGTGGGATGTTTTCTTTGGAAGCGAATATTTTTGTTCTCAGGAGATTTCGTTGGAAGCGAATTTTTTGTGTTCTGGGGTAATTTCGATGGAATAGAAATTTTTGTGCTCTAAGGACTTTTCGATGGAAGCAACGTTTTGAAGTAGGAGGTCATTTCGTTGGAAGCATGTTTTCAGAGCTCTGGATTCATTTCGTTGGAAGCGAATTTTTTGTGCTCTGGGTTGATTTCGTTGGAAGCGAATTTTTTGTGTTCTGGGGTGATTTCGTTGAAAGGGAATTTTTGGTATTCTGGGATGATTTCGTTGGCAGCGAATTTTTTGTGATCTGGGATGATATCTTTGGAAGCGAATATTTGTGTTTTCAGGAGATTTCGTTGGAAAAGAATTTTTTCTCTTCTGTAGTAATTTCGTTGTAAGAGAATTTTTTGTGTTCTCTGGTTTCTTCAATGGAAGCTAATTTTTGAAGTAAGCGGTAATTTCGTTAGAAGCGAGTTTTCTGTGCTCTGGAGTCATTTCTTTGGAAGCGAATTTTTTGTGTTCTCGGGTGATTTCAACGAAAAAATTTTTGAAGTATGGTATCATTTTGTTTGAAGCATGTTTTCTGTGCTCTGGAGTCATTTCGTTGGAATCGAATATTTTGTGTTCTAGGGAGATTTCGTTGGAAGCGAATATTTGTGTTCTCAGAAGATTTCGTTGCAAGCGAATTTTTTCTGTTCTCCGGTTTTTTCGATGGAAGTAAATATTTGAAGTAGGAGGTCATTTCGTTGGAAGCATGTTTTCGAAGCTCTGGAGTAATTTCGTTGGAAGCGAATTTTTTGTGCTCTGGGTTGATTTCGTTGGAAGCGAATTTTTTGTGTTCTGGGGTGATTTCGTTGAAAGGGAAATTTTGGTGTCCTGGGGTGATTTCGTTGGAAGCGAATTTTTTGTGCTCTGGGATGTTTTCTTTGGAAGCAAATATTTGTGTTCTCAGGAGATTTCGTTGCAAGCGAATTTTTTGCGTTCTGGGGTAATTTCGATGGAATAGAAATTTTTTGTGCTCTCAGGATTTTTCGATGGAAGCAAATTTTTGAAGTAGGGAGTCATTTCGTTGGAATCGTGTTTTCTGTGCTCTGGAGTCATTTCGTTGGAAGCGAATTTTTTGTTCTCTGGGGTGATTTCGTTGGTAGCGCATTTTCTGTGTTCTGGGATATTTTCGTTGGAAGTGAATTTTTGGTGTTCTCGGGTGATTTCGATAGAAGCCAATTTTTGAAGTATGGGATCATTTCCTTGGAAGCGTGTTTTCTGTGCTCTGGAGTCATTTCGTTGGAAGACAATTTTTTGTGCTATGGGGTGATTTTGTTGGAAGCGAAATTTTTGTCTTCTGTGGTGATTTCGATGGAAGCGAATTTTTTATGTTCTGGGGTAATTTCGATGGACGTGAATTTTTTGTGTTCTCATGTGATTTCTTTGAAAGGAAATTTTTTTATGTTCTAGGGTTACTTTGTTGGAAGCGAATTTTTTTGTGCTCTGGGATGATTTCTTTAGAAGTGAGTATTTGTGTTCTCAGAAGATTTCATTGGAAGCGAATTTTTTTGTGTTCTGGGGTCATTTCTTTGGAAATGAATTTTTTGTGTTCTCCGGTTTGTTTGATGGAAGCAAATTTTTGAAGGAGGGTGTCATTTCGTTGGAAGCTTGTTTTCTGTGCTCTGGAGTCATTTCGTTGGAAGCGAATTTTTGGTCCTCTGGTGTGATTTCGTTGGAAGCGAATTTTTTGTGTTCTGGGGTGATTTCGTTGAAAGGGAATTTTGGGTGTTCTGGGGTGATTTCGTAGGAAGCAAATTTTTTGTGCTCTGGGATGTTTTCTTTGGAAGCGAATATTTGTGTTCTCAGGAGATTTCGTTGCAAGCGAATTTTTTGTGTTCTGGGGTAATTTCATTGAAAGGGAATTTTTTATGTTCTAGGGTGATTGCGTTGGAAGCAAATTTTTTGTGCTCTGGAGTGATTTGGTTGGAAGCGAATTTTTTGTCTTCTATGGTGATTTCGATGGAAGCGAATTTTTATGTTCTAGGGTGATTTCGTTGAAAGCAAATTTTTTGTGTTCTATGGTGATTTTGTTGGAAGTGAATTTTTTGTGCTCTGGGGTCATTTCATTGGAAGCGTGTTTTCTGTGCTCTGGAGTCATTTCATTGGAAGAGAATTTTTTGTGCTCTGGGATGATATCTTTGGAAGCAAATATTTGTGTTCTCACGAGATTTCGTTGCAAGCGAATTTTTTGTGTTCTGGAGTAATTTTGTTGGAAGCCAATTTTTTGTGTTCTTGGGTGATTTCGTTGAAAGGGAATTTTTTGTGTTCTATGGTGATTTTGTTGGAAGCGAATTTTTTGTGCTCTGGGATGATTTCTTTAGAAGTGAATATTTGTGTTCTCAGAAGATTTCATTGGAAGAGAATTTTTTGTGTTCTGGGGTCATTTCTTTGGAAATGAATTTTTTGTGTTCTCTGGTTTGTTTGATGGAAGCAAATTTTTGAAGGCGGGGGTCATTTCGTTGGAAGCGTGTTTTCTGTGCTCTGGAGTCATTTCATTAAAAGCGAATTTTTTGTCCTCTGGAGTTATTTCGTTAGAAGTGAATTTTTTGTGTTCTCGGGTGATTTCCTAGAAAGGGAATTTTTTGTGTTCTGGGGTGATTTCGATGGAAGCCAATTTTTGTGCTCTCAGGATTTTTCGATGGAAGCAAATTTTTAAGTAGGGAGTCATTTTTTGGAAGCGTAATTTCTGTGCTCTGGAGTCATTTCGTTGGAAGCGAATATTTTGTTCTCTGGGGTGATTTCGTTGGTAGCGCATTTTCTGTGTTCTGGGATCATTTCGTTGGAAGTGAATTTTTTGTGTTCTCGGGTGATTTCGATGGAAGCCAATTTTTGAAGTATGGGATCATTTCCTTGGAAGCGTGTTTTCTATGCTCTGGAGTCATTTCATTGGAAGAGAATTTTTTGTGCTCTGGGGTGATTTTGTTGGAAGCGAAATTTTTGAGTTCTAGGGTAATTTCGTTGGAAGCGAATTTCTTGTGTTCTGGGGTAATTTCGTTGGACGTGAATTTTTTGTGTTCTCGGGTGATTTCTTTGAAAGGAAATTTTTTATGTTCGAGGGTGATTTTGTTGGAAGCGAATTTTTTTGTGCTCTGGAATGATTTCTTTAGAAGTGAATATTTGTGTTCTCAGAAGATTTCGTTGGAAGCGAATTTTTTTGTGTTCTGGGGTCATTTCTTTGTAAATGAATTTTTTGTGTTCTCCGGTTTGTTTGATTGAAGCAAATTTTTGAAGGAGGGGGTCATTTCGTTGGAAGAGTGTTTTCTGTGCTCTGGAGTCTGTTCGTTGGAAGCGAATTTTTTGTGTTCTCGGGTGATTTCCTTGAAAGGGAATTTTTTGTGTTCTGGGGTCATTTCTTTGGAAGCGAATTTTTTGTGTTCTGGGGTGATTTCGTTGGAAGCGAATATTTTGTGTTCTGGGGAGATTTCGTTGGAAGCGAATATTTGTTTTCTCAGAAGATTTCCTTGCAAGCGAATTTTTTCTGTTCTCCGGTTTTTTCGATGGAATAAATTTTTGAAGTAGGAGGTCATTTCGTTGGAAGCGAAATTTTTGTGTTCTGGGGTGATTTCGTTGGAAGCGAATATTTTGTGTTCCGGGGAGATTTCGTTGGAAGCGAATATTTGTGTTCTCAGAAGATTTCGTTGCAAGCGAATTTTTTCTGTTCTCCGGTTTTTTCGATGGAAGTAAATTTTTGAAGTAGGAAGCGAATTTTTTGTATTCTCAGGTGATTTCGTTGAAAGGAAATTTTTTGTGTTCTAGGGTGATTTTGTTGGAAGCGAATTTTTTTGTGCTCTGAGATGATTTCTTTAGAACTGAATATTTGTGTTCTCAGAAGATTTCATTGGAAGCGATTTTTTTTTGTGTTCTGGGGTCATTTCTTTGGAAATGAATTTTTTGTGTTCTCTGGTTTGTTTGATGGAAGCAAATTTTTGAAGGAGGGGTCATTTCGTTGAAAGCGTGTTTTCTGTGCTCTGGAGTCATTTCGTTAGAAGCGAATTTTTTGTCCTCTGGAGTGATTTCGTTGGAAGCGAATTTTTTGTGTTCTGGGGTGATTTTGTTGAAAGGTTGATTGCGTTGGAAGCAAATTTTTTGTGCTCTGGAGTGATTTGTTTGGAAGCAAATTTTTTCTGTTCTGGAGTCACTTCATTGGAAGCGTGTTTTCTGTGCTGTGGAGTCATTTTGTTGGAAGCGAATTTTTTGTGCTCTGGGATGTTTTCTTTGGAATCGAATGTTTGTGTTCTCAGGAGATTTTCTTGGAAGCGAATTTTTTGTGTTCTGGGGTAATTTCAATGGAATAGAATTTTTTGTGCTCTCAGGACTTTTCGATG
The DNA here is from genome assembly GCF_030254825.1 of Meriones unguiculatus. Classification (NCBI taxonomy): domain Eukaryota; kingdom Metazoa; phylum Chordata; class Mammalia; order Rodentia; family Muridae; genus Meriones; species Meriones unguiculatus. Next base: position 80,818,640 of record NC_083353.1, on the reverse strand, counting down.
GAAGCAAAGTTTTGAAGTAGGGAGTCATTTTGTTGGAAGCGTGTTTTCTGTGCTCTGGAGTCATTTCGTTGGAAGCGAATTTTTTGTGCTCTGATGTGATTTCGTTGGTAGCGCATTTTTTGTGTTCTGGAATAATTTCGTTGGAAGTGAATTTTTTGTGTTCTCGGGTGATTTCGATGGAAGCGAAATTTTTGTGTTCTAGGGTGATTTTCTTGGAAATGAATTTTTTGTGCTCTGTGGTGATTTCGTTGGTAGCGCATTTTCTGTGTTCTGGGATAATTTCGTTGGAAGTGAATTTTTTGTGTTCTCGGGTAATTTCGATGGAAGCCAATTTTTGAAGTATGGGATCATTTCCTTGGAAGCGTGTTTTCTGTGCTCTGGAGTCATTTCGTTGGAAGAGAATTTTTTGTGGTCTGGGGTGATTTTGTTGGAAGCAAAATTTTCGTGTTCTAGGGTAATTTCGTTGGACGTGAATTTTTTGTGTTCTCGGGTGATTCCTTTGAAAAAAAAATTTTATGTTCTTGGGTGATTTTATTGGAAATGAATTTTTTGTGCTCTGGGATGATTTCTTTAGAAGTGAATATTTGTGTTCTCAAAAGATTTCGTTGGAAGTGGATTTTTTTGTGTTCTGGAGTCATTTCTTTGGAAATGAATTTTTTGTGTTCTCCGGTTTGTTTGATGGAAGCAAATTTTTGAAGTAGGGAGTCATTTCGTTGGAAGCGATGTTTTTGTATTCTGGAGTGATTTCGTTGGAAGCGAATATTTTGTGTTCTGGGGAGATTTCGTTGGAAGCGAATATTTTGTGTTCTGGGGAGATTTCGTTGGAAGCGAATATTTGTGTTCTCAGAATATTTCGTTGCAAGCGAATTTTTTCTGTTCTCCGTTTTTTTCGATGGAAGTAAATTTTTGAAGTAGGAGGTCATTTCGTTGGAAGCATGTTTTCGGAGCTCCGGAGTCATTTCGTTGGAAGCGAATTTTTTGTGCTCTGGGTTGACTTCGTTGGAAGCGAATTTTTTGTGTTCTGGGGTGATTTCGTTGGAAGCGAATTTTTTGTGATCTGGGATGTTTTCTTTGGAAGTGAATATTTGTGTTCTCAGGAGATTTCGTTGCAAGCAAATTTTTTCTGTTCTGGGGTAATTTTATTGAAAGGGAATTTTTTATGTTCTAGGGTGATTTTGTTGAAAGCGAATTTTTTGTGTTCTGGGGTCATTTCATTGGAAGCGTGTTTTCTGGGCTCTGGAGTCATTTTGTTGGAAATGAATTTTTTGTGCTCTGGGTTGATTATGTTGGAACCGAATTTTTTGTATTCTCGGGTGATTTCATTGAAAGAGAATTTTTTGTGTTCTAGGTTGATGTTGTTGGAAGCGAATTTTTTGTGCTCTGGGATGATTACTTTAGAAGTGAATATTTGTGTTCTCAGAAGATTTCATTGGAAGCAAATTTTTTTGTGTTCTGGGGTCATTTCTTTGGAAATGAATTTTTTGTGTTCTCTGGTTTGTTTGATGGAAGCAAATTTTTGAAGGAGGGGGTCATTTCGTTGGAAGCGTGTTTTCTGTGCTCTGGATTCATTTCATTAGAATTTTTTGTCCTCAGGAGAGATTTCGTTGGAAGCAAATTTTTTGTGTTCTGGGGTAATTTCGATGGAATAGAAATTTTTGTGCTCTCAGGACTTTTTGATGGAAGCAAATTTTTGAAGTAGGGAGTCATTTCATTGGAAGCGAATTTTTTGTGCTCTGGGATGCTTTTTTTTGGAAGCGAATATTTTTGTTCTCAGAAGATTTCGTTGGAAGCGAATTTTTCATGTTCTAGGGTAATTTCGATGGAATAGAATTTTTGTGCTCTCAGGACTTTTCGATGGAAGCAAAGTTTTGAAGTAGGGAGTCATTTTGTTGGAAGCGTGTTTTCTGTGCTCTGGAGTCATTTCGTTGGAAGCGAATTTTTTGTGCTCTGATGTGATTTCGTTGGTAGCGCATTTTCTGTGTTCTGGGATAATTTCGTTGGAAGTGAATTTTTTGTGTTCTCGCGTGATTTTGATGGAAGCCAATTTTTGAAGTATGGGATCATTTCCTTGGAAGCATGTTTTCTGTGCTCTGGAGTCATTTCGTTGGAAGAGAATTTTTTGTGGTCTGGGGTGATTTTGTTGGAAGCGAATATTTTGTGCTCTGGAGTGATTTGGTTGGAAGCGAGTTTTTTGGTCTTCTATGGTGATTTCGATGGAAGCGAATTTTTTATGTTCTAGGGTGATTTCTTTGAAAGCGAATGTTTTGTGTTCTGGAGTCACTTCATTGGAAGCGTGTTTTCTGTGCTCTGGAGTCATTTTGTTGGAAGCGAATTTTTTGTGCTCTGGGATGTTTTCTTTGGAAGCGAATATTTGTGTTCTCAGGAGATTTCGTTGGAAGCGAATTTTTTGTGTTCTGGGGTGATTTCGTTGGAAGCGAATTTTTGGTGGTCTGGGGTGATTTCGTTGGAAGCGTGTTTTCTGTGGTCTGGATTGATTACTTTGGAAGCGAATATTTGTGTTCTCAGGAGATTTCGTTGGAAAAGAATTTTTTGTCTTCTGGGGTAACATGATTGGAAGAGAATTTTTTGTGTTCTCCGTTTTTTTCCATGGAAGCAAATTTTTGAAGTAGGGGGTCATATCGTTGTAAGCATGTTTTCTGTGCTCTGAAGTCTTTTCATTGGAAGCGAATTTTTTGTGCTCTGGGGTGATTTCGTTGAAAGCAAATATTTGTATTCTCAGGAGATTTCGTTGCAAGCTAATTTTTTGTGTTCTAGTTTGATTTCGTTGGAAGCGAATATTTGTGTTCTCAGAAGATTACGTTGCAAGCGAATTTTTTCTGTTCTCCCGTTTTTTCGACGGAAGTAGGAGGTCATTTCGTTGGAAGCATGTTTTCGGAGCTCTGGAGATATTTCGTTGGAAGCGAATTTTTTGTGCTCTGGGACGATATCTTTGGAAGCGAATATTTGTGTTCTCGGGTGATTTCGTTGAAAGGGAATGTTTTGTGTTCTGGTGTAATTTCATTGAAAGCGAATTTTTTATGTTCTAGGGTGATTTCGTTGGAAGCGAATTTTTTATGTTCTAGGGTGATTTCATTGAAAGAATTTTTGGTGTTCTGGGGTCATTTCATTGGAAGCGTATTTTCTGTGCTCTGGAGTCATTTCGATGGAAGCGAATTTTTTGTGCTCTGGGTTTATTTCGTTGGAAGCGCATTTTTTGTGTTCTGGGATAATTTCGTTGGAAGTGAATTTTTTGTGTTCATGGGTGATTTCGATGGAAGCCCATTTTTGAAGTATGGGATCATTTCCTTGTAAGCGTGTTTTCTGTGCTCTGGAGTCATTTCGTTGGAAGACAATTTTTCGTGCTATGGGGTGATTTTGTTGGAAGCAAAATTTTTGTCTTCTGTGGTGATTTCGATGGAAGCGAATTTTTTATGTTTTAGGGTGATTTCGTTGGAAGCAAATTTTTTGTGCTCTGGAATGATATCTTTGGAAGCGAATATTTGTGTTCTCAGGGATTTCGTTGGAAAAGAATTTTTTCTTCTGGGGTAATATCGTTGGAATGGAATTTTTGTGTTCTCCTTTTTCTTCGATGGAAGCAAATTTTTGAAGTAGGGGGTCATTTCGTTGGAAGCGTGTTTTCTGTGCTCTGGAGTCACTTCGTTGGAAGGGAATTTTTGGTGCTCAGGGGTGATTTCGTTGGAAGCACATTTTTTTGTGTTCTCGGGTGATTTCTTTTAAAGAGATTTTTTGTGTTCTAGGGTGATTTCGTTGGAAGCGAATTTTTTGTGTTCTCGGGTGATTTTGTGGGAAAACAATTTTTTGTCTTCTTGGGTAATATCTTTGGAAGAGAATTTTCTGTGTTCTTATATTATTTCAATGGAAGCAAATTTTTGAAATATGGGGTCATTTCGTTGGAAGAGTGTTTTCTGTGCTCTAGAGGCATTTCTTTGGAAGCGAATTTTTTTTTTTCTGGGGTAATATCGTTGGAATAGAAATTTTTGTGTTCTCAGGATTTTTCGATGGAAGCAAATTTTTGAAGTAGGGAGTCATTTCGTTGGAAGCGTGTTTTCTGTGCTCTGGCGTCACTTCGTTGGAAGCAAATTTTTTGTGCTCTGGGGTGATTTCGTTGGAGGCGCATTTTTTGTGTTCAGGGATAATTTCGTTGGAAGTGAATTTTTTGTGTTCTCGGGTGATTTCGATGGAAGCCAATATTTGAAGTATTGGATCATTTCCTTGAAAGCGTGTTTTCTGGGCTCTGGAGTCATTTCGTTGGAATCAAATTTTTTGTGCTCTGGGGTGATTTTGTTGGAAGCTAAATTTTTGTGTTCTCGGGTAATTTCGTTGGAAGCGATTTTCTTGTGTTCTTGGGTAATTTCGTTGGACGTGAATTTTTTGTGTTCTAGGGTGATTTTTTTGGAAGCGAATTTTTTTGTGGTCTGGGATGATTTCTTTGGAAGCGAATATTTGTTTTCTCAGAAGATTTCCTTGCAAGCCAATTTTTTGTGCTCTGGGTTGATTTCGTTGTAAGCGAATTTTTTGTGTTCTCTGGTGATTTCTTTGAAAGGGAATTATTTGTGTTCTAGGGTGATTTCTTTGGAAGTGAATTTTTTTGTACTCTGGGATGATTTCTTTCGAAGCGAATATTTGTGTTCTCAGGAGATTTCGTTGGAAGCGAACATTTTGTGTTCTGGGGTAATTTCGTTCAAAGCGAATTTTTTGTGTTCTCGGGTGATTTCAATGGAAGCAAATTTTTGAAATATGGGGTCATTTCGTTGGAAGCGTGTTTTCTGTGCTCTGGAGTCATTTCGTTGGAATCGAATTTTTTGTTCTCTGTGGTGATTTTGTTGGAAGTGAATTTTTTGTGTTCTCGGGTGATTACCATGAAAGGGATTTTTTTTGTGTTCCAGGGTGCATTCGGTGGAAGCGAATTTTTTGTTCTCTGTGGTGATTTTGTTGGAAGTGAATTTTTTGTGTTCTCGGGTGATTTCGTTGAAAGGGAATGTTTTGTGTTCTCGCGTGATTTCTTTGTAAGCTAATTTTTTGTGATCTCGGGTGATTTCGATGGAAGCAAATTTTTTGTGATCTTTGTTGATTTTTTTGGAAATGATGTTTTTGTGATCGGGGTAATTTTGTTGGAAGCGAACTTTTTATGTTCTGGGTTGATTTCGATCGAAGCGAATTTTTTTGTGTTGTGGGGTGATTTTGTTGGAAGCGAATTCTTTGTGTTCTGGGCTAATATCTTTGGAAGCAGGTGTTATGTCCTTTGGAGTCATTTCGTTAGAAGCGAATTTTTCTCTGTTCTGGTGTGATTTCTTTGGAAACGAATTTTTTGTCCTCTGTGGTGATTTCGTTGGAAGCAAATTTTTGTGTTCTGGGGTAATTTGTTTGGAAGCAAATTTTTTGCATTCTCGGGTGATTTCGTTGGAAGCAAATTTTTCGTGTTCTAGGGTGTTTTCGTTGAAAACGAATTTTTTGTGCTCTGGGGTAATTTTGTTGGAAGCGAATATTTTGTGTTCCTCGGGTGATTTCGATGGAAGTGAATTTTTTGTGTTCTGGGGTAATTTCGTTGGAAGCGAATTTTTTGTGGTCTGGGTTTATTTCGTTGTTAGCGAATTTTTTGAAGTATGGGGTGATTTCATTGGAAGCGTGTTTTCTGTGCTCTGGGGTGATTTCGTTGGAAACGAATTTTTTGTGTTCTCTGGTGATTTCGATGGAAGCGAATTTTTTGTGGTCTGGGATGATATCGTTGTTAGCGAATTTTTTGAAGTATGGGGTGATTTATTTGGAAGCGTGTTTCCTGTGCTCTGGAGTCATTTTGATGGAAGCGAATTTTTTGTGTTCTGGGTTGATTTCTATCGAAGCGATTTTTTTGTGTTCTGGGGAGATTTCCGTGGGAGCGAATTTTTGGTGTTCTGGGGTAATTTTGTTGGAAGAGGGTTTTATGTCCTTTGTAGTCATTTCATTGGAAGCGAATTTTTCTCTGTTCTGGTGTGATTTTGTTGGAAACGCATTTTATTTGCTCTGGAACGTTTTTGTTGTAAGAGAATGTTTTGCGTTCTGGGGTAATTTCATTGGAAGCTAATTTTTTTTGTGTGTGTTCTGGGGTGATTTCATTGGAAGGGAATTTTTTGTGCTCTGGGGCAATTTCGATGGAAGCGAATATTTTGTGTTCTCGGGTGATTTCGTTGGAAGCCAATTTTTTGTATTTTGGGTGATTTCCATGAAAGCAAATTTTTTGTGTTCTGGGGTAATTTCGTTGGAAGCGAATTTTTTGTGTTCTCGGGTGTTTTCAATGGAAGCAAATTTTTGAAGTATGGGATCATTTTCGTTGGAAGCGTGTCTTCTGAGCTCTAGAGTCATTTCGTTGGAAGCGAATTTTTTGTGTTCTTGGGTGATTTCGTTGGAAGCGAATATTCATGTTCTCAGAAGATTTCATTGCAAGGGAATTTTTTTGTGTTCTGGGGTAATTTCGTTGGAAGCAAATTTTTTGTGTTCTAGGGTGATTTCGATGAAAGGGAATTTTTTGTGTTCTGGGGTAATTTCGTTGGAAGCAAATTTTTGTGTTCTCGGGTGATTTCGTTGAAAGGGAATTTTTAGTGTTCTGGCGTCATTTCGTTGGAAGCGTGTTTTCTGTGCTCTGGATTCTTTTCGTTGGAAGCGAATTTTTTGTGCTCTGGGGTGATTTCGTTGGAAACAAATTTTTTGTGTTCTGTGGTGATTTCGTTGAAAAGGAATTTTTTGTGTTCTGGGGTCATTTCATTGGAAGCGTGTTTTCTGTGCTCTGGAGTCATTTTGTTGGAAGCAGATTTTTTGTGTCCTGGGGTGATTTCGTTAGAAGGGAATTTTTGTGTTCGGGGGTAATTTCGTTGGAAGCGAATTTTTTGTGTTCTCAGGTGATTTCGATGGAAGCAAATTTTTGAAATATGGTATCATTTCGTTCGAAGCGGGTTTCCTGTGCTCTGGAGTCATTTCGTTGGAAGCGAATTTTTTGTGTTCTCCGGTGATTTCGTTGGAAGCGTGTTTTCTGTGCTCTGGAGTCATTTCGTTGTAAGCAAATTTTTTGTGTTCTGCGGTGATTTCGATGGAAGGAAATTTTTTCCGTTCTGGGGTAATTTTGTGGGAAGCCAATATTTTTGTTCTCAGGTGATTTATTGGAAGGGAATTTTTTGTGCTCTGGGGTGATTTCGTTGGAAGCAAATTTTTTCTATTCTGGGGTAATTTCGTTGGACGTGAATTTTTTTGTTCTCAGGTGATTTATTGGAAGGGAATTTTTTGTCTTCTGTGGTTATTTCAATGGAAGCCAATTTTTTATGTTCTAGGGTGATTTCTTTGGAAGCGAATTTTTTTGTGTTCTCGGGTTATTCCATTGGTAAATTGTTTTTTGTGCTCTGGAGTCATTTCGTTGGAAGCGAATTTTTTGTGCTCTCGGGTGATTTCATTGGAAGCGATATTTTTGTGTACTCGGGTGATTTCGTTGAAACGGATTTTTTTGTGCTCTGGGATGATATCTTTGGAAGCGAATATTTGTGTTCTCAGGAGTTTTCGTTGGAAAAGAATTTTTTGTCTTCTGGTTTAATATCGTTGGAAGAGAATTTTTTCTGTTCTCCGGTCTTTTCGATGGAAGCAAATTTTGAAATAGTGTGTCATTTCATTGGAAGCATGTTTTCTCTATTCTGGAGTCATTTTGTTGGAAGCGAATTTTTGGTACTCTGTGGTGATTTCGTTGGAAGTGAATTTTTTGTGTTCTCGGGTGATTTCGTTGAAAGGGAATTTTTTGTGTTCTGTGGTCATTTCTTTGGCCGCGAATTTTTAGTGTTCTGGGGTCATTTAGTTGGAAGCGTGTTTTCTGTGCTCTGGAGTCATTTCGATGGAAGCGAATTTTTTGTGTTCTCGGGTGATTTCTTTGGCCGCAAATTTTTAGTGTTCTGGGGTCATTTAGTTGGAAGCGTGTTTTCTGTGCTCTGGAGTCATTTCGATGGAAGCAAATTTTTTGTGCTCTGGGGTGATTTCGTTGGAAGCAAATTTTTTGTGTTCTGGGTGATTTCGTTGGAAGCGAATTTTTTGTGTTCTGGGGTAATTTCGTTGGAAGCGAATTTTTTTGTTCTCGGGTGATTTCGATGGAAGCAAATTTTTGAAGTATGGTATCAATTCGTTCGAAGCGTGTTTTCTGTGCTCTGCAGTGATTTCGTTGGAGCGAATTTTTTGTCTTCTAGGGTATTTCGTTTAAAGGGAGTTTTTCTGTTCTAGGGTGATTTCGTTGGAAGCGAATTTATTGTGTTCTAGGGTGATTTTGTTGGAAGCTAATTTTTTTGTGCTCTGTGATGATTTCTTTCGAAGCGAATATTTGTGTTCTCAGGAGATTTCGTTGGAAGCAAATATTTTGTCTTCTGGGGTAATATCGTTGGAAGAGAATTTTTTGTTTTCTCCAGTTTTTTCGATTGAAGCAAATTTTTGAAGTATGGTATCATTTCGTTCGAAGCGTGTTTTCTGTGCTCTGGAGTCATTTCGTTGGAAGCAAATTTTTTGTGTTCTGGGGTGATTTCGTTGGAAGCTAATTTTTTGTGTTCTCGGGTGATTTCGTTGAAAGGGAATGTTTTGTGTTCTAGGGTGATTTCGTTGGCAGCGAATTTTTTTGTGCTCTGGGATGATTTCTTTGGAAGCAAATATTTGTGTTCTCAGGAGATATCGTTGGAAGCGAATTTATTGTGTTCTGGGGTAATTTCGTTGGAAGCGAATTTTTTGTGTTTTCAGGTGATTTCGATGGAAGCAAATTTTTGAAATATGGGGTCTTTTCGTTGGGTGTGTGTTTTCTATACTCTGGAGTCATTTCGTTGGAAGCGAATTTTTTGTGTTCTGGGGTGATTTCATGGAAGCAAATTTTTTGTGTTCTGGGGTAATTTCGTTGGAAGCAAATTTTTTGTGTTCTCCGGTCATTTCGTTGGAAGCAAATTTTTTGTGTTCTGGGCTAATTTCGTTGGAAGCGAATTTTTTGTGTTCTCGGGTCATTTCAAAATGGAAGCAAATTTTTGAAGTATGGTATCATTTCGTTCGAAGCGTGTTTTCTGTGCTCTGGAGTCATTTCGTTGAAAGCGAATATTTGTGTTCTCAGACGATTTCGTTGCAAGCGAATTTTTTGTGTTCTCCGGTTTTATCGATGGAAGCAAATTTTTGAAGTAGGTGGTCATTTCATAGGAAGCTTGTTTTCTGTGCTCTGGAGTAATTTCATTGGAAGGGAATTTTTTGTGCTTTGGGCTGATTTCGTTGGAAGCGAATTTTTTGTGTTTTAGTGTGATTTCGTTGAAAGGGAATTTTTTGTGTTCTAGGGTGATTTTTTTGGAAGCGAATTTTTTGTGTTCTGTGGTGATTTCGATGGAAGCGAATTTTTGTGTTCGGGGGTAATTTCGTTGGAAGCGAATTTTTTGTGTTCTCAGGTGATTTCGATGGAAGCAAATTTTTGAAGTATGGTATCATTTCGTTCGAAGCGGGTTTCCTGTGCTCTGGAGTCATTTCGTTGGAGCGAATTTTTGGTGTTCTTCGGTGATTTAGATGGAAGCAAACTTTTTCTGTTCTCTGGTAATTTCGTTTTAGGTGAATTTTTTGTGTTCTCGGGTGATTTCTTTGAAAGGGAATTATTTGTGTTCTAGGGTGATTTCTTTGGAAGCGAATTTTTTTGTGCTCTGGGATGATTTCTTTCGAAGCGAATATTTGTGTTCTCAGGAGATTTCGTTGGAAGCGATTTTTTTGTGTTCTAAGGTAATTTAATTGGAAGCGAATTTTTTGTGTTCTCCGGTTTTTTCAATGGAATCAAATATTTGAAGTAGGGGGTCATATCGTTGGCAGCGTGTTTTCTGTGCTCTGGAGTCATTTCGTTGGAAGCGAATTTTTTGTTTTCTCGGGTGATTTTGTTAAAGGGAATTTTTTGTGTTCTGTGGTCATTTCGTTGGAAGCCTGTTTTCTGTGCTCTGGAGTCATTTCGTTGCAAGCGAATTTTTTGTGTCCTGGGGTGATTTCGTTGCAGGCGAAGTTTTTGTGTTCTGGGGAAATTTCGTTGGAAGCAAATTTTTTGTGTTCTCGGGTGATTTCGATGGAAGCAAATATTTGAAGTATGGTATCATTTCGTTCGAAGTGTGTTTTCTGTGCTCTGGAGTCATTTCTTTGGCAGTGAATTTTCTGTGCTCTGGGGTGATTTCGTTGGAAGCGAATTTTTTCTATTCTCCGGTGATTTCGTTGAAAGCGAATTTTTTGTGTTCTGTGGAAATTTTGTTGGAAGCAAATTTTTTGTGTTCTCCGGTTTTTTCGATGGAAGCAAATTTTTGAAGTAGGGGGTCATTTTGTTGGAAGCATGTTTTCTGTGCTCTGGAGTCACTTGGTTGGAAGAGAATTTTTGGTGCTCTGGAGTGATTTCGTTGGAAACGAATTTTTTGTGTTCTCGTGTGATTTCATTTAAAGGGAATTTTTTGTGTTCTAGGGTGATTTCGTTGGAAGCGCATTTTTTGTGTTCTGGGATGATATCTTTGGAAGCGAATCTTTGTGTTCTCAGGAGTTTTCGTTGGAAAAGAATTTTTTGTCTTCTAGGGTTATATCGATGGAAGAGAATTTTTTTGTGTTCTCTGGTCTTTTCGATGGAAGCCTTTTTTCTGTGCCCTGGAGTCATTTCGTTGGAAGGGAATTTTTTGTGCTCTAGGGTGATTGCGTTGGAAGCGAATTTTTTTGTTCTCGGTTGATTTCGTTCAAAGGGAATTTTTTGTGTTCAAGGTTGATTTCGTTGGAAGCGAATTTTTTTGTTCTGGGGTAATTACGTTGGAAGCGAATTTTTTGTGTTCTTCGGTGATTTCTTTGGCCGCGAATTTTTAGTGTTCTGGGGTCATTTAGTTGGAAGCGTGTTTTCTGTGCTCTGGAGTCATTTCGATGGAAGCAAATTTTTTGTGCTCTGGGGTGATTTCTTTGGAAGCAAATTTTTTGTGTTCTGGGTGATTTCGTTGGAAGCGAATTTTTTGTGTTCTGGGGTAATTTCGTTGGAAGCGAATTTTTTGTGTTCTGGGGTCATTTCATTGGAAGCAAATTTTTTGTGTTCTGGGGTATTTTCGTTCGAAGGGAATTTTTTGTGTTCTCGGGTCATTTCAATGGAAGCAAATTTTTGAAGTATGGTATCATTTCGTTCGAAGCGTGTTTTCTGTGTTCTGGAGTCATTTCGTTGGAACGAATTTTTTGTGTTCTAGTGTGATTTCGTTTAAAGGGAGTTTTTCTGTTCTAGGTTGATTTCGTTGGAAGCGAATTTATTGTGTTCTGGGGTGATTTCGATGGAAGCAAATTTTTTTCTGTTCTGTGGTAATTTCGTTGGACGTGAATTGTTTGTGTTCTCGGGTGATTTCGTTGAACGGGAATTTTTTTGTGCTCTGGGATGATTTCTTTCGAAGCGAATATTTGTGTTCTCAGGAGATTTCTTTGGAAGCCAATATTTTGTCTTCTGGGGTAATATCGTTGAAAGAGAATTTTTTGTTTTCTCCGGTTTTTTCGATTGAAGCAAATTTTCGAAGTATAGTATCATTTCGTTGGAAGCGTGTTTTCTATGCTCTGGAGTCATTTCGTTGGAAGCGAATTTTTTGTGTTCTGGGGTGATTTCGTTGGAAGGGAATTTTTTGTGCTCTGGGGTGATTTGATTGGAAGCTAATATTTGTGTTCTCAGGATATTTCGTTGCAAGCGAATTTTTTGTGCTCTAGGGTGATTTCGTTGAAAGCGAATTTTTTATGTTCTACGGTGATTTTGTTGGAAGCAAATTTTTTTTTCTCTGGGGTGATTTGGTTAGAAGGGAATTTTTTTTCTTCTGTGGTTATTTCGATGGAAGCCAATTTTTATGTTCTAGGGTGATTTCTTTGGAAGCGAATTTTTTGTGTTCTCGGGTCATTTCATTGCTTCATTGTTTTCTGTCTTCTGGAGTCATTTCGTTGGAAGCGAATTTTTTGTGCTCTCGGGTGATTTCATTGGAAGCGATATTTTGGTGTTCTCGGGTGATTTCTTTGAAAGGGAATTTTTGTGTTCTTGGGTGATTTCGTTGGATGCGAATTTTTTGTGCTCTGGGATGATATCTTTGGAATCGAATATTTGTGTTCTCAGGAGTTTTCGTTGGAAAAGAATTTTTTGTCGTCTGGGGTAATATCGTTGGAAGAGAATTTTTTCTGTTCTCCGGTCATTTCGATGGAAGCAAATTTTGAAATAGTGTGTCATTTTGTTGGAAGCATTTTTTCTGTGCTCTGGAGTCATTTCGTTGGTAGCGAATTTTTTGTACTCTGTGGTGATTTCGTTGGAAGTGAATTTTTTGTGTTCTCGGGTGATTTCGTTGAAAGGGAATTTTTTGTGTTCTGGGGTCATTTCTTTGGAAGCCTGTTTTCTGTGCTCTGGAGTCATTTCGTTGGAAGCGAAATTTTTGTGTTCTGGGGTGATTTCATTGGAAGCGAATTTTTAGTGTTCTGTGGAAATTTTCTTGGAAGCGAATTTTTTGTGTTCTCCGGTTTTTTCGATGGAAGCAAATTTTTGAAGTAGGGGGTCATTTTGTTGGAAGCGTGTTTTCTGTGCTCTGGAGTCCCTTGGTTGGAAGAGAATTTTTGGTGCTCTGGCGTGATTTCGTTGGAAGCGAATTTTTTGTGTTCTCGGGTGATTTCATTTAAAGGGATTTTTTTGTGATCTGGGGTGATTTCGTTGGAAGCGCATTTTTTGTATTCTGGGGTAATAACTTTGGAAGCGAATTTTTTGTGTTCTCGGGTGATTTCATTGAAAGGAAATTTTTATTGTTCTGGCATCATTTCATTGGAAGCGTGTTTTCTGTGCTCTGGAATCATTTCGTTGGAAGCTAATTTTTTGTGCTCTTGGGTGATTTCGTTGGAAGCAATTTTTTTGCTTTCTAGGGTGATTTCGTTGAAAGGGAATTTTTTGCGTTCTGGGGTCATTTCGTTGGAAGGAATTTTTTTGTGCTCTGGGGTGATTGGGTTGGAAGCATGTTTTCTGTGCTCTGTAATCATTTCGTTGGAATCGAATTTTTTGTGTTCTGCGATGATTTCGATGGAAGGAAATTTTTTCCGTTCTTGGGTAATTTTGTGGGAAGCGAATATTTTTGTTCTCAGGTGATTTATTGGAAGGGAATTTTTTGTGCACTGGGGTGATTTCGTCGGAAGCAAATTTTTTCTATTCTGGGGTAATTTCGTTGGACGTGAATTTTTTTGTTCTCAGGTGATTTCATTGAAAGTGAATTTTTTGTGTTCTCGGGTCATTTCATTGCTACATTGTTTTCTGTGCTCTGGAGTCATTTCGTTAGAAGTGAATTTTTTGTGTTCTCGGTTGATTTCTTTGGCCGCGAATTTTTAGTGTTGTGGGGTCATTTAGTTGGAAGCGTGTTTTCTGTGTTCTGGAGTCATTTCGATGGAAGCGAATTTTTTGTGCTCTGGGGTGATTTCGTTGGAAGCAAATTTTTTGTGTTCTGGGTGATTTCGTTTGAAGCGAATTTTTTGTGTTCTGGGGTAATTTCGTTGGAAGCGAATTTTTTGTGGTCTTGGGTAATTTTTATGGAAGCAAATTTTTTGTGTTCAGGGGTGATTTCGTTGGAAGCCTGTTTTCTGTGCTCTGGAGTCATTTGGTTGGAAGCGAATTTTTTGGGTTCTGGGGTGAATTGGTTGGAAGCTAATTTTTTGTGTTCTCGGGTGATTTCGTTGGCAGCGAATTTTTAGTGTTTTGGGGTCATTTCGTTGGAAGCGTGTTTTCTGTGCTCTGGAGTCATTTCGTTGGAAGCGAATATTTGTGTTCTCAGACGATTTCGTTGCAAGCGAATTTTTTGTGTTCTCCGGTTTTTTCGATGGAAGCAAATTTTTGAAGTAGGGGCCATTTCGTTGGAAGCTCGTTTTCTGTGCTCTGGAGTAATTTCGTTGGAAGGGAATTTTTGGTGCTTTGGGCTGATTTCGTTGGAAGCGAATTTTTTGTGTTCTGGTGTGATTTCGTTGGAAGCGAATTTTTGGTGCTCTGGGGTAATTTGATTGGAAGCTAATATTTGTGTTCTCAGGATATTTCATTGCAAGCAAATTTTTTGTGTTCTGGGGTAATTTCGTTGGAAGCGAATTTTTTGTGTTCTCCGGTTTTTTCGATGGAAGCAAATTTTTTAAATATAGGGTCATTTCGTTGGAAGCGTGTTTTCTGTGCTCTGGAGTCATTTCTTTGGCAGTGAATATTTTGTGCTCTGGGGTGATTTTGTTGGAAGCGAAATTTTTGTGTTCTCGGGTGATTTCGTTGAAAGGGAATTTTTTGTGTTCCAGGGTGATTTCGTTGGAAGCGAATTTTTTTGTGCTCTGGGATGATTTCTTTGGAAGCAAATATTTTTGTTCTCAGGAGAGATCGTTTGAAGCGAATTTATTGTGTTCTGGGGTAATTTCGTTGGAAGCGAATTTTTTGTGTTTTCGGGTGATTTCGATAGAAGCAAATTTTTGGAATATGGGGTCATTTCCTTGGAACCGTGTTTTCTCTGCTCTGGAGTCATTATGTTGGAAACTAATTTTTTGTGTTCTGGGGTGATTTCGTTGGAAGCGAATTTTTTGTGTTCTCGGGTGATTTCAATGGAAGCAAATTTTTGAATTATGGGATCATTTCATTGGGAGCGTGTTTTCTGTGCTCTGGAGTCATTCTGTTTAAAAGCGAATTTTTTGTGTTCTGGGGTGATTTCGTTGGAAGCGAATATTCGTGTTCTCAGAAGATTTCGTTGGAAGCGAATTTTTTGTTTTCTCTGGTTTTTTCAATGGAAGCAAATTTTTGAAGCCGGGGGTCATTTCGTTGGAAGCGTGTTTTCTGTGCTCTGGAGTCATTTCGTTGGAAGCGAATTTTTGTGTTCTGGGGTGATTTCGTTGGAAGCAAATTTTTTGTGTTCTGGGGTAATTTCGTTGGAAGCGAATTTTTTGTGTTATGGGGTCATTTCGATGGAAGCCAATTTTTGAAATAGGGGGACATTTCGTTGGAAGCTTGTTTTCTGTGCTCTGGAGTCAGATCGTTGGAAGGGAATTTTTTTGTGCTTTGGGGTGATTTCGTTGGAAGCCAATTTTTTGTGTTCTAGTGTGATTTTGTTGAAAGGAAATTTTTTGTGTTCTAGGGTGATTTCGTTGGACATGAATTTTTTGTTTTCTCGGGTGATTTCATCGAAAGGGAATTTTTGGTGTTCTATGGTGATTTCGTTGGAAGCGAACATTTTTTGCTCTGGGATGATTTCTTTGGAAGCGAATATCTGTGTTCTCAGGAGATTTCGTTGCAAGCGAATTTTTTTTGTTCTGGGGTAATTTCGTTGGAAGCGAATTTTTTGTATTCTCAAGTGATTTCGATGGAAGCAAATTTTTGAAATATGAGGTCATTTCGCTGGAAGCATGTTTTCTGTGCTTTGGAGTCATTTCTTTGGAAGCGAATTTTTTATGCTCTGGGGTGATTTCTTTTGAAGCTAATATTTGTGTTCTCAGGACATTTCGTTGCAAGCGAATTTTTTGTGTTCTGGGGTAATTTCTTTGGAAGCGAATTTTTTGTGTTCTCTGGTGATTTCGATGGAAGCAAATTTTTGAAGTATGGTATCATTTAGTTGGAAGCGTGTTTTCTGTGCTCTGGAGTCATTTCGTTGGAAGCGAATTTTTTGTGTTCTGGAGTGATGTCGTTGGAAGCGAATATTTGTGTTCTCAGAAAATTTCGTTGCAAGCGAATTTTTTGTGTTCTGTGGTAATTTCATTGGAAGCGAATTTTTTATGTTCTCCGGTTTTTCGGTGGCAGCAAATTTTTTAAGTCGGGGGTCATTTCGTTGGAATCGTGTTTTATGTGCTCTGGAGTCATTTCGTTGGAAGGGAATGTTTTGTGCTCTGGGGTGATTTCATTGAAAGCTAATTTTAATGTGTTCTAGCGTGATTTCGTTGGAAGCGAATTTTTTGTGTTGTGGGGTTATTTTGATGGAAGCAAATATTTTCTGTTCTGTGGTAATTTCGTTGGACGTGAATTTTTTGTGTTCTCAGGTGATTTCGTTGAAAGGGAATTTTTTGTGTTCTAGGGTGATTTCGTTGGAAGCGAATTTTTTGTGCTCTGGGATGATTTCTTTGGAAGCGAATATTTGTGTTCCCAGGAGATTTCGTTGGAAGCAATTTTTTTGTGTTCTGGGGTAATTTCTTTGGAAGCGCATTTTTTGTGTTCTCGGGTGATTTCGATGGAAGCAAATTTTTGAAGTATGGGGTCATATCGTTGGAAGTGTGTTTTCTGTGCTCTGGAGTCATTTCGTTGGAAGCGAATTTTTCATGCTCCGGGGCGATTTCATTGGAAGCGAATATTTGTGTTCTCAGGAGATTTCGTTGCAAGCGAATTTTTTGTGTTCTGGGGTAATTTCGTTGGCAGCGAATTTTTTCTGCTCTGGGGTGATTTAGTTGGAAGCAATTTTTTTATGTACTAGGGTGATTTCGTTGGAAGTGAATTTTTTCTGCTCTGGGGTGCTTTGGTTGGAAGCGAATTTTTTGTCTTCTGTGGTGATTTCGATGGAAGCGAATTTTTTATGTTCTACGGTGATTTCGTTGGAAGTGAATTTTTTGTACTCTGGGATGATATTTTTGGTAGCGAATATTTGTGCTCACAGGAGATTCCTTGGAAAAGAATTTTTTGTCTTCTGGGGTTTTATCGTTGGAAGAGAATTTTTTGTCTTCTCCGGGTTTTTCGATGGAAGCAAATTTTTGAAATAGGGGGTCATTTCGTTGGAATCATGTTTTCTGTGCTCTGGAGTCATTTTTTTGGAAGGGAAGTTTTTGTGCTCTGGGGTGATTTCGTTCGAAGTGAATTTTTTGTGTTCTCGGGTGATTTTGTTGAAAAAGCTTATTTTTTGTGTTCTAGCATGTTTTCGTTGGAAGCAAATTTTTTTGTATTCTGGGGTGATGTCGTTGGAAGCAAATTTTTTTGTGCTCTGGGATGATTTCATTGGAAGCGAATATTTGTGTTCTCAGGAGTTTTCGTTGGAAAAGAATTTTTTTCTCCTGGGGTAATAGCGTTGGAAGAGAATTTTTTGTGTTCTACGGTTTTTTTGATGGAAGCAAATTTTTGAAGTAGGGGGTCATTTCGTTGCGAGCGTGTTTTCTGTGCTCTGGAGTCATTTCGTTTGAAGAGAAATTTTTGTGCTCTGGGATGATTTCTTTGGAAGCCAATATTTGTATTCTCAAGAGATTTCTTTAGAAGTGAATTTTTTCTGTTCAGGTGTAATTTCGTTGGAAGCGAATTTTATCTGTTCTCTGGTCTTTTCCATGGAAGAAAATTTTTGAAGTCTGAGGTCATTTCTTTGGAAGCGAATTTTTTGTGCTTTGGGGTGATTTTGTTGGAAGAGAATTTTTTGTGTTTTCGGGTGATTTCCATGGAAACAAATTTTTGAAGTACGGGGTCATTTCTTTGCAAGCGTGTTTTCTGTGCTCTGGAGTCACTTTGTTGTAAGCGAATTTTTTGTGCTCTGGAGTGATTTCTTTGGAAGCGAATATTTGTGTTCTCTGGAGATTTGGTTGCAAGCGAATTTTTTATTTTTTGGGTAATTTAGTTGGAAGTGAATTTTTTGTGTTCTGCTGTTTTTCAATGGAAGAAAATTTTTGACGTAGGGGGTCATTTCGTTGGAAGAGAATTTTTTGTGCTCTGGGGTCATTTCGTTGGAAGCGAATTTTTTGTGTTCCAGGGTGATTTCGTTGTAAGCAAATTTTTTGCGCTCTGGGGTGATTTGGTTGGAAGCGAATATTTTGTCTTCTCTGGTGATTTCGATTGAAGCGAATTTTTTATGTTCTAGGGTCATTTTACGGGAAGCGAATTTTTTGTGCTCTGTGGTGATTACGTTGGAAGTGAATTTTTTTTTTCTCGGGTGATTTTGTTGAAAGCGAATGATTTGTGTTCGAGGTGATTTTGTTGGTAGCGAATTTTTTGTGTTCTGGGGTCATTTCTTTGTAAGCGTGTTTTCTGTGCTCTGGAGTCATTTCGTTGGAAGCCAATTTTTGTGCTCTGGTGTGATTTTGTTGAAAGCGAATTATTTGTGTTCGAGGTGATTTTGTTGGCAGCATATTTTTTGTGTTCTGGGGTGATTTCGTTGAAAGAGAATTTTTTGTGTTCTCGGGTGATTTCGTTGAAAGGAATTTTTGTGTTCAAGGGTGCTTTCGTTGGAAGCGAGTTTTTTGTGCTCTGGGATGATATCTTTGGAAGCGAATATTTTTGTTCTCAGGAGATTTCGTTGGAAAAGAATTTTTTGTCTACTGCGGTAATCTTGTTGGAAGTGAATTTTTTGTGTTCCCCGGTATTTCGATGGAAGCAAATTTTTGATATAGGGGGTCATTGCCTTGGAAGCGTGTTTTTGTGCTCTGGAGTCATTTCGTTGGAAGCAAATTTTTTGTGTTCTGGGGTAACTTCATTGGAAGCGAATTTTTTGTCTTCTGGGGTGATTTCGATTGTAGGAAATTTTTGAAGTATGGGATCATTTCGTTGGAAGTGTGTTTTTTGTGCTCTGGGTTGATTATGTTGGAAGCGAATTTTTTGTATTCTCAGGTGATTTTGTTGAAAGGGAATTTTTTGTGTTCTAGGGTGATTTTGTTGGAAGCGAATTTTTTGTGCTCTGGGATGATTTCTTTAGAAGTGAATATGTATTTGTGTTCTCAGAAGATTTCGTTGGAAGCAAATTTTTTTGTGTTCTGGGGTCATTTTTTTGGAAATGAATTTTTTGTGTTCTCTGGTTTGTTTGATGGAAGCAAATTTTTGAAGGAGGGGGTCATTTCGTTGGAACCGTGTTTTCTGTGCTTTGGAGTCATTTCGTTAGAAGCAAATTTTTTGTCCTCTGGAGTGATTTCTTTGGAAGCGAATTTTCTGTGTTCTGCTGTACTTTCGTTGGAAGTGAATTTTTTGTGTTCTCGGGTGATTTCGATGGAAGCCAATTTTTTAAGTATGGGATCATTTCCTTGGAAGCATGTTTTCTGTGCTCTGGAGTCATTTCGTTGGAAGAGAATTTTTTGTGGTCTGGGGTGATTTTGTTGGAAGCGAATTTTTTGTGTTCTAGGGTAATTTAGTTGGAAGCGAATTTTTTGTGTTCTGGGGTGATTTCCTTGAAAGGGAAATTTTAGTGTTCTGGGGTTATTTTGTTGGAAGCGAATTTTTTGTACTCTGGTATGTTTTCTTTGGAAGCGAATATTTTTGTTCTCAGGAGATTTCGTTGGAAGCGAATTTTTTGTGTTCTGGGGTAAATTCGATGGAATAGAAATTTTTGTGCTCTCAGGATTTTTCGATGGAAGCAAATTTTTGAAGTAGGGAGTCATTTTTTTGGAAGCATAATTTCTGTGCTCTGGAGTCATTTCGTTGGAAGCGAATATTTTGTTCTCTGGGGTGATTTCGTTGGTAGCGCATTTTCTGTGTTCTGGGATCATTTCGTTGGAAGTGAATTTTTTGTGTTCTCGGGTGATTTCGATGGAAGCCAATTTTTGAAGTATGGGATAATTTCCTTGGAAGCGTGTTTTCTGTGCTCTGGAGTCATTTCGTTGGAAGAGAATGTTTTGTGGTTTGGGGTGATTTTGTTGGAAGCGAAATTTTTGTGTTCTAGGGTAATTTCGTTGGAAGCGAATTTCTTGTGTTCTGGGGTAATTTCGTTGGACGTGAATTTTTTGTGTTCTCGGGTGATTCTTTGAAAGGAAATTTTTTATGTTCTAGGGTTATTTTGTTGGAAGCGATTTTTTTTGTGCTCTGGGCTGATTTCTTTAGAAGTGAGTATTTGTGTTCTCAGAAGATTTCGTTGGAAGCGAATTTTTTTGTGTTCTGGGGTCATTTCTTTGGAAATGAATTTTTTGTGTTCGCCGGTTTGTTTGATGGAAGCAAATTTTTGAAGGAAGGGGTCATTTCGTTGGAAGCGTGTTTTCTGTGCTCTGGAGTCATTTCTTTGGAAGCGAATTTTTTGTCCTCTGGGGTGGTTTCGTTGGAAGCGAATTTTTTGTGTTCTCAGGTGATTTCCTTGAAAGGGAATTTTTTGTGTCCTGGGGTCATTTCGTTGGAAGCAAATTTTTTGTGTTCTGGGGTGATTTCGTTGGAAGCGAATATTTTGTGTTCTGGGGAGATTTCATTGGGGGCGAATATTTGTGTTCTCAGAAGATTTCGTAGCAAACGAATTTTTTCAGTTCTCCGGTTTTTTCGATGGAAGTAAATTTTTGAAGTAGGAGGTCATTTCGTTGGAAGAGAATTTTTTGTGTTCTGGGGTGATTTCGTTGGAAGCGAATATTTTGTGTTCTGGGGAGATTTCGTTGGAAGCGAATATTTGTGTTCTCAGAAGATTTCGTTGCAAGCGAATTTTTTCTGTTCTCCGGTTTTTTCGATGGAAGTAAATTTTTGAAGTAGGAGGTCATTTCGTTGGAAGCATGATTTCGGAGCTCTGGAGACATTTCGTTGGACGTGAATTTTTTGTGCTCTGGGTTGATTTCGTTGGAAGCGAATTTTTTGTGCTCTGGGGTGATTTCGTTGGAAGCGAATTTTTTGTGTTCTGGGGTGATTTCGTTGGAAGCGAATTTTTTGTGCTCTATGATTTTTCTTTGGAAGCGAATATTTGTGTTCTCAGGAGATTTCGTTGCAAGCGAAATTTTTGTGTTCTGGGGTAATTTCATTGAAATGGAATTTTTTATGTTCTAGGGTGATTTCGTTGGAAGCAAATTTTTTGTGCTCTGGAGTGATTTGGTTGGAAGCGAATTTTTTGTCTTCTATGGTGATTTCGATGGAAGCGAATTTTTTATGTTCTAGAGTGATTTCGTTGAAAGCAAATTTTTTGTGTTCTGGAGTCATTTCATTGGAAGCGTGTTTTCTGTGCTCTGGAGTCATTTTGTTGGAAGCGAATTTTTTGTGCTCTGGGTTGATTATGTTGGAAGCGAATTTTTTGTATGCTTGGGTGATTTCGTTGAAAGGGAATTTTTTGTGTTCTAGGGTGATTTTGTTGGAAGCGAATTTTTTGTGCTCTGGGATGATTTCTTTAGAAGTGAATATTTGTGTTCTCAGAAGATTTCATTGGAAGCGAATTTTTTTGTGTTCTGGGGTCATTTCTTTGGAAATGAATTTTTTGTGTTCTCCGGTTTGTTTGATGGAAGCAAATTTTTGAAGGAGGAGGGTCATTTCGTTGGAAGCGTGTTTTCTGTGCTCTGGAGTCATTTCGTTTGAAGCGAATTTTTTGTCCTCTGGGGTGATTTCGTTTGAAGCGAATTTTTTGTGTTCTCAGGTGATTTCCTTGAAAGGGAATTTTTTGTGTTCTGGGGTCATTTCGTTGGAAGTGAATTTTTTGTGTTCTGTTGTGATTTCGTTGGAAGCGAATATTTTGTGTTCTGGGGAGATTTCATTGGAAGCGAATATTTGTGTTCTCAGAAGATTTCGTTGCAAGCGAATTTTTTCTGTTCTCCGGTTTTTTCGATGGAAGTAAATTTTTGAAGTGGGAGGCCATTTTGTTTAAAGCATGTTTTCGGAGCTCTGGAGTCATTTCGTTGGAAGCGAATTTTTTGTGCTCTGGGTTGATTTCGTTGGAAGCGAATTTTTTGTGTTCTGGGGTGATTTCGTTGAAAGTGAATTTTTGGTGTTCTAGGGTGATTTCGTTGGAAGCGAATTTTTTGTGCTCTGGGATGTTTTCTTTGGAAGCGAATATTTGTGTTCTCAGGAGATTTCGTTGCAAGCGAATTTTTTGTGTTCAAGGGTAATTTCATTGAAATGGAATTTTTTATGTTCTAGGGTGATTTCGTTGGAAGCAAATTTTTTGTGCTCTGGAGTGATTTGGTTGGAAGCGATTTTTTTTGTCTTCTATGGTGATTTCGATGGAAGCGAATTTTTTATGATCTAGGGTGATTTCGTTGAAAGCGAATTTTTTGTGTTCTGGAGTCACTTCATTGGAAGCGTGTTTTCTGTGCTCTGGAGTCATTTTGTTGGAAGCGAATTTTTTGTGCTCTGGGATGTTTTCTTTGGAAGCGAATATTTTTGTTCTCAGGAGATTTCATTGGAAGCGAATTTGTTGTGTTCTGGGGTAATTTCGATGGAATAGAAATTTTTGTGCTCTCACGACTTTTGGATGGAAACAAATTTTTGAAGTAGGGAGTCATTTCGTTGGAAGCGTGTTTTCTGTGATCTGGAGTCATTTCGTTGGAAGCGAATTTTTTGTGCTCTAATATGATTTCATTGGTAGCGCATTTTCTGTGTTCTGGGATAATTTCTTTGGAAGTGAATTTTTTGTGTTCTCGGGTGATTTCGATGGAAGCCAATTTTTGAAGTATGGGATCATTTCCTTGGAAGCGTGTTTTCTATGCTCTGGAGTCATTTCGTTGGAAGCGAATTTTTGTGGTCTGGGGTGATTTTGTTGGAAGCGAAATTTTTGTGTTCTAGGGTAATTTCGTTGGACGTGAATTTTTTGTGTTCTCGGGTGATTTCTTTGAAAGGAAATTTTTTATGTTCTTGGGTGATTTTATTGGAAACGAATTTTTTTGTGCTCTGGGATGATTTCTTTAGAAGTGAATATTTGTGTTCTCAAAAGATTTCATTGGAAGCAGATTTTTTTGTGTTCTGGGGTCATTTCTTTGGAAATGAATTTTTTGTGTTCTCCGGTTTGTTTGATGGAAGCAAATTTTTGAAGGAGGCGGTCATTTCGTTGGAAGCGTGTTTTCTGTGCTCTGGAGTCATTTCGTTGGAAGCGAATTTTTTGTCCTCTGGGGTGATTTCGTTGGAAGCGAATTTTTTGTGTTCTCGGGTGATTTCCTTGAAAGGGAATTTTTTGTGTTCTGGCTTCATTTCGTTGGAAGGGAATTTTTTGTGTTCTGGAGTGATTTCGTTGGAAGCGAATATTTTGTGTTCTGGGGAGATTTCGTTGGAAGCGAATACTTGTGTTCTCAGAAGATTTCGTTGCAAGCGAATTTATTCTGTTCTCCGTTCTTTTCAATGGAAGTAAATTTTTGAAGTAGGAGGTCATTTCGTTGGAAGCATGTTTTCGGAGCTCTGGAGTCATTTCATTGGAAGCGAATTTTTTGTGCTCTGGGGTGATTTCGTTGGAAGCGAATTTTTTGTGTTCTAGGGTAATTTCATTGGAAGCGAATTTCTTGTGTTCTGGGGTAATTTCGTTGGACGTGAATTTTTTGAGGTCTCGGGTGATTTCTTTGAAAGGAAATTTTTTATGTTCTAGGGTGATATTCTTGGAAACAATTTTTTTTGTGCTCTGGCATGATTTCTTTAGAAGTGAATATTTGTGTTCTCAAAAGATTTCATTGGAAGCGGATTTTTTTGTGTTCTGGGGTCATTTCTTTGGAAATGAATTTTTTGTGTTCTCCGGTTTGTTTGATGGAAGCAAATTCTTGAAGGAGGGGGTCATTTCATTGGAAGTGTGTTTTCTGTGCTCTGGAGTCATTTCGTTGGAAGCGAATTTTTTGTCCTCTGGGGTCATTTCGTTGGAAGCGAATTTTTTGTGTTCTCGGGTGATTTCCTTGAAAGGGAATTTTTTGTGTTCTGGGGTCATTGCGTTGGAAGTGAATTTTTTGTGTTCTGGAGTGATTTCTTTGGAAGCGAATATTTTGTTTTCTGGGGAGATTTCGTTGGAAGCGAATATTTGTGTTCTCAGTAGATTTCGTTGCAAGCGAATTTTTCTGTTCTCCGGTTTTTTCGATGGAAGTATATTTTTGATGTAGGAGGTCATTTCGTTGGAAGCATGTTTTCAGAGCTCTGGAGTCATTTCGTTGGAAGCGAATTTTGTGTGCTCTAGGTTGATTTCGTTGGAAGCGAATTTTTTGTGTTCTGGGGTGATTTCGTTGGAAGCGAATTTTTTGTGATCTGGGATGTTTTCTTTGGAAGCGAATATTTGTGTTCTCAGAAGATTTCCTTGCAAGCGAATTTTTTGTGTTCTGGGGTAATTTCATTGAAAGGGAATTTTTTATGTTCTAGGGTGATTTCTTTGGAAGCAAATTTTTGTGCTCTGGAGTCATTTCATTGGAAGCGTGTTTTCTGTGCTCTGGAGTCATTTTTTGGAAGCAAATTTTTTGTGCTCTGGGTTGATTATGTTGGAAGCGAATTTTTTGTATTCTCGGGTGATTTTGTTGAAAGGGAATTTTTTGTGTTCGAGGGTGATTTCGTTGGAAGCGAATTTTTTGCGCTCTGGGATGTTTTCTTTGGAAGTGAATATTTGTATTCTCAGGAGATTTCGTTGGAAGCGAATTTTTTGTGTTCTGGGGTTATTTCGTTGGAATAGAAATATTTGTGCTCTCAGGAGTTTTCGATGGAAGCAAATTTTTGAAGAAGGGAGTCATTTCGTTGGAAGCATGTTTTCTGTGCTCTGGAGTCATTTCTTTGGAAGCGAATATTTTGTTCTCTGGGGTGATTTCGTTGGTAGCGCATTTTCTCTGTTCTGGGATATTTTCGTTGGAAGTGAATTTTTTGTGTTCCCCGGTGATTTTGATGGAAGCCAATTTTTGAAGTATGGGATCATTTCCTTGGAAGCGTGTTTTCTGTGCTCTGGAGTCATTTCGTTGGAAGCGAATTTTTTGTGTTCTGGAGTGATGTCGTTGGAAGCGAATATTTGTGTTCTCAGAAAATTTCGTTGCAAGCGAATTTTTTGTGTTCTGTGGTAATTTCATTGGAAGCGAATTTTTTATGTTCTCCGGTTTTTCGGTGGCAGCAAATTTTTTAAGTCGGGGGTCATTTCGTTGGAATCGTGTTTTATGTGCTCTGGAGTCATTTCGTTGGAAGGGAATGTTTTGTGCTCTGGGGTGATTTCATTGAAAGCTAATTTTAATGTGTTCTAGCGTGATTTCGTTGGAAGCGAATTTTTTGTGTTGTGGGGTTATTTTGATGGAAGCAAATATTTTCTGTTCTGTGGTAATTTCGTTGGACGTGAATGTTTTGTGTTCTCAGGTGATTTCGTTGAAAGGGAATTTTTTGTGTTCTAGGGTGATTTCGTTGGAAGCGAATTTTTTGTGCTCTGGGATGATTTCTTTGGAAGCGAATATTTGTGTTCCCAGGAGATTTCGTTGGAAGCAATTTTTTAGTGTTCTGGGGTAATTTCTTTGGAAGCGCATTTTTTGTGTTCTCGGGTGATTTCGATGGAAGCAAATTTTTGAAGTATGGGGTCATATCGTTGGAAGTGTGTTTTCTGTGCTCTGGAGTCATTTCGTTGGAAGCGAATTTTTCATGCTCCGGGGCGATTTCATTGGAAGCGAATATTTGTGTTCTCAGGAGATTTCGTTGCAAGCGAATTTTTTGTGTTCTGGGGTAATTTCGTTGGCAGCGAATTTTTTCTGCTCTGGGGTGATTTAGTTGGAAGCAATTTTTTTATGTACTAGGGTGATTTCGTTGGAAGTGAATTTTTTCTGCTCTGGGGTGCTTTGGTTGGAAGCGAATTTTTTGTCTTCTGTGGTGATTTCGATGGAAGCGAATTTTTTGTGTTCTCGGGTGATTTCCTTGAAAGGGAATTTTTTGTGTCCTGGGGTCATTTCGTTGGAAGCAAATTTTTTGTGTTCTGGGGTGATTTCGTTGGAAGCGAATATTTTGTGTTCTGGGGAGATTTCATTGGGGGCGAATATTTGTGTTCTCAGAAGATTTCGTAGCAAACGAATTTTTTCAGTTCTCCGGTTTTTTCGATGGAAGTAAATTTTTGAAGTAGGAGGTCATTTCGTTGGAAGAGAATTTTTTGTGTTCTGGGGTGATTTCGTTGGAAGCGAATATTTTGTGTTCTGGGGAGATTTCGTTGGAAGCGAATATTTGTGTTCTCAGAAGATTTCGTTGCAAGCGAATTTTTTCTGTTCTCCGGTTTTTTCGATGGAAGTAAATTTTTGAAGTAGGAGGTCATTTCGTTGGAAGCATGATTTCGGAGCTCTGGAGACATTTCGTTGGACGTGAATTTTTTGTGCTCTGGGTTGATTTCGTTGGAAGCGAATTTTTTGTGCTCTGGGGTGATTTCGTTGGAAGCGAATTTTTTGTGTTCTGGGGTGATTTCGTTGGAAGCGAATTTTTTGTGCTCTATGATTTTTCTTTGGAAGCGAATATTTGTGTTCTCAGGAGATTTCGTTGCAAGCGAAATTTTTGTGTTCTGGGGTAATTTCATTGAAATGGAATTTTTTATGTTCTAGGGTGATTTCGTTGGAAGCAAATTTTTTGTGCTCTGGAGTGATTTGGTTGGAAGCGAATTTTTTGTCTTCTATGTTGATTTCGATGGAAGCGAATTTTTTATGTTCTAGAGTGATTTCGTTGAAAGCAAATTTTTTGTGTTCTGGAGTCATTTCATTGGAAGCGTGTTTTCTGTGCTCTGGAGTCATTTTGTTGGAAGCGAATTTTTTGTGCTCTGGGTTGATTATGTTGGAAGCGAATTTTTTGTATGCTTGGGTGATTTCGTTGAAAGGGAATTTTTTGTGTTCTAGGGTGATTTTGTTGGAAGCGAATTTTTTGTGCTCTGGGATGATTTCTTTAGAAGTGAATATTTGTGTTCTCAGAAGATTTCATTGGAAGCGAATTTTTTTGTGTTCTGGGGTCATTTCTTTGGAAATGAATTTTTTGTGTTCTCCGGTTTGTTTGATGGAAGCAAATTTTTGAAGGAGGAGGGTCATTTCGTTGGAAGCGTGTTTTCTGTGCTCTGGAGTCATTTCGTTTGAAGCGAATTTTTTGTCCTCTGGGGTGATTTCGTTTGAAGCGAATTTTTTGTGTTCTCAGGTGATTTCCTTGAAAGGGAATTTTTTGTGTTCTGGGGTCATTTCGTTGGAAGTGAATTTTTTGTGTTCTGTTGTGATTTCGTTGGAAGCGAATATTTTGTGTTCTGGGGAGATTTCATTGGAAGCGAATATTTGTGTTCTCAGAAGATTTCGTTGCAAGCGAATTTTTTCTGTTCTCCGGTTTTTTCGATGGAAGTAAATTTTTGAAGTGGGAGGCCATTTTGTTTAAAGCATGTTTTCGGAGCTCTGGAGTCATTTCGTTGGAAGCGAATTTTTTGTGCTCTGGGTTGATTTCGTTGGAAGCGAATTTTTTGTGTTCTGGGGTGATTTCGTTGAAAGTGAATTTTTGGTGTTCTAGGGTGATTTCGTTGGAAGCGAATTTTTTGTGCTCTGGGATGTTTTCTTTGGAAGCGAATATTTGTGTTCTCAGGAGATTTCGTTGCAAGCGAATTTTTTGTGTTCAAGGGTAATTTCATTGAAATGGAATTTTTTATGTTCTAGGGTGATTTCGTTGGAAGCAAATTTTTTGTGCTCTATAGTGATTTGGTTGGAAGCGATTTTTTTTGTCTTCTATGGTGATTTCGATGGAAGCGAATTTTTTATGATCTAGGGTGATTTCGTTGAAAGCGAATTTTTTGTGTTCTGGAGTCACTTCATTGGAAGCGTGTTTTCTGTGCTCTGGAGTCATTTTGTTGGAAGCGAATTTTTTGTGCTCTGGGATGTTTTCTTTGGAAGCGAATATTTTTGTTCTCAGGAGATTTCATTGGAAGCGAATTTGTTGTGTTCTGGGGTAATTTCGATGGAATAGAAATTTTTGTGCTCTCACGACTTTTGGATGGAAACAAATTTTTGAAGTAGGGAGTCATTTCGTTGGAAGCGTGTTTTCTGTGATCTGGAGTCATTTCGTTGGAAGCGAATTTTTTGTGCTCTAATATGATTTCATTGGTAGCGCATTTTCTGTGTTCTGGGATAATTTCTTTGGAAGTGAATTTTTTGTGTTCTCGGGTGATTTCGATGGAAGCCAATTTTTGAAGTATGGGATCATTTCCTTGGAAGCGTGTTTTCTATGCTCTGGAGTCATTTCGTTGGAAGCGAATTTTTGTGGTCTGGGGTGATTTTGTTGGAAGCGAAATTTTTGTGTTCTAGGGTAATTTCGTTGGACGTGAATTTTTTGTGTTCTCGGGTGATTTCTTTGAAAGGAAATTTTTTATGTTCTTGGGTGATTTTATTGGAAACGAATTTTTTTGTGCTCTGGGATGATTTCTTTAGAAGTGAATATTTGTGTTCTCAAAAGATTTCGTTGGAAGCAGATTTTTTTGTGTTCTGGGGTCATTTCTTTGGAAATGAATTTTTTGTGTTCTCCGGTTTGTTTGATGGAAGCAAATTTTTGAAGGAGGCGGTCATTTCGTTGGAAGCGTGTTTTCTGTGCTCTGGAGTCATTTCGTTGGAAGCGAATTTTTTGTCCTCTGGGGTGATTTCGTTGGAAGCGAATTTTTTGTGTTCTCGGGTGATTTCCTTGAAAGGGAATTTTTTGTGTTCTGGCTTCATTTCGTTGGAAGGGAATTTTTTGTGTTCTGGAGTGATTTCGTTGGAAGCGAATATTTTGTGTTCTGGGGAGATTTCGTTGGAAGCGAATACTTGTGTTCTCAGAAGATTTCGTTGCAAGCGAATTTATTCTGTTCTCCGTTCTTTTCAATGGAAGTAAATTTTTGAAGTAGGAGGTCATTTCGTTGGAAGCATGTTTTCGGAGCTCTGGAGTCATTTCGTTGGAAGCGAATTTTTTGTGCTCTGGGGTGATTTCGTTGGAAGCGAATTTTTTGTGTTCTAGGGTAATTTCATTGGAAGCAAATTTCTTGTGTTCTGGGGTAATTTCGTTGGACGTGAATTTTTTGAGGTCTCGGGTGATTTCTTTGAAAGGAAATTTTTTATGTTCTAGGGTGATATTCTTGGAAACAATTTTTTTTTGTGCTCTGGCATGATTTCTTTAGAAGTGAATATTTGTGTTCTCAAAAGATTTCATTGGAAGCGGATTTTTTTGTGTTCTGGGGTCATTTCTTTGGAAATGAATTTTTTGTGTTCTCCGGTTTGTTTGATGGAAGCAAATTCTTGAAGGAGGGGGTCATTTCATTGGAAGTGTGTTTTCTGTGCTCTGGAGTCATTTCGTTGGAAGCGAATTTTTTGTCCTCTGGGGTCATTTCGTTGGAAGCGAATTTTTTGTGTTCTCGGGTGATTTCCTTGAAAGGGAATTTTTTGTGTTCTGGGGTCATTGCGTTGGAAGTGAATTTTTTGTGTTCTGGAGTGATTTCTTTGGAAGCGAATATTTTGTTTTCTGGGGAGATTTCGTTGGAAGCGAATATTTGTGTTCTCAGTAGATTTCGTTGCAAGCGAATTTTTCTGTTCTCCGGTTTTTTCGATGGAAGTATATTTTTGATGTAGGAGGTCATTTCGTTGGAAGCATGTTTTCAGAGCTCTGGAGTCATTTCGTTGGAAGCGAATTTTGTGTGCTCTAGGTTGATTTCGTTGGAAGCGAATTTTTTGTGTTCTGGGGTGATTTCGTTGAAAGGGTATTTTAGGTGTTCTGGGGTGATTTCGTTGGAAGCGAATTTTTTGTGATCTGGGATGTTTTCTTTGGAAGCGAATATTTGTGTTCTCAGAAGATTTCCTTGCAAGCGAATTTTTTGTGTTCTGGGGTAATTTCATTGAAAGGGAATTTTTTATGTTCTAGGGTGATTTCTTTGGAAGCAAATTTTTGTGCTCTGGAGTCATTTCATTGGAAGCGTGTTTTCTGTGCTCTGGAGTCATTTTTTGGAAGCAAATTTTTTGTGCTCTGGGTTGATTATGTTGGAAGCGAATTTTTTGTATTCTCGGGTGATTTTGTTGAAAGGGAATTTTTTGTGTTCGAGGGTGATTTCGTTGGAAGCGAATTTTTTGCGCTCTGGGATGTTTTCTTTGGAAGTGAATATTTGTATTCTCAGGAGATTTCGTTGGAAGCGAATTTTTTGTGTTCTGGGGTTATTTCGTTGGAATAGAAATATTTGTGCTCTCAGGAGTTTTCGATGGAAGCAAATTTTTGAAGAAGGGAGTCATTTCGTTGGAAGCATGTTTTCTGTGCTCTGGAGTCATTTCTTTGGAAGCGAATATTTTGTTCTCTGGGGTGATTTCGTTGGTAGCGCATTTTCTCTGTTCTGGGATATTTTCGTTGGAAGTGAATTTTTTGTGTTCCCCGGTGATTTTGATGGAAGCCAATTTTTGAAGTATGGGATCATTTCCTTGGAAGCGTGTTTTCTGTGCTCTGGAGTCATTTCGTTGGAAGCGAATTTTTTGTGTTCTGGAGTGATGTCGTTGGAAGCGAATATTTGTGTTCTCAGAAAATTTCGTTGCAAGCGAATTTTTTGTGTTCTGTGGTAATTTCATTGGAAGCGAATTTTTTATGTTCTCCGGTTTTTCGGTGGCAGCAAATTTTTTAAGTCGGGGGTCATTTCGTTGGAATCGTGTTTTATGTGCTCTGGAGTCATTTCGTTGGAAGGGAATGTTTTGTGCTCTGGGGTGATTTCATTGAAAGCTAATTTTAATGTGTTCTAGCGTGATTTCGTTGGAAGCGAATTTTTTGTGTTGTGGGGTTATTTTGATGGAAGCAAATATTTTCTGTTCTGTGGTAATTTCGTTGGACGTGAATTTTTGTGTTCTCAGGTGATTTCGTTGAAAGGGAATTTTTTGTGTTCTAGGGTGATTTCGTTGGAAGCGAATTTTTTGTGCTCTGGGATGATTTCTTTGGAAGCGAATATTTGTGTTCCCAGGAGATTTCGTTGGAAGCAATTTTTTAGTGTTCTGGGGTAATTTCTTTGGAAGCGCATTTTTTGTGTTCTCGGGTGATTTCGATGGAAGCAAATTTTTGAAGTATGGGGTCATATCGTTGGAAGTGTGTTTTCTGTGCTCTGGAGTCATTTCGTTGGAAGCGAATTTTTCATGCTCCGGGGCGATTTCATTGGAAGCGAATATTTGTGTTCTCAGGAGATTTCGTTGCAAGCGAATTTTTTGTGTTCTGGGGTAATTTCGTTGGCAGCGAATTTTTTCTGCTCTGGGGTGATTTAGTTGGAAGCAATTTTTTTATGTACTAGGGTGATTTCGTTGGAAGTGAATTTTTTCTGCTCTGGGGTGCTTTGGTTGGAAGCGAATTTTTTGTCTTCTGTGGTGATTTCGATGGAAGCGAATTTTTTGTGTTCTCGGGTGATTTCCTTGAAAGGGAATTTTTTGTGTCCTGGGGTCATTTCGTTGGAAGCAAATTTTTTGTGTTCTGGGGTGATTTCGTTGGAAGCGAATATTTTGTGTTCTGGGGAGATTTCATTGGGGGCGAATATTTGTGTTCTCAGAAGATTTCGTAGCAAACGAATTTTTTCAGTTCTCCGGTTTTTTCGATGGAAGTAAATTTTTGAAGTAGGAGGTCATTTCGTTGGAAGAGAATTTTTTGTGTTCTGGGGTGATTTCGTTGGAAGCGAATATTTTGTGTTCTGGGGAGATTTCGTTGGAAGCGAATATTTGTGTTCTCAGAAGATTTCGTTGCAAGCGAATTTTTTCTGTTCTCCGGTTTTTTCGATGGAAGTAAATTTTTGAAGTAGGAGGTCATTTCGTTGGAAGCATGATTTCGGAGCTCTGGAGACATTTCGTTGGACGTGAATTTTTTGTGCTCTGGGTTGATTTCGTTGGAAGCGAATTTTTTGTGCTCTGGGGTGATTTCGTTGGAAGCGAATTTTTTGTGTTCTGGGGTGATTTCGTTGGAAGCGAATTTTTTGTGCTCTATGATTTTTCTTTGGAAGCGAATATTTGTGTTCTCAGGAGATTTCGTTGCAAGCGAAATTTTTGTGTTCTGGGGTAATTTCATTGAAATGGAATTTTTTATGTTCTAGGGTGATTTCGTTGGAAGCAAATTTTTTGTGCTCTGGAGTGATTTGGTTGGAAGCGAATTTTTTGTCTTCTATGGTGATTTCGATGGAAGCGAATTTTTTATGTTCTAGAGTGATTTCGTTGAAAGCAAATTTTTTGTGTTCTGGAGTCATTTCATTGGAAGCGTGTTTTCTGTGCTCTGGAGTCATTTTGTTGGAAGCGAATTTTTTGTGCTCTGGGTTGATTATGTTGGAAGCGAATTTTTTGTATGCTTGGGTGATTTCGTTGAAAGGGAATTTTTTGTGTTCTAGGGTGATTTTGTTGGAAGCGAATTTTTTGTGCTCTGGGATGATTTCTTTAGAAGTGAATATTTGTGTTCTCAGAAGATTTCATTGGAAGCGAATTTTTTTGTGTTCTGGGGTCATTTCTTTGGAAATGAATTTTTTGTGTTCTCCGGTTTGTTTGATGGAAGCAAATTTTTGAAGGAGGAGGGTCATTTCGTTGGAAGCGTGTTTTCTGTGCTCTGGAGTCATTTCGTTTGAAGCGAATTTTTTGTCCTCTGGGGTGATTTCGTTTGAAGCGAATTTTTTGTGTTCTCAGGTGATTTCCTTGAAAGGGAATTTTTTGTGTTCTGGGGTCATTTCGTTGGAAGTGAATTTTTTGTGTTCTGTTGTGATTTCGTTGGAAGCGAATATTTTGTGTTCTGGGGAGATTTCATTGGAAGCGAATATTTGTGTTCTCAGAAGATTTCGTTGCAAGCGAATTTTTTCTGTTCTCCGGTTTTTTCGATGGAAGTAAATTTTTGAAGTGGGAGGCCATTTTGTTTAAAGCATGTTTTCGGAGCTCTGGAGTCATTTCGTTGGAAGCGAATTTTTTGTGCTCTGGGTTGATTTCGTTGGAAGCGAATTTTTTGTGTTCTGGGGTGATTTCGTTGAAAGTGAATTTTTGGTGTTCTAGGGTGATTTCGTTGGAAGCGAATTTTTTGTGCTCTGGGATGTTTTCTTTGGAAGCGAATATTTGTGTTCTCAGGAGATTTCGTTGCAAGCGAATTTTTTGTGTTCAAGGGTAATTTCATTGAAATGGAATTTTTTATGTTCTAGGGTGATTTCGTTGGAAGCAAATTTTTTGTGCTCTATAGTGATTTGGTTGGAAGCGATTTTTTTTGTCTTCTATGGTGATTTCGATGGAAGCGAATTTTTTATGATCTAGGGTGATTTCGTTGAAAGCGAATTTTTTGTGTTCTGGAGTCACTTCATTGGAAGCGTGTTTTCTGTGCTCTGGAGTCATTTTGTTGGAAGCGAATTTTTTGTGCTCTGGGATGTTTTCTTTGGAAGCGAATATTTTTGTTCTCAGGAGATTTCATTGGAAGCGAATTTGTTGTGTTCTGGGGTAATTTCGATGGAATAGAAATTTTTGTGCTCTCACGACTTTTGGATGGAAACAAATTTTTGAAGTAGGGAGTCATTTCGTTGGAAGCGTGTTTTCTGTGATCTGGAGTCATTTCGTTGGAAGCGAATTTTTTGTGCTCTAATATGATTTCATTGGTAGCGCATTTTCTGTGTTCTGGGATAATTTCTTTGGAAGTGAATTTTTTGTGTTCTCGGGTGATTTCGATGGAAGCCAATTTTTGAAGTATGGGATCATTTCCTTGGAAGCGTGTTTTCTATGCTCTGGAGTCATTTCGTTGGAAGCGAATTTTTGTGGTCTGGGGTGATTTTGTTGGAAGCGAAATTTTTGTGTTCTAGGGTAATTTCGTTGGACGTGAATTTTTTGTGTTCTCGGGTGATTTCTTTGAAAGGAAATTTTTTATGTTCTTGGGTGATTTTATTGGAAACGAATTTTTTTGTGCTCTGGGATGATTTCTTTAGAAGTGAATATTTGTGTTCTCAAAAGATTTCGTTGGAAGCAGATTTTTTTGTGTTCTGGGGTCATTTCTTTGGAAATGAATTTTTTGTGTTCTCCGGTTTGTTTGATGGAAGCAAATTTTTGAAGGAGGCGGTCATTTCGTTGGAAGCGTGTTTTCTGTGCTCTGGAGTCATTTCGTTGGAAGCGAATTTTTTGTCCTCTGGGGTGATTTCGTTGGAAGCGAATTTTTTGTGTTCTCGGGTGATTTCCTTGAAAGGGAATTTTTTGTGTTCTGGCTTCATTTCGTTGGAAGGGAATTTTTTGTGTTCTGGAGTGATTTCGTTGGAAGCGAATATTTTGTGTTCTGGGGAGATTTCGTTGGAAGCGAATACTTGTGTTCTCAGAAGATTTCGTTGCAAGCGAATTTATTCTGTTCTCCGTTCTTTTCAATGGAAGTAAATTTTTGAAGTAGGAGGTCATTTCGTTGGAAGCATGTTTTCGGAGCTCTGGAGTCATTTCGTTGGAAGCGAATTTTTTGTGCTCTGGGGTGATTTCGTTGGAAGCGAATTTTTTGTGTTCTAGGGTAATTTCATTGGAAGCAAATTTCTTGTGTTCTGGGGTAATTTCGTTGGACGTGAATTTTTTGAGGTCTCGGGTGATTTCTTTGAAAGGAAATTTTTTATGTTCTAGGGTGATATTCTTGGAAACAATTTTTTTTTGTGCTCTGGCATGATTTCTTTAGAAGTGAATATTTGTGTTCTCAAAAGATTTCATTGGAAGCGGATTTTTTTGTGTTCTGGGGTCATTTCTTTGGAAATGAATTTTTTGTGTTCTCCGGTTTGTTTGATGGAAGCAAATTCTTGAAGGAGGGGGTCATTTCATTGGAAGTGTGTTTTCTGTGCTCTGGAGTCATTTCGTTGGAAGCGAATTTTTTGTCCTCTGGGGTCATTTCGTTGGAAGCGAATTTTTTGTGTTCTCGGGTGATTTCCTTGAAAGGGAATTTTTTGTGTTCTGGGGTCATTGCGTTGGAAGTGAATTTTTTGTGTTCTGGAGTGATTTCTTTGGAAGCGAATATTTTGTTTTCTGGGGAGATTTCGTTGGAAGCGAATATTTGTGTTCTCAGTAGATTTCGTTGCAAGCGAATTTTTCTGTTCTCCGGTTTTTTCGATGGAAGTATATTTTTGATGTAGGAGGTCATTTCGTTGGAAGCATGTTTTCAGAGCTCTGGAGTCATTTCGTTGGAAGCGAATTTTGTGTGCTCTAGGTTGATTTCGTTGGAAGCGAATTTTTTGTGTTCTGGGGTGATTTCGTTGAAAGGGTATTTTAGGTGTTCTGGGGTGATTTCGTTGGAAGCGAATTTTTTGTGATCTGGGATGTTTTCTTTGGAAGCGAATATTTGTGTTCTCAGAAGATTTCCTTGCAAGCGAATTTTTTGTGTTCTGGGGTAATTTCATTGAAAGGGAATTTTTTATGTTCTAGGGTGATTTCTTTGGAAGCAAATTTTTGTGCTCTGGAGTCATTTCATTGGAAGCGTGTTTTCTGTGCTCTGGAGTCATTTTTTGGAAGCAAATTTTTTGTGCTCTGGGTTGATTATGTTGGAAGCGAATTTTTTGTATTCTCGGGTGATTTTGTTGAAAGGGAATTTTTTGTGTTCGAGGGTGATTTCGTTGGAAGCGAATTTTTTGCGCTCTGGGATGTTTTCTTTGGAAGTGAATATTTGTATTCTCAGGAGATTTCGTTGGAAGCGAATTTTTTGTGTTCTGGGGTTATTTCGTTGGAATAGAAATATTTGTGCTCTCAGGAGTTTTCGATGGAAGCAAATTTTTGAAGAAGGGAGTCATTTCGTTGGAAGCATGTTTTCTGTGCTCTGGAGTCATTTCTTTGGAAGCGAATATTTTGTTCTCTGGGGTGATTTCGTTGGTAGCGCATTTTCTCTGTTCTGGGATATTTTCGTTGGAAGTGAATTTTTTGTGTTCCCCGGTGATTTTGATGGAAGCCAATTTTTGAAGTATGGGATCATTTCCTTGGAAGCGTGTTTTCTGTGCTCTGGAGTCATTTCGTTGGAAGCGAATTTTTTGTGTTCTGGAGTGATGTCGTTGGAAGCGAATATTTGTGTTCTCAGAAAATTTCGTTGCAAGCGAATTTTTTGTGTTCTGTGGTAATTTCATTGGAAGCGAATTTTTTATGTTCTCCGGTTTTTCGGTGGCAGCAAATTTTTTAAGTCGGGGGTCATTTCGTTGGAATCGTGTTTTATGTGCTCTGGAGTCATTTCGTTGGAAGGGAATGTTTTGTGCTCTGGGGTGATTTCATTGAAAGCTAATTTTAATGTGTTCTAGCGTGATTTCGTTGGAAGCGAATTTTTTGTGTTGTGGGGTTATTTTGATGGAAGCAAATATTTTCTGTTCTGTGGTAATTTCGTTGGACGTGAATTTTTGTGTTCTCAGGTGATTTCGTTGAAAGGGAATTTTTTGTGTTCTAGGGTGATTTCGTTGGAAGCGAATTTTTTGTGCTCTGGGATGATTTCTTTGGAAGCGAATATTTGTGTTCCCAGGAGATTTCGTTGGAAGCAATTTTTTTGTGTTCTGGGGTAATTTCTTTGGAAGCGCATTTTTTGTGTTCTCGGGTGATTTCGATGGAAGCAAATTTTTGAAGTATGGGGTCATATCGTTGGAAGTGTGTTTTCTGTGCTCTGGAGTCATTTCGTTGGAAGCGAATTTTTCATGCTCCGGGGCGATTTCATTGGAAGCGAATATTTGTGTTCTCAGGAGATTTCGTTGCAAGCGAATTTTTTGTGTTCTGGGGTAATTTCGTTGGCAGCGAATTTTTTCTGCTCTGGGGTGATTTAGTTGGAAGCAATTTTTTTATGTACTAGGGTGATTTCGTTGGAAGTGAATTTTTTCTGCTCTGGGGTGCTTTGGTTGGAAGCGAATTTTTTGTCTTCTGTGGTGATTTCGATGGAAGCGAATTTTTTATGTTCTACGGTGATTTCGTTGGAAGTGAATTTTTTGTACTCTGGGATGATATTTTTGGTAGCGAATATTTGTGCTCACAGGAGATTCCTTGGAAAAGAATTTTTTGTCTTCTGGGGTTTTATCGTTGGAAGAGAATTTTTTGTCTTCTCCGGGTTTTTCGATGGAAGCAAATTTTTGAAATAGGGGGTCATTTCGTTGGAATCATGTTTTCTGTGCTCTGGAGTCATTTTTTTGGAAGGGAAGTTTTTGTGCTCTGGGGTGATTTCGTTCGAAGTGAATTTTTTGTGTTCTCGGGTGATTTTGTTGAAAAAGCTTATTTTTTGTGTTCTAGCATGTTTTCGTTGGAAGCAAATTTTTTTGTATTCTGGGGTGATGTCGTTGGAAGCAAATTTTTTTGTGCTCTGGGATGATTTCATTGGAAGCGAATATTTGTGTTCTCAGGAGTTTTCGTTGGAAAAGAATTTTTTTCTCCTGGGGTAATAGCGTTGGAAGAGAATTTTTTGTGTTCTACGGTTTTTTTGATGGAAGCAAATTTTTGAAGTAGGGGGTCATTTCGTTGCGAGCGTGTTTTCTGTGCTCTGGAGTCATTTCGTTTGAAGAGAAATTTTTGTGCTCTGGGATGATTTCTTTGGAAGCCAATATTTGTATTCTCAAGAGATTTCTTTAGAAGTGAATTTTTTCTGTTCAGGTGTAATTTCGTTGGAAGCGAATTTTATCTGTTCTCTGGTCTTTTCCATGGAAGAAAATTTTTGAAGTCTGAGGTCATTTCTTTGGAAGCGAATTTTTTGTGCTTTGGGGTGATTTTGTTGGAAGAGAATTTTTTGTGTTTTCGGGTGATTTCCATGGAAACAAATTTTTGAAGTACGGGGTCATTTCTTTGCAAGCGTGTTTTCTGTGCTCTGGAGTCACTTTGTTGTAAGCGAATTTTTTGTGCTCTGGAGTGATTTCTTTGGAAGCGAATATTTGTGTTCTCTGGAGATTTGGTTGCAAGCGAATTTTTTATTTTTTGGGTAATTTAGTTGGAAGTGAATTTTTTGTGTTCTGCTGTTTTTCAATGGAAGAAAATTTTTGACGTAGGGGGTCATTTCGTTGGAAGAGAATTTTTTGTGCTCTGGGGTCATTTCGTTGGAAGCGAATTTTTTGTGTTCCAGGGTGATTTCGTTGTAAGCAAATTTTTTGCGCTCTGGGGTGATTTGGTTGGAAGCGAATATTTTGTCTTCTCTGGTGATTTCGATTGAAGCGAATTTTTTATGTTCTAGGGTCATTTTACGGGAAGCGAATTTTTTGTGCTCTGTGGTGATTACGTTGGAAGTGAATTTTTTTTTCTCGGGTGATTTTGTTGAAAGCGAATGATTTGTGTTCGAGGTGATTTTGTTGGTAGCGAATTTTTTGTGTTCTGGGGTCATTTCTTTGTAAGCGTGTTTTCTGTGCTCTGGAGTCATTTCGTTGGAAGCCAATTTTTGTGCTCTGGTGTGATTTTGTTGAAAGCGAATTATTTGTGTTCGAGGTGATTTTGTTGGCAGCATATTTTTTGTGTTCTGGGGTGATTTCGTTGAAAGAGAATTTTTTGTGTTCTCGGGTGATTTCGTTGA
Organism: Meriones unguiculatus; assembly: GCF_030254825.1. Taxonomy (NCBI): domain Eukaryota; kingdom Metazoa; phylum Chordata; class Mammalia; order Rodentia; family Muridae; genus Meriones; species Meriones unguiculatus. The sequence continues at coordinate 80,780,665 of NC_083353.1, read as the reverse complement.
AAGGAATTTTTGTGTTCAAGGGTGCTTTCGTTGGAAGCGAGTTTTTTGTGCTCTGGGATGATATCTTTGGAAGCGAATATTTTTGTTCTCAGGAGATTTCGTTGGAAAAGAATTTTTTGTCTACTGCGGTAATCTTGTTGGAAGTGAATTTTTTGTGTTCCCCGGTATTTCGATGGAAGCAAATTTTTGATATAGGGGGTCATTGCCTTGGAAGCGTGTTTTTGTGCTCTGGAGTCATTTCGTTGGAAGCAAATTTTTTGTGTTCTGGGGTAACTTCATTGGAAGCGAATTTTTTGTCTTCTGGGGTGATTTCGATTGTAGGAAATTTTTGAAGTATGGGATCATTTCGTTGGAAGTGTGTTTTTTGTGCTCTGGGTTGATTATGTTGGAAGCGAATTTTTTGTATTCTCAGGTGATTTTGTTGAAAGGGAATTTTTTGTGTTCTAGGGTGATTTTGTTGGAAGCGAATTTTTTGTGCTCTGGGATGATTTCTTTAGAAGTGAATATGTATTTGTGTTCTCAGAAGATTTCGTTGGAAGCAAATTTTTTTGTGTTCTGGGGTCATTTCTTTGGAAATGAATTTTTTGTGTTCTCTGGTTTGTTTGATGGAAGCAAATTTTTGAAGGAGGGGGTCATTTCGTTGGAACCGTGTTTTCTGTGCTTTGGAGTCATTTCGTTAGAAGCAAATTTTTTGTCCTCTGGAGTGATTTCTTTGGAAGCGAATTTTCTGTGTTCTGCTGTACTTTCGTTGGAAGTGAATTTTTTGTGTTCTCGGGTGATTTCGATGGAAGCCAATTTTTTAAGTATGGGATCATTTCCTTGGAAGCATGTTTTCTGTGCTCTGGAGTCATTTCGTTGGAAGAGAATTTTTTGTGGTCTGGGGTGATTTTGTTGGAAGCGAATTTTTTGTGTTCTAGGGTAATTTAGTTGGAAGCGAATTTTTTGTGTTCTGGGGTGATTTCGTTGAAAGGGAAATTTTAGTGTTCTGGGGTTATTTTGTTGGAAGCGAATTTTTTGTACTCTGGTATGTTTTCTTTGGAAGCGAATATTTGTGTTCTCAGGAGATTTCGTTGGAAGCGAATTTTTTGTGTTCTGGGGTAAATTCGATGGAATAGAAATTTTTGTGCTCTCAGGATTTTTCGATGGAAGCAAATTTTTGAAGTAGGGAGTCATTTTTTTGGAAGCATAATTTCTGTGCTCTGGAGTCATTTCGTTGGAAGCGAATATTTTGTTCTCTGGGGTGATTTCGTTGGTAGCGCATTTTCTGTGTTCTGGGATCATTTCGTTGGAAGTGAATTTTTTGTGTTCTCGGGTGATTTCGATGGAAGCCAATTTTTGAAGTATGGGATAATTTCCTTGGAAGCGTGTTTTCTGTGCTCTGGAGTCATTTCGTTGGAAGAGAATGTTTTGTGGTTTGGGGTGATTTTGTTGGAAGCGAAATTTTTGTGTTCTAGGGTAATTTCGTTGGAAGCGAATTTCTTGTGTTCTGGGGTAATTTCGTTGGACGTGAATTTTTTGTGTTCTCGGGTGATTCTTTGAAAGGAAATTTTTTATGTTCTAGGGTTATTTTGTTGGAAGCGATTTTTTTTGTGCTCTGGGCTGATTTCTTTAGAAGTGAGTATTTGTGTTCTCAGAAGATTTCGTTGGAAGCGAATTTTTTTGTGTTCTGGGGTCATTTCTTTGGAAATGAATTTTTTGTGTTCGCCGGTTTGTTTGATGGAAGCAAATTTTTGAAGGAAGGGGTCATTTCGTTGGAAGCGTGTTTTCTGTGCTCTGGAGTCATTTCTTTGGAAGCGAATTTTTTGTCCTCTGGGGTGGTTTCGTTGGAAGCGAATTTTTTGTGTTCTCAGGTGATTTCCTTGAAAGGGAATTTTTTGTGTCCTGGGGTCATTTCGTTGGAAGCAAATTTTTTGTGTTCTGGGGTGATTTCGTTGGAAGCGAATATTTTGTGTTCTGGGGAGATTTCATTGGGGGCGAATATTTGTGTTCTCAGAAGATTTCGTAGCAAACGAATTTTTTCAGTTCTCCGGTTTTTTCGATGGAAGTAAATTTTTGAAGTAGGAGGTCATTTCGTTGGAAGAGAATTTTTTGTGTTCTGGGGTGATTTCGTTGGAAGCGAATATTTTGTGTTCTGGGGAGATTTCGTTGGAAGCGAATATTTGTGTTCTCAGAAGATTTCGTTGCAAGCGAATTTTTTCTGTTCTCCGGTTTTTTCGATGGAAGTAAATTTTTGAAGTAGGAGGTCATTTCGTTGGAAGCATGATTTCGGAGCTCTGGAGACATTTCGTTGGACGTGAATTTTTTGTGCTCTGGGTTGATTTCGTTGGAAGCGAATTTTTTGTGCTCTGGGGTGATTTCGTTGGAAGCGAATTTTTTGTGTTCTGGGGTGATTTCGTTGGAAGCGAATTTTTTGTGCTCTATGATTTTTCTTTGGAAGCGAATATTTGTGTTCTCAGGAGATTTCGTTGCAAGCGAAATTTTTGTGTTCTGGGGTAATTTCATTGAAATGGAATTTTTTATGTTCTAGGGTGATTTCGTTGGAAGCAAATTTTTTGTGCTCTGGAGTGATTTGGTTGGAAGCGAATTTTTTGTCTTCTATGGTGATTTCGATGGAAGCGAATTTTTTATGTTCTAGAGTGATTTCGTTGAAAGCAAATTTTTTGTGTTCTGGAGTCATTTCATTGGAAGCGTGTTTTCTGTGCTCTGGAGTCATTTTGTTGGAAGCGAATTTTTTGTGCTCTGGGTTGATTATGTTGGAAGCGAATTTTTTGTATGCTTGGGTGATTTCGTTGAAAGGGAATTTTTTGTGTTCTAGGGTGATTTTGTTGGAAGCGAATTTTTTGTGCTCTGGGATGATTTCTTTAGAAGTGAATATTTGTGTTCTCAGAAGATTTCATTGGAAGCGAATTTTTTTGTGTTCTGGGGTCATTTCTTTGGAAATGAATTTTTTGTGTTCTCCGGTTTGTTTGATGGAAGCAAATTTTTGAAGGAGGAGGGTCATTTCGTTGGAAGCGTGTTTTCTGTGCTCTGGAGTCATTTCGTTTGAAGCGAATTTTTTGTCCTCTGGGGTGATTTCGTTTGAAGCGAATTTTTTGTGTTCTCAGGTGATTTCCTTGAAAGGGAATTTTTTGTGTTCTGGGGTCATTTCGTTGGAAGTGAATTTTTTGTGTTCTGTTGTGATTTCGTTGGAAGCGAATATTTTGTGTTCTGGGGAGATTTCATTGGAAGCGAATATTTGTGTTCTCAGAAGATTTCGTTGCAAGCGAATTTTTTCTGTTCTCCGGTTTTTTCGATGGAAGTAAATTTTTGAAGTGGGAGGCCATTTTGTTTAAAGCATGTTTTCGGAGCTCTGGAGTCATTTCGTTGGAAGCGAATTTTTTGTGCTCTGGGTTGATTTCGTTGGAAGCGAATTTTTTGTGTTCTGGGGTGATTTAGTTGAAAGTGAATTTTTGGTGTTCTAGGGTGATTTCGTTGGAAGCGAATTTTTTGTGCTCTGGGATGTTTTCTTTGGAAGCGAATATTTGTGTTCTCAGGAGATTTCGTTGCAAGCGAATTTTTTGTGTTCAAGAGTAATTTCATTGAAATGGAATTTTTTATGTTCTAGGGTGATTTCGTTGGAAGCAAATTTTTTGTGCTCTGGAGTGATTTGGTTGGAAGCGATTTTTTTTGTCTTCTATGGTGATTTCGATGGAAGCGAATTTTTTATGATCTAGGGTGATTTCGTTGAAAGCGAATTTTTTGTGTTCTGGAGTCACTTCATTGGAAGCGTGTTTTCTGTGCTCTGGAGTCATTTTGTTGGAAGCGAATTTTTTGTGCTCTGGGATGTTTTCTTTGGAAGCGAATATTTTTGTTCTCAGGAGATTTCATTGGAAGCGAATTTGTTGTGTTCTGGGGTAATTTCGATGGAATAGAAATTTTTGTGCTCTCACGACTTTTGGATGGAAACAAATTTTTGAAGTAGGGAGTCATTTCGTTGGAAGCGTGTTTTCTGTGATCTGGAGTCATTTCGTTGGAAGCGAATTTTTTGTGCTCTAATATGATTTCATTGGTAGCGCATTTTCTGTGTTCTGGGATAATTTCTTTGGAAGTGAATTTTTTGTGTTCTCGGGTGATTTCGATGGAAGCCAATTTTTGAAGTATGGGATCATTTCCTTGGAAGCGTGTTTTCTATGCTCTGGAGTCATTTCGTTGGAAGCGAATTTTTGTGGTCTGGGGTGATTTTGTTGGAAGCGAAATTTTTGTGTTCTAGGGTAATTTCGTTGGACGTGAATTTTTTGTGTTCTCGGGTGATTTCTTTGAAAGGAAATTTTTTATGTTCTTGGGTGATTTTATTGGAAACGAATTTTTTTGTGCTCTGGGATGATTTCTTTAGAAGTGAATATTTGTGTTCTCAAAAGATTTCGTTGGAAGCAGATTTTTTTGTGTTCTGGGGTCATTTCTTTGGAAATGAATTTTTTGTGTTCTCCGGTTTGTTTGATGGAAGCAAATTTTTGAAGGAGGCGGTCATTTCGTTGGAAGCGTGTTTTCTGTGCTCTGGAGTCATTTCGTTGGAAGCGAATTTTTTGTCCTCTGGGGTGATTTCGTTGGAAGCGAATTTTTTGTGTTCTCGGGTGATTTCCTTGAAAGGGAATTTTTTGTGTTCTGGCTTCATTTCGTTGGAAGGGAATTTTTTGTGTTCTGGAGTGATTTCGTTGGAAGCGAATATTTTGTGTTCTGGGGAGATTTCGTTGGAAGCGAATACTTGTGTTCTCAGAAGATTTCGTTGCAAGCGAATTTATTCTGTTCTCCGTTTTTTTCGATGGAAGTAAATTTTTGAAGTAGGAGGTCATTTCGTTGGAAGCATGTTTTCGGAGCTCTGGAGTCATTTCGTTGGAAGCGAATTTTTTGTGCTCTGGGGTGATTTCGTTGGAAGCGAATTTTTTGTGTTCTAGGGTAATTTCATTGGAAGCGAATTTCTTGTGTTCTGGGGTAATTTCGTTGGACGTGAATTTTTTGAGGTCTCGGGTGATTTCTTTGAAAGGAAATTTTTTATGTTCTAGGGTGATATTCTTGGAAACAATTTTTTTTGTGCTCTGGGATGATTTCTTTAGAAGTGAATATTTGTGTTCTCAAAAGATTTCATTGGAAGCGGATTTTTTTGTGTTCTGGGGTCATTTCTTTGGAAATGAATTTTTTGTGTTCTCCGGTTTGTTTGATGGAAGCAAATTCTTGAAGGAGGGGGTCATTTCATTGGAAGTGTGTTTTCTGTGCTCTGGAGTCATTTCGTTGGAAGCGAATTTTTTGTCCTCTGGGGTCATTTCGTTGGAAGCGAATTTTTTGTGTTCTCGGGTGATTTCCTTGAAAGGGAATTTTTTGTGTTCTGGGGTCATTGCGTTGGAAGTGAATTTTTTGTGTTCTGGAGTGATTTCTTTGGAAGCGAATATTTTGTTTTCTGGGGAGATTTCGTTGGAAGCGAATATTTGTGTTCTCAGTAGATTTCGTTGCAAGCGAATTTTTCTGTTCTCCGGTTTTTTCGATGGAAGTATATTTTTGATGTAGGAGGTCATTTCGTTGGAAGCATGTTTTCAGAGCTCTGGAGTCATTTCGTTGGAAGCGAATTTTGTGTGCTCTAGGTTGATTTCGTTGGAAGCGAATTTTTTGTGTTCTGGGGTGATTTCGTTGAAAGGGTATTTTAGGTGTTCTGGGGGATTTCGTTGGAAGCGAATTTTTTGTGATCTGGGATGTTTTCTTTGGAAGCGAATATTTGTGTTCTCAGAAGATTTCCTTGCAAGCGAATTTTTTGTGTTCTGGGGTAATTTCATTGAAAGGGAATTTTTTATGTTCTAGGGTGATTTCTTTGGAAGCAAATTTTTGTGCTCTGGAGTCATTTCATTGGAAGCGTGTTTTCTGTGCTCTGGAGTCATTTTTTGGAAGCAAATTTTTTGTGCTCTGGGTTGATTATGTTGGAAGCGAATTTTTTGTATTCTCGGGTGATTTTGTTGAAAGGGAATTTTTTGTGTTCGAGGGTGATTTCGTTGGAAGCGAATTTTTTGCGCTCTGGGATGTTTTCTTTGGAAGTGAATATTTGTATTCTCAGGAGATTTCGTTGGAAGCGAATTTTTTGTGTTCTGGGGTTATTTCGTTGGAATAGAAATATTTGTGCTCTCAGGAGTTTTCGATGGAAGCAAATTTTTGAAGAAGGGAGTCATTTCGTTGGAAGCATGTTTTCTGTGCTCTGGAGTCATTTCTTTGGAAGCGAATATTTTGTTCTCTGGGGTGATTTCGTTGGTAGCGCATTTTCTCTGTTCTGGGATATTTTCGTTGGAAGTGAATTTTTTGTTTTCCCCGGTGATTTTGATGGAAGCCAATTTTTGAAGTATGGGATCATTTCCTTGGAAGCGTGTTTTCTGTGCTCTGGAGTCATTTCGTTGGAAGCGAATTTTTTGTGTTCTGGAGTGATGTCGTTGGAAGCGAATATTTGTGTTCTCAGAAAATTTCGTTGCAAGCGAATTTTTTGTGTTCTGTGGTAATTTCATTGGAAGCGAATTTTTTATGTTCTCCGGTTTTTCGGTGGCAGCAAATTTTTTAAGTCGGGGGTCATTTCGTTGGAATCGTGTTTTATGTGCTCTGGAGTCATTTCGTTGGAAGGGAATGTTTTGTGCTCTGGGGTGATTTCATTGAAAGCTAATTTTAATGTGTTCTAGCGTGATTTCGTTGGAAGCGAATTTTTTGTGTTGTGGGGTTATTTTGATGGAAGCAAATATTTTCTGTTCTGTGGTAATTTCGTTGGACGTGAATTTTTTGTGTTCTCAGGTGATTTCGTTGAAAGGGAATTTTTTGTGTTCTAGGGTGATTTCGTTGGAAGCGAATTTTTTGTGCTCTGGGATGATTTCTTTGGAAGCGAATATTTGTGTTCCCAGGAGATTTCGTTGGAAGCAATTTTTTTGTGTTCTGGGGTAATTTCTTTGGAAGCGCATTTTTTGTGTTCTCGGGTGATTTCGATGGAAGCAAATTTTTGAAGTATGGGGTCATATCGTTGGAAGTGTGTTTTCTGTGCTCTGGAGTCATTTCGTTGGAAGCGAATTTTTCATGCTCCGGGGCGATTTCATTGGAAGCGAATATTTGTGTTCTCAGGAGATTTCGTTGCAAGCGAATTTTTTGTGTTCTGGGGTAATTTCGTTGGCAGCGAATTTTTTCTGCTCTGGGGTGATTTAGTTGGAAGCAATTTTTTTATGTACTAGGGTGATTTCGTTGGAAGTGAATTTTTTCTGCTCTGGGGTGCTTTGGTTGGAAGCGAATTTTTTGTCTTCTGTGGTGATTTCGATGGAAGCGAATTTTTTATGTTCTACGGTGATTTCGTTGGAAGTGAATTTTTTGTACTCTGGGATGATATTTTTGGTAGCGAATATTTGTGCTCACAGGAGATTCCTTGGAAAAGAATTTTTTGTCTTCTGGGGTTTTATCGTTGGAAGAGAATTTTTTGTCTTCTCCGGGTTTTTCGATGGAAGCAAATTTTTGAAATAGGGGGTCATTTCGTTGGAATCATGTTTTCTGTGCTCTGGAGTCATTTTTTTGGAAGGGAAGTTTTTGTGCTCTGGGGTGATTTCGTTCGAAGTGAATTTTTTGTGTTCTCGGGTGATTTTGTTGAAAAAGCTTATTTTTTGTGTTCTAGCATGTTTTCGTTGGAAGCAAATTTTTTTGTATTCTGGGGTGATGTCGTTGGAAGCAAATTTTTTTGTGCTCTGGGATGATTTCATTGGAAGCGAATATTTGTGTTCTCAGGAGTTTTCGTTGGAAAAGAATTTTTTTCTCCTGGGGTAATAGCGTTGGAAGAGAATTTTTTGTGTTCTACGGTTTTTTTGATGGAAGCAAATTTTTGAAGTAGGGGGTCATTTCGTTGCGAGCGTGTTTTCTGTGCTCTGGAGTCATTTCGTTTGAAGAGAAATTTTTGTGCTCTGGGATGATTTCTTTGGAAGCCAATATTTGTATTCTCAAGAGATTTCTTTAGAAGTGAATTTTTTCTGTTCAGGTGTAATTTCGTTGGAAGCGAATTTTATCTGTTCTCTGGTCTTTTCCATGGAAGAAAATTTTTGAAGTCTGAGGTCATTTCTTTGGAAGCGAATTTTTTGTGCTTTGGGGTGATTTTGTTGGAAGAGAATTTTTTGTGTTTTCGGGTGATTTCCATGGAAACAAATTTTTGAAGTACGGGGTCATTTCTTTGCAAGCGTGTTTTCTGTGCTCTGGAGTCACTTTGTTGTAAGCGAATTTTTTGTGCTCTGGAGTGATTTCTTTGGAAGCGAATATTTGTGTTCTCTGGAGATTTGGTTGCAAGCGAATTTTTTATTTTTTGGGTAATTTAGTTGGAAGTGAATTTTTTGTGTTCTGCTGTTTTTCAATGGAAGAAAATTTTTGACGTAGGGGGTCATTTCGTTGGAAGAGAATTTTTTGTGCTCTGGGGTCATTTCGTTGGAAGCGAATTTTTTGTGTTCCAGGGTGATTTCGTTGTAAGCAAATTTTTTGCGCTCTGGGGTGATTTGGTTGGAAGCGAATATTTTGTCTTCTCTGGTGATTTCGATTGAAGCGAATTTTTTATGTTCTAGGGTCATTTTACGGGAAGCGAATTTTTTGTGCTCTGTGGTGATTACGTTGGAAGTGAATTTTTTTTTCTCGGGTGATTTTGTTGAAAGCGAATGATTTGTGTTCGAGGTGATTTTGTTGGTAGCGAATTTTTTGTGTTCTGGGGTCATTTCTTTGTAAGCGTGTTTTCTGTGCTCTGGAGTCATTTCGTTGGAAGCCAATTTTTGTGCTCTGGTGTGATTTTGTTGAAAGCGAATTATTTGTGTTCGAGGTGATTTTGTTGGCAGCATATTTTTTGTGTTCTGGGGTGATTTCGTTGAAAGAGAATTTTTTGTGTTCTCGGGTGATTTCGTTGAAAGGAATTTTTGTGTTCAAGGGTGCTTTCGTTGGAAGCGAGTTTTTTGTGCTCTGGGATGATATCTTTGGAAGCGAATATTTTTGTTCTCAGGAGATTTCGTTGGAAAAGAATTTTTTGTCTACTGCGGTAATCTTGTTGGAAGTGAATTTTTTGTGTTCCCCGGTATTTCGATGGAAGCAAATTTTTGATATAGGGGGTCATTGCCTTGGAAGCGTGTTTTTGTGCTCTGGAGTCATTTCGTTGGAAGCAAATTTTTTGTGTTCTGGGGTAACTTCATTGGAAGCGAATTTTTTGTCTTCTGGGGTGATTTCGATTGTAGGAAATTTTTGAAGTATGGGATCATTTCGTTGGAAGTGTGTTTTTTGTGCTCTGGGTTGATTATGTTGGAAGCGAATTTTTTGTATTCTCAGGTGATTTTGTTGAAAGGGAATTTTTTGTGTTCTAGGGTGATTTTGTTGGAAGCAAATTTTTTGTGCTCTGGGATGATTTCTTTAGAAGTGAATATGTATTTGTGTTCTCAGAAGATTTCGTTGGAAGCAAATTTTTTTGTGTTCTGGGGTCATTTCTTTGGAAATGAATTTTTTGTGTTCTCTGGTTTGTTTGATGGAAGCAAATTTTTGAAGGAGGGGGTCATTTCGTTGGAACCGTGTTTTCTGTGCTTTGGAGTAATTTCGTTAGAAGCAAATTTTTTGTCCTCTGGAGTGATTTCTTTGGAAGCGAATTTTCTGTGTTCTGCTGTACTTTCGTTGGAAGTGAATTTTTTGTGTTCTCGGGTGATTTCGATGGAAGCCAATTTTTTAAGTATGGGATCATTTCCTTGGAAGCATGTTTTCTGTGCTCTGGAGTCATTTCGTTGGAAGAGAATTTTTTGTGGTCTGGGGTGATTTTGTTGGAAGCGAATTTTTTGTGTTCTAGGGTAATTTAGTTGGAAGCGAATTTTTTGTGTTCTGGGGTGATTTCGTTGAAAGGGAAATTTTAGTGTTCTGGGGTTATTTTGTTGGAAGCGAATTTTTTGTACTCTGGTATGTTTTCTTTGGAAGCGAATATTTGTGTTCTCAGGAGATTTCGTTGGAAGCGAATTTTTTGTGTTCTGGGGTAAATTCGATGGAATAGAAATTTTTGTGCTCTCTGGATTTTTCGATGGAAGCAAATTTTTGAAGTAGGGAGTCATTTTTTTGGAAGCATAATTTCTGTGCTCTGGAGTCATTTCGTTGGAAGCGAATATTTTGTTCTCTGGGGTGATTTCGTTGGTAGCGCATTTTCTGTGTTCTGGGATCATTTCGTTGGAAGTGAATTTTTTGTGTTCTCGGGTGATTTCGATGGAAGCCAATTTTTGAAGTATGGGATAATTTCCTTGGAAGCGTGTTTTCTGTGCTCTGGAGTCATTTCGTTGGAAGAGAATGTTTTGTGGTTTGGGGTGATTTTGTTGGAAGCGAAATTTTTGTGTTCTAGGGTAATTTCGTTGGAAGCGAATTTCTTGTGTTCTGGGGTAATTTCATTGGACGTGAATTTTTTGTGTTCTCGGGTGATTCTTTGAAAGGAAATTTTTTATGTTCTAGGGTTATTTTGTTGGAAGCGATTTTTTTTGTGCTCTGGGCTGATTTCTTTAGAAGTGAGTATTTGTGTTCTCAGAAGATTTCGTTGGAAGCGAATTTTTTTGTGTTCTGGGGTCATTTCTTTGGAAATGAATTTTTTGTGTTCGCCGGTTTGTTTGATGGAAGCAAATTTTTGAAGGAAGGGGTCATTTCGTTGGAAGCGTGTTTTCTGTGCTCTGGAGTCATTTCTTTGGAAGCGAATTTTTTGTCCTCTGGGGTGGTTTCGTTGGAAGCGAATTTTTTGTGTTCTCAGGTGATTTCCTTGAAAGGGAATTTTTTGTGTCCTGGGGTCATTTCGTTGGAAGCAAATTTTTTGTGTTCTGGGGTGATTTCGTTGGAAGCGAATATTTTGTGTTCTGGGGAGATTTCATTGGGGGCGAATATTTGTGTTCTCAGAAGATTTCGTAGCAAACGAATTTTTTCAGTTCTCCGGTTTTTTCGATGGAAGTAAATTTTTGAAGTAGGATGTCATTTCGTTGGAAGAGAATTTTTTGTGTTCTGGGGTGATTTCGTTGGAAGCGAATATTTTGTGTTCTGGGGAGATTTCGTTGGAAGCGAATATTTGTGTTCTCAGAAGATTTCGTTGCAAGCGAATTTTTTCTGTTCTCCGGTTTTTTCGATGGAAGTAAATTTTTGAAGTAGGAGGTCATTTCGTTGGAAGCATGATTTCGGAGCTCTGGAGACATTTCGTTGGACGTGAATTTTTTGTGCTCTGGGTTGATTTCGTTGGAAGCGAATTTTTTGTGCTCTGGGGTGATTTCGTTGGAAGCGAATTTTTTGTGTTCTGGGGTGATTTCGTTGGAAGCGAATTTTTTGTGCTCTATGATTTTTCTTTGGAAGCGAATATTTGTGTTCTCAGGAGATTTCGTTGCAAGCGAAATTTTTGTGTTCTGGGGTAATTTCATTGAAATGGAATTTTTTATGTTCTAGGGTGATTTCGTTGGAAGCAAATTTTTTGTGCTCTGGAGTGATTTGGTTGGAAGCGAATTTTTTGTCTTCTATGGTGATTTCGATGGAAGCGAATTTTTTATGTTCTAGAGTGATTTCGTTGAAAGCAAATTTTTTGTGTTCTGGAGTCATTTCATTGGAAGCGTGTTTTCTGTGCTCTGGAGTCATTTCGTTGGAAGCGAATTTTTGTGGTCTGGGGTGATTTTGTTGGAAGCGAATTTTTTGTGTTCTAGGGTAATTTCGTTGGACGTGAATTTTTTGTGTTCTCGGGTGATTTCTTTGAAAGGAAATTTTTTATGTTCTTGGGTGATTTTATTGGAAACGAATTTTTTTGTGCTCTGGGATGATTTCTTTAGAAGTGAATATTTGTGTTCTCAAAAGATTTCGTTGGAAGCAGATTTTTTTGTGTTCTGGGGTCATTTCTTTGGAAATGAATTTTTTGTGTTCTCCGGTTTGTTTGATGGAAGCAAATTTTTGAAGGAGGCGGTCATTTCGTTGGAAGCGTGTTTTCTGTGCTCTGGAGTCATTTCGTTGGAAGCGAATTTTTTGTCCTCTGGGGTGATTTCGTTGGAAGCGAATTTTTTGTGTTCTCGGGTGATTTCCTTGAAAGGGAATTTTTTGTGTTCTGGCTTCATTTCGTTGGAAGGGAATTTTTTGTGTTCTGGAGTGATTTCGTTGGAAGCGAATATTTTGTGTTCTGGGGAGATTTCGTTGGAAGCGAATACTTGTGTTCTCAGAAGATTTCGTTGCAAGCGAATTTATTCTGTTCTCCGTTTTTTTCGATGGAAGTAAATTTTTGAAGTAGGAGGTCATTTCGTTGGAAGCATGTTTTCGGAGCTCTGGAGTCATTTCGTTGGAAGCGAATTTTTTGTGCTCTGGGGTGATTTCGTTGGAAGCGAATTTTTTGTGTTCTAGGGTAATTTCATTGGAAGCGAATTTCTTGTGTTCTGGGGTAATTTCGTTGGACGTGAATTTTTTGAGGTCTCGGGTGATTTCTTTGAAAGGAAATTTTTTATGTTCTAGGGTGATATTCTTGGAAACAATTTTTTTTGTGCTCTGGCATGATTTCTTTAGAAGTGAATATTTGTGTTCTCAAAAGATTTCATTGGAAGCGGATTTTTTTGTGTTCTGGGGTCATTTCTTTGGAAATGAATTTTTTGTGTTCTCCGGTTTGTTTGATGGAAGCAAATTCTTGAAGGAGGGGGTCATTTCATTGGAAGTGTGTTTTCTGTGCTCTGGAGTCATTTCGTTGGAAGCGAATTTTTTGTCCTCTGGGGTCATTTCGTTGGAAGCGAATTTTTTGTGTTCTCGGGTGATTTCCTTGAAAGGGAATTTTTTGTGTTCTGGGGTCATTGCGTTGGAAGTGAATTTTTTGTGTTCTGGAGTGATTTCTTTGGAAGCGAATATTTTGTTTTCTGGGGAGATTTCGTTGGAAGCGAATATTTGTGTTCTCAGTAGATTTCGTTGCAAGCGAATTTTTCTGTTCTCCGGTTTTTTCGATGGAAGTATATTTTTGATGTAGGAGGTCATTTCGTTGGAAGCATGTTTTCAGAGCTCTGGAGTCATTTCGTTGGAAGCGAATTTTGTGTGCTCTAGGTTGATTTCGTTGGAAGCGAATTTTTTGTGTTCTGGGGTGATTTCGTTGAAAGGGTATTTTAGGTGTTCTGGGGTGATTTCGTTGGAAGCGAATTTTTTGTGATCTGGGATGTTTTCTTTGGAAGCGAATATTTGTGTTCTCAGAAGATTTCCTTGCAAGCGAATTTTTTGTGTTCTGGGGTAATTTCATTGAAAGGGAATTTTTTATGTTCTAGGGTGATTTCTTTGGAAGCAAATTTTTGTGCTCTGGAGTCATTTCATTGGAAGCGTGTTTTCTGTGCTCTGGAGTCATTTTTTGGAAGCAAATTTTTTGTGCTCTGGGTTGATTATGTTGGAAGCGAATTTTTTGTATTCTCGGGTGATTTTGTTGAAAGGGAATTTTTTGTGTTCGAGGGTGATTTCGTTGGAAGCGAATTTTTTGCGCTCTGGGATGTTTTCTTTGGAAGTGAATATTTGTATTCTCAGGAGATTTCGTTGGAAGCGAATTTTTTGTGTTCTGGGGTAATTTCGTTGGAATAGAAATATTTGTGCTCTCAGGAGTTTTCGATGGAAGCAAATTTTTGAAGAAGGGAGTCATTTCGTTGGAAGCATGTTTTCTGTGCTATGGAGTCATTTCTTTGGAAGCGAATATTTTGTTCTCTGGGGTGATTTCGTTGGTAGCGCATTTTCTCTGTTCTGGGATATTTTCGTTGGAAGTGAATTTTTTGTGTTCCCCGGTGATTTTGATGGAAGCCAATTTTTGAAGTATGGGATCATTTCCTTGGAAGTGTGTTTTCTGTGCTCTGTAGTCATTTCGTTGGAAGCAAATTTTTTGTGTTCTGTGGTGATTTCTTTGGAAGCGAATATTTTGTGTTCTGGGGAGATTTCGTTGGAAGCAAATATTTGTGTTCTCAGAAGATTTCGTTGCAAGCAAATTTTTTCTGTTCTCCGGTTTTTTTCGATGGAAGTAAATTTTTGAAGTAGGAGGTCATTTCGTTGGAAGCATGTTTTCTGTGCTCTGGAGTCATTTCGTTGGAAGCGAATTTTTTGTGTTCTCGGGTGATTTCGATGGAAGCAAATTTTTGAAGTAAGGGTTCATTTCATTGGAAGCATGTTTTCTGTGCTCTGGGGTAATTTCGTTGGAAGCTAATTTTTTGTGTTCTGGGGTGATTTCGTTGGAAGCGAATATTTGTGTTCTCAGAAAATTTTGTTGCAAGCAAATTTTTTGTGTTCTGGGGTTATTTCGTTGGAAGCGAATTTTTTATCTTCTCCGGTTTTTCGATGGAAGCAAGTTTTTGAAGTAGGGGGTCATTTCGTTGGAATCGTGTTTTCTGTGCTCTGGAGTCATTTCGTTGGAAGGGAATTTTTTGTGCTCTGGGGTGATTTCGTTGGAAGCCTATTTTTTGTGTTCTTGGGTGATTTCATTGAAAGCTAATTTTTGTGTTCTGCCGTGATTTCATTAGAAGCGAATTTTTTGCGTTCTGGGTTGATTTCGATGGAAGCAAATTATTTCTGTTCTGTGGTAATTTCGTTGGACGTGAATTTTTTTGTGTTCTCGGGTGATTTCGTTGAAAGGGAATTTTTTGTGTTCTAGGGTGATTTCGTTGGAAGCGAATTTTTTTGTGCTCTGTGATGATTTCTTTGGAAGCAGATATTGTGTTCCCAGGAAATTTCGTCGGAAGCGATTTTTTTGTGTTCTGGGGTAATTTCGTTGGAAGCGAAATTTTTGTGTTCTCGGATGATTTCGATGGAAACAAATTTTTGAAATATGGGGTCATATCGTTGGAAGCATGTTTTCAGTGCTCTGGAGTCATTTCTTTGGAAGTGAATTTTTCGTACTCTAGGGTGATTTCGTTCGAAGCGAATTTTTTGTGCTCTGGAATGATATCTTTGGAAGCGAATATGTGTGCTCTCAGGAGATTTTGTTGGAAAAGAATTTTTTGTCTACTGGGGTAATATCGTTGGAAGAGAATTTTTTGTGTTCTCGGTTGATTTCGATGGAAGCAAATTTTTGAAATAGGGGGTCATTTCGTTGGAAGCATGTTTTCTGTGCTCTGGAATCATTTCGTTCGAAGCGAATTTTTTGTGCTCTGGCGTGTTTTCGTTGGAAGCGAATTTTTTGTGCTCTAGGAGGATATCTTTGGAAGAGAATATTTGTGTTCTCAGGAGATTTCATTGGAAAAGAATTTTTTTGTCTTCTGGGGTAATATCTTTGAAAGAGAATTTTTTGTGTTCTCCGGTCTTTTCGGTGGAAGCAAATATTTGAAGTAGGGGGTCATTTCATTGGAAGCGTGTTCTCTGTGCTAGGGAGTCATTTCATTGGAAGGGAATTTTTTGTGCTCTGGGGTGATTTCGTTGAAAGTGAATTTTTTATGTTCTAGGCTGATATCGTTCGAAGCTTATTTTTTGTGCTCTGGGGTGATTTTGTTGGAAGCGAATTTTTTTTCTTCTTTGGTGATTTCGATGGAAGCGAATTTTTTATGTTCTAGGGTGATTTCGTTGGAAGCGAATTTTTTCTACTCTGGAATGATATCTTTGAAGCAAATATTTGTGTTCTCACGATATTTTGTTTTCCATGCTCTCGAGTCATTTCGTTGGAATGCAAATTTTTTGTGCTCTGGGGTGATTTCGTTGGAATCGAATATTTGTGTTCTCAGGAGATTACGTTGCATGCGAATTTTTTGTGTTCTGAGGTGATTTCGTTGGAAGCGAATTTTTTTGTTCTCGGGTGATTTCGTTGGAAGGGAATTTTTGTGCTATAGGGTGATTTCGTTGGAAGCGAATTTTTTGTGCTCTGGGATGATATCTTTGGAAGCGAATGTTTGTGTTCTCAGGAGATTTCATTGGAAAAGAATTTTTGTCTTCTGGGGTAATATCATTGGAAGAGAATTTTTTGTGTTCTCCAGTTTTTTCGATGGAAGCAAATTTTTGAAGTACGGGGTCATTTCGTTAGAAGTGTGTTTTCTGTGCTCTGGAGTCATTTCGTTGGAAGCGAATTTTTTGTGCTCTGGGGTGATTTCGTTGGAAGCGAATATTGGTGTTCTCAGGAGATTTCGTTGCAAGTGAATTTTTTGTGTTCTGGGGTAATATCGTTGGAAGAGAACTTTTGTGTTCTCCGTTTTTTTCAATGGGAGTAAATTTTTGAAGTAGGTGGTCATTTCGTTGGAAGCATGTTTTCTGTGCTCTGGAGTCTTTTCGTTGGAAGCGAATTTTTTGTGCTCTGGGTTGGTTTCGTTGGAAGCGAATTTTTTGTGATCTGGGGTGATGTCGTTGAAAGGGAATTTTTTGTGTCTGGGGTGATTTCGTTGGAAGCAAATTTTTTGTGCTCCAGGATGTTTTCTTTGGAAGCGAATATTTGTGTTCTCAGGAAATTTCGTTGGAAGCGAATTTTTTGTGTTCTGGGGTAATTTCGTTGGAAGAGAAATTTTTGTGTGCTCAGGATTTTTCGATGGAAGCAAATTTTTAAAGTAGGGGGTCATTTCGTTGGAAGTGTGTTTTCTGTGTTTTGGAGTCATTTCGTTGGAAGTAATTTTTTTGTGTTCTGGGGTGATTTCGTTGGAAGCGAATTTTTTGTGTTCTGGGGTAATGTCGTTGGAAGCGAATTTTTTGTGTTCTCCGGTGATTTCGTTGAAAGGGAATTTTTTGTGTTCTAGGGTGATTTCTTTGGAATCAAATATTTTGTGTTCTGCTTTGATTTCAATGGAAGCAAATATTTTCAGTTTTGTGGTAAATTCGTTGGACGTAAACTTTTTGTGTTCTCTGGTGATTTCGTTGAAAGGGAATTTTTTGTGTTCAAGGGTGATTTCTCTAAAAGGGAATTTTTGTGTTCTAGGTTGATTTCGTTGGAAGGGAATTTTTTGTGCTCTGGGATGATATCTTTGGAAGCGAATATTTGTGTTCTCAGGAGATTTCATTGTAAAAGAATTTTTTCTCTTCTGGGGTAATATCGTTGGAAGAGAATTTTTTGTGTTCCCCGGTTTCTTCAATGGAAGCAAATATTTGAAGTAAGGGGTCATTTCGTTCGAAACGAGTTTTCTGTGCTCTGGAGTCATTTCATTGGAAGCGAATTTTTTGTGCTCTGGGGTGATTTCGTTGGAAGCGAATTTTTTGTGCTCTGGGATGATATCTTTGGAAGCGAATATTTGTGTTCTCAGGAGATTTCGTTGGAAAAGAATTTTTTCTCTTCTGGGGTAATAGCGTTGGAAGAGAATTTTTTGTGTTCTCCGGTTTCTTCAATGGAAGCAAATTTTTGAAGTAAGGGGTCATTTCGTTCGAAACGAGTTTTCTGTGCTCTGGAGTCATTTCTTTGGAAGCGAATTTTTTGTGTTCTCAGATGATTTCAACGGAAACAAATTTTTGAAGTATGGTATCATTTCGTTCGAAGCGTGTTTTCTGTGCTCTGGAGTCATTTCGTTGGAAGCGAATATTTTGTGTTCTGGGGAGATTTCGTTGGAAGCGAATATTTGTGTTCTCAGAAGATTTCGTAGCAAGCGAATTTTTGCTGTTCCTCGGTTTTTTCGATGGAAGTAAATTTTTGAAGTAGGAGGTCATTTCGTTGGAAGCGAATTTTTTGTGTTCTGGAGTGATTTCGTTTGAAGCAAATATTTTGTGTTCTGGGGAGATTTCGTTGTAAGTGAATATTTGTGTTCTCAGATTTCGTTGCAAGCGAATTTTTTCTGTTCTCCGGTTTTCTCGATGGAAGTAAATTTTTGAAGTAGGAGGTCATTTGGTTGGAAGTATGTTTTCGGAGCTCTGGAGTAATTTCGTTGGAAGCAAATTTTTTGTGCTCTGGGTTGATTTCGTTGGAAGCGAATTTTTTGTGTTCTGGGGTGATTTCGTTGGAAGTAAATATTTTGTGTTCTGGGGAGATTTCGTTGTAAGTGAATATTTGTGTTCTCAGAAGATTTCGTTGCAAGCGAATTTTTTCTGTTCTCGGTTTTTTTCGATGGAAGTAAATTTTTGAAGTAGGAGGTCATTTGGTTGGAAGTATGTTTTCAGAGCTCAGGAGTAATTTCGTTGGAAGCGAATTTTTTCTGCTCTGGGTTGATTTCGTTGAAAGGGAAATTTTGGTGTTCTGGGGTGATTTCGTTGGAAGTGAATTTTTTGTGCTCTGGGATGTTTTTTTGGAAGCGAATATTTGTGTTCTCAGGAGATTTCGTTGGAAGCGAATTTTTTGTGTTCTGGGGTAATTTCATTGAAAGGGAATTTTTTCTGTTCTAGGGTGATTGCGTTCGAAGCAAATTTTTTGTGCTCTGGAGTGATTTGGTTGGAAGCGAATTTTTTGTCTTCTATGGTGATTTCGATGGAAGCGAATTTTTTATGTTCTAGGGTAATTTCGTTGAAAGCAAATTTATTGTGTTCTGGAGTCATTTCATTGGAAGCGTGTTTTCTGTGCTCTGGATTCATTTTTTTGGAAGCAAATTTTTTGTCCTCTGGGTTGATTATGTTGGAAGCGAATTTTTTGTATTTTCGGTGATTTCGTTGAAAGGGAATTTTTTGTTCGAGGGTGATTTCGTTGGAAGCGAATTTTTTTCGCTCTGGGATGTTTTCTTTGGAAGCAAATGATTTCGTTAGAAGCAAATTTTTTGTGTTCTGGAGTAATTTCGATGGAATAGAAATTTTTGTGCTCTCAGGATTTTTCGATGGAAGCAAATTTTTGAAGTAGGGAGTCATTTTGTTGGAAGCGTGTTTTCTGTGCTCTGGAGTCATTTCGTTGGAAGGGAATTTTTTGTGCTCTGGGGTGATTTCGTTGGAAGCCTATTTTTTGTGTTCTTGGGTGATTTCATTGAAAGCTAATTTTTGTGTTCTGCCGTGATTTCATTAGAAGCGAATTTTTTGCGTTCTGGGTTGATTTCGATGGAAGCAAATTATTTCTGTTCTGTGGTAATTTCGTTGGACGTGAATTTTTTTGTGTTCTCGGGTGATTTCGTTGAAAGGGAATTTTTTGTGTTCTAGGGTGATTTCGTTGGAAGCGAATTTTTTTGTGCTCTGTGATGATTTCTTTGGAAGCAGATATTGTCTTCCCAGGAAATTTCGTCGGAAGCGATTTTTTTGTGTTCTGGGGTAATTTCGTTGGAAGCGAAATTTTTGTGTTCTCGGATGATTTCGATGGAAACAAATTTTTGAAATATGGGGTCATATCGTTGGAAGCATGTTTTCAGTGCTCTGGAGTCATTTCTTTGGAAGTGAATTTTTCGTACTCTAGGGTGATTTCGTTCGAAGCGAATTTTTTGTGCTCTGGAATGATATCTTTGGAAGCGAATATGTGTGCTCTCAGGAGATTTTGTTGGAAAAGAATTTTTTGTCTACTGGGGTAATATCGTTGGAAGAGAATTTTTTGTGTTCTCGGTTGATTTCGATGGAAGCAAATTTTTGAAATAGGGGGTCATTTCGTTGGAAGCATGTTTTCTGTGCTCTGGAATCATTTCGTTCGAAGCGAATTTTTTGTGCTCTGGCGTGTTTTCGTTGGAAGCGAATTTTTTGTGCTCTAGGAGGATATCTTTGGAAGAGAATATTTGTGTTCTCAGGAGATTTCATTGGAAAAGAATTTTTTTGTCTTCTGGGGTAATATCTTTGAAAGAGAATTTTTTGTGTTCTCCGGTCTTTTCGGTGGAAGCAAATATTTGAAGTAGGGGGTCATTTCATTGGAAGCGTGTTCTCTGTGCTAGGGAGTCATTTCATTGGAAGGGAATTTTTTGTGCTCTGGGGTGATTTCGTTGAAAGTGAATTTTTTATGTTCTAGGCTGATATCGTTCGAAGCTTATTTTTTGTGCTCTGGGGTGATTTTGTTGGAAGCGAATTTTTTTTCTTCTTTGGTGATTTCGATGGAAGCGAATTTTTTATGTTCTAGGGTGATTTCGTTGGAAGCGAATTTTTTCTACTCTGGAATGATATCTTTGAAGCAAATATTTGTGTTCTCACGATATTTTGTTTTCCATGCTCTCGAGTCATTTCGTTGGAATGCAAATTTTTTGTGCTCTGGGGTGATTTCGTTGGAATCGAATATTTGTGTTCTCAGGAGATTACGTTGCATGCGAATTTTTTGTGTTCTGAGGTGATTTCGTTGGAAGCGAATTTTTTTGTTCTCGGGTGATTTCGTTGGAAGGGAATTTTTGTGCTATAGGGTGATTTCGTTGGAAGCGAATTTTTTGTGCTCTGGGATGATATCTTTGGAAGCGAATGTTTGTGTTCTCAGGAGATTTCATTGGAAAAGAATTTTTGTCTTCTGGGGTAATATCATTGGAAGAGAATTTTTTGTGTTCTCCAGTTTTTTCGATGGAAGCAAATTTTTGAAGTACGGGGTCATTTCGTTAGAAGTGTGTTTTCTGTGCTCTGGAGTCATTTCGTTGGAAGCGAATTTTTTGTGCTCTGGGGTGATTTCGTTGGAAGCGAATATTGGTGTTCTCAGGAGATTTCGTTGCAAGTGAATTTTTTGTGTTCTGGGGTAATATCGTTGGAAGAGAACTTTTGTGTTCTCCGTTTTTTTCAATGGGAGTAAATTTTTGAAGTAGGTGGTCATTTCGTTGGAAGCATGTTTTCTGTGCTCTGGAGTCTTTTCGTTGGAAGCGAATTTTTTGTGCTCTGGGTTGGTTTCGTTGGAAGCGAATTTTTTGTGATCTGGGGTGATGTCGTTGAAAGGGAATTTTTTGTGTCTGGGGTGATTTCGTTGGAAGCAAATTTTTTGTGCTCCAGGATGTTTTCTTTGGAAGCGAATATTTGTGTTCTCAGGAAATTTCGTTGGAAGCGAATTTTTTGTGTTCTGGGGTAATTTCGTTGGAAGAGAAATTTTTGTGTGCTCAGGATTTTTCGATGGAAGCAAATTTTTAAAGTAGGGGGTCATTTCGTTGGAAGTGTGTTTTCTGTGTTTTGGAGTCATTTCGTTGGAAGTAATTTTTTTGTGTTCTGGGGTGATTTCGTTGGAAGCGAATTTTTTGTGTTCTGGGGTAATGTCGTTGGAAGCGAATTTTTTGTGTTCTCCGGTGATTTCGTTGAAAGGGAATTTTTTGTGTTCTAGGGTGATTTCTTTGGAATCAAATATTTTGTGTTCTGCTTTGATTTCAATGGAAGCAAATATTTTCAGTTTTGTGGTAAATTCGTTGGACGTAAACTTTTTGTGTTCTCTGGTGATTTCGTTGAAAGGGAATTTTTTGTGTTCAAGGGTGATTTCTCTAAAAGGGAATTTTTGTGTTCTAGGTTGATTTCGTTGGAAGGGAATTTTTTGTGCTCTGGGATGATATCTTTGGAAGCGAATATTTGTGTTCTCAGGAGATTTCATTGTAAAAGAATTTTTTCTCTTCTGGGGTAATATCGTTGGAAGAGAATTTTTTGTGTTCCCCGGTTTCTTCAATGGAAGCAAATATTTGAAGTAAGGGGTCATTTCGTTCGAAACGAGTTTTCTGTGCTCTGGAGTCATTTCATTGGAAGCGAATTTTTTGTGCTCTGGGGTGATTTCGTTGGAAGCGAATTTTTTGTGCTCTGGGATGATATCTTTGGAAGCGAATATTTGTGTTCTCAGGAGATTTCGTTGGAAAAGAATTTTTTCTCTTCTGGGGTAATAGCGTTGGAAGAGAATTTTTTGTGTTCTCCGGTTTCTTCAATGGAAGCAAATTTTTGAAGTAAGGGGTCATTTCGTTCGAAACGAGTTTTCTGTGCTCTGGAGTCATTTCTTTGGAAGCGAATTTTTTGTGTTCTCAGATGATTTCAACGGAAACAAATTTTTGAAGTATGGTATCATTTCGTTCGAAGCGTGTTTTCTGTGCTCTGGAGTCATTTCGTTGGAAGCGAATATTTTGTGTTCTGGGGAGATTTCGTTGGAAGCGAATATTTGTGTTCTCAGAAGATTTCGTAGCAAGCGAATTTTTGCTGTTCCTCGGTTTTTTCGATGGAAGTAAATTTTTGAAGTAGGAGGTCATTTCGTTGGAAGCGAATTTTTTGTGTTCTGGAGTGATTTCGTTTGAAGCAAATATTTTGTGTTCTGGGGAGATTTCGTTGTAAGTGAATATTTGTGTTCTCAGATTTCGTTGCAAGCGAATTTTTTCTGTTCTCCGGTTTTCTCGATGGAAGTAAATTTTTGAAGTAGGAGGTCATTTGGTTGGAAGTATGTTTTCGGAGCTCTGGAGTAATTTCGTTGGAAGCAAATTTTTTGTGCTCTGGGTTGATTTCGTTGGAAGCGAATTTTTTGTGTTCTGGGGTGATTTCGTTGGAAGTAAATATTTTGTGTTCTGGGGAGATTTCGTTGTAAGTGAATATTTGTGTTCTCAGAAGATTTCGTTGCAAGCGAATTTTTTCTGTTCTCGGTTTTTTTCGATGGAAGTAAATTTTTGAAGTAGGAGGTCATTTGGTTGGAAGTATGTTTTCAGAGCTCAGGAGTAATTTCGTTGGAAGCGAATTTTTTCTGCTCTGGGTTGATTTCGTTGAAAGGGAAATTTTGGTGTTCTGGGGTGATTTCGTTGGAAGTGAATTTTTTGTGCTCTGGGATGTTTTTTTGGAAGCGAATATTTGTGTTCTCAGGAGATTTCGTTGGAAGCGAATTTTTTGTGTTCTGGGGTAATTTCATTGAAAGGGAATTTTTTCTGTTCTAGGGTGATTGCGTTCGAAGCAAATTTTTTGTGCTCTGGAGTGATTTGGTTGGAAGCGAATTTTTTGTCTTCTATGGTGATTTCGATGGAAGCGAATTTTTTATGTTCTAGGGTAATTTCGTTGAAAGCAAATTTATTGTGTTCTGGAGTCATTTCATTGGAAGCGTGTTTTCTGTGCTCTGGATTCATTTTTTTGGAAGCAAATTTTTTGTCCTCTGGGTTGATTATGTTGGAAGCGAATTTTTTGTATTTTCGGTGATTTCGTTGAAAGGGAATTTTTTGTTCGAGGGTGATTTCGTTGGAAGCGAATTTTTTTCGCTCTGGGATGTTTTCTTTGGAAGCAAATGATTTCGTTAGAAGCAAATTTTTTGTGTTCTGGAGTAATTTCGATGGAATAGAAATTTTTGTGCTCTCAGGATTTTTCGATGGAAGCAAATTTTTGAAGTAGGGAGTCATTTTGTTGGAAGCGTGTTTTCTGTGCTCTGGAGTAATTTCGTTGGAAGCGAATTTTTTGTGCTCTGTTGTGATTTCGTTGGTAGCGCATTTTCTGTGTTCTTGGATAATTTCGTTGGAAGTGAATTTTTTGTGTTCTCGGCTGATTTCGATGGAAGCCAATTTTTGAAGTATGGGATCATTTCCTTGGAAGCATGTTTTCTGTGCTCTGGAGTCATTTCGTTGGAAGAGAATGTTTTGTGGTTTGGGGTGATTTTGTTGGAAGCGAAATTTTTGTGTTCTAGGTTAATTTCGTTGGAAGCGAATTTCTTGTGTTCTGGGGTAATTTCGTTGGACGTGAATTTTTTGTGTTCTCGGGTGATTTCTTTGAAAGGAAATTTTTTATATTCTAGGGTTATTTTGTTGGAAGCGAATTTTTTTGTGCTCTGGGATGATTTCTTTAGAAGTGAGTATTTGTGTTCTCAGAAGATTTCGTTGGAAGCGAATTTTTTTGTGTTCTGGGGTCATTTCTTTCGAAATGAATTTTTTGTGTTCTCCGGTTTGTTTGATGGAAGCAAATTTTTGAAGGAAGGGGTCATTTCGTTGGAAGCGTGTTTTCTGTGCTCTGGAGTCATTTCGTTGGAAGCGAATTTTTTGTCCTCTGGGGTGATTTCGTTGGAAGCGAATTTTTTTGTTCTCAGGTGATTTCCTTGAAAGGGAATTTTTTGTGTTCTGGGGTCATTTCGTTGGAAGCAAATTTTTTGTGTTCCGGGGAGATTTCGTTGGAAGCGAATATTTGTGTTCTCAGAAGATTTCGTTGCAAGCGAATTTTTTCTGTTCACCAGTTTTATCGATGGAAGTAAATTTTTGAAGTAGGAGGTCATTTCGTTGGAAGCATGTTTTCGGAGCTCTGGAGACATTTTGTTGGACGTGAATTTTTTGTGCTCTGGGTTGATTTCGTTGGAAGCGAATTTTTTGTTCTCTGGGGTGATTTCGTTAGAAGCGAATTTTTTGTGTTCTGGGGTGATTTCGTTGAAAGGGAATTTTTGGTGTTCTGGGGTGATTTCGTTGGAAGCGAATTTTTTGTGTTCTGGGATGTTTTCTTTGGATGCGAATATTTGTGTTCTCAGGAGATTTCGTTGCAAGCGAATTTTTTGTGTTCTAGGGTAATTTCATTGAAATGGAATTTTTTATGTTCTAGGGTGATTTCGTTGGAAGCAAATGTTTTGTGCTCTGGAGTGATTTGGTTGGAAGCGAATTTTTTGTCTTCTATGGTGATTTCGATGGAAGCGAATTTTTTATGTTCTATGGTGATTTCGTTGAAAGCAAATTTTTTGTGTTCTGGAGTCATTTCATTGGAAGCGTGTTTTCTGTGCTCTGGAGTCATTTTGTTGGAAGCGAATTTTTTATGCTCTGGGTTGATTATGTTGGAAGCGAATTTTTTTGTATTCTCGGGTGATTTCGTTGAAAGGGAATTTTTTGTGTTCTAGGGTGATTTTGTTGGAAGCGAATTTTTTGTGCTCTGGGATGATTTCTTTAGAAGTGAATATTTGTGTTCTCAGAAGATTTCATTGGAAGCGAATTTTTTTGTGTTCTGGTTTCATTTCGATGGAAGCGAATTTTTTGTATTCTGGGGAGATTTCGTTGGAAGCGAATATTTGTGTTCTCAGAAGATTTCGTTGCAAGAGATTTTTTTCTGTTTTCCGGTTTTTTCGGTGGAAGTAAATTTTTGAAGTAGGAGGTCATTTCGTTGGAAGCATGTTTTCGGAGCTCTGGAGTCATTTCGTTGGAAGCGAATTTTTTGTGCTCTGGGTTGATTATGTTGGAAGCGAATTTTTTGTATGCTCGGGTGATTTCGTTGAAAGGGAATTTTTTGTGTTCTAGGGTGATTTTGTTGGAAGCGAATTTTTTTTGCTCTGGGATGATTTCTTTAGAAGTGAATATTTGTGTTCTCAGAAGATTTCATTGGAAGCGAATTTTTTGTGCTCTGGGTTGATTATGTTGGAAGCGAATTTTTTTTGTTCTCGGGTGATTTCCTTGAAAGGGAATTTTTTGTATTCTGGGGTCATTTCGTTGGAAGCGAATTTTTTGTGCTCTGGGGTGATTTCGTTGGTAGCGCATTTTCTGTGTTCTGGGATAATTTCATTGGAAGCGAATTTTTTGTGTTCTCGGGTGATTTCAATGGAAGCCAATTTTTGAAGTATGGGATCATTTCCTGGAAGCGTGTTTTCTGTGCTCTGGAGTCATTTCGTTGGAAGAGAATTTTTTGTGGTCTGGGGTGATTTTGTTGGAAGCAAAATTTTTGTGTTCTAGGGTAATTTCGTTGGAAGCGAATTTTTTGTGTTCTGGGGTAATTTCGTTGGACGTGAATTTTTTGTGTTCTCGGGTGATTTCTTTGAAAGGAATTTTTTTATGATTTAGGGTTATTTTGTTGGAAGCGAATTTTTCTGTGCTCTGGGATGATTTCTTTAGAAGTGAGTATTTGTGTTCTCAGAAGATTTCTTTGGAAACGAATTTTTTTGTGTTCTGGGGTCATTTCTTTGGAAATGAATTTTTTGTGTTCTCCGGTTTGTTTGATGGAAGCAAATTTTTGAAGGAGGGGGTCATTTCGTTGGAAGTGTGTTTTCTGTGCTCTGGAGTCATTTCGTTGGAAGTGAATTTTTGTGTCCTCGGGTGATTTCCTTGAAAGGGAATTTTTTGTGTTCTGGGGTGATTTCGTTGGAAGCGAATATTTTGTGTTCTGGGGAGATTTCATTGGAAGCGAATATTGGTCTTCTCAGAAGATTTCGTTGCAAGCGAAATTTTTCTGTTCTCCGGTTTTTTCGATGGAAGTAAATTTTTGAAGTAGGAGGCCATTTTGTTGGAAGCATGTTTTCGGAGCTCTGGAGTCATTTCGTTGGAAGCGAATTTTTTGTGCTCTGGGTTGATTTCGTTGGAAGCAATTTTTTTGTGTTCTGGGGTGATTTCGTTGAAAGGGAATTTTTGGTGTTCTGGGGTGATTTCGTTGGAAGCGAATTTTTTGTGCTCTGGGATGTTTTCTTTGGAAGCGAATATTTGTGTTCTCAGGAGATTTCGTTGCAAGCGAAATTTTTGTCTTCTGGGGTAATTTCATTAAAAGGGAATTTTTTATGTTCTAGGGTGATTTCGTTGAAAGCGAATTTTTTGTGTTCTGGAGTCACTTCATTGGAAGCGTGTTTTCTGTGCTCTGGAGTCATTTTGTTGGAAGCGAATTTTTTGTGCTCTGGGATGTTTTCTTTGGAAGCAAATATTTTTGGTCTCAGGAGATTTCATTGGAAGCGAATTTGTTGTGTTCTGGGGTAATTTCGATGGAATAGAAATTTTTGTGCTCTCACGACATTTGGATGGATGCAAATTTTTGAAGTAGGGAGTCATTTCGTTGGAAGCGAATTTTTTGTGCTCTAATATGATTTCGTTGGTAGCGCATTTTCTGTGTTCTGGGATAATTTCGTTGGAAGTGAATTTTTTGTGGTCTGGGGTGATTTTGATGGAAGCCAATTTTTGAAGTATGGGATCATTTCCTTGGAAGCGTGTTTTCTGTGCTCTGGAGTCATTTCGTTGGAAGAGAATGTTTTGTGGTCTGGGGTGATTTTGTTGGAAGCGAAATTTTTGTGTTCTAGGGAAATTTCGTTGGACGTGAATTTTTTGTGTTCTCGCGTGATTTCTTTGAAAGGAAATTTTTTATGTTCTAGGGTGATTTTATTGGAAACGAATTTTTTTGTGCTCTGGGATGATTTCTTTAGAAGTGAATATTTGTGTTCTCAAAAGATTTCGTTGGAAGCGGATTTTTTTGTGTTCTGAGGTCATTTCTTTGGAAATGAATTTTTTGTGTTCTCCGGATTGTTTGATGGAAACAAATTTTTGAAAAAGGGGGTCATTTCGTTGGAAGCGTGTTTTCTGTGCTCTGGAGTCATTTCGTTGGAAGCGAATTTTTTGTCCTCTGGGGTGATTTCGTTGGAAGCGAATTTTTTGTGTTCTCGGGTGATTTCCTTGAAAGGGAATTTTTTGTGTTCTGGGGTCATTTCGTTGGAAGTGAATTTTTTGTGTTCTGGAGTGATTTCGTTGGAAGCGAATATTTTGTTTTCTGGGGAGATTTCATTGGAAGCGAATATTTGTGTTCTCAGTAGATTTCGTTGCAAGCGAATTTTTTCTGTTCTCCGGTTTTTTCGATGGAAGTAAATTTTTGAAGTAGGAGGTCATTTCGTTGGAAGCATTTTTTCGGAGCTCTGGAGTCATTTCGTTGGAAGCGAATTTTTTTGTGTTCTGGGGTGATTTCGTTGAAAGGGAATTTTGGGTGTTCTGGGGTGATTTCGTTGGAAGCGAATTTTTTGTGCTCTGGGATGTTTTCTTTGGAAGCGAATATTTGTGTTCTCAGGAGATTTCATTGCAAGCGAATTTTTTGTGTTCTGGGGTAATTTCGTTGGAAGCCAAATTTTTGTGTTCTGGGGTGATTTCGTTGGAAGCGAATATTTTGTGTTCTCGGGTGATTTCAATGGAAACAAATTTTAGAAGTATGGTATCATTTCGTTCGAAGCGTTTTTTCTGTGCTCTGGAGTCATTTCGTTGGAAGCGAATTTTTTGTGCTCTGGGTTGATTTCGTTGGAAGCGAATTTTTTTGTTCTCGGGTGATTTCTTTGAAAGGGAATTATTTTTATGTTCTAGGGTGATTTCGTTGGAAGCGAATTTTTTTTGTGCTCTGGGATGATTTCTTTCGAAGCGAATATTTGTGTTCTCAGGAGATTTCGTTGGAAGCGAATATTTTGTGTTCTGGGGTAATTTCGTTGAAAGCGAATTTTTTGTGTTCTCACGTGATTTCCTTTAAAGCTAATTTTTTGTGTTCTAGGGTGATTTCGTTGGAAGCGAATTTTTTGTGTTCAGGGGTGATTTCGATGGAAGCAAATTTTTTCTATTCCGTGGTAATTTCGTTGGATGTGAATTTTTTGTGTTCTCGGGTGATTTGGTTGAAAGGGAATGTTTTGTGTTCCAGGGTGATTTCATTGGAAGCGATTTTTTTTGTGCTCTGGGATGATTTCCTTGGAAGCAAATATTTGTGTTCTTAGGAGGTATCGTTGGAAGCGAATTTATTGTGTTCTTCGGTTTTTCGATGGAAGCAAATTTTTGAAGTAGGGGGTCATTTCATTGGAAGCGTGTTTTCTGGAGTGCTCTGTAGTCATTTCATTGGAAGGGAAATTTTGTGCTCTGGGGTGATTTCGTTGGAAGCAAATTTTTTGTGTTCTCAGATGATTTCGTTTAAAGGGAATTTTTCGTGTTCTCGGTGATTTCGTTGGAAGCGAATTTTTTTTGTTCTGGGGTCATTTCGTCGGAAGCGTGTTTTCTGTGCTCTGGAGTCAGTTCGTTGGAAGCGAATTTTTTGTGCTCTGGTGTGATTTCATTGGAAGCGAATTTTTTGTGTTCTCAGGTGATTTCCTTTAAAGCTAATTTTTTGTTTTCTAGGGTGATTTCGTTGGCAGCGAATTTTTTGTGTTCTCGGGTGATTTGGTTGAAAGGGAATTTTTTGTGTTCCAGGGTGATTTCATTGGAAGCGCTTTTTTTTGTGCTCTAGGATGATTTCCTTGGAAGCAAATATTTGTGTTCTTAGGAGGTATCGTTGGAAGCAAATTTATTGTGTTCTGGGGTAATTTCGTTGGAAGTGAATTTTTTGTGTTTTCGGGTGATTTCTATGTAAGCAAGTTTTTGAAATATGGGGTCATTTCGTTGGAACCGTGTTTTCTCTGCTCTGGAGTCATTATGTTGGAAGCTAATTTTTTGTGTTCTGGGGTAATTTCGTTGGAAGAGAATATATTGTTCTCAGAAGATTGTGTTGCAAGCAAATTTTTTGTGTTCTGGCGTAATTTCGTTGGAAGCGAATTTTTTGTTTTCTCGGGTGATTTCGATGGAAGCAAATTTTTGAAGTATTGGATCATTTCGTTGGGAGCGTGTTTTCTGTGCTCTGGAGTCACTTGGTTGGAAGAGAATTTTTGGTGCTCTGGAGTGATTTCGTTGGAAGCGAATTTTGTGAGTTCTGGGGTAATTTCGATAGAAGCGATTTTTTTGTCTCTGGGGTCATTTTGTTGGAAGAGAATTTTTTGTGTTCTGGTGTGATTTCGTTGGAAGCAAATTTTTTGTGTTCTGGGGTAATTTCGTAGGAAGCGAATTTTTTGTCTTCTCGGGGGATTTCGAAGGAAGCAAATTTTTGAAGTAGGGGGACATTTCGTTGGAAGCTTGTTTTCTGTGCTCTGGAGTCATATCTTTGGAAGGGAATTTTTTATGCTTTGGGGTGATTTCGTTGGAAGCGAATTTTTTGTGTTCTAGTGTGATTTCGTTGAAAGGGAATTTTTTGTGTTCTAGGGTGATTTAGTTGGACATGAATTTTTTGTGTTCTCGGGTGATTTCGTCGTAAGTGAATTTTTTGTATTCTAGGGTGATTTCGTTGAAAGGGAATTTTTTTGTGTTCTAGGGTGATTTCGTTGAAAGGGAATTTTTTGTGTTCTCGGGTCATTTCGTTGGAATCGTGTTTTCTGTGCTATGGAGTCATTTTGTTGGAAGGGAATTTTTTGTACTCTGTGGTGATTTCGTTGGAAGTGAATTTTTTGTGTTCTCCTGTGATTTCGTTGAAAGGGAATTTTTGGTGTTCTGGGGTCATTTCGTTGGAAGCCTGTTTTCTGGGTTCTAGAGTCATTTGTTTGGAAGCGAATTTTTTGTGTTCTGCTGTGATTTCGTTGGAAGCTAATTTTTTTGTTCTCGGGTGATTTTGTCGAAAGGGAATTTTTGTGTTCCAGGGTGATTTCGTTGGAAGCGAATTTTTTTGTGCTCTGGGATGATTTCTTTGGAAGCAGATATTTGTGTTCTCAGGAGAGATTGTTTTAAGCGAATTTATTGTGTTCTGGGGTAATTTCGTTGGAAGCGAATTTTTTGTGTTTTCGGGTGATTTCGATGGAAGCAAATTTTTGAAATATGGGGTCATTTCGTTGGAACCGTGTTTTCTCTGTTCTGGAGTCATTATGTTGGAAACTAATTTTTTGTGTTCTGGGGTGATTTCGTTGGAAGCAAATTTTTTGTGTTCCCGGGTGATTTCAATGGTAGCAAATTTTTGAAGTATGGGATCATTTCTTTGGGAGCGTGTATTCTGTGCTCTGGAGTCATTCCGTTTAAAAGCGAATTTTTTGTGTTCTGGGGTGATTTCGTTGGAAGCGATTATTCGTGTTCTCAGAAGATTTCGTTGGAAGCGAATTTTTTGTTTTCTCCGGTTTTTTCAATGGAAGCAAAGTTTTGAAATATGGGGTCATTTCGTTGGAAGTGTGTTTTCTATGCTCTGGAGTCATTTCGTTGGAAGCGAATTTTTTGTGTTTTGGGGTGATTTCATGGAAGCAAATTTTTTGTGTTCTGTGGTAATTTCGTTGGAAGCAATTTTTTGTGTTCTGGGGTCATTTCGTTGGATGTAAATTTTTTGTGTTCTGGGGTAATTTCGTTGGAAGTGAATTTTTTGTGTTCTCGGGTCATTTCAATGGAAGCAAATTTTTGAAGTATGGTATCATTTCGTTCGAAGCGTGTTTTCTATGCTCTGGAGTCATTTTGTTGGAAGCGAATATTTGTGTTCTAAGATGATTTCGTTGCAAGCGAATTTTTTGTTTTCTTCGGTTTTTTTGATGGAAGCAAATTTTTGAAGCAGGGGGTCATTTCGTTGGAAGCGTGTTTTCTGTGCTCTGGAGTCATTTCGTTGGAAGCGAATTTTTTGTTTTCTGGGGTGATTTCGTTGGAAGCAAATTTTTTGTGTTCTGGTGTAATTTCGTTGGAAGCGAATTTTTTGTGTTCTGGGGTCATTTCGATGGAAGCAAATTTTTGAAATAGGGGGACTTTTCGTTGGAAGCTTGTTTTCTGTGCTCTGGAGTCAGATCTTTGGAAGGGAATTTTTTGTGCTTTGGGGTGATTTTGTTGGAAGCGAATTTTTTGTGTTCTAGTGTGATTTCGTTGAAAGGAAATTTTTTGTGTTCTAGGGTGATTTCGTTGGAAATGAATTTTTTTGTTCTCGGGTGATTTCATCGAAAGGGAATTTTTTGTGTTCTAGGGTGATTTCGTAGAAAGCGAACCTTTTTTTGCTCTGGGATGATTTCTTTGGAAGCGAATATCTGTGTTCTCAGGAGATTTCGTTGCAAGCGAATTTATTTTGTTCTGGGGTAATTTCGTTGGAAGCTAATTTTTTGTATTCTCAAGTGATTTCGATGGAAGCAAAATTTTGAAATATGGGGTCATTTCCCTGGAAGCATGTTTTCTATGCTTTGGAGTCATTTCTTTGGAAGCAAATTTTTGTGCTCTGGGGTGATTTCTTTGGAAGCTAATATTTGTGTTCTCAGGACATTTCGTTGCAAGCAAATTTTTTGGGTTCTGCGGTAATTCTTTGTAAGCGAATTTTTTGTGTTCTCCGGTTTTTTCGATGGATGGAAGCAAATTTTTTAAGTAGAGGGTCATTTCGTTGGAAGCGTGTTTTCTGTGCTCTGGAGTCATTTCTTTGGTAGCGAATTTTTTGTGCTCTGGGGTGATTTCGTTGGAAGCAAATATTTGTGTTCTCATGAGATTTCGTTGTAAGCGAATTTTTTGTGTTCTGGGGTAATTTCGTTGGAAGCGTATTTTTGTGTTCTTTGGTTTTTTTGATGGAAGGGAATTTTTTTAAGTAGGGGGTCATTTCATTGGAAGCGTGTTTTCTGTGCTCTGGAGTCATTTCGTTGGAAGGGATTTTTTTGTGTTCTGGGGTGATTTCGTTGGAAGCGAATATTTGTTTTCTCAGAAAATTTCGTTGCAAGTGAATTTTTTGTGTTCTGTGGTAATTTTGTTGTAAGTGAATTTTTTATGTTCTCCGGTTTTTCGATGGCAGCAAATTTTTTAAGTAGGGGGTCATTTCGTTGGAATCGTGTTTTATGTGCTCTGGAGTCATTTCCTTGGAAGGGAATTTTTTGTGATCTGGGGTGATTTCATTGAAAGCGAATTTTTTGGGGTTCTAGCATGATTTCGTTGGAAGCGAATTTTTTGTGTTGTGGGGTTATTTCGATGGAAGCAAATATTTTCTCTTCTGTGGTAATTTCGTTGGACGTGAATTTTTTGTGTTCTCAGGTGATTTCATTGAAAGGGAATTTTTTGTGCTCTGGGATGATTTCTTTGGAAGCGAATATTTGTGTTCCCAGGAGATTTCGTTGAAAGCGATTTTTTTGTTCTCAGGAGATTTCGTTGGAAAAGAATTTTTTTGTCCTCTGGGGTAATATCATTGGAAGAGAATTTTTTATGTTGTTCGGTTTTTTCGATGGAAGCAAATTTTTGATGTAGGGGGTCATTTCTTTGTAAGCATGTTTTCTGTGCTCTGGAGTCATTTCGTTGGAAGCAAATTTTTTGTGCTCTGGGGTGCTATGGTTGGAATCGAATTTTTTGTGTTCTCGGGTGATTTCGATTGAAGCAAATTTTTGAAGTAAGGGATCATTTCATTGGAAGCGTGTTTTCTGTGCTCTGGAGCAATTTCGTTGGAAGCAAATTTTTTGTGTTCTGGGGAGATTTCGTTGGAAGCGAATATTCGTGTTCTCAGAAGATTTCGTTGCAAGCGAATTTTTTTGTGTTCTGGGGTAATTTCGTTGGAAGCGAATATTTTGTTTTCTCCGGTTTTTTCGATGGAAGCAAATTTTTGAAGCAGGGGGTCATTTCATTGGAAGTGTGTTTTCTGTGCTCTGGAATCATTTCGTTGGAAGCGAATTTTTTGTGTTCTGGGGTGATTTCATGGAAGCGAATTTTTTGTGTTCTGGGGTGATTTTGTTGGAAGCGAATTTTTTGTGTTCTGGGGTGATTTCGATGGTAGCAAATTTTTGAAGTACGAGGTCATTTCGTTGGAAGCATGTTTTCTATGATCTGGAGTCATTTCTTTGGAAGTGAATTTTTTGTGCTCTGGGGTGATTTCCTTGGAATCGAATATTTGTGTTCTCGGGAGATTTCATTACAAGCGAATTTGTTGTGTTCTTGGGTAATTTCGTTGGAAGCGAATTTTTTGTGTTCTCGTGTGATTTCGTTGAAAAGGAATTTTTTATGTTCTAGGGTCATTTCATTGGAAGCATGTTGTCTGTGCTGTGGAGTCATTTCATTGGAAGTGAATTTTTTTTGCTCTGGGGTGATTTCGTTGGAAGCCAATTTTTTGTCTTCTCGGGTGATTTCTTTGAAAGCTAATTTTTTGTGTTTTAGCGTTGTTTCGTTGGAAGCGAAGTTTTTGTGTTCTGGGTTGATTTCGTTGGAAGCAAATTTTTTCTGTTCTGTGGGAATTTCATTGGACGTGTATTTTTTGTGTTCTTTGGTGATTTATTTGAAAGGGAATTTTTTGTGTTCTAGGGTGATTTCCTTGGAAGTGAAGTTTTTTCTGCTCTGGGGTGATTTGGTTGGAAGCGAATTTTTTGTCTTCTGTGGTGATTTCGATGGAAGCGAATTTTTTATGTTCTAGGGTGATTTCGTTGGAAGCGAATTTTTTGTGCTCTGGGGTGATTTAGTTGGAAGCGAATTTTTTCTGTTCTCGTGTGATTTCGTTTAAAGGGAATTTTTGTGTTCTGGGGTAATTTCGTTGGAAGCATATTTTTGTGTTCTCCGGTTTTTTCGATGGAAGCGAATTTTTTAAGTAGGGGGTCATTTCGTTGGAAGTGTGTTTTCTGTGCTCTGGAGTCATTTCGTTGGAAGCGAATTTTTTGTGTTCTCGGGTGATTTCGATGGAAGCAAATTTTTGAAGTAAGGGTTCATTTCGTTGGAAGCATGTTTTCTGTGCTCTGGGGTAATTTCGTTGGAAGCTAATTTTTTGTGTTCTGGGGTTATTTCGTTGGAAGCGAATTTTTTATATTCTCCGGTTTTTCGATGGAAGCAAGTTTTTGAAGTAGGGGGTCATTTCGTTGGAATCGTGTTTTCTTTGCTCTGGAGTCATTTCGTTGGAAGGGAATTTTTCGTGCTCTGGGGTGATTTCGTTGGAAGCCTATTTTTTGTATTCTCGGGTGATTTCATTGAAAGCTAATTTTTGTGTTCTAGCGTGATTTCATTAGAAGCGAATTTTTTGTGTTCTGGGGTGATTTCGATGGAAGCAAATTATTTCTGTTCTGTGGTAATTTCGTTGGACGTGAATTTTTTGTGTTCTCGGGTGATTTCGTTGAAAGGGAATATTTTGTGTTCTATGGTGATTTCGTTGGAAGCGAATTTTTTTGTGCTCTGTGATGATTTCTTTGGAAGCAGATATTGTGTTCCCAGGAAATTTCGTCGGAAGCGATTTTTTGTGTTCTGGGTAATTTCGTTGGAAGCGAAATTTTTGTGTTCTCGGGTGATTTCGATGGAAGCAAATTTTTGAAATATGGGGTCATATCGTTGGAAGCATGTTTTTGGTGCTCTGGAGTCATTTCTTTGGAAGTGAATTTTTCGTACTCTAGGGTGATTTCGTTCAAAGCAAATTTTTTGTGCTCTTGAATGATATCTTTGGAAGCGAATATTTGTGCTCTCAGGAGATTTTGTTGGAAAAGAATTTTTTGTCTTCTGGGGTAATATCGTTGGAAGAGAATTTTTTGTGTTCTCGGTTGATTTCGATGGAAGCAAATTTTTGAAATAGGGGGTCATTTTGTTGGAAGCGTGTTTTCTGTGCTCTGGAGTCATTTCGTTCGAAGCGAATTTTTTGTGCTCTGGCGTGTTATTGTTGGAAGCGAATTTTTTGTGCTCTAGGAGGATATCTTTGGAAGAGAATATTTGTGTTCTCAGGAGATTTCATTGGAAAAGAATTTTTTGTCTTCTGGGGTAATATCTTTGAAAGAGAATTTTTTGTGTTCTCAGGTGATTTCGATGGAAGCAAATTTTTGAAGTATGGGGTCAAATCGTTGGAAGCGTGTTTTCTGTGCTCTGGAGTCATTTCTTTGGAAGCGAATTTTTCGTGCCCTGGGGTGATTTTGTTGGAAGCGATTTTTTTGTGTTCTAGGGTGATTTCGTTGGAAGTGAATATTTTTCTGCTCTGGGGTGATTTGGTTGGAAGCGAGTTTTTTGGCTTCTGTAGTGATTTCGATGGAAGCGAATTTTTATGTTCTAGGGTTTTTTCGTTGGAAGCGATTTTTTGTGCTCTGGGGTGATTTCGTTGGAAGCGAATTTTTTGTGTTCTCGGGTGATTTTGTTGAAAGTGAATTTTTGTGTTCTGGGGTAATTTCGTTGGAAGCGTATTTTTGTGTTCTCCGGTTTTTTCAATGGAAGCGAATTTTTTAAGTAGGGGGTCATTTCGTTGGAAGTGTGTTTTCTGTGCTCTGGAGTCATTTCGTTGGAAGCGAATTTTTTGTGTTCTCAGGTGATATCGATGGTAGCAAATTTTTGAAGTAAGGGATTATTTCGTTGGAAGCGTGTTTTCTGTGCTCAGAAGTAATTTCGTTGGAAGCGAAGTTTTTGTGTTCTGGGGTGATTTCGTTGGAAGCGAATATTTGTGTTCTCAGAAAATTTCGTTGCAAGCAAATTTTTAGTGTTCTGGGGTTATTTCTTTGGAAGCAACTTTTTTATGTTCTCTGGTTTTTCGATGGAAGCAAATTTTTGAAGTGGGGGTCATTTCGTTGGGATCGTGTTTTCTGTGCTCTGGAGTCATTTCGTTGGAAGGGAATTTTTTGTGCTCTGGGGGGATTTTGTTGGAAGCCAATTTTTTGTGTTCTCGGGTGATTTCATTGAAAGCTAATTTTTGTGTTCTAGTGTGATTTCGTGGGAAGCGAATTTTTTTGTGCTCTAGGATGATTTCTTTGGAAGCGAATATTTGTGTTCCCAGGAGATTTCGTTGGAAGCGAATTTATTCTGTTCTGGGGTAATTTCGTTGGAAGCGAATTTTTTGTGTTCTCGGGTGATTTCGATGGAAGCAAATTTTTCAAATATGGGGTCAATTCATTGTAAGCGTGTTTTCTGTGCCCTGGAGTCATTTCGTTGGAAGCGAATTTTTTGTGTTCTGGTGTGCTTTCGTTGAAAGCGAATATGTGTGTTCTCAGAAAATTTCGTTGCAAGCGATTTTTTTGTGTTCTGGGGTAATTTCTTTGGAAGCGAATTTTTTATGTTCTCCGGTTTTTCGATGGCAGCAAATTTTTTAAGTAGAGGGTCATTTCGTTGGAATCATGGTTTATGTGCTCTGGAGTCATTTCCTTGGAAGGGAATTTTTTGTGCTCTGGGGTGATTTCATTTTAAGCTAATTTTTTTGTGTTCTAGCGTGATTTCGTTGGAAGCGAATTTTTTCTGTTCTGGGGTTATTTCGATGGAAGCAAATATTTTCTATTCTGTGGTAATTTCGTTGGACGTGAATTTTTTGTGTTCTCGAGTGATTTAGTTGAAAGGGAATTTTTTGTGTTTTGGGATGATTTCTTTGGAAGCGAATATTTTTGTTCCCAGGAGATTTCGTTGGAAGCAATTTTTTTGTGTTCTGGGGTAATTACGTTGGAAGCGAATTTTTTGTATTCTACTGGTTTTTCGATGGAAGCAAATTTTTTAAGTAGGCGGTCATTTCATTGGAACTGTGTTTTCTGTGCTCTGGAGTCATTTCGTTGGCAGCGAATTTTTGTGCTCTGGGGTGATTTATTTGGAAGCGAATTTTTTATGTACTCGGGTGATTTCGTTGGAAGTGAATTTTTTCTGCTCTGGGGTGATTTGGTTGGAAGCGAATTTTTTGTCTTCTGTGGTGATTTCAATGGAAGCGAATATTTTATGTTCTACGGTGATTTCGTTGGAAGCGAATTTTGTATGCTCTGGGATGATATTTTTGGAAGCGAATATTTGTGCTCTCAGGAGATTTAATTGGAAAAGAATTTTTTGTGTTCTGGGATAAATTCGTTGGAAGCGAATTTTTTGTGTTCTGGGGTGATTTCGATGGAAAAAAATTTTTGAAGTGGTGGTCATTTCGTTGGAAGCGGGTTTTCTGTACTCTGGATTCATTTCGTTGGAAGCGAATTTTTTGTGCTGTGGGGTGATTTCGTTGGAAGCGAATTTTTTCTGTTCTCGGGTGATTTTGATGGAAGCAAATTTTTGAAGTATGGGGTCATATCGTTGGAAACAAATTTTTTGTGTTCTCGGGTGATTTCGTTGGAAGTGAATTTTTTCTGCTCTGGGGTGATTTGGTTGGAAGCGAATTTTTTGTCTTCTGTGGTGATTTCGATGGAAGCGTATTTTTTTGTTCTAGGTTGATTTTGTTGGAAGCGAAATTTTTGTGTTCTCGGTTGATTTCGTTGAAAGGAAATTTTTGTGTTATAGGGTTATTTCGTTGGAAGCGAATTTTTTGTGCTCTGGGATGATATCTTTGGAAGCAAATATTTGTGTTCTCAGGAGTTTTCGTTGGAAAAAAAATTTTTGTCTTCTGGAGTAATATCGTTGGAAGAGAATTTTTTGTGTTCTCTGGTTTTTTTGATGGAAGCAAATTTTTGAAGTAAGGGGTCATTTCGTTGGAAGCGTGTTTTCTGTGCCCTTTAGTCATTTCGTTGGAAGCGAATTTTTTGTACTCTGGGGTGATTTCGTTGGAAGCGAATTTTTGTGTTCTCTTGTGATTTCTTTGAAAGGAAATTTTGTGTTTTCGGGTGATTTCGTTGAAAGAGCTAATTTTTTGTGTTGTAGCGTGATTTCGTTGGAAGCAAATTTTTTTTTTATTCTGGGGTGATTTCGATGGAAGCAAATTTTTTTCTGTTCTGTGATAATTTCTTTGGACTTGAATTTTTTGTGTTATCGGGGGCTTTTGTTGGAAGCGAATTTTTTTGTGCTCTGGGATGGTTTCTTTGGAAATGAATGTTTGTGTTCTCAGGAGATTTCGTTGGAAAAGAATTATTTGTCTTCTGGGGTAATCTCGTTGGAAGAGAATTTTTTGTGTTCTCCGGTTTATTCGATGGAAGCAAATTTTTGAAGTAGGGGGTCATTTCGTTGGAAGCGTGTTTTCTGAGCCCTGGAATCATTTCGTTGGAAACGAGTTTTTTGTGCTCTGGGGTGATTTCATTGGAAACAAATATTTGTGTCCTCAGGAGATTTCGTTGGAAAAGAAATTTTTGTCTTCTGAGGTAATTTCATTGGAAGCGAATTT
This sequence comes from Meriones unguiculatus, assembly GCF_030254825.1. Classification (NCBI taxonomy): domain Eukaryota; kingdom Metazoa; phylum Chordata; class Mammalia; order Rodentia; family Muridae; genus Meriones; species Meriones unguiculatus. The sequence goes on along the minus strand of NC_083353.1, from coordinate 80,742,547 downwards.
TTTTGTGTTCTCAGATTATTTCAATGGAAGCAAATTTTTGAAGTATGGGATCATTTCGTTGGAAGCTTGTTTTCTGTGCTCTGGATTCATTTCTTTGGAAGCCTATTTTTTGTTTTCTGGGGTAATTTCGATGGAAGCTAATTTTTTGTGTTCTCTTGTTTTGTCAATGGAAGCAAATTATTGACATAGGGGGTTATTTCATTGGAAGCGTGTTTTCTGTGATCTGGAGTCATTTCATTGGAAGCGAATTTTTTGTGTTCTGGGGTGATTTCGTTGGAAGCGAATATATGTGTTCTCAGAAGATTTCGTTGAAAGCGAATTTTTTGTGCTCTGGGGTGATTGCTTTGGAAGCGAATATTTGTGTTCTCAGGAGATTTCGTTGCAAGCGAATTTTTTGTGTTCTGGGGTAATTTCGTTGGAAGCGTATTTTTGTGTTCTCCGTTTTTTTCGATGGAAGCGAAATTTTTAAGTAGGGGGTCATTTCATTGGAAGCGTGTTTTCTGTGCTCTGGAGTCATTTCGTTGGAAGCGAATTTTTTGTGTTCTCTGGTGATTTCGATGGAAGCAAATTTTTGAAGTATGAGATCATTTTGTTGAAAGCATCTTTTCTGTGCTCTGGAGTAATTTCGCTGGAAGCGAATTTTTTTTGTTCTGGAGTGATTTCGTTGGAAGCGAATATTTGTGTTTTCAGAAAATTTCGTTGCAAGCGAATTTTTTGTGTTCTGGGGTAATTTCGTTGGAAGCTAATTTTTTGTGTTCTCCGGTTTTTTCAATGGAAGCAAATTATTGAAATAGGGGGTCATTTCATTGGAAGCGTGTTTTCTGTGATCTGGAGTCATTTCATTGGAAGCGAATTTTTTGTGTTCTGGGGTGATTTCGTTGGAAGCGACTATATGTGTTCTCAGAAGATTTCGTTGCAGGCGAATTTTTTGTGTTCTGGGGTAATTTCATTGGAAGCGAATTTTTTGTGTTCTCAGGTGATATCGTTGAAATCGAATCTTTTTATTCTAGGGTGATTTCTTTGGAAGCAAGTTTTTTGTGCTCTGGGGTGAGTTCGTTGGAAGCGAATATTTGTGTTCTCAGGAAGTTTCGTTGGAAAAGAAATTTTTGTCTTCTGGGGTAATTTCGTTGGAAGTGAATTTTTTGTGTTCTTGGGTGATTTCGATGGAAGCAAATATATGAAATAGGGGGACATTTCGTTGGAATCGTGTTTTCTGTGCTCTGGAGTCCTTTCGTTGGAAGGGAACATTTGTGTTCTGGGGTGATTTCGTAGGAAGCGAATTTTTTGTGTTCTCGGGTGATTTCATTGAAAGGGAATTTTTGCGTTCTAGGGTGATTTCGTTGGAAGTGAATTTTTTCTGCTCTGGGGTGATTTGGTTGGAAGCGAATTTTTTGTCTTCTGTGGTGATTTCGATGGAAGCGTATTTTTTTGTTCTAGGTTGATTTTGTTGGAAGCGAAATTTTTGTGTTCTCGGTTGATTTCGTTGAAAGGAAATTTTTGTGTTATAGGGTTATTTCGTTGGAAGCGACTTTTTGTGCTCTGGGATGATATCTTTGGAAGCAAATATTTGTGTTCTCAGGTGTTTTCGTTGGAAAAGAATTTTTTGTCTTCTGGGGTAATATCGTTGGAAGAGAATTTTTGTGTTCTCCGGTTTTTTCGATGGAAGCGAATTTTCTAAGTAGGGGGTCATTTCGTTGGAAGCGTGTTTTCTGTGCCCTTTAGTCATTTCGTTGGAAGCGAATTTTTTGTACTCTGGGGTGATTTCGTTGGAAGCGAATTTTTGTGTTCTCTTGTGATTTCTTTGAAAGGAAATTTTGTGTTTTCGGGTGATTTCGTTGAAAGAGCTAATTTTTTGTGTTGTAGCGTGATTTCGTTGGAAGCAAATTTTTTTTTATTCTGGGGTGATTTCGATGGAAGCAAATTTTTGAAGTATGGGGTCATTTCGTTGGAAGCTTGTTTTCTGTGCTCTGGAGTCCTTTCCTTGGAAGGGAACTTTTTGTGTTCTGGGGTGATTTTGTAGGAAGCGAATTTTTTTGTGTTCTCGGGTGATTTCATTGAAAGGGAATTTTTGCGTTCTAGGGTGATTTCGTTGGAAGCGAATCTTTTGTGCTCTGGGATGATTTCGTTGGAAGCGAATATTTGTGTTCTCAGGAGATTTCATTGCAAGCGAATTTTTTGTGTTCTGGGGTGATTTCATTGGAAACGAATTTTTTGTGTTCTCGGGTGATTTCTTTGAAAGCAAATTTTGTGTTTTCGGGTGATTTCCTTGAAAAAGCTAATTTTTTGTGTTGTGGCGTGATTTCGTTGGAAGCAAATTTTTTTTATTCTGGGGTGATTTTGATGGAAGCAAATTTTTTTTCTGTTCTGTGATAATTTCTTTGGACGTGAATTTTTTGTGTTATCGGGAGCTTTTGTTGGAAGCGAATTTTTTTGTGCTCTGGGATGGTTTCTTTGGAAGCGAATATTTGTGTTCTCAGGAGATTTCGTTGGAAAAGAATTTTTTGTCTTCTGGGGTAATCTCGTTGGAAGAGAATTTTTTGTGTTCTCTGGTTTATTCGATGGAAGCGAATATTTGTGTTCTCAGGAGATTTTGTTGCAAGCGATTTTTTTGTGTTCTGGGGTAATTTCGTTGGAAGCGTATTTTTGTGTTCTCCGGTTTTTTCGATGGAAGCGAATTTTTTAAGTATGGGGTCATTTCGTTGGAAGCGTGTTTTCTGTGCTCTGGAGTCATTTCGTTGGAAGCGAATTTTTTGTGTTCTCTGGTGATTTCGAAGGAAGCAAATTTTTGAAGTATGAGATCATTTTGTTGAAAGCATATTTTCTGTGCTCTGGAGTAATTTCGCTGGAAGCGAATTTTTTTTGTTCTGGAGTGATTTCGTTGGAAGCAAATATTTGTGTTCTCAGAAAATTTCGTTGGAAGCGAATTTTTTGTGTTCTGGGGTAATTTTGTTGGAAGCTAATTTTTTGTGTTCTCTGGTTTTTTCAATGAAAGCAAATTATTGAAATAGGGGGTCATTTCATTGGAAGCATGTTTTCTGTGATCTGGAGTCATTTCATTGGAAGCGAATTTTTTCTGTTCTGGGGTGATTTCTTTGGAAGCGAGTATATGTGTTCTCAGAAGATTTCGTTGAAAGCGAATTTTTGTGTTCTCTTGTGATTTCTTTGGAAGCGAATATTTGTGTTCTCAGGAGATTTCGTTGCAAGCGAATTTTTTGTGTTCTGGGGTAATTTCGTTGGAAGCGTATTTTTGTATTCTCCGGTTTTTTCGATGGAAGCGAATTTTTTAAGTATGGGGTCATTTCGTTGGAAGCGTGTTTTCTGTGCTCTGGAGTCATTTCGTTGGAAGCGAATTTTTTGTGTTCTGGTGTGATTTCGTTGGAAGCGAATATTTGTGTTCTCAGAAAATTTCGTTGCAAGCGAATTTTTTATGTTCTGGGGTAATTTCTTTGTAAGCGAATTTTTTATGTTCTCCGGTTTTTCGATGGAAGCAAATTTTTTAAGTAGGGGGTCATTTCGTCGGATTCGTGGTTTATGTGCTCTGGAGTTGTAAGAGAATTTTTTGTGCTCAGGGGTGATTTCATTGAACGCTAATTTTTTGGGTTCTAGCGTGATTTCGTTGGAAGAGAATTTTTTGTGTTCTCGGGTGATTTCGATGGAAGCAAATTTTTTCTGTTCTGTGGTAATTTCGTTGGACGTGACTTTTTTGTGTTCTCAGGTGATTTTGTTGAAAGAAAATTATTTGTGTTCTAGGGTGATTTCGTTGGAAGCGAATTTTCTGTGCTCTGGAGTCATTTCGTTAGAAGCTAATTTTTTGTGTTCTCGGGTGATTTCGTTGAAAGGGAATGTTTTGTGTTCTAGGGTGATTTCGTTGGCAGCGAATTTTTTGTGTTCAGGGGTGATTTCGATGGAAGCAAATTTTTGAAGTATGGGGTCATATCATTGGAAGCGTGTTTTCTGTGCTCTGGAGTCATTTCTTTGGAAGCGAATTTTTCGTGCTCTTGGGTGATTTCGTTCGAAGGGAATTTTTTGTGCTCTGGGATGATATCTTTGGAAGCGAATATCTGTGTTCTCACGAGATTTCGTTTGAAAAGAAGTTTTTGTCTTCTGGGGTAATATCATTGGAAGAGAATTTTTTGTCTTCTGTGGTGATTTCGATGGAAGCGATTTTTTTTTGTTCTATGGTGTTTTCGTTGGAAGCGAATTTTTTGTGTTCTTGTGTGATTTCATTGAAAGGGAATTTTTGTGTTCTAGGGTAATTTCGTTGGAAGCGAATTTTTTGTGCTCTGGGACGATTTCGTTGGAAGCGAATATTTGTGTTCTCAGGAGATTTCATTGCAAGCAAATTTTTTGTGTTCTGGGGTGATTTCATTGGAAGCGAATTTTTTGTGTTCTCGGGTGATTTCTTTGAAAGGAAATTTTGTGTTTTCGGGTGATTTCGTTGAAAAAGCTAATTTTTTGTGTTCTAGCGTCATTTCGTTGGAAGCAAATTTTTTTTATTCTGGGGTGATTTCGATGGAAGCAAATTTTTTTCTGTTCTGTGATAATTTCGTTGGACGTGAATTTTTTGTGTTATCGGGTGCTTTCAGTGGAAGCGAATTTTTTTTGTGCTCTGGGATGATTTCTTTGAAAGCGAATATTTGTGTTCTCAGGAGATCTCATTGGAAAAGAATTTTTTGTCTTCTGGGGTAATCTCGTTGGAAGAGAATTTTTTGTGTTCTCCGGTTTATTCGAAGGAAGCAAATTTTTGAAGTAGGGGGTCATTTCGTTGCAAGCGTGTTTTCTGTGCTCTGGAGTCATTTCGTTGGATGCGAATTTTTTGTGCTTTGGTGTGATTTCGCTGGACGCGAATATTTGTGTTCTCAGGAGATTTCGTTGCAAGCGAATTTTTTGTGTTCTGGGGTGATTTCGTTGGAAGTGAATTTTTTGTGTTCTCAGGTGATTTCGATGGAAACAAATTTTTGAAGTACGGGGTAATTTCTTTGGAAGCGTGCTTTCTGTGCCCTGGAGTCATTTCGTTGGAAACGACTTTTTTGTGCTCTGGGGTGATTTCGTTGGAAGGAATTTCTTTTAATCTGGGGTAATTTCGTTGGAATCGAATTTTTTGTGTTCTCGGGTGATTTTGATCGAAGCGAATTTTTTATATTCTTGGATTATTTCTTTGGAAGCGAATTTTTTATATTCTTGGGTTATTTCTTTGGAACCGATTTTTTTTGTATTCTGGGTTGATTTCGTTGGAAGAGAATGTTTTGTGCTCTGGGGTAATTTCGTCGGAAGAGAATTTATTGTTCTCTGGGATGATATCTTTGGAAGCGAATATTTGTGTTCTCACGAGATTTCGTTGGAAAAGAATTTTTTTGTCTCTGGGGTAATATTGTTGGAAGAGAATTTTTTGTGTTCTCCTGTCTTTTCAATGGAAGCAAATTTTTGAAGTAGGGGATCATTTCTTTGGAAGCGTGTTTTCTGTGCTCTGGAGTCAACTCTTTGGAAGCGAAATTTTTGTTCTCTGGGGTGATTTCGTTGGAAGCGAATTTTTTTTTGTTCTCGGGTGATTTCTTTGAAAGGGAATTTTTGTGTTCTAGGGTGATTTCGTTAGAAGCGAATTTTTTGTGTTCTGGGGTGATTTCGTTGGAAGCCAATATTTGTGTTCTTGGGTGATTTTGTTGGAAGGGAATTTTTGTACTCTGGGGTGATTTCTTTGGAAGCAAATTTTTTGTGCTAAGGGTGATTTCTTTGGAAGCGAATATTTGTGTTCTTAGGAGATTTCGTTGGAAGCAAATTTTTTTTCTTCTGGGGTAATATCGTTGGAAGCGAATTTTTTGTGTTCTGGGGTGATTTCGTGGAAGGCGAATTCTTTGTGTCTCCGGTTTTTTTCGAATGAAGCAAATTTTTGAAATAGGGGGTCATTTCGTTGGAAGCGTGTTTTTTTACGTGATCTGGAGTCTTTTCGTTGGACTGAATTTTTGTGTTTTTCGTTGATTTCGATGGAAGCGAAATTTTTGTTTTCTAGGGTCCTTTCACTGGAAGCGTGTTTTCTGTGCTCTGGAGTCATTTCGTTGGATGCGAATTTTTTGTGTTCTAGGATGATTTCGTTGGAAGCAAATTTTTTGTGTTCTCGGGTGAGTTCGTTGGTAGCGTTTTTTCTGTGTTCTGGAGTCTTTTCGTTCGATGTGAATTTTTGTGTTTTGCGGTGATTTCGATGGAAGCGAAATATTTGTTTTCTGGGGTCATTTCATTGGAAGTGTGTTTTCTGTGCTCTGGAGTCATTTCGTTGGATGCGAATTTTTTGTGTTCTAGGATGATTTCGTTGGAAGCGAATTATTTGTGTTCTCGAGTGATTCCGTTGGTAGCGTTTTTTCTGTGTTCTGGAATCATTTCGTTGGAAGCGAAATTTTTGTGTTCTGCGGTGATTTCTTTGGGAGCAAATTTTTTGTGTTCTGGGGTGATTTTGTTGGAAGCGAATTTTTTTGTTCTGGGGTGATTTCTTTGGAAGCAAAGTTTTGTGTTCTGGGGTGATTTCGATGGAAGCGAAATTTTTGTGTTCTGGGGTGATTTCGATGGAAGCAAATTTTTTCTGTTCTGGGGTAATTTCGTTGTTTGCAAATATATGCGTACTCAGGTGATTTTATTCAGTTCTGGGGTAATTTCGTTGGAAGCCAATATTTGTGTTCTTGGGTGATTTTGTTGGAAGGGAATTTTTTGTGCTCTGGGTTGATTCGGTTGGAAGTAATTTTTTTCTATTCTGGGTTAATTTTTTTGGATGCGAATTTTTTGTGTTCTTCGGTTTTCGTCGGAAGCGAATATTTGTGTTCTCAGGAGATTTCGTTGCAAGCTAATTTTCTGTGTTTTGGTGTAATTTCATTGGAAGCTAATTTTTTGTGTTCGCTGGTTGTTTCGATGGAAGAAAATTTTTCAAGTAGGCGGTCATTTCGTTGGAAGCGTGTTTTCTGTGCTTTGGAGTCTTTTCATTGGAGGTGAATTTTTGTGTTTTGCGGTGATTTCAATGGAAGCGAATTTTTTATGTGCTAGGGTGATTTCGTTGGAAGCGAAATTTTTGTTTTCTGGGGTCATTTCATTGGAAGCGTGTTTTCTGTGCTCTGGAGTCATTTCGTTGGAAGCGAATTTTTTATGTTCTCCGGTTTTTTCGATGGAAGCAAATTTTGGAATTAGGGGGTCATTTCGTTGGAAGCGTGTTTTCTGTGCTCTGGAGTCATTTTATTGGAAGCGAATTTTTTATGTTCTGGGGTGATTTCGTTGGAAGCAAATATATGTGTTCTCAGAAGATTTCGTTGCAAGCGAATTTTTTGTGTTCTGGGGTAATTTCGTGGGAAGCGAATTTTTTATGTTCTCCGGTTTTTCGATGGAGTCATTTCGTTCGAAGGGAATTTTTTGTGCTCTGGGATGATTTCATTGAAAGCTAATTTTCGTTGGAAGAGAATTTTTTCTGTTCTGTGATAATTTCGCTGGACATGAATTTTTTGTGTTATCAGATGATTTCGTTGAAAGGGAATTTTTTGTGTTCTAGGTTGATTTCGTAGAAAGCGAATTTTTTTGTGCTCTGGGATGATTTCCTTGAAAGCGAATATTTGTGTTCTCAGGAGATTTCGTTGAAAAGAATTTTTTGTGTTCTGGGGTAATTTCGTTGGAAGCGAATGTTTTGTGCTCTGGGATGATATCTTTGGAAGCGAATGTTTGTGTTCTGATGTAATTCCGTTAGAAGACAATGTTTTGTGTTTTGGGGTGATTTCGTTGGAAGCGTGTTTTCTGTGCTCTGGAGTCCTTTCGTTGGAAACGAACATTTATGTTCTCAGGAGATTTCATTGCAAGCGAATTTTTTGTGCTCTGGGGTGATTTCATTGGAAGCGAATTTTTTGTGTTCTCGGGTGATTTCGTTGAAAAAGCTAATTTTTTGTGTTCTAGCGTGATTTCGTTGGAAGTGAATTTTTTGTGCTCTGGTGTGATTACATTGGGAATGAATATTTCGTGCTCTGTGGTGACTACGATAGAAGCAAATTTTTTCTATCCTGGGGTAATTTCGTTGATATCGAATTTTTTGTGCTTTAGGGAGATTTCGTTGCAAGCGAATTTTTTGTACTCTGGGGTGATTTCGTTGGAAGCAAATGTTTTCTGCTCTGGGATAATTTCGTTGGACGAGAATATTTTTAAGTATGGGGTGATTTCGTTAGAAGCGTGTTTTCTGTGCTCAGGAGTCATTTCGTTGGAAGCGAATGTTTTATGTTCTGGGGAGATTTCATTGGAAGCGAATTTTTTGTGTTCTCAGGTGATTTCGATGGAAGCAAATGTTTGAAGTAGGGGGTCATTTTGTTCGAAGCGTGTTTTCTAGCTATGAAGTCATTTCGTTGGAAGCAAATTTTTTGTGCTCTGGGGTGATTTCGTTGGAAGCAAATTTTTTGTGTTCTGGGGTAATTTCGTTGGAAACGAATTTTTTGTGCTCTGGGGTGATTTTGTTGGAAGAGTGTTTCTTGTGTTCTGGGGTAATTTCGTTGTAATTGAATTTTTTGTGCTCTGGGGTGATCTCGTTGAAAGGAAAAGATTTTGTTCTGGGGTGATTTTGTTGGAAGCGAATTTTTTTGAAGTATGGGTTTCTTTCGTAGGTAGGGTGTTTTCTGTTCTCTAGAGTAATTTTTTGGAAGCAAATTTTTTGTGTTCTGGGGTGATTTCGTTGGAGGCGAATTCTTTGTGTCTCCGGTTTTTTTGAATGAAGCAAATTTTTGAAATAGGGGGTCATTTCGTTGAAAGCATATTTTCTGTGCTCTGGAGTCTTTTCGTTGGATGTAAATTTTTGTGTTTTGCGGTGATTACGATGGAAGCGAAATTTTTGTTTTCTGGGGTCATTTCATTGGAACCGTGCTTTCTGTGCTCTGGAGACATTTCGTTGGATGCGAATTTTTTGCGTTCTAGGGTGATTTCGTTGGAAGTTTAATTTTCGTTTTCTGGGGTCATTTCATTGGAAGCGTGTTTTCTGTGCTCTGGAGTCATTTCTTTGGAAGCGAATTTTTTATGTTCTCCGGTTTTTTCGATGGAAGCAAATTTTTGAATTAGGGGGTCGTTTCGTTGGAAGCGTGTTTTCTGTGATCTTGAGTCATTTCATTGGAAGCGAATTTTTTGTGTTCTGGGGTGATTTCGTTGGAAGCGAATATATGTGTTCTCAGAAGATTGCGTTGCAAGCGAATTTTTTGTGCTCTGGGGTGATTTCTTTGGAAGCGAATATTCGTGTTCTCAGGAGATTTCCTTCCAAGCAAATTTTTTGTGTTCTGGGGTAATTTCTTTGGAAGCGTATTTTTGTGTTCTCCGGTTTTTTCGATGGAAGCGAATTTTTGAAGTAGGGGGTCATTTTGTTGGAAGCGTGTTTTCTGTGCTCTGGAGTCATTTCGTTGGAAGCGAATTTTTTTGTTCTGGGGTGATTTCATTGGAAGTGAATATTTGTGTTCTCAGAAAATTTCGTTGCAAGAGAATTTTTTGTGTTCTGGGGTAATTTCGGTGGAAGCGAATTTTTTATGTTCTCCGGTTTTTCGATGGAAGCGTGTTTTCTGTGCTCTGGATTCATTTCGGTGGAAGCGAAATTTTTGTGTTCTGGGGTGATTTCAATGGAAGCCAATATTTGTGTTCTCGGGTGATTTTGTTGGAAGGGAATTTTTGTACTCTGGGGTGATTTCTTTGGAAGCAAATTTTTTGTGCTCTGGGATGATTTCTTTGGAAGCCAATATTTGTATTCTCAATAGATTCCTTTAGAAGTGAATTTTTTGTTATCAGGGGTAATTTCGTTGGAAGCGAATTTTATGTGTTCTCTGGTCTTTTCGATGGAAGAAAATTTTTGAAGTCTGAGGTCATTTCTTTGGATGCGAATTTTTTATGTTTTCAGGTGATTTCGATGGAAACAAATTTTTGAAGTATGGGGTCATTTCTTTGCAAGCGTGTTTTCTGTGCTCTGGAGTCACTTCGTTGTAAGCAAATTTTTTGTGCTCTAGTGTGATTCCTTTGGAAGCGAATATTTGTGTTCTCCGAAGATTTGGTTGCAAGCGAATTTTTTGTTTTCTTGGGTAATTTCGTAGGAAGCGAATTTTTTGTGTTCTACTGTTTTTCGCTGGAAGAAAATTTTTGACATAGGGGGTCATTTCGTTGGAAGAGAATTTTTTGTGCTCTGGGGTGATTTCGTTGGAAGCGAATTTTTTGTATCCCCTGTTCATTTTGTTGAAAGCGAAGTTTTTATGTTCCAGGGTGATTTCGTTGTAAGCAATTTTTTTGTGCTCTGGGGTATTTGGTTGGAAGCGCATATTTTGTCTTCTCTGGTGATTTCGATTGAAGCGAATTTTTTATGTTATAGGGTCATTTTACGGGAAGCGAATTTTTTGTGCTCTGTGGTGATTACGTTGGAAGTGAATTTTTTTTTCTCGGGTGATTTCGTTGAAAGCGAATTTTTTGTGTTCGAGGTGATTTTGTTGGCAGTGAATTTTTTGTGTTCTGGGGTCATTTCTTTGGAAGCGTGTTTTCTGTGCTCTGGAGTCATTTCGTTGGAAGCTAATTTTTTGTGCTCTGTGGTGATTTCGTTGGAAGCGAACTTTTTTTGTTCTCGGGTGTTTTCGTTGAAAGAGAATTTTTTGTGTTCTAGGGTGATTTCGTTGGAAGCGAATTTTTTGTGCTAAGGGTGATTTCTTTGGAAGCGAATATTTGTGTTCTCAGGAGATTTCGTTGGAAGCGAATTTTTTTTCTTCTGGGGTAATATCGTTGGAAGCGAATTTTTTGTGTTCTTGGGTATTTAGTTGGAAGCGAATTTTTTGTGCTGTCTGGTGATTTTGTTTGAAGCGAATTTTTTCTCTTCAGGGTTAATTTCGTTGGAAGCTAATTTTTTGTGTTCTGGTGTGATAACATTGGGAATGAATATTTCGTGCTCTGTGGTGACTACGATAGAAGCAAATTTTTTCTCTCCTGGGGTAATTTCGTTGAAAGGGAATTTTTTGTGTTCTAGGATGATTTCGTTGATATCAAATTTTTTGTGCTTTAGGGTGATTTTGTTGGAAGCGAATTTTTTGTGCTTTGGGGTGATTTCGTTGGAAGCAAATGTTTTCTGCTCTGGGATAATTTCGTTGGACGAGAATATTTTTAAGTATGGGGTGATTTCGTTAGAAGCGTGTTTTCTGTGCTCAGGAGTCATTTCGTTGGAAGCGAATGTTTTATGTTCTGGGGTGATTTTGTTGGAAGCGAATTTTTTGTGTTCTCGGGTGATTTCGATGGAAGCAAATGTTTGAAGTAGGGGGTCATTTCGTTCGAAGCGTGTTTTCTAGCTATGGAGTCATTTCATTGGAATCAAATTTTTTGTGCTCTGCGGTGATTTCGTTGGAAGCGAATTTTTTGTGTTCTCGGGTGATTTTGTAGAAAGCCAATTTTTTGTGTTCTGGGGTAATTTCATTGGAAGCAAATTTTTTGTGTTCTCGGGTGATTTTGTAGAAAGCCAATTTTTTGTGTTCCAGGGTGATTTCGTTGGAAACGAATTTTTTGTGCTCTGGGTCGATTTTTTTGGAAGAGTATATCTTGTGTTCTGGGGTAATTTTGTTGTAATCGAATTTTTTGAGCTCTGGGGTGATTTCGTTGAAAGAAAAAGATTTTGTTCTGGGGTGATTTTGTTGGAAGCGATTTTTTTGTGTTCTGGGGTGATTTCGTTGGAGGCGAATTCTTTGTGTCTCCGGTTTTTTCGAATGAAGCAAATTTTTGAAATAGGGGGTCATTTCGTTGGAAGCGTGTTTTCTGTGCTCTGGAGTCTTTTTATTGGATGTGAATTTTTGTCTTTTGCGGTGATTTCGATGGAAGCGAAATTTTTGTTTTCTGGGGTCATTTCATTTGAACCGTGTTTTCTGTGCTCTGGAGTCATTTCATTGGATGCGAATTTTTTGTGTTCTAGGATGACTTCGTTGGAAACGAATTTTTTGTGTTTTCGGGTGATTTCTTTGGTAGCGTTTTTTCTGTGTTCTGGAGTCATTTCATTGGAAGCGAAATTTTTGTGTTCTGCGGTGATTTCTTTGGGAGCAAAGTTTTGTGTTCTTGGGTGATTTCGATGGAAGCAAATTTTTTCAGTTCTGGGGTAATTTCGTTGGAAGCCAATATTTGTGTTCCTGGGTGATTTTGTTGGAAGGGAATTTTTTGTGATCTGGGTTGATTTGGTTGGAAGTAATTTTTTTCTATTCTGGGGTAATTTCGTTGGATGCGAATTTTTTGTGTTCTTCGGTGATTTCGTTGGAAGCGAATATTTGTGTTTTTGCTTGATTTGGTCGGAAGCAAATATTTGTGTTCTCAGGAGATTTCGTTGCAAGCTAATTTTTTGTCTTTTGGGGTTATTTCATTGGAAGCTAATTTTTTGTGTTCGCTGGTTTTTCCGATGGAAGAAAATTTTTCAAGTAGGGGGTCATTTCGTTGGAAGTGTGTTTTCTGTGCTCTGGAGTCTTTTCGTTGGATGTGAATTTTTGTGTTTTGCGGTGATTTCGATGGAAGTGAATTTTTTATGTTCTAGGGTGATTTCGTTGGAAGTGAAATTTTTGTTTTCTGGGGTCATTTCATTGGAAGCGTGTTTTCTGTGCTCTGGAGTCATTTCTTTGGAAGCGAATTTTTTGTGTTCTCGGGTGATTTCGTTGAAAGTGAATTTTTTATGTTCTAGGGTGATTTTGTTGGAAGCAAATTTTTTGTGCTCAGGTGGGCTTTAGTTGGAAGCGTGTTTTCTGTGCTCTGGAGTCATTTCTTTGGAAGCAAATTTTTTGTGCTCTGGGGTGATTTTGTTGGAAGCGAATTTTTTGTGTTCTCTGGTTTTTTCAATTGAAGCAAATTTTTGAAGTAGGGGGTCATTTCGTTGGAAGCGTGTTTTCATTTTCTGGAGTCATTTGTTGGAAGCCAATTTTTTGTGCTCTGGGGTGATTTCTATGGAAGCAAATTTTTTGTGTTCTCTGGTGATTTCGTTGAAAGCGAATATTTGTGTTCCCAGGTGATTTCATTGGAAGCGAATTTTTTGTCTTCTGGGGTAATATCGTTGGAAGAGAATTTTTTGTGTTCTCCGGTTTTTTCGATGGAAGCAAATTTTTGAAATACGGGGTCATTTCGTTGGAAGCGTGTTTTCTGTGCTCTGGAGTCACTTCGTTGGAAGCGAATTTTTTGTGCTCTGGGGTGATTTCGTTGGAAGCGAATTTTTTGTGTTCTCGCGTGATTTCGTTGAAAGGGAATTTTTGCGTTCTAGGGTGATTTCTTTGGAAGCGAATATTTTGTGCTCTGGGATGACATTTTTGGAAGCGAAAATTTGTGTTCTCAGGAGATTTCGTTGTAAAAGAATTTTTTGTCTTCTGGGGTAATATCGTTGGAAGAGAATTTTTTGTGTTCTCCGGTTTTTTCGATGGAAGCAAATTTTTGAAGTAGGGGGTCATTTCGTTTGTAGCGTGTTTTCTGTGCTCTGGAGTCGTTTCTTTGGAAGCGAATTTTTTGTGTTCTGGGGTGATTTCTTTGGAAGCGAATTTTTTGTGTTCTGTGGTAATTTCGTTGGAAGCGAATTTTTTGTGCTTTGGGGTGATTTCGTTGGAAGCGAATTTCTTGTGTTCTGTGGTATTTTAGTTGGAAGCTATTTTTTTGTGTTTTAAGGTGATTTCGATGGAAGCAAATTTTTGAAGTATGGGTAATTTCATTGTAAGCGAATTTTTTTGTGTTCTCGGGTGATTTCGGTGGTCCCGAATTTCTTGTGTTCTGGGTAGATGTCGTTGGAAGCATATTTTTTGTGTTCTGGGTTAAGTACGTTGGAAGCAAATTTTTTGTGTTTTGGGGTGATATCTTTGTAAGCATGTTTTCTGTGCATTGGAGTCATTTCCTTGGAAGCAAATTTTTTGTGTTCTGGGGTGATTTTGTTGGAAGCGAATTTTTTGTGTTCTAGGGTGATTTCTTTGGAAGCAATACTTTGTGCTCTGCGGGAATTTCGTTGGAAGCGAATTTTTTGTGTTCTGGGGGATTTCGATGGAAGTAAAAATTTTCCATTCTGGGGTAATTTCGTTGGAAGCCAATATTTGTGTTCTGGGGTAATTTGTTTGGAAGCAAATTTTTTGCATTCTCGGGTGATTTCGTTGGAAGCAAATTTTTCGTGTTCTAGGGTGTTTTCGTTGAAAACGAATTTTTTGTGCTCTGGGGTAATTTTGTTGGAAGCGAATATTTTGTGTTCCTCGGGTGATTTCGATGGAAGTGAATTTTTTGTGTTCTGGGGTAATTTCGTTGGAAGCGAATTTTTTGTGGTCTGGGTTTATTTCGTTGTTAGCGAATTTTTTGAAGTATGGGGTGATTTCGTTGGAAGCGTGTTTTCTGTGCTCTGGGGTGATTTCGTTGGAAACGAATTTTTTGTGTTCTCTGGTGATTTCGATGGAAGCGAATTTTTTGTGGTCTGGGATGATATCGTTGTTAGCGAATTTTTTGAAGTATGGGGTGATTTATTTGGAAGCGTGTTTCCTGTGCTCTGGAGTCATTTTTATGGAAGCGAATTTTTTGTGTTCTGGGTTGATTTCTATCGAAGCGATTTTTTTGTGTTCTGGGGAGATTTCCGTGGGAGCGAATTTTTGGTGTTCTGGGGTAATTTTGTTGGAAGAGGGTTTTATGTCCTTTGTAGTCATTTCATTGGAAGCGAATTTTTCTCTGTTCTGGTGTGATTTTGTTGGAAACGCATTTTATTTGCTCTGGAACGTTTTTGTTGTAAGAGAATGTTTTGCGTTCTGGGGTAATTTCATTGGAAGCTAATTTTTTTTGTGTGTGTTCTGGGGTGATTTCATTGGAAGGGAATTTTTTGTGCTCTGGGGCAATTTCGATGGAAGCGAATATTTTGTGTTCTCGGGTGATTTCGTTGGAAGCCAATTTTTTGTATTTTGGGTGATTTCCATGAAAGCAAATTTTTTGTGTTCTGGGGTAATTTCGTTGGAAGCGAATTTTTTGTGTTCTCGGGTGTTTTCAATGGAAGCAAATTTTTGAAGTATGGGATCATTTTCGTTGGAAGCGTGTCTTCTGAGCTCTAGAGTCATTTCGTTGGAAGCGAATTTTTTGTGTTCTTGGGTGATTTCGTTGGAAGCGAATATTCATGTTCTCAGAAGATTTCATTGCAAGGGAATTTTTTTGTGTTCTGGGGTAATTTCGTTGGAAGCAAATTTTTTGTGTTCTAGGGTGATTTCGATGAAAGGGAATTTTTTGTGTTCTGGGGTAATTTCGTTGGAAGCAAATTTTTGTGTTCTCGGGTGATTTCGTTGAAAGGGAATTTTTAGTGTTCTGGCGTCATTTCGTTGGAAGCGTGTTTTCTGTGCTCTGGATTCTTTTCGTTGGAAGCGAATTTTTTGTGCTCTGGGGTGATTTCGTTGGAAACAAATTTTTTGTGTTCTGTGGTAATTTCGTTGAAAAGGAATTTTTTGTGTTCTGGGGTCAT
Organism: Meriones unguiculatus; assembly: GCF_030254825.1. NCBI lineage: Eukaryota > Metazoa > Chordata > Mammalia > Rodentia > Muridae > Meriones > Meriones unguiculatus. Next base: position 80,727,111 of record NC_083353.1, on the reverse strand, counting down.
TTCATTGGAAGCGTGTTTTCTGTGCTCTGGAGTCATTTTGTTGGCAGCAGATTTTTTGTGTCCTGGGGTGATTTCGTTAGAAGGGAATTTTTGTGTTCGGGGGTAATTTCGTTGGAAGCGAATTTTTTGTGTTCTCAGGTGATTTCGATGGAAGCAAATTTTTGAAATATGGTATCATTTCGTTCGAAGCGGGTTTCCTGTGCTCTGGAGTCATTTCGTTGGAAGCGAATTTTTTGTGTTCTCCGGTGATTTCGTTGGAAGCGTGTTTTCTGTGCTCTGGAGTCATTTCGTTGTAAGCAAATTTTTTGTGTTCTGCGGTGATTTCGATGGAAGGAAATTTTTTCCGTTCTGGGGTAATTTTGTGGGAAGCCAATATTTTTGTTCTCAGGTGATTTATTGGAAGGGAATTTTTTGTGCTCTGGGGTGATTTCGTTGGAAGCAAATTTTTTCTATTCTGGGGTAATTTCGTTGGACGTGAATTTTTTTGTTCTCAGGTGATTTATTGGAAGGGAATTTTTTGTCTTCTGTGGTTATTTCAATGGAAGCCAATTTTTTATGTTCTAGGGTGATTTCTTTGGAAGCGAATTTTTTTGTGTTCTCGGGTCATTCCATTGGTAAATTGTTTTTTGTGCTCTGGAGTCATTTCGTTGGAAGCGAATTTTTTGTGCTCTCGGGTGATTTCATTGGAAGCGATATTTTTGTGTACTCGGGTGATTTCGTTGAAACGGATTTTTTTGTGCTCTGGGATGATATCTTTGGAAGCGAATATTTGTGTTCTCAGGAGTTTTCGTTGGAAAAGAATTTTTTGTCTTCTGGTTTAATATCGTTGGAAGAGAATTTTTTCTGTTCTCCGGTCTTTTCGATGGAAGCAAATTTTGAAATAGTGTGTCATTTCATTGGAAGCATGTTTTCTCTATTCTGGAGTCATTTTGTTGGAAGCGAATTTTTGGTACTCTGTGGTGATTTCGTTGGAAGTGTATTTTTTTGTGTTCTCGGGTGATTTCGTTGAAAGGGAATTTTTTGTGTTCTGTGGTCATTTCTTTGGCCGCGAATTTTTAGTGTTCTGGGGTCATTTAGTTGGAAGCGTGTTTTCTGTGCTCTGGAGTCATTTCGATGGAAGCGAATTTTTTGTGTTCTCGGGTGATTTCTTTGGCCGCAAATTTTTAGTGTTCTGGGGTCATTTAGTTGGAAGCGTGTTTTCTGTGCTCTGGAGTCATTTCGATGGAAGCAAATTTTTTGTGCTCTGGGGTGATTTCGTTGGAAGCAAATTTTTTGTGTTCTGGGTGATTTCGTTGGAAGCGAATTTTTTGTGTTCTGGGGTAATTTCGTTGGAAGCAAATTTTTTTGTTCTCGGGTGATTTCGATGGAAGCAAATTTTTGAAGTATGGTATCAATTCGTTCGAAGCGTGTTTTCTGTGCTCTGCAGTGATTTCGTTGGAGCGAATTTTTTGTCTTCTAGGGTATTTCGTTTAAAGGGAGTTTTTCTGTTCTAGGGTGATTTCGTTGGAAGCGAATTTATTGTGTTCTAGGGTGATTTTGTTGGAAGCTAATTTTTTTGTGCTCTGTGATGATTTCTTTTGAAGCGAATATTTGTGTTCTCAGGAGATTTCGTTGGAAGCAAATATTTTGTCTTCTGGGGTAATATCTTTGGAAGAGAATTTTTTGTTTTCTCCAGTTTTTTCGATTGAAGCAAATTTTTGAAGTATGGTATCATTTCGTTCGAAGCGTGTTTTCTGTGCTCTGGAGTCATTTCGTTGGAAGCAAATTTTTTGTGTTCTGGGGTGATTTCGTTGGAAGCTAATTTTTTGTGTTCTCGGGTGATTTCGTTGAAAGGGAATGTTTTGTGTTCTAGGGTGATTTCGTTGGCAGCGAATTTTTTTGTGCTCTGGGATGATTTCTTTGGAAGCAAATATTTGTGTTCTCAGGAGATATCGTTGGAAGCGAATTTATTGTGTTCTGGGGTAATTTCGTTGGAAGCGAATTTTTTGTGTTCTGTGGAAATTTTGTTGGAAGCAAATTTTTTGTGTTCTCCGGTTTTTTCGATGGAAGCAAATTTTTGAAGTAGGGGGTCATTTTGTTGGAAGCATGTTTTCTGTGCTCTGGAGTCACTTGGTTGGAAGAGAATTTTTGGTGCTCTGGAGTGATTTCGTTGGAAACGAATTTTTTGTGTTCTCGTGTGATTTCATTTAAAGGGAATTTTTTGTGTTCTAGGGTGATTTCGTTGGAAGCGCATTTTTTGTTTTCTGGGGTAATTACGTTGGAATCGAATTTTTTTTGTTCTGGGGTAATTTCGTTGGAAGCAAATTTTTTGTGTTCTCCGGTTTTTCGATGGAAGCAAATTTTTTAAGTAGAGGGTCATTTCGTTGGAAGCGTGTTTTCTGTGCTCTGGAGTCATTTCTTTGGCAGTGAATTTTTTGTGCTCTGGGGTGATTTCGTTGGAAGCGAATTTTTTCTATTCTCGGGTGATTTCGTTGAAAGCATATTTTTTATGTTCTAGGGTGATTTCGTTGGAAGCGAAATTTTTGTGCTCTGGGGTGATTTGGTTAGAAGGGAATTTTTTGTCTTCTGTGGTTATTTCGATGGAAGCCAATTTTTTATGTTCTAGGGTGATTTCTTTGGAAGCGAATTTTTTGTGTTCTGGGATGATATCTTTGGAAGCGAATCTTTGTGTTCTCAGGAGTTTTCGTTGGAAAAGAATTTTTTGTCTTCTAGGGGTATATCGATGGAAGAGAATTTTTTTGTGTTCTCCGGTCTTTTCGATGGAAGCCTTTTTTCTGTGCCCTGGAGTCATTTCGTTGGAAGGGAATTTTTTGTGCTCTAGGGTGATTGCGTTGGAAGCGAATTTTTTTGTTCTCGGGTGATTTCGTTCAAAGGGAATTTTTTGTGTTCAAGGTTGATTTCGTTGGAAGCGAATTTTTTTGTTCTGGGGTAATTACGTTGGAAGCGAATTTTTTGTGTTCTTCGGTGATTTCTTTGGCCGCGGATTTTTAGTGTTCTGGGGTCATTTAGTTGGAAGCGTGTTTTCTGTGCTCTGGAGTCATTTCGATGGAAGCAAATTTTTTGTGCTCTGGGGTGATTTCTTTGGAAGCAAATTTTTTGTGTTCTGGGTGATTTCGTTGGAAGCGAATTTTTTGTGTTCTGGGGTAATTTCGTTGGAAGCGAATTTTTTGTGTTCTGGGGTCATTTCATTGGAAGCAAATTTTTTGTGTTCTGGGGTATTTTCGTTCGAAGGGAATTTTTTGTGTTCTCGGGTCATTTCAATGGAAGCAAATTTTTGAAGTATGGTATCATTTCGTTCGAAGCGTGTTTTCTGTGTTCTGGAGTCATTTCGTTGGAACGAATTTTTTGTGTTCTAGTGTGATTTCGTTTAAAGGGAGTTTTTCTGTTCTAGGTTGATTTCGTTGGAAGCGAATTTATTGTGTTCTGGGGTGATTTCGATGGAAGCAAATTTTTTCTGTTCTGTGGTAATTTCGTTGGACGTGAATTGTTTGTGTTCTCGGGTGATTTCGTTGAACGGGAATTTTTTTGTGCTCTGGGATGATTTCTTTCGAAGCGAATATTTGTGTTCTCAGGAGATTTCTTTGGAAGCCAATATTTTGTCTTCTGTGGTAATATCGTTGAAAGAGAATTTTTTGTTTTCTCCGGTTTTTTCGATTGAAGCAAATTTTCGAAGTATAGTATCATTTCGTTGGAAGCGTGTTTTCTATGCTCTGGAGTCATTTCGTTGGAAGCGAATTTTTTGTGTTCTGGGGTGATTTCGTTGGAAGGGAATTTTTTGTGCTCTGGGGTGATTTGATTGGAAGCTAATATTTGTGTTCTCAGGATATTTCGTTGCAAGCGAATTTTTTGTGCTCTGGGGTGATTTCGTTGAAAGCGAATTTTTTATGTTCTAGGGTGATTTTGTTGGAAGCGAATTTTTTGTGCTCTGGGGTGATTTGGTTAGAAGGGAATTTTTTTTCTTCTGTGGTTATTTCGATGGAAGCCAATTTTTATGTTCTAGGGTGATTTCTTTGGAAGCGAATTTTTTGTGTTCTCGGGTCATTTCATTGCTTCATTGTTTTCTGTCTTCTGGAGTCATTTCGTTGGAAGCGAATTTTTTGTGCTCTCGGGTGATTTCATTGGAAGCGATATTTTGGTGTTCTCGGGTGATTTCTTTGAAAGGGAATTTTTGTGTTCTTGGGTGATTTCGTTGGATGCGAATTTTTTGTGCTCTGGGATGATATCTTTGGAAGCGAATATTTGTGTTCTCAGGAGTTTTCGTTGGAAAAGAATTTTTTGTCGTCTGGGGTAATATCGTTGGAAGAGAATTTTTTCTGTTCTCCGGTCATTTCGATGGAAGCAAATTTTGAAATAGTGTGTCATTTTGTTGGAAGCATTTTTTCTGTGCTCTGGAGTCATTTCGTTGGTAGCGAATTTTTTGTACTCTGTGGTGATTTCGTTGGAAGTGAATTTTTTGTGTTCTCGGGTGATTTCGTTGAAAGGGAATTTTTTGTGTTCTGGGGTCATTTCTTTGGAAGCCTGTTTTCTGTGCTCTGGAGTCATTTCGTTGGAAGCGAATATTTGTGTTCTCAGACGATTTCATTGCAAGCGAATTTTTTGTGTTCTCCGGTTTTTTCGATGGAAGCAAATTTTTGAAGTAGGGGCCATTTCGTTGGAAGCTCGTTTTCTGTGCTCTGGAGTAATTTCGTTGGAAGGGAATTTTTGGTGCTTTGGGCTGATTTCGTTGGAAGCGAATTTTTTGTGTTCTGGTGTGATTTCGTTGGAAGCGAATTTTTGGTGTTCTGGGGTAATTTGATTGGAAGCTAATATTTGTTTTCTCAGGATATTTCATTGCAAGCAAATTTTTTGTGTTCTGGGGTAATTTCGTTGGAAGCGAATTTTTTGTGTTCTCCGGTTTTTTCGATGGAAGCAAATTTTTTAAATAGAGGGTCATTTCGTTGGAAGCGTGTTTTCTGTGCTCTGGAGTCATTTCTTTGGCAGTGAATATTTTGTGCTCTGGGGTGATTTTGTTGGAAGCGAAATTTTTGTGTTCTCGGGTGATTTCGTTGAAAGGGAATTTTTTGTGTTCCAGGGTGATTTCGTTGGAAGCGAATTTTTTTGTGCTCTGGGATGATTTCTTTGGAAGCAAATATTTTTTTTCTCAGGAGAGATCGTTTGAAGCGAATTTATTGTGTTCTGGGGTAATTTCGTTGGAAGCGAATTTTTTGTGTTTTCGGGTGATTTCGATAGAAGCAAATTTTTGGAATATGGGGTCATTTCCTTGGAACCGTGTTTTCTCTGCTCTGGAGTCATTATGTTGGAAACTAATTTTTTGTGTTCTGGGGTGATTTCGTTGGAAGCGAATTTTTTGTGTTCTCGGGTGATTTCAATGGAAGCAAATTTTTGAATTATGGGATCATTTCTTTGGGAGCGTGTTTTCTGTGCTCTGGAGTCATTCTGTTTAAAAGCGAATTTTTTGTGTTCTGGGGTGATTTCGTTGGAAGCGAATATTCGTGTTCTCAGAAGATTTCGTTGGAAGCGAATTTTTTGTTTTCTCTGGTTTTTTCAATGGAAGCAAATTTTTGAAGCCGGGGGTCATTTCGTTGGAAGTGTGTTTTCTATGCTCTGGAGTCATTTCGTTGGAAGCGAATTTTTTGTGTTTTGTGGTGATTTCATGGAAGCAAATTTTTTTTGTTCTGGGGTAATTTCGTTGGAAGCAATTTTTTGTGTTCTGGGGTCATTTCGTTGGAAGTAAATTTTTTGTGTTCTGGGGTCATTTCGTTGGAAGTAAATTTTTTGTGTTCTGGGGTCATTTCATTGGAAGTGTGTTTTCTATGCTCTGGAGTCATTTCGTTGGAAGCGAATTTTTTGTGTTCTGGGGTAATTTCGTTGGAAGTGAATTTTTTGTGTTCTCGGGTCATTTCAATGGAAGCAAATTTTTGAAGTATGGTATCATTTCGTTCGAAGCGTGTTTTCTGTGCTCTGGAGTCATTTCGTTGGAAGCGAATATTTGTGTTCTCAGACGATTTCGTTGCAAGCGAATTTTTTGTGTTCTCAGGTTTTTTCGATGGAAGCAAATTTTTGAAGTAGGGGGTCATTTCTTTGGAAGCTTGTTTTCTGTGCTCTGGAGTAATTTCGTTGGAACGGAATTTTTTGTGCTTTGGGCTGATTTCGTTGGAAGCGAATTTTTTGTGTTCTAGTGTGATTTCGTTGAAAGGGAATTTTTTGTGTTCTAGGGTGATTTTGTTGGAAGCAAATTTTTTGTGCTCTGTGGTGATTTCGAAGGAACCAAATTTTTTCTGTCCTGTGGTAATTTTGTTGGACCTAAATTTTTGGTTTTCTCCGGTTTTTTGATGGAAGCAAATTTTTGAAGCAGGGGGTCATTTCGTTGGAAGCGTGTTTTCTGTGCTCTGGAGTCATTTCGTTGGAAGCGAATTTTTGTGTTCTGGGGTGATTTCGTTGGAAGCAAATTTTTTGTGTTCTGGGGTAATTTCGTTGGAAGCGAATTTTTTGTGTTATGGGGTCATTTCGATGGAAGCCAATTTTTGAAATAGGGGGACATTTCGTTGGAAGCTTGTTTTCTGTGCTCTGGAGTCAGATCGTTGGAAGGGAATTTTTTGTGCTTTGGGGTGATTTCGTTGGAAGCCAATTTTTTTGTGTTCTAGTGTGATTTCGTTGAAAGGAAATTTTTTGTGTACTAGGGTGATTTCGTTGGACATGAATTTTTTGTTTTCTCGGGTGATTTCATCGAAAGGGAATTTTTGGTGTTCTATGGTGATTTCGTTGGAAGCGAACTTTTTTTGCTCTGGGATGATTTCTTTGGAAGCGAATATCTGTGTTCTCAGGAGATTTCGTTGCAAGCGAATTTTTTTTGTTCTGGGGTAATTTCGTTGGAAGCGAATTTTTTGTATTCTCAAGTGATTTCGATGGAAGCAAATTTTTGAAATATGAGGTCATTTCGCTGGAAGCATGTTTTCTGTGCTTTGGAGTCATTTCTTTGGAAGCGAATTTTTTGTGCTCTGGGGTGATTTCTTTGGAAGCTAATATTTGTGTTCTCAGGACATTTCGTTGCAAGCGAATTTTTTGTGTGCTGGGGTAATTTCTTTGGAAGCGAATTTTTTGTGTTCTCTGGTGATTTCGATGGAAGCAAATTTTTGAAGTATGGTATCATTTAGTTGGAAGCGTGTTTTCTGTGCTCTGGAGTCATTTCGTTGGAAGCGAATTTTTTGTGTTCTGGAGTGATGTCGTTGGAAGCGAATATTTGTGTTCTCAGAAAATTTCGTTGCAAGCGAATTTTTTGTGTTCTGTGGTAATTTCATTGGAAGCGAATTTTTTATGTTCTCCGGTTTTTCGGTGGCAGCAAATTTTTTAAGTCGGTGGTCATTTCGTTGGAATCGTGTTTTATGTGCTCTGGAGTCATTTCGTTGGAAGGGAATGTTTTGTGCTCTGGGGTGATTTCATTGAAAGCTAATTTTAATGTGTTCTAGCATGATTTCGTTGGAAGCGAATTTTTTGTGTTGTGGGGTTATTTTGATGGAAGCAAATATTTTCTGTTCTGTGGTAATTTCGTTGGACGTGAATTTTTTGTGTTCTCAGGTGATTTCGTTGAAAGGGAATTTTTTGTGTTCTCAGGAGATTTCGCTGGAAGCAATTTTTTTGTGTTCTGGGGTAATTTCTTTGGAAGCGCATTTTTTGTGTTCTCGGGTGATTTCGATGGAAGCAAATTTTTGAAGTATGGGGTCATATCGTTGGAAGTGTCTTTTCTGTGCTCTGGAGTCATTTCGTTGGAAGCGAATTTTTCATGCTCCGGGGCGATTTCATTGGAAGCGAATATTTGTGTTCTCAGGAGATTTCGTTGCAAGCGAATTTTTTGTGTTCTGGGGTAATTTCGTTGGCAGCGAATTTTTTGTGCTCTGGGGTGATTTAGTTGGAAGCAATTTTTTTATGTACTAGGGTGATTTCGTTGGAAGTGAATTTTTTCTGCTCTGGGGTGCTTTGGTTGGAAGCGAATTTTTTGTCTTCTGTGGTGATTTCGATGGAAGCGAATTTTTTATGTTCTACGGTGATTTCGTTGGAAGTGAATTTTTTGTACTCTGGGATGATATTTTTGGTAGCGAATATTTGTGCTCACAGGAGATTCCTTGGAAAAGAATTTTTTGTCTTCTGGGGTTTTATCGTTGGAAGAGAATTTTTTGTCTTCTCCGGGTTTTTCGATGGAAGCAAATTTTTGAAATAGGGGGTCATTTCTTTGGAATCATGTTTTCTGTGCTCTGGAGTCATTTTTTTGGAAGGGAAGTTTTTGTGCTCTGGGGTGATTTCGTTCGAAGTGAATTTTTTGTGTTCTCGGGTGATTTTGTTGAAAAAGCTTATTTTTTGTGTTCTAGCATGTTTTCGTTGGAAGCAAATTTTTTTGTATTCTGGGGTGATGTCGTTGGAAGCAAATTTTTTTGTGCTCTGGGATGATTTCATTGGAAGCGAATATTTGTGTTCTCAGGAGTTTTCGTTGGAAAAGAATTTTTTTCTCCTGGGGTAATAGCGTTGGAAGAGAATTTTTTGTGTTCTACGGTTTTTTTGATGGAAGCAAATTTTTGAAGTAGGGGGTCATTTCGTTGCGAGCGTGTTTTCTGTGCTCTGGAGTCATTTCGTTTGAAGAGAAATTTTTGTGCTCTGGGATGATTTCTTTGGAAGCCAATATTTGTATTCTCAAGAGATTTCTTTAGAAGTGAATTTTTTCTGTTCAGGTGTAATTTCGTTGGAAGCGAATTTTATCTGTTCTCTGGTCTTTTCCATGGAAGAAAATTTTTGAAGTCTGAGGTCATTTCTTTGGAAGCGAATTTTTTGTGCTTTGGGGTGATTTTGTTGGAAGAGAATTTTTTGTGTTTTCGGGTGATTTCCATGGAAACAAATTTTTGAAGTACGGGGTCATTTCTTTGCAAGCGTGTTTTCTGTGCTCTGGAGTCACTTTGTTGTAAGCGAATTTTTTGTGCTCTGGAGTGATTTCTTTGGAAGCGAATATTTGTGTTCTCTGGAGATTTGGTTGCAAGCGAATTTTTTATTTTTTGGGTAATTTAGTTGGAAGTGAATTTTTTGTGTTCTACTGTTTTTCAATGGAAGAAAATTTTTGACGTAGGGGGTCATTTCGTTGGAAGAGAATTTTTTGTGCTCTGGGGTCATTTCGTTGGAAGCGAATTTTTTGTGTTCCAGGGTGATTTCGTTGTTAGCAAATTTTTTGCGCTCTGGGGTGATTTGGTTGGAAGCGAATATTTTGTCTTCTCTGGTGATTTCGATTGAAGCGAATTTTTTATGTTCTAGGGTCATTTTACGGGAAGCGAATTTTTTGTGCTCTGTGGTGATTACGTTGGAAGTGAATTTTTTTTTCTCGGGTGATTTTGTTGAAAGCGAATGATTTGTGTTCGAGGTGATTTTGTTGGTAGCGAATTTTTTGTGTTCTGGGGTCATTTCTTTGTAAGCGTGTTTTCTGTGCTCTGGAGTCATTTCGTTGGAAGCCAATTTTTGTGCTCTGGTGTGATTTTGTTGAAAGCGAATTATTTGTGTTCGAGGTGATTTTGTTGGCAGCATATTTTTTGTGTTCTGGGGTGATTTCGTTGAAAGAGAATTTTTTGTGTTCTCGGGTGATTTCGTTGAAAGGAATTTTTGTGTTCAAGGGTGCTTTCGTTGGAAGCGAGTTTTTTGTGCTCTGGGATGATATCTTTGGAAGCGAATATTTTTGTTCTCAGGAGATTTCGTTGGAAAAGAATTTTTTGTCTACTGCGGTAATCTTGTTGGAAGTGAATTTTTTGTGTTCCCCGGTATTTCGATGGAAGCAAATTTTTGATATAGGGGGTCATTGCCTTGGAAGCGTGTTTTTGTGCTCTGGAGTCATTTCGTTGGAAGCAAATTTTTTGTGTTCTGGGGTAACTTCATTGGAAGCGAATTTTTTGTCTTCTGGGGTGATTTCGATTGTAGGAAATTTTTGAAGTATGGGATCATTTCGTTGGAAGTGTGTTTTTTGTGCTCTGGGTTGATTATGTTGGAAGCGAATTTTTTGTATTCTCAGGTGATTTTGTTGAAAGGGAATTTTTTGTGTTCTAGGGTGATTTTGTTGGAAGCGAATTTTTTGTGCTCTGGGATGATTTCTTTAGAAGTGAATATGTATTTGTGTTCTCAGAAGATTTCGTTGGAAGCAAATTTTTTTGTGTTCTGGGGTCATTTCTTTGGAAATGAATTTTTTGTGTTCTCTGGTTTGTTTGATGGAAGCAAATTTTTGAAGGAGGGGGTCATTTCGTTGGAACCGTGTTTTCTGTGCTTTGGAGTCATTTCGTTAGAAGCAAATTTTTTGTCCTCTGGAGTGATTTCTTTGGAAGCGAATTTTCTGTGTTCTGCTGTACTTTCGTTGGAAGTGAATTTTTTGTGTTCTCGGGTGATTTCGATGGAAGCCAATTTTTTAAGTATGGGATCATTTCCTTGGAAGCATGTTTTCTGTGCTCTGGAGTCATTTCGTTGGAAGAGAATTTTTTGTGGTCTGGGGTGATTTTGTTGGAAGCGAATTTTTTGTGTTCTAGGGTAATTTAGTTGGAAGCGAATTTTTTGTGTTCTGGGGTGATTTCCTTGAAAGGGAAATTTTAGTGTTCTGGGGTTATTTTGTTGGAAGCGAATTTTTTGTACTCTGGTATGTTTTCTTTGGAAGCGAATATTTGTGTTCTCAGGAGATTTCGTTGGAAGCGAATTTTTTGTGTTCTGGGGTAAATTCGATGGAATAGAAATTTTTGTGCTCTCAGGATTTTTCGATGGAAGCAAATTTTTGAAGTAGGGAGTCATTTTTTTGGAAGCATAATTTCTGTGCTCTGGAGTCATTTCGTTGGAAGCGAATATTTTGTTCTCTGGGGTGATTTCGTTGGTAGCGCATTTTCTGTGTTCTGGGATCATTTCGTTGGAAGTGAATTTTTTGTGTTCTCGGGTGATTTCGATGGAAGCCAATTTTTGAAGTATGGGATAATTTCCTTGGAAGCGTGTTTTCTGTGCTCTGGAGTCATTTCGTTGGAAGAGAATGTTTTGTGGTTTGGGGTGATTTTGTTGGAAGCGAAATTTTTGTGTTCTAGGGTAATTTCGTTGGAAGCGAATTTCTTGTGTTCTGGGGTAATTTCGTTGGACGTGAATTTTTTGTGTTCTCGGGTGATTCTTTGAAAGGAAATTTTTTATGTTCTAGGGTTATTTTGTTGGAAGCGATTTTTTTTGTGCTCTGGGCTGATTTCTTTAGAAGTGAGTATTTGTGTTCTCAGAAGATTTCGTTGGAAGCGAATTTTTTTGTGTTCTGGGGTCATTTCTTTGCAAATGATTTTTTTGTGTTCGCCGGTTTGTTTGATGGAAGCAAATTTTTGAAGGAAGGGGTCATTTCGTTGGAAGCGTGTTTTCTGTGCTCTGGAGTCATTTCTTTGGAAGCGAATTTTTTGTCCTCTGGGGTGGTTTCGTTGGAAGCGAATTTTTTGTGTTCTCAGGTGATTTCCTTGAAAGGGAATTTTTTGTGTCCTGGGGTCATTTCGTTGGAAGTGAATTTTTTGTGTTCTGGAGTGATTTCTTTGGAAGCGAATATTTTGTTTTCTGGGGAGATTTCGTTGGAAGCGAATATTTGTGTTCTCAGTAGATTTCGTTGCAAGCGAATTTTTCTGTTCTCCGGTTTTTTCGATGGAAGTATATTTTTGATGTAGGAGGTCATTTCGTTGGAAGCATGTTTTCAGAGCTCTGGAGTCATTTCGTTGGAAGCGAATTTTGTGTGCTCTAGGTTGATTTCGTTGGAAGCGAATTTTTTGTGTTCTGGGGTGATTTCGTTGAAAGGGTATTTTAGGTGTTCTGGGGTGATTTCGTTGGAAGCGAATTTTTTGTGATCTGGGATGTTTTCTTTGGAAGCGAATATTTGTGTTCTCAGAAGATTTCCTTGCAAGCGAATTTTTTGTGTTCTGGGGTAATTTCATTGAAAGGGAATTTTTTATGTTCTAGGGTGATTTCTTTGGAAGCAAATTTTTGTGCTCTGGAGTCATTTCATTGGAAGCGTGTTTTCTGTGCTCTGGAGTCATTTTTTGGAAGCAAATTTTTTGTGCTCTGGGTTGATTATGTTGGAAGCGAATTTTTTTTATTCTCGGGTGATTTTGTTGAAAGGGAATTTTTTGTGTTCGAGGGTGATTTCGTTGGAAGCGAATTTTTTGCGCTCTGGGATGTTTTCTTTGGAAGTGAATATTTGTATTCTCAGGAGATTTCGTTGGAAGCGAATTTTTTGTGTTCTGGGCTAATTTCGTTGGAATAGAAATATTTGTGCTCTCAGGAGTTTTCGATGGAAGCAAATTTTTGAAGAAGGGAGTCATTTCGTTGGAAGCATGTTTTCTGTGCTCTGGAGTCATTTCTTTGGAAGCGAATATTTTGTTCTCTGGGGTGATTTCGTTGGTAGCGCATTTTCTCTGTTCTGGGATATTTTCGTTGGAAGTGAATTTTTTGTGTTCCCCGGTGATTTTGATGGAAGCCAATTTTTGAAGTATGGGATCATTTCCTTGGAAGTGTGTTTTCTGTGCTCTGGAGTCATTTCGTTGGAAGCGAATTTTTTTGTGCTCTGTGATGATTTCTTTGGAAGCAGATATTGTGTTCCCAGGAAATTTCGTCGGAAGCGATTTTTTTGTGTTCTGGGGTAATTTCGTTGGAAGCGAAATTTTTGTGTTCTCGGATTATTTCGATGGAAGCAAATTTTTGAAATATGGGGTCATATCGTTGGAAGCATGTTTTCAGTGCTCTGGAGTCATTTCTTTGGAAGTGAATTTTTCGTACTCTAGGGTGATTTCGTTCGAAGCGAATTTTTTGTGCTCTGGAATGATATCTTTGGAAGCGAATATGTGTGCTCTCAGGAGATTTTGTTGGAAAAGAATTTTTTGTCTACTGGGGTAATATCGTTGGAAGAGAATTTTTTGTGTTCTCGGTTGATTTCGATGGAAGCAAATTTTTGAAATAGGGGGTCATTTCGTTGGAAGCATGTTTTCTGTGCTCTGGAATCATTTCGTTAGAAGCGAATTTTTTGTGCTCTGGCGTGTTTTCGTTGGAAGCGAATTTTTTGTGCTCTAGGAGGATATCTTTGGAAGAGAATATTTGTGTTCTCAGGAGATTTCATTGGAAAAGAATTTTTTGTCTTCTGGGGTAATATCTTTGAAAGAGAATTTTTTGTGTTCTCCGGTCTTTTCGGTGGAAGCAAATATTTGAAGTAGGGGGTCATTTCATTGGAAGCGTGTTCTCTGTGCTAGGGAGTCATTTCATTGGAAGGGAATTTTTTGTGCTCTGTGGTGATTTCGTTGAAAGTGAATTTTTTATGTTCTAGGCTGATTTCGTTCGAAGCTTATTTTTTGTGCTCTGGGGTGATTTGGTTGGAAGCGAATTTTTTTTCTTCTTTGGTGATTTCGATGGAAGCGAATTTTTTGTGTTCTAGGGTGATTTCGTTGGAAGCGAATTTTTTCTACTCTGGAATGATATCTTTGAAGCAAATATTTGTGTTCTCACGATATTTTGTTTTCCATGCTCTCGAGTCATTTCGTTGGAATGCAAATTTTTTGTGCTCTGGGGTGATTTCGTTGGAATCGAATATTTGTGTTCTCAGGAGATTACGTTGCATGCGAATTTTTTGTGTTCTGAGTTGATTTCGTTGGAAGCGAATTTTTTTGTTCTCGGGTGATTTCGTTGGAAGGGAATTTTTGTGCTATAGGGTGATTTCGTTGGAAGCGAATTTTTTGTGCTCTGGGATGATATCTTTGGAAGCGAATGTTTGTGTTCTCAGGAGATTTCATTGGAAAAGAATTTTTGTCTTCTGGGGTAATATCATTGGAAGAGAATTTTTTGTGTTCTCCAGTTTTTTCGATGGAAGCAAATTTTTGAAGTACGGGGTCATTTCGTTAGAAGTGTGTTTTCTGTGCTCTGGAGTCATTTCGTTGGAAGCGAATTTTTTGTGCTCTGGGGTGATTTCGTTGGAAGCGAATATTGGTGTTCTCAGGAGATTTCGTTGCAAGTGAATTTTTTTGTTCTGGGGTAATATCGTTGGAAGAGAACTTTTGTGTTCTCCGTTTTTTTCAATGGGAGTAAATTTTTGAAGTAGGTGGTCATTTCGTTGGAAGCATGTTTTCTGTGCTCTGGAGTCTTTTCGTTGGAAGCGAATTTTTTGTGCTCTGGGTTGGTTTCGTTGGAAGCGAATTTTTTGTGATCTGGGGTGATGTCGTTGAAAGGGAATTTTTTGTGTCTGGGGTGATTTCGTTGGAAGCAAATTTTTTGTGCTCCAGGATGTTTTCTTTGGAAGCGAATATTTGTGTTCTCAGGAAATTTCGTTGGAAGCGAATTTTTTGTGTTCTGGGGTAATTTCGTTGGAAGAGAAATTTTTGTGTGCTCAGGATTTTTCGATGGAAGCAAATTTTTAAAGTAGGGGGTCATTTCGTTGGAAGCGTGTTTTCTGTGTTTTGGAGTCATTTCGTTGGAAGTAATTTTTTTGTGTTCTGGGGTGATTTCGTTGGAAGCGAATTTTTTGTGTTCTGGGGTAATGTCGTTGGAAGCGAATTTTTTGTGTTCTCCGGTGATTTCGTTGAAAGGGAATTTTTTGTGTTCTAGGGTGATTTCTTTGGAATCAAATATTTTGTGTTCTGCTTTGATTTCAATGGAAGCAAATATTTTCAGTTTTGTGGTAAATTCGTTGGACGTAAACTTTTTGTGTTCTCTGGTGATTTCGTTGAAAGGGAATTTTTTGTGTTCAAGGGTGATTTCTCTAAAAGGGAATTTTTGTGTTCTAGGTTGATTTCGTTGGAAGGGAATTTTTTGTGCTCTGGGATGATATCTTTGGAAGCGAATATTTGTGTTCTCAGGAGATTTCATTGTAAAAGAATTTTTTCTCTTCTGGGGTAATATCGTTGGAAGAGAATTTTTTGTGTTCCCCGGTTTCTTCAATGGAAGCAAATATTTGAAGTAAGGGGTCATTTCGTTCGAAACGAGTTTTCTGTGCTCTGGAGTCATTTCATTGGAAGCGAATTTTTTGTGCTCTGGGGTGATTTCGTTGGAAGCGAATTTTTTGTTTTCTTGGGTGATTTCTCTAAAAGGGAATTTTTGTGTTCTAGGGTGATTTCGTTGGAAGCGAATTTTTTGTGCTCTGGGATGATATCTTTGGAAGCGAATATTTGTGTTCTCAGGAGATTTCGTTGGAAAAGAATTTTTTCTCTTCTGGGGTAATAGCGTTGGAAGAGAATTTTTTGTGTTCTCCGGTTTCTTCAATGGAAGCAAATTTTTGAAGTAAGGGGTCATTTCGTTCGAAACGAGTTTTCTGTGCTCTGGAGTCATTTCTTTGGAAGCGAATTTTTTGTGTTCTCAGATGATTTCAACGGAAACAAATTTTTGAAGTATGGTATCATTTCGTTCGAAGCGTGTTTTCTGTGCTCTGGAGTCATTTCGTTGGAAGCGAATATTTTGTGTTCTGGGGAGATTTCGTTGGAAGCGAATATTTGTGTTCTCAGAAGATTTCGTAGCAAGCGAATTTTTGCTGTTCCTCGGTGTTTTCGATGGAAGTAAATTTTTGAAGTAGGAGGTCATTTCGTTGGAAGCGAATTTTTTGTGTTCTGGAGTGATTTCGTTTGAAGCAAATATTTTGTGTTCTGGGGAGATTTCGTTGTAAGTGAATATTTGTGTTCTCAGAAGATTTCGTTGCAAGCGAATTTTTTCTTTTCTCCGGTTTTCTCGATGGAAGTAAATTTTTGAAGTAGGAGGTCATTTGGTTGGAAGTATGTTTTCGGAGCTCTGGAGTAATTTCGTTGGAAGCAAATTTTTTGTGCTCTGGGTTGATTTCGTTGGAAGCGAATTTTTTGTGTTCTGGGGTGATTTCGTTGGAAGTAAATATTTTGTGTTCTGGGGAGATTTCGTTGTAAGTGAATATTTGTGTTCTCAGAAGATTTCGTTGCAAGCGAATTTTTTCTGTTCTCGGTTTTTTTCGATGGAAGTAAATTTTTGAAGTAGGAGGTCATTTGGTTGGAAGTATGTTTTCAGAGCTCAGGAGTAATTTCGTTGGAAGCGAATTTTTTCTGCTCTGGGTTGATTTCGTTGAAAGGGAAATTTTGGTGTTCTGGGGTGATTTCGTTGGAAGTGAATTTTTTGTGCTCTGGGATGTTTTTTTGGAAGCGAATATTTGTGTTCTCAGGAGATTTCGTTGGAAGCGAATTTTTTGTGTTCTGGGGTAATTTCATTGAAAGGGAATTTTTTATGTTCTAGGGTGATTGCGTTCGAAGCAAATTTTTTGTGCTCTGGAGTGATTTGGTTGGAAGCGAATTTTTTGTCTTCTATGGTGATTTCGATGGAAGCGAATTTTTTATGTTCTAGGGTAATTTCGTTGAAAGCAAATTTATTGTGTTCTGGAGTCATTTCATTGGAAGCGTGTTTTCTGTGCTCTGGATTCATTTTTTTGGAAGCAAAATTTTTGTCCTCTGGGTTGATTATGTTGGAAGCGAATTTTTTGTATTTTCGGTGATTTCGTTGAAAGGGAATTTTTTGTTCGAGGGTGATTTCGTTGGAAGCGAATTTTTTTCGCTCTGGGATGTTTTCTTTGGAAGCAAATGATTTCGTTAGAAGCAAATTTTTTGTGTTCTGGAGTAATTTCGATGGAATAGAAATTTTTGTGCTCTCAGGATTTTTCGATGGAAGCAAATTTTTGAAGTAGGGAGTCATTTTGTTGGAAGCGTGTTTTCTGTGCTCTGGAGTCATTTCGTTGGAAGCGAATTTTTTGTGCTCTGTTGTGATTTCGTTGGTAGCGCATTTTCTGTGTTCTTGGATAATTTCGTTGGAAGTGAATTTTTTGTGTTCTCGGCTGATTTCGATGGAAGCCAATTTTTGAAGTATGGGATCATTTCCTTGGAAGCATGTTTTCTGTGCTCTGGAGTCATTTCGTTGGAAGAGAATGTTTTGTAGTTTGGGGTGATTTTGTTGGAAGCGAAATTTTTGTGTTCTAGGTTAATTTCGTTGGAAGCGAATTTCTTGTGTTCTGGGGTAATTTCGTTGGACGTGAATTTTTTGTGTTCTCGGGTGATTTCTTTGAAAGGAAATTTTTTATATTCTAGGGTTATTTTGTTGGAAGCGAATTTTTTTGTGCTCTGGGATGATTTCTTTAGAAGTGAGTATTTGTGTTCTCAGAAGATTTCGTTGGAAGCGAATTTTTTTGTCTTCTGGGGTCATTTCTTTCGAAATGAATTTTTTGTGTTCTCCGGTTTGTTTGATGGAAGCAAATTTTTGAAGAAAGGGGTCATTTCGTTGGAAGCGTGTTTTCTGTGCTCTGGAGTCATTTCGTTGGAAGCGAATTTTTTGTCCTCTGGGGTGATTTCGTTGGAAGCGAATTTTTTTGTTCTCAGGTGATTTCCTTGAAAGGGAATTTTTTGTGTTCTGGGGTCATTTCGTTGGAAGCAAATTTTTTGTGTTCCGGGGAGATTTCGTTGGAAGCGAATATTTGTGTTCTCAGAAGATTTCGTTGCAAGCGAATTTTTTCTGTTCAACGGTTTTATCGATGGAAGTAAATTTTTGAAGTAGGAGGTCATTTCGTTGGAAGCATGTTTTCGGAGCTCTGGAGACATTTTGTTGGACGTGAATTTTTTGTGCTCTGGGTTGATTTCGTTGGAAGCGAATTTTTTGTTCTCTGGGGTGATTTCGTTAGAAGCGAATTTTTTGTGTTCTGGGGTGATTTCGTTGAAAGGGAATTTTTGGTGTTCTGGGGTGATTTCGTTGGAAGCGAATTTTTTGTGCTCTGGGATGTTTTCTTTGGATGCGAATATTTGTGTTCTCAGGAGATTTCGTTGCAAGCGAATTTTTTGTGTTCTAGGGTAATTTCATTGAAATGGAATTTTTTATGTTCTAGGGTGATTTCGTTGGAAGCAAATGTTTTGTGCTCTGGAGTGATTTGGTTGGAAGCGAATTTTTTGTCTTCTATGGTGATTTCGATGGAAGCGAATTTTTTATGTTCTATGGTGATTTCGTTGAAAGCAAATTTTTTGTGTTCTGGAGTCATTTCATTGGAAGCGTGTTTTCTGTGCTCTGGAGTCATTTTGTTGGAAGCGAATTTTTTATGCTCTGGGTTGATTATGTTGGAAGCGAATTTTTTTGTATTCTCGGGTGATTTCGTTGAAAGGGAATTTTTTGTGTTCTAGGGTGATTTTGTTGGAAGCGAATTTTTTGTGCTCTGGGATGATTTCTTTAGAAGTGAATATTTGTGTTCTCAGAAGATTTCATTGGAAGCGAATTTTTTTGTGTTCTGGTTTCATTTCGATGGAAGCGAATTTTTTGTATTCTGGGGAGATTTCGTTGGAAGCGAATATTTGTGTTCTCAGAAGATTTCGTTGCAAGAGATTTTTTTCTGTTTTCCGGTTTTTTCGGTGGAAGTAAATTTTTGAAGTAGGAGGTCATTTCGTTGGAAGCATGTTTTTGGAGCTCTGGAGTCATTTCGTTGGAAGCGATATTTTTGGGCTCTGGGTTGATTATGTTGGAAGCGAATTTTTTGTATGCTCGGGTGATTTCGTTGAAAGGGAATTTTTTGTGTTCTAGGGTGATTTTGTTGGAAGCGAATTTTTTTTGCTCTGGGATGATTTCTTTAGAAGTGAATATTTGTGTTCTCAGAAGATTTCATTGGAAGCGAATTTTTTGTGCTCTGGGTTGATTATGTTGGAAGCGAATTTTTTTTGTTCTCGGGTGATTTCCTTGAAAGGGAATTTTTTGTATTCTGGGGTCATTTCGTTGGAAGCGAATTTTTTGTGCTCTGGGGTGATTTCGTTGGTAGCGCATTTTCTGTGTTCTGGGATAATTTCATTGGAAGCGAATTTTTTGTGTTCTCGGGTGATTTCAATGGAAGCCAATTTTTGAAGTATGGGATCATTTCCTGGAAGCGTGTTTTCTGTGCTCTGGAGTCATTTCGTTGGAAGAGAATTTTTTGTGGTCTGGGGTGATTTTGTTGGAAGCAAAATTTTTGTGTTCTCGGGTAATTTCGTTGGAAGCGAATTTTTTGTGTTCTGGGGTAATTTCGTTGGACGTGAATTTTTTGTGTTCTCGGGTGATTTCTTTGAAAGGAATTTTTTTATGATTTAGGGTTATTTTGTTGGAAGCGAATTTTTCTGTGCTCTGGGATGATTTCTTTAGAAGTGAGTATTTGTGTTCTCAGAAGATTTCGTTGGAAACGAATTTTTTTGTGTTCTGGGGTCATTTCTTTGGAAATGAATTTTTTGTGTTCTCCGGTTTGTTTGATGGAAGCAAATTTTTGAAGGAGGGGGTCATTTCGTTGTAAGTGTGTTTTCTGTGCTCTGGAGTCATTTCGTTGGAAGTGAATTTTTGTGTCCTCGGGTGATTTCCTTGAAAGGGAATTTTTTGTGTTCTGGGGTGATTTCGTTGGAAGCGAATATTTTGTGTTCTGGGGAGATTTCATTGGAAGCGAATATTGGTCTTCTCAGAAGATTTCGTTGCAAGCGAAATTTTTCTGTTCTCCGGTTTTTTCGATGGAAGCAAATTTTTGAAGTAGGAGGCCATTTTGTTGGAAGCATGTTTTCGGAGCTCTGGAGTCATTTCGTTGGAAGCGAATTTTTTGTGCTCTGGGTTGATTTCGTTGGAAGCAAATTTTTTGTGTTCTGGGGTGATTTCGTTGAAAGGGAATTTTTGGTGTTCTGGGGTGATTTCGTTGGAAGCGAATTTTTTGTGCTCTGGGATGTTTTCTTTGGAAGCGAATATTTGTGTTCTCAGGAGATTTCGTTGCAAGCAAAATTTTTGTCTTCTGGGGTAATTTCATTAAAAGGGAATTTTTTATGTTCTAGGGTGATTTCGTTGAAAGCGAATTTTTTGTGTTCTGGAGTCACTTCATTGGAAGCGTGTTTTCTGTGCTCTGGAGTCATTTTGTTGGAAGCGAATTTTTTGTGCTCTGGGATGTTTTCTTTGGAAGCAAATATTTTTGGTCTCAGGAGATTTCATTGGAAGCGAATTTGTTGTGTTCTGGGGTAATTTCGATGGAATAGAAATTTTTGTGCTCTCACGACTTTTGGATGGATGCAAATTTTTAAAGTAGGGAGTCATTTCGTTGGAAGCAAATTTTTTGTGCTCTAATATGATTTCGTTGGTAGCGCATTTTCTGTGTTCTGGGATAATTTCGTTGGAAGTGAATTTTTTGTGGTCTGGGGTGATTTTGATGGAAGCCAATTTTTGAAGTATGGGATCATTTCCTTGGAAGCGTGTTTTCTGTGCTCTGGAGTCATTTCGTTGGAAGAGAATGTTTTGTGGTCTGGGGTGATTTTGTTGGAAGCGAAATTTTTGTGTTCTAGGGAAATTTCGTTGGACGTGAATTTTTTGTGTTCTCGCGTGATTTCTTTGAAAGGAAATTTTTTATGTTCTAGGGTGCTTTTATTGGAAACGAATTTTTTTGTGCTCTGGGATGATTTCTTTAGAAGTGAATATTTGTGTTCTCAAAAGATTTCGTTGGAAGCGGATTTTTTTGTGTTCTGAGGTCATTTCTTTGGAAATGAATTTTTTGTGTTCTCCGGATTGTTTGATGGAAACAAATTTTTGAAAAAGGGGGTCATTTCGTTGGAAGCGTGTTTTCTGTGCTCTGGAGTCATTTCGTTGGAAGCGAATTTTTTGTCCTCTGGGGTGATTTCGTTGGAAGCGAATTTTTTGTGTTCTCGGGTGATTTCCTTGAAAGGGAATTTTTTGTGTTCTGGGGTCATTTCGTTGGAAGTGAATTTTTTGTGTTCTGGAGTGATTTCGTTGGAAGCGAATATTTTGTTTTCTGGGGAGATTTCATTGGAAGCGAATATTTGTGTTCTCAGTAGATTTCGTTGCAAGCGAATTTTTTCTGTTCTCCGGTTTTTTCGATGGAAGTAAATTTTTGAAGTAGGAGGTCATTTCGTTGGAAGCATTTTTTCGGAGCTCTGGAGTCATTTCGTTGGAAGCGAATTTTTTTGTGTTCTGGGGTGATTTCGTTGAAAGGGAATTTTGGGTGTTCTGGGGTGATTTCGTTGGAAGCGAATTTTTTGTGCTCTGGGATGTTTTCTTTGGAAGCGAATATTTGTGTTCTCAGGAGATTTCATTGCAAGCTAATTTTTTGTGTTCAGGGGTGATTTCGATGGAAGCAAATTTTTTCTATTCCGTGGTAATTTCGTTGGATGTGAATTTTTTGTGTTCTCGGGTGATTTGGTTGAAAGGGAATGTTTTGTGTTCCAGGGTGATTTCATTGGAAGCGATTTTTTTTGTGCTCTGGGATGATTTCCTTGGAAGCAAATATTTGTGTTCTTAGGAGGTATCGTTGGAAGCGAATTTATTGTGTTCTTCGGTTTTTCGATGGAAGCAAATTTTTGAAGTAGGGGGTCATTTCATTGGAAGCGTGTTTTCTGGAGTGCTCTGTAGTCATTTCATTGGAAGGGAATTTTTTGTGCTCTGGGGTGATTTCGTTGGAAGCAAATTTTTTGTGTTCTCAGATGATTTCGTTTAAAGGGAATTTTTCGTGTTCTCGGTGATTTCGTTGGAAGCGAATTTTTTTTGTTCTGGGGTCATTTCGTCGGAAGCGTGTTTTCTGTGCTCTGGAGTCAGTTCGTTGGAAGCGAATATTTTGTGCTCTGGTGTGATTTCATTGGAAGCGAATTTTTTGTGTTCTCAGGTGATTTCCTTTAAAGCTAATTTTTTGTTTTCTAGGGTGATTTCGTTGGCAGCGAATTTTTTGTGTTCTCGGGTGATTTGGTTGAAAGGGAATTTTTTGTGTTCCAGGGTGATTTCATTGGAAGCGCTTTTTTTTTGTGCTCTGGGATGATTTCCTTGGAAGCAAATATTTGTGTTCTCATGAGATTTCGTTGCAAGCGAATTTTTTGTGTTCTGGGGTAATTTCGTTGGAAGCGTATTTTTGTGTTCTTTGGTTTTTTTGATGGAAGGGAATTTTTTTAAGTAGGGGGTCATTTCATTGGAAGCGTGTTTTCTGTGCTCTGGAGTCATTTCGTTGGAAGGGATTTTTTTGTGTTCTGGGGTGATTTCGTTGGAAGCGAATATTTGTTTTCTCAGAAAATTTCGTTGCAAGTGAATTTTTTGTGTTCTGTGGTAATTTTGTTGTAAGTGAATTTTTTATGTTCTCCGGTTTTTCGATGGCAGCAAATTTTTTAAGTAGGGGGTCATTTCGTTGGAATCGTGTTTTATGTGCTCTGGAGTCATTTCCTTGGAAGGGAATTTTTTGTGCTCTGGGGTGATTTCATTGAAAGCGAATTTTTTGGGGTTCTAGCATGATTTCGTTGGAAGCGAATTTTTTGTGTTGTGGGGTTATTTCGATGGAAGCAAATATTTTTTCTTCTGTGGTAATTTCGTTGTACGTGAATTTTTTGTGTTCTCAGGTGATTTCATTGAAAGGGAATTTTTTGTGCTCTGGGATGATTTCTTTGGAAGCGAATATTTGTGTTCCCAGGAGATTTCGTTGAAAGCGATTTTTTTGTTCTCAGGAGATTTCGTTGGAAAAGAATTTTTTTGTCCTCTGGGGTAATATCATTGGAAGAGAATTTTTTATGTTGTTCGGTTTTTTCGATGGAAGCAAATTTTTGATGTAGGGGGTCATTTCTTTGTAAGCATGTTTTCTGTGCTCTGGAGTCATTTCGTTGGAAGCAAATTTTTTGTGCTCTGGGGTGCTATGGTTGGAATCGAATTTTTTGTGTTCTCGGGTGATTTCGATTGAAGCAAATTTTTGAAGTAAGGGATCATTTCATTGGAAGCGTGTTTTCTGTGCTCTGGAGCAATTTCGTTGGAAGCAAATTTTTTGTGTTCTGGGGAGATTTCGTTGGAAGCGAATATTCGTGTTCTCAGAAGATTTCGTTGCAAGCGAATTTTTTTGTGTTCTGGGGTAATTTCGTTGGAAGCGAATATTTTGTTTTCTCCGGTTTTTTCGATGGAAGCAAATTTTTGAAGCAGGGGGTCATTTCATTGGAAGTGTGTTTTCTGTGCTCTGGAATCATTTCGTTGGAAGCGAATTTTTTGTGTTCTGGGGTGATTTCATGGAAGCGAATTTTTTGTGTTCTGGGGTGATTTTGTTGGAAGCGAATTTTTTGTGTTCTGGGGTGATTTCGATGGTAGCAAATTTTTGAAGTACGAGGTCATTTCGTTGGAAGCATGTTTTCTATGATCTGGAGTCATTTCTTTGGAAGTGAATTTTTTGTGCTCTGGGGTGATTTCCTTGGAATCGAATATTTGTGTTCTCGGGAGATTTCATTACAAGCGAATTTGTTGTGTTCTTGGGTAATTTCGTTGGAAGCGAATTTTTTGTGTTCTCGTGTGATTTCGTTGAAAAGGAATTTTTTATGTTCTAGGGTCATTTCATTGGAAGCATGTTGTCTGTGCTGTGGAGTCATTTCATTGGAAGTGATTTTTTTTTGCTCTGGGGTGATTTCTTTGGAAGCCAATTTTTTGTCTTCTCGGGTGATTTCTTTGAAAGCTAATTTTTTGTGTTTTAGCGTTGTTTCGTTGGAAGCGAAGTTTTTGTGTTCTGGGTTGATTTCGTTGGAAGCAAATTTTTTCTGTTCTGTGGGAATTTCATTGGACGTGTATTTTTTGTGTTCTTTGGTGATTTATTTGAAAGGGAATTTTTTGTGTTCTAGGGTGATTTCCTTGGAAGTGAAGTTTTTTCTGCTCTGGGGTGATTTGGTTGGAAGCGAATTTTTTGTCTTCTGTGGTGATTTCGATGGAAGCGAATTTTTTATGTTCTAGGGTGATTTCGTTGGAAGCGAATTTTTTGTGCTCTGGGGTGATTTAGTTGGAAGCGAATTTTTTCTGTTCTCGTGTGATTTCGTTTAAAGGGAATTTTTGTGTTCTGGGGTAATTTCGTTGGAAGCATATTTTTGTGTTCTCCGGTTTTTTCGATGGAAGCGAATTTTTTAAGTAGGGGGTCATTTCGTTGGAAGTGTGTTTTCTGTGCTCTGGAGTCATTTCGTTGGAAGCGAATTTTTTGTGTTCTCGGGTGATTTCGATGGAAGCAAATTTTTGAAGTAAGGGTTCATTTCGTTGGAAGCATGTTTTCTGTGCTCTGGGGTAATTTCGTTGGAAGCTATTTTTTTGTGTTCTGGGGTTATTTCGTTGGAAGCGAATTTTTTATATTCTCCGGTTTTTCGATGGAAGCAAGTTTTTGAAGTAGGGGGTCATTTCGTTGGAATCGTGTTTTCTGTGCTCTGGAGTCATTTCGTTGGAAGGGAATTTTTCGTGCTCTGGGGTGATTTCGTTGGAAGCCTATTTTTTGTATTCTCGGGTGATTTCATTGAAAGCTAATTTTTGTCTTCTAGCGTGATTTCATTAGAAGCGAATTTTTTGTGTTCTGGGGTGATTTCGATGGAAGCAAATTATTTCTGTTCTGTGGTAATTTCGTTGGACGTGAATTTTTTGTGTTCTCGGGTGATTTCGTTGAAAGGGAATATTTTGTGTTCTATGGTGATTTCGTTGGAAGCGAATTTTTTTGTGCTCTGTGATGATTTCTTTGGAAGCAGATATTGTGTTCCCAGGAAATTTCGTCGGAAGCAATTTTTTGTGTTCTGGGTAATTTCGTTGGAAGCGAAATTTTTGTGTTCTCGGGTGATTTCGATGGAAGCAAATTTTTGAAATATGGGGTCATATCGTTGGAAGCATGTTTTTGGTGCTCTGGAGTCATTTCTTTGGAAGTGAATTTTTCGTACTCTAGGGTGATTTCGTTCAAAGCAAATTTTTTGTGCTCTTGAATGATATCTTTGGAAGCGAATATTTGTGCTCTCAGGAGATTTGGTTGGAAAAGAATTTTTTGTCTTCTGGGGTAATATCGTTGGAAGAGAATTTTTTGTGTTCTCGGTTGATTTCGATGGAAGCAAATTTTTGAAATAGGGGGTCATTTTGTTGGAAGCGTGTTTTCTGTGCTCTGGAGTCATTTCGTTCGAAGCGAATTTTTTGTGCTCTGGCGTGTTATTGTTGGAAGCGAATTTTTTGTGCTCTAGGAGGATATCTTTGGAAGAGAATATTTGTGTTCTCAGGAGATTTCATTGGAAAAGAATTTTTTGTCTTCTGGGGTAATATCTTTGAAAGAGAATTTTTTGTGTTCTCAGGTGATTTCGATGGAAGCAAATTTTTGAAGTATGGGGTCATATCGTTGGAAGCGTGTTTTCTGTGCTCTGGAGTCATTTCTTTGGAAGCGAATTTTTCGTGCCCTGGAGTGATTTTGTTGGAAGCGATTTTTTTGTGTTCTAGGGTGATTTCGTTGGAAGTGAATATTTTTCTGCTCTGGGGTGATTTGGTTGGAAGCGAGTTTTTTGGCTTCTGTAGTGATTTCGATGGAAGCGAATTTTTATGTTCTAGGGTTTTTTCGTTGGAAGCGATTTTTTGTGCTCTGGGGTGATTTCGTTGGAAGCGAATTTTTTGTGTTCTCGGGTGATTTTGTTGAAAGTGAATTTTTGTGTTCTGGGGTAATTTCGTTGGAAGCGTATTTTTGTGTTCTCCGGTTTTTTCAATGGAAGCGAATTTTTTAAGTAGGGGGTCATTTCGTTGGAAGTGTGTTTTCTGTGCTCTGGAGTCATTTCGTTGGAAGCGAATTTTTTGTGTTCTCGGGTGATATCGATGGTAGCAAATTTTTGAAGTAAGGGATTATTTCGTTGGAAGCGTGTTTTCTGTGCTCAGAAGTAATTTCGTTGGAAGCGAAGTTTTTGTGTTCTGGGGTGATTTCGTTGGAAGCGAATATTTGTGTTCTCAGAAAATTTCGTTGCAAGCAAATTTTTAGTGTTCTGGGGTTATTTCTTTGGAAGCAACTTTTTTATGTTCTCTGGTTTTTCGATGGAAGCAAATTTTTGAAGTGGGGGTCATTTCGTTGGGATCGTGTTTTCTGTGCTCTGGAGTCATTTCGTTGGAAGGGAATTTTTTGTGCTCTGGGGGGATTTTGTTGGAAGCCAATTTTTTGTGTTCTCGGGTGATTTCATTGAAAGCTAATTTTTGTGTTCTAGTGTGATTTCGTGGGAAGCGAATTTTTTTGTGCTCTAGGATGATTTCTTTGGAAGCGAATATTTGTGTTCCCAGGAGATTTCGTTGGAAGCGAATTTATTCTGTTCTGGGGTAATTTCGTTGGAAGCGAATTTTTTGTGTTCTCGGGTGATTTCGATGGAAGCAAATTTTTCAAATATGGGGTCAATTCATTGTAAGCGTGTTTTCTGTGCCCTGGAGTCATTTCGTTGGAAGCGAATTTTTTGTGTTCTGGTGTGCTTTCGTTGAAAGCGAATATGTGTGTTCTCAGAAAATTTCGTTGCAAGCGATTTTTTTGTGTTCTGGGGTAATTTCTTTGGAAGCGAATTTTTTATATTCTCCGGTTTTTCGATGGCAGCAAATTTTTTAAGTAGAGGGTCATTTCGTTGGAATCATGGTTTATGTGCTCTGGAGTCATTTCCTTGGAAGGGAATTTTTTGTGCTCTGGGGTGATTTCATTTTAAGCTAATTTTTTTGTGTTCTAGCGTGATTTCGTTGGAAGCGAATTTTTTGTGTTCTGGGGTTATTTCGATGGAAGCAAATATTTTCTGTTCTGTGGTAATTTCGTTGGACGTGAATTTTTTGTGTTCTCGAGTGATTTAGTTGAAAGGGAATTTTTTGTGTTTTGGGATGATTTCTTTGGAAGCGAATATTTTTGTTCCCAGGAGATTTCGTTGGAAGCAATTTTTTTGTGTTCTGGGGTAATTACGTTGGAAGCGAATTTTTTGTATTCTACTGGTTTTTCGATGGAAGCAAATTTTTTAAGTAGGCGGTCATTTCATTGGAACTGTGTTTTCTGTGCTCTGGAGTCATTTCGTTGGCAGCGAATTTTTGTGCTCTGGGGTGATTTATTTGGAAGCGAATTTTTTATGTACTAGGGTGATTTCGTTGGAAGTGAATTTTTTCTGCTCTGGGGTGATTTGGTTGGAAGCGAATTTTTTGTCTTCTGTGGTGATTTCAATGGAAGCGAATATTTTATGTTCTACGGTGATTTTGTTGGAAGCGAATTTTTTATGCTCTGGGATGATATTTTTGGAAGCGAATATTTGTGCTCTCAGGAGATTTCATTGGAAAAGAATTTTTTGTGTTCTGGGATAAATTCGTTGGAAGCGAATTTTTTGTGTTCTGGGGTGATTTCGATGGAAAAAAATTTTTGAAGTGGTGGTCATTTCGTTGGAAGCGGGTTTTCTGTACTCTGGATTCATTTCGTTGGAAGCGAATTTTTTGTGCTATGGGGTGATTCCGTTGGAAGCGAATTTTTTCTGTTCTCGGGTGATTTTGATGGAAGCAAATTTTTGAAGTATGGGGTCATATCGTTGGAAACGAATTTTTTGTGTTCTCGGGTGATTTCGTTGGAAGTGAATTTTTTCTGCTCTGGGGTGATTTGGTTGGAAGCGAATTTTTTGTCTTCTGTGGTGATTTCGATGGAAGCGTATTTTTTTGTTCTAGGTTGATTTTGTTGGAAGCGAAATTTTTGTGTTCTCGGTTGATTTCGTTGAAAGGAAATTTTTGTGTTATAGGGTTATTTCGTTGGAAGCGAATTTTTTGTGCTCTGGGATGATATCTTTGGAAGCAAATATTTGTGTTCTCAGGAGTTTTCGTTGGAAAAGAATTTTTTGTCTTCTGGAGTAATATCGTTGGAAGAGAATTTTTTGTGTTCTCTGGTTTTTTTGATGGAAGCAAATTTTTGAAGTAAGGGGTCATTTCGTTGGAAGCGTGTTTTCTGTGCCCTTTAGTCATTTCGTTGGAAGCGAATTTTTTGTACTCTGGGGTGATTTCGTTGGAAGCGAATTTTTGTGTTCTCTTGTGATTTCTTTGAAAGGAAATTTTGTGTTTTCGGGTGATTTCGTTGAAAGAGCTAATTTTTTGTGTTGTAGCGTGATTTCGTTGGAAGCAAATTTTTTTTTTATTCTGGGGTGATTTCGATGGAAGCAAATTTTTTTCTGTTCTGTGATAATTTCTTTGGACTTGAATTTTTTGTGTTATCGGGGGCTTTTGTTGGAAGCGAATTTTTTTGTGCTCTGGGATGGTTTCTTTGGAAATGAATGTTTGTGTTCTCAGGAGATTTCGTTGGAAAAGAATTATTTGTCTTCTGGGGTAATCTCGTTGGAAGAGAATTTTTTGTGTTCTCCGGTTTATTCGATGGAAGCAAATTTTTGAAGTAGGGGGTCATTTCGTTGGAAGCGTGTTTTTTGAGCCCTGGAATCATTTCGTTGGAAACGAGTTTTTTGTGCTCTGGGGTGATTTCATTGGAAACAAATATTTGTGTCCTCAGGAGATTTCGTTGGAAAAGAAATTTTCGTCTTCTGAGGTAATTTCGTTGGAAGCGAATTTTTTGTGTTCTCAGATTATTTCAATGGAAGCAAATTTTTGAAGTATGGGATCATTTCGTTGGAAGCTTGTTTTCTGTGCTCTGGATTCATTTCTTTGGAA
The DNA here is from genome assembly GCF_030254825.1 of Meriones unguiculatus. NCBI lineage: Eukaryota > Metazoa > Chordata > Mammalia > Rodentia > Muridae > Meriones > Meriones unguiculatus. The sequence goes on along the minus strand of NC_083353.1, from coordinate 80,698,701 downwards.
GCCTATTTTTTGTTTTCTGGGGTAATTTCGATGGAAGCTAATTTTTTGTGTTCTCTTGTTTTGTCAATGGAAGCAAATTATTGAAATAGGGGGTCATTTCATTGGAAGCGTGTTTTCTGTGATCTGGAGTCATTTCATTGGAAGCGAATTTTTTGTGTTCTGGGGTGATTTCGTTGGAAGCGAATATATGTGTTCTCAGAAGATTTCGTTGAAAGCGAATTTTTTGTGCTCTGGGGTGATTGCTTTGGAAGCGAATATTTGTGTTCTCAGGAGATTTCGTTGCAAGCGAATTTTTTGTGTTCTGGGGTAATTTCGTTGGAAGCGTATTTTTGTGTTCTCCGTTTTTTTCGATGGAAGCGAAATTTTTAAGTAGGGGGTCATTTCGTTGGAAGCGTGTTTTCTGTGCTCTGGAGTCATTTCGTTGGAAGCGAATTTTTTGTGTTCTCTGGTGATTTCGATGGAAGCAAATTTTTGAAGTATGAGATCATTTTGTTGAAAGCATCTTTTCTGTGCTCTGGAGTAATTTCGCTGGAAGCGAATTTTTTTTGTTCTGGAGTGATTTCGTTGGAAGCGAATATTTGTGTTTTCAGAAAATTTCGTTGCAAGCGAATTTTTTGTGTTCTGGGGTAATTTCGTTGGAAGCTAATTTTTTGTGTTCTCCGGTTTTTTCAATGGAAGCAAATTATTGAAATAGGGGGTCATTTCATTGGAAGCGTGTTTTCTGTGATCTGGAGTCATTTCATTGGAAGCGAATTTTTTGTGTTCTGGGGTGATTTCGTTGGAAGCGATTATATGTGTTCTCAGAAGATTTCGTTGCAGGCGAATTTTTTGTGTTCTGAGGTAATTTCATTGGAAGCGAATTTTTTGTGTTCTCAGGTGATATCGTTGAAATCGAATCTTTTTATTCTAGGGTGATTTCTTTGGAAGCAAGTTTTTTGTGCTCTGGGGTGAGTTCGTTGGAAGCGAATATTTGTGTTCTCAGGAAGTTTCGTTGGAAAAGAAATTTTTGTCTTCTGGGGTAATTTCGTTGGAAGTGAATTTTTTGTGTTCTTGGGTGATTTCGATGGAAGCAAATATATGAAATAGGGGGACATTTCGTTGGAATCGTGTTTTCTGTGCTCTGGAGTCCTTTCGTTGGAAGGGAACATTTGTGTTCTGGGGTGATTTCGTAGGAAGCGAATTTTTTGTGTTCTCGGGTGATTTCATTGAAAGGGAATTTTTGCGTTCTAGGGTGATTTCGTTGGAAGTGAATTTTTTCTGCTCTGGGGTGATTTGGTTGGAAGCGAATTTTTTGTCTTCTGTGGTGATTTCGATGGAAGCGTATTTTTTTGTTCTAGGTTGATTTTGTTGGAAGCGAAATTTTTGTGTTCTCGGTTGATTTCGTTGAAAGGAAATTTTTGTGTTATAGGGTTATTTCGTTGGAAGCGAATTTTTTGTGCTCTGGGATGATATCTTTGGAAGCAAATATTTGTGTTCTCAGGTGTTTTCGTTGGAAAAGAATTTTTTGTCTTCTGGGGTAATATCTTTGGAAGAGAATTTTTGTGTTCTCCGGTTTTTTCGATGGAAGCGAATTTTCTAAGTAGGGGGTCATTTCGTTGGAAGCGTGTTTTCTGTGCCCTTTAGTCATTTCGTTGGAAGCGAATTTTTTGTACTCTGGGGTGATTTCGTTGGAAGCGAATTTTTGTGTTCTCTTGTGATTTCTTTGAAAGGAAATTTTGTGTTTTCGGGTGATTTCGTTGAAAGAGCTAATTTTTTGTGTTGTAGCGTGATTTCGTTGGAAGCAAATTTTTTTTTTATTCTGGGGTGATTTCGATGGAAGCAAATTTTTGAAGTATGGGGTCATTTCGTTGGAAGCTTGTTTTCTGTGCTCTGGAGTCCTTTCCTTGGAAGGGAACTTTTTGTGTTCTGGGGTGATTTTGTAGGAAGCGAATTTTTTTGTGTTCTCGGGTGATTTCATTGAAAGGGAATTTTTGCGTTCTAGGGTGATTTCGTTGGAAGCGAATCTTTTGTGCTCTGGGATGATTTCGTTGGAAGCGAATATTTGTGTTCTCAGTAGATTTCATTGCAAGCGAATTTTTTGTGTTCTGGGGTGATTTCATTGGAAACGAATTTTTTGTGTTCTCGGGTGATTTCTTTGAAAGCAAATTTTGTGTTTTCGGGTGATTTCCTTGAAAAAGCTAATTTTTTGTGTTGTAGCGTGATTTCGTTGGAAGCAAATTTTTTTTATTCTGGGGTGATTTTGATGGAAGCAAATTTTTTTCTGTTCTGTGATAATTTCTTTGGACGTGAATTTTTTGTGTTATCGGGGGCTTTTGTTGGAAGCGAATTTTTTTGTGCTCTGGGATGGTTTCTTTGGAAGCGAATATTTGTGTTCTCAGGAGATTTCGTTGGAAAAGAATTTTTTGTCTTCTGGGGTAATCTCGTTGGAAGAGAATTTTTTGTGTTCTCTGGTTTATTCGATGGAAGCAAATTTTTGAAGTAGGGGGTCATTTCGTTGGAAGCGTGTTTTCTGAGCCCTGGAATCATTTCGTTGGAAACGAGTTTTTTGTGCTCTGTGGTGATTTCATTGGAAACAAATATTTGTGTCCTCAGGAGATTTCGTTGGAAAAGAAATTTTTGTCTTCTGAGGTAATTTCGTTGGAAGCGAATTTTTTGTGTTCTCAGATTATTTCAAAGGAAGCAAATTTTTGAAGTATGGGATCATTTCGTTGGAAGCTTGTTTTCTGTGCTCTGGATTCATTTCGTTGGAAGCCTATTTTTTGTGTTCTGGGGTAATTTCGATGGAAGCTAATTTTTTGTGTTCTCTGGTTTTTTCAATGGAAGCAAATTATTGAAATAGGGGGTCATTTCATTGGAAGCGTGTTTTCTGTGATCTGGAGTCATTTCTTTGGAAGCAAATTTTTTGTGTTCTGGGGTGATTTCGTTGGAAGCGAATATATGTGTTCTCAGAAGATTTCATTGAAAGCGAATTTTTTGTGCTCTGGGGTGATTGCTTTGGAAGCGAATATTTGTGTTCTCAGGAGATTTCGTTGCAAGCGATTTTTTTGTGTTCTGGGGTAATTTCGTTGGAAGCGTATTTTTGTGTTCTCCGGTTTTTTCGATGGAAGCGAATGTTTTAAGTAGGGGGTCATTTCGTTGGAAGCGTGTTTTCTGTGCTCTGGAGTCATTTCGTTGGAAGCGAATTTTTTGTGTTCTCTGGTGATTTCGAAGGAAGCAAATTTTTGAAGTATGAGATCATTTTGTTGAAAGCATCTTTTCTGTGCTCTGGAGTAATTTCGCTGGAAGAGAATTTTTTTTTTTTGTTCTGGAGTGATTTCGTTGGAAGCAAATATTTGTGTTCTCAGAAAATTTCGTTGCAAGCGAATATATGTGTTCTCAGAAGATTTCGTTGCAAGCGAATTTTTTTTATTCTGGGGTGATTTTGATGGAAGCAAATTTTTTTCTGTTCTGTGATAATTTCGTTGGACGTGAATTTTTTGTGTTATCGGGTGCTTTCGTTGGAAGCGAATTTTTTTTGTGCTCTGGGATGATTTCTTTGGAAGCGAATATTTGTGTTCTCAGGAGATCTCATTGGAAAAGAATTTTTTGTCTTCTGGGGTAATCTCGTTGGAAGAGAATTTTTTGTGTTCTCCGGTTTATTCGAAGGAAGCAAATTTTTGAAGTAGGGGGTCATTTCGTTGCAAGCGTGTTTTCTGTGCTCTGGAGTCATTTCGTTGGATGCGAATTTTTTGTGCTTTGGTGTGATTTCGCTGGAAGCGAATATTTGTGTTCTCAGGAGATTTCGTTGCAAGCGAATTTTTTGTGTTCTGGGGTGATTTCGTTGGAAGTGAATTTTTTGTGTTCTCAGGTGATTTCGATGGAAACAAATTTTTGAAGTACGGGGTAATTTCTTTGGAAGCGTGCTTTCTGTGCCCTGGAGTCATTTCGTTGGAAACGACTTTTTTGTGCTCTGGGGTGATTTCGTTGGAAGGAATTTCTTTTAATCTGGGGTAATTTCGTTGGAATCGAATTTTTTGTGTTCTCGGGTGATTTTGATCGAAGCGAATTTTTTATATTCTTGGATTATTTCTTTGGAAGCGAATTTTTTATATTCTTGGGTTATTTCTTTGGAACCGATTTTTTTTGTATTCTGGGTTGATTTCGTTGGAAGCGAATGTTTTGTGCTCTGGGGTAATTTCGTCGGAAGAGAATTTATTGTTCTCTGGGATGATATCTTTGGAAGCGAATATTTGTGTTCTCACGAGATTTCGTTGGAAAAGAATTTTTTTGTCTCTGGGGTAATATTGTTGGAAGAGAATTTTTTGTGTTCTCCTGTCTTTTCAATGGAAGCAAATTTTTGAAGTAGGGGATCATTTCTTTGGAAGCGTGTTTTCTGTGCTCTGGAGTCAACTCTTTGGAAGCGAAATTTTTGTTCTCGGGGTGATTTCGTTGGAAGCGAATTTTTTTTTGTTCTCGGGTGATTTCTTTGAAAGGGAATTTTTGTGTTCTAGGGTGATTTCGTTAGAAGCGAATTTTTTGTGTTCTGGGGTGATTTCGTTGGAAGCCAATATTTGTGTTCTTGGGTGATATTGTTGGAAGGGAATTTTTGTACTCTCGGGTGATTTCTTTGGAAGCAAATTTTTTGTGCTAAGGGTGATTTCTTTGGAAGCGAATATTTGTGTTCTTAGGAGATTTCGTTGGAAGCAAATTTTTTTTCTTCTGGGGTAATATCGTTGGAAGCGAATTTTTTGTGTTCTGGGGTGATTTCGTGGAAGGCGAATTCTTTGTGTCTCCGGTTTTTTTCGAATGAAGCAAATTTTTGAAATAGGGGGTCATTTCGTTGGAAGCGTGTTTTTTTACGTGTTCTGGAGACTTTTCGTTGGACGTGAATTTTTGTGTTTTTCGGTGATTTCGATGGAAGCGAAATTTTTGTTTTCTAGGGTCCTTTCACTGGAAGCGTGTTTTCTGTGCTCTGGAGTCATTTCGTTGGATGCGAATTTTTTGTGTTCTAGGATGATTTCGTTGGAAGCAAATTTTTTGTGTTCTCGGGTGAGTTCGTTGGTAGCGTTTTTTCTGTGTTCTGGAGTCTTTTCGTTCGATGTGAATTTTTGTGTTTTGCGGTGATTTCGATGGAAGCGAAATATTTGTTTTCTGGGGTCATTTCATTGGAAGTGTGTTTTCTGTGCTCTGGAGTCATTTCGTTGGATGCGAATTTTTTGTGTTCTAGGATGATTTCGTTGGAAGCGAATTATTTGTGTTCTCGAGTGATTCCGTTGGTAGCGTTTTTTCTGTGTTCTGGAGTCATTTCGTTGGAAGCGAAATTTTTGTGTTCTGCGGTGATTTCTTTGGGAGCAAATTTTTTGTGTTCTGGGGTGATTTTGTTGGAAGCGAATTTTTTTGTTCTGGGGTGATTTCTTTGGAAGCAAAGTTTTGTGTTCTGGGGTGATTTCGATGGAAGCGAAATTTTTGTGTTCTGGGGTGATTTCGATGGAAGCAAATTTTTTCTGTTCTGGGGTAATTTCGTTGTTAGCAAATATATGCGTACTCAGGTGATTTTATTCAGTTCTGGGGTAATTTCGTTGGAAGCCAATATTTGTGTTCTTGGGTGATTTTGTTGGAAGGGAATTTTTTGTGCTCTGGGTTGATTCGGTTGGAAGTAATTTTTTTCTATTCTGGGTTAATTTTTTTGGATGCGAATTTTTTGTGTTCTTCGGTTTTCGTCGGAAGCGAATATTTGTGTTCTCAGGAGATTTCGTTGCAAGCTAATTTTCTGTGTTTTGGTGTAATTTCATTGGAAGCTAATTTCTTGTGTTCGCTGGTTGTTTCGATGGAAGAAAATTTTTCAAGTAGGCGGTCATTTCGTTGGAAGCGTGTTTTCTGTGCTTTGGAGTCTTTTCATTGGAGGTGAATTTTTGTGTTTTGCGGTGATTTCAATGGAAGCGAATTTTTTATATGCTAGGGTGATTTCGTTGGAAGCGAAATTTTTGTTTTCTGGGGTCATTTCATTGGAAGCGTGTTTTCTGTGCTCTGGAGTCATTTCGTTGGAAGCGAATTTTTTATGTTCTCCGGTTTTTTCGATGGAAGCAAATTTTGGAATTACGGGGTCATTGCGTTGGAAGCGTGTTTTCTGTGCTCTGGAGTCATTTTATTGGAAGCGAATTTTTTATGTTCTGGGGTGATTTCGTTGGAAGCAAATATATGTGTTCTCAGAAGATTTCGTTGCAAGCGAATTTTTTGTGTTCTGGGGTAATTTCGTGGGAAGCGAATTTTTTATGTTCTCCGGTTTTTCGATGGAGTCATTTCGTTCGAAGGGAATTTTTTATGCTCTGGGGTGATTTCATTGAAAGCTAATTTTCGTTGGAAGAGAATTTTTTCTGTTCTGTGATAATTTCGCTGGACATGAATTTTTTGTGTTATCAGATGATTTCGTTGAAAGGGAATTTTTTGTGTTCTAGGTTGATTTCGTAGAAAGCGAATTTTTTTGTGCTCTGGGATGATTTCCTTGAAAGCGAATATTTGTGTTCTCAGGAGATTTCGTTGAAAAGAATTTTTTGTGTTCTGGGGTAATTTCGTTGGAAGCGAATGTTTTGTGCTCTGGGATGATATCTTTGGAAGCGAATGTTTGTGTTCTGATGTAATTCCGTTAGAAGACAATGTTTTGTGTTTTGGGGTGATTTCGTTGGAAGCGTGTTTTCTGTGCTCTGGAGTCCTTTCGTTGGAAGCGAACATTTATGTTCTCAGGAGATTTCATTGCAAGCGAATTTTTTGTGTTCTCGGGTGATTTCGTTGAAAAAGCTAATTTTTTGTGTTCTAGCGTGATTTCGTTGGAAGTGAATTTTTTGTGTGTGATTACATTGGGAATGAATATTTCGTGCTCTGTGGTGACTACGATAGAAGCAAATTTTTTCTATCCTGGGGTAATTTCGTTGATATCGAATTTTTTGTGCTTTAGGGAGATTTCGTTGCAAGCGAATTTTTTGTACTCTGGGGTGATTTCGTTGGAAGCAAATGTTTTCTGCTCTGGGATAATTTCGTTGGACGAGAATATTTTTAAGTATGGGGTGATTTCGTTAGAAGCGTGTTTTCTGTGCTCAGGAGTCATTTCGTTGGAAGCGAATGTTTTATGTTCTGGGGAGATTTCATTGGAAGCGAATTTTTTGTGTTCTCGGGTGATTTCGATGGAAGCAAATGTTTGAAGTAGGGGGTCATTTTGTTCGAAGCGTGTTTTCTAGCTATGAAGTCATTTCGTTGGAAGCAAATTTTTTGTGCTCTGGGGTGATTTCGTTGGAAGCAAATTTTTTGTGTTCTGGGGTAATTTCGTTGGAAACGAATTTTTTGTGCTCTGGGGTGATTTTGTTGGAAGAGTGTTTCTTGTGTTCTGGGGTAATTTCGTTGTAATTGAATTTTTTGTGCTCTGGGGTGATCTCGTTGAAAGGAAAAGATTTTGTTCTGGGGTGATTTTGTTGGAAGCGAATTTTTTTGAAGTATGGGTTTCTTTCGTAGGTAGGGTGTTTTCTGTTCTCTAGAGTAATTTTTTGGAAGCAAATTTTTTGTGTTCTGGGGTGATTTCGTTGGAGGCGAATTCTTTGTGTCTCCGGTTTTTTTGAATGAAGCAAATTTTTGAAATAGGGGGTCATTTCGTTGAAAGCATATTTTCTGTGCTCTGGAGTCTTTTCGTTGGATGTAAATTTTTGTGTTTTGCGGTGATTACGATGGAAGCGAAATTTTTGTTTTCTGGGGTCATTTCATTGGAACCGTGCTTTCTGTGCTCTGGAGACATTTCGTTGGATGCGAATTTTTTGTGTTCTAGGGTGATTTCGTTGGAAGTTTAATTTTCGTTTTCTGGGGTCATTTCATTGGAAGCGTGTTTTCTGTGCTCTGGAGTCATTTCTTTGGAAGCGAATTTTTTATGTTCTCCGGTTTTTTCGATGGAAGCAAATTTTTGAATTAGGGGGTCGTTTCGTTGGAAGCGTGTTTTCTGTGATCTTGAGTCATTTCATTGGAAGCGAATTTTTTGTGTTCTGGGGTGATTTCGTTGGAAGCGAATATATGTGTTCTCAGAAGATTGCGTTGCAAGCGAATTTTTTGTGCTCTGGGGTGATTTCTTTGGAAGCGAATATTCGTGTTCTCAGGAGATTTCCTTCCAAGCAAATTTTTTGTGTTCTGGGGTAATTTCTTTGGAAGCGTATTTTTGTGTTCTCCGGTTTTTTCGATGGAAGCGAATTTTTGAAGTAGGGGGTCATTTTGTTGGAAGCGTGTTTTCTGTGCTCTGGAGTCATTTCGTTGGAAGCGAATTTTTTTGTTCTGGGGTGATTTCATTGGAAGTGAATATTTGTGTTCTCAGAAAATTTCGTTGCAAGAGAATTTTTTGTGTTCTGGGGTAATTTCGGTGGAAGCGAATTTTTTATGTTCTCCGGTTTTTCGATGGAAGCGTGTTTTCTGTGCTCTGGAGTCATTTCGGTGGAAGCGAAATTTTTGTGTTCTGGGGTGATTTCAATGGAAGCCAATATTTGTGTTCTCGGGTGATTTTGTTGGAAGGGAATTTTTGTACTCTGGGGTGATTTCTTTGGAAGCAAATTTTTTGTGCTCTGGGATGATTTCTTTGGAAGCCAATATTTGTATTCTCAATAGATTTCTTTAGAAGTGAATTTTTTGTGTTCAGGGGTAATTTCGTTGGAAGCGAATTTTATGTGTTCTCTGGTCTTTTCGATGGAAGAAAATTTTTGAAGTCTGAGGTCATTTCTTTGGATGCGAATTTTTTATGTTTTCAGGTGATTTCGATGGAAACAAATTTTTGAAGTATGGGGTCATTTCTTTGCAAGCGTGTTTTCTGTGCTCTGGAGTCACTTCGTTGTAAGCAAATTTTTTGTGCTCTAGTGTGATTTCTTTGGAAGCGAATATTTGTGTTCTCCGAAGATTTGGGTGCAAGCGAATTTTTTGTTTTCTTGGGTAATTTCGTAGGAAGCGAATTTTTTGTGTTCTACTGTTTTTCGCTGGAAGAAAATTTTTGACATAGGGGGTCATTTCGTTGGAAGAGAATTTTTTGTGCTCTGGGGTGATTTCGTTGGAAGCGAATTTTTTGTATCCCCTGTTCATTTTGTTGAAAGCGAAGTTTTTATGTTCCAGGGTGATTTCGTTGTAAGCAATTTTTTTGTGCTCTGGGGTATTTGGTTGGAAGCGCATATTTTGTCTTCTCTGGTGATTTCGATTGAAGCGAATTTTTTATGTTATAGGGTCATTTTACGGGAAGCGAATTTTTTGTGCTCTGTGGTGATTACGTTGGAAGTGAATTTTTTTTTCTCGGGTGATTTCGTTGAAAGCGAATTTTTTGTGTTCGAGGTGATTTTGTTGGCAGTGAATTTTTTGTGTTCTGGGGTCATTTCTTTGGAAGCGTGTTTTCTGTGCTCTGGAGTCATTTCGTTGGAAGCTAATTTTTTGTGCTCTGTGGTGATTTCGTTGGAAGCGAACTTTTTTTGTTCTCGGGTGTTTTCGTTGAAAGAGAATTTTTTGTGTTCTAGGGTGATTTCGTTGGAAGCGAATTTTTTGTGCTAAGGGTGATTTCTTTGGAAGCGAATATTTGTGTTCTCAGGAGATTTCGTTGGAAGCGAATTTTTTTTCTTCTGGGGTAATATCGTTGGAAGCGAATTTTTTGTGTTCTTGGGTATTTAGTTGGAAGCGAATTTTTTGTGCTGTCTGGTGATTTTGTTTGAAGCGAATTTTTTCTCTTCAGGGTTAATTTCGTTGGAAGCTAATTTTTTGTGTTCTGGTGTGATAACATTGGGAATGAATATTTCGTGCTCTGTGGTGACTACGATAGAAGCAAATTTTTTCTCTCCTGGGGTAATTTCGTTGAAAGGGAATTTTTTGTGTTCTAGGATGATTTCGTTGATATCAAATTTTTTGTGCTTTAGGGTGATTTTGTTGGAAGCGAATTTTTTGTGCTTTGGGGTGATTTCGTTGGAAGCAAATGTTTTCTGCTCTGGGATAATTTCGTTGGACGAGAATATTTTTAAGTATGGGGTGATTTCGTTAGAAGCATGTTTCTGTGCTCAGGAGTCATTTCGTTGGAAGCGAATGTTTTATGTTCTGGGGTGATTTAGTTGGAAGCGAATTTTTTGTGTTCTCGGGTGATTTCGATGGAAGCAAATGTTTGAAGTAGGGGGTCATTTCGTTCGAAGCGTGTTTTCTAGCTATGGAGTCATTTCGTTGGAAGCAAATTTTTTGTGCTCTGCGGTGATTTCGTTGGAAGCAAATTTTTTGTGTTCTCGGGTGATTTTGTAGAAAGCCAATTTTTTGTGTTCCAGGGTGATTTCGTTGGAAACGAATTTTTTGTGCTCTGGGTCGATTTTTTTGGAAGAGTATATCTTGTGTTCTGGGGTAATTTTGTTGTAATCGAATTTTTTGAGCTCTGGGGTGATTTCGTTGAAAGAAAAAGATTTTGTTCTGGGGTGATTTTGTTGGAAGCGATTTTTTTGTGTTCTGGGGTGATTTCATTGGAGGCGAATTCTTTGTGTCTCCGGTTTTTTCGAATGAAGCAAATTTTTGAAATAGGGGGTCATTTCGTTGGAAGCGTGTTTTCTGTGCTCTGGAGTCTTTTTATTGGATGTGAATTTTTGTCTTTTGCGGTGATTTCGATGGAAGCGAAATTTTTGTTTTCTGGGGTCATTTCATTTGAACCGTGTTTTCTGTGCTCTGGAGTCATTTCATTGGATGCGAATTTTTTGTGTTCTAGGATGACTTCGTTGGAAACGAATTTTTTGTGTTTTCGGGTGATTTCTTTGGTAGCGTTTTTTCTGTGTTCTGGAGTCATTTCGTTGGAAGCGAAATTTTTGTGTTCTGCGGTGATTTCTTTGGGAGCAAAGTTTTGTGTTCTTGGGTGATTTCGATGGAAGCAAATTTTTTCAGTTCTGGGGTAATTTCGTTGGAAGCCAATATTTGTGTTCCTGGGTGATTTTGTTGGAAGGGAATTTTTTGTGATCTGGGTTGATTTGGTTGGAAGTAATTTTTTTCTATTCTGGGGTAATTTCGTTGGATGCGAATTTTTTGTGTTCTTCGGTGATTTCGTTGGAAGCGAATATTTGTGTTTTTGCTTGATTTGGTCGGAAGCAAATATTTGTGTTCTCAGGAGATTTCGTTGCAAGCTAATTTTTTGTCTTTTGGGGTTATTTCATTGGAAGCTAATTTTTTGTGTTCGCTGGTTTTTCCGATGGAAGAAAATTTTTCAAGTAGGGGGTCATTTCGTTGGAAGTGTGTTTTCTGTGCTCTGGAGTCTTTTCGTTGGATGTGAATTTTTGTGTTTTGCGGTGATTTCGATGGAAGTGAATTTTTTATGTTCTAGGGTGATTTCGTTGGAAGTGAAATTTTTGTTTTCTGGGGTCATTTCATTGGAAGCATGTTTTCTGTGCTCTGGAGTCATTTCTTTGGAAGCGATTTTTTTGTGTTCTCGGGTGATTTCGTTGAAAGCGAATTTTTTATGTTCTAGGGTGATTTTGTTGGAAGCAAATTTTTTGTGCTCAGGAGGGCTTTAGTTGGAAGCGTGTTTTCTGTGCTCTGGAGTCATTTCTTTGGAAGCAAATTTTTTGTGCTCTGGGGTGATTTTGTTGGAAGCGAATTTTTTGTGTTCTCTGGTTTTTTCAATTGAAGCATATTTTTGAAGTAGGGGGTCATTTCGTTGGAAGCGTGTTTTCATTTTCTGGAGTCATTTGTTGGAAGCCAATTTTTTGTGCTCTGGGGTGATTTCTATGGAAGCAAATTTTTTGTGTTCTCTGGTGATTTCGTTGAAAGCGAATATTTGTGTTCCCAGGTGATTTCATTGGAAGCGAATTTTTTGTCTTCTGGGGTAATATCGTTGGAAGAGAATTTTTTGTGTTCTCCGGTTTTTTCGATGGAAGCAAATTTTTGAAATACGGGGTCATTTCGTTGGAAGCGTGTTTTCTGTGCTCTGGAGTCACTTCGTTGGAAGCGAATTTTTTGTGCTCTGGGGTGATTTCGTTGGAAGCGAATTTTTTGTGTTCTCGCGTGATTTCGTTGAAAGGGAATTTTTGCGTTCTAGGGTGATTTCTTTGGAAGCGAATATTTTGTGCTCTGGGATGACATTTTTGGAAGCGAAAATTTGTGTTCTCAGGAGATTTCGTTATAAAAGAATTTTTTGTCTTCTGGGGTAATATCGTTGGAAGAGAATTTTTTGTGTTCTCCGGTTTTTTCGATGGAAGCAAATTTTTGAAGTAGGGGGTCATTTCGTTTGTAGCGTGTTTTCTGTGCTCTGGAGTCGTTTCTTTGGAAGCGAATTTTTTGTGTTCTGGGGTGATTTCTTTGGAAGCGAATTTTTTGTGTTCTGTGGTAATTTCGTTGGAAGCGAATTTTTTGTGCTTTGGGGTGATTTCGTTGGAAGCGAATTTCTTGTGTTCTGGGGTATTTTAGTTGGAAGCTATTTTTTTGTGTTTTAAGGTGATTTCGATGGAAGCAAATTTTTGAAGTATGGGTAATTTCATTGTAAGCGAATTTTTTTGTGTTCTCGGGTGATTTCGGTGGTCCCGAATTTCTTGTGTTCTGGGTAGATGTCGTTGGAAGCATATTTTTTGTGTTCTGGGTTAAGTACGTTGGAAGCAAATTTTTTGTGTTTTGGGGTGATATCTTTGTAAGCATGTTTTCTGTGCATTGGAGTCATTTCCTTGGAAGCAAATTTTTTGTGTTCTGGGGTGATTTTGTTGGAAGCGAATTTTTTGTGTTCTAGGGTGATTTCTTTGGAAGCAATACTTTGTGCTCTGCGGGAATTTCGTTGGAAGCGAATTTTTTGTGTTCTGGGGGATTTCGATGGAAGTAAAAATTTTCCATTCTGGGGTAATTTCGTTGGAAGCCAATATTTGTGTTCTCGGGTGATTTTTTTGGAAGGGAATTTTTCGTGCTCTGGCTTGATTTGGGTGGACGTAAATTTATCTATTCTGGGGTAATTTCTTTGGAAGCGAATTTTTTCTGTTCTCGGGTGATTTGGGTAGAAGCACATTTTTTGTGTTCTGGGTTGATTTTGTTGGAAGCGAATTTTTTGTGCTCTTGGGTGATTTCATTGGAAGCGTGTTTTCTGTGTTTTGGAGTCATTTCGTTGGAAGGGAAATATTTATGTTCTGTGTGATTTCTTTGGATGCGAATTTTTTGTGTTCTGGGTTGATTTCGTTGGACGCGAATTTTTTGTGTTCTCAGGTGATTTCGTTGAAAGTGAATTTTTTTTTTGCCTTGGGTAAATTCGTTGGAAGCGAATTTTTTGTGCTCTGGGTTGATTTCTTTGGAAGGGAATATTTGTGTTCTCAGGAGATTTCGTTGGAAGCAAATTTTTTGTGCTTTAGGATGATTTCATTGGAAGCTAATATTTGTGTTCCCGGGTGATTTCGTTAGAAACAAATTTTTTCTGTTCTCGGGTGATTTCGATGGAAGCAAATTTTTTGTGTTCTGGGTTGATTTCGTTGGAAGCGAATTTTTTGTGTTCTGGGGCAATTTAGTTGGAAGCGAATTTTTTTGAAGTATGGGGTGATTTCATTGGAAGCGTGTTTTCTGTGCTCTGGAATCATTTCTTTGGAATCAAATTTTTTGTGTTCTGGGGTGATTTCGTTGGAAGCGAATTTTTTGTGTTCTTAGGTGATTTCGATGGAAGCAAATTTTTGAAGTATGGGCTCATTTCGTTGAAAGCGAATTTTTTGTGCTTGGTGTGATTTTGTTGGAAGCGAATTTTTTGTGCTCTGGGGTGATTTCTTTGGAAGCGAATATTTGTCTTCTCAGGACATTTCTTTGCAAGCGAATTTTTTGTGTTCTGGGGTAATTTCGTGGAAGTGAATTTTTTGTGTTCTGGGGTGATTTTGATGGAAGCGAATATTTTGTGTTCTGGGTTGATTTCGTTGGAAGATAATTTTTTGTGTTCTGGGGCAATTTTTTGAAAGCGAATTTTTTTGAATTATGGGGTGATTTTGTTGGAAGCGTATTTTCTGTGCATTGGAGTCATTTCTTTGGAAGCAAATTTTTTGTGTTCTGGGGTGATTTTGTTGGAAGCGAATTTTTTGTATTCTGGGGTAATTTCTTTGGAAGCGCATTTTTTCTGTTCTCAGGTGATTTGGATAGAAGCAAATTTTTTGTGTTCTAGGTTGATTTCGTTGGAAGCGAATTTTTTGTGCTCTGGGGTGTTTTCATTGGAAGCGTGTTTTCTGTGTTTTGGAGTCATTTCGTTGGAAGGGAAATTTTTGTGTTCTGAGTGATTTCTTTGGATGGGAATTTTTTGTGTTCTGGGTTGATTTCATTGGACACGAATTTTTTGTGTTCTCAGGTGATTTCGTTGAAAGTGAAATTTTTTTCCTTAGGGTTATTTCGTTGGAAGTGAATTTTTGGTGCTCTGGGGTGATTTCTTTGGAAGCGAATATTTGTGTTCTCAGGAGATTTCGTTGGAAAAGAATTTTTTGATTTTAGGGTGATTTCATTGGAAGCTAATATTTGTGTTCCCGGGTGATTTCGTTAGAAGCAAATTTTTTCTGTTCTCGGGTGATTTCGATGAAAGCAATTTTTTTGTGTTCTGGTTTGATTTCGTTGGAAGCGAATTTTTTGTGTTCTGGGGCAATTTAGTTGGAAGTGAATTTTTCTGAAGTATGGGGTGATTTCATTGGAAGCATGTTTTCTGTGCTCTGGAGTCATTTCTTTGGAAGCAAATTTTTTGTGTTCTGGGGTGATTTCCTTGGAAGCGAATTTTTGTGTTCTGGGGTAATTTCTTTGGAAGCGAATTTTTTGTGTTCTCGGGTGATTTCGATGAAGCAAATTTTTCAAGTATGGGCTCATTTCATTGAAAGCGAATTTTTTGTGCTTGGGGTGATTTCGTTGGAAGCGAATATTTGTCTTCTCAGGAGATTTCTTTGCAAGCGAATTTTTTGTGTTCTGGGGTAATTTCGTTGGAAGCGAATTTTCTGTGTTCTCAGGTAATTTCGATGGAAGCCAATTTTTGAAGTATAGGGACATTTCGTTGGAAGCGAATTTTTTATGTTCCTGGGTGATTTCGTTGGATGCAAATATTTGTGTTCTCTGGTGATTTCGTTGGAAGCTAATTTTTCATGTTCTGGGGTTTTTTTGTTGGAAGCAAATTTTTTTCTGTTCTCGGGTGATTTCAATAGAAGCAAATTTTTAGTGTTCTGGGTTGATTTCTTTGGAAGTAAATTTTTTGTGTGTTGGGGTGATTTCGTTGGAAGCGATTTTTTTGTGTTCTGGGGTGATTTCGATGGAAGCAAACTTTTTCCTTTCTGGGGTAATTTCGTGGGAAGCCAATATTTGTGTTCTCGGGTGATTTTGTTGGAAGGGAATTTTTTGTGCTCTAGGTTGATTTGGTTGGAAGTAAATTTTTTCAATTCTCGGGTAATTTCGTTGTATGTGAATTTTTTGTGTTCTTGGGTGATTTCGTTGAAAGTGAATTTTTTTTGCTTTAGGGTGATTTCGTTGAAAGCGAATTTTTGTGCTCTGTGGTGATTTCTTTGGAAGCGAATTTTTTGTGTTCTGGGGTGATTTTATTGGAAGCGAATTTTTTGTGTTCTAGGGTGATTTCGTTGGAAGCGAATTTTTTGTGTTCTCTGGTTTTTTCGATGGAAGCAAATTTTTGAAGTAGGGGGTCATTTCATTGGAAGCGTGTTTTCTATACTCTGGAGCCATTTCGTTGGAAGGGAATTTCTTCTGTTCTGAGGTAATTTCGTTGGAAGCGAATTTTTTTGTTTTCTCGGGTGATTTCGATGGAAGCGATTTTTTTTTATGTTGTAGCATGATTTCGTTGGAAGCTAATATTTTTGTTCTCATGTGATTTCATTGGATGCGAATTTTTGGTGGTCTGGCGTAATTTCTTTGGAAGCGAATTTTTTCTGTTCTCGGGTGATTTCGATGTAAGCAAATTTTTTGTGTTATGGGTTCATGTCGTTGGAAGCGTATTTTTTGTGTTCTGGGGTAATTTCGTTTGAAGCGAATTTTTGGTGTTCTTGGGTGATTTCGATGGAAGCAAATTTTTGAAGTATGGGATCATTTCTTTGGAAGCGTGTTTTCTGTACTTTGAAGACTTTTCGTTGGCAGCTAATTTTTTGGGCTCTGGAAGCGAATATTTTGTGTTCTCGGGTGATTTCGTTGAAAGCGAATTTTTTATGTTCTAGTGTAATTTCGTAAAGCGAATTTTTTGAGCTCTGGGGTGATTTGGTTGGAAGTGAATTTTTTGTCTTTTGTGGTGATTTCGATGGAAGCGAATTTTTTATGTTCTAGGGTGATTTCGTTGGAAGCGAATTTTTTGTGTTCTGGGGTAATTTCATTTGAAGCTTCTTTTCTGTGCTCTGGAGTCATTTCGTTGGAAGCGAATTTTTTGTGCTCTGCGGTGATTTCGTTGGAAGCGAATTTTTTGTGTTCTCTAGGGATTTCGATGGAAGCGTATTTTTGAAATATGGGGTCATTTCATTGGAATCATATTTTCTGTGCTCTGGAGTCTTTTCTTTGGAAGCGAATTTTTTTGCTCTGTGGTGATTTCGGTGGAAGCGAATTTTTTGTGTTCTCGGGTGATTTCGTAGAAAGGGAATTTTTGTGTTCTAGGGTGATTTAATTGGAAGCATTTTTTTCTGATCTGTGATGATATCTTTGGAAGTGAATATTGGTGTTCTCAGGAGATTTCCTTGGAAAAGATTTTTTTGTCTTCTGGGGTAATATCTTTAAAAGAGAATTTTTTGTGTACTACGGTGTTTTCGATGGAAGCAAATTTTTGAAGTAGAGGGTCATTTCATTGGACGCGTGTTTTCTGTGCTCTGGAGTCATTTCTTTGGAAGCGAATTTTTTGTGCTCTGCGGTGATTTCGTTGGAAGCGAATATTTTCTTCTCAGGAGATTTCGTTGCAAGCAAATTTTTTGTGTTCTCGGGTGATTTCGTTGGCAGCGAATATTTGTGTTCTCAGAAGATTTCGTTGCAAGCGAATTTTTTGTGTTCTCCGGTTTTTTGGATGGAAGTAAATTTTTGAAGTATGGGGTCATTTCTTTTGAAGCATGTTTTCTGTGCTCTGGAGTAATTTCGTTGGAAGGGAATTTTTTTTGCTCTGGGGTGAATTCGTTTGAAGCGAATATTTGTGTTCTTAGGAGATTTCATTGCAAGCGAATTATTTGTGTTCTTAGGTGATTTCGTTGAAAGGGAATTTTTTGTGTTCTCGGGTGATTTTGTTGGAAGCGAATTTTTTGGTGCTCTGCGATGATTTCTGTGGAAGCGAATATATGTGTGCTCAGAAGATTTCGTTGCAAGCGAATTCTTTGTGTTCTGGGGTAATTTCGTTGGAAGCGAATTTTTTGTGTTTTTGGGTGATTTCGATGGAAGCAAATTTTTGAAGTATGGGGTCATTTCGTTGGAAGCGTGTTTTCTGTGCTCTGGAGTCATTTCGTTGGCAGCGAATTTTTTGTGCTCTGGGGTGATTTCGTTGGAAGCGAATATTTTGTGTTCTCGGGTGATTTCGTTGAAAGCGAATTTTTTATGTTCTAGGGTAATTTCGTAAAAGCGAATTTTTTGAGCTCTGGGGTGATTTGGTTGGAAGCGAATTTTTTATCTTCTGTGGTGATTTCAAAGGAAGCGAATTTTTTATGTTCTAGGGTGATTTCGTTGGAAGCGAATTTTTTGTGTTCTGGGGTAATTTCATTTGAAGCTTGTTTTCTGTGCTCTGGATTCATTTCGTTGGAAGCGAATTCTTTGTGCTCTGGGGTGATTTCATTGGAAACGAATTTTTTGTTTTCTGTGGTAATTTCCATGGAAGCGAATTTTTTATGTACTAGGGTGATTTCGTTGGAATAATTTTTATGTTCTGGATTCATTTTTTTGGAAGCGTGTTTTCTGTGCTTTGGAGTCATTTCGTTGGAAGCAAATTTTTTCTGCTCTGGGGTGATTTCTTTGGAAGGGATTTTTTTTGTTCTAGGGTGATTTCGTTGGGAGCGAAATTTTGTGCTCTGTGATGATATCTTTGGAAGAGAATATTTGTGTTCTCAGGAGATTTCGTTGGAAAAGAATATTTTGTCTTCTGGGGTAATATGGTTGGAAGTGAATTTTTTGTGTTCTCGGGTTTTTTCGATGGATGCAAATTTTTGAAGTAGGGTGTCATTTCGTTGGAAGCATGTTTTCTGTGCTCTGGAGTCATTTCTTTGGAAACGAATTTTTTGTGCTCCGCGGTGATTTCGTTTGAAGCGAATATTTGTGTTCTCAGGAGATTTCGTTGCAAGCGAATTTTTTGTGTTCTGGGGTAATTTCGTTGGAAGCGAATTTTTTATGTTCTCGGGTGATTTCGTTGAAAGCGAATTTTTTATGTTCTATGGTGATTTCTTTGCAAGTGAATTTTTTTGTCTTCTGGGGTCCTTTCATTGGAATCGTGTTTTCAGTGCTCTGCAGTCATTTCATTGGAACCAAATTTTTTGTGTTCTGGGGTGATTTCGTTGGAAGTGAATTTTTTGTGTTCTGGGTTGATTTCTTTGGAAGCGAATTTTTTTGTGTTCTGGGGTAATTTCGTTGGAAGAGAATATTTTGTATTCTCAGGTGATTTCGATGGAAGCAAATTTTTGAAGTATGGTATCATTTCGTTCGAAACGTGTTTTCTGTGCTTTGGAGTCAGTTCGTTGGAAGCGAATTTTTTGTGCTCTGGTATGATTTCGTTGGAAGCGAATTTTTTGTGTTCTCAGGTGATTTCCTTAAAAGCTAATTTTTTGTGTTCTAGCGTGATTTCGTTGGAAGCGAATTTTTTGTGTTCTGGGGTGTTTTCGATGGGAGCTAGTTTTTTCTGTTCTGTGGTAATTTCGGTGGACGTGAATTTTTTGTGTTCTCGGGTGATTTCGTTGAAAGGGAATTTTTTATGTTCTAGGGTGATTTCATTCGAAGCGAATTTTTTGTGCTCTGGGGTGATTTGGTTAGAAGCGAATTTTTTGTCTTCTGTGGTGATTTCGATGGAAGTGAATTTTTTATGTTCTAGGGTAATTTCGTTGGAGGCGAATTTTTTGTGTTCTGGGGTCATTTCATTGGAAGCGTTTTTTCTGTGCTCTGGAGTCATTTTGTTGGAAGCGAATTATTTGTGCTATGTGGTGATTTCGTTGGAAGCGAATATTTTGTGTTCTTGGGTGATTTCGTTGAAAGGGAATTTTTTGTGTTCTAGGGTGATTTCGTTGGAAATGAATTTTTTGTGATCTGTAATGTTTTCTTTGGGAGCGAATATTTGTGTTCTCAGGAGATTTAGTTGCAAGCGAAATTTTGTGTTCTGGGGTAATTTCGTTTGAATCAAATTTTTGTTTTCTCCGGTTTTTTCGATGGAAGCAAATATTTCAAGTATGGAATCATTTCGTTGAAAACTAATTTTTTGTGCTTGGGGTGATTTCGTTGGAAGCGAATTTTTTGTGCTCTGGGGTGATTTCTTTGGAAGCGAATATTTGTCTTCTCAGGAGATTTCTTTGCAAGCGAATTTTTTGTCTTCTCAGGTAATTTCGATGGAAGCAAATTTTTGAAGTATAGGGACATTTCGTTGGAAGCGAATTTTTTGTCCTTTGGGGTGATTTCATTGGAAGCGAATTTCTTGTGTTCTGGGGTATTTTCGTTGGAAGCGAATTTTTTTGTGTTCTCGGGTGATTTCGATGGAAGCGAATTTTTTATGTTCCTGGGTGATTTCGTTGGAAGCAAATATTTGTGTTCCCTGGTGATTTCGTTGGAACCTAATTTTTTATGTTCTGGGGTATTTTTGTTCTAAGCGATTTTTTTTCTGTTCTCGGGTAATTTCGATAGAAGCAAATTTTTCGTGTTCTGGGTTGATTTCTTTGGAAGTAAATTTTTTGTGTGTTGGGGTGATTTCGTTGGAAGCGAATTTTTTGTGTTCTCTGGGGATTTCGATGGAAGCGAATTTTTGAAATATGGGGTCATTTCGTTGGAATCATGTTTTCTGTGCCCTGGAGTCATTTCTTTGGAAGCGAATTTTTTGTGCTCTGTGGTGATTTCGTTGGAAGCGAATTTTTTTGTGTTCTCGGGTGATTTCGTTGAAAGGGAATTTTTGTGTTCTAGGGTGATTTAATTGGAAGCAATTTTTTTCTGATCTGGGATGATATCTTTGGAAGTGAATATTGGTGTTCTCAGGAGATTTCCTTGGAAAAGATTTTTTTGTCTTCTGGGGTAATATCTTTAAAAGAGAATTTTTTGTGTACTACGGTCTTTTCGATGGAAGCAAATTTTTGAAGTAGGAGGTCATTTCATTGAAAGCGTGTTTTCGGTGCTCTGGAGTCATTTCGTTGGAAGCGAATTTTTTGTGCTCTGCGGTGATTTCGTTGGAAGCGAATATTTGTGTTCTCAGGAGATTTCATTGCAAGTGAATTTTTTGTGTTCTGGGGTAATATCGTTTGAAGAGAACTTTTGTGTTCTCCGTTTTTTTCAATGGGAGTAAATTTTTGAAGTAGGTGGTCATTTTGTTGGAAGCATGTTTTCTGTGCTCTGGAGTCTTTTCGTTGGAAGCGAATTTTTTGTGATCTGTGGAGATTTAGTTGGAAGCGAATATTTGTGTTCTCAGAAGATTTCGTTACGAGCGAATTATTTTTTCTGGGGCAATTTCATTGCAAGCGACTTATTTGTGTTCTCCGGTTTTTTCGATGGAAGCAAATTTTTGAAGTAGGGGGTCATTTCGTTGGAAGCATGTTTTCTGTGCTCTGGAGCCATTTCATTGGAAGCGAATTTTTTGTGCTCTGCGGTGATTTCGTTGGTAGCAAATTTTTTGTGTTCTCGGGTGATTTCGTTGAAAGGGAATTTTTGCGTTCTAGGGTGATTTCGTTGGAAGCGATTTTTTTGTGCTCTGGGATGATATTTTTGGAAGCGAATATTTGTCTTCTCAGGAGATTTAGTTGGAAGTGAATTTTTTGTCTTCTGGTCTAATATCGTTGGAAGAGAATTTTTTGTTTTCTCCTTTTTTTTCGATGGAAGCAAGTTTTTGAAGTAGTAGGTCATTTTGTTGGAAGCGTGTTTTCTGTGCTCTGGAGTCATTTCGTTGGATGCAAAATTTTTGTGTTCTGTGGTGATTTCTTTGGAAGCAAATTTTTTGTGTTCTGGGGTAATTTCAATAGAAACAATTTTTGTGTTCTGGGGTAATTACTTTGGAATCGAATTTTTTGTTTTCTGGGTCGATTTCGATGGAAACGAATTTTTTGTGTTCTGGGGTGATTTTGATGGAAGCGAATATTTTGTGTTCTGGGTTGATTTCGTTGGAAGAGAATTTTTTGTGTTCTGGGGCAATTTTGTTGAAAGTGATTTTTTTTTGAAGTATGGGGTGATTTCGTTGGAAGCATGTTTTCTGTGTATTGGAGTCATTTCCTTGGAAGCAAATTTTTTGTGTTCTGGGGTGATTTTGTTGGAAGCGAATTTTTTGTGTTCTAGGGTGATTTCTTTGGAAGCAATTTTTTTGTGCTCTGCGGGAATTTCGTTGGAAGCGAATTTTTTTCTGTTCTGGGGGATTTCGATGGAAGTAAAAATTTTCCGTTCTGGGGTAACTTCTTTGGAAGCGAATTTTTTCTGTTCTCGGGTGATTTGGGTAGAAGCACATTTTTTGTGTTCTGGGTTGTTTTTGTTGGAAGCGAACTTTTTGTGCTCTGGGGTGATTTCATTGGAAGCGTGTTTTCTGTGTTTTGGAGTCATTTCGTTGGAAGGGAAATTTTTGTGTTCTGGGTGATTTCTTTGGATGCGAATTTTTTGTGTTCTGGGTTGATTTCGTTGGACGTTAATTTTTTGTGTTCTCAGGTGAATTCGTTGAAAGTGAATTTTTTTTTTCCTTAGGGTAAATTCGTTGGATGCGAATTTTTTTGTGCTTTAGGATGATTTCATTGGAAGCTAATATTTGTGTTCGCTGGTGATTCCGTTAGAAACGAATTTTTTCTGTTCTCGGGTGATTTCGATGGAAGCAAAGTTTTTGTGTTCTGGGTTGATTTCGTTGGAAGCGAATTTTTTGTGTTCTGGGGCAATTTAGTTGGAAGCGAATTTTTTTGAAGTATGGGGTTATTTCATTGGAAGCGTGTTTTCTGTGCTCTGGAGTCATTTCTTTGGAATCAAATTTTTTGTGTTCTGGGGTGATTTCGTTGGAAGCGAATTTTTGTGTTCTGGGGTAATTTCGTTGGAAGCGAATTTTTTGTGTTCTTAGGTGATTTCGATGGAAGCAAATTTTTGAAGTATGGGCTCATTTCGTTGAAAGCGAATTTTTTGTGCTTGGTGTGATTTTGTTGGAAGCGAATTTTTTGTGCTCTGGGGTGATTTCTTTGGAAGCGAATATTTGTCTTCTCAGGACATTTCTTTTCGAGCGAATTTTTTGTGTTCTGGGGTAATTTCGTGGAAGTGAATTTTTTGTGTTCTGGGGTGATTTTGATGGAAGCGAATATTTTGTGTTCTGGGGTGATTTCGTTGAAAGCGAATTTTTTGTGCTTGGTGTGATTTTGTTGGAAGCGAATTTTTTGTGCTCTGGGGTGATTTCTTTGGAAGCGAATATTTGTCTTCTCAGGACATTTCTTTGCAAGCGAATTTTTTGTGTTCTGGGGTAATTTTGTTGGAAGCGAATTTTTGTATCTGGGATGATATCTTTGAAAGCGAATATTTGTTTACTCAGGAGATTTCGTTGGAAAAGAATTTTATGTATTCTGGGGTAATATCGTTGGAAGAGAATTTTTTGTTTTCTCCTTTTTTTTTCGATGGAAGCAAGTTTTTGAAGTAGTAGGTCATTTTGTTGGAAGCGTGTTTTCTGTGCTCTGGAGTCATTTCGTTGGATGCAAAATTTTTGTGTTCTGTGGTGATTTCTTTGGAAGTGAATTTTTTGTGTTCTGGGGTAATTTCAATAGAAGCAATTTTTGTGTTCTGGGGTAATTACTTTGGAATCGAATTTTTTGTTTCCTGTGGTGATTTCGATGGAAGTGAATTTTTTGTGTTCTGGGGTGATTTTGATGGAAGCGAATATTTTGTGTTCTGGGTTGATTTCGTTGGAAGAGAATTTTTGTGTTCTGGGGCAATTTTGTTGAAAGTGATTTTTTTGAAGTATGGGGTGATTTCGTTGAAAGCATGTTTTCTGTGCATTGGAGTCATTTCCTTGGAAGAAAATTTTTTGTGTTCTGGGGTGATTTTGTTGGAAGCGAATTTTTTGTGTTCTAGGGTGATTTCTTTGGAAGCAATTTTTTTGTGCTCTGCGGGAATTTCGATGGAAGCGAATTTTTTGTATTCTGGGGTAATTTCTTTGGAAGCGAATTTTTTCTGTTCTCAGGTGATTTGGATAGAAGCAAATTTTTTGTGTTCTAGGTTGATTTCATTGGAAGCGAATTTTTTGTGCTCTGGGGTGATTTCATTGGAAGCGTGTTTTCTGTGTTTTGGAGTCATTTCGTTGGAAGGGAAATTTTTGTGTTCTGAGTGATTTCTTTGGATGCGAAATTTTTGTGTTCTGGGTTGATTTCATTGGACACGAATTTTTTGTGTTCTCAGGTGATTTCGTTGAAAGTGAAATTTTTTTCCTTAGGGTAATTACGTTGGAAGCGAATTTTTGGTGCTCTGGGGTGATTTCTTTGGAAGCGAATATTTGTGTTCTCAGGAGATTTCGTTGGAAAAGAATTTTTTGGTTTTAGGGTGATTTCAATGGAAGCTAATATTTGTGTTCCCGGGTGATTTCGTTAGAAGAAAATTTTTTCTGTTCTCGGGTGATTTCGATGGAAGCAAATTTTTTGTGTTCTTGGTTGATTTCGTTGGCAGCGAATTTTTTGTATTCTGGGGCAATTTAGTTGGAAGTGAATTTTTCTGAAGTATGGGGTGATTTCATTGGAAGTGTGTTTTCTGTGCTCTGGAGTCATTTCTTTGGAAGCAAATTTTTTGTGTTCTTGGGTGATTTCCTTGGAAGCGAATTTTTGTGTTCTGGGGTAATTTCGTTGGAAGCGAATTTTTTGTGTTCTCGGGTGATTTCGATGAAGCAAATTTTTCAAGTATGGGCTCATTTCATTGAAAGCGAATTTTTTGTGCTTGGGGTGATTTCGTTGGAAGCGAATTTTTTGTGCTCAGGGGTGATTTCGTTGGAAGCGAAATTTTTTGTGTTCTCGGGTGATTTCGATGGAAGCGAATTTTTCATGTTCCTGGGTGATTTCGTTGGAAGCAAATATTTGTGTTCCCTGGTGATTTCTTTGGAAGCTAATTTTTTATGTTCTGGGGTATTTTTTTGAAGCGAATTTTTTTCTGTTCTCGGGTGATTTCGATAGAAGCAAATTTTTCGTGTTCTGGGTTGATTTCTTTGGAAGTAAATTTTTTGTGTGTTGGGGTGATGTCGTTAGAAGCGATTGTTTTGTGTTCAGGGGTGATTTCGATATAAGCAAATTTTTTCTGTTCTGGGTTGATTTCGTTGGAAGCGAATTTTTTGTGTTCTGGGGCAATTTAGTTGGAAGTGAATTTTTCTGAAGTATGGGGTGATTTCATTGGAAGCGTGTTTTCTGTGCTCTGGAGTCATTTCTTTGGAAGCAAATTTTTTGTCTTCTGGGGTGATTTCCTTGGAAGCGAATTTTTGTGTTCTGGGGTAATTTCGTTGGAAGCGAATTTTTTGTGTTCTCGGGTGATTTCGATGAAGCAAATTTTTCAAGTATGGGCTCATTTCATTGAAAGCGAATTTTTTGTGCTTGGGGTGATTTCGTTGGAAGCGAATTTTTTATGCTCTGGGGTGATTTTGTTGGAAGCGAATTTTTCATGTTCCTGGGTGATTTCGTTGGAAGCAAATATTTGTGTTCCCTGGTGATTTCGTTGGAAGCTAATTTTTTTATGTTCTGGGGTTTTTTTGTTGGAAGCGAATTTTTTTCTGTTCTCGGGTATTTCGATAGAAGCAAATTTTTTGTGTTCTGGGTTGATTTTTTTGGAAGAAAATTTTTTGTGTGTTGGGGTGATGTCGTTGGAAGCGATTTTTTTGTGCTCTGGGGCAATTTCGTTGGATGCGAATTTTTTGTGTTTTCGGGGTATTTCGCTGGAAGGAAATATTTGTGTTCTCAGAAGATTACGTTGCAAGCGAATTTTTTGTGTTCTGGGGTAATTTGGTTGGAAGCGAATTTTTTGTGTTCTCCGGTTTTTTCAATGGAAGCAAATTGTTGAAGTAGGGGGTCATTTTGTTGGAATCGTGTTTTCTGTGCTCTGGAGTCATTTCGTTGGAAGGGAATTTTTTGCGCTCTGGGGTGATTTCATTGGAAGCGAATTTTTTGTGCTCTGGGATGATTTCTTTGGAAGCGAATATTTGTGTTCTCACGAGATTTCGTTGGAAGCGAATTTTTGGTGTTCTGGGGTAATTTTTGTTGAAAGTGATTTTTTTGTGTTCTCGGGTGATTTCGATGGAAGCAAATTTTTGAAATATCGGGTCATTTCTTTGAAAGCGTGTTTCCTGTGCTCTGGAGACATTTCGTTGGAAGCGAATTTTTTGTGTCCTGGGTTGATTTCGTTGGAATCAAAAATTTTTTTAAATATGGGGTGATTTCGTTGGAAGCGTGTCTTCTGTTCTCTGGAGTAATTTTTTGGAAGCAAATTTTTTGTGTTCTGGTGTAATTTCTTTGGAAGCGAATTTTTTGTGTTCTTGGGTGATTTCGATGGAAGCAAATTTTTTTCTGTTCTGGGGTAATTTATTTGGAAGCCAATATTTGTGTTCTCGGGTGATTTTGTTGGAAGGGAAATTTTTGTGCTCTGGGTTAATTTGGTTGGATGTAAATTATTTCTATTCTGGGATAATTTCGTAGGACGCAATTTTTTTTTTCTTTTCATGTAATTTCGTTGAAAGAGAATTTTTTGTGTTCTAGGGTGATTTCGTTGGAAGCAAATTTTTTGTGCTCTGGGGTGATTTCTTTTGAAACGAATATTTGTGTTCTCAGGAGATTTCGTTGGAACGAATTTTTTGTGTCTGGGGTCATTTCGTTAGACACGAATTTTTTGTGTTCTCGTGGAATTTCGTTGGAAAAGAATTTTTTGTGTTTTCTGGTCTTTTCGATGGAAGGAAATTTTTGAAGTATGGGGTCATTTCGTTGGAAGCGTGTTTTCTGTGCTGTGGAGTCATTTTGTTAGAAGCGAATTTTTTGTACTCGGGGGTGATTTGGTTGGAAGCGAATTTTTTGTGTTCTTGGGTGATTTTGTTGAAAGGGAATTTTTGTGTTCTAGGGTGATTTCGTTGGAAGCGAATTTTTTGTGCTCTGGGATGATTTCTTGGGAAGCGAATTTTGTGTTCTCAGGAGATTTCGTTGGAAAAGAAATTTTTGTCTTCGGGGGTAATTTCGTTGGAAGCGAATTTTTTCTGTTCTGGGGTGATTTCTTTGGAAGTGAATTTTTTGTCTACTGGTTTAATTTCGTAGGATGCGAATTTTTTGTGTTCTCGGGTGATTTCGTTGAAAGCTAATTTTTTGTGTTCTAGCATGATTTCGTTGGAAGCGAATTTTTTGTGTTCTGGGGTGATTTCGATGGAAGGAAATTTTTTCTGTTCTTTGGTAATTTCGTTGGACGTGAATTTTTTGTGTTCTTGGGTGATTTCGTTGAAAGGGAATTTTTGTGTTCTAGGGTGATTTCGATGGAAGCGAATTTTTTGTGCTCTGGGGTGATTTCTTTGGAAGCGAATATTTGTGTTCTCAGGTGAATTTGTTGCAAGCGAATTTTTTGTGTTCTGGGCTGATTTCATTGGAAGCAAATTTTTTGTGTTCTCGGGTGATTTTGTTGAAAGGGAATTTTTGTGTTCTAGGGTAATTTCGTTCGAAGTGAATTTTTGGTGCTCTGGGATGATATCCTTGGAAGCGAATATTTGTGTTCTCAGGAGATTTCGTTGGAAAAGAATTTTTTGTCTTCTGATGTTATATCATTGTAAGAGAATTTTTTGTGTTCTCCGGTTTTTTCGACGGAAGCAAATTTTTGAAGTAGGGAGTCATTTCGTTGGATGCGTGTTTTCTGTGCTCTGGAGTCATTTTGTTGGAAGCAAATTTTTTGTGTTCTAGGGTGATATTGTTGGAAGCGAATTCTTTGTCTTCTGGGGTAATTTCGTAAGAAGCAAATTTTTGTGTTCTCGGGTGATTTCGTTGAAAGTTAATTTTTCTGTTTTAGCATGATTTCGTTGGAAGCGAAGGTTTTGTGCTCTGGGATGATATCTTTGGAAGCGAATATTTGTGTTCTCAGGAGATTTCGTTGGAAGCGAATTTTTTTTGTTCTGGGGTAATATCGTTGGAAACGAATTTTTTGTGTTTTCTCGTCTTTTCGATGGAAGTAAATTTATGAAGTAGGGGGTCATTTTGTTGGAAGCGTGTTTTCTGTGCTGTAGAGTCATTTTGATGGAAGTGAATTTTTTGTGTTCTGGGGTGATTTCGTTGGAAGCGAATTTTTTTTGTTCTCGGGAGATTTTGTTGAAAGGGAATTTTTGTGTTCTAGGGTGATTTTTTTGGAAGCGAATTTTTTGTGCTCTCGGATGATATATATGGAAGTGAATATTTGTGTTCTCAGGAGAATTCCTTGGAAAAGAATTTTTTGTTTTCTGGGGTAATATCGTTGGAAGAGAATTTTTTGTATTCTCCGGTTTTTTTTAAATGGAAGCCAATTTTTGAAGTAGGGGGTCATTTCGTTGGATGCGTGTTTTCTGTGCTCTGGAGTCATTTTGTTGGAAGCGAATTTTTTGTGCTCTGGGGTGATTTCTTTGGAAGCAATTTTTTTGTGTTCTCAGGTGATTTCTTTGAAAGGGAATTTTTGTGTGCTAGGGTGATTTCGTTGAAAGGGAATTTTTTCGTTCTTGGGTGATTACGTTGGAAGCGAATTTTTTCTGATCTGGGATGATATATTGGAAAGCGAATATTTCTGTTCTCAGGAGATTTGGCTGGAAAAGAATTTTTTGTCTTCTGGGGTAATATCATTTGAAGAGAATATTTTTGTTCTCCGGTCTTTTCGATGGAAGCAAATTTTTGAAGTAGGGGGCCATTTTGTTGGAATCGTGTTTTCTGTGCTTTGGAGTCATTTCGTTGGAAGGAAATTTTTTGCGTTCTGGGGTGATTTCGTTGGAAGAGAATTTTTTTGTGTTCTAGCGTGATTTCGTTGGAAGCGAATTTTTTGTGTTCTCGGGTGATTTCGATGGAAGCAATTTTTTTTTTGTTCTGTGGTAATTTCTTTGGAAGCTAATTTTTTTTGTTTTCGGGTGTTTTCGTTGAAAGGGAATTTTTGTGTTCTAGGGTGATTTCTTTGGAAGCAAATTTTTTGTGCTCGGGGATGATAACTTTGGAAGCGAATATTTGTGTTCTCAGGAGATTTCGCTGGAAAAGAATTTTTGTCTTCTGGGGTAATATCGTTGGAAGCGAATTTTTTGTGCTCTGTGGTGATTTCGATGGAAGCGAATTTTTGTGTTCTCAGGAGATTTCGTTGCAAGTGAATTTTTTGTGTTCTGGGTTGATTTCGTTGGCAGCGAATTTTTTGTGTTCTCGGGTGATTTCGATGGAAGCAAATTTTTTCGGTTCTGTGCTAATTTCGTTGGAGGCGAATTTTTTGTGTTCTGGGGTCATTTCATTGGAAGTGTGCTTTCTGTGCTCTGGAGTCATTTCGTTGGAAGCGAATTTTTTGTGCTCTGGGATGATTTCGTTGAAAGCGAATTTTTTGTGTTCTCGGGTGATTTTGTTGAAAGGGAATTTTTGTGTTCTAGGGTAATTTTGTTGGAAGCGAATTTTTGTATCTGGGATGATATCTTTGAACGCGAATATTTGTGTACTCAGGAGATTTCGTTGGAAAAGAATTTTATTTATTCTGGGGTAATATCGTTGGAATAGAATTTTTTGTGTTCACCGGTTTTTTCGATGTAAGCACATTTTTGAAGTAGGGGGTCATTTCGTTGGAAGCATGTTTTCTGTGCTCTGGAGTCATTTCGTTGGAAGCAAATTTTTTGTGCTCTGGGGTGATTTCGTTGGAAGCAAATTTTTGTGTTCTCGGGAGATTTCGTTGCAAGCGAATTTTTTGTGTTCTGGGTTGATTTCGTTGGAAGCAAATTTTTTGTGCTCTCAGGTGATTTCATTGAAAGGGAATTTTTGTGTTCTATGGTGATTTGGTTGGAAGTGAATTTTTTGTGCTCTGGGATGATAATTTTGAGAGCGAATATTTGTTATCTCAGGAGAATTCTTTGGAAAATAATTTTTTGTCTCCTAGGGTAATATCGTTGGAAGATAATTTTTTGTGTTCTCCGGTCTTTTCGATGGAAGCAAATTTTTGAAGTAGGGGGTCATTTCGATGGAAGCGTGTATTCTATGCTCTGGAGTCATTTCTTTGGAAGCCAATTTTTTGTGCTCTGGGGTGATTTCGTTGGAAGCCAATATTTGTGTTCTCAGGAGATTTCGTTGCAAGCGAATTTTTTTTTTCTGGGGTTATTTCGTTGAGAGAGAATTTTTTGTGTTTTCAGGTGATCTCGATGGAAACAAATTTTTGAAGTAGGGGGTCATTTCTTTGGAAGCGTGTTTTCTGTGCTCTGGGATGATATCTTTGTAATCAAATGTTTGTGTTCTTAGGAGATTACGTTGCAAAAGAATTTTTTGTCTTCTGGGGTAATATCGTTGGAAGAGAAGTTTTTGTGTTTTCCGGTCTTTTCAATGGAAGCAAATTTTTGAAGTAGAGGGTCATTTTGTTGGAAGCGTGTTTTCTGTGCTCTGGAGTCATTTATTTGGAAGCGAATTTTTTGTGTTCTGGGGTGATTTGGTTGGAAGCGAATATATGTGTTCTCAGAAAATTTCTTTGCAAGCGAATTTTTTGTGTTCTGTGGTAATTTTGTGGGAAGCGAATTTTTTGTGTTCTCGGGTGATTTCTTGGAAAGCAAATTTTTTATGTTCTAGAGTGATTTCGTTGGAAGCGAATTTTTTGTGTTCTGGGGTCCTTTCATTGGAAGCGTGTTTTCTGTGCTATGGAGTCATTTCATTGGAAGCGAATATTTTTTGCTCTGTGGTGATTCCGTTGGAAGCGAATTTTTTGAGTTCTCTGGTGATTTCGTTTAAATTAATTTTTTGTGTTCTAGGGTGATTTCTTTGGAAGCGAATTTTTTGTGCTCGGGGATGATAACTTTGGAAGCGAATATTTGTGGTCTCAGGAGATTTCGCTGGAAAAGAATTTTTGTCTTCTGGGGTAATATCGTTGGAAGCGAAATTTTTGTGCTCTGTGGTGATTTCGATGGAAGCGAATTTTTGTGTTCTCAGGAGATTTCGTTGCAAGTGAATTTTTTGTGTTCTGGGTTGATTTCGTTGGCAGCGAATTTTTTGTGTTCTCGGGTGATTTCGTTTAAATTAATTTTTTGTGTTCTAGCGTGATTGCGTTGGAAGCGAATTTTTTGTGTTTTGTGGTGATGTCGATGGAAGCAAATTTTTTGTGTTCTCGGGTGATTTCGTTGAAAGGGAATTTTTGTGTTCCAGGGTGATTTTGTTGGAAGCAAATTTTTTGTACTCTGGGGTGATATCTTTGGAAGCGAATATTTGTCTTCTCAGGAGATTTTGTTGGAAAAGAATTTATTGTCTTCTGGGGTAATATCGTTGAAAGAGAATTTTTTGTGTTCTCCGATCTTTTCGATGGAAGCAAATTTTTGAAGTAGAGGGTCATTTCGTTGGAAGCGTGTTTTGTGTGCTCTGTAGTCATTTCGTTGGAAGTGAATTTTTTGTGTTCTCGGGTGATTTCGTTGAAAGCGAATATTTGTGTTCTCAGGAGATTTCTTTGCAAGCGAATTTTTTGTGTTCTGTGGTAATTTCATTGGAAGCGAATTTTTTGTGTTTTGGGGTGATTTCGATGGAAGCAAATTTTTTCTGTTCTGTGGTAATTTCGTTGGACGTGAATTTTCTCTGTTCTCGGGTGATTTTGTTGAACGGGATTTTTTTGTGTTCTAGGGTGATTTTGTTAGAAGCGAATTTTTTTGTTCTCTGGGATGATTTCTTTGGAAGCGAATATTTGTGTTATCAGGAGATTTCATTGGAAGCAAATTTTTTGTGTTCTGGGGTCATTTCATTGGAAGCGTGCTTTCTGTGCTCTGGAGTCATTTCGTTGGAAGCGAATTTTTTGTGTTCTGGGGTGATTTCGTTGGAAGCGAATTTTTGTGTTCTGGGGTAACTTCGTTCGAAGAGAATTTTTTGTGTTCTGGGGTCCTTTCATTGGAAGCATGTTTTCTGTGCTTTGGAGTCATTTCATTGGAAGTGAATATTTTGTGCTCTGTGGTGATTTTTTTGGAAGCGAATTTTTTGTGTTCTCAGGTGATTTCGATTATAGCTCATTTTTTGTGTTCTAGCGTGATTGCGTTGGAAGCGAATTTTTTGTTTTCTGGGGTGATTTCGATGGAAGCAAATTTTTTCTGTTCTGTGGTAATTTTGTTGGAAGTGAACTTTTAGTGTTCTCCGGTAATTTCGTTGAAAGCGAATTTTTTGTGTTCTAGGGTGATTTTGTTGGAAGCGAATTTTTTTGTTCTCTGGGATGATTTCTTTGGAAGATATTTGTGTTATCAGGAGATTTCGTTGGAAGCGAATTTTTTGTGTTCCGGGGTAATTTCTTTGGACGCGAATTTTTTGTGTTCTTGGGTGATTTCAATGGAAGCAAATTTTTGAAATATGGGGTCATTTCGTTGGAAGCGTGTTTTCTGTGCTCTGGAGTCATTTCTTAGAAGCGAATTTTTTGTGCTCTGGGGTGATTTCGTTCGAAGCGAATTTTTTGTGCTCTGGGGTGATTTGTTTGGAAGCGAATTTTTTGTCTTCTGTGGTGATTTCGATGGAAGCGAATTTTTTATGTTTTAGGGTGATTTCGTTGGAGGCGAATTATTTGTGTTCAGGGGTCATTTCATTGGAAGCATGCTTTCTGTGCTCTGGAGTCACATCTTTGGAAGCAAATTTTTTGTGTTCTCGGGGGATTTCGTTGAAAGGGAATTTTTGTGTTCTACGGTGATTTCTTTGGAAGCGATTTTTTACTACTCTGTGATGATATCTTTGGAAGCGAATATTTGTGTTCTCAGGAGATTTCTATGGAAAAGAATTTTTTGTCTTCTGGGGTAATATCGTTGGAAGAGATTTTTTTGTGTTCTCCGGTGTTTTCGATGGAAGCAAATTTTTAAAGTAGGGGGTCATTTCCTTGGAAGCGTGTTTTCTGTGCTCTGGAGTCATTTCGTTGGAAGCGAATTTTTTGTGTTCTCGGGTGATTTCGTTGGAAGCGAATTTTTGTGTTCTAGGGTAACTTCGTTCGAAGCGAATTTTTTGTGCTCTGGGGTGATTTGTTTGGAAGCGAATTTTTTGTCTTCTGTGGTGATTTCGATGAAGCGAATTTTTTATGTTTTAGGGTGATTTCGTTGGAGGCCAATTTTTTGTGTTCAGGGGTCATTTCATTGGAAGCATGCTTTCTGTGCTCTGGAGTCATATCTTTGGAAGCGAATTTTTTGTGCTCTGGGGTAATTTCGTTGGAAGCAAATTTTTTGTGTTCTCGGGTGATTTCGTTGAAAGGGAATTTTTGTGTTCTACGGTGATTTCGTTGGAAGCGATTTTTTTCTACTCTGTGATGATATCTGTGGAAGCGAATATTTGTGTTCTCAGGAGATTTCATTGGAAAAGAATTTTTTGTCTTCTGGGGTAATATTGTTGGAAGAATTTTTTGTGTTCTCCGGTTTATTCGAGGGAAGCAAACTTTTAAAGTAGGGGGTCATTTCCTTGGAAGCGTGTTTTCTGTGCTCTGGAGTCATTTCGTTGGAAGCGAATTTTTTGTGTTCTGGGGTGATTTCGTTGGAAGCGAATATTTGTGTTCTCAGGAGATTTCGTTGCAAGCGAATTTTTTTTGTTCTAGGGTGATTTTGTTGGAAGCAAATTTTTTGTGCTCTTAGGTGATTTGGTTGGAAGCGCATTGTTTGTCTTCTGTGGTGATTTCGAAGGAAGCGAGTGTTTTATGATCTAGGGTGGTGTTCTTGGAAGGGAATTTTTTGTGTTTGGGGTGATTTCAATAGAAGCGAATTTTTTCTGTTCTGTAGTAATTTCGTTGGACGTGAATTTTTTGTGTTTTCGGGTGATTTCGTTGAAAGGGAATTTTTTGTGTTCTAGGGTGATTTTGTTGGAAGCGAATTTTTTTGTGCCCTGGGATGATTTCTTTGGAAGCAAATATTTGTGTTATCAGGAGATTTCGTTGGAAGTGAATTTTTTGTGTTCTGGGGTAATTTCGTTGGAAGCGAATTTTTTGTGTTCTTGGGTGATTTCGATGGAAGCAAATTTTTGAAATACTGGGTCATTTCGTTGGAAGCGTGTTTTCTGTGCTCTGGAGTCATTTCATTGGAACCGAATTCTTTGTGTTCTCGGGTGATTTCGATGGAAGCAAATTTTTGAAATATCAGGTCATTTCGTTGGAAGCGTGTTTTTTGTGCTCTGGAGTCACTTCGTTGGAAGCGAATTTTTTGTGTTCTGAGTTTATTTCGTTGGTAGCAAATATATGTGTTTTTCGGGAGATTTCGTTGCAAGCAAATTTTTGTATTCTGGGGTAATTTCGTTGGAAGCAATTTTTTTGTGTTCTCGGGTGATTTTGTTGAAATCGATTTTTTTATGTTCTAGGGTGATTTCATTGGAAGGGAATTTTTTGTGCTCCTGGGTGATTTGGTTGGAAGCGAATTTTTTGTCTTCTGTGGTGATTTCGAAGGCAGCGAGTGTTTTATATTCTAGGGTGATTTCGTTGGAAGGGAATTTTTTGTGTTCAGGGGTCATTTCATTGGAAGCGTGTTTTGTTTGCTCTGGAGTCATTTCATTGGAAGCAAATTTTTTTGTGCTATGGGGTGATTTCGTTGGAAGCGAATATTTGTGTTCTCAGGAGATTTCGTTGCGAGGGAATTTTTTGTGTTCTGCGGTGATTTCGTTGGAAGCGAATTTTTTGTGTTCTCGGGTGATTTCTTTGAAAGGATATTTTTCTGTTTTAGGGTGATTTCGTTGGAAGCGAATATTTGTGTTCTCAGGAGATTTCGTTGGAAAAGAATTTTTTGTCTTCTGGGGTAATATCGTTCGAAGAGAATTTTTTGTGTTTTCCGGTATTTCCATGGAATCAAATATTTGAAGTAGGGGGTCATTGCATTGGAAGCGTTTTTTCTGTTCTCTGGAGTCATTTCGTTGGAAGCGAATTTTTTGTGTTCTTGGGTGATTTCGTTGGAAGCGAATTTTTGTGTTCTAGGGTAACTTCGTTCGAAGCGAATTTTTTGTGTTCTGGATTCCTTTCATTGGAAGCATGTTTTCTGTGCTTTGGAGTCATTTCATTGGAAGCGAATATTTTGTGCTCTGTGGTGATTTTGTTGGAAGCGAATTTTTTGTGTTCTCAGGTGATTTCGTTTATAGCTCATTTTTTGTGTTCTAGCGTGATTGCTTTGGAAGCGAATTTTTTGTGTTCTGTGGTGATTTCGATGGAAGCAAATTTTTGAAATATCGGGTCATTTCTTTGGAAGCGTGCTTTTTGTGCTCTGGAGTCACTTCGTTGGAAGCGAATTTTTTGTGTTCTGAGTTTATTTCGTTGGAAGCGAATATATGTGTTTTTCGGGAGATTTCGTTGCAAGCAAATTTTTGTATTCTGGGGTAATTTCGTTGAAAGCAAATTTTTTGTGTTCTCGGGTGATTTTGTTGAATTCGATTTTTTTATGTTCTAGGGTGATTTCATTGGAAGGGAATTTTTTGTGCTCTTGGGTGATTTGGTTGGAAGCGAATTTTTTGTCTTCTGTGGTGATTTCGAAGGCAGCGAGTGTTTTATATTCTAGGGTGATTTCGTTGGAAGAGAATTTTTTGTGTTCTGGGGTCATTTCATTGGAAGCGTGTTTTGTTTGCTCTGGAGTCATTTCATTGGAAGCAATTTTTTTTGTGCTCTGTGGTGATATCGTTGGAAGCGAATATTTGTGTTCTCAGGAGATTTCGTTGCGAGGGAATTTTTTGTGTTCTGCAGTGATTTCGTTGGAAGCGAATTTTTTGTGTTCTGGGGTGATTTCGTTGGAAGCGAATTTTTGTGTTCTAGGGTAACTTCGTTCGAAGCGAATTTTTTGTGCTCTGGGGTGATTTGTTTGGAAGCGAATTTTTTGTCTTCTGTGGTGATTTCGATGGAAGCGAATTTTTTATGTTTTAGGGTGATTTCGTTGGAGGCGAATTTTTTGTGTTCAGGGGTCATTTCATTTGAAGCATGCTTTCTGTGCTCTGGAGTCATATCTTTGGAAGCGAATTTTTTGTGCTCTGGGGTAATTTCGTTGGAAGCAAATTTTTTGTGTTCTCGGGTGATTTCGTTGAAAGGGAATTTTTGTGTTCTACGGTGATTTCGTTGGAAGCGATTTTTTTCTACTCTGTGATGATATCTGTGGAAGCGAATATTTGTGTTCTCAGGAGATTTCATTGGAAAAGAATTTTTTGTCTTCTTGGGTAATATTGTTGGAAGAGATGTTTTTGTGCTCTCCGGTGTTTTCGATGGAAGCAAATTTTTGAAATAGGGGGTCATTTCGTTGGAAGCGTGTTTTCTGTGCTGTACAGTCATTTTGTTGGAAGCGAATTTTTTGTGCTCTGTGGTGATTTCGTTGGAAGCGAATATATGTGTTCTCAGGAGATTTCGTTGAAA
This sequence comes from Meriones unguiculatus, assembly GCF_030254825.1. Lineage (NCBI taxonomy): Eukaryota > Metazoa > Chordata > Mammalia > Rodentia > Muridae > Meriones > Meriones unguiculatus. The sequence continues at coordinate 80,663,151 of NC_083353.1, read as the reverse complement.
GCGAATTTTTTGTGTTCTAGGGTGATTTCGTTGGAAGCGAATTTCCTGTGCTCTGGGATGATATCATTGGAAGCGAATATTTGTGTTTTCAGGAGATTTCGTTGGAAAAGAATTTTTTGTCTTCTGGGGTAATATCGTTGGTAGAGATTTTTTTGTGTTCTCCGGTGTTTTCGATGGAAGCAAATTTTTGAAGTAGGGTTCATTTCGTTGGAAGCGTGTTTTCTGTGCTCTGGAGTCATTTCTTTGGAAGCTAATTTGTTGTGTTCTGCGGTGATTTGGTTGGAAGTGAATATAAGTGTTCTCAGAATATTTTGTTGCAATCGAATTTTTTGTGTTCTGGGTTAATTTCGTTGGACGTGAAATTTGTGTTCTCGGGTGATTTCGTTGAAAGGGAATTTTTTGTGTTCTAGGGTGATTTTGTTCGAAGCGAATTTTTTGTGCTCTGGAATGATATCTTTGGAAGCGAATATTTGTGTTCTTAGGAGATTTCGTTGGAAAAGAATTTTTTGTCTTCAGTGGTAATCTCTTTGGAAGAATATTTTTTGTGTTCTCCAGTTTTTTCAATGGAAGCAAATTTTTGAAATAGGGGGTCTTTTCATTGGAAGCGTGTTTTCTGTGCTCTGGAGTCATTTTGTTGGAAGCGAATTTTTTGTGCTCTGGGGTGATTTCGTTGGAAGCGAATATTTGTGTTCTAAGGAGATTTCGTTGCAAGCTAATTTTTTGTGTTCTAGGGTGATTTTGTTGGAAGCGAATTTTTTGTGCTCTTTTGTGATTTGGTTGGAAGCGCATTTTTTGTCTTCTGTGGTGATTTCGAAGGAAGCGAGGGTTTTATGTTCTAGGGTGATTTTCTTTGAAGGGAATTTTTTGTGTTCTGGGGTCATTTCATTGGAAGCGTGTTTTCTGTGCTCTGGAGTCATTTCGTTGGAAGCGAATTTTTTTGTATTCTCGGGTGATTTCGTTGAAAGCGAATTTTTTATGTTCTAGGGTGATTTCATTGGAAGCGAATTTTTTGTGTTCTGGGGTCCTTTCTTTGGAAGCGTGTTTTCTGTGCTTTGGAGTCATTTCATTGGAAGCGAATATTTTGTGCTCTGTGGTGATTCCGTTTGAAGCGAATTTTTTGTGTTCTCGGGTGATTTCGTTTAAAGCTAATTTTTTGTGTTCTGGGGTGATTTCGATGGAAGCAAATTTTTTCTGTTCTGTGGTAATTTCGTTGGACGTAAATTTTTTGTGTTCTCGGGTGATTTCACTGAAAGGGAATTTTTTGTGTTCTAGGGTGATTTTGTTGGAAGCGAATTTTTTTTGTGCCCCTGGATGATTTCTTTGGAAGCGAATATTTGTGTTATCAGGAGATTTCGTTGGAAGTGAATTGTTTGTGTTCTTCGGTAATTTCTTTGGAAGCGAATTTTTTGTGTTCTTGGGTGATTTTGATGGAAGCAAATTTTTGAAATATGGGGTCATTTTATTGGAAGCGTGTTTTCTGTGCTCTGGAGTCATTTCGTTCGAAGCGAATTTTTTGTGTTCTCGGGTGATTTCGATGGAAGCAAATTTTTGAAATATTGGGTCATTTCTTTGGAAGCGTGTTTTCTGTGCTCTGGAGTCACTTCGTTGGAAGCGAATTTTTTGTGTTCTTGCTTGATTTCGTTGGAAGCGAATATATGTGTTTTCGGAAGATTTCGTTGCAAGCGAATTTTTTGTATTCTGGGGTAATTTCGTTGGAAGCAAATTTTCTGTGCAATTGGGTGATTTGGTTGGAAGCGAATTTTTTGTCTTCTGTTGTAATTTTGAAAGGAAGCGAGTGTTTTATATTCTAGGGTGATGTCGTTGGAAGGGAATTTTTTGTGTTCTGTGCTCATTTCATTGGAAGCATGTTTTGTGTGCTCTGGAGTCATTTCGTTGGAAGCGAATTTTTTGGTGCTCCGGGGTGATTTCGTTGGAAGCGAATATTTGTGTTCTCAGGAGATTTCCTTGCAAGAAAATTTTTTGTGTTCTGCGGTGATTTCGTTGGAAGCAAATTTTTTGTGTTCTCGGGTGATTTCGTTGAAAGGGTATTTTTCTGTTTTAGGGTGATTTCGTTGGAAGCGAATTTTTTGTGCTCTGTGATGATATCTTTGGAAGCAAATATTTGGGTTGTCAGGAGATTTCGTTGGAAAAGAATTTTTTGTCTTCTGGGGTAATGTCATTAGAAGAGAATTTTTTTTGTTTTCCGGTATTTCCATGGAAACAAATTTTTGTAGTAGGGGGTCATTGCATTGGAAGCGTGTTTTCTGTGCTCTGGAGTCACTTTGTTGGAAGCGAATTTTTTGTGTTCTGGGTTGATTTCGTTGGAAGCGAATATTTCTGTTTTCGGAAGATTTCGTTGGAAAAGAATTTTTTGTCTTCTGGGGTAATATCATTAGAAGAGAATTTTTTGTGTTTTCCGGTCTTTTCAATGGAAGTAAATTTTTGAAGTAGAGGGTTATTTCGTTGGAAGCGTGTTTTCTGTGCTCTGGAGTCATTTATTTGGAAGCGAATTTTTTGTGTTCTGGGTGATTTGGTTGGAAGCGAATATATGTGTTCTCAGAAAATTTCTTTGCATGCGAATTTTTTGTGTTCTGGGGTAATTTCGTAGGAAGCGAATTTTTTGTGTTCTCGGGTGATTTCTTGGAAAGCGAATTTTTTGTGTTTTGGGGTTCTTTCATTGGAAGCGTGTTTTCTGTGCTATGGAGTCATTTCATTGGAAGCGAATATTTTGTGCTCTTTGGTGATTCCATTGGAAGCGCATTTTTTGTGTTCTCAGGTGATTTCGTTTAAATTAATTTTTTGTGTTCTAGCGTGATTGCGTTGGAAGCGAATTTTTTGTGTTTTGGGGTGATTTCGATGGAAGCAAATTTTTTTGTTCTCGGGTGATTTCGTTGAAAGGGAATTTTTGTGTTCTAGGGTAATTTTGTTGGAAGCGAATTTTTGTTTCTGGGATGATATCTTTGAAAGCGAATATTTGTGTACTCAGGAGATTTCGTTGGAAAAGTATTTTATTTATTCTGGGTTAATATCATTGGAATAGAATTTTTTGTGTTCACCAGTTTTTTCGAGGGAAGCACATTTTTGAAGTAGGGGGTCATTTCGTTGGAAGCGTGTTTTCTGTGCTCTGGAGTCATTTCGTTGGAAGCGAATTTTTTGTGCTCTGGGGTGATTTTGTTGAAAGCCAATATTTGTGTTCTCAGGAGATTTCGTTGCAAGCGAATTTTTTGTGTTCTGGTGTTATTTCCTTGGAAGCAAAATTTTTGTGTTCCCGGGTGATTTCGTTGAAAGGGAATTTTTGTGTTCTAGGGTGATTTTGTTGGAAGCAAATTTTTTGTGCTCTGGGATGATATCTTTGGAAGCGAATATTTGTGTTGTCAGGAAATTTCGTTGGAAAATAATTTATTGTCTTCTGGGGTAATATCGTTGGGAGAGAATTTTTTGTGTTCTCTGGTCTTTTCCATGGAAGCACATTTTTGAAGTAGGGGGTCATTTCGTTGGAAGCGTGTTTTCTATGCTCTGGAGTCATTTCTTTGGAAGCCAATTTTTTGTGCTCTGGAGTGATTTCGTTGGAAGCCAATATTTGTGTTCTCAGGAGATTTCCTTGCAATCGAATTTTTTGTGTTCTGGGGTGATTTCCTTGGAAGCAAAATTTTTGTGTTCTCGGGTGATTTCGTTGAAAGGGAATTTCTGTGTTCTAGGGTGATTGTGTTGGAAGCAAATTTTTTGTGCTCTGGGGTGATATCTTTGGAAGCGAATATTTGTGTTCTCAGGAAATTTCGTTGGAAAATAATTTATTGTCTTCTGGGGTAATATCGTTGGGAGAGAATTTTTTGTGTTCTCTGGTCTTTTCCATGGAAGCACATTTTTGAAGTAGGGGGTCATTTCGTTGGAAGCGTGTTTTCTATGCTCTGGAGTCGTTTCTTTGGAAGCCAATTTTTTGTGCTCTGGAGTGATTTCGTTGGAAGCCAATATTTGTGTTCTCAGGAGATTTCCTTGCAATTGAATTTTTTGTGTTCTGGGGTGATTTCCTTGGAAGCAAAATTTTTGTGTTCTCGGGTGATTTCATTGAAAGGGAATTTTTGTGTTCTAGAGTGATTTTGTTGGAAGCAAATTTTTTGTGCTCTGGGATGATATCTTTGGAAGCGAATATTTGTGTTCTCAGGAGATTTCGTTGGAAAAGAATTTATTATCTTCTGGGTTAATATCGTTGAAAGAGAATTTTTTGTGTTCTCCGGTCTTTTCGATGGAAGCAAATTTTTGAAGTAGAGGGTCATTTCGTTGGAAGTGTGTTTTCTGTGCTCTGGAGTCATTTCGTTGGAAGTGAATTTTTTGTGCTCTCGGGTGATTTCGTTGAAAGCGAATATTTGTGTTCTCAGGAGATTTCTTTGCAAGCGAATTTTTTGTGTTCTGGGCTGATTTCGTTGGAAACGAATTTTTTGTGTTCTGGGGTGATTTCGATGGTAGCAAATTTTTGAAGTATGGGGTCATTTCGTTGGAAGCGTGTTTTCTTTGCTCTGGAGTCATTTCTTTGGAAGCCAATTTTTTGTGCTCTGGGGTGATTTCGTTGGAAGCGAATTTTTGTGTTCTCAGGAGATTTCGTTGCAAGCGAATTTTTTGTGATCTGGGTTGATTTCATTGGAAGCGAATTTTTTGTGTTCTCGGGTGATTTCATTGAAAGGGAATTTTTGTATTCTAGGGTGATTTCTTTGGAAGAAAATTTTTCGCTCTGGGATCATAATTTTGAGACGATTATTTGTTTTCTCAGGAGAATTCGTAGGAAAACGATTTTTTGTCTCCTGGGGCAATATCGTTGAAAAAGAATTTTTTGTGTTCTCCGGTCTTTTCAATGGTAGCAAATTTTTGTAGTAGGGGGTCATTTCTTTGGAAGCGTTTTTTTCTATGCTCTGGAGTCATTTCTTTGGAAGCCAATTTTTTGTGCTCTGGGGTGATTTCATTGGAAGCCAATATTTGTGTTCTCAGGAGATTTCGTTGCAAGCGAATATTTTGTGTTCAGGGGTAATTTCGTTGAGAGAGAATTTTTTGTGTTCTCAGGTGATCTCGATGGAAACAAATTTTTGAAGTAGGGGGTCGTTTCGTTGGAAGCGTGTTTTCTGTGCTCTGGGATGATATCTTTGGAATCAAATGTTTGTGTTCTTATAAGATTACGTTGGAAAAGAATTTTTTTGTCTTCTGGCGTAATATCGTTGGAAGAGAATTTTTTGTGCTTTCCGGTCTTTTCAATGGAAGCAAATTTTTGAAGTAGAGGGTCATTTCGTTGGAAGCGTGTTTTCTGTGCTCTGGAGTCATTTATTTGGAAGCGAATTTTTTGTGTTCTGGGGTGATTTGGTTGGAAGCGAATATATGTCTTCTCAGAAGATGTCTTTGCAAGCAAATTTTTTGTGTTCTGGGGTAATTTTGTGGGAAGCGAATTTTTTGTGTTCTCGGGTGATTTCTTGGAAAGCGAATTTTTTATGTTCTAGGGTGATTTCGTTGGAAGCGAATTTTTTGTGTTCTGGGGTCCTTTCATTGGAAGCGTGTTTTCTGTGCTATGGAGTCATTTCATTGGAAGCGAATATCTTGAGCTCTGTGGTGATTCCGTTGGAAGCAAATTTTTTGTGTTTTCAGGTGATTTCGTTTAAAAATAATTTTTTGTGTTCTAGCGTGATTGCGTTGGAAGCGAATTTTTTGTGTTCTGGGGTGATTTCGATGGAAGCAAATTTTTTCTGTTCTGTGGTAATTTTGTTGGAAGTGAACTTTCTTATTCTCGGGTGATTTCGTTGAAAGGGAATTTTTTGTGTTCTAGGGTGATTTTGTTCGAAGCGAATTTTTTGTGCTCTGGAATGATATCTTTGGAAGCGAATATTTGTGTTCTTAGGAGATTTCGTTGGAAAAGAATTTTTTGTCTTCAGTGGTAATCTCTTTGGAAGAATATTTTTTGTGTTCTCCAGTTTTTTCAATGGAAGCAAATTTTTGAAATAGGGGGTCTTTTCATTGGAAGCGTGTTTTCTGTGCTCTGGAGTCATTTTGTTGGAAGCGAATTTTTTGTGCTCTGGGGTGATTTCGTTGGAAGCGAATATTTGTGTTCTAAGGAGATTTCGTTGCAAGCTAATTTTTTGTGTTCTAGGGTGATTTTGTTGGAAGCGAATTTTTTGTGCTCTTTTGTGATTTGGTTGGAAGCGCATTTTTTGTCTTCTGTGGTGATTTCGAAGGAAGCGAGGGTTTTATGTTCTAGGGTGATTTTCTTTGAAGGGAATTTTTTGTGTTCTGGGGTCATTTCATTGGAAGCGTGTTTTCTGTGCTCTGGAGTCATTTCGTTGGAAGCGAATTTTTTTGTATTCTCGGGTGATTTCGTTGAAAGCGAATTTTTTATGTTCTAGGGTGATTTCATTGGAAGCGAATTTTTTGTGTTCTGGGGTCCTTTCTTTGGAAGCGTGTTTTCTGTGCTTTGGAGTCATTTCATTGGAAGCGAATATTTTGTGCTCTGTGGTGATTCCGTTTGAAGCGAATTTTTTGTGTTCTCGGGTGATTTCGTTTAAAGCTAATTTTTTGTGTTCTGGGGTGATTTCGATGGAAGCAAATTTTTTCTGTTCTGTGGTAATTTCGTTGGACGTAAATTTTTTGTGTTCTCGGGTGATTTCACTGAAAGGGAATTTTTTGTGTTCTAGGGTGATTTTGTTGGAAGCGAATTTTTTTTGTGCCCCTGGATGATTTCTTTGGAAGCGAATATTTGTGTTATCAGGAGATTTCGTTGGAAGTGAATTGTTTGTGTTCTTCGGTAATTTCGTTGGAAGCGAATTTTTTGTGTTCTTGGGTGATTTTGATGGAAGCAAATTTTTGAAATATGGGGTCATTTTATTGGAAGCGTGTTTTCTGTGCTCTGGAGTCATTTCGTTCGAAGCGAATTTTTTGTGTTCTCGGGTGATTTCGATGGAAGCAAATTTTTGAAATATCGGGTCATTTCTTTGGAAGCGTGTTTTCTGTGCTCTGGAGTCACTTCGTTGGAAGCGAATTTTTTGTGTTCTTGCTTGATTTCGTTGGAAGCGAATATATGTGTTTTCGGAAGATTTCGTTGCAAGCGAATTTTTTGTATTCTGGGGTAATTTCGTTGGAAGCAAATTTTCTGTGCAATTGGGTGATTTGGTTGGAAGCGAATTTTTTGTCTTCTGTTGTAATTTTGAAAGGAAGCGAGTGTTTTATATTCTAGGGTGATGTCGTTGGAAGGGAATTTTTTGTGTTCTGTGCTCATTTCATTGGAAGCATGTTTTGTGTGCTCTGGAGTCATTTCGTTGGAAGCGAATTTTTTGGTGCTCCGGGGTGATTTCGTTGGAAGCAAATATTTGTGTTCTCAGGAGATTTCCTTGCAAGGAAATTTTTTGTGTTCTGCGGTGATTTCGTTGGAAGCAAATTTTTTGTGTTCTCGGGTGATTTCGTTGAAAGGGTATTTTTCTGTTTTAGGGTGATTTCGTTGGAAGCGAATTTTTTGTGCTCTGTGATGATATCTTTGGAAGCAAATATTTGGGTTCTCAGGAGATTTCGTTGGAAAAGAATTTTTTGTCTTCTGGGGTAATATCATTAGAAGAGAATTTTTTGTGTTTTCCGGTATTTCCATGGAAACAAATTTTTGTAGTAGGGGGTCATTGCATTGGAAGCGTGTTTTCTGTGCTCTGGAGTCACTTTGTTGGAAGCGAATTTTTTGTGTTCTGGGTTGATTTCGTTGGAAGCGAATATTTCTGTTTTCGGAAGATTTCGTTGGAAAAGAATTTTTTGTCTTCTGGGGTAATATCATTAGAAAAGAATTTTTTGTGTTTTCCAGTATTTCCATGGAAGCAAATTTTTGTAGTAGGGGGTCATTGCGTTGGAAGCATGTTTTCTGTGCTCTGGAATCATTTCGTTGGAAGCAAATATTTTGTGCTCTGGGGTGATTTCGTTGGAAGCAAATTTTTTGTGTTCTCGGGTGATTACTTTGAAAGGGAATATTAGTGTTCTAGGGTGATTTCGTTGGAAGTGAATTTGTTGTGCTCTGGAATGATATCTTTGGAAGCGAATATTTGTGTTCTCAGAAGATTTCATTGGAAAAGAATTTTTTGTCTTCTGGTGTAATATTGTTGGAAGAGAATTTTTTGTGTTTTCCGGTCTTTTCAATGGAAGCAAATTTTTGAAGTAGAGGGTCATTTCGTTGGAAGCGTGTTTTCTGTGCTCTGGAGTCATTTATTTGGAAGCGAATTTTTTGTGTTCTGGGTGATTTGGTTGCAAGCGAATATATGTGTTCTCAGAAAATTTCTTTGCATGCGAATTTTTTGTGTTCTGGGGTAATTTCGTAGGAAGCGAATTTTTTGTGTTCTCGGGTGATTTCTTGGAAAGCGAATTTTTTGTGTTTTGGGGTTCTTTCATTGGAAGCGTGTTTTCTGTGCTATGGAGTCATTTCATTGGAAGCGAATATTTTGTGCTCTTTGGTGATTCCATTGGAAGCGCATTTTTTGTGTTCTCAGGTGATTTCGTTTAAATTAATTTTTTGTGTTCTAGCGTGATTGCGTTGGAAGCGAATTTTTTGTGTTTTGGGGTGATTTCGATGGAAGCAAATTTTTTTGTTCTCGGGTGATTTCGTTGAAAGGGAATTTTTGTGTTCTAGGGTAATTTTGTTGGAAGCGAATTTTTGTTTCTGGGATGATATCTTTGAAAGCGAATATTTGTGTACTCAGGAGATTTCGTTGGAAAAGTATTTTATTTATTCTGGGTTAATATCATTGGAATAGAATTTTATGTGTTCACCAGTTTTTTCGAGGGAAGCACATTTTTGAAGTAGGGGGTCATTTCGTTGGAAGCGTGTTTTCTGTGCTCTGGAGTCATTTCGTTGGAAGCGAATTTTTTGTGCTCTGGGGTGATTTCGTTGAAAGCCAATATTTGTGTTCTCAGGAGATTTCGTTGCAAGCGAATTTTTTGTGTTCTGGTGTTATTTCCTTGGAAGCAAAATTTTTGTGTTCCCGGGTGATTTCGTTGAAAGGGAATTTTTGTGTTCTAGGGTGATTTTGTTGGAAGAAAATTTTTTGTGCTCTGGGATGATATCTTTGGAAGCGAATATTTGTGTTGTCAGGAAATTTCGTTGGAAAATAATTTATTGTCTTCTGGGGTAATATCGTTGGGAGAGAATTTTTTGTGTTCTCTGGTCTTTTCCATGGAAGCACATTTTTGAAGTAGGGGGTCATTTCGTTGGAAGCGTGTTTTCTATGCTCTGGAGTCATTTCTTTGGAAGCCAATTTTTTGTGCTCTGGAGTGATTTCGTTGGAAGCCAATATTTGTGTTCTCAGGAGATTTCCTTGCAATCGAATTTTTTGTGTTCTGGGGTGATTTCCTTGGAAGCAAAATTTTTGTGTTCCCGGGTGATTTCGTTGAAAGGGAATTTCTGTGTTCTAGGGTGATTGTGTTGGAAGCAAATTTTTTGTGCTCTGGGGTGATATCTTTGGAAGCGAATATTTGTGTTCTCAGGAAATTTCGTTGGAAAATAATTTATTGTCTTCTGGGGTAATATCGTTGGGAGAGAATTTTTTGTGTTCTCTGGTCTTTTCCATGGAAGCACATTTTTGAAGTAGGGGGTCATTTCGTTGGAAGCGTGTTTTCTATGCTCTGGAGTCGTTTCTTTGGAAGCCAATTTTTTGTGCTCTGGAGTGATTTCGTTGGAAGCCAATATTTGTGTTCTCAGGAGATTTCCTTGCAATCGAATTTTTTATGTTCTGGGGTGATTTCCTTGGAAGCAAAATTTTTGTGTTCTCGGGTGATTTCATTGAAAGGGAATTTTTGTGTTCTAGGGTGATTTTGTTGGAAGCAAATTTTTTGTGCTCTGGGATGATATCTTTGGAAGCGAATATTTGTGTTCTCAGGAGATTTCGTTGGAAAAGAATTTATTATCTTCTGGGTTAATATCGTTGAAAGAGAATTTTTTGTGTTCTCCGGTCTTTTCGATGGAAGCAAATTTTTGAAGTAGAGGGTCATTTCGTTGGAAGTGTGTTTTCTGTGCTCTGGAGTCATTTCGTTGGAAGTGAATTTTTTGTGCTCTCGGGTGATTTCGTTGAAAGCGAATATTTGTGTTCTCAGGAGATTTCTTTGCAAGCGAATTTTTTGTGTTCTGGGCTGATTTCGTTGGAAACGAATTTTTTGTGTTCTGGGGTGATTTCGATGGTAGCAAATTTTTGAAGTATGGGGTCATTTCGTTGGAAGCGTGTTTTCTATGCTCTGGAGTCATTTCTTTGGAAGCCAATTTTTTGTGCTCTGGGGTGATTTCGTTGGAAGCGAATTTTTGTGTTCTCAGGAGATTTCGTTGCAAGCGAATTTTTTGTGATCTGGGTTGATTTCATTGGAAGCGAATTTTTTGTGTTCTCGGGTGATTTCATTGAAAGGGAATTTTTGTATTCTAGGGTGATTTCTTTGGAAGAAAATTTTTTGCTCTGGGATGATAATTTTGAGACGATTATTTGTTTTCTCAGGAGAATTCGTAGGAAAACGATTTTTTGTCTCCTGGGGCAATATCGTTGAAAAAGAATTTTTTGTGTTCTCCGGTCTTTTCAATGGTAGCAAATTTTTGTAGTAGGGGGTCATTTCTTTGGAAGCGTTTTTTTCTATGCTCTGGAGTCATTTCTTTGGAAGCCAATTTTTTGTGCTCTGGGGTGATTTCGTTGGAAGCCAATATTTGTGTTCTCAGGAGATTTCGTTGCAAGCGAATATTTTGTGTTCAGGGGTAATTTCGTTGAGAGAGAATTTTTTGTGTTCTCAGGTGATCTCGATGGAAACAAATTTTTGAAGTAGGGGGTCGTTTCGTTGGAAGCGTGTTTTCTGTGCTCTGGGATGATATCTTTGGAATCAAATGTTTGTGTTCTTATAAGATTACGTTGGAAAAGAATTTTTTTGTCTTCTGGCGTAATATCGTTGGAAGAGAATTTTTTGTGTTTTCGGGTCTTTTCAATGGAAGCAAATTTTTGAAGTAGAGGGTCATTTCGTTGGAAGCGTATTTTCTGTTCTCTGGAGTCATTTATTTGGAAGCGAATTTTTTGTGTTCTGGGGTGATTTGGTTGGAAGCGAATATATGTCTTCTCAGAAGATGTCTTTGCAAGCAAATTTTTTGTGTTCTGGGGTAATTTTGTGGGAAGCGAATTTTTTGTGTTCTCGGGTGATTTCTTGGAAAGCGAATTTTTTATGTTCTAGGGTGATTTCGTTGGAAGCGAATTTTTTGTGTTCTGGGGTCCTTTCATTGGAAGCATGTTTTCTGTGCTATGGAGTCATTTCATTGGAAGCGAATATCTTGAGCTCTGTGGTGATTCCGTTGGAAGCAAATTTTTTGTGTTTTCAGGTGATTTCGTTTAAAAATAATTTTTTGTGTTCTAGCGTGATTGCGTTGGAAGCGAATTTTTTGTGTTCTAGGGTGATTTCGATGGAAGCAAATTTTTTCTGTTCTGTGGTAATTTTGTTGGAAGTGAACTTTCTTATTCTCGGGTGATTTCGTTGAAAGCGAATTTTTTGTGTTCTAGGGTGATTTTGTTGGAAGCGAATTTTTTTGTTCTCTGGGATGATTTCTTTGGAAGCGAATATTTGTGTTATCAGGAGATTTCGTTGGAAGCGAATTTTTTGTGTTCCGGGGTAATTTCTTTGAACCTGAATTTTTTGTGTTCTTGGGTGATTTCAATGGAAGCAAATTTTTGAAATATGGGGTCATTTCGTTGGAAGCGTGTTTTCTGTGCTCTGGAGTCATTTCATTGGAAGCGAATTTTTTGTGTTCTGTGGTTGGAAGCGAATATATGTCTTCTCAGAAGATTTCTTTGCAAGCAAATTTTTTGTGTTCTGGGGTAATTTCGTGGGAAGCGAATTTTTTGTGTTCTCGGGTGATTTCTTGGAAAGCGAATTTTTTATGTTCTAGGGTGATTTCGTTGGAAGCGAATTTTTTGTGTTCTGGGGTCCTTTCATTGGAAGCGTGTTTTCTGTGCTATGGAGTCATTTCATTGGAAGCGAATATCTTGAGCTCTGTGGTGATTCCGTTGGAAGCGAATTTTTTGTGTTTTCAGGTGATTTCGTTTAAAATTAATTTTTTGTGTTCTAGCGTGATTGCGTTGGAAGCGAATTTTTTGTGTTTTGGGGTGATTTCGATGGAAGCAAATTTTTTCTGTTCTGTGGTAATTTCGTTGGACGTGAATTTTTTCTGTTCTTGAGTGATTTCGTTGAACGGGATTTTTTTGTGTTCTAGGGTGATTTTGTTGGAAGCGAATTTTTTTGTTCTCTGGGATGATTTCTTTGGAAGCGAATATTTGTATTATCAGGAGATTTCATTGGAAGCAAATTTTTTGTGTTCTGAGATCATTTCATTGGATGCGTGCTTTCTGTGCTCTGGAGTCATTTCGTTGGAAGCGAATTTTTTGTGCTCTGGGGTGATTTTGTTGAAAGCGAATTTTTTGTGTTCTTGGGTGATTTCGTTGAAAGGGAATTTTTGTGTTCTAGGGTAATTTTGTTGGAAGCGAATTTTTGTGTCTGGGATGATATCTTTGAAAGCGAATATTTGTGTTCTCAGCAGATTTCGTTGGAAGTGAATTTTTTGTTTTCTCGGGTGATTTCGTTGAAAGGGTATTTTTCTGTTTTAGGGTGATTTCGTTGGAAGCGAATTTTTTGTGCTCTGTGATGATATCTTTGGAAGCGAATATTTGTGTTCTCAGGAGATTTCGTTGGAAAAGAATTTTTTGTATTCTGGGGTAATATCGCTAGAAGAGAATTTTTTGTGTTTTCCGGTATTTCCATGGAAGCAAATTTTTGAAGTAGGGGGTCATTGCGTTGGAAGCGTGTTTTCTGTGCTCTGGAGTCATTTCGTTGGAAGCGAATTTTTTGTGTTCTGGGGTCCTTTCATTGGAAGCATGTTTTCTGGGCTTTGGAGTAATTTCATTGGAAGCGAATATTTTGTGCTCTGTGGTGATTTTTTTGGAAGTGAATTTTTTGTGTTCTCAGATGATTTCGATTATAGCTCATTTTTTGTGTTCTAGCGTGATTGCGTTGGAAGCGAATTTTTGGTGTTCTGGGGTGATTTCGATGGAAGCAAATTTTTTCTGTTCTGTGGTAATTTTGTTGGAAGTGAACTTTTTTATTCTCGGGTGATTTCGTTGAAAGCGAATTTTTTGTGTTCTAGGGTGATTTTGTTGGAAGCGAATTTTTTTGTTCTCTGGGATGATTTCTTTGGAAGCGAATATTTGTGTTATCAGGAGATTTCGTTGGAAGCGAATTTTTTGTGTTCCGGGGTAATTTCTTTGGACGCGAATTTTTTGTGTTCTTGGGTGATTTCAATGGAAGCAAATTTTTGAAATATGGGGTCATTTCGTTGGAAGCGTGTTTTCTGTGCTCTGGAGTCATTTCGTTGGAAGCGAATTTTTTGTGCTCTGGGGTGATTTGATTGGAAGCTAATATTTGTGTTCTCAGGATATTTCGTTGCAAGCGAATTTTTTGTGTCCTGGGGTAATTTCGTGGGAAGCGAATTTTTTGTGTTCTCGGGTGATTTCTTGGAAAGCGAATTTTTTATGTTCTAGGGTGATTTCGTTGGAAGCGAATTTTTTGTGTTCTGGGGTCCTTTCATTGGAAGCGTGTTTTCTGTGCTATGGAGTCATTTCATTGGAAGCGAATATCTTGAGCTCTGTGGTGATTCCGTTGGAAGCGAATTTTTTGTGTTTTCAGGTGATTTCGTTTAAAATTAATTTTTTGTGTTCTAGCGTGATTGCGTTGGAAGCGAATTTTTTGTGTTTTGGGGTGATTTCGATGGAAGCAAATTTTTTCTGTTCTGTGGTAATTTCGTTGGACGTGAATTTTTTCTGTTCTTGAGTGATTTCGTTGAACGGGATTTTTTTGTGTTCTAGGGTGATTTTGTTGGAAGCGAATTTTTTTGTTCTCTGGGATGATTTCTTTGGAAGCGAATATTTGTATTATCAGGAGATTTCATTGGAAGCAAATTTTTTGTGTTCTGAGATCATTTCATTGGATGCGTGCTTTCTGTGCTCTGGAGTCATTTCGTTGGAAGCGAATTTTTTGTGCTCTGGGGTGATTTTGTTGAAAGCGAATTTTTTGTGTTCTTGGGTGATTTCGTTGAAAGGGAATTTTTGTGTTCTAGGGTAATTTTGTTGGAAGCGAATTTTTGTGTCTGGGATGATATCTTTGAAAGCGAATATTTGTGTTCTCAGCAGATTTCGTTGCAAGGGAATTTTTTGTGTTCTCCGGTGATTTCGTTGGAAGTGAATTTTTTGTGTTCTCAGGTGATTTCATTGAAAGGGTATTTTTCTGTTTTAGGGTGATTTCGTTGGAAGCGAATTTTTTGTGCTCTGTGATGATATCTTTGGAAGCGAATATTTGTGTTCTCAGGAGATTTCGTTGGAAAAGAATTTTTTGTATTCTGGGGTAATATCGTTAGAAGAGAATTTTTTGTGTTTTCCGGTATTTCCATGGAAGCAAATTTTTGAAGTAGGGGGTCATTGCGTTGGAAGCGTGTTTTCTGTGCTCTGGAGTTATTTCGTTGGAAGCGAATTTTTTGTGTTCTGGGGTCCTTTCATTGGAAGCATGTTTTCTGGGCTTTGGAGTAATTTCATTGGAAGCGAATATTTTGTGCTCTGTGGTGATTTTTTTGGAAGCGAATTTTTTGTGTTCTCAGGTGATTTCGATTATAGCTCATTTTTTGTGTTCTAGCGTGATTGCGTTGGAAGCGAATTTTTTGTGTTCTGGGGTGATTTCGATGGAAGCAAATTTTTTCTGTTCTGTGGTAATTTTGTTGGAAGTGAACTTTTTTATTCTCGGGTGATTTCGTTGAAAGCGAATTTTTTGTGTTCTAGGGTGATTTTGTTGGAAGCGAATTTTTTTGTTCTCTGGGATGATTTCTTTGGAAGCGAATATTTGTGTTATCAGGAGATTTCGTTGGAAGCGAATTTTTTGTGTTCCGGGGTAATTTCTTTGGACCCGAATTTTTTGTGTTCTTGGGTGATTTCAATGGAAGCAAATTTTTGAAATATGGGGTCATTTCGTTGGAAGCGTGTTTTCTGTGCTCTGGAGTCATTTCGTTGGAAGCGAATTTTTTGTGCTCTGGGGTGATTTGTTTGGAAGCGAATTTTTTGTCTTCTGTGGTGATTTCGATGGAAGCGCATTTTTTATGTTTTATGGTGATTTCGTTGGAGGCGAATTTTTTGTGTTCAAGGGTCATTTCATTGGAAGCATGCTTTCTGTGCTCTGGAGTCATATCTTCGGAAGCAAATTTTTTGTGTTCTCGGGGGATTTCGTTGAAAGGGAATTTTTGTGTTCTAGGGTGATTTCCTTGGAAGCGATTTTTTTCTACTCTGAGATGATATCTTTGGAAGCGAATATTAGTGTTCTCAGGAGATTTCGTTGGAAAAGAATTTTTTTGTCCTCTGGGGTAATATCTTTGGAAGAGATTTTTTTGTGTTCTCCGGTGTTTTTGATGGAAGCAAATTTTTGAAGTAGGGGGTCATTTCGTTGGAAGCGTGTTTTCTGTGCTCTGGAGTCATTTCGTTGGAAGCGAATATTTTGTGTTCTGGGGTGATTTCATTGGAAGCGAATATTTGTGTTCTCAGGAGATTTCGTTGCAAGCGAATTTTTTGTGTTCTAGGGTGATTTCGTTGGACGCGAATTTTTTGTGCTCTTGGGTGATTTGGTTGGAAGCGCATTGTTTGTCTTCTGTGGTGATTTCGAAGGAATCGAGTGTTTTATGTTCTAGGGTGGTTTTTTTGGAAGGGAATTTTTTGTGTTCTGGGGTCATTTCATTGGAAGCGTGCTTTCTGTGCTCTGGAGTCAATTCATTGAAAGCGAATTTTTTATGTAATAGGGTGATTACATTGGAAGCGAATTTTTTGTGTTCTGGGGTCCTTTCATTGGAAGCGTGTTTTCTGTGCTTTGGAGTCATTTCATTGGAAGCGAATATTTTGTGCTCTGTGGTGATTGCGTTGGAAGTGAATTTTTTGTGTTGTGGGGTGATTTCAATAGAAGCAAATTTTTTCTGTTCTGTAGTAATTTCGTTGGACGTGAATTTTTTGTGTTTTCGGCTGATTTCGTTGAAAGGGAATTTTTTGTGTTCTAGGGTGATTTTGTTGGAAGCAAATTTTTTTGTGCCCTGGGATGATTTCTTTGGAAGCGAATATTTGTGTTCTCAGGAGATTTCGTTGCAAAAGAATTTTTTGTGTTCTGGGGTAATTTCGTTGGAAGCGAATTTTTTGTGTTCTTGGGTGATTTCGATGGAAGCAAATTTTTGAAATATCGGGTCATTTCGTTGGAAGCATGTTTTCTGTGCTCTGGAGTCATTTCATTGGAAGCGAATTTTTTGTGTTCTCGGGTGATTTCGATGGAAGCAAATTTTTGAAATATCGGGTGATTTCTTTGGAAGCGTGTTTTCTGTGCTCTGGAGTCACTTCGTTGGAAGCGAATTTTTTTGTGTTCTGAGTTGATTTCGTTGGAAGCGAATATATGTGTTTTTCGGAAGATTTCATTGCAAGCGAATTTTTTGTATTCTGGGGTAATTTCATTGGAAGCAAATTTTTTGTGTTCTCGGTGATTTCGTGGAAATCGATTTTTTTTATGTTCTAGGGTGATTTCGTTGGAAAGGAATTTTTTTTGTTCTTGGGTGATTTGGTTTGAAGCGAATTTTTTGTCTTCTGTGGTGATTTCGAATGCAGTGAGTGTTTTATATTCTAGGGTGATTTTGTTGGAAGGGAATTTTTTGTGTTCTGGCGTCATTTCATTGGAAGCGTGTTTTGTGTGCTCTGGGGTGATTTCGTTGGTAGCGAATATTTGTGTTCTCAGGAGATTTCGTTGCGAGGGAATTTTTTGTGTTCTGCGGTGATTTCGTTGGAAGCGAATTTTTTGTGTTTTTGGGTGATTTCATTGAAAGGGTATTTTTCTGTTTTATTGTGATTTCGTTGGAAGCGAATATTTGTGTTCTCAGGAGATTTCGTTGGAAAAGAATTTTTTGTCTTCTGGGGTAATATCGTTAGAAGAAAATTTTTTGTGTTTTCCGGTATTTCCATGGAAGCAATTTTTTGAAGTAGGGGTTCATTGCGTTGGAAGCGTGTTTTCTGTGCTCTGGAGTCATTTCGTTTATAGCTCATTTTTTGTATTCTAGCGTGATTGCTTTGGAAGCGAATTTTTTGTGTTCTGGGGTGATTTCGATGGAAGCAAATTTTTTCTGTTCTGTGGTAATTTTGTTGGAAGTGAACTTTTAGTTTTCTCAGGAGATTTCGTTGAAAGCGAATTTTTTGTTTTCTAGGGTGATTTCGTTGGAAGCGAATTTTTTGTCTTCTGTGGTGATTTCGATGGAAGCAAATTTTTTATGTTTTAGGGTGATTTCGTTGGAGGCGAATTTTTTGTGTTCTCGGGGGATTTCGTTGAAAGGGAATTTTTGTGTTCTAGGGTGATTTCGTTGGAAGCGATTTTTTTCTACTCTGTGATGATATCTTTGGAAGCGAATATTTGTGTTCTCAAGAGATTTCGTTGGAAAAGAATTTTTTGTCTTCTGGGATAATATTGTTGGAAGATTTTTTTTGTGTTCTCCGGTTTTTTTGATGGAAGCAAATTTTTGAAATAGGGGGTCATTTCGTTGGAAGCGTGTTTTCTGTGCTGTAGAGTCATTTTGTTGGAAGCGAATTATTTGTGCTCTGGGGTGATTTCGTTGGAAGCGAATATATGTGTTCTCAGGAGATTTCGTTGAAAGCGAATTTTTTGTGTTCTAGGGTGATTTCGTTGGAAGCGAATTTTTTGTGCTCTGGGATGATATCTTTGGAATCGAATATTTGTGTTCTCAGGAGATTTCGTTGGAAAAGAATTTTTTGTCTTCAGGGGTAACATCTTTGGAAGAATATTTTTTGTGTTCTCCAGTTTTTTCAATGGAAGCAAATTTTTGAAGTAGGGGGTCTTTTCATTGGAAGCGTGTTTTCTGTGCTCTGGAGTCATTTTGTTGGAAGCGAATTTTTTGTGCTCTGGGGTGATTTCGTTGGAAGCGAATATTTGTGTTCTCAGGAGATTTCGTTGCAAGCGAATTTTTTGTGTTTTAGGGTGATTTCGTTGGAAGCGAATTTTTTGTGCTCTTGGGTGATTTGGTTAGAAGCGCATTTTTTGTCTTCTGTTGTGCTTTCGAAGGAAGGGAAGGTTTTATGTTCTAGGGTGATTTTCTTGGAAGGGAATTTTTTGTGTTCTGGGGTCATTTCATTGGAAGTGTGTTTTCTGTGCTCTGGAGTCATTTCGTTGGAAGCAAATTTTTTGTGTTCTTGGGTGACTTCCTGGAAGCGAATATTTGTGTTCTCAGAAGATTTCGTTGCAAGCGAATTTTTTTGTGTTCTGGGGTAATGTTGTTGGAAGCGAATTTTTTGTGTTCTCAGGTGATTTCGTTTAAAGCTAATTTTTTGTGTTCTGGGGTGATTTCGATGGAAGCAAATTTTTTCTGTTCTGTGGTAATTTCGTTGGACGTGAATTTTTTGTGTTCTCGGGTGATTTCACTGAAAGGGAATTTTTTGAGTTCTAGGGTGATTTTGTTGGAAGCGAATTTTTTGTGCTATGGAATGATTTCTTTGGAAGCGAATATTTGTGTTATCAGGAGATTTCGTTGGAAGTGAATTGTTTGTGTTCTTCGGTAATTTCGTTGGAAGCGAATTTTTTGTGTGCTTGGGTGATTTCGATGGAAGCAAATTTTTGAAATATGGGGTCATTTCGTTGGAAGCGTGTTTTCTGTGCTCTGGAGTCATTTCGTTCGAAGCGAATTTTTTGTGTTCTCGAGTGATTTCGATGGAAGCAAATTTTTGAAATATCGGGTCATTTCTTTGGAAGCGTGTTTTCTGTGCTCTGGAGTCACTTCGTTGGAAACGAATTTTTTGTGTTCTGGGTTGATATCGTTGGAAGCGAATATATGTTTTTTCGGAAGATTTCGTTGCAAGCGAATTTTTTGTATTCTGGGGTAATTTCGTTGGAAGCAAATTTTCTGTGCAATTGGGTGATTTGGTTGGAAGCGAATTTTTTGTCTTCTGTGGTGATTTCGAAGGAAGCGAGTGTTTTATATTCTAGGGTGATTTCGTTGGAAGGGAATTTTTTGTGTTCTGTGCTCATTTCATTGGAATCGTGTTTTGTGTGCTCTGGAGTCATTTCATTGGAAGCGAATTTTTTGGTGCTCCTGGGTGATTTCGTTGGAAGCGAATATTTGTGTTCTCAGGAGATTTCCTTGCAAGGGAATTTTTTGTGTTCTGCGGTGATTTCATTGGAAGCGAATTTTTTGTGTTCTGGGGTAATTTCGTTGGAAGCGAATATTTGTGTTCTCAGGAGATTTCGTTGCAAGCGAATTATTTGTGTTCTGGTGTGATTTCGTTGGAAGCGAATTTTTTTTATTCTCGGGTGATTTCGTTGAAAGGGAATTTTTGTGTTCAAGGGTGCTTTCGCTGGAAGCGAATTTTATGTGTTCTGTGGTGATTTGGTTGGAAGTGAATATAAGTGTTCTCAGAAGATTTTGTTGCAAGCGAATTTTTTGTGTTCTGGGTTATTTTCGTTGGACGTGAATTTTTTGTGTTCTCGGGAGATTTCGTTGAAAGGGAATTTTTTGTGTTCTAGGGTAATTTTGTTGGAAGCGAATTTTTTTGTGCTCTGGAATGATATCTTTGGAAGCGAATATTTGTGTTCTCAGGAGATTTCGTTGGAAAAGAATTTTTTGTCTTCAGGGGTAATATCTTTGGAAGAATATTTTTTGTGTTCTCCAGTTTTTTCAATGGAAGCAAATTTTTGAAGTAGGGGGTCTTTTCATTGGAAGCGTGTTTTCTGTGCTCTGGAGTCATTTTGTTGGAAGCGAATTTTTTGCGCTCTGGGGTGATTTCGTTGGAAGCGAATATTTGTGTTCTCAGGAGATTTCATTGCAAGCGAATTTTTTGTGTTTTAGGGTGATTTCGTTCGAAGCGAATTTTTTGTGCTCTTGGGTGATTTGGTTGGAAGCGCATGTTTTGTCTTCTGAGGTGATTTCGAAGGAAGGGAAGGTTTTATGTTCTAGGGTGATTTTCTTGGAAGGGATTTTTTTGTGTTCTGGGGTCATTTCATTGGAAGCGTGTTTTCTGTGCTCTGGAGTCATTTCGTTGGAAGCGAATTTTTTTGTGTTCTTGGGTGATTTCGTTGAAAGCGAATTTTTTATGTTTAAGGGTGATTCCTTTGGAAGCGAATTTTTTGTGCTCTGGGGTGATTTCCTTGGAAGCGAATATTTTCTTCTCAGGAGATTTCGTTGCAAGCAAATTTTTTGTGTTCTCGGGTGATTTCGTTGGCAGCGAATATTTGTG
Source organism: Meriones unguiculatus (assembly GCF_030254825.1). NCBI lineage: Eukaryota > Metazoa > Chordata > Mammalia > Rodentia > Muridae > Meriones > Meriones unguiculatus. The sequence goes on along the minus strand of NC_083353.1, from coordinate 80,642,845 downwards.
TTCTCAGAAGATTTCGTTGCAAGCGAATTTTTTGTGTTCTCCGGTTTTTTGGATGGAAGTAAATTTTTGAAGTATGGGGTCATTTCTTTTGAAGCATGTTCTCTGTGCTCTGGAGTAATTTCGTTGGAAGGGAATTTTTTTTGCTCTGGGGTGAATTCGTTTGAAGCGAATATTTGTGTTCTTAGGAGATTTCATTGCAAGCGAATTATTTGTGTTCTTAGGTGATTTCGTTGAAAGGGAATTTTTTGTGTTCTCGGGTGATTTCGTTGAAACGGAATTTTTTGTGTTCTAGGGAGATTTCGTTGGAAGCAAATTTTTTGGTGCTCTGCGATGATTTCTGTGGAAGCGAATATATGTGTGCTCAGAAGATTTCGTTGCAAGCGAATTCTTTGTGTTCTGGGGTAATTTCGTTGGAAGCGAATTTTTTGTGTTCTTGGGTGATTTCGATGGAAGCAAATTTTTGAAGTATGGGGTCATTTCGTTGGAAGCGTGTTTTCTGTGCTCTGGAGTCATTTTGTTGGAAGCGAATGTTTTATGTTCTGGGGTGATTTCGTTGGAAGCAAATTTTTTGTGTTCTCGGGTGATATCGATGGAAGCAAATGTTTGAAGTAGGGGGTCATTTCGTTCGAAGCGTGTTTTCTAGCTATGGAGTCATTTCGTTGGAAGCAAATTTTTTGTGCTCTGGGGTGATTTCGTTGGAAGCGAATTTTTTGTGTTCTGGGGTAATTTCGTTGGAAGCAAATTTTTTGTGTTCACGGGTGATTTTGTTGAAAGCGAATTTTTTGTGTTCCAGGGTGATTTCGTTGGAAACGAATATTTTGTGCTCTGGGGCTATTTTGTTGGAAGAGTATTTCTTGTGTTCTGGGGTAATTTCTTTGTAATCGAATTTTTTGTGCTCTGGGGTGATTTCGTTGAAAGGAAAAGATTTTGTTCTGGGGTGATTTTGTTGGAAGCGAATTTTTTTGAAGTATGGGGTTCTTTCGTTGGTAGGGTGTTTTCCGTTCTATAGAGTAATTTTTTGGAAGCAAATTTTTTGTGTTCTGGGGTGATTTCATTGGAGGCTAATTCTTTGTGTCTCCAGTTTTTTTGAATGAAGCAAATTTTTGAAATAGGGGTTCATTTCGTTGAAAGCATGTTTTCTGTGCTATGGAGTCTTTTCGTTGGATGTGAATTTTTGTGTTTTGCGGTGATTTCGATGGAAGCGAAATTTTTGTTTTCTGGGGTCATTTCATTGGAAGCATGCTTTCTGTGCTCTGAAGTCATTTCGTTCGATGCGAATTTTTTGTGTTCTAGGATGATTTCGTTGGAAGCGAATTTTTTGTGTTCTCGGGTGATTTCGTTGGTAGCGGTTTTTCTGTGTTCTGGAGTCATTTCGTTGGAAGCGAAATTTTTGTGTTCTGCGGTGATTTCTTTGGGAGCAAATTCTTTGTGTTCTGGGGTGATTTTGTTGGAAGCGAATTTTTTGTGTTCTGGGGTGATTTCGTTGTAAGTAAATTTTTTGTGTTCTGGGGTAATTTCGTTGGAAAAGAATTTTTTGTGTTATGGGGTCATTTCGATGGAAGCAAATTATTGAAGTAGGGGGACATTTCGTTGGAAGCTTGTTTTCTGTGCTCTGGAGTCAGATCGTTGGATGGGAATTTTTTATGCTTTGGGGTGATTTCGTTGGAAGCGAATTTTTTGTGTTCTAGTGTGATTTCGTTGAAATGAAATTTTTTGTGTTCTAGGGTGATTTCGTTGGATATGAATTTTTTGTTTTCTCGGGTGATTTCATCGAAGGGAATTTTTGGTGTTCTAGGGTGATTTCGTTGGAAGCGAACTTTTTTGCTCTGGGATGATTTCTTTTTAAGCGAATATCTGTGTTCTCAGGAGATTTCGTTGCAAGCGAATTTTTTTTGTTCTGGGGTAATTTCGTTGGAAGCGAATTTTTTGTATTCTCAAGTGATTTCGATGGAAGCAAATTTTTGAAATATGAGGTCATTTCGCTGGAAGCATGTTTTCTGTGCTTGGGAGTCATTTCTTTGGAAGCTAATTTTTTGTGCTCTGGGGTGATTTCTTTGGAAGCTAATTTTTGTGTTCTCAGAAAATTTCGTTGCAAGCGAATTTTTTGTGTTCTGTGGTAATTTCGTTGGAAGCGAATTTTTTATGTTCTCCGGTTTTTCGGTGGCAGCAAATTTTTTAAGTTGGGGGTCATTTCGTTGGAATCGTGTTTTATGTGCTCTGGAGTCATTTCGTTGGAAGGGAATGTTTTGTGCTCTGGGGTGAATTCATTGAAAGCTAATTTTTTTGTGTTCTAGCGTGATTTCGTTGGAAGCGAATTTTTTGCGTTGTGGGGTCATTTTGATGGAAGCAAATATTCTCTGTTCTGTGGTAATTTCGTTGGACGTGAATTTTTTGTGTTCTCAGGGGATTTCGTTGAAAGAGAATATTTTGTGTTCTAGGGTGATTTCGTTGGAAGCGAATTTTTCGTGCTCTGGGATGATTTCTTTGGAAGCGAATATTTGTGTTCCCAGGAGATTTCGTTGGAAGCGATTTTTTTGTGTTCTGGGGTAATTTCTTTGGAAGCACATTTTTTGTGTTTTCGGGTGATTTCGATGGAAGCAAATTTTTGAAGTATGGGGTCATATCGTTGAAAGTGTGTTTTCTGTGCTCTGGAGTCATTTCGTTGGAAGCGAATTTTTCATGCTCTGGGGTGATTTCATTGGAAGCGAATATTTGTGTTCTCAGGAGATTTCGTGGCAAGCGAATTTTTTGTGTTCTGGGGTAATTTCGTTGGCAGCGAATTTTTTGTGCTCTGGGGTGATTTAGTTGGAAGCAAATTTTTTTATGTACTAGGGTGATTTCGTTGGAAGTGAATTTTTTCTGCTCTGGGGTGCTTTGGTTGGAAGCGAATTTTTTGTCTTCTGTGGTGATTTCGATGGAAGCGAATTTTTTATGTTCTACGGTGATTTCGTTGGAAGTGAATTTTTTGTACTCTGGGATGATATTTTTGGTAGCGAATATTTGTGCTCTCAGGAGATTCCTTGGAAAAGAATTTTTTGTCTTCTGGGGTTTTATCGTTGGAAGAGAATTTTTTGTGTTCTCCGGGTTTTTCGATGGAAGCAAATTTTTGAAATAGGGGGTCATTTCGTTGGAATCGTGTTTTCTGTGCTCTGAAGTCATTTCGTTGGAAGGGAAGTTTTTGTGCTCGGGGGTGATTTCGTTGGAAACGAATTTTTTGTGCTCTGGGGCGATTTTGTTGGAAGAGTATTTCTTGTGTTCTGGGGTAATTTTGTTGGAAGCAAATTTTTTGTGTTCACGGGTGATTTTGTTGAAAGCGAATTTTTTGTGTTCCAGGGTGATTTCGTTGGAAACGAATATTTTGTGCTCTGGGGCTATTTTGTTGGAAGAGTATTTCTTGTGTTCTGGGGTAATTTCTTTGTAATCGAATTTTTTGTGCTCTGGGGTGATTTCGTTGAAAGGAAAAGATTTTGTTCTGGGGTGATTTTGTTGGAAGCGAATTTTTTTGAAGTATGGGGTTCTTTCGTTGGTAGGGTGTTTTCCGTTCTCTAGAGTAATTTTTTGGAAGCAAATTTTTTGTGTTCTGGGGTGATTTCGTTGGACGCGAATTCTTTGTGTCTCCGGTTTTTTTGAATGAAGCAAATTTTTGAAATAGGGGTTCATTTCGTTGAAAGCATGTTTTCTGTGCTCTGGAGTCTTTTCCTTGGATGTGAATTTTTCTGTTTTGTGGTGATTTCGATGGAAGCGAAATTTTTGTTTTCTGGGGTCATTTCATTGGAAGCATGCTTTCTGTGCTCTGAAGTCATTTCGTTCGATGCGAATTTTTTGTGTTCTAGGATGATTTCGTTGGAAGCGAATTTTTTGTGTTCTCGGGTGATTTCGTTGGTAGCGGTTTTTCTGTGTTCTGGAGTCATTTCGATGGAAGCGAAATTTTTGTGTTCTGCGGTGATTTCTTTGGGAGCAAATTCTTTGTATTCTGGGGTGATTTTGTTGGAAGCGAATTTTTGTGTTCTGGGGCGATTTCTTTGGAAGCAAAGTTTTGTGTTCTGGGGTGATTTCGATGGAAGCAAATATTTTCAGCTCTGGGGTAATTTCGTTGGAAGCCAATATTTGTGTTCCTGGGTGATTTTGTTGGAAGGGAATTTTTGGTGCTCTGGGTTGATTTGGTTGGAAGTAATTTTTTTCTGTTCTGGGTTAATTTCGTTGGATGCGAATTTTTTGTGTTCTTCGGTGATTTCGTTGGAAGTGAATTTTTTGTACTCTGGGATGATATTTTTGGTAGCGAATATTTGTGCTCTCAGGAGATTCCTTGGAAAAGAATTTTTTGTCTTCTGGGGTTTTATCGTTGGAAGAGAATTTTTTGTGTTCTCCGGGTTTTTCGATGGAAGCAAATTTTTGAAATAGGGGGTCATTTCGTTGGAATCGTGTTTTCTGTGCTCTGGAGTCATTTCGTTGGAAGGGAAGTTTTTGTGCTCTGGGGTGATTTCGTTGGAAGTGAATTTTTTGTGTTCTCGGGTGATTTCGTTGAAAAAGCTAATTTTTTGTGTTCTAGCATGTTTTCGTTGGAAGCAAATTTTTTTGTATTCTGGGGTGATTTCGATGGAAGCAAATTTTTTCTGTTCTGTGATAATTTCGTTGGACGTGAATTTTTTGTGTCATCGGGTGATTTCGTTGGAAGCGAATTTTTTTGTGCTCTGGGATGATTTCATTGGAAGCGAATATTTGTGTTCTCAGGAGTTTTCGTTGGAAAAGAATTTTTTTCTCCTGGGGTAATAGCGTTGGAAGAGAATTTTTTGTGTTCTACGGTTTTTTTGATGGAAGTAAATTTTTGAAGTAGGGGGTCATTTCGTTGCAAGCGTGTTTTCTGTGCTCTGGAGTCATTTCGTTTGAAGAGAAATTTTTGTGCTCTGGGATGATTTCTTTGGAAGCCAATATTTGTATTCTCAAGAGATTTCTTTAGAAGTGAATTTTTTGTGTTCAGGTGTAATTTCGTTGGAAGCGAATTTTATCTGTTCTCTGGTCTTTTCGATGGAAGAAAATTTTTGAAGTCTGAGGTCATTTCTTTGGAAGCGAATTTTTTGTGCTTTGGGGTGATTTTGTTGGAAGCGAAATTTTTGTGTTTTCGGGTGATTTCGATGGAAACAAATTTTTGAAGTATGGGGTCATTTCTTTGCAAGCGTGTTTTCTGTGCTCTGGAGTCACTTCGTTGTAAGCGAATTTTTTGTGCTCTGGTGTGATTTATTTGGAAGCGAATATTTGTGTTCTCCGAAGATTTGGTTGCAAGCTAATTTTTTTTTCTTGGGTAATTTCGTTGGAAGTGAATTTTTTGTGTTCTACTGTTTTTCAATGGAAGAAAATTTTTGACGTAGGGGGTCATTTCGTTGGAAGAGAATTTTTTGTGCTCTGGGGTGATTTCGTTGGAAGCGAATTTTTTTGTATCCCCTGTTCATTTTGTTGAAAGCGAATTTTTTATGTTCCAGGGTGATTTCGTTGTAAGCAAATTTTTTGTGCTCTGGGGTGATTTGGTTGGAAGCGCATATTTTGTCTTCTCTGGTGATTTCGATTGAAGCGAATTTTTTATGTTCTAGGGTCATTTTACGGAAAGCGAATTTTTTGTGCTCTGTGGTGATTACGTTGGAAGAGAATTTTTTTTTCTCGGGTGATTTTGTTGAAAGCGAATGATTTGTGTTTGAGGTGATTTTGTTGGTAGCGAATTTTTTGTGTTCTGGGGTCATTTCTTTGTAAGCGTGTTTTCTGTGCTCTCGAGTCATTTCATTGGAAGCTAATTTTTGTGCTCTGGTGTGATTTTGTTGAAAGCGAATTATTTGTGTTCGAGGTGATTTTGTTGGCAGCAAATTTTTTGTGTTCTGGGGTGATTTCGTTGAAAGAGAATTTTTTGTGTTCTCGGGTGATTTCGTTGAAAGGGAATTTTTTGTGTTGTAGGGTGATTTCGTTGGAAGCGAGTTTTTTGTGCTCTGGGGTGAGTTCGTTGGAAGCGAATATTTGTGTTCTCAGGAGGTTTCGTTGGAAAAGAAATTTTTGTCTTCTGGGGTAAATTCGTTGGAAGCGAATTTTTTGTGTTCTCGAGTGATTTCGATGGAAGCAAATATTTGAAATAGGGGGTCATTTCGTTGGAATCGTGTTTTCTGTGCTCTGGAGTCCTTTCATTGGAAGTGAATATTTATGTTCTCAGGAGATTTCATTGCAAGCGAATTTTTTGTGCTCTGGGGTGATTTCATTATAAGCGAATTTTATGTGTTCTCGGGTGATTTCGTTGAAAAAGCTAATTTTTTGTGTTCTAGCGTGATTTCGTTGGAAGCGAATTTTTTGTGTTCTGGTGTGATTACATTGGGAACGAATATTTCGTGCTCTGTGGTGACTACGATAGAAGCATATTTTTTCTCTCCTGGGAGATATCGAATTTTTTGTCCTTTAGGGTGATTTCGTTGGTAGCGAATTTTTTATGCTCTGGGGTGATTTCGTTGGAAGCAAATGTTTTCTGCTCTGGGATAATTTCGTTGGAAGAGAATATTTTTAAGTATGGGGTGATTTCGTTAGAAGCGTGTTTTCTGTGCTCAGGAGTCATTTTGTTGGAAGCGAATGTTTTATGTTCTGGGGTGATTTCGTTGGAAGCGAATTTTTTGTGTTCTCGGGTGATTTCGATGGAAGCAAATGTTTGAAGTAGGGGGTCATTTCGTTCGAAGCGTGTTTTCTAGCTATGGAGTCATTTCGTTGGAAGCAAATTTTTTGTGCTCTGGGGTGATTTCGTTGGAAGCGAATTTTTTGTGTTCTGGGGTAATTTCGTTGGAAGCAAATTTTTTGTGTTCGCGGGTGATTTTGTTGAAAGCGAATTTTTTGTGTTCCAGGGTGATTTCGTTGGAAACGAATTTTTTGTGCTCTGGGGCGATTTTGTTGGAAGAGTATTTCTTGTGTTCTGGGGTAATTTCTTTGTAATCGAATTTTTTGTGCTCTGGGGTGATTTCGTTGAAAGGAAAAGATTTTGTTCTGGGGTGATTTTGTTGGAAGCGAATTTTTTTGAAGTAGGGGGTTCTTTCGTTGGTAGGGTGTTTTCCGTTCTCTAGAGTAATTTTTTGGAAGCAAATTTTTTGTGTTCTGGGGTGATTTCGTTGGAGGCGAATTCTTTGTGTCTCCGGTTTTTTTGAATGAAGCAAATTTTTGAAATAGGGGTTCATTTCGTTGAAAGCATGTTTTCTGTGCTCTGGAGTCTTTTCCTTGGATGTGAATTTTTCTGTTTTGTGGTGATTTCGATGGAAGCGAAATTTTTGTTTTCTGGGGTCATTTCATTGGAAGCATGCTTTCTGTGCTCTGAAGTCATTTCGTTCGATGCGAATTTTTTGTGTTCTAGGATGATTTCGTTGGAAGCGAATTTTTTGTGTTCTCGGGTGATTTCGTTGATAGTGGTTTTTCTGTGTTCTGGAGTCATTTCGTTGGAAGCGAAATTTTTGTGTTCTGCGGTGATTTCTTTCGGAGCAAATTCTTTGTGTTCTGGGGTGATTTTGTTGGAAGCGAATTTTTGTGTTCTGGGGCGATTTCTTTGGAAGCAAAGTTTTGTGTTCTGGGGTGATTTCGATGGAAGCAAATATTTTCAGCTCTGGGGTAATTTCGTTGGAAGCCAATATTTGTGTTCCTGGGTGATTTTGTTGGAAGGGAATTTTTGGTGCTCTGGGTTGATTTGGTTGGAAGTAATTTTTTTCTATTCTGGGTTAATTTCGTTGGATGCGAATTTTTTGTGTTCTTCGGTGATTTCGTTGGAAACGAATATTTGTGTTCTCAGGAGATATCGTTGCAAGCTAATTTTTTGTGTTTTGGGGTAATTTCATTGGAAGCGAGTTTTTTGTGTTCTCCGGTTTTTTTGATGGAAGCAAATTTTTGAAATACAGTGTCATTTCGTTGGAAGCGTGTTTTCTGTGCTCTGGAGTCATTTCGTTGGATGCGAATTTTTTGTGCTTTGGTGTGATTTCGCTGGAAGCGAATACTTGTGTTCTCAGGAGATTTCGTTGCAAGCGAATTTTTTGAGTTCTGGGGTGATTTCCTTGGAAGTGAATATTTTGTGTTCTCGGGTGATTTCGTTGAAAGGGAATTTTTGTGTATTAGGGTGATTTCGTTGGAAGCGAATTGTTTTGTGCTCTTGGATGATTGCTTTGGAAGCAAATATTTGTTTTCTCAGGAGATTTCGTTGGAAGCGATTTTTTTTTTGTGTTCTCAGGTGATTTCGATGGAAACAAATTTTTGAAATGTGGGGTCATTTCTTTGGAATCGTGTTTTCTGTACTCCTGAGTCATTTCATTGGAAGCGAAGTTTTTGTGTTCTCGGTTGATTTCGTTGAAAGGGAATTTTTGTGTTCTAGGGTGATTTCGTTGGAAGCGAATTTTTTCTACTTTGGGATGATATCTTTGGAATCGAATATTTGTGTTCTCAGGAGATTTCGTTGGAAAAGAATTTTTTGTCCTCTGGGGTAATATCGTTGGAAGAAAATTTTTTGTGTTCTCCGGTGTTTTCGATAGAAGCAAATTTTTGAAGTTGGGGGTCATTTCGTTGGAAGCGTGTTTTAAGTGTTCTAGAGTCATTTCGTTGGAAGCGAATTTTTTGTGTTCTGGGGTAATTTCTTTGGAAGCGAATTTTTTGTGTTCTCGGGGTATTTCGTTGAAAGCGAATTTTTTAAGTTCTAGAGTGATTTCGTTGGAGGCGAATTTTTTGTGTTCTGGGGTCATTTCATTGGAAGCGTGTTTTCTGTGCTCTGGAGTCCCTTTGTAGGAAGCGAATATTTGTCCTCTTGAATTATTTCGTGGAAGCGAATTTTTTTGTGTTCTCAGGTGATTTCGTTGAAAGGGAATTTTTGTGTTCTAGGGTGATTTTGTTGGAAGCGATATTTTCTACTCTGGGATGATATTTTTGAAAGCGAATATTTGTATTCTCAGGAGATTTCGTTGGAAAAGAATTTTTTGTCTTTTGGGGTAATATTGTTGGAAGAGAATTTTTTGTGTTCTCCGGTTTTTAAGATGCAAGCAAATTTTTGAAGTAGGGGGTCATTTTTTAGGAAGCGTGTTTTGTGTGCTCTGGAGTCACTTCATTGGAAGCGAATTTTTTGTGCTCTGGGGTTTTTTCGTTGGAAGCGAATATTTGTGTTCTCAGGAGATTTCGTTGCAAGCGAATTTTTTCTCTTCTGGGGTAATTTCGTTGGAAGTAAATTTTTTGTGTTGTCCGGTTTTGTCGATGGAAGCTAATTTTTGAAGTATGTGGTCATTTCTTTGGAAGCATGTTTTCTGTGCTCTGGAGTCATTTCGTTGGAAGCAAATTTTTTGTGCTCTGGGGTGATCTCGTTGGAAGCAAATATTTGTGTTCTCAGTAGATTTCGTTGCAAGCAAATTTTTTTGTGTTCAGGGGTAATTTCGTTGGAAGCACTTTTTTTGTGTTTTCATGTGATTTTGATAGAAACTAATTTTTGAAGTAGGGGGTCATATCATTTGAAGCGTGTTTTCTGTGCCCTGGAGTCATTTCGTTGGAAATGAATTTTTTGTGCTCTGGGGTGATTTCATTGGAAGCGAATATTTGTGTTCCCAGGAGAATACGTTGGAAAAGAAATTTTTGTTTTCTGGGTAATTTCTTTGGAAGAGAATTTTTTGTGTTCTCCGTTTTTTTCGATGGAAGCAAATTATTGAAATAGGGGGTCATTTTGTTAGAATCGTGTTTTCTGTGCTCTGGAGTCATTTCGTTGGAAGTGAATTTTTTGTGTTCTGGGGTGATTTCGTTGGAAGCGAAATTTTTGTGTTCTTGGGTGATTTCAATGGAAGCAAATTTTTGAAATATGGGGTCATTTCTTTGGAAGCATGTTTTCTGTGCTCTGGAGTAATTTCATTGGAAGCAAATTTTTTGTGCTCTGGGGTGATTTCGTTGGAAGCGAATTTTTTGTGTCCTTGGGTGATTTCGTTGAAAGGGAAGTTTTGTGTTCTAGGGTGATTTCGTTGGAAGCGATATTTCTACTCTGTAATGATACTTTTGGAAGCGAATATTTGTGTTCTCAGGAGATTTCATTGGAAAAGAATTTTTTGTCTTCTGGGGTAATATTGTTGGAAGAGAATTTTTTGTGTTCTCCGTTTTTTCGATGGAGGCAAATTTTTGAAGTAGGGGGTCATTTTGTAGGAAGCGTGTTTTCTGTGCTCTGGAGTCATTTCGTTTGAAGCGAATATTTGTGCTCTGGGGTGATTTCGTTGGAAGCGAATTTTTTGTGTTCTCCGGTGATTTCGTTGAAAGGTAATTTTTGTGTTCTAGTGTGAATTCGTTGGAAGCGATATTTCTACTCTGGGATGATACCTTTGGAAGCGAATATTTGTGTTCTCAGGAGATTTCATTGGAAAAGAATTTTTTGTCTTCTGTGATAATATTGTTGGAAGAGAATTTTTTGTGTTCTCCGTTTTTTTCAATGGAAGCAATTTTTTGAAAGGGTGTCATTTCGTTGGAAGCGTGTGTTCTGTGCTCTGGAGTCATTTCGTTTGAAACGAAATTTTGTGCTCTGGGGTTTTTTCGTTGCAAGCGTATATTTGTGTTCTCAGGAGATTTCGTTGCAAGGGAATTTCTTGTGTTCTGAGGTGATTTCGTTGGGAGCGAATTTTTTGTGTTCTAGGATGATTTTTTTGGAAGCGAATTTTTTTTTTTCTCTGGGATGATTTCTATGGAAGCAAATATTTGTGTTATCAGGAGATTTCGTTGTAAAAGAAATTTTTGTGTTCTGGGGTAATATCCTTGGAAGCGAATTTTTTGTGTTCTCGGGTGATTTCGATTGAAGCAAATTTTTGAAGTATGGGGTCTTTTCGTTGGAAGCGTGTTTTCTGTGATCTGGAGTCATTTCGTTGGAAGCGAATTTTTTGTGCTCTGGTGTGATTTTGTTGGAAGCGAATTTGTTGTGTTCTGGGTTAATTTCGTTGGAAGCAAATTTTTTGTGCTCTGTGGTAATTTCGGAGGAAGCGAATTTTTTGTGTTCTGGGATAATTTCGTTGGAAGTGAATATTTTGTGTTCTGGGGTGATTTCGTTGAAAGCGAATTTTTTATGTTCTAGGGTGATTTCATTGGAAGTGAATTTTTTGTGCTCTGTGGTGATTTGGTTGGAAGCAAATTTTTTGTCTTCTGTGGTGATTTCGATGGAAGCGATTTTTATATGTTCTATGGTGATTTCGTTGGAAGCAAATTTTTTGTGTTCTGGGATGATATCTTTGGAAGCGAATATTTGTGTTCTCGGGTGATTTCGATGGAAGCAAATTTTTGAAGTATAGGATCATTTTGTTGGAAGCGTGTTTTCTGTGCTTCTGAGTCATTTCGTTGTAAGCGAATATTTTGTGTTTTTGGGTTTTTTCGTTGAAAGGGAATTTTTGTGTTCTACGGTGATTTCGTTGGAAGCGAATTTTTTCTACTCTGGGATGATATCTTTGGAAGCGAATATTTGTGTTCTCTGGAGATTTCGTTGGAAAAGAATTTTTTGCCTTCTGGGGTAATATCGTTGGAAGAAAATTTTTTGTTTTCTCCGGTTTTTTCGATGGAAGCAAATTTTTGAAGTAGGGGGTCATTTCGTTGGAAGCGTGTTTTCTATGCTCTGGAGTCTTTTCGTTGGAAGCGAATTTTTTGTGCTCTGAGGTGATTTCCTTGAAAGCGAATATTTGTGTTCTCACGAGATTTCGTTGCAAGCGAATTTTTTGTGTTCTGGGGTGATTTCCATGGTAGCAAATTTTTGAAGTATGGGGTCATTTCGTTGGAAGCGTGTTTTCTGTGCCCTGGAGTCATTTCATTTGAAGCGAATTTTTTGTGCTCTGAGTTGATATAGTTGGAAACGAACTTTTTGTGCTCTGGGATGTTTTCTTTGGAAGCGAATATTTGTGTTCTCAGGAGATTTCATTGGAAAAGAATTTTTTGTCTTCTGTGGTAATATTGTTGGAAGAGAATTTTTTGTGTTCTCAGGATTTTTCGATGGAAGCAAATTTTTGAAATAGGCGATCATTTCGTTGGAAGCGTGTTTTCTGTGCTCTGGGGTGATTTCGTTGGAAGCGAATATTTGTGTTCTCAGGAGATTTCGTCGGAAAAGAATTTTTTGTGTTCTGGGGTAATTTCGTTGGATGCGAGTTTTTTATGCTCTGGGGTGATTTCGTTGGAAGCGAATATTTGTGTTCTCATGAGATTTCGTTGCAAGCGAATTTTTTGTGTTTTGTTGTAATTTCTTTGGAAGCGAGTTTTTGGTGTTCTCAGGTGATTTCAATGGAAACATATTTTTGAAGTAGCGGGTCATTTCGTTGGAAGCGTGTTTTCTGTGCCATGGAGTCATTTCGTTGGAAGCGAATTTTTTGTGCTCTGAGTTGATTTCTTTGGAAGCGAATTTTTTGTTTTCTCAGGTGATTTCGTTGAAAGGGAATTTTTTGTGTTGTAGGGTGATTTCGTTGTAAGCGAAGTTTTCGTGCTCTGGGATGCTTTCTTTGGAAGCGAATATTTGTGTTTTCAAGAGATTTCAATGGAAGCGAATTTTTTGTATTATGGGGTAATTTCGTTATAAGTGAATTTTTTGTGTCTCGGGTGATTTCGATGGAAGCAAATCTTTGATATATGGGGTCATTTCGTTGGAAGCGTGTTTTCTGTGCTCTGGAGTCATTTCTTTGGAAACGAATTTTTTATGTTCTGGGTTGATTTGGTTGGAAGCGAGTTTTTTGTGTTCTCGGGTGATTTTGTGGAAAGCGAATTTTTTATGTTCTACTGTGATTTCATTGGAAGTGAACTTTTTGTGTTCTGGGGTCCTTTCATTGGAAGTGTGTTTTCTGTGCTCTGGAGTCATTTCATTGGAAGTGATTTTTTTGTGATCTGGGGTGATTTTGATGGAAGCAAAGTTTTTGTGTTCTCAGGTGATTTCCTTTAAAGCTAATTTTTTGTGTTCGGGGTAATTTCGTTGGAAGCGAATATTTTGTGTTCTCGGGTGATTTTGTTGAAAGCAAAATTTTTGTGCTCTGGATGATTCCTTTGGAAGCGAATATTTGTGTTATCAGGAGATTTCGTTGGAAGCGAATTTTTTGTGTTCTGGGTTAATTTCGTTGGAAGCGAATTTTTTGTGTTCTTGGGTGATTTCGATGGAAGCAAATTTTTGAAATATGGGGTCATTTCTTTGGAAGCGTGTTTTCTGTGCTCTGGAGTCTTTTCATTGGAAGCGAATCTTTTGTGCTCCGGGGTGATTTCGTTCAAAAGGAATTTTTGTGTTCTAGGGTGATTTCGTTGGAAGCGATATTTTCTATTCTGGGATGATACCTTTGGAAGCGAATATTTGTGTTCTCAGGAGATTTCGTTGGAAAAGAATTTTTTGTCTTCTGGGGTAATATTTTTGGAAGAGAATCATTTGTGTTCTCGGGTGATTTCGATGGAAGCAAATTTTTGAAGTATGGGATCATTCCGTTGGAAGCGTGTTTTCTGTGCCCTGGAGTCATTTCGTTGGAAACGAGTTTTTTGTGCTCTGGGGTGATTTCGTTGGAAGCGAATATTTGTGTTCCCAGGAGAATACGTTGGAAACAAAATTATTGTTTTCCCGGTAATTTCGTTGGAAGCGAATTTTTTTTGTTCTCCTGTTTTTTCGATAGAAGCAAATTATTGAAATAGGGGGTCATTTTTTGGAATCCTGTTTTCTGTGCTCTGTAGTCATTTCGTTGGAAGCGAATTTTTTGTGTTCTGGGGTGATTTCATTGGAAGCGAATATATGTGTTCTCAGAAGATTTCGTTGCAAGCAAATTTTTTCTGTTCTGTGGTAATTTCGTTGGACTTGAATTTTTTGTGTTATCGGGTGATTTCTTTGAAAGGGAATTTTTTGTGTTCTAGGGTGATTTCGTTGGAAGTGAATTTTTTGTGCTCTGGGATGATGTCTTTGGATGCGAATATTTTTGTTCTCAGGAGATTTCGTTGGAAAAGAATTTTTTGTCTTCTGGGGTAATATCATTGGAAGAATATTTTTTGTGTTCTCCGGTTTTTTCGATGGAAGCAAATTTTTGAAGTAGGGGGTCTTTTCGTTGGAAGCGTGTTTTCTGTGCTTTGGAGTCATTTCATCGAACTTTTTGTGCTCTGGGATGTTTTCTTTGGAAGCGAATATTTGTGTTCTCAGGAGATTTTGTTGCAAGCGAATTTTTTGTGTTCAGGGGTAATTTCGTCGGAAGCGAATTTTTTGTGTTCTCAGGTGATTTCGATGGAAACAAATTTTTGAAGTATGGTGTCATTTCCTTGGAAGCGTGTTTTCTCTGCCCTGGAGTCATTTCGTTGGAAACGAGTTTTTTGTGCTAGGCGGTGAATTCGTTGTAAGCGAATATTTGTGTTCTCAGGAGATTTCGTTGGAAAAGAAATTTTTGTCTTCTGGGGTAATTTCAATGGAAGCGAATTTTTTGTGTTCTCGGGTGATTTCGATGGAAGCAAATTTTTGAAGTATGGGATCATTTCGTTGGAAACGTGTTTTCTGTGCTCTGGAGTCATTTCGTTGGAAGCGACTTTTTTGTGTTCTGGGGAAATTTCTTTGGAAGCGAATTTTTTGTGTTCTAGCGTGATTTCGTTGAAAGCTAATTTTTTGTGTTCTAGCGTGATTTCGTTGGAAGCGAATTTTTTGTGCTCTGGGGTGTTTTTGTTGGAAGCGAATTTTTTGTGTTCTGGGTTAATTTCGTTGGAAGCGAATTTTTTGTGCTCTGTGGTGATTTCGGAGGAAGCGAATTTTTTGTGTGCTGGGATAATTTCGTTGGATGCGAATATTTTGTGTTCTGTGGTGATTTCGATGGAAGCGATTTTTATATGTTCTAGGGTGATTTCGTTCGAAGCGAATTTTTTGTGTTCTAGCATGATTTCGTTGAAAGTTAATTTTTTGTGTTCTAGCGTGATTTCGTTGGAAGCGAATTATTTTGTGTTCTCAGGTGATTTCGATGGAAGCAAATTTTTGAATTATGGGGACATTTCGTTGGAAGCGATTTTTTTGTGCTTTGCTGTGATTTCGTTGGAAGCGAATTTCTTGTGTCCTGGGGTAATTTTGTTGGATGCGAATTTTTTTTGTGTTCTGGGGTGATTTTGTTGGAAGGGAATTTTTTTGTGCTCTGGGTTAATGTCTTTGGAAGCGGGTTTTATGTCCTTTGAAGTCATTTAGTTAGAAGCCAATTTTTCTCTGTTCTGGTGTGATTTCTTTGGAAATGAAGTTTTTGTGATCGGGGTGATATCGTTGGAAGCGAATTTTTTGTGTTCTGGGGTGATTTATTTGGAAGCGAATTTTTTGTTTTCTGGGGTGATTTCGTTTGAAATGAATTTTTTGTGGTCAGGGGTGATTTCGTTGTTAGCAAATTTTTTGATAATGGGGTGATTTCGTTGGAAGCGTGTTTTCTGTGCTCTGGAGTCATTTCCATGGAAGCAAATTTTTTGTGTTCTGGGTTGATTTCGTTCGAAGCTAATTTTTTGTGTACTGGGGTGATTTCGATTGAAGCGAACTTTTTGTTTTCTGGGTTGATTTTTTTGGAAGCGAATTTTTGGTGGTCTCGGGTGATTTCGTTGGAAGCGTTTTTCCTGTGCTCTGGAGTCGTTTTGATGGAAGTGAATTTTTTGTGTTCTGGGTTGATTTTGTTTGAAGCGAATTTCTTGTGGTCGGGGGTGATTTCTTTGGAAGCAAATTTTTTGAAGTATGGGTTGATTTCGTTGGAAGTGTGTTTTCGGTGTTCTGGAGTCCTTTCGTTGGACGCAAATTTTTTGTGTTCTGGGCTGATTTCGGTGGAAGCGAATTTTTGGTGTTTGGGGTAATTTGGTAGTAAGCGGGTTTTATGACCTTTGGAGTTATTTCGTTCGGAGCAAGTTTTTCTCTGTTCTGGTGTGATTTAGTTGGAAATGAATTTTTCGAGATCTGGGGTGATTTTGTGGGAAACCAATTTTCTGTGCTCTGGGGTGATTTCATTTGAAGCGAATTTTTTTGTGTTCTGGGGTAATTTCGTTGTAAGCATTTTTTTGTGTTTTTGGGTGATTTCGATGGAAGCGAATTTTTTGTGGTCTGGGTTGATTTCAATGGAAGCGAATTTTTGTGGTTTGGGTTGATTTCCTGGGAAGCGAATTTTTTGTGTTCTCGGGTGATTTCATCGGAAGCGAATTTTTCTGCTCTGGGATGATATCTTTGGAAGCGAATATTTGTGTTCTCAGGAGATTTCGTTGGAAAAGAATTTTTTGTCTTCTGGGGAAATTTCGTTGGAAGCGAATTATTTGTGTTCTCGGGTGATTTCGATGGAAGTAAATTTTGGAAGTATGGGATCATTTCGATGGAAGCGTGTTTTCTGTGCCCTGGAGTCACTTCGTTGGAAGCGAATATTTTTGTGTTCTGGGTAATATCGTTGGATGCGAATTTTTTGTGTTCTCCGGTTTTTTCGATGGAAGCACATTATTGAAATAGGGGGTCATTTCGTTGGAAGCGTGTTTTCTGTGCTCTGGAGTCATTTCGTTGGAAGCGAATTTTTTGTGTTCTGGGGTGATTTCGTTGGAAGCAAATATATGTGTTCTGAGAAGATTTAGTTGCAAGCGAATTTTTTGTGTTCTGGGGTAATTTCGTTGGAACCAAATTTTTTGTGCTCTGGGGTGATTTCGTTGGAAGCGAATTTTTTGTGCTCTGGGGTGTTTTCGTTGGAAGCGAATTTTTTGTGTTCTCAGGTGATTTCATTGGAAGCGAATATTTGTGTTCTCATGAGATTTCGTTCTAAAAGAATTTTTTGTCTTCTGGGGTAATTTTGTTTCAAGCGAATTTTTTTTTTTTTTTTAGAACGTATAAACTTAATTTAATACTAATATATTTCTTTTTTTTTTTTTTCAATGCAGTTTATTCAGGAACATTGAACAATCCTCGGACCTCGGGGAAAGCCAGCCCACAGCTTAAATAGCCTCTGGGTAGCCAACCCAGGCGTGCCACGGGGGCAATGCCGATAGGTCCACATACATAGAAGCAAGCCAGATCCTCAGCCTTAGCCAAATGTGGAGTTGTTCGTGACAGAGAGCACTCACCATCGGGAAGGTGGAAGGCAGAAACCAGCTCCATCTTTAAGGCATAGCATTCCGCAGCTCTCTACAGTTCCCCCTTTTTGTTTTAGACGCATCAGGCAAGAGTAGAGGTCTGATCTCTGATATTAGAAATAAATTGGGACTTTGTACAGATGTTCATTTAGGTGTCATCCACCCAAAGAGCATCAGACCCGTCCGATACCTTTTTCTCAGAGGCGGGACCTGGGGCATCAACCCGCATGCAATCAGACATGCTCTTCTCTGGGTCCAAAGCGGCTGACCCTGAGTGCAGTGCTTAGCCTCGCATCCTGAGTGTATCATTTTAGCTTTTTATGGTATCCAACCATGCTTGGGGAGAATGTCCTGCTTCAATGGCTGTAAAGGCCTGAATGATCATGGCTGCATCACACTGTTGTGAGACTCTAATCTTGCATATATACCACAGGCAAACCAAGGAGACCAACACCAGAAGGCCTGTTAACACTCCCATGCCCACCCATTCCTTCAGATGATTCATGGCTGCAGCAATCCATGGTGATAATCCTGTGGCTAGCTCTGCGTCCACTCCGGTAGAATTTACTGTGACAATGGCCACTCTCAGCTGCTCCATCGTAGTATAGAATTCTCCAGTCCAATTACCTAAAATATAGCTCAACAATTGTTTAGACAGATTTGCAGCACAGGAAAAATTCTCATGTTGTATGCTAGTGACACAAAGTCCAGCAAACTTTCATTGACAGCCAGGTTGAGCGATTTGACATAGGGTATCAATTTGCTCCTGCAAGAGGTCAAATCTGATTGAACACCATCAAGCTTCCTTTTAGTTGAGCATTAATTCCTTTATGTACAACTAAGGAATGAGCTACATTGGCTAAATGATTATTCAGGGTCTGAGCCGTCTGCCCAGTATGACTCATGGCTAATGCCCTGGTGGTAGCTCCAACAGCCGTCAATGAGATGGTAGTAACAATGGTGGCTGTAGTTCCAAGATCCCTTTTCTGTCTGAAGAGAGTCATAGCGTGAGGGGCATCAATGGTTGATTTCGATGGAACCAAATTTTTGAAGTATCAGATCATTTCGTTGGAAGCATGTTTTCTGTGCTCTGGAGTCATTTCGTTGGAAGCGAATTTTTTGTGTTCTCGGGTGATTTTGTTGAAAGGAAATTTCTGTGTTCTAGGGTAATTTCGTTGGAAGCGAATTTTTTGTGCTCTGGGATGATATCTTTGGAAGCAAATAATTGTGTTCCCAGGAGATTTCGTTGGAAAAGAAGTTTTTGTCTTCTGGGGTAATATCCTTGGAAGAGAATTTTTTGTGTTCTCCGGTTTTTTCGACGGAAGCAAATTTTGGTAGTAGGGGGTTGTTTAGTTGGAGGCGTGTTTTCTGTGCTCTGGTGTCATTTCGTTGGAAGCGAATTTTTTGTGCTCTGGGGTGATTTCGTTGGAAGCGAATATTTGTGTACTCAGGAGATTTCGTTGCAAGTGAATTTTTCGTGTTCTGGGGTGATTTCTTTGGACGCGAATTTTTTGTGTTCTCGGGTGATTTCGATGGAAGCGAATTTTTTCTGCTCTGGGATGATATCTTTGGAAGCGAATATTTGTGTTCTCAGGAGATTTCGTTGGAAAAGAATTTTTAGTCTTCTGGGGTAATCTCGTTGGAAGAGAATTTTTTCGATCTCCGGTTATTTTCAACAGAAGCAAATTTTTGATGTAGGGGTTCATTTTGTTGCAAGCATGTTTTCTGTGCCCTGCAGTCATTTTGTTGGAAGCGAATTTTTGTGCTCTGGGGTGATTTCGTTGGAAGCGAATTTTTTGTGTTCTCTGGTGATTTCGTTGAAAGGGAATATTTGCATTCTAAGGGGATTTTGTTGAAATGATTTTCTTGTGCTCTGGGATGATATCTTTGGAAGCGAATCTTTGCGTTCTCAGGAGATTTCGTCGGAAAAGAATTTTTTGTATTCTGGTTTAATATCGTTGGAATATAATTTTTTGTGTTCTTGGGTTTTTTCAATGGAAGCAAATTTTTGAAGTATGGGGTCATTTCGTTGGAAGTGTGTTTTCTGTGCTCTGGAGTCATTTCGTTGGAAGCGAATTTTTTGTGCTCAGTGTTGCTTTCGTTGGAAGCGAATTTTTTGTGTTCTCGGTGATTTCGTTGGAAGCGAATATTTGTGTTTTCAGGAGAAAAGAATTTTTTGGCTTCTGGGGTAATGTCATTGCAAGCGAATCATTTGTGTTCTCGGGTGATTTCGATGGAAGCAAATTTTTGAAGTATGGGATCATTCCGTTGGAAGCGTGTTTTCTGTGCTCTGGAGTCATTTCGTTGGAAGCGAATTTTTTGTGTTCTAGGATGATTTTTTTGGAAGCGAATTTTTTCTCTGGGATGATTTCTATGGAAGCAAATATTTGTGTTCTCAGGAGATTTCGTTGGAAAAGAATTTTTTGTCTTCTGGGGTAATGTCATTGCAAGCGAATCATTTGTGTTCTCGGGTGATTTCGATGGAAGCAAATTTTTGAAGTATGGGATCATTCCGTTGGAAGCGTGTTTTCTGTGCCCTGGAGTCATTTCGTTGGAAACGAGTTTTTTGTGCTCTGGGGTGATTTCGTTGGAAGCGAATATTTGTGTTCCCAGGAGAATACGTTGGAAACGAAATTTTTGTTTTCTCGGTAATTTCGTTGGAAGCGAATTTTTTGTGTTCTCCTGTTTTTTCGATAGAAGCAAATTATTGAAATAGGGGGTCATTTTTTTGGAATCGTGTTTTCTGTGCTCTGTAGTCATTTCGTTGGAAGCGAATTTTTTGTGTTCTGGGGTGATTTCATTGGAAGCGAATATATGTGTTCTCAGAAGATTTCGTTGCAAGCAAATTTTTTCTGTTCTGTGGTAATTTCGTTGGACTTGAATTTTTTGTGTTATCGGGTGATTTCTTTGAAAGGGAATTTTTTGTGTTCTAGGGTGATTTCGTTGGAAGTGAATTTTTTGTGCTCTGGGATGATATCTTTGGATGCGAATATTTGTGTTCTTAGGAAATTTCGTTGGAAAAGAATTTTTTGTCTTCTGGGGTAATATCTTTGGAAGAATATTTTTTGTGTTCTCCGGTTTTTTCGATGGAAGCAAATTTTTGAAGTAGGGGGTCATTTCGTTAGAAGCGTGTTTTCTGTGCTTTGGAGTCATTTCATTGGAATCGAACTTTTTGTGCTCTGGGATGTTTTCTTTGGAAGCGAATATTTGTGTTCTCAGGAGATTTTGTTGCAAGCGAATTTTTTGTGTTCAGGGGTAATTTCGTCGGAAGCGAATTTTTTGTGTTCTCAGGTGATTTCGATGGAAACAAATTTTTGAAGTATGGTGTCATTTCCTTGGAAGCGTGTTTTCTCTGCCCTGGAGTCATTTCGTTGGAAACGAGTTTTTTGTGCTAGGGGGTGAATTCGTTGTAAGCGAATATTTGTGTTCTCAGGAGATTTCGTTGGAAAAGAAATTTTTGTCTTCTGGGGTAATTTCAATGGAAGCGAATTTTTTGTGTTCTCGGGTGATTTCGATGGAAGCAAATTTTTGAAGTATGGGATCATTTCGTTGGAAACGTGTTTTCTGTGCTCTGGAGTCATTTCGTTGGAAGCGACTTTTTTGTGTTCTGGGGAAATTTCTTTGGAAGCGAATTTTTTGTGTTCTAGCGTGATTTCGTTGAAAGCTAATTTTTTGTGTTCTAGCGTGATTTCGTTGGAAGCGAATTTTTTGTGCTCTGGGGTGATTTTGTTGGAAGCGAATTTTTTGTGTTCTGGGATAATTTCGTTGGAAGCGAATTTTTTGTGCTCTGTGGTGATTTCGGAGGAAGCGAATTTTTTGTGTGCTGGGATAATTTCGTTGGATGCGAATATTTTGTGTTCTGTGGTGATTTCGATGGAAGCGATTTTTATATGTTCAAGGGTGATTTCGTTCGAAGCGAATTTTTTGTGTTCTAGCATGATTTCGTTGAAAGCTAATTTTTTGTGTTCTAGCGTGATTTCGTTGGAAGCGAATTTTTTGTGCTCTGGGTGATTTGGATTGAAGTGAATTTTTTGTCTTCTGTGGTGATTTCGATGAAAGCGATTTTTTTATGTTCTACGGTGATTTCAATGGAAGCGAATTTTTTGTGTTCTTTGGTCATTTCATTGGAAGCTTGTTTTCTGTGCTCTGGAGTCATTTCGTTGCAAGCGAATTTTTTGTGCTCTGGGGTGATTTCCTTGGAAGCGAATATTTGTGTTCTCAGGAGATTTCATTGCAAGTAAATTGTTTGTGTTCTGGGTTGATTTCGTTGGAAGCAAATTTTTTGTCTTCTCGGGTGCTTTCGTTCCAAGCGAAATTTTTTGTTCTAGGGTGCTTTCGTTCCAAGCGAAATTTTTGTGCTCTGGGATGATATCTTTGAAGCGAATATTTGTGTTCTCAGGAGATTTCGTTGCAAGCGAATTTTTGTATTCAGGGGTAATTTCGTTGGAAGCAAATTTTTTGTGTTCTCAAGTGATTTCGATGGAAACTAATTTTTGAAGTAGGGGGTCATTTCATTGGAAGCATGTTTTCTGTGTCCTGGAGTCATTTCTTTGGAAACGAGTTTTTTGTGCTCTGGGGTGATTTCGTTGGAAGCGAATATTTGTGTTCTCAGGAGAATACGTTGTAAAAGAAATTTTTGTTTTCTGGGTAATTTCGTTGGAAGCGAATTTTTTGTGTTCTCCGTTTTTTTCGATGGTAGCAAATTATTGAAATAGGGGGTCATTTTTTTGGAATCGTGTTTTCTGTGCTCTGTAGTCATTTCGTTGGAAGCGAATTTTTTGTGTTCTGGGGTGATTTCATTGGAAGCGAATATATGTGTTCTCAGAAGATTTCATTGCAAGCAAATTTTTTCTGTTCTGTGGTAATTTCGTTGGACTTGAATTTTTTGTGTTATCGGGTGATTTCTTTGAAAGGGAATTTTTTGTGTTCTAGGGTGATTTCGTTGGAAGTGAAATTTTTGTGCTCTGGGATGACATCTTTGGATGCGAATATTTGTGTTCTCAGGAGATTTCGTTGGAAAAGAATTTTTTGTCTTCTGGGGTAATATCATTGAAAGAATATTTTTTGTGTTCTCCGTTTTTTTCGATGGAAGCAAATTTTTGAAGTAGGGGGTCATTTCGTTGGAAGCGTGTTTTCTGTGCTTTGGAGTCATTTCATTGGAAGCGAATTTTTTGTGCTCTGGTGTGATTTCGTTGGAAGTGAATATTTGTGTTCTCACGAGATTTCGTTGCAAGCGAATTTTTTGTGTTTTGGGGTGATTTGCATAGTAGCAAATTTTTGAAGTATGGGGTCATTTCTTTGGAAGCGTGTTTTCTATGCCCTAGAGTCATTTCTTTGGAAGCTAATTTTTTTGTTGTCTGAGTTGATATCGTTGGAATCGAACTTTTTGTGCTCTGGGATGTTTTCTTTGGAAGCGAATATTTGTGTTCTCAGGAGATTTTCATGCAAGCGAATTTTTTGTGTTCAGGGGTAATTTCGTCGGAAGCGAATTTTTTGTGTTCTCAGGTGATTTCGATGGAAACAAATTTTTGAAGTATGGTGTCATTTCCTTGGAAGCGTGTTTTCTCTGCCCTGGAGTCATTTCGTTGGAAACGAGTTTTTTGTGCTAGGGGGTGAATTCGTTGTAAGCGAATATTTGTGTTCTCAGGAGATTTCGTTGGAAAAGAAATTTTTGTCTTCTGGGGTAATTTCAATGGAAGCGAATTTTTTGTGTTCTCGGGTGATTTCGATGGAAGCAAATTTTTGAAGTATGGGATCATTTCGTTGGAAACGTGTTTTCTGTGCTCTGGAGTCATTTTGTTGGAAGCGACTTTTTTGTGTTCTGGGGAAATTTCTTTGGAAGCGAATTTTTTGTGTTCTAGCGTGATTTCGTTGAAAGCGAATTTTTTGTGCTCTGGGGTGATTTTGTTGGAAGCGAATTTTTTGTGTTCTGGGTTAATTTCGTTGGAAGCGAATTTTTTGTGCTCTGTGGTGATTTCGGAGGAAGCGAATTTTTTGTGTGCAGGGATAATTTCGTTGGATGCGAATATTTTGTGTTTTGTGGTGATTTCGATGGAAGCGATTTTTATATGTTCTAGGGTGATTTCGTTCGAAGCGAATTTTTTGTGTTCTAGCATGATTTCGTTGAAAGCTAATTTTTTGTGTTCTAGCGTGATTTCATTGGAAGCGAATTTTTTGTGCTCTGGGGTGATTTGGATGGAAGTGAATTTTTTGTCTTCTGTGGTGATTTTGATGGAAGCGATTTTTTTATGTTCTACGGTGATTTCAATGGAAGCGAATTTTTTGTGTTCTGGGGTCATTTCATTGGAAACTTGTTTTCTGTGCTCTGGAGTCATTTCGTTGCAGGCGAATTTTTTGTGCTCTGGGGTGATTTCCTTGGAAGCGAATATTTGTGTTCTCAGGAGATTTCATTGCAAGTAAATTTTTTGTGTTCTGGGTTAATTTCGTTGGAAGCAAATTTTTTGTCTTCTCGGGTGCTTTCGTTCCAAGCAAAATTTTTGTGTTCTAGGGTGCTTTCGTTCCATGCGAAATTTTTGTGCTCTGGGATGATATCTTTGAAGCGAATATTTGTTTTCTCAGGAGATTTTGTTGCAAGCGAATTTTTGTATTCAGGGGTAATTTCGTTGGAAGCCAATTTTTGGTGTTCTCATGTGATTTCGATGGAAACTAATTTTTGAAGTAGGGGGTCATTTCATTGGAAGCATGTTTTCTGTGCCCTGGAGTCAATTCGTTGCAAGCATATTTTTTGGGCTCTGGGGTGATTTCGTTGGAAGCGAATATTTGTGTTCTCAGGAGATTTCGTTGCAAGTAAATTTTTTGTGTTCTCATGTGATTTTGATGGAAACAAATTTTTGAAGTAGGGGGGTCATTTCATTGGAAGCGTGTTTTCTGCGCCCTGGAGTCATTTCGTTGGAAACGAGTTTTTTGTGCTCTGGGGTGATTTTGTTGGAAGCGAATTTTTTGTGTTCTGGGTTAATTTCTTTGGAAGCGAATTTTTTGTGCTCTGTGGTGATTTCGGAGGAAGCGAATTTTTTGTGTTCTGGGATAATTTTGTTGGAAGCAAATATTTTGTGTTCTGGGGTGATTTCGTTGAAAGCGAATTTTTTATGTTCTAGGGTGATTTCATTGGAAGTGAATTTTTTGTGCTCTGGGGTGATTTGGTTGGAAGCAAATTTTTTGTCTTCTATGGTGATTTCGATGGAAGCGATTTTTTTATGTTCTAGGGTGATTTCGTTGGAAGCGAATTTTTTGTGTTCTGGGATGATATCTTTGGAAGCGAATATTTGTGTTCTCGGGTGACTTCGATGGAAGCAAATTTTTGAAGTGTGGGGTCATTTCGTTGGAAGCGAATTTTTTGTGCTTTGGGGTGATTTTGTTGGAAGCGAATATTTGTGTACTCAGGAGATTTCGTTGCAAGTGAATTTTTCGTGTTCTGGGGTGATTTCTTTGGACGCGAATTTTTTGTGTTCTCGGGTGATTTCGATGGAAGCGAATTTTTTCTGCTCTGGGATGATATCTTTGGAAGCGAATATTTGTGTTCTCAGGAGATTTCGTTGGAAAAGAATTTTTAGTCTTCTGGGGTAATCTCGTTGGAAGAGAATTTTTTCGATCTCCGGTTATTTTCAACAGAAGCAAATTTTTGATGTAGGGGTTCATTTTGTTGCAAGCATGTTTTCTGTGCCCTGCAGTCATTTTGTTGGAAGCGAATTTTTGTGCTCTGGGGTGATTTCGTTGGAAGCGAATTTTTTGTGTTCTCTGGTGATTTCGTTGAAAGGGAATATTTGCATTCTAAGGGGATTTTGTTGAAATGATTTTCTTGTGCTCTGGGATGATATCTTTGGAAGCGAATCTTTGCGTTCTCAGGAGATTTCGTCGGAAAAGAATTTTTTGTATTCTGGTTTAATATCGTTGGAATATAATTTTTTGTGTTCTTGGGTTTTTTCAATGGAAGCAAATTTTTGAAGTATGGGGTCATTTCGTTGGAAGTGTGTTTTCTGTGCTCTGGAGTCATTTCGTTGGAAGCGAATTTTTTGTGCTCAGTGTTGCTTTCGTTGGAAGCGAATTTTTTGTGTTCTCGGTGATTTCGTTGGAAGCGAATATTTGTGTTTTCAGGAGAAAAGAATTTTTTGTCTTCTGGGGTAATGTCATTGCAAGCGAATCATTTGTGTTCTCGGGTGAATTCGATGGAAGCAAATTTTTGAAGTATGGGATCATTCCGTTGGAAGCGTGTTTTCTGTGCTCTGGAGTCATTTCGTTGGAAGCGAATTTTTTGTGTTCTAGGATGATTTTTTTGGAAGCGAATTTTTTCTCTGGGATGATTTCTATGGAAGCAAATATTTGTGTTCTCAGGAGATTTCGTTGGAAAAGAATTTTTTGTCTTCTGGGGTAATGTCATTGCAAGCGAATCATTTGTGTTCTCGGGTGATTTCGATGGAAGCAAATTTTTGAAGTATGGGATCATTCCGTTGGAAGCGTGTTTTCTGTGCCCTGGAGTCATTTCGTTGGAAACGAGTTTTTTGTGCTCTGGGGTGATTTCGTTGGAAGCGAATATTTGTGTTCCCAGGAGAATACGTTGGAAACGAAATTTTTGTTTTCTCGGTAATTTCGTTGGAAGCGAATTTTTTGTGTTCTCCTGTTTTTTCGATAGAAGCAAATTATTGAAATAGGGGGTCATTTTTTTGGAATCGTGTTTTCTGTGCTCTGTAGTCATTTCGTTGGAAGCGAATTTTTTGTGTTCTGGGGTGATTTCATTGGAAGCGAATATATGTGTTCTCAGAAGATTTCGTTGCAAGCAAATTTTTTCTGTTCTGTGGTAATTTCGTTGGACTTGAATTTTTTGTGTTATCGGGTGATTTCTTTGAAAGGGAATTTTTTGTGTTCTAGGGTGATTTCGTTGGAAGTGAATTTTTTGTGCTCTGGGATGATATCTTTGGATGCGAATATTTGTGTTCTTAGGAAATTTCGTTGGAAAAGAATTTTTTGTCTTCTGGGGTAATATCATTGGAAGAATATTTTTTGTGTTCTCCGGTTTTTTCGATGGAAGCAAATTTTTGAAGTAGGGGGTCATTTCGTTAGAAGCGTGTTTTCTGTGCTTCGGAGTCATTTCATTGGAATCGAACTTTTTGTGCTCTGGGATGTTTTCTTTGGAAGCGAATATTTGTGTTCTCAGGAGATTTTGTTGCAAGCGAATTTTTTGTGTTCAGGGGTAATTTCGTCGGAAGCGAATTTTTTGTGTTCTCAGGTGATTTCGATGGAAACAAATTTTTGAAGTATGGTGTCATTTCCTTGGAAGCGTGTTTTCTCTGCCCTGGAGTCATTTCGTTGGAAACGAGTTTTTTGTGCTAGGGGGTGAATTCGTTGTAAGCGAATATTTGTGTTCTCAGGAGATTTCGTTGGAAAAGAAATTTTTGTCTTCTGGGGTAATTTCAATGGAAGCGAATTTTTTGTGTTCTCGGGTGATTTCGATGGAAGCAAATTTTTGAAGTATGGGATCATTTCGTTGGAAACGTGTTTTCTGTGCTCTGGAGTCATTTCGTTGGAAGCGACTTTTTTGTGTTCTGGGGAAATTTCTTTGGAAGCGAATTTTTTGTGTTCTCGGGTGATTTCGTTGAAAGGGAATTTTTTGTGTTCTAGCGTGATTTCGTTGGAAGCGAATTTTTTGTGCTCTGGGGTGATTTTGTTGGAAGCGAATTTTTTGTGTTCTGGGATAATTTCGTTGGAAGCGAATTTTTTGTGCTCTGTGGTGATTTCGGAGGAAGCGAATTTTTTGTGTGCTGGGATAATTTCGTTGGATGCGAATATTTTGTGTTCTGTGGTGATTTCGATGGAAGCGATTTTTATATGTTCTAGGGTGATTTCGTTCGAAGCGAATTTTTTGTGTTCTAGCATGATTTCGTTGAAAGGTAATTTTTTGTGTTCTAGCGTGATTTCGTTGGAAGCGAATTTTTTGTGCTCTGGGTGATTTGGATTGAAGTGAATTTTTTGTCTTCTGTGGTGATTTCGATGAAAGCGATTTTTTTATGTTCTACGGTGATTTCAATGGAAGCGAATTTTTTGTGTTCTTTGGTCATTTCATTGGAAGCTTGTTTTCTGTGCTCTGGAGTCATTTCGTTGCAAGCGAATTTTTTGTGCTCTGGGGTGATTTCCTTGGAAGCGAATATTTGTGTTCTCAGGAGATTTCATTGCAAGTAAATTGTTTGTGTTCTGGGTTGATTTCGTTGGAAGCAAATTTTTTGTCTTCTCGGGTGCTTTCGTTCCAAGCGAAATTTTTTGTTCTAGGGTGCTTTCGTTCCAAGCGAAATTTTTGTGCTCTGGGATGATATCTTTGAAGCGAATATTTGTGTTCTCAGGAGATTTCGTTGCAAGCGAATTTTTGTATTCAGGGGTAATTTCGTTGGAAGCAAATTTTTTGTGTTCTCAAGTGATTTCGATGGAAACTAATTTTTGAAGTAGGGGGTCATTTCATTGGAAGCATGTTTTCTGTGTCCTGGAGTCATTTCTTTGGAAACGAGTTTTTTGTGCTCTGGGGTGATTTCGTTGGAAGCGAATATTTGTGTTCTCAGGAGAATACGTTGTAAAAGAAATTTTTGTTTTCTGGGTAATTTCGTTGGAAGCGAATTTTTTGTGTTCTCCGTTTTTTTCGATGGTAGCAAATTATTGAAATAGGGGGTCATTTTTTTGGAATCGTGTTTTCTGTGCTCTGTAGTCATTTCGTTGGAAGCGAATTTTTTGTGTTCTGGGGTGATTTCATTGGAAGCGAATATATGTGTTCTCAGAAGATTTCATTGCAAGCAAATTTTTTCTGTTCTGTGGTAATTTCGTTGGACTTGAATTTTTTGTGTTATCGGGTGATTTCTTTGAAAGGGAATTTTTTGTGTTCTAGGGTGATTTCGTTGGAAGTGAAATTTTTGTGCTCTGGGATGATATCTTTGGATGCGAATATTTGTGTTCTCAGGAGATTTCGTTGGAAAAGAATTTTTTGTCTTCTGGGGTAATATCATTGAAAGAATATTTTTTGTGTTCTCCGGTTTTTTCGATGGAAGCAAATTTTTGAAGTAGGGGGTCATTTCGTTGGAAGCGTGTTTTCTGTGCTTTGGAGTCATTTCATTGGAAGCGAATTTTTTGTGCTCTGGTGTGATTTCGTTGGAAGTGAATATTTGTGTTCTCACGAGATTTCGTTGCAAGCGAATTTTTTGTGTTTTGGGGTGATTTGCATAGTAGCAAATTTTTGAAGTATGGGGTCATTTCTTTGGAAGCGTGTTTTCTATGCCCTAGAGTCATTTCTTTGGAAGCTAATTTTTTTGTTGTCTGAGTTGATATCGTTGGAATCGAACTTTTTGTGCTCTGGGATGTTTTCTTTGGAAGCGAATATTTGTGTTCTCAGGAGATTTTGTTGCAAGCGAATTTTTTGTGTTCAGGGGTAATTTCGTCGGAAGCGAATTTTTTGTGTTCTCAGGTGATTTCGATGGAAACAAATTTTTGAAGTATGGTGTCATTTCCTTGGAAGCGTGTTTTCTCTGCCCTGGAGTCATTTCGTTGGAAACGAGTTTTTTGTGCTAGGGGGTGAATTCGTTGTAAGCGAATATTTGTGTTCTCAGGAGATTTCGTTGGAAAAGAAATTTTTGTCTTCTGGGGTAATTTCAATGGAAGCGAATTTTTTGTGTTCTCGGGTGATTTCGATGGAAGCAAATTTTTGAAGTATGGGATCATTTCGTTGGAAACGTGTTTTCTGTGCTCTGGAGTCATTTCGTTGGAAGCGACTTTTTTGTGTTCTGGGGAAATTTCTTTGGAAGCGAATTTTTTGTGTTCTAGCGTGATTTCGTTGAAAGCGAATTTTTTGTGCTCTGGGGTGATTTTGTTGGAAGCGAATTTTTTGTGTTCTGGGTTAATTTCGTTGGAAGCGAATTTTTTGTGCTCTGTGGTGATTTCGGAGGAAGCGAATTTTTTGTGTGCAGGGATAATTTCGTTGGATGCGAATATTTTGTGTTTTGTGGTGATTTCGATGGAAGCGATTTTTATATGTTCTAGGGTGATTTCGTTCGAAGCGAATTTTTTGTGTTCTAGCATGATTTCGTTGAAAGCTAATTTTTTGTGTTCTAGCGTGATTTCATTGGAAGCGAATTTTTTGTGCTCTGGGGTGATTTGGATGGAAGTGAATTTTTTGTCTTCTGTGGTGATTTTGATGGAAGCGATTTTTTTATGTTCTACGGTGATTTCAATGGAAGCGAATTTTTTGTGTTCTGGGGTCATTTCATTGGAAACTTGTTTTCTGTGCTCTGGAGTCATTTCGTTGCAGGCGAATTTTTTGTGCTCTGGGGTGATTTCCTTGGAAGCGAATATTTGTGTTCTCAGGAGATTTCATTGCAAGTAAATTTTTTGTGTTCTGGGTTAATTTCGTTGGAAGCAAATTTTTTGTCTTCTCGGGTGCTTTCATTCCAAGCAAAATTTTTGTGTTCTAGGGTGCTTTCGTTCCATGCGAAATTTTTGTGCTCTGGGATGATATCTTTGAAGCGAATATTTGTTTTCTCAGGAGATTTTGTTGCAAGCGAATTTTTGTATTCAGGGGTAATTTCGTTGGAAGCCAATTTTTGGTGTTCTCATGTGATTTCGATGGAAACTAATTTTTGAAGTAGGGGGTCATTTCATTGGAAGCATGTTTTCTGTGCCCTGGAGTCAATTCGTTGCAAGCATATTTTTTGGGCTCTGGGGTGATTTCGTTGGAAGCGAATATTTGTGTTCTCAGGAGATTTCGTTGCAAGTAAATTTTTTGTGTTCTCATGTGATTTTGATGGAAACAAATTTTTGAAGTAGGGGGGTCATTTCATTGGAAGCGTGTTTTCTGCGCCCTGGAGTCATTTCGTTGGAAACGAGTTTTTTGTGCTCTGGGGTGATTTTGTTGGAAGCGAATTTTTTGTGTTCTGGGTTAATTTCTTTGGAAGCGAATTTTTTGTGCTCTGTGGTGATTTCGGAGGAAGCGAATTTTTTGTGTTCTGGGATAATTTTGTTGGAAGCAAATATTTTGTGTTCTGGGGTGATTTCGTTGAAAGCGAATTTTTTATGTTCTAGGGTGATTTCATTGGAAGTGAATTTTTTGTGCTCTGGGGTGATTTGGTTGGAAGCAAATTTTTTGTCTTCTGTGGTGATTTCGATGGAAGCGATTTTTTTATGTTCTAGGGTGATTTCGTTGGAAGCGAATTTTTTGTGTTCTGGGATGATATCTTTGGAAGCGAATATTTGTGTTCTCGGGTGACTTCGATGGAAGCAAATTTTTGAAGTGTGGGGTCATTTCGTTGGAAGCGAATTTTTTGTGCTTTGGGGTGATTTCGTTGGAAGCAAATTTTTTTGCTCTGTGGTGATTTCGTTGGAAGGAATTTCTTGTGTTCTGAGGTAATTTTGTTGGAATTGAATTTTTTGTGTTCTCGGGTGATTTCGTTGAAAGGGAATTTTTTTTTGTGTTATAGTGTGATTTGTTTGGAAGCGAATTTTTTTGTTTGGGTTCATTTCATTGGAAGCTTGTTTTCTGTGCGCTGGAGTCAATTCGTTGCAAGCAAATTTTTTGTGCTCTGGGGTGCTTTCGTTGGAAGCGAATATTTGTGTTCTCAGGAGATTTCGTTGCAAGTAAATTTTTTGTGTTCTCATGTGATTTCGATGGAAACAAATTTTTGAAGTAGGGGGTCATTTCATTGGAAGCGTGTTTTCTGTGCCCTGGAGTCATTTCGTTGGAAACGAGTTTTTTGTGCTCTGGGGTGATTTCGTTGGAAGCGAATATTTGTGTTCTCAGGAGAATACGTTGGAAAAGAAATTTTTGTTTTCTGGGTAATTTCGTTGGAAGCGAATTTTTTTTGTTCTCCGGTTTTTTCGATGGAAGCAAATTATTGAAATAGGGGGTTATTTTGTTGGAATCGTGTTTTCTGTGCTCTGGAGTCATTTCGTTGGAAACGAATTTTTTGTGTTCTGGGGTGATTTCATTGGAAGCGAATATATGTGTTCTCAGAAGATTTCGTTGCAAGCAAATTTTTTCTGTTCTGTGGTAATTTCGTTGGACGTGAATTTTTTGTGTTCTCGGGTGATTTCTTTGAAAGGGAATTTTTTGTGTTCTAGGGTGATTTCGTTGGACGTGAATTTTTTTGTGCTCTGGGATGATTTTTTTGGATGCGAATATTTGTGTTCTCAGGACATTTCGTTGGAAGAAAATTTTTTGTGTTCTGGGGTAATTTCGTTCGATGCGAATTATTTCTGTTCTCGGGTGATTTCGTTGAAAGCGAATTTTTTATGTTCTAGGGTGATTTCGTTGGAAGCGAATTTTTTGTGCTCTGGGGTGATCTCGTTGGAAGCAAATATTTGTGTTCTCAGTCGATTTCGTTGCAAGCGAATTTTTTCTCTCCTGTGGTAATTTCGTTGGACGTGAACTTTTTGTGTTGTCCGGTTTTTTCGATGGAAGACAATTTTTGAAGTATGGGGTCATTTCTTTGGACGCGTGTTTTCTGTGCTCTGGAGTCATTTCGTTGGAAGCGAATTTTTTGTGCTCTGGGGTGATTTCATTGGAAGCAAATATTTCTGTTCTCAGGAGATTTCGTTGCAAGCAAATTTTTTGTGTTCTCGGGTGATTTCTATGACAGCGAATTTTTTGAAGTATGCGCTGATTTCATTGGAAGCGTGTTTTCTGTGCTATGGAATCATTTCGTTGGAAGCGAATTTTTTGTGTTCTTGGGTATTTCGTTTTAAGCGAATTTTTTGTGCTCTCTGTTGATTTTTTTGAAGCAAATTTTTACTCTTCAGGGGTAATTTCGTTGGAAGCTAATTTTTTGTGTTCTGGTGTGATTACATTGGGAACGAATATTTTGTGCTCTGTGATGATTATGATAGAAGCGAATTTTTTCTGTTCTGGGGTAATTTTGTTGGAAGCAAAATTTTTGTGCTCTGGGATGATATCTTTGAAGCGAATATTTGTGTTCTCAGGAGATTTCGTTGCAGTAATTTTTGTCTTCGGTGGTAATTTCGTTGGAAGCGAATTTTTTCTGTTCTCGGGTGATTTCGATGGAAGCAAATTTTTGAAGTATGGGGTCATATCGTTGGAAGTGTGTTTTCTGTGCTCTGGAGTCATTTCGTTGGAAGTGAATTTTTCGTGCCCTGGGGTGATTTCATTGGAAGCGAATATTTGTGTTCTCAGGAGATTTCGTTGCAACGAATTTTTTGTGTTCAGGGGTAATTTCGTTGGCAGCAATTTTTTGTGTTCTCATGTGATTTCGATGGAAACAAATTTTTGAAGTAGGGTGTCATTTCATTGGAAGCGTGTTTTCTGTGCCCTGGAGTCATTTTGTTGGAAAGGAGTTTTTTGTGCTCTGTGGTGATTTCGTTGGAAGCAAATATTTGTGTTCTCAGGAGAATACGCTGCAAAAGAAATTTTTGTTTTCTGGGTAATTTCGTTGGAATCGTGTTTTCTGTGCTCTGGAGTCATTTCGTTGGAAGCGAATTTTTTGTGTTTTGGGATGATTTCGTTGGAAGCGAATATATGTGTTCTCAGAAGTTTCGTTGCAAGCAAATTTTTTCTGTTCTGTGGTAATTTCGTTGGACGTGAATTTTTTGTGTTCTGGGGTGATATCGTTGAAAGGGAATTTTTTGTGTTCTAGGGTGATTTCGTTGGAAGCGAATTTTTTGTGCTCTGAAATGCTTTCTTTGGAAGCGAATAGTTGTGTTCTCGGGTGATTTCGTTGAAAGCGAATTTTTTATGATCTAGGGTGATTTCGTTGGAAGCGAATTTTTTGTGCTCTGGGGTGATTTGGTTGAAAGCGAATATTGGTGTTCTCAGGAGGTTTCGTTGCAAGCGAATTTTTTTGTGTTCTCGGGTGATTTCAAAGCACAGAAAACACGCAAACACAAATATTACCCCAGAATAGAAACAATTTACTTCCAACCGAATCAACCCAGATCACAAAAGTTTCACTTCCTACGAAATCACCCTAGAACATAAAAAATTCGCTTCCATCAAAATCACCAGAGAAGACAAAAAATTTGCTTCCAAAGGAAATCACATCAGAGCACAAAATATTAGCTTCCAACGAAATCACCCTAGAACACAAAAAAATCCCTTTCAACCAAATCACCCGAGAACACAAAAAATTCGTGTCCAACGAAATTACCCCAGAATAGAAAAAAATTACTTCCAACCAAATCAACCAAGGGCAAAAAAAATTCCCTTCCAACAAAATCACGCAGGAACACAAATATTGGCTTCCAAGGAAATTACCCCAGAACAGAAAAAATTTGCTTCCATCGAAATCACCCCAGAACACAAAAAAATTGCTTCCAATGAAATTAGCCCCGAACACAAAAATTTGCTTCCAACGAAATCACACCAGAACATAAAAAATTCACTTCCAAAGAAATCACCCCAGAACACAAAAATTTTGCTTCCAACGAAATGACTTCAGAGCACAAAAAACACGCATTTAACGAAATCACCCCATTCTTCAAAAAATTCACTTCCTACGAAATTACCCCAGAACAGAAAAAATTTGCTTCCACCGAAATCACCCCAGAGCACAAAAAATTCACTTCCAACGAAATCACCGTAGAGCACAAAAAATTCGCTTTCAACAAAATCACCCTAGAACACAAAAAATTCGTGTCCAACGAAATCAACAGAATAGAAAAAATTTGCCCTAAAGAAATCACACCAGAGCACAAAAAATTCCCTTCCAACAAAATCATCGAGGAACACATATATTGGCTTCCAACGAAATTACCCCAGAACAGAAAAAAATTGTTTCCATCGAAATCACCCCAGAACACAAAACAATTGCTTCCAAAGAAATTAGCCCAGAACATAAAAATTCCCTTCCAATGAAATCACACCAGAAAACAAAAATTCACTTCCAAAAAAATCAGACCAGAACACAAAAATTTCGCTTCGAACGAAATGACTCCATAGCACAAAAAAACACGCTTGTAACGAAAATACCCCATTCTTCAAAAAATTCACTTCCAACGAAATTACCCCAGACAGAAAAAATTTGCTTCCAACGAAATCACCCCAGAACACAAAAAATTCGCTTCCAACGAAATGACCCCAGAGCACAAAAAATTGCTTTCAAAGAAATCACCCCAGAACACAAAAAGTTCGCTTCCAACGAAATCACCCCAGAACACGAAAAATTCGCTTCCAACAAAATAACCCTAGAACACAAAAAATTCCCTTCCAACAAAATCACCCAGGAACACAAATATTGGCTTCCAATGAAATTATACCCAGAACACAAAAATTTGCTTCCAAAGAAATCACCCCAGAACTCAAAAATTCGCTTCCAACGAAATTACCCCAGAAGAGAAAAAATTTGCTTCCAACGAAATGACTCCAGAGCACAGAAAACACGCTACCATTGAAATCACCCGAGAACACAAAAAATGTGCTTCCAACGAAATTACCCCAGAAGAAAAAAAATTGCTTCCAACGAAATGACTCCAGCGCACGGAAAACACGCTTCTAACGAAATCACCCCATACTTCAAAATATTCACTTCCGACGAAATTACCCCAGAACAGAAAAAATTCGCTTCTATCCTAATCACCCCAGAGCACAAAAAATTCGTTCCCAATGAAATCACACCAGAACACAAAAAATTCGCTTCCAATGAAATCAACCCAGAACAGAAAAAATTTGCTTCCTTCGAAATCACCCAAGAACACAAAAAACTCGCTTCCAATGAAATTACCCCAGAACACAAAAAATTCGCTTCCAACGAAATCAACCCACAACACAAAAAATTCGCTTCCAAAGAAATCACCCGAGAATACAAATATTAGCTTCCAACGATATCTCCCTAGAACATAAAAAATTCGCTAACAACGAAATCACCCTAGAAGAAGAAAAATTCACTTTCAACGAAATCACCCGAGAACACAAAAAATTGGTGTCCAAGGAAATTACTGCAGAATAGAAAAAATTTACTTCCAACCAAATCAACCCAGAACACAAAAATTCCCTTCCAACAAATCACCCGAAAACACATATATAGGCTTCCAAAGAAATCACCCCGGAACACACAAAATTTGCTTCCAAAGAAATCACCCCAGAAAACAAAAATTTCGCTACCAACGAAATTACTCCAAAAGACAAAAAATTCGCTTCCAAAGATATGACTCCAGAGCACAGAAAACACGATTCCAACGAAATGATCCCATACTTCAAAAATTTGCTTCCATCGAAATCACCCGAGAACACAAAAATTCGCTTCCAAAGAAATTACCTCAGAAGACAAAAAATTCTTTTCCAACGAAATCTCCTGAGAACACAAATATTCGCTTCCAAAGATATCATCCCAGAGCACAAAAAATTCGCTTCCAACGAAATCACCCCAGAGCACAAAAAATTCGCTTCCAACGAACTCACCCTAGAGCACAAAAATTCGCTTTCAACGAAATCACCCTAGAAGACAAAAAATTCGCGTCCAACGAAATCAACCAAGAACACAAAAAATTCGCTTCCAACGAAATTACCCCAGAACACAAAAAAATTTGCTTGCAACGAAATCACCCTAGAACATAAAAAATTTGCTTCCATCGAAATCACCCGAAAACACTAAATTGGCTTCCAACGAAATTACCCCAGAACACAAAAATTTGCTTCCAACGAAATCACACCTGAACACAAAAAATTCGCTTCCAAAGAAATCACCCCAGAACACAAAAATTTCGCCTCCAACGAAATGACTCCTGAACACAGAAAACACTCTTCCAACGAAATAACCCGAGACACAAAAAATTCGCTTCCAACGAAATTACCCCAGAAGAGAAAAAATTTGCTTCCAAAGAAATGCCTCCAGAGCACAGAAAACATGCTTCTAACGAAATCACCCCATACTTCAAAATATTCACTTCCAACGAAATTACCCCAGAACAGAAAAAATTTGCTGGCAATGAAATCTCCTGAGAACACAAATATACGCTTCCAACAAAATCACCCAAGAACAAAAAATATTCTCTTCTAACGTTATTACCCCAGAACACAACTATTCGCTTCCAACGAAATCAACCCAGAGCACAAAAAATTTACTTCCAACAAAATCACCCCAGAGCACAAAAAAATTTGCTTTCAACGACATCAACCCAGAACACAAAAAATTGACTTCCAACGAAATTACCCCAGAACAGAAAAAATTCGCTTCTGTCCTAATCACCCCAGAGCACAAAAATTCGTTCCCAATGAAATGACACCAGAACACAAAAAATGCGCTTCCAATGAAATCAACCCAGAACACAAAAAAATTCGCTTCCTTCGAAATCACCCAAGAACACAAAAAACTCGCTTCCAACGAAATGACCCCAGAGCACAAAAATTGCTTTCAAAGAAATCACCCCAGAACACAAAAAATTCGCTTCCAACGAAATTACCCCAGAACACGAAAAATTCGCTTCCAACAACATAAGCCTAGAACACAAAAAATTCCCTTCCAACAAACTCACCCAGGAACACAAATATTGGCTTCCAATGAAATTACCCCAGAACACAAATATATGCTTCCAAAGAAATCACCCCAGAACTCAAAAATTCGCTTCCAACGAAATTACCACAGAAGAGAAAAAATTTGCTTCCAAAAAATTGACTCCAGACCACAGAAAAAACACTACCAACGAAATCGCCCGAGAACACAAAAGAATGTGCTTCCAACGAAATTACCCCAAAAGAGAAAAAAATTACTTCCAACGAAATGACTCCAGAGCACGGAAAACACGCTTCTAACGAAATCACCCCATTCTTCAAAATATTCACTTCCAACGAAATTACCCCAGAACAGAAAAAAAATTTGTTTCCAACAAAATCACCCCAGAGCACAAAATATTCGATTCCAACGAACTCACCCTAGACCACAAAAATTCGCTTTCAACGAAATCACCCTAGAAGACAAAAAATTCGCGTCCAACGAAATCAACCCAGAACACAAAAAGTTCGCTTCCAACGAAATTACCTCAGAACACAAAAAAAATTGCTTGCAACGAAATTACCCTAGAACATAAAAAATTTGCTTCCATCGAAATCACCCGAAAACACTAAATTGGCTTCCAACGAAATTACCCCAGAACACAAAAATTTGCTTCCAACGAAATCACCCCAAAACACAAAAAATTCGCTTCCAAAGAAATCACCCCAGAACACAAAAATTTTGCCTCCAACGAAATGACTCCTGAACACAGAAAACACACTACCAACGAAATCACCCGAGATACAAAAAATTCGCTTCCAAAGAAATTAACCCAGAAGAGAAAAAATTTGCTTCCAATGAAATGCCTCCAGAGCACAGAAAACATGCTTCTAATGAAATCACCCCATACTTCAAAATATTCACTTCCAACGAAATTACCCCAGAACAGAAAAAATTTGCTGGCAATGAAATCTCCTGAGAACACAAATATTCGCTTCCAACAAAATCACCCAAGAACAAAAAATATTCTCTTCCAACGAAATCACCCGAGAATACAAATATTAGCTTCCAACGAAATCACCCTAGAACATAAAAAATTCGCTTCCAACGAAATCACCCAAGAACAAAAAGAATTCACTTTCAAAGAAATCACCCGAGAACACAAAAAACTCGTGTCCAATGAAATTACTGCAGAATAGAAAAAAATTTACTTCGAACCAAATCAACCCAGAACACAAAAATTCCCTTCCAACAAAATCACCCGAAAACACATATATTGGCTTCCAACGAAATCACCCGAGAACACAAAAAATTGGCTTCCAACGAAATCACCCCAGAGCACAAAAAATTCGCTTCCAACGAAATGACTCCAGAGCAGAGAAAACACGCTTCCAACGAAATGACCCCCTACTTCAAAAATTTGCTTCCATCGAAAAAACCGGAGAACACAAAAAATTCTATTCCAACGATATTACCCAGAATACAAAAAAATCTTTTCCAACGAAATCTCCTGAGAACACAAATATTCGCTTCCAAAGATATCTTCCAAGAGCACAAAAAATTTGCTTCCATCGAAATCACCCTAGACAACAAAAATTCCCTTTCAACGAAATCATCCGAGAACACAAAAAATTCGCTTCCAACGAAATGACTCCAGAGCACAGAAAACACGCTTCCAATGAAATGACCCCCTACTTCAAAAATTTGCTTCCATCGAAAAAACCGGAGAACACAAAAATTCTCTTCCAATGATATTACCCCAAAAGACAAAAAATTCTTTTAACAAAGAAATCTCCTGAGAACACAAATATTCGCTTCCAAAGATATCATCCCAGAGCACAAAAAAATCATTTCAACGAAATCACCCTAGAACGCAAAAATTCCCTTTCAAAGAAATCACCCGAGAACCCAAAAAATTCGCTTCCAACGAAATCACCCCAGAGCACAAAAAATTTGTTTCCAAAGAAATGACTCGAGACAACAGAAAACACGCTTCCAACGAAATGACCCCAAACTTCAAAAATTTGCTTCCATCAAAAAAACCGGAGAACACAAAAAATTCGCTAGCAACGATATCTCCTGAGAACACAAATACTCGCTTCCAACGAAATCACCCCAGAGCACAAAAAATTCGCTTCCAACAAAATGACTCCAGAGCACAGAAAACACGCTTCCAACGAAATGAACCCTACTTCAAAAAATTGCTTCCATGAAAAAACCTGAGAACACAAAAAATTCTCTTCCAACGACATTACCCCAGAATACAAAAAATTCTTTTCCAACGAAATCTCCTGAGAACACAAATATTCGCTTCCATCGAAATCACCCCAGAGCCCAAAAAATTCGCTTCCACCAAAATGATTCCAGAGAACAGAAAACACGCTTCCAACGAATGACTCCCTACTTCAAAAATTTGCTTCGATCGAAAATACCGGAGAACACAAAAAATTCTCTTCCAACGACATTAACACAGAAGACCAAAAATTCTTTTCCAACGAAATCTCCTGAGAACACAAAAATTCGCTTCCAAATATATCCTCCAGAGCACAAAAAGTTCGCTTCCAACGAAATCACCCTAGAACGCAACAATTCCTATTCAAGGAAATCACCCGAGAACACAAAAAAATTCGCTTCCAACGAAATGACTCCAGAGCACAGAAAACATGCTTCCAACGAAATGACCCCCTACTTCAAAAATTTGCTTCGATCGAAAAAACCGGAGAACACAAAAAATTCTCTTCCAACGATATTACCCCAGAAGTCAAAAAATTCTTTTCCAAGGAAATCTCTTGAGAACACAAATATTCGATTCCAAAGATATCATCACAGAGAACAAAAAATTCGCTTCCAACGAAATCACCTTAGAACATAAAAAATTCCCGTTCAACGAAATCACCCGAGAACACAAAAAATTCGCTTCCAACAAAATTACCCCAGTAGACAAAAAATTCTTTTAGAACGAAATCTCATGAGAACACAAATATTCGCTTCCAACAAAATCACCCTAGAACACAAAAAATTTGCTTCCAACGACATTACCCAGAACCCAAAAAATTCGCTTCCCACGAAATGACTCCAGAGCAACGAAAACACGCTTCCAACGAAATGACCCCCTACTTCAAAAATTTGCTTCCATTGAAAAGACCGGAGAACACAAAAAATTCTCTTCAAACGATATTACCCCAGTAGACAAAAAATTCTTTTCCAAGGAAATCTCCTGAGAACACAAATATTTGCTTCCAAAGATATCATCCCAGAGCACAAAAAATCGCTTCCAACAAAATCACCCTAGAACACAAAAATTCCCTTTCAACGAAATCACCTGAGAACACAAAAAATTCGCTTCCAACAAAATCACCCTCGAACACAAAAATTCCCTTTCAACAAAATCACCCTAGAACACAAAAAATTCGCTTCCAACGAAATTACCACAGAACACAAAAAATTCTCTTCGAACGAAATGACTCCAGAGCACAGAAAACATGCCTCCAAAGAAATGACCCCCTACTACCAAAATTTGCTTCCATCGAAAAAACCAGAGAACACAAAAAATTCTCTTCCAACGATATTACCCCAGAAGACAAAAACTTCTTTTCCAACGAAATCTCCTAAGAACACAATTATTCACTTCCAAATATATCTTCCCAGAGCAGAAAAAATTCGCTTCCAACGAAATCACCCGAGAACACAAAAAATTCGCTTTCAATGAAATGACTCCAGAGCACAGAAAATACGCTTCCAATGAAATGACCCCAGAAAACAAAAAATTCCCTTCCAACGAAATCACCCTAGAACATAAAAAAATCTCTTCCATCGAAATCAATACAGAAGACAAAAAATTCGCTTCCAACCAAATCACCCCAGAGCACAAAAAATTCGCTTCCAACGAAATCACCCTAGAACATAAAAAATTCGCTTCCAACGAAATCACCCGAGAACACAAAAAATTCGGTTCCAACGAAATTACCCCAGAACACAAAAAATTCGCTTGCAACGAAATCTTCTGAGAACACATATATTCGCTTCCTTCGAAATCACCCCAGAACACAAAAAATTCGCTTCCAACGAAATGACTCCAGAGCACAGAAAACATGCTTCCAACGAAGTGACCCCCTATTTCAATAATGTGCTTCCATCGAAAAAACCGGAGAACACAAAAAAATTTGCTTCCAACGAAATGACTCCAGGGCACAGAAAACACGCTTCCAACGGAATGATCCCATACTTCAAAAATTTGCTTCCATCGAAATCACCCGAGAACACAAATGATTCGCTTGCAATGACATTACCCCAGAAGACAAAAAATTCTTTTCCAATGAAATCTCCTGAGAACACAAATATTCGCTTCCTACGAAATCACCCGAGAACACAAAAAATTCGCTTCCAACGAAATCAACACTGAGCACAAAAAATTCGCTTCCAACGAAATGACTCCAGAGCACAGAAAACACACTTCCAACGAAATGACCCCATACTTCAAAAATTTGCTTCCATTGAAAAAACCCAAGAACACAAAAAATTATATTCCAACGATATTAAACCAGAATACAAAAAATACTTTTCCGATGAAATCTCCTGAGAACGCAAATATTCGCTTCCAAAGATATCATCCCAGAGCACAAAAAGTCGCTTCCAAAGAAATCACCCTAGAACACAAAAATTCCCTTTCAACGAAATCACCAGAGAACACAAAAAATTCGCTTCCAACGAAATCACCCCAGAGCACAAAAATTTGCTTCCAACAAAATGACTGCAGGGCACAGAAAACACGCTTGTAACGAAATGAACCCCTACATCAAAAATTTGCTTCTGTTGAAAATAACCGGAGATCGAAAAAATTATCTTCCAACGAGATTACCCCAGAAGACAAAAAATTCTTTTCCAACGAAATCTCCTGAGAACACAAATATTTGCTTCCAAAGATATCATCCCAGAGCAGAAAAAATTCGCTTCCAACGAAATCACCGCAGAGCACAAAAAATTTGCTTCCAACAAAATGACTCCAGAGCACAGAAAACACGCTTCCAAAGAAAAGACCCCCTACTACAAAAATTTGCTAACATCGAAAAAAACGGAGAACACAAAAAATTCTCTTCCAACGATATTACCACAGAAGACAAAAACTTCTTTTCCAACGAAATCTCCTGAGAACACAATTATTCGCTTCCAAAGATATCATCCCAGAGCACGAAAAATTCGCTTCCAACGAAATCACCCGAGAACACAAAAAATTCGCGTCCAAAGAAATCACCCCAGAACACAAAAAATTCGCTTGCAACGAAATCTCCTGAGTACACAAATATTCGCTTCCAAAGATATCATCCCAGAGCACAAAAAATTCGCTTCCAACGAAATTACCCTAGAACACAGAAATTTCCTTTCAACAAAATCATCCGAGAACACAAAAAATTCGCTTCCAACGAAATGACTCCAGAGCACAGAAAACACGCTTCCAACGAAATGATCCGATACTTCAAAAATTTGGTTCCATCGAAATCAACCAAGAACACAAAAAATTCGCTTGCAACAAAATTACCCCAGAAGACAAAAAAATTCTTTTAGAACGAAATCTCATGAGAACACAAGTATTCGCTTCCAATGAAATCACCTGAGAACACAAAAAATTCGCTTCCAACGAAAACACCCCAGAGCACAAAAAATTCCCTTCCAACGAAATCACCCCAGAGCACAAAAAATTTGGTTCCAAAGAAATTACCCCAGAATACAAAAAATTCGCTTGCAACGAAATCTTCTCAGAACACAAAAAATTCGCTTCCAACGAAAACACCCCAGAGCACAAAAAATTTGCTTCCAACAAAATCACCCTAGAACACAAAAAATTCGCTTCCAAAAAAATCACCCCTGAACACAAAAAATTCGCTTACAACGAAATCACACTAAAGCAAAAAAAATTCACTTTCAACGAAATTACCTGAGAACACAAAAAAATTCGCTTTCAACGAAATCACTCGAGAACACAAAAAATTTGCTTCCAACGAAATGACTCCAGAGCACAGAAAACACGCTTCAAACGACATGACAACACACTTGAAAAATTTGTTTCCATCGAAATCACCTGAGAACACAAAAAACTCGGTACAAACTAAATCACCCCAGAACACAAAAAATCCGCTTCAAACAAAATCACCCCTGAACACAAAAAATTCGCTTCCAACGAAATGACTCCAGAGCACAGAAAACACGCTTCCAACGAAATGACCCCCTATTTCAATAATGTGCTTCCATCGAAAAAACCGGAGAACACAAAAAATTCGCATCCAACGATATTACCCAGAACACAAAAAAATTCGCTTCCAAAGAAGTGACTCCAGGGCACAGAAAACACGCTTCCAACGAAATGATCCCATATTTCAAAAATTTACTTCCATCGAAATCACCCGAGAACACAAATAATTCGCTTGCAATGAAATTTCCCCAGAAGACAAAAAATTCTTTTCCAACGAAATCTCCTGAGAACACAAATATTCGCTTCCAAAGATATCATCCCAGAGCAGAAAAAATTCGCTTCCAATGAAATCACCCGAGAACACAAAAAATTCGCTTCCCAGGAAATCAACCCAGATCACAAAAAAATCGCTTCCATGAAATCAACCCAGACCACAAAAAATTCGCTTCCATCGAAATCACCCAAAAACACAAAAAAATGCTTCCAACGAAATTACCCCAGAACACAAAAAAATTCGCTTACAATGAAATCACCCCAGAGCACAGAAATTGGTTTCCAACAAAATCACCCCAGATCTCGAAAAATTCATTTCCAACGAAATCACACCAGAACAGAGAAAAACTCGCCCCTAACAAAATAACTCCAAAGGTCATAAAACCCGCTTACTACCAAATTACCCCAAACACCAAAAATTCGCTTCCACCGAAATCAGCCCAGAACACAAAAAATTTGCATCCAACGAAAGGACTCCAGAACACCGAAAACACGCTTCCAACGAAATCAACCCATACTTCAAAAAATTTGCTTCCAAAGAAATCACCCCAGAGCACAAAAAATTCGCTTCGAACAAAATCAACCCAGAACACAAAAAATTCACTTCCATCAAAATGACTCCAGAGCACAGGAAAAACGCTTCCAACGAAATCACCCCAGACCACCAAAAATTCACTTCCAATAAAATCAACCCAGAAAACAAAAAGTTCGCTTCAATCGAAATCACCCCAGTACACAAAAAATTAGCTTCGAACGAAATCAACCCAGAACACAAAAAATTTGCTTCCATGGAAATGACTCCAGAGCACAGAAAACACGCTTCCAACGAAATCACCCCATACTTCAAAAAATTCGCTAACAATGAAATCACCCCAGAACACAAAAAATTCATTTCCAACGAAATCACCCCGGAAAACAAAAAATTCGCTTCCAAAGAAATCACCCTAGAACACAAAAAATTCGCTTCCAACGAAATCAGCCCAGAGCAGAAGAATTTCGCATCCATCGAAATGACTCCAGAGCACAGAAAACACGCTTCCAACGAAATCACCCCAGACCACCAAAAATTCGCTTCCAAAGAAATCACCCCAGAACACAAAAAATTCGCTTCCAACAATATCACCCCGATCACAAAAACTTCATTTCCAACAAAATCAACCCAGATCACAAGAAATTTGCTTCCATCGAAATCACCCGAGAACACAGAAAATTCGCTTCCAACGAAATCACCCCAGATCACAAAAACACCATTTCCAAAGAAATCACACCAGAACAGAGAAAAATTGGCTTCTAACTAAATGACTTCAAAGGACATAAAACCCGCTTCCAAAGACATTAACCCAGAGCACAAAAAAATTCCCTTCCAACAAAATCACCAGAGAACAAAAATATTGGCTTCCAAAGAAATTACTCCAGAACAGAAAAAATTTGCTTCCAACAAAATCACCTCAGAGCACAAAAAATTCCCTTCCAACAAAATCACCCAAGAACACAAATATTGGCTT
Organism: Meriones unguiculatus; assembly: GCF_030254825.1. Taxonomy (NCBI): domain Eukaryota; kingdom Metazoa; phylum Chordata; class Mammalia; order Rodentia; family Muridae; genus Meriones; species Meriones unguiculatus. Next base: position 80,598,425 of record NC_083353.1, on the reverse strand, counting down.
GCCAAGAAATGACCCCAGAACGGAAAAAATTTGCTTCCATCGAAATCACCCGAGAACACAAAAAATTCGCCTCCAAAGAAATTACCCAAGAACACATAAAAATTGCTTCCAAAGAAATCACCCCAGAACACAAAAATTCGCTTCCAAAAAAATTACTCCAGAACACAGAAAACAGGCTTCCAAAGAAATCACCCCAGAACACAAAAAAATTCGCTTCCAACGAAATTACCCCAGAACACAAAAAATTCGCTTGCACCAAAATCTCCTGAGAACACAAATATTCGCTTCCAAAGAAATCAACACAGAACACAAAATATTCGCTTCCATCAAAATCACCCCAGAACACAAAAAAAATTTGCATCCAACAAAATTACCCCAGAACACAAGAAATTCGCTTCCAACGAAATCACAGCAAAGCACAAAAAAATCGCTTCCAACGAAATGTCCCCATAATTCAAAAATTTGCTTCCAACGAAATCACCCTAGAACACAAAAAATTCGCTTCCAACGAAATTACCCCAGAACACAAAAAATTCGCTTGCACCAAAATCTCCTGAGAACACAAATATTCGCTTCCAAAGAAATCAACACAGAACACAAAATATTTCGCTTCCAACGAAACTACCCCAGAACACAAAAATTTCGCTTCCAATGAAATCACCCTTGTACACAAAAAAATTAGCTTCCAACGAAATGACACCCTACTTCAAAAATTTTCTTCCATCGAAAAAACCGGAGAACCCAAAAAAGTTCGCTTCCAACGAAATTACCCCAGAACACAAAAAATATGCTTTCAACGAAATCTCCTGAGAACACAAATATTCGCTACCAAAGAAATCACCCCAGAGCACAAAAAATTAGCTTCCAACGAAATGACCCCCTACTTTAAAAATTTGCTTCCGTCGAAATCACCCGAGAACACAAAAAATTCGATTCCACTGAAATCACCCCAGAACACAAAAAATTTGTTTCCAGAGAAATGACTCCAGAAAACAGAAAACATGCTTCCAACGATATCACCCCAGAACACAAAAAATTCGCTTCCAAAGAAATTACATCAGAACACAAAAAATTTGCTTCCATCAAAATCACCCCAGAACAGAAAAAATTCGCTTCCAACGAAATTACCCCAGAACTCAAAAAATACGCTTCCAACAAAATCACCCAAGAACACAAATATTGCCTTCCAACGAAATTACCCAAGAACAGAAAAAATTTGCTTCCAACAAAATCACCCAAAAGCACAAAAACTTTGTTTACAGAGAAATCACACCAGAATACAAAAATTTTGCTTGCAATGAAATCTTCTGAGAACACAAATATTCGCTTCCTACGAAATCACCTCAGAGTACAAAAAATTCATTTCCAACGAAATGACTCTAGATCCCAGAAAGCATGCTTCCAAGGAAATGACCCCATACTTCAAAAATTTGCTTCCATCGAAATCACCCGAGAACACAAAAATTTCGCTTCCAACGAAATCACCCCAGAACACAAAAAATTCGCTTCAAACGAAATTACCCCAGAATAGAAACAATTTACTTCCAACCGAATCAACCCAGATCACAAAAAATTCACTTCCCACGAAATCACCCCAGAACACAAAAAATTCGCTTCCAATGATATCACCCCAGAAAACAAAATTTCACGTCCAACGAAAAACCTCCAGAGCACAGAAAACAGGCTTCCAACGAAATCACCCCATACTACAAAAAATTTGCTTCTAATGAAATCATCCCAGAGTACAAAAAATTCGCTTCCAACAAAATCATGCTAGAACATAAAAAATACGCTTCCATCGAAATCACCCAAGAACACAAAAGATTCGCTTCCTACGAAATCACACCAGAGTACAAAAAATTCGATTCCAACGAAATAACTCTAGATCCCAGAAAGCATGCTTCCAAGGAAATGACCCCATACTTCAAAAATTTGCTTCCATCGAAATCACCAAGAACATAAAAATTCGCTTCCAACGAAATCACCCCAGAACACAAAAAATTCACTTCCAGCGAAATTACCCCAGAATAGAAACAATTTACTTCCAACCAAATCAACCCAGATCACAAAAAATTCACTTCCAACGAAATCACCCCAGAAAATAAAAAATTCGCTTCCAACGAAATGAGTCCAGAGCACAGAAAACACGCTTCCAACGAAATGACCCCCTACTTCAAAAATTTGCTTCCATCGAAAAAACCTGAGAACACAAAAAATTTGCTTCCAACAAAATCACCCTAGAACACAAAAAATTTGCTTCCAAAAAAATCACCCCTGAACACAAAAAATTCACTTACAACGAAATCACACTAAAGCAAAAAAAATTCACTTTCAACGAAATCACTCGAGAAAACAAAAAATTTGCTTCCAACGAAATGACTCCAGAGCACAGAAAACACGCTTCAAACGACATGACAACACACTTCAAAAATTTGTTTCCATCGAAATCACCTGAGAACACAAAAAACTCGGTACAAACTAAATCACCCCAGAACACAAAAAATTCGCTTCAAACAAAATCACCCCTGAACACAAAAAATTCGCTTCCAACGAAATGACTCCACAGGACATGAAACACGCTTCCAACGAAATGACCACCAACTTCAAAAATTTGCTTCCATCGAAAAAAAACGGAGAACACAAAAAATTCGATACCAACGAAACAACCCTAGAACACAAAAAATTAGGTTCCAACGAAATTACCCCAGAACACCAAAAATTCGCTTGCAACGAAATCTTCTGAGAACACATATATTTGCTTCCAATGAAATCACCCCAGAGCACAAAAAATTTGCTTCCAAAAAAATGATTCCAGAGAACAGAAAAAACGCTTCCAACGATATCACCCTATACTTCAAAAAAATTCGCTTCCAATGAAATCTCCCCAGAACACAAAAAATTTGCTTCCAAATAAAATGACTCCAGAGAAGAGAAAACAAGCTTCCAACGAAATCACCCAATACTTCAAAAAAATTCGCTTCTAACGAAATCACCCCAGAACACAAAAATTTTCCTTCCAACGAAATGACTCTAAAGTCATGCTTCCAAAGAAATCACGCCAAAACAAAAAAAAATTCGCTTCCAAGGAAATCTCCTGAGAACACAAATATTCGCTTCCAAAGAAATCACCCCAGCGCTCAAAAAATTCCTTTCCAACGAAATCACCCTAGAACAAAAAAATTCCCTTTCAACAAAATTACCTGAGAACACAAAAAGTTCGGGTCCAACGAAATTACTCCAGAATAGAAAAAATTTACTTCCAACAGAATCAACCCAGAGCACAAAAAATTCCCTTAAAACAAAATCACCCAAGAACACAAATATTGGCTTCCAACGAACTTACCCCAGAACACAAAAAATTCACTTCCAACAAATCACCCCAGAACACAAAAAATTTGCTTCCAACGAAATGACACCATAGCACATGAAACACGCTTCCAACGAAATTACCCCAGAACAGAAAAAATTCATTTCTATCGTAATCACCCCAGAGCACAAAATATTCATTCTTAACGAAATCACAGCAGAACACAAAAAATTTGCTTACAACGAAATCAACCCAAAACACAAAAGATTCGCTTCCATCGAAATCACCCGAGAACAAAAAAAATGGCTTCCAACGAAATCACCCCAGAACACAAAAAATTCGCTTCCAACGTAATCACCCCAGTGCACAAAAAATTCACTTCCAACGAAATGACTCCAGAGCACAGAAAACACGCTTCCAACGAAATCGCCCCAGAAAACCAAAAATTCGCTTCGAAAGTAATTACCCCAGAAAACAAAAAATTCGCTTCCATCAAAAAAAAACGGAGAAGACAAAAAATTCGCTTCCAGGGAAATTACCCCAGAACAAAAAAAATTCGCTTGCGACTAAATCTCCTGAGAACACAAATATTCGCTTCCAATTAAATCACCCAGAGCACAAAAAATTCGCTTCCAACCAAATGACTCCAGAGCACAGAAAACACGTTTCCAATGAAATGACCCCCTACTTAAAAAATTTGCTTCCATCGAAAAAAACGGAGAACACAAAAAATTCACTTCCAACAAAATTACCCCAGAACACAAAAAAATTCGCTACCAACGAAATGACCGGGGAACACAAATATTCGCTTCCAACGAAATCACCCTAGAACATAAAAAATTCGCTTCCATCAAAATAACCTGAGAACACAAAAAAATTCGCTTCCAACGAAATTACCCCAGAACACAAGATATTCGCTTCCAACGAAATCACCCCAAAGCACAAAAAAATTCGCTTTCAACGAAATGACCCCCTACTTCAAAAATTTGCTTCCATCGAAAAAAACGGAGAACACAAAAAATTCGCTTCCCACGAAATTACCCCAGAACACAAAAAATTCGCTTGCAACGAAATCTCCTGAGAAGACAAATATTCATTCCAAAGAAATCACCCCAAAGCACAAAAAATTCTCTTCCAACAAAATCAACCCAGCACACAAAATATTCGCTTCCATCGAAATCACCCCAGAACACAAAAAATTCGCTTCCAAAGAAATTACCCCAGAACACAAAAATTCTCTTCCAACAAAATCAACCCAGCACACAAAATATTCGCTTCCATCGAAATCACCCCAGAACACAAAAAATTCGCTTCCAAAAAAATTACCCCAGAACACAAAAATTCTCTTCCAAAAAAATCACCCCAGAACACAAAAAATTCGCTTCCAAAGAAATCACCCCAAAACACAAAAAAATCGCTTCCAATGAAATGACTCCAGAGCACAGAAAACACGCTTCCAACGAAATCACCCCAAAACACAAAACATTCTCTTCCAACGTAATTACATCGAAACACAAAAAATTTGCTTCCCTCGAAATCACCCGAGAACAGAAAAAATACGCTTCCAACGAAATCACAAAAGAACACAAAAAATTCGCTTCCAAAGAAATCACCCGAGAACACAAAATTTCGCCTCCAACGAAAGTACCCCAGAATAGAAAAAATTTACTTCAAAAAAAAATCAACCCAGATCAAAAAAAATTCCCTTCAAACAAAATCACCCGAGAACACAAATATTGGCTTCCCACAAAATTACCCCAGAACGGAAAAAGTTTGCTTCCATCGAAATCACCCCAGAACACAAAAAATTTGCTTCCAACAAAATGACTCCAGAGCACAGAAAAAACGGTTCCAACAAAATGACCCCCTACTTCAACAATTTGCTTCCATGGAAAAACCGGAAAACACAAAAAATTCTCTTCCAACGAAATCAACCCAGAACACAAAAAATTTGCTTCTGTCGAAATCACCCAAGAACAGAAAAAATTTGCTTCCAACAAAATTACCCCAGAACACAAAACATTCGCTTCCAACGAAATCACCGGGGAACACAAATATTCGCTTCCATCGAAATCACCCCAGAACACAAAAAATTCGCTTCCAAAGAAATTACCCCAGAACACAAAATTGTCTTCCAACGAAATCACCCCAGAACAGAAAAACTTCGCTTCCAAAGAAATCACCCCAAAACACAAAAAATCGCTTCCAATGAAATGACTCCAGAGCACAGAAAACACACTTCCAACGAAATCACCCCAGAACACAAAAAATTTGCTTCCAAAGAAATTACCCCAGAACACAAAAATTCTCTTCCAACGAAATTACCCCAGAACACAAAAAATTCGCTTCCAAAGAAATCACCCCAAAACACAAAAAATCGCTTCCAATGAAATGACTCCAGAGCACAGAAAACACACTTCCAACGAAATCACCCCAGAACACAAAAAATTCGCTTCCAACGAAATTACCACAGAAGACAAGAAATTCGCTTCCAATTAAATCACCCCAATAACAAAAAATTCGCTTACAACGAAATCACCCTAAAACACAAAAAATTCGCTTTCAACCAAATCACCCGAGAACACAAAAAAATCGATTCCAAGGAAATTACCCCAGAGCACAAAAATTCCCTTCCAACAAAATCACTCGAAAACACAAATATAGACTGCCAAAGAAATTACCCCAAAACACAAAAAATTCGCTTCCAACGAAATCACCACAGAGCATAAAATATTCACTTCCAACGAAACGACTCCAGAGCACAGAAAACACGCTTCCAAAAATGACCCCCTACTTGAAAAATTTGCTTCCATCGAAATCACAAGAGAACACGAAAAATTTGCTTCCACCGAAATCACCAGAGAACACAAAAAATTCGCTGCCAACGAAATCAGCCCAAAACACAAAAAATTCGCTTCCAACAAATTCACCCGGGAACACAAACATTCAATTCCAACGAAATCACCCAAGAGCACAAAAAATTCGCTTCCAAGGAAATCACCCAGAACAAAAAAATTTGCTTCCAAAGATATTACCCCAGAACACAAAAATTCGCTTCCAACGAAATCACCCTAGCACACAAAAAATTCGCTTCCAACGAAATGACTCGAGAGCACAGAAAACACGCTTCCAATGAAATGACCCCCTACTTCAAAAATTTGCTTCCAACGAAATCACTCCAGAACACACAAAATTCGCTTCCAACGAAATCACCCTAGAACACAAAAATTTCGCTTCCAAAGGAATGAATCCATAACACTGAAAAAACGCTTCCAACGAAATCAACCGAGAACACAAAAAATTCGCTTTCAACGAAATTACCCCAGAACACAAGAAATTCACTTCCAACAAATCACCCCAGAACACAAAAAATTTGCTTCCAACGAAATGACACCATAGCACATGAAACACGCTTCCAACGAAATTACCCCAGAACAGAAAAAATTCATTTCTATCGTAATCACCCCAGAGCACAAAATATTCATTCTTAACGAAATCACAGCAGAACACAAAAAATTTGCTTACAACGAAATCAACCCAAAACACAAAAGATTCGCTTCCATCGAAATCACCCGAGAACAAAAAAAATGGCTTCCAACGAAATCACCCCAGAACACAAAAAATTCGCTTCCAACGTAATCACCCCAGTGCACAAAAAATTCACTTCCAACGAAATGACTCCAGAGCACAGAAAACACGCTTCCAACGAAATCGCCCCAGAAAACCAAAAATTCGCTTCGAAAGTAATTACCCCAGAAAACAAAAAATTCGCTTCCATCAAAAAAAAAACGGAGAAGACAAAAAATTCGCTTCCAGGGAAATTACCCCAGAACAAAAAAAATTCGCTTGCGACTAAATCTCCTGAGAACACAAATATTCGCTTCCAATTAAATCACCCAGAGCACAAAAAATTCGCTTCCAACCAAATGACTCCAGAGCACAGAAAACACGTTTCCAATGAAATGACCCCCTACTTAAAAAATTTGCTTCCATCGAAAAAAACGGAGAACACAAAAAATTCACTTCCAACAAAATTACCCCAGAACACAAAAAAATTCGCTACCAACGAAATGACCGGGGAACACAAATATTCGCTTCCAACGAAATCACCCTAGAACATAAAAAATTCGCTTCCATCAAAATAACCTGAGAACACAAAAAAATTCGCTTCCAACGAAATTACCCCAGAACACAAGATATTCGCTTCCAACGAAATCACCCCAAAGCACAAAAAAATTCGCTTTCAACGAAATGACCCCCTACTTCAAAAATTTGCTTCCATCGAAAAAAACGGAGAACACAAAAAATTCGCTTCCCACGAAATTACCCCAGAACACAAAAAATTCGCTTGCAACGAAATCTCCTGAGAAGACAAATATTCATTCCAAAGAAATCACCCCAAAGCACAAAAAATTCTCTTCCAACAAAATCAACCCAGCACACAAAATATTCGCTTCCATCGAAATCACCCCAGAACACAAAAAATTCGCTTCCAAAGAAATTACCCCAGAACACAAAAATTCTCTTCCAACAAAATCAACCCAGCACACAAAATATTCGCTTCCATCGAAATCACCCCAGAACACAAAAAATTCGCTTCCAAAAAAATTACCCCAGAACACAAAAATTCTCTTCCAAAAAAATCACCCCAGAACACAAAAAATTCGCTTCCAAAGAAATCACCCCAAAACACAAAAAAATCGCTTCCAATGAAATGACTCCAGAGCACAGAAAACACGCTTCCAACGAAATCACCCCAAAACACAAAACATTCTCTTCCAACGTAATTACATCAGAACACAAAAAATTTGCTTCCCTCGAAATCACCCGAGAACAGAAAAAATACGCTTCCAACGAAATCACAAAAGAACACAAAAAATTCGCTTCCAAAGAAATCACCCGAGAACACAAAATTTCGCCTCCAACGAAAGTACCCCAGAATAGAAAAAATTTACTTCAAAAAAAAATCAACCCAGATCAAAAAAAATTCCCTTCAAACAAAATCACCCGAGAACACAAATATTGGCTTCCCACAAAATTACCCCAGAACGGAAAAAGTTTGCTTCCATCGAAATCACCCCAGAACACAAAAAATTTGCTTCCAACAAAATGACTCCAGAGCACAGAAAAAACGGTTCCAACAAAATGACCCCCTACTTCAACAATTTGCTTCCATGGAAAAACCGGAAAACACAAAAAATTCTCTTCCAACGAAATCAACCCAGAACACAAAAAATTTGCTTCTGTCGAAATCACCCAAGAACAGAAAAAATTTGCTTCCAACAAAATTACCCCAGAACACAAAACATTCGCTTCCAACGAAATCACCGGGGAACACAAATATTCGCTTCCATCGAAATCACCCCAGAACACAAAAAATTCGCTTCCAAAGAAATTACCCCAGAACACAAAATTGTCTTCCAACGAAATCACCCCAGAACAGAAAAACTTCGCTTCCAAAGAAATCACCCCAAAACACAAAAAATCGCTTCCAATGAAATGACTCCAGAGCACAGAAAACACACTTCCAACGAAATCACCCCAGAACACAAAAAATTTGCTTCCAAAGAAATTACCCCAGAACACAAAAATTCTCTTCCAACGAAATTACCCCAGAACACAAAAAATTCGCTTCCAAAGAAATCACCCCAAAACACAAAAAATCGCTTCCAATGAAATGACTCCAGAGCACAGAAGACACACTTCCAACGAAATCACCCCAGAACACAAAAAATTCGCTTCCAACGAAATTACCACAGAAGACAAGAAATTCGCTTCCAATTAAATCACCCCAATAACAAAAAATTCGCTTACAATGAAATCACCCTAAAACACAAAAAATTCGCTTTCAACCAAATCACCCGAGAACACAAAAAAATCGATTCCAAGGAAATTACCCCAGAGCACAAAAATTCCCTTCCAACAAAATCACTCGAAAACACAAATATAGACTGCCAAAGAAATTACCCCAAAACACAAAAAATTCGCTTCCAACGAAATCACCACAGAGCATAAAATATTCACTTCCAACGAAACGACTCCAGAGCACAGAAAACACGCTTCCAAAAATGACCCCCTACTTGAAAAATTTGCTTCCATCGAAATCACAAGAGAACACGAAAAATTTGCTTCCACCGAAATCACCAGAGAACACAAAAAATTCGCTGCCAACGAAATCAGCCCAAAACACAAAAAATTCGCTTCCAACAAATTCACCCGGGAACACAAACATTCAATTCCAACGAAATCACCCAAGAGCACAAAAAATTCGCTTCCAAGGAAATCACCCAGAACAAAAAAATTTGCTTCCAAAGATATTACCCCAGAACACAAAAATTCGCTTCCAACGAAATCACCCTAGCACACAAAAAATTCGCTTCCAACGAAATGACTCGAGAGCACAGAAAACACGCTTCCAATGAAATGACCCCCTACTTCAAAAATTTGCTTCCAACGAAATCACTCCAGAACACACAAAATTCGCTTCCAACGAAATCACCCTAGAACACAAAAATTTCGCTTCCAAAGGAATGAATCCATAACACTGAAAAAACGCTTCCAACGAAATCAACCGAGAACACAAAAAATTCGCTTTCAACGAAATTACCCCAGAACACAAGAAATTCACTTCCAAAGAAATCACCCGAAAGCACAAAAAATTTGCTTCCAACGAAATACCCCGAGAACACAAAAAATTCGCTTCCAATGCAACTACCCCAGAACACAAGAAATTCGCTTCCAACGAAATCACCCCAAAGCACAAAAAAATTTGCTTCCAACCAAATCACCTGAGAACACAAAAAATTCGCTTCCAACGAAATCACCCCAGAACACAAAAAATTCCTTCCAAAGAAATGACTCCAGGGCACAGAAAAACGCTTCCAATGAAATGACCACCTACTTCAAAAATTTGCTTCTAACGAAATCACCCTAGAATACAAAAAATTCGCTTCCAACAAAATCACTCTAAAACACAAAAAATTCCCTTTCTACAAAATCACCCAAAAACAAAAAAATTTGCGCCAAACAAAATTACCACAGAATAGAAAAAAATTTGCTTCCAACCAAATCAACCCAGAGCACAAAAAATTCCTTTCCAACAAAATCACCCGAGAACACAAATATTAGCTTCCAACAAAATTACCCAGGACAGAAAAAATTTGCTTCCAAAGAAATCACCCCAGAGCACAAGAAATTCGCTTCCAAAGAAATCACCCCAGAACAAAAAAATTCGCTTCCAACAAAATCACCCGAAAACACAAATATTAGCTTCCAACGAAATGATCCCATACTTCAAAAATTTGCTTCCATCGAAAAACCGGAGAACCAAAAAATGCGCTTCCAACGAAATTACCCCAGAACACAAAAAATTCGCTTGCAAAGAAATCTAATGAGAACACAAATATTCGCTTCCAACAAAATCACCCCAGAACACAAAAAATTCGCTTCCAACGAAATGACTCCCGAGCACAGAAAACACGCTTCCAAAGAAATGACCCCAGAACACAAAAAATTCGCTGCCAACAAAATCACCCTAGAACACAAAAAATTCTCTTTCAACTAAATGACCTGAGAACACAAAAAATTGGCTTCCAACGTAATTACAACAGAATACAAAAAATTCGCTTGAAACTAAATCACCCCATAACACAAAAAATTCGCTTACAAAGAAATCACCCCATAACACAAAAATTTCGCTTCCAACGAAATGACTCCAGAACACAGAAAACAGGCTTCCAACAAAATCATCCCAGAACTCAAAAAATTCGCTTCCAACAAAATTACCCCAGAACCAAGAAAATTTGCTTCCAAAGAAATTACCCCAGAACACAAAAAAATTCACTTCCAAAGAAATTACCCCAGAACACAAGAAATTCGCTTCCAAAGAAATCACCCCAGAACAAAAAAAAATCGCTTCCAACGAAATTACCCAGAACACAAAAAAATCGCTTGCAAAGAAATCTAATGAGAACACAATCTAATGAGAAATGACCCGAGAACACAAAAAATTCACTTCCAACAAAATTACTCACGAACACGAATATTTGCTTCCAATGAAATCACTCCAGAGCACAAAAAAATTCGCTTCCAAAGAAATTACCCCAGAACACAAGAATTTCGCTTCCAACAAAATCACCCAAGAGCACAAACTATTTGCTTCCAACGAAATGACCCCATACTTCAAAAATTTGCTTCCATCGAAATCACCTAAGAACACAAAAAATTCGCTTCCAATGAAATTACCCCAGAACACAAAAAATTCGCTTCCAACAAAATGACCCCAGGGCCCCAAAATTTTGCTTCCAACGAAATGACTCCAGAGCAAGGAAAACATGCTTCCAACGAAATGACCCCCTACTTCAAAAATTTGCTTCCATCGAAAAAACCAGAGAACACAAAAATTTGCTTCCAACAAAATTACTCAGAAACACAAATATTCGCTTCCAATGAAATCACTCCAGAGCACAAAAAAAATGCGCTTCCAACGAAATCCCCCTAGAACATAAAAAATTTGCTTCCATCGAAATCACCCAAGAACACAAAAAATTCGCTTCCAACGAAATCACACCAGAGCACAAAAAATTCGCTTCCAACGAAATCCCCCTAGAACATAAAAAATTCGCTTCCATCGAAATCACCCAAGAACACAAAAAATTCGCTTCCAACAAAATTACCCCAAAAGACAGAAAATTCGCTTCCAATGAAATCACCCCAAAATACAAAAAATTACTTCCAACGAAATCACCCTAATACAAAAAAAATTCACTTTCAACCAAATCACCCGAGAACACAAAAAATTCAATTCCAAGGAAATCATCCCAGAGCACAAAAATTCCCTTCCAACAAAATCACTCGAAAACACAAATATAGACTTCCAAAGAAATTACCCCAGAACACAAAAAATTCACTTCGAACGAAATCACCCCAGAGCACAAAAAATTCGCTTCCAACGAAATCAACCCAGAACACAAAAAATTTGCTTCTGTCGAAATCACCCAAGAACAGAAAAAATTTGCTTCCAACAAAATTACCCCAGAACACAAAACATTCGCTTCCAACGAAATCACCGGGGAACACAAATATTCGCTTCCATCGAAATCACCCCAGAACACAAAAAATTCGCTTCCAAAGAAATTACCCCAGAACACAAAATTGTCTTCCAACGAAATCACCCCAGAACAGAAAAACTTCGCTTCCAAAGAAATCACCCCAAAACACAAAAAATCGCTTCCAATGAAATGACTCCAGAGCACAGAAAACACACTTCCAACGAAATCACCCCAGAACACAAAAAATTTGCTTCCAAAGAAATTACCCCAGAACACAAAAATTCTCTTCCAACGAAATTACCCCAGAACACAAAAAATTCGCTTCCAAAGAAATCACCCCAAAACACAAAAAATCGCTTCCAATGAAATGACTCCAGAGCACAGAAAACACACTTCCAACGAAATCACCCCAGAACACAAAAAATTCGCTTCCAACGAAATTACCACAGAAGACAAGAAATTCGCTTCCAATTAAATCACCCCAATAACAAAAAATTCGCTTACAACGAAATCACCCTAAAACACAAAAAATTCGCTTTCAACCAAATCACCCGAGAACACAAAAAAATCGATTCCAAGGAAATTACCCCAGAGCACAAAAATTCCCTTCCAACAAAATCACTCGAAAACACAAATATAGACTGCCAAAGAAATTACCCCAAAACACAAAAAATTCGCTTCCAACGAAATCACCACAGAGCATAAAATATTCACTTCCAACGAAACGACTCCAGAGCACAGAAAACACGCTTCCAAAAATGACCCCCTACTTGAAAAATTTGCTTCCATCGAAATCACGAGAACACGAAAAATTTGCTTCCACCGAAATCACCAGAGAACACAAAAAATTCGCTGCCAACGAAATCAGCCCAAAACACAAAAAATTCGCTTCCAACAAATTCACCCGGGAACACAAACATTCAATTCCAACGAAATCACCCAAGAGCACAAAAAATTCGCTTCCAAGGAAATCACCCAGAACAAAAAAATTTGCTTCCAAAGATATTAACCCAGAACACAAAAATTCGCTTCCAACGAAATCACCCTAGCACACAAAAAATTCGCTTCCAACGAAATGACTCGAGAGCACAGAAAACACGCTTCCAATGAAATGACCCCCTACTTCAAAAATTTGCTTCCAACGAAATCACTCCAGAACACACAAAATTCGCTTCCAACGAAATCACCCTAGAACACAAAAATTTCGCTTCCAAAGGAATGAATCCATAACACTGAAAAAACGCTTCCAACGAAATCAACCGAGAACACAAAAAATTCGCTTTCAACGAAATTACCCCAGAACACAAGAAATTCACTTCCAAAGAAATCACCCGAAAGCACAAAAAATTTGCTTCCAACGAAATACCCCGAGAACACAAAAAATTCGCTTCCAATGCAACTACCCCAGAACACAAGAAATTCGCTTCCAACGAAATCACCCCAAAGCACAAAAAAATTTGCTTCCAACCAAATCACCTGAGAACACAAAAAATTCGCTTCCAACGAAATCACCCCAGAACACAAAAAATTCCTTCCAAAGAAATGACTCCAGGGCACAGAAAAACGCTTCCAATGAAATGACCACCTACTTCAAAAATTTGCTTCTAACGAAATCACCCTAGAATACAAAAAATTCGCTTCCAACAAAATCACTCTAAAACACAAAAAATTCCCTTTCTACAAAATCACCCAAAAACAAAAAAATTTGCGCCAAACAAAATTACCACAGAATAGAAAAAAATTTGCTTCCAACCAAATCAACCCAGAGCACAAAAAATTCCTTTCCAACAAAATCACCCGAGAACACAAATATTAGCTTCCAACAAAATTACCCAGGACAGAAAAAATTTGCTTCCAAAGAAATCACCCCAGAGCACAAGAAATTCGCTTCCAAAGAAATCACCCCAGAACAAAAAAATTCGCTTCCAACAAAATCACCCGAAAACACAAATATTAGCTTCCAACGAAATGATCCCATACTTCAAAAATTTGCTTCCATCGAAAAACCGGAGAACCAAAAAATGCGCTTCCAACGAAATTACCCCAGAACACAAAAAATTCGCTTGCAAAGAAATCTAATGAGAACACAAATATTCGCTTCCAACAAAATCACCCCAGAACACAAAAAATTCGCTTCCAACGAAATGACTCCCGAGCACAGAAAACACGCTTCCAAAGAAATGACCCCAGAACACAAAAAATTCGCTGCCAACAAAATCACCCTAGAACACAAAAAATTCTCTTTCAACTAAATGACCTGAGAACACAAAAAATTGGCTTCCAACGTAATTACAACAGAATACAAAAAATTCGCTTGAAACTAAATCACCCCATAACACAAAAAATTCGCTTACAAAGAAATCACCCCATAACACAAAAATTTCGCTTCCAACGAAATGACTCCAGAACACAGAAAACAGGCTTCCAACAAAATCATCCCAGAACTCAAAAAATTCGCTTCCAACAAAATTACCCCAGAACCAAGAAAATTTGCTTCCAAAGAAATTACCCCAGAACACAAAAAAATTCACTTCCAAAGAAATTACCCCAGAACACAAGAAATTCGCTTCCAAAGAAATCACCCCAGAACAAAAAAAAATCGCTTCCAACGAAATTACCCAGAACACAAAAAAATCGCTTGCAAAGAAATCTAATGAGAACACAATCTAATGAGAAATGACCCGAGAACACAAAAAATTCACTTCCAACAAAATTACTCACGAACACGAATATTTGCTTCCAATGAAATCACTCCAGAGCACAAAAAAATTCGCTTCCAAAGAAATTACCCCAGAACACAAGAATTTCGCTTCCAACAAAATCACCCAAGAGCACAAACTATTTGCTTCCAACGAAATGACCCCATACTTCAAAAATTTGCTTCCATCGAAATCACCTAAGAACACAAAAAATTCGCTTCCAATGAAATTACCCCAGAACACAAAAAATTCGCTTCCAACAAAATGACCCCAGGGCCCCAAAATTTTGCTTCCAACGAAATGACTCCAGAGCAAGGAAAACATGCTTCCAACGAAATGACCCCCTACTTCAAAAATTTGCTTCCATCGAAAAAACCAGAGAACACAAAAATTTGCTTCCAACAAAATTACTCAGAAACACAAATATTCGCTTCCAATGAAATCACTCCAGAGCACAAAAAAAATGCGCTTCCAACGAAATCCCCCTAGAACATAAAAAATTTGCTTCCATCGAAATCACCCAAGAACACAAAAAATTCGCTTCCAACGAAATCACACCAGAGCACAAAAAATTCGCTTCCAACGAAATCCCCCTAGAACATAAAAAATTCGCTTCCATCGAAATCACCCAAGAACACAAAAAATTCGCTTCCAACAAAATTACCCCAAAAGACAGAAAATTCGCTTCCAATGAAATCACCCCAAAATACAAAAAATTACTTCCAACGAAATCACCCTAATACAAAAAAAATTCACTTTCAACCAAATCACCCGAGAACACAAAAAATTCAATTCCAAGGAAATCATCCCAGAGCACAAAAATTCCCTTCCAACAAAATCACTCGAAAACACAAATATAGACTTCCAAAGAAATTACCCCAGAACACAAAAAATTCACTTCGAACGAAATCACCCCAGAGCACAAAAAATTCGCTTCCAACGAAACGACTCCAGAGCACAGAAAACACGCTTCCAATGAAATGACCCCCTACTTGAAAAATTTGCTTCCATCAAAATCACCAGAGAACACAAAAAATTCGCTTCCAACGAATTACCCCAGAACACAAAAAAATTCGCTTGCAATGAAATCTCCTGAGAAGACAAATATTCGCTTCCACGAAATCACCCCAGAGCACAAAAAATTCGCTTCCAACGAAATCAAACCAGAACAAAAAAATTTGCTTCCAAAGAAATTACCCCAGAACACAAAAATTCGCTTCCAACGAAATCACACCAGAACACAAAAAAAATCCCTTCCAAAGAAATGACTCCAGAGCACAGAAAACACGCTTCCAATGAAATGACCCCCTACTTCAAAAATTTGCTTCCAACAAAATCACCCCAGAACACAAAAAATTCGCTTCCAAAAAAATCACCCTAGAACATAAAAAATTCGCTTCCATCAAAACCACCCAAGAACACAAAAAAATCGCTTCCAACGAAATTACCCCAGAACACAAAAAATTCGCTTCCAACGAAATGACTCCAAACCCCAAAACTTTGCTTCCAACGAAATGACTCCAGAGCAAAGA
Source organism: Meriones unguiculatus (assembly GCF_030254825.1). NCBI lineage: Eukaryota > Metazoa > Chordata > Mammalia > Rodentia > Muridae > Meriones > Meriones unguiculatus. Next base: position 80,581,837 of record NC_083353.1, on the reverse strand, counting down.
AAACATGCTTCCAACGAAATGACCCCCTACTTCAAAAATTTGCTTCCATCGAAAAAACCGGAGAACACAAAAAATTCGCTTCCAACAAAATTACTCTGGAACACAAATATTCGCTTCCAATTAAATCACTCCAGAGCTTCCAACGAAATCCCCCTAGAACATAAAAAATTTGCTTCCATCGAAATCACCCAAGAACACAAAAAATTCGCTTCCAAGGAAATTACCCAGAACACAAGAAATTCGCTTCCAATGTAATCATGCCAGAGCACAAAAAATTCGCTTCCAACGAAATCCCCCTAGAACATAAAAAATTCGCTTCCATCAAAACCACCCAAGAACACAAAAAATTCGCTTCCAACAAAATTACCCCAGAAGACAAGAAATTTGCTTCCAATGAAATCACCCCAAAATACAAAATATTCGCTTCCAACGAAATCACCCTAAAACAAAAAAATTCGCTTGCAACCAAATCACCCGAGAACAAAAAAAAAATCGATTCCAAGGAAATCACCCCAGAGCACAAAAAATTCCCTTCCAACAAAATCACTCGAGAACACAAATATAGACTTCCAAAGAAATCACCCCAGAACACAAAAAATTTGCTTCCAACAAAATCACCCAGAACACAAACATTCGCTTCCAACGAAATCACCCCAGAGCACAAAAAATTAGTTTCTAACGAAACAACTCCAGAGCACAGAAAAAAAGCTTCCAACGAAATGGCCCCCTAATTGAAAAATTTGCTTCCATCGAAATCACCACAGAACACAAAAAATTTGCTTCCAACGAAATTACCCCAGAACACAAAAAAAATTTGCTTACAACAAAATCTCCTGAGAACACAAATATTCGCTTCCAACGAAATCACCCCAGAGCACAAAAAATTCGCTGCAAATGAAATCAGCCCAGAGTACAAAAAATTCACTTTCAACGAAATCACCCGAGAATACAAAAAATTCGCTTCCAACGTAATTACCCCTGAAGACAAAAAATTCGCTTCCAACAAAATCACCCTAGAACATAAAAAATTTGCTTCCATCGAAATCACCACAGAACATAAAAATTTCCTTCCAAAGAAATTACCCCAGAACACAAAAATTCGCTTCCAACAAAATCACCCCAGAACAAAAAAAAATCCCTTCGAAAGAAATGACTGAAGAACACAGAAAACACGCTTCCAATGAAATGACCACCTACTTCAAAAATTTGCTTCCAACGAAATCACCCCAGAACACAAAAAATTGGATTCCAAAGAAATCACCCTAGAACACAAAAATTTCGCTTCCAATGAAATGACTCCATAACACTGAAAAAACGCTTCTAACGAAATCACCCGAGAACACAAAAAATTCGCTTCCAACGAAATTACCCAAAACACAAGAAATTCGCTTCCAACGAAATCACCCCAGAGCACAAAAAATTCGCTTCCAACGAAACGACTCCAGAGCACAGAAAACACGCTTCCAACGAAATGACCCCCTACTTGAAAAATTTGCTTCCATCGAAATCACCAGAGAACACAAAAAATTCGCTTCCAACGAAATTACCCGAGAACACAAAAAAATTTGCTTGCAACGAAATCTCCTGAGAAGACAAATATTCGCTTCCAACGAAATCACCCCAGAGCACAAAAAATTCGCTTCCAACGAAATCACCCCAGAACACAAAAAATTTGCTTCCAACGAAATCACCCCATAACACAAAAAATTCGCTTAAAACGAAACGACTCCAGAGCACAGAAAACACGCCTCCAACGAAATGACCCCCTACTTGAAAAATTTGCTTCCATCAAAATCACCAGAGAACACAAAAAATTCGCTGCCAACGAAATCAGCCCAAAACACAAAAAATTCGCTTCCAACAAAATCAGCCCAGAATACAAAAAATTCACTTTCAACGAAATCACCCGAGAATACAAAAAATTCGCTTCCAACGTAATTACCCCTGAACACAAAAAATTCGCTTCCAACAAAATCACCCTAGAACATAAAAAAATTTGCTTCCATCGAAATCACCACAGAACAAAAAAATTTGCTTCCAAAGAAATTACCCCAAACACAAAAATTCGCTTCCAACAAAATCACGCCAGAACACAAAAAAATCCCTTCCAAAGAAATGACTCCAGAGCACAGAAAACACGCTTCCAATGAAATGACCCCCTACTTCAAAAATTTGCTTCCAAAGAAATCACCCCAGCACACAAAAAATTGAATTCCAAAGAACTCACCCTAGAACACAAAAATTTCGCTTCCAAAGAAATGACTCCATAACACTGAAAAAACGCTTCCAACGAAATCACCCGAGAACACAAAAAATTCGCTTCCAACGAAATTACCCCAGAACACAAGAAATTCGCTTCCAAAGAAATCACCCCAAAGCACAAAAAAAAATTGCTTCCAACCAAATCACCTGAGAACACAAAAAATTCGCTTCCAAGGAAATCACCCCAGAGCACAAAAATTTCGCTTCCAACGAAATGACTCCATAACACTGAAAAAACGCTTCCAACCAAATCACCCGAGAATACAAAAAATTCGCTTCCAACGTAATTACCCCAGAACACAAAAAATTTGCTTCCAACAAAATCACCCGGAAGACAAATATTCGCTTCCAACGAAAACACCCGAGAGCACAAAAAATTTGCTTCCAAAGAAATCACCCTAGAACATAAAAATTTCGCTTCCATCGAAATCACCCCAGAACAAAAAAATTTGCTTCCAAAGAAATTACCCCAGAACACAAAAATTCACTTCCAACGAAATCTCCCCAGAACACAAAAAATTCGCTTCCAACGAAATCACCCTAGAACACAAAAATTTTGCTTCCAACGAAATGACTCCATAACACTGAAAAAACGCTTCCAACGAAATCACCCCAGAACACAAAAAATTCTCTTCTTAGGAAATTACCCCAGAACACAAAAAATTTGCTTCCAACGAAATCAATTCACAAAAGAAAAAAATTTGCTTCCATCGAAATCACCACAGAACACAAAATATTCGCTTCCAACGAAATGACTCCAGAGCACAGAAAACACGCTTACAACGAAATGACCCCAGAACACAAAAAATTCACTTCCAACAAAATTACTCAGGAACACAAATATTCGCTTCCAATGAAATCACTCCAGAGCACAAAAAAATTCGCTTCCAAAGAAATTACCCAAGAGCACAAACTATTTGCTTCCAACGAAATGACCCCCTACTTGAAAAATTTGCTTCCATCGAAATCACCCGAGAACACAAAAAATTCGCTTCCAACGAAATCACGCCAGATCAACAAAAAATTCGCTTCCAACGAAATTACCCCAGAACACAAGAAATTCGCTTCCAACGAAATCACGCCAGAGCACAAAAAATTCGATTCCAACGAAATCACCCTAGAACATAAAAAATTCGCTTCCATCGAAATCACCCAAGAACACAAATTTCGTTGGAAGCGAATTTTTTGTGTTCTCGTGTGATATCGTTGAGAGGGAATTCTTGTGTTCTAGGGTGATTTCCTTGGAAGCAAATTTTTTGTGCTCTGGGATGATATCTTTGGAAATGAATTTTGTGTTCTCAGGAGATTTCGTTGGAAACGAATTTTTTGTCTTCTGGGGTAATATTGTTGGAAGAAAATTTTTTGTGTTCTACGGTTTTTTCGTGGCAGCAAATTTTTGAAGTAGGGGGTCATTTCATTGGAACCATGTTTTCTGTGCTCTGGAGTCATTTCGTTGGAGCGAATTTTTTGTGCTCTGGTATGAATTCGTTGTAAGCGAATTTTTTGTGTTCTCGGGTGATTTCGTTGAAAGAGAATTTTTGCGTTCTACGGTGATTTTGTTGGAAGCGAAATTTTTGTGCTCTGGGATGAAATCTTTGGACGCGAATATTTGTGTTCTCAGGAGATTTCGTTGGAAAAGAATTTTTTGTCTTCTGGGGTAATATCGTTGGAAGAGAATTTTTTCTGTTCTCCGGTTTTTTCGATGGAAGCAAATTTTTGAAGTAGGGGGTCATTTCGTTTGAAGCGTGTTTTCTGTGCTCTAGAGTCATTTCGTTAGAAGCGAATTTTGTGTGCTCTGGGGTGATTTCGTAGGAAGCGAATATTTGTGTTCTCAGGAGATTTCGTTGCAAGGGAATTTTTTTGTGTTCTGGGGTAATTTCGTTGGAAGCGAATTTTTTGTGTTCTCGTGTGATATCGTTGAAAGGGAATTTTTGTGTTCTAGGGTGATTTCCTTGGAAGTGAATTTTTTGTGCTCTGGGATGATTACTTTGGAAGCGAATATTTGTGTTCTCAGGAGATTTCGTTGGAAAAGAATTTTTTGTCGTCTGGGGTAATATTGTTGGAAGATCATTTTTTCTGTTCTCCGGTTTTTTCGATGGAAGCAAATTTTGAAGTAGGGTGCCATTTCTTTGGAAGCATGTTTTCTGTGCTCTGGAGTCATTTCGTTGGAAGCGAATTGTTTGTGCTCTAGGGTGATTTCGTTGGCAGCGAATATTTGAGTTCTCAGGAGATTTCGTTGCAAGTGATTTTTTTGTGTTCTGGGGTAATTTCGTTGGAAGCGAATTTTTTGTGTTCTCGCGTGATTTATTTGAAAGGGAATTTTTGTGTTCTGGGGTGATTTAGTTGGAAGCGAATTTTTTGTGCTCTGGGATGATATCTTTGGGAGCGAATATTTGTGTTCTCAGGAGATTTCATTGGAAGAGAATTTTTTGTCTTCTGGGGTAATATCGTTGGAAGAGAATTTTTGTGTTCTCCGGTTTTTTCGATGGAAGCAAATTTTTGAAGTAGGGGGTCATTTCATTGGAACGATGTTTTCTGTGCTCTGGAGTCATTTCATTGGAGCGAATTCTTTGTGCTCTGCGGTCATTTCGTTGGAAGCGAATTTTTGTTTTCTCAGGAGATTTCGTTGCATCCGAATTTTTTGTGTTCTGGAGTAATTTCGTTGGAAGCGAATTTTTTTGTGTTCTCGGGTGATTTCGTTGAAAGGGAATTTTTGCGTTCTAGGGTGATTTTGTTGGAAGCGAATTTTTTGTGCTCTGGGATGATATCTTTGGACGCGAATATTTGTGTTGTCAGGAGATTTCGTTGGAAGCGAATTTGGCTTCTGGGGTAATGTCGTTGGAAGAGAATTTTTTGTGTTCTACGGTTTTTTCTATGGAAGCAATTTTATGAAGTAGGGGGTCATTTCGTTGGAAGAGTGTTTTCTGTGCTCTAGAGTCATTTCGTTGGAAGCGAATTTTTTGTGCTCTGGGGATATTTCGTTGGATGTGAATATTTGTGTTCTCAGAAGATTTCGTTGCATGCGAATTTTTTGTGTTCTGGGGTAATATCGTTGGAAGCACATTTTTTGTGCTTGGGGTGATTTCGTTGGAAGCGAATTTTTTGTGTTCTCGGGTGATTTTGTTGAAACAGAATTATTGTGTTCTAGGGTGATTTTGTTGGAAGCGAATTTTTTGTGCTCTGGGATGATATCTTTGGGAGCGAATATTTGTGTTCTCAGGAGATTTCGTTGGAAGAGAATTTTTTGTCTTCTGGGGTAATGTCCTTAGAAGAGAATTTTTCGTGTTCTCCTGTTTTTTCTATGGAAGCAATTTTATGAAGTAGGGGGTCATTTCGTTATAATCGTGTTTACTGTGCTCTGGAGTCATTTCGTTGGAAGCAAATTTTTTGTGCTCTGGGGAGATTTCGTTGTAAGCGAATATTTGTGTTCTCAGGAGATTTCGTTGCAAACGAATTTTTTGTGTTCTGTGGTAATATCGTTGGAAGCGAATTTTTTGTGTTCTCCGGTTTTTTCGCTGGAAGCAAATTTTTTAAGTAGGGGGTCATTTCGTTGGAAGCTTGTTTTCTGTGCTCTGGAGTCATTTCATTGGAAGGGAATTTTTTGTGCTCTAGGGTGATTTCGTTGGAAGCGCATATTTGAGTTCTCAAGAGATTTCGTTGCAAGTGAATTTTTGTGCTCTGGGGTGATTTCGTTGAAAGAGAATTTTTTATGTTTTAGGGTGATTTCGATAGAAGCAAATTTTTTATGTTCTAGGGTGATTTCGTTGGAAGAGAATTTTTTGTGTTCTCCGGTTTTTTCAATGGAAGCAAATTTTTGAAGTAGTGGGTCATATCGTTGGAAGCGAATTTTTTGTGCTCTGGGGTGATTTCCTTGGAAGCGAATATTTTGTGTTCTCGGGTGTTTTCTTTGAAAGGGAATTTTTGTGGTCTAGGGTGATTTCGTTGGAAGCGAATTTTTTGTGCTCTCCAGTTTTTTCGATGGAAGCAAATTTTTGAAGTAGGGGGTCATTTCGTTGGAAGCGTGTTTTCTGTGCTCTGGAGTCTTTTCGTTAGAAGCGAATTTTTTGTGCTCTCAGGTGATTTCCTTGGAAGCGAAATTTTTTCTGTTCTGTCGTAATTTCGTTGGAAGAGAATTTTTTGTGTTCTCCGTTTTTTTCGAAGGAAGCAAATTTTTGAAGTAGGGGTCAGTTCATTGGATGCGTGTTTTCTGTGCTCTGGAGTCATTTCTTTGGAAGCGAATTTTTTGTGCTCTGGGGTGATTTCGTTGGAAGCGAATTTTTTGTGTCCTCGGGTGATTTTGTTGAAAGGGAATTTTTGTGTTCTATGGTGATTTCGTTGGAAGCGAAATTTTGTGCTCTGGGATGATATCTTTGGAAGCGAATATTTGTGTTCTCAGGAGATTTCGTTGGAAAAGTAATTTTTGTCTTCGGGGTAATTTCGTTGGAAGCGAATTTTTTGTGTTCTTGGGTGATTTCGATGGAAGCAAATTTTTGAAGTATGGGATCATTTCGTTGGAAGCGTGTTTTCTGTGCTCTGGAGTCATTTCGTTGGATGTGAATTTTTTGTTTTCTGGGTTGATTTCGTTGGAAGCGAATTTTTTTCTTCGGGGGTAATTTCGTTGGAAGCGTATTTTTTGTGTTCTCAGGTGATTTCGTTGAAAGCTAATTTTTTGTGTTCTAGCATGATTTCGTTGGAAGCGATTTTTTTTTTTTTTTTTGGGTTCTGGGGTGATTTCGATGGAAGGAAATTTTTTCTGTTCTTTGGTAATTTTGTTGGACGTGAATTTTTTGTGTTCTCGGGTGATTTTGTTGAAAGGGAATTTTTGTGTTCTAGGGTGATTTCGTTGGAAGCAAATTTTTTGTGCTCTGGGATGATATCTTTGGAAGCGAATATTTGTGTTCTCAGGAGATTTCGTTGGAAAAGAATTTTTTGTCTTCTGGTGTAATATCATTAGAAGAGAATTTTTTGTGTCCTCCGGTTTTACGATAGAAGCAAATTTTTGAAGTAGGAGTCATTTCGTTGGAAGCGTGTTTTCTGTGCTCTGGAGTCATTTCGTTGGAAGCGAATTTTTTGCTCTGGGATTATATCTTTGGAAGCGAAAATTTGGGTTCTGAGGTGATTTCGTTGGAAGCGAATTTTTTGTCTTCTGGGGTATTTTCGTTGGTAGCGAATTTTTTGTGTTCTTGGGTGATTTCTCTCAAAGCTAATATTTTGTGTTCTAGCATGATTTCGTTGGAAGCGAATTTTTTGTGTTCTCGGTTGATTTCGATGGATGGAAATTTTTTCTGTTCTCTCCTAATTTCGTTGGAAAAGAATTTTTTGTGTTCTCCGTTTTTTTCGAAGGAAGCAAATTTTTGAAGTAGGCGTCAGTTCGTTGGATGCTTATTTTCTGTGCTCTGGAGTCATTTCATTGGAAGCGAATTTTTTGTGCTCTGTGGTGATTTCGTTGGAAGCAAATTTTTTGTGTCCTCGGGTGATTTTGTTGAAAGGGAATTGTTGTGTTCTAGGGTGATTTCGTTGGAAGCGAATTTTTAGTGCTCTGGGATGATATCTTTGGAAGCGAATATTTGTGTTCTCAGGAGATTTCGTTGGAAAAGTAATTTTTGTCTTCGGGGGTAATTTCGTTGGAAGCGAATTTTTTGTGTTCTTGGGTGATTTCGATGGAAGCAAATTTTTGAAGTATGGGATCATTTCGTTGGAAGCATGTTTTCTGTGCTCTGGAGTCATTTCGTTGGAAGCGAATTTTTTGTGCTCTGTGGTGATTTCGTTGGAAGCGAATTTTTTGTCTTCTCGGGTGATTTCTTTGAAAGGGAATTTTTGTGTTCTAGGGTGATTTCGTTGGAAGCGAATTTTTGAATTCTTGGGTAATTTCGTTGGAAGCGAATTTTTTGTGCTCTGGGGTGATTTGTTTGGAAGCGAATTTTTTATCTTCTGTGGTGATTTCAATAGAAGCGAATTTTCTGTGTTTTCGGGTGATTTCGTTGGAAGCGTGTTTTCTGTGCTCTGGAGTCATTTCGTTGGAAGCGAATTTTTTGTGCTCTGGCGTGATTACGTTGGAAGCGATTTTTTGTTTTCTCGGGTGATTTCGTTTGAAGCGAGTTTTTTATGGTCCAGGGTGATTTCGTTGCAAGCGAATTTTTTGTGTTCTGGGGTAATTTCGTTGGAAGCGAATTTGTTGTGTTTTCGGGTGATTTCGTTGAAAGCAAATTTTTCATGTTCTAGGGTGATTTCGTTGGAAGCGTGTTTTCTGTGCTCTGGAGTCATTTCGTTGGAAGCGAATTTTTTGTACTCTGGGGTGATTTCATTGGAAGCGAATATTTGTGTTCTCAGGAGATTTCGTTGCAAGCGAATTTTTTGTGTTCTCGGGTGATTACGTTGAAAGGGAATTTTTGTGTTCTAGGTTGATTTCTTTGGAAGGGAAGTTTTTGTGCTCTGGGATGATATCTTTGGAAGCGAATATTTGTGTTCTCAGGAGATTTCGTTGAAAAAGAATTTTTTCTTCTGGGGTAATATCGTTAGAAGAGAATTTTTTGTGTTCTCCGGTCTTTTCGATGGAAGCAAATTTTTGGAGTATGGAGTCATTTCTTTGGAAGTGTGTTTTCTGTGCTCTGGAGTCATTTCGTTGGAAGGGAATTTTTTGTGTTCTCGGGTGATTTCGTTGAAAGGGAAATTTTGTGTTCTAGGGTGATTTCTTTGGAAGCGAATTTTTTTTGCTCTTGGATGGTATTTTTGGAAGCGAATATTTGTGTTCTCAGGAGATTTCTTTGGAAAAGAATTTTTTGTCTTCGGGGGTAATTTCGTTGGAAGCGAATTTTTTGTGTTCTTGGGTGATTTCGATGGAAGCAAATTTTTGAAGTATGGGATAATTTCGTTGGAGGCGTGTTTTTTGTGCTTTGGAGTCATTTCATTGGAAGCAAAATTTTTGTGTTTTGGGTGATTTCGTTGGAAGCGAATTTTTTGTGTTCTCGGGTGATTTCGTTTCAATCGAGTTTTTTATGGTCTAGGGTGATTTTGTTGCAAGCGAATTTTTTAGGTTCTGGGGTAATTTCTTTGGAAGCGAATTTGTTGTGTTCTTGGGTGATTTCGTTGAAAGCTTATTTTTTATGATCTAGGGTGATTTCGTTGGAAGCGAATTTTTTGTGCTCTGGGGTGATTTGTTTGGAAGCGAATTTTTTGTCTTCTGTGGTGATTTCAATAGAAGCGAATATTCTGTGTTCTCGGGTGATTTCGTTGGAAGCGTGTTTTCTGTGCTCTGGAGACATTTCGTTGGAAGCGAATTTTTTGTGCTCTGGCGTGATTTCGTTGGAAGCGAATTTTTTGTGTTCTCGGGTGATTTCGTTAGAAGCGATTATTTTATGTTCTAGTATGATTTCGTTGCAAGCGAATTTTTTGTGTTCTGGGGTAATTTCGTTGGAATCAAATTTGTTGTGTTCTCGGGTGATTCCGTTGAAAGCAAATTTTTTATGTTCTAGGGTGATTTCGTTGGAAACGAATTTTTTGTGCTCTGGGGTGATTTGTTTGGAAGCAAATTTTTTGTCTTCTGTGGTGATTTCAATAGAAGCAAATTTTCTGTGTTCTCGGGTGATTTCGTTGGAAGCGTGTTTTCTGTGCTCTGGAGTCATTTCTTTGGAAGCTAATTTTTTTGTGTTCTCCGGTGATTTCTTTGAAAGGGAATTTTTGTGTTCTAGGGTGATTTCGTTGGAAGCAAAGTTTTTGTGCTCTGGGATGATATCTTTGGAAGCGAATATTTGTGTTCTCAGGAGATTTTGTTGAAAAAGAATTTTTGTCATCTGGGGTAATATCGTTAGAAGAGAATTTTTGTGTTCTCCGGTCTTTTCGATGGAAGCAAATTTTTGGAGTATGGGGTCATTTCGTTGGAAGCGTGTTTTCTGTGCTCTGGAGTCATTTCGTTGGAAGCGAATTTTTTGTGTGCTAGGGTGATTTCCTTGGAAGCGAATTTTTTGTGTTCTGGGGTAATTTCGTTGGAAAAAAATTTTTTCTGTTCTCAGATGATTTCGATGGAAGCAAATATTTGAAGTATGGGATCATTTCGTTGGAAGCATGTTTTCTGTGCTCTGGAGTCATTTCGGTGGAAGTGAATTTTTTGTGTTCTGGGGTGATTTCGTTGGAAGCGAATTTTTTGTCTTCTGGGGTAATTTCTTTGGAAGCAAATTTTTTGTGTTCTCAGGTGATTTCGTTGAAAGGTAATTTTTTGTGTTCTAGCATGATTTCGTTGGAAGCAAATTTTTTTGTGTTCTGGGGTAATTTCGATGGAAGGAAATTTTTTCTGTTCTGTGGATATTTCTTTGAACGTCAATTTTTTGTGTTCTCGGGTGATTTCGTTGAAAGTGAATTTTTTTTTGTTCTAGGGTGATTTCCTTGGAAGCGAATTTTTTTGTGCTCTGGGATGATATCTTTGGAAGCGAATATTTGTGTTCTCAGGAGATTTCGTTGGAAGCGAATTTTTTGTGTTCTGGGGTAATATTGTTGGAAGAGAATTTTCTGTGTTATCCGTACTTTTCGATGAAGCAAATTTTTGAAGTAGGGGGTCATTTCATTGGATGTGTGTTTTCTGTGCTCTGGAGTCATTTCATTATAAGCGAATTTTTTGTGGTCTGGGGTGATTTCGATAAAAGCGAATATTTGTATTCTCAGGAGATTTCGTTGCAAGCGAATATTTTGTGTTCTGGGGTGATTTCGTTGGAAGCGAATTTTTTGTGTTCTCAGGTGATTTTGTTGAAAGGGAATTTTTGTGTTCTAGGGTGATTTCGTTGGAAGCGAATTTTTTGTGCTCTGGGATGATATCTTTGGAAGCGAATATTTGTGTTCTCAGGATATTTTGTTTGAAAAGAAACTTTTGTGTTAGGGGGTAATTTCGTTGGAAGCGAATTTTTTGTATTCTCGGGTGATTTTGTTGAAAGGGAATTTTTGAAGTATGGGATCATTTCGTTGGAAGCAAGTATTCTGTGCTCTGGAGTCATTTCGTTGGAAGTGAATTTTTTGTGCTCTGGGGTGATTTCGTTGGAAGCGAATTTTTTGTGTTTTCGGGTGTTTACTTTGACAGGGAATTTTTCTGTTCTAGGGTGATTTCGTTGGAAGCGAATTTTTTGAATTCTTGGATAATTTCTTTGGAAGCGAATATTTTGGGTTCTCAGGTGATTTCGATGGAAACAAATTTTTGAATAGGGGGTCATTTCATTGGAAGCGAATTTTTTGTATTCTCGGGTGATTTTGATTGAAGCAAATTTTTGAAGTATGGGATCATTTCGTTGGAAGCATGTTTTCTGTGCCCTGGATTCATTTCGTTGCAAACGAGTTTTTTGTGCTCTAGGGTGATTTCGTTGGAAGCGAATATTTGTGTTCTCAGGAGATTTTGGTGGAAAAGAAATTTTTGTCTTCTGGGGTAATTTCGTTGGAAGCAAATTTTTTGTGTTCTTGGGTGATTTCGATGGAAGAAAAATTTTGAAGTATGTGATCATTTCCTTGAAGTCGTGTTTTCTGTGCTCTGGCGTGATTTCGTTGGAAGCGATTTTTTTGTGTTCTCGGGTGATTTAGTTGGAAGCAACTTTTTTGTCTTCTGTGGTGATTTCAATAGAAGCGAATTTTCTGTGTTGTCGGGTGATTTCGTTGGAACCGTGTTTTCTGTGCTCTGGAGTCATTTCGTTGGAAGCGAATTTTTTGTGCTCTGGCGTGATTTCGTTGGAAGCGAGTTTTTTATGGTCTAGGGTGATTTCGTTGCAAGCGAATTTTTTGTGTTTTCGGGTGATTTCGTTGAATGCAAATTTTTCATGTTCTAGGGTGATTTCATTGGAAGCAACTTTTTTGTGCTCTGGGGTGATTTGTTTGGAAGCGAATTTTTTGTCCTCTGTGGTGATGTCAATAGAAGCGAATTTTCTGTGTTCTTGGGTGATTTCGTTGGAAGCGTGTTTTCTGTGCTCTGGAGTCATTTCGTTGGAAGCGAATTTTTTGTACTCTGGGGTGATTTCGTTGGAAGCGAATATTTGTGTTCTCAGGAGATTTCGTTGCAAGCGAATTTTTTGTGTTCTCGGGTGATTACGTTGAAAGGGAATTTTTGTGTTCTATGGTGATTTCTTTGGAAGGGAAGTTTTTGTTCTCTGGGATGATATCTTTGGAAGCGAATATTTGTGTTCTCAGGAGATTTCGTTGCAAGCGAATTTTTTGTGTTTTGGGGTAATTTCGTTGAAAGCGAATTTTTGTGTTCTCGTGTGATTTCGTTGAAAGGGAAATTTTGTGTTCTAGGGTGATTTCATAGGAAGGGAATTTTTTGTGCTCTGGGATGATATCTTTGGAAGTGAATATTTGTGTTCTCAGGAAATTTCGTGGGAAAATAATTTTTGTCTTCTTGGGTAATATCGTTGGAAGAGAATTTTTTGAGTTCCCTGGTTTTTTCGATGGAAGCAAATTTTTGAAGTAGGGGGTCATTTCGTTGGAAGCATATTTTCTGTGCTCTGGGGTGATTTCGATGGAAGGGAATATTTGTTTTTTCAGGAGATTTTTTTGAAAGGGAATTTTTTGTTTTAGGGTGATTTCTTTGGAATCGAACTTTTTGTGCTCTGGGATGATATCTTTGGAAGCGAATATATGTTTTTTCGATGGAAGCAAATTTTTGAAGTAGGGGGTCATTTCTTTGGAAACGAATTTTTTTTGTGCTCTGGGGTGATTTCGTTGGAAGCGAATATTTGTGTTCTCAGGAGATTTCGTTGCAAGCGAATTTTTTGTGTTCTGGGATGATATCTTTGGAAGCCAATATTTGTGTTCTCAGGAGATTTCGTTGCAAGCGATTTTATTGTGTTCTGGGGTAATTTCGTTGGAAGTGAAATTTTTGTGTTCTTGCGTGATTTCGTTGAAAGGGAATTTTTGTGTTCTGAGGTGATTTGGTTGGAGGCGAATTTTTTGTGCTCTGGGATGATATCTTTGGAAACGAAGTTTTTGTTCTTAGGAGATTTCATTGGAAAAGAATTTCTTGTCTTCTGGGGTAATATCGTTGAAAGAGAATTTATTGTGTTCTCCAGTTTTTTCGATGGAAGCAATTTTTTGAAGTATGGGGTCATTTCGTTGGAAGCGTGTTTTCTGTGCTCTGGAGTCATTTCGTTAGAAGCAAATTTTTTGTGTTCTGGTGTGATTTCGTTGGAAGCGAATTTTTTGTGTTCTCGGGTGATTTCGTTGAAAGGGAATTTTTGTGTTCTAGGGTGATTTCTTTGGAAGAAAAGTTTTTGTGCTCTGGGATGATATCTTTGGTAGCGAATATTTGTGTTCTCAGGAGATTTCATTGGAAAAGAATTTTTTTTTCTGGGGTAATATCGTTAGAAGAGAATTTTTTGTGTTCTCCGGTCTTTTCGAGGGAAGCAAATTTTGAAGTATGGGGTCATTTCGTTGGAAGCGTGTTTTCTGTGCTCTGGAGTCATTTCGTTGGAAGCGAATTTGTTGTGTTCTCGGGTGATTTCGTTGAAAGCAAATTTTTATGTTCTAGGGTGATTTCGTTGGAAGCAACGTTTTTGTGTTCTGGGGTGATTTGTTTGGAAGCGAATTTTTTGTCTTCTGTGGTGATTTCAATAGAAGCGAATTTTCTGTGTTCTCGGGTGATTTCGTTGGAAGCATGTTTTCTGTGCTCTGGAGTCATTTCGTTGGAAGCGAATTTTTTATGCTCTGGGATGATATCTTTGGAAGCGAATATTTGTGTTCTAAGGAGATTTCGTTGGAAAAGAATTTTTTGCATTCTGGGGTAATGTCGTTGGAAGAGAATTTTTTGTGTTCTCCGGTTTTTTCGATGGAAGCAAATTTTGGAAGCAGAATTTTGGTCATTTCGTTGGAAGCGTGTTTTCTGTGCTATGGAATCATTTCGTTGGAAGCGATTTTTTTGTGCTCTTGGGTGATTTTGTTGAAAGCGAATATTTGTGTTCTCAGGAGATTTCGTTGCAAGCGAATTTTTTGTGTTTTGTGGTAATTTCGTTGAAAGCGAATTTTTGTGTTCTCGTGTGAATTCGTTGAAAGGGAATTTTTGCGTTCTAGGGTGATTTCGTTGGAAGCGAATTTTTTGTGCTCTGGGATGATATTTTTGGAAGCGAATCTTTGTGTTCTCAGGAGATTTCGTTCCAAAAGCATTTTTTATCTTCTGTGGTAATGTCGTTGTAAGAGAATTTTTTGTGTTCTCCGGACTTTTCGATGGAAGCAAACTTTTGAAATAGGGGGTCATTTCGTTGGAAGGGTGTTTTCTGTGCTCTTGAGTCATTTCGTTGGAAGCAAATTTTTTGTGCTCTGTGGTGATTTTGTTGGAAGCGAATATTTGTGTTCTCAGGAGATTTCGTTGCAAGCGAATTTTTTGTGTTCTAGGGTGATTTCTTTGGAAGCGAAGTTTTTGTGTGCTGGGATGATATCTTTGAAAGCAAGTGTTTGTGTTATCAGGAGATTTCGTTGGAAAAGATTTTTTTGTCTTCTGGGGTAATATCGTTGGAAGAGATTTTTTTGTGTTCTCCAGTCTTCTCGATGGAAGCAAATTTTTGAAGTAGGGGGTCATTTCGTTGGAAGCGTGTTTTCTGTGTTCTGGAGTCATTTCGTTGGAAGCAAATTTTTTGTGCTGTGGGGTGATTTCGTTGGAAGCGAATTTTTTGTGTTCTCGGGTGATTTCATTGGAAGCTTATTTTTTGTGTACTTGGGTGATTTCTTTTAAAGGGAATTTTTGTGTTCTAGGGTGATTTCTTTGGAATCGAATTTTTAGTGCTCTGGGATGATATCTTTGGAAGCAAATATTTGTGTTCTCAGGAGATTTCGTTGCAAAAGATTTTTTTGTCTTCTGGGGTAGTGTTTTCTGTGCTCTGGAGTCATTTCTTTGGAAGGGAATTTTTTATGCTTTGGGGTGATTTCGTTCGAAGCGAATTTTTTGTGCTCTGGTGTGATTTGGTTGGAAGCGAATTTTTTGTCTTCTGTGGTGATTTCGATGGAAGCGAAGTTTTTATGTTTTAGGGTGATTTCGTTGGAGGCGAATTTTTTGTGTTCAGGGGTCATTTCATTGGAAGCGTGCTTTCTGTGCTCTGGAGTCATATCTTTGGAAGAGAATTTTTGTGCTCTGGGGTGATTTCGTTGGAAAGAAATTTTTTGTGTTCTCGGGGGATTTTGTTGAAAGGGAATTTTTGTGTTCTAGGGTGATTTTGTTGGAAGCGATTCTTTTCTACTCTGTGATGATATCTTTGGAAACGAATATTTGTGTTCTCAGTAGATTTTGTTGGAAAAGAATTTTTTGTCTTCTGGGGTAATATTGTTGGAAGATTTTTTTGTGTTCTCCGGTTTTTTCGATGGAAGCAAATTTTTGAAGTAGGGGGTCATTTCGTTGGAAGCGTGTTTTCTGTGATCTAGATTCATTTTGTAGGAAGTGAATTTTTTGTGCTCTTTCTTGATTTCGTTGGAAGCGAATATATGTGTTCTCAGGAGATTTCGTTGGAAAAGAATTTTTTGTCTTCTGGGGTAATATCTTTGGAAGAGAATTTTTTGTGTTCACCGGTGTTTTTGATGGAAGCAAATTTTTGAAGTAGGGGGTCATTTCGTTGGAAGCGTGCTTTCTGTGCTCTGGAGTCATTTCTATGGAAGCGAATTTTTTGTGTTCTGGGTGATTTGGTTGAAAGTGAATATATGTGTTCTCAGAAGATTTCGTTGCAAGCGAATTTTATGTGTTCTGGGGTCCTTTCATTGGAAGCGTGTTTTCTGTGCTTTGGAGTAATTTCATTGGAAGCGAATATTTTGTGCTCTGTCTTGATTCCGTTGGAAGCGAATTTTTTGTGTTCTCAGGTAATTTCGTTGGAATCGAATTTTTTGTGTTCTGGGGTGATTTCCATGGTAGCAAATTTTTTGTGTTCTGGGGTGATTTCGTTGAAAGGGAATTTTTGTGTACTAGGGTGATTTCGTTGGAAGCTAATTTTTTGTGCTCTGGGATGATATCTTTGGAAGCGAATATGTGTTCTCAGAAGATTTCGTTGCAAGCGAATTTTTTGTGTTCTGGGGTCATTGGGTTGGAAGCGAATTTTTTGTGTTCTGGGGTAATTTCTTTGGAAGCAAATTTTTTGTGCTCTGGGGTGATTTTGTTGAAAGCGAATTTTTTGTGTTCTCAGGTGATTTCGTTGAAAGGGAATTTTTTGTGTTCTAGGGTGATTTTGTTGGAAGCAAATATTTTGTGCTTTGGGATGATATTTTTGGAAGTGAATATTTGTGTTCTCAGGAGACTTCGTAGGAAAAGAATTTTTTGTCTTCAGGGGTAATATCTTTGGAAGAGAATTTTTTGTTTTCTCCTGTTTTTTCAATGGAAGCAAGTTTTTGAAGTAGGGGGTCTTTTCTTTGGAAGCGTGTTTTCTGTGCTCTGGAGTCATTTCGTAGGAAGCGAATTTTTTGTGCTCTGGGGTGATTTCATTGGAGGCAAATTTTTTGTGTTCAGGGGTCATTTCATAGGAAGCGTGCTTTCTGTGCCCTGGGGTCATATCTTTGGAAGCGAATTTTTGTGCTCTGGGGTGATTTCGTTGGAAGTGAATTTTTTGTACTCTGGGGTGATTTCATTTGAAGCGAATATTTGTGTTCTCAGGAGATTTCCTTGCAAGTGAATTTTTTGTGTTCTGGGGTAATTTCGTTGGAAGAAAATTTTTTTGTGTTCTCGGGGGATTTTGTTGAAAGCAAATTTTTGTGTTCTAGGGTGATTTCGTTTAAAGCTAATATTTTGTGTTCTAGCGTGATTGCATTGGAAGCGAATATTTTATGCTCTGGGGTGATTTCGATGGAAGCAAATTTTTTTCTGTTCTGTGGTAATTTCGTTGCACGTGAATATTTGTGTTATCAGGTGATTTCGTTGAAAGGGAATTTTTTTGTTTTCTAGGGTGATTTTGTTGGAATCGCATTTTTTGTGCTCTGAGGTAATTTCGTTGGAATCGAATTTTTTGTGTTCTGGGGTAATTTCGTTAGAAGCGAATTTTTTGTGTTCTGGGGTGATTTCCATGGTAGCAAATTTTTTGTGTTCTGGGGTGATTTCGTTGAAAGGGAATTTTTGTGTACTAGGGTGATTTCGTTGGAAGCTAATTTTTTGTGCTCTGGGATGATATCTTTGGAAGCGAATATGTGTTCTCAGAAGATTTTGTTGCAACCGAATTTTTTGTGTTCTGGGGTCATTGGGTTGGAAGCGAATTTTTTGTGTTCTGGGGTAATTTCTTTGGAAGCAATTTTTTTGTGCTCTGGGGTGGTTTCGTTGAAAGCGAATTTTTTGTGTTCTCAGGTGATTTCGTTGAAAGGGAATTTTTTGTGTTCTAGGGTGATTTTGTTGGAAGCAAATATATTGTGCTTTGGGATGATATCTTTGGAAGTGAATATTTGTGTTCTCAGGAGACTTCGTAGGAAAAGAATTTTTTGTCTTCAGGGGTAATATCTTTGGAAGAGAATTTTTTGTGTTCTCCTGTTTTTTCAATGGAAGCAAATTTTTGAAGTAGGGGGTCTTTTCATTGGAAGCGTGTTTTCTGTGCTCTGGAGTCATTTCGTAGGAAGCGAATTTTTTGTGCTCTGGGGTGATTTCATTGGAGGCGAATTTTTTGTGTTCAGGGGTCATTTCATTGGAAGCGTGCTTTCTGTGCCCTGGGGTCATATCTTTGGAAGCGAATTTTTGTGCTCTGGGGTGATTTCGTTGGAAGTGAATTTTTTGTACTCTGGGGTGATTTCGTTTGAAGCGAATATTTGTGTTCTTAGGAGATTTCCTTGCAAGTGAATTTTTTGTGTTCTGGGGTAATTTCGTTGGAGGGAAATTTTTTGTGTTCTCGGGGGATTTTGTTGAAAGCGAATTTTTGTGTTCTAGGGTGATTTCGTTTAAAGCTAATATTTTGTGTTCTAGCGTGATTGCATTGGAAGCAAATATTTTATGCTCTGGGGTGATTTCGATGGAAGCAAATTTTTTTCTGTTCTGTGGTAATTTCGTTGCACGTGAATATTTGTGTTATCATGTGATTTCGTTGAAAGGGAATTTTTTTGTTTTTTAGGGTGATTTTGTTGGAATCGCATTTTTTGTGCTCTGAGGTAATTTCGTTGGAATCGAATTTTTTGTGTTCTGGGGTATTTTCGTTAGAAGCGAATTTTTTGTGTTCTGGGGTTATTTCCATGGTAGCAAATTTTTTGTGTTCTGGGGTGATTTCGTTGAAAGCAAATTTTTGTGTACTAGGGTGATTTCTTTGGAAGCTAATTTTTTGTGCTCTGGGAGGATATCTTTGGAAGCGAATATGTGTTCTCAGAAGATTTCGTTGCAAGTGAATTTTTTCTGTTCTGGGGTCATTGGGTTGGAAGCGAATTTTTTGTGTTCTGGGGTAATTTCTTTGGAAGCAAATTTTTTGTGCTCTGGGGTGATTTCGTTGAAAGCGAATTTTTTGTGTTCTCGGGTGATTTCGTTGAAAGGGAATTTTTGTGTTCTAGGGTAATTTTGTTGGAAGTGAATTTTTGTATCTGGGATGATATCTTTGAAAGCAAATATTTTTGTACTCAGGAGATTTCGTTGGAAAAGAATTTAATTTATTCTGGGGTAATATCGTTGGATTAGAATTTTTTGTGTTCACCGGTTTTTTCGATGGAAGCACATTTTTGAAGTAGGGGGTCATTTCGTTGGAAGCGTGTTTTCTGAGCTCTGGAGTCATTTCGTTGGAAGCGAATTTTTTGTGCTCTGGGGTGATTTCGTTGGAAGCGAATTTTTGTGTTCTCAGGAGATTTCGTTGAAAGCGAATATTTGTGTTCTCAGGAGATTTCTTTGCAAGCGAAATTTTTTGTGTTCTGGGCTGATTTCGTTGGAAGCGAATTTTTTGTGTTCTGTGGTAATCTCATTGGAAGCGAATTTTTTGTGTTCTGGGGTGATTTCGATGGTAGCAAATTTTTGAAGTATGGGGCCATTTCGTTGGAAGCGTGTTTTCTATGCTCTGGAGTCATTTCTTTGGAAGCCAATTTTTTGTGCTCTGGGGTGATTTCGTTGGAAGCGAATTTTTGTGTTCTCTGGAGATTTCGTTGCAAGCGAATTTTTTGTGTTCTGGGGTGATTTCGTTGGAAGCGAATTTTTTGTGTTCTCGGGTGATTTCATTGAAAGGGAATTTTTGTGTTCTAGGGTGATTTCGTTGGAAGCAAATTTTTTGCTCTGGGATGATAATTTTGTGATGAATATTTGTTTTCTCAGGAGAATTCATAGGAAAAGGATTTTTTGTCTCCTGGGGTAATATCATTGGAAGAGAATTTTTTGTGTTCTCAGGTCTTTTCGATGGTAGCAAATTTTTGAAGTAGGGGGTCATTTCTTTGGAAGCGTGTTTTCTATGCTTGGGAGTCATTTCTTTGGAAGCCAATTTTTTGTGCTCTGGGGTGATTTCGTTGTGTTCTCAGGAGATTTCGTTGCAAGCAAATTTTTTGTGTTCAGGGGTAATTTCGTTGAGAGAGAATTTTTTGTGTTCTCAGGTGATCTCGATGGAAACAAATTTTTGAAGTAGGGGGTCATTTCGTTGGAAGCATGTTTTCTGTGCTCTGGGATGATATCTTTATAATGAAATGTTTGTGTTCTTAGGAGATTACGTTGGAAAAGAATTTTTTGTCTTCTGGCGTAATATCGTTGGAAGAGAATTTTTTGTGTTTTCCGGTCTTTTCAATGGAAGCAAATTTTTGAAGTAGAGGGTCATTTCGTTGGAAGCGTGTTTTCTGTGCTCTGGAGTCATTTATTTGGAAGCGAATTTTTTGTGTTCTGGGGTGATTTGGTTGGAAGTGAATATATGTGTTCTCAGAAGATTTCTTTGCAAGCGAATTTTTTGTGTTCTGGGGTAATTTCGTGGGAAGCGATTTTTTTGTATTCTCAGGTGATTTTTGGAAAGCGAATTTTTTATGTTCTAGGGTGATTTCGTTGGAAGCAAATTTTTTGTGTTCTGGGGTCCTTTCATTGGAAGCGTGTTTTCTGTGCTATGGAGTCATTTCATTGGAAGCGAATATTTTGTGCTCTGTGGTGATTCCGTTGGAAGCTAATTTTTTGTGTTCTCAGGTGATTACGTTTAAAATTAATTTTTTTGTGTTCTAGCGTGATTGCGTTGGAAGTGAATTTTTTGTGTTTTGGGGTGATTTCGATGAAAGCAATTTTTTTCTGTTTTGTGGTAATTTCGTTGGACATGAATTTTTTCTGTTCTCGGGTGATTTCCTTGAACGGGATTTTTTTGTGTTCAAGGGTGATTTTGTTGGAAGCGAATTTTTTTGTGCTCTGGGATGATTTCTTTGGAAGCGAATATTTGTGTTATGAGGAGATTTCATTGGAAGCAAATTTTTTGTGTTCTGGGGTCATTTCATTGGAAGCGTGCTTTCTGTGCTCTGGAGTCATTTCGTTGGAAGCGAAATTTTTGTGTTTTCAGGTGATTTCGTTGAAAGGGAATTTTTGTGTTCTAGGGTAATTTTGTTGGAAGCGATTTTTTGTTTCTGGGATGATATCTTTGAAAGTGAATATTTATATACTCAGGAGATTTCGTTGGAAAAGAATTTTATTTATTCTGCGGTAATATCATTGGAATAGAATTTTTTGTGTTCACCGGTTTTTTCGATGGAAGCACATTTTTGAAGTAGGGGGTCATTTCGTTGGAAGCGTGTTTTCTGAGCTCTGGAGTCATTTCGTTGGAAGCGAATTTTTTGTGCTCTGTGGTGATTTCGTTGGAAGCGAATTTTTGTGTTCTCAGGAGATTTCGTTGAAAGCGAATATTTGTGTTCTCAGGAGATTTCTTTGCAAGCGAAATTTTTTGTGTTCTGGGCTGATTTCGTTGGAAGCGAATTTTTTGTGTTCTGTGGTAATCTCATTGGAAGCGAATTTTTTGTGTTCTGGGGTGATTTCGATGGTAGCAAATTTTTGAAGTATGGGGCCATTTCGTTGGAAGCGTGTTTTCTATGCTCTGGAGTCATTTCTTTGGAAGCCAATTTTTTGTGCTCTGGGGTGATTTCGTTGGAAGCGAATTTTTGTGTTCTCTGGAGATTTCGTTGCAAGCGAATTTTTTGTGTTCTGGGGTGATTTCGTTGGAAGCGAATTTTTTGTGTTCTCGGGTGATTTCATTGAAAGGGAATATTTGTGTTCTAGGGTGATTTCGTTGGAAGCAAATTTTTTGCTCTGGGATGATAATTTTGTGATGAATATTTGTTTTCTCAGGAGAATTCATAGGAAAAGGATTTTTTGTCTCCTGGGGTAATATCATTGGAAGAGAATTTTTTGTGTTCTCAGGTCTTTTCGATGGTAGCAAATTTTTGAAGTAGGGGGTCATTTCTTTGGAAGCGTGTTTTCTATGCTTGGGAGTCATTTCTTTGGAAGCCAATTTTTTGTGCTCTGGGGTGATTTCGTTGTGTTCTCAGGAGATTTCGTTGCAAGCAAATTTTTTGTGTTCAGGGGTAATTTCGTTGAGAGAGAATTTTTTGTGTTCTCAGGTGATCTCGATGGAAACAAATTTTTGAAGTAGGGGGTCATTTCGTTGGAAGCATGTTTTCTGTGCTCTGGGATGATATCTTTATAATGAAATGTTTGTGTTCTTAGGAGATTACGTTGGAAAAGAATTTTTTGTCTTCTGGCGTAATATCGTTGGAAGAGAATTTTTTGTGTTTTCCGGTCTTTTCAATGGAAGCAAATTTTTGAAGTAGAGGGTCATTTCGTTGGAAGCGTGTTTTCTGTGCTCTGGAGTCATTTATTTGGAAGCGAATTTTTTGTGTTCTGGGGTGATTTGGTTGGAAGTGAATATATGTGTTCTCAGAAGATTTCTTTGCAAGCGAATTTTTTGTGTTCTGGGGTAATTTCGTGGGAAGCGATTTTTTTGTATTCTCAGGTGATTTTTGGAAAGCGAATTTTTTATGTTCTAGGGTGATTTCGTTGGAAGCAAATTTTTTGTGTTCTGGGGTCCTTTCATTGGAAGCGTGTTTTCTGTGCTATGGAGTCATTTCATTGGAAGCGAATATTTTGTGCTCTGTGGTGATTCCGTTGGAAGCTAATTTTTTGTGTTCTCAGGTGATTACGTTTAAAATTAATTTTTTTGTGTTCTAGCGTGATTGCGTTGGAAGTGAATTTTTTGTGTTTTGGGGTGATTTCGATGAAAGCAATTTTTTTCTGTTTTGTGGTAATTTCGTTGGACATGAATTTTTTCTGTTCTCGGGTGATTTCCTTGAACGGGATTTTTTTGTGTTCAAGGGTGATTTTGTTGGAAGCGAATTTTTTTGTGCTCTGGGATGATTTCTTTGGAAGCGAATATTTGTGTTATGAGGAGATTTCATTGGAAGCAAATTTTTTGTGTTCTGGGGTCATTTCATTGGAAGCGTGCTTTCTGTGCTCTGGAGTCATTTTGTTGGAAGCGAAATTTTTGTGTTTTCAGGTGATTTCGTTGAAAGGGAATTTTTGTGTTCTAGGGTAATTTTGTTGGAAGCGATTTTTTGTTTCTGGGATGATATCTTTGAAAGTGAATATTTATATACTCAGGAGATTTCGTTGGAAAAGAATTTTATTTATTCTGCGGTAATATCATTGGAATAGAATTTTTTGTGTTCACCGGTTTTTTCGATGGAAGCACATTTTTGAAGTAGGGGGTCATTTCGTTGGAAGCGTGTTTTCTGTGCTCTCGAGTCATTTCGTTGGAGGCGAATTTTTTGTGATCTGGGTTATTTCGTTGAAAGCCAATATTTGTGTTCTCAGGAGATTTCGTTGCAAGCGAATTTTTTGTGTTCTGGTGTGATTTACTTGGAAGCAAATTTTTTATGTTCTAGGGTGATTTCGTTGGAAACGAATTTTTTGTGCTCTGGGGTGATTTGTTTGGAAGCAAATTTTTTGTCTTCTGTGGTGATTTCAATAGAAGCAAATTTTCTGTGTTCTCGGGTGATTTCGTTGGAAGCGTGTTTTCTGTGCTCTGGAGTCATTTCTTTGGAAGCTAATTTTTTGTGTTCTGGGGAAATTCTTTGAAAGGGAATTTTTGTGTTCTAGGGTGATTTCGTTGGAAGCAAAGTTTTTGTGCTCTGGGATGATATCTTTGGAAGCGAATATTTGTGTTCTCAGGAGATTTCGTTGAAAAAGAATTTTTGTCTTCTGGGGTAATATCGTTAGAAGAGAATTTTTGTGTTCTCCGGTCTTTTCGATGGAAGCAAATTTTTGGAGTATGGGGTCATTTCGTTGGAAGCGTGTTTTCTGTGCTCTGGAGTCATTTCATTGGAAGTGAATTTTTTGTGTTCTCGGGTGATTTCGTTGAAAGGGAGTTTTTGTGTTCTAGGGTGATTTCATTGGAAGCGAATTTTTTGTGCTCTGGGATGATATCTTTGGAAGCGAGTATTTGTGTTCTCAGGAGATTTCGTTGCAAGCGAATTTGTTGTGTTCTGGGGTGATTTCGTTGGAAGCGAATTTTTTGTGTTCTGTGGTAATTTCATTGGAAGCGAATTTTTTGTGTTCTGGGGTGATTTCGATGGTAGCAAATTTTTGAAGTATGGGGTCATTTCGTTGGAAGCGTGTTTTCTATGCTCTGGAGTCATTTCTTTGGAAGCCAAATTTTTGTGCTCTGGGGTGATTTCGTTGGAATCGAATTTTTGTGTTCTCCGGAGATTTCGTTGCAAGCGAATTTTTTGTGTTCTGGGTTGATTTCGTTGGAAGCGAATTTTTTGTATTCTGGGGAGATTTCGTTGGAAGCAAATTTTTTGTGTTCTCGGGTGATTTCCTTGAAAGGGAATTTTTGTGTTCTAGGGTGATTTCGTTGGAAGTGAATTTTTTGCACTCTGGGATGATATCTTTGGAAGCGAATATTTGTGTTTTCTGGAGATTACGTTGGAAAAGAATTTTTTGTCTTCTGGGGTAATATCGTTGGAAGAGAATTTTATGTGTTTTCCGGTCTTTTCGATGGAATCAAATTTTTGAAGTAGAGGGTCATTTCGTTGGACGCGTGTTTTCTGTGCTCTGGAGTCATTCCGTTCGAAGCGAATTTTTTGTGTTCTGCGGTGATTTGGTTGGAATCGAAATTTTTGTGTTCTGGGGTAATTTCTTTGGAAACGAATTTTTTGTGTTCTGGGGTGATTTCGTTGAAAGCGAATTTTTGTGTACTAGGGTGATTTCTTTGGAAGCTAATTTTTTGTGCTCTGGGATGAAATCTTTGGAAGCGAATATGTGTTCTCAGAAGATTTCATTGCAAGCGAATTTTTTGTTTTCAGGGGTCATTGGGTTGGAAGCGATTTTTTTGTGTTCTGGGGTAATTTCTTTGGAAGCGAATTTTTTGTATTCTCCGGTTTTTTCGATGGAAGCAAATTTTTAAAGTAGGGGGTCATTTCGTTGGAATCGTGTTTTCTGTGCTCTGGTGTCATTTCTTTGGAAGGGAATTTTTTGCACTATGGGCTGATTTCTTTGGAACTGATTTTTTGGGCTCTGGGATGATTTCTTTGGAAGCGAATATTTGTGTTCTCATGAGATTTTGTTGGGCGCGAATTTTTTGTGTTCTGTGGTGATTTCGATGGAAGCGAATTTTTTATGTTTTAGGGTGATTTCGTTGGAGTCGAATTTTTTGTGTTCAGTGGTCATTTCATTGGAAGCGTGTTTTCTGTGCTCTGGAGTCATATCTTTGGAAGCGAATTTTTGTGCTCTGGGGTGATTTCGTTGGAAGGAAATTTTTTGTGTTCTCGGGGGATTTTGGTGAAAGGGAATTTTTGTGTTCTAGGGTGATTTTGTTGGAAGCGAATTTTTTGTGCTCTGGGATGATATCTTTGGAAGCGAATGATATCATTGGAAGCGAATTTTTTGTGTTCTGGGGTGATTTCGTTGAAAGCAAATTTTTTGTGTTCTGGGGTAATTTCGTTGGAAACAAATTTATTGTGTTCTCGGATGATTTCGTTGCAAGCGAATTTTTTGTGTTCTTGGGTAATTTCGTTGGAAGCAAATTTTTTTTTATTCTCGGGTGATTTCATTGAAAGGGAATTTTTGTGTTCAAGGGTGCTTTCGTTGGAAGCGATTTTTTTGTGCTCTGGGATGATATCTTTGGAAGCGAATATTTTTGTTCTCAGGAGATTTCGTTGGAAAAGAATTTTTTGTCTTCTGGGATAATCTTGTTGGAAGAGAATTTTTTGTTTTCTCCGGTATTTCGATGGAAGCAAATTTTTGAAATAGGGGGTCATTGCCTTGGAAGCGTGTTTTTGTGCTCTGGAGTCATTTCGTTGGAAGCAAATTTTTTGTGTTCTGGGGTAACTTCGTTGGAAGCGAATTTTTTGTGTTCTGGGGTGATTTCGATTGTAGGAAATTTTTGAAGTATGGGATCATTTCGTTGGAAGTGTGTTTTCTGTGCTCTGGAGTCATTTCGTTTGAAGCGAATTTTTTGTGTTCTGGGGTGAGTTCGTTGGAAGCGAATTTTTTGTGCTATGGGGTGATTTCGTTGCAAACGAATTTTTTGTCTTCTGTGGTGATTTCGATGGAAGCGATTTTTTTATGTTGTAGGGTGATTTCGTTGGAAGGAAATTTTTTGTGTTCTGGGGTCATTTCATTTTAAGTGTGTTTTCTGTGCTCTGGAGTCATTTCGTTGGAAGGGAATTTTTTGTGCTCTGGGGTGATTTCGTTGTAAGCGAAATTTTTGTGTTCTCGGGTGATTTCGTTGAAAGCGAATTTTTTATGTTCTAGGCTGATTTCGTTCGAAGCTTATTTTTTGTTCTCTGGGGTGATTTGGTTGGAAGCGAATTTTTTGTCTTCTGTGGTCATTTCGATGGAAGCGAATTTTTTATGTTCTAGGGTGATTTCGTTGGAAGCGAATTTTTTCTACTCTGGAATGATATCTTTTGAAGCAAATATTTGTGTTCTCACAATATTTTGTTTTCCGTGCTCTCGAGTCATTTCGATGGAAGCGAATTTTTTTGTGCTCTGGGGTGATTTCGTTGGAATCGAATATTTGTGTTCTCAGGAGATTACTTTGCATGCGAATTTTTTGTGTTCTGGGGTGATTTCGTTGGAAGCGAATTTTTTGTGCTCTGGGATGATATCTTTGGAAGCAAATGTTTGTGTTCTCAGGAGATTTCGTTGGAAAAGAATTTTTGTTTTCTGGGGTAATATCATTGGAAGAGAATTTTTTGTGTTCTCTAGTTTTTTCGATGGAAGCAAATTTTTGAAGTATGGGGTCATTTCATTAGAACTGTGTTTTCTGTGCTCTGGAGTCATTTCGTTGGAAGCGAATTTTTTGTGCTCTGGGGTGATTTCGTTGGAAGCGAATATTAGTGTTCTCAGGAGATTTCGTTGCAAGTGAATTTTTTGTGTTCTGGGGTAATATCGTTGGAAGAGAACTTTTGTGTTCTCCGGTTTTTTTAATGGGAGTAAATTTTTGAAGTAGGTGGTCATTTCTTTGGAAACATGTTTTCTGTGCTCTGGAGTCTTTTCGTTGGAAGCGAATTTTTTGTGCTCTGGGTTGGTTTCGTTGGAAGCGAATTTTTTGTGTTCTGGGGTGATGTCGTTGAAAGGGAATTTTTTGTGTCTGGGGTGATTTCGTTGGAAGCAAATTTTTTGTGCTCCAGGATGTTTTCTTTGGAAGCGAATATTTGTGTTCTCAGGAAATTTCGTTGGAAGCGAATTTTTTGTGTTCTGTGGTAATTTCGTTGGAAGAGAAATTTTTGTGTGCTCAGGATTATTCGATGGAAGCAAATTTTTAAAGTAGGGGGTCATTTCGTTGGAAGAGTGTTTTCTGTGTTTTGGAGTCATTTTGTTGGAAGTAAATTTTTTGTGTTCTGGGGTGATTTCGTTGGAAGCGAATTTTTTGTGTTCTGGGGTAATTTCGTTGGAAGCGAATTTTTTGTGTTCTCCGGTGATTTCGTTGAAAGGGAATTTTTTGTGTTCTAGGGTGATTTCTTTGGAATCAAATATTTTGTGTTCTGCTTTGATTTCAATGGAAGCAAATATTTTATCTTCTGTGGTAATTTCGTTGGACTTAAACTTTTTGTGTTCTCTGGTGATTTCGTTGAAAGGGAATTTTTTGTGTTCCAGGGTCATTTCTCTAAAAGGGAATTTTTGTGTTCTAGGGTGATTTCGTTGGAAGGAAATTTTTTGTGCTCTGGGATTATATCTTTGGAAGTGAATATTTGTGTTCTCAGGAGATTTCATTGTAAAAGAATTTTTTCTCTTCTGGGGTAATATCGTTGGAAGAGAATTTTTTTGTGTTCTCCGGTTTCTTCAATGGAAGCAAATATTTGAAGTAAGGGGTCATTTCGTTCGAAACGAGTTTTCTGTGCTCTGGAGTCATTTCATTGGAAGCGAATTTTTTGTGCTCTGGGGTGATTTCGTTGGAAGCGAATTTTTTGTTTTCTTGGGTGATTTCTCTAAAAGGGAATTTTTGTGTTCTAGGGTGATTTCGTTGGAAGCGAATTTTTTGCTCTGGGATGATTTCTTTAGAAGTGAATATTTGTGTTCTCAGAAGATTTCGTTGGAAGCGAATTTTTTTGTGTTCTGGGGTCATTTCTTTGGAAATGAATTTTTTGTGTTCTCTGGTTTGTTTGATGTAAGGAAATTTTTGAAGGAGGGGGTCATTTCGTTGGAAGCGTGTTTTCTGTGCTCTGGAGTCATTTCATTAGAAGCGAATTTTTTGTCCTCTGGAGTGATTTCGTTGGAAGCGAATTTTCTGTGTTCTGCTGTACTTTCGTTGGAAGTGAACTTTTTGTGTTCTCGGGTGATTTCAATGGAAGCCAATTTTTGAAGTATGGGATCATTTCCTTGGAAGCATGTTTTCTGTGCTCTGGAGTCATTTCGTTGGAAGAGAATTTTTTGTGGTCTGGGGTGATTTTTTTGGAAGCAAAATTTTTGTGTTCTAGGGTAATTTCGTTGGAAGCGAATTTCTTGCGTTCTGGGGTAATTTCGTTGGACGTGAATTTTTTGTGTTCTCGGGTGATTTCTTTGAAAGGAAATTTTTTTATGTTTTAGGGTTATTTTGTTGGAAGCGAATTTTTTTGTGCTCTGGGATGATATCTTTAGAAGTGAGTATTTGTGTTCTCAGAAGATTTCGTTGGAAACGAAATTTTTTGTGTTCTGGGTTCATTTCTTTGGAAATGAATTTTTTGTGTTCTCCGGTTTGTTTGATGGAAACAAATTTTGAAGGAGGGGGTCATTTCGTTGGAAGCGTGTTTTCTGTGCTTTGGAGTGATTTCCTTGGAAGCGAATATTTCGTGTTCTGGGGAGATTTCATTGGAAGCGAATTTTTTGTGTTTCGGGTGATTTCCTTGAAAGGGAATTTTTTGTGTTCTGGGGACATTTCTTTGGAAGCGAATTTTTTGTGTTCTGGGGTGATTTCGTTGGAAGCGAATATTTTGTGTTCTGGGGAGATTTCCTTGGAAGCGAATATTTGTGTTCTCAGAAGATTTCGTTGCAAGCGAATTTTTTCTGTTCTCCGGTTTTTTTGATGGAAGTAAATTTTTGAAGTAGGAGGTCATTTCGTTGGAAGCATGTTTTCGGAGCTCTGGAGTCATTTCGTAGGAAGCGAATTTTTTGTGCTCTGTGTTGATTTCGTTGGAAGCGAATTTTTTGTGTTCTGGGGTGATTTCGTTGAAAGGGAATTTTTGGTGTTCTGGGGTGATTTCGTTGGAAGCGAATTTTTTGTGATCTGGGGTGATATCTTTGGAAGTGAATATTTGTGTTCTCAGTAGATTTCGTTGGAAAAGAATTTTTTCTCTTCTGGGGTAATATCGTTGGAAGAGAATTTTTTGTGTTCTCTGGTTTCTTCAATGGAAGCAAATTTTTGAAGTAAGGGGTCATTACGTTCGAAGCGAGTTTTCTGTGCTCTGGAGTCATTTCTTTGGAAGCAAATTTTTTGTGTTCTCGGGTGATTTCAATGGAATCAAATTTTTGAAGTATGGTATCATTTCGTTCGAAGCGTGTTTTCTGTGCTCTGGAGTCATTTCGTTGGAAGCGAATATTTTGTATTCTGGGGAGATTTCGTTGGAAGCGAGTATTTGTGTTCTCAGAAGATTTCGTTGCAAGCGAATTTTTTCTGTTCTCCGGTTTTTGCGATGGAAGTAAATTTTTGAAGTAGGAGGTCATTTCGTTGGAAGCATGTTTTCGGAGCTCTGGAGTAATTTCGTTGGAAGCGAATTTTTTTGCTCAGGGTTGATTTCGTTGGAAGCGAATATTTTGTGTTCTGGGGAGATTTCCTTGGAAGCGAATATTTGTGTTCTCAGAAAATTTCGTTGAAAGCGAATTTTTTTGTTCTGGGGAGATTTCGTTGGAAGCGAATTTTTTGTACTCTGGGGTGATTTCGTTGGAAGCGAATTTTTTGTGTTCTGGGGTGATTTCGTTGCAAGCGAATTTTTTGTGTTCTGGGATGTTTTCTTTGGAAGCAAATATTTGTGTTCTCAGGAGATTTCGTTGCAAGCGAATTTTTTGTGTTCTCGGGTAATTTCATTGGAAGCGTGTTTTCTGTGCTCTGGAGTCATTTTGTTGGAAGCGAATTTTTTGTGCTCTGGGTTGATTATGTTGGAAGCGAATTTTTTGTATTCTCGGGTGATTTCCTTGAAAGGGAATTTTTTGTGTTCTAGGGTGATTTTGTTGGAAGCGAATTTTTTGTGCTCTGGGATGATTTCTTTAGAAGTGTATATTTGTGTTCTCAGAAGATTTCATTGGAAGCGAATTTTTTTGTGTTCTGGGGTCATTTCGTTTGAAGCGAATTTTTTGTATTCTGGGGAGATTTCATTGGAAGCGAATATTTGTGTTCTCAGAAGATTTCGTTGCAAGCGAATTTTTTCTGTTTTCCGGTTTTTTCGGTGGAAGTAAATTTTTGAAGTGGGAGGTCATTTCGTTGGAAGCATGTTTTCCGAGCTCTGGAGTCATTTCGTTGGAAGCGAATTTTTTGTGTTCTGGGGTCATTTCTTTGGAAATGAATTTTTTGTGTTCTCTGGTTGGTTTGATGGAAGCAAATTTTTGAAGGAGGGGGTCATTTCGTTGGAAGCGTGTTTTCTGTGCTCTGGAGTCATTGCGTTAGAAGCGAATTTTTTGTCCTCTGGAGTGATTTCGTTGGAAGCGAATTTTTTGTGTTCTCGGGTGATTTCCTTGAAAGGGAATTTTTTGTATTCTGGGGTCATTTCGTTGGAAGCGAATTTTTTGTGCTCTGGGGTGATTTCTTTGGTAGCGCATTTTCTGTGTTCTGGGATAATTTCGTTGGAAGTGAATTTTTTGTGTTCTTGGATGATTTCAATGGAAGCCAATTTTTGAAGTATGGTATCATTTCCTTGGAAGTGTGTTTTCTGTGCTCTGGAGTCATTTCGTTGGAAGAGAATTTTTTGTGGTCTGGGGTGATTTTGTTGGAAGCAAAATTTTTGTGTTCTAGGGTAATTTCGTTGGAAGCGAATTTCTTGTGTTCTGGGGTAATTTCGTTGGACGTGAATTTTTTGTGTTCTCGGGTGATTTCTTTGAAAGGAAATTTTTTTATGTTTTAGGGTTATTTTGTTGGAAGCAAATTTTTTGTGATCTGGGATGATTTCTTTAGAAGTGAGTATTTGTGTTCTCAGAAGATTTCGTTGGAAACGAAATTTTTTGTGTTCTGGGTTCATTTCTTTGGAAATGAATTTTTTGTGTTCTCCGGTTTGTTTGATGGAAGCCAATTTTTGAAGGAGGGGGTCATTTCTATGGAAGCGTGTTTTCTGTGCTCTGGAGTCATTTCCTTGGAAGCGAATTTTTTGTGTTTTGGGTGATTTCCTTGAAAGGGAATTTTTTGTGTTCTGGGGACATTTCTTTGGAAGCGAATTTTTTGTGTTCTGGGGTGATTTCGTTGGAAGCGAATATTTTGTGTTCTGGGGAGATTTCCTTGGAAGCGAATATTTGTGTTCTCAGAAGATTTCGTTGCAAGCGAATTTTTTCTGTTCTCCGGTTTTTTCGATGGAAGTAAATTTTGGAGTAGGAGGCCATTTTGTTGGAAGCATGTTTTCGGATCTCTGGAGTCATTTCGTTGGAAGCGAATTTTTTGTGCTCTGGGTTGATTTCGTTGGAAGCGAATTTTTGTGTTCTGGGGTGATTTCGTTGAAAAGGTATTTTTGGTGTTCTGGGGTGATTTCGTTGTAAGCGAATTTTTTGTGATCTGGGATGTTTTCTTTGGAAGCGAATATTTGTGTTCTCAGGAGATTTCATTGCAAGCGAATGTTTTTTGTTCTGGGGTAATTTCATTGAAAGGGAATTTTTTATGTTCTAGGGTGATTTCGTTGGAAGCAAATTTTTGTGCTCTGGAGTGATTTCGATGGAAGCGAATTTTTTATGTTCTAGGGTGATTTCGTTGAAAGCAAATTTTTTGTGTTCTGGAGTCATTTCATTGGAATCGTGTTTTCTGTGCTCTGGAGTCATTTTTTTGGAAGCAAATTTTTGTGCTCTGGAGTGATTTCGATGGAAGCGAATTTTTTGTATTCTCGGGTGATTTCGTTGAAAGGGAATTTTTTGTGTTCGAGGGTGATTTCGTTGGAATCGAATTTTTTGCGCTCTGGGATGTTTTCTTTGGAAGTGAATATTTGTGTTCTCAGGAGATTTCGTTGGAAGCTAATTTTTTGTGTTCTGGGGTAATTTCGTTGGAATAGAAATATTTGTGCTCTCAGGATTTTTCGATGGAAGCAAATTTTTGAAGGGGTTTTTTGGTGCTCAGGCTTGATTTCGTTGGAAGCACATTTTTTTGTGTTCTCGGGTGATTTCTTTTAAAGAGATTTTTTGTGTTCTAGGGTGATTTCGTTGGAAGCGAATTTTTTGTGTTCTCGGGTGATTTCGTGGGAAAACAATTTTTTGTCTTCTTGGGTAATATCTTTGGAAGAGAATTTTCTGTGTTCTTATATTATTTCAATGGAAGCAAATTTTTGAAATATGGGGTCATTTCGTTGGAAGAGTGTTTTCTGTGCTCTAGAGGCATTTCTTTGGAAGCAAATTTTTTTTGTTCTGGGGTGATTTGGTTGGTAGCGAATATATGTGTTCTCAGAAGATTTCATTGTAAGCGAATTTTTGTGATCTTGGGTAATTTCTTTGAAAGAGAATTTTTTATGTTCTAGGGTAATTTCGTTGGAAGAGAAGTTTTTGTGTTCTCAGGATTTTTCGATGGAAGCAAATTTTTGAAGTACGGAGTCATTTCGTTGGAAGCGTGTTTTCTGTGCTCTGGAGTCACTTCGTTGAAAGCAAATTTTTTGTGCTCTGGGGTGATTTCGTTGGAAGCGCATTTTTTGTGTTCAGGGATAATTTCGTTGGAAGTGAATTTTTTGTGTTCTCTGGTGATTTCGATGGAAGCCAATTTTTGAAGTATTGGATCATTTCCTCGGAAGCGTGTTTTCTGTGCTCTGGAGTCATTTCGTTGGAATCGAATTTTTTGTGCTCTGGGGTGAGTTTGTTGGAAGCGAAATTTTTGTGTTCTCGGGTAATTTCGTTGGAAGCGATTTTCTTGTGTTCTGGGGTAATTTCTTTGGAAGCGAATTTTTTTGTGCTCTGGGATGATTTCTTTGGAAGCGAATATTTGTGTTCTCAGAAGATTTCCTTGCAAGCGAATTTTTTTGTGTTCTGGGGTAATTTCGTTGGAAGCGAATTATTTGTGTTTTGGGGTGATTTCGTTGGAAGCGAATATTTTGTGTTCTCGGGTGATTTCAATGGAAACAAATTTTTGAAGTATGGTATCATTTCGTTCGAAGTGTGTTTTCTGTGCTCTGGAGTCATTTCGTTGGAAGCGAATTTTTTGTGCTCTGGGTTGATTTCATTGGAAGCGAATTTTTTGTGTTCTCGGGTGATTTCTTTGAAAGGGAATTATTTGTGTTCTAGGGTGATTTCGTTGGAAGCGAATTTTTTTGTGCTCTGGGATGATTTCTTTCGAAGCGAATATTTGTGTTCTCAGGAGATTTCATTGGAAGCGAATATTTTGTGTTCTGGGGTAATTTCTTTGAAAGCGAATTTTTTGTGTTCTCGTGTGATTTCAATGGAAGCAAATTTTTGAAATATGGGGTCATTTCGTTGGAAGCCTGTTTTCTGTGCTCTGGAGTAATTTCGTTGGAAGCGATTTTTTTGTGTTCTGGGGTGATTTCGTTGGAAGCGAATTTTTTGTGTTCAGGGGTGATTTCGATGGAAGCAAATTTTTTCTATTCTGTGGTAATTTTGTTGGACGTGAATTTTTTGTGTTTTCGGGTGATTTCGATGAAAGGGAATTTTTTGTGTTCCAGGGTGATTTCGGTGGAAGCGAATTTTTTTGTGCTCTGGGATGATTTCTTTGGAAGCAAATATTTGTGTTCTCAGAGATTTCGTTGGAAGCAAATTTTTGTGTTCTTGGGTAATTTCGTTGGAAGCGAATTTTTTGTGTTCTCGGGTGATTTCGATGGAACCAAATTTTTGAAATATGGGGTCATTTCGTTGGAAGCTTGTTTTCTCTGCTCTTGAGTCATTATGTTGGAAGCGAATTTTTTGTGTTCTGGGGTGATTTCGTTGGAAGCGAATATATGTGTTTTCAGAAGATTTCGTTGCAAGCGAATATTTCGTGTTCTGGCGCAATTTCGTTGGAAGCGAATTTTGTGTGTTCTCGGGTGATTTCGATGGAAGCAAATTTTTGAAGATTGGGATCATT
This sequence comes from Meriones unguiculatus, assembly GCF_030254825.1. Taxonomy (NCBI): domain Eukaryota; kingdom Metazoa; phylum Chordata; class Mammalia; order Rodentia; family Muridae; genus Meriones; species Meriones unguiculatus. The sequence goes on along the minus strand of NC_083353.1, from coordinate 80,548,028 downwards.
TCGTTGGGAGCGTGTTTTCTGTGCTCTGGAGTCATTGCGTTGAAATTGAATTTTTTGTGTTCTGGGGTGATTTCGTTGGAAGCGAATATTCGTGTTCTCAGAAGATTTCGTTGCAAGAGAATTTTTTGTGTTCTGGGGTAATTTCCTTTGAAGGGAATTTTTTGTTTTCTCCGGTTTTTTCCAATGAAGCAAATTTTTGAAGCAGGGGGTCATTTCGTTGGAAGTGTGTTTTCTGTGCTCTGGAGTCATTTCGTTGGAAGCGAAATTTTTGTGTTCTGCGGTGATTTCGTTGGAAGCAAATTTTTTGTGTTCTGGGGCAATTTCGTTGGAAGCGAATTTTTTGTGTTCTGGGGTGATTTCGTTGGAAGCGAATTTTTGGTGGTCTGGGGTGATTTCGTTGGAAGCGTGTTTTCTGTGGTCTGGAGTGATTACTTTGGAAGCGAATATTTGTGTTCTCCGGAGATTTCGTTGGAAGCGAATTTTTTGTGTTCTGGGGTAATATCCTTGGAAGCAGGTTTTATGTCCTTTGGAGTCATTTTGTTAGAAGCGAATTATTCTCTGTTTTGGTTTGATTTCTTTGGAAATGAAGTTTTTGAGATCTGGGTTGATTTGGTTGAAAGCGAATTTTTTGTGTTCTGGTGTGATTTCTTTGGAAAGAATTTCTTGTCCCCTGGGATGATATTATTGGAAGCAAATTTTATCTGTTCTGGGGTAATTTTGTTGGAAGCGATTTTTTTCTGCTCTGGGGTGGTTTCGTTGGAAGCTTATTTTTTGTGTTCTCTGGTTATTTCGATGGAAGCGAATTTTTTTTCTTCTGGGTTGATTTTGTTTGAAGCGAATTTTTTGTGTTCTGGGATGATTTCAGTGGATTCAAATTTTTGGTGTTCTGGCGTAATTTCTTAGGAAGCAGGTTTTATGTCCTTTGGAGTAATTTCGTTAGAAGCGAATTTTTCTCTGTTCTGGTGTGATTTCGTTGGAAATGAAGTTTTTGTGATCTGCGGTGATTTCGTTGGAAACGAATTTTTTTGTGCTCTGGGGTGATTTCCTTTGAAGCGAATTTTTTACGTTCTTGGGTAATTTCATTGGAAGCTAATTTTTTGTGTTCTTCGGTGATTTCTTTGTAAGCTAATTTTTTGTGATCTCGGGTGATGTTGATGGAAACAAATTTTTTGTGATCTTTGTTGATTTTGTTGGAAATGATGTTTTTGTGATCGGGGTAATTTTGTTGGAAGCGAACTTTTTATGTTCTGGGTTGATTTCGATCGAAGCGAATTTTTTTGTGTTGTGGGGTGATTACGAAGGAAGCGAATTCTTTGTGTTCTGGGGTAATATCTCTGGAAGCAGGTGTTATGTCCTTTGGAGTCATTTCGTTAAAAGCAAATTTTTCTCTGTTCTGGTGTGATTTCTTTGGAAATGAAGTTTTTGTGATCTGGGGTGATTTCGTTGGAAGAGAATTTTTTGTGTTCTGGTGTGATTTCTTTGGAAACGAATTTTTTGTCCTCTGTGGTGATTTCGTTGGAAGCAAATTTTTGTGTTCTGTGGTAATTTCTTGGAAGCAAATTTTTTGGATTCTCGGGTGATTTCGTTGGAAGCAAATTTTTTGTGTTCTAGGTTGTTTTCGTTGAAAACGAATTTTTTGTGTTCTGGAGTGATTTTGTTGGAAGCGAATATTTTGTGTTCCTCGGGTGATTTCGATGGAAGTGAATTTTTTGTTTTCTGGGGTAATTTCGTTGGATGCAATTTTTTGTGGTCTGGGTTTATTTCGTTGTTAGCGAATTTTTTGAAGTATGGGGTGATTTCGTTGGAAGCGTGTTTTCTGTGCTCTGGGGTGATTTCATTGGAAATGAATTTTTTGTGTTCTCGGGTGATTTCGATGGAAGCGAATTTTTTGTGGTCTGGGATGATATCGTTGTTAGCGAATTTTTTGAAGTATGGGGTGATTTATTTGGAAGCGTGTTTCCTGTGCTCTGGAGTCATTTTGATGGAAGTGAATTTTTTGTGTTCTCGGTTGATGTCGATCGAAGCGATTTTTTGTTTTCTGGGGAGATTTCAGTGAGAGCGAATTTTTGGTGTTCTGGGGTAATTTTGCTGGAAGAGGTTTTTATGTCCTTTGTAGTCATTTCATTAGAAGCGAATTTTTCTCTGTTCTGGTGTGATTTTGTTGGAAACACATTTTTTTTTGCTCTGGAATGTTTTCGTTGTAAGAGAATGTTTTGTGTTTTGGGGTAATTTCATTGGAAGCGAATTTTTTTGTGTGTGTGTTCTGGGGTGATTTCATTGGAAGGGAATTTTTTGTCATCTGGGGTAATTTCGTTGGAAGCGGGTTTTATGTCCTTTGGAGTCATTTCGTTAAAAGCGAATTTTTCTCTGTTCTGGTGTGATTTCGTTGGAAATGAAGTTTTTGTGATCTGGGGTGATTTCTTTGGTAGCGAATTTTTTGTGGTCTGGTGTGATTTCTTTGGAAACAAACTTTTTGTGTTCTAGGGTGATTTGATGGAAGCGAGTTTTTTTGTGTTCTGGGGTCATTTCGTTGGTAGCGTGTTTTCTGTGCTCAGGAGTCATTTCGTTGGAAGCTAATTTTTTGTGTTCTCGGTTGATTTCGATGGAAGCAAATTTTTGAAGTATGGTATCATTTTGTTCGAAGCTTGTTTTCTGTGCTCTGGAGTCATTAAGTTGGAAGCGAATTTTTTGTGTTCCAGGGTGATTTCGTTGGAAGCGAATTTTTTTGTGCTCTGGGATGATTTCTTTGGAAGCGAATATTTGTGTTCTCAGGATATTTCTTTGGAAGCGAATTTTTTGTGTTCTTGGGTAATTTCGTTGGAAGCAAATTTTTTGTGTTCTAGGGTAATTTTGATGGAAGCAAATTTTTGAAGTAGAGGGCCATTTTGTTGGAAGCGTGTTTTCTGTGCTCTGGAGTCATTTCGTTGGAAGTTAATTTTTTGTGCTCTGGGGCGATTGCGTTGGAAGCGAATATTTTGTGTTCTCGGGTGATTTCGTTGGAAGCGAATTTTTTGTGTTCTTTGGTGATTTCCTTGAAAGCAAATTATTTGTGTTCTGGGGTAATTTCATTGGAAGCGAATTTTTTGTGTTCTCGGGTGTTTTCGATGGAAGCAAATTTTTGAAGTATGGGATCGTTTCGTTGGAAGCGTGTTTTCTGTGCTCTAGAGTCATTTTGTTGGAAGCGAATTTTTTGTGCTCTGGGGTGATTTCGTTGGAAGCGAATATTCATGTTCTCAGAAGATTTCGTTGCAAGCGAATTTTTTTGTGTTGTGGGGTAATTTCGTTGGAAGCAAATTTTTTGTGTTCTCCGGTTTTTTCGATGAAAGCAAATTTTTGAAGTAGGGGGTCATATCGTTGGAAGCGTGTTTTCTGTGCTCTGGAGTTACTTCATTGGAAGGGAATTTTTGGTGCTCTGGGGTGATTTCTTTGGAAGCAAATTTTTTGTTTTCTTGGGTAATTACGTTGGAAGCGAATTTTTTGTGTTCTCGGGTGATTATGTTTAAAGGGAATTTTTAGTGTTCTGGCGTCATTTCGTTGGAAGCGTGTTTTCTGTGCTCTGGATTCATTTCTTTGGAAGCGAATTTTTTGTGTTCTGGGGTGATTTCTTTGGAAGCGAATTTTTGGTGGTCTGGGGTGATTTCGTTGGAAGCGTGTTTTCTGTGGTCTGGGGTGATTACTTTGGAAGTGAATATTTGTGTTCTCAGGAGATTTCGTTGGAAGTGAATTTTTTGTGTTCTGGGGGTGATATTGTTGGCAGCGAATTTTTTGTGTTCTGGGGTGATATAGTTGGAAGTGATTTTTTTGTTTTCTGGGGTAATATCCTTGGAAGCGGGTTTTATGTCCTTTGGAGTCATTTTGTTAGAAGCGAATTTTTCTCTGTTCTGGTGTGATTTCTTTGGAAATGAAGTTTTTGAGATCTGGGGTGATTTCATTGGAAGCAAATTTTTTGTGTTCTGGGGTAATTTCGTTGGAAGCGAATTTTTTGTGTTCTCGGGTGATTTCGTTGAAAGGGAATTTTTAGTGTTCTGTCCTCATTTCGTTGGAAGCGTGTTTTCTGTGCTCTGGATTCATTTCGTTGGAAGCGAATTTTTTGTGCTCTGGGGTGATTTCATTGGAAACAAATATTTTGTGTTCTGTGGTGATTACGTTGAAAGGGAATTTTTTGTGTTCTGGGGTCAATTCGTTGGAAGAGAATTTTCTGTGTTCTGGGGTGATTTCGATGGAAGTGAATTTTTTGTGTTCTCCGGTTTTTTAAATGGAAGCAAATTTTTGAAGTAGGGGCTCATTTCGTTGGAAGTGTGTTTTCTGTGCTCTGGAGTCATTTCGTTGGAAGGGAATTTTTTGTGCTCTGGGGTGATTTCGTTGGAAGCGAACTTTTTGTGTTCTCGGGTGATTTCATTTAAAGGGAATTTTTTGTGTTCAAGGGTGATTTCGTTGGAAGAGAATTTTTTGTGTTCTGGGGTAATTACGTTGGAAGCGAATATTTTGTGTTCTCGGGTGATTTCGTTGGCCGCAAATTTTTCGTGGTCTGGCGTCATTTAGTTGGAAGCGTGTTTTCTGTGCTCTGGAGTCATTTCGTTGGAAGCAAATTTTTTGTGCTCTGGGGTGATTTCATTGGAAGCGAATTTTTTGTGTTCTGGGGTGATTTCGTTAGAAGCGAATTTTAGTGTTCGGGGGTAATTTCGTTGGAAGCTAATTTTTTGTGTTCTCGGGTGATTTCGATGGAAGGAAATTTTTGACATATGGTATCATTTCCTTCAAAGCGGGTTTCCTGTACTCTGGTGTCATTTCGTTGGAAGCGTATTTTTTGTGTTCTCGGGTGATTTCGTTGAAAGGGAATGTTTTGTGTTCTAGGGTGATTTCGTTGGAAGCGAATTTTTTGTGTTCTGGGATGATTTCAGTGGAGGCGAATTTTTTGTGTTCTAGGGTATTTTCGTTGGAAGTGTATTTTTTGTGTTGTCAGGTTTTCTCGATGGAAGCAAATTTTTGAAGTATGGGGTCATTTCGTTGGAAGCATGTTTTCTGTGCTCTGGAGTTATTTCGTTGGAAGCGAATTTTTTGTGTTCTGGGGTGATTTCCTTGGAAGCGAATTTGTTCTGTTCTGGGGTAATTTCTTTGGACGCGAATTTTTTGTGTTCTGGGTTGATTTTTTTGGAAGAGAATTTTTTGTGTTCTGGGGCAATTTCGTTGAAAGGGAATTTTTTGGAAGTATGGGGTGATTTCGTTGAAAGCGTGTTTTCTTTGCTCTGGAGTCATTTCTTTGGAAGCAAATTTTTTGTGTTCTGAGTTGATTTCATTGGAAGCAAATTTTTTGTGTTCTGGGGTGATTTCGTTGGAAGCGTGTTTTCTGTGCTCTGGAGTCATTTCGTTGGAAGCGAATTTTTTGTGTTCTGCGGTGATTTCGATGGAAGGAAATTTTTTCAGTTCTGGGGTAATTTTGTGGGAAGCCAATATTTTTGTTCTCAGGTCATTTATTGGAAGGGAATTTTTTGTGCTCTGGGGTGATTTCGTTGGAAGCAAATTTTTTTCTATTCTGGGGTAATTTCGTTGGACCTGAATTTTTTTGTTCTCAGGTGATTTCGTTGAAAGTGAATTTTTTTTGCTTTAGGGTGATTTAATTGGATGCGGATTTTTTGTGCTCTGGGGTGATTTCTTTGGAAGCGAATATTTGTGTCCTCAGGAGATTTTGTTGGAAGCAAATTTTTTGTGTTCTGGGGTATTTTCGTTGGAAGCGAATTTTTTTGTGTTCTCCGGTTTTTTCGATGGAAGCAAATTTTTGAAGTAGGGGGTCACCTCGTTGGAAGTGAAATTTTTTGTGTTCAGGGGTGATTTCGTTGGAAGCGAATGTTTTGTGTTCTGGGGTAATTTCGTTGGAAGCAAATTATTTTGTGTTCTCAGGTGATTTCGATGGAAGCAAATTTTCGAAGTATGGGGACATTTCGTTGGAAGCTAATTTATGTGCTTTGGTGTGATTTCGTTGGAAGCGAATTTCTTGTGTTCAGGGGTAATTTCTTTTGAAGCAAATTTTTGTGTTCTGGGTTGATTTCGATGGAAGCGAATATTTTGTGTTCTGTGTTGATTTCATTGGAAATGAATATTTGTGTTCTCAGGAGATTTCGTTGCAAGCGAATTTTTTGTGCTCTGGGGTGATTTCGTTGGAAGGGAATTTTTTGTGTTCTGGGGTGATTTCGTTGAAAGGGAATTTTTTGTGTTCTAGGGTGATTTCGTTGGAAGAGAATTTTCTGTGCTCTGGAGTCATTTCGTTGGAAGGGAATTTTTTGTGCTCTGTGGTGATTTCGTTGGAAGCGAATTTTTTGTGTTCTCGGGTGATTTCGTTGAAAGGGAATTTTTTGTGTTCTAGGGTGATTTCGTTGGAAGAGAATTTTCTGTGTTCTGGGGTGACTTCGATGGAAGTGAATTTTTTTGTGTTCTCCGGTTTTTTCGAAGTAGGGGGTGATTTCATTAGAATCGTGTTTTCTGTGCTTTGGAGTCATTTCGTTGGAAGGGAATTTTTTGCGCTCTGGGGTGATTTCGTTGGAAGCGAACTTGTTTGTGCTCTGCGATGATTTCTTTGGAAGCAAATATTTGTGTTCTCAGGAGATTTCATTGGAAGCGAATTTTCTGTGTTCTGTGGTGATTTCGATGGAAGCAAATTTTTTTCTGTTCTGTGGTAATTTCGTTGGACGTGAATTTTTTGTTTTCTCTGGTTTTTTTGATGGAAGCAAATTTTTGAAGCAGGGGGTCATTTCGTTGGAAGCGTGTTTTCTGTTCTCTGGAGTCATTTCGTTGGAAGCGAATTTTTTTGTGCTCTGGGATGATTTCTTTGGAAGCAAATATTTGTGTTCTCAGGAGGTATCGTTGGAAGCAAATTTTTTGCATTCTGGGGTAATTTAGTTGGAAGCAAGTTTTTGAAGTATGGGATCATTTTGTTGGAAGCGTGTTTTCTCTGCCCTGGAGTCATTATGTTGGAAGCTAATTTTTTGTGTTCTGGGGTGATTTCGTTGGAAGCGAATATATTGTTCTCAGAAGATTTTGTTGCAAGCGAATTTTTTGTGTTCTGGCATAATTTCGATGGAAGCGTTTTTTTTTGTGTTCTCGGGTGATTTCGATGGAAGCAAATTTTTGAAGTATGGGATCATTTAGTTGGGAGCGTGTTTTCTGTGCTCTGGAGTCATTCCGTTGAAAGCGAATTTTTTGTGTTCTGGGGTGATTTCGTTGGAAGCGAATATTCGTGTTCACAGAAAATTTCATTGCAAGCGAATTTTTTTGTGTTCTGGGGTAATTTCGTTGGAAGCAAATTTTTTGTTTTCTCCGGTTTTTTCGATGGAAGCAAATTCTTGAAACAGGGGGTCATTACGTTGGAAGTGTGTTTTCTGTGCTCTGGATTCATTTCGTTGGAAGCGAATATTTGTGTTCTCAGATGATTTCGTTTCAAGCGAATTTTTTGTGTTCTCCGGTTTTTTCGATGGAAGCAAATTTTTGAAGTAGGTGGTCATTTCGTTGGAAGCTTGTTATCTGTCCTCTGGAGTAATTTCCTTGGAAGGGAATTTTTTGTGCTTTGGGCTGATTTCGTTCGAAGCGAATATTTTGTGTTCTAGTGTGATTTCGTTGAATGGGAAATTTTTGTGTTCTAGGGTGATTTTTTTGGAAGTGAATTTTTTGTGTTCTGTGGTGATTTCGATGGAAGCAATTTTTTTCTGTTCTGTGGTAATTTCCTTGGACGTGTATTTTTGGTTTTCTCCGGTTTTATTGATGGAAGCAAATTTTTGATGTATGGTATCATTTCGTTCAAAGCGTGTTTTCTGTGCTCTGGAGTCATTTCGTTGGAAGCGAATTTTCTGTGTTCTGGGTTGATTTCGTTGGAAGCGAATTTTTTGTGTTCTGGGATGATTTTAGTGGAGGCGAATTTTTAGCGTTCTAGGGTGTTTTTGTTGGAAGCGTATTTTTTGTGTTCTCAGGTTTTCTCGATGGAAGCAAATTTTTGAAGTAGGGGGTCCTTTCGTTGGAAGCATGTTTTCTGTGCTCTGGAGTCATTTCGTTGTAAGCGAATTTTTTGTGTTCTGGGGTGATTTCCTTGGAAGCGAATTTATTTTGTCCTGGGGTAATTTAGTTGGAAGCGAATTTTTTGTGTTCTTAGTTGATTTCGATGGAAGCATATTTTTGAAGTATGGTATCATTTCATTCGAAGCTTGTTTTCTGTGCTCTGGAGTCATTACGTTGGAGCGAATTTTTTGTGTTCTAGGGTGATTTCGTTGAAAGGGAGTTTTTCTATTCTAGGGTGATTTCGTTGGAAGCGAATTTATTGTGTGCTGGGGTGATTTCGATGGAAGCAAATTTTTTTCTGTTCTGTGGTAATTTCGTTGGACGTGAATTTTTTGTGTTCTCGGGTGATTTCGTTGAAAGGGAATTTTTTGTGTTCTATTGTGATTTCTTGGAAGTGAATTTTTTTGTGTTCTGGGATGATTTCTTTCGAAGCGAATATTTGTGTTCTCAGGAGATTTCGTTGGAAGCGAATTTATTGTGTTCTGGGGTTATTTCGATAGAAGCGAATTTTTTGTGTTCTTCGGTTTTTCGATGGAAGCAAATTTTTGAAGTAGGGGGTCATTTCTTTGGAAGCGTTTTTTCTGGAGTGTTCTGGAGTCATTTCGTTGGAAGGGAATTTTTGTGCTCTGGGGTGATTTCGTTGAAAGCAAATTTTTTGTGTTCTCAGATGATTTCGTTTAAAGGGAATTTTTCGTGTTCTCGGTGATTTCGTTGGAAGCAAATTTTTTGTGTTCTGGTGTCATTTCGTCGGAAGCATGTTTTCTGTGCTCTGGAGTCAGTTCGTTGGAAGCGAATTTTTTGTGCTCTGGTGTGATTTCGTTGGAAGCGAATTCTTTGTGTTCTCGGGTGATTTTTTTTAAAGCTAATTTTTTGTGTTCTAGGGTGATTTCGTTGGCAGCGTATTTTTTGTGTTCTGGGGTGATTTCGTTGGAAGCGAAATTTTTGTGTTCTGTGGAAATTTTGTTGGAAGCGAATTTTTTGTGTTCTCCGGTTTTGTCGATGGAAGCAAATTTCTGAATTAGGGGGTCATTTTGTTGGAAGCGTGTTTTCTATGCTCTGGAGTCATTTCGTTGGAAGAGAATTTTTGGTGCTCTGGAGTGATTTCGTTGGAAGCGAATTTTTTGTGTCTGGGGTCATTTCGTTGGAAGAGATTTTTTTGTGTTCTGGTGTGATTTCGTTGGAAGCAAATTTTTTGTGTTCTGGGGTAATTTCGTAGGAAGCGAATTTTTTGTTTTCTCGGGTGATTTCGAAGGAAGCAAATTTTTGAAGTAGGGGGACATTTCGTTGGAAGCTTGTTTTCTGTGCTCTGGAATCATATCGTTGGAAGGGAATTTTTTATGCTTTGGGGTGATTTCGTTGGAAGCGAATTTTTTGTGTTCTAGTGTGATTTCGTTGAAAGGGAATTTTTTGTGTTCTAGGGTGATTTAGTTGGACATGAATTTTTTGTGTTCTCGGGTGATTTCGTCGAAAGTGAATTTTTTGTGTTCTCGGATGATTTCGTCGAAAGAGAATTTTTTGTGTTCTAGGGTGATTTCTTTGAAAGGAAATTTTTTGTATTCTATTGTGATTTTGTTGGAAGCGAATTTTTTGTGTTCTCGGGTCATTTCGTTGGAATCGTGTTTTCTCTCCTATGGAGTCATTTTGTTGGAAGGGAATTTTTTGTACTCTGTGGTGATTTCGTTGGAAGTGAATTTTTTGTGTTCTCGTGTGATTTCGTTGAAAGGGAATTTTTTGTGTTCTGGGGTCATTTCGTTGGAAGCCTGTTTTCTGTGCTCTAGAGTCATTTGTTTGGAAGCGAATTTTTTGTGTTCTGCTGTGATTTCGTTGGAAGCTAATTTTTTTGTGTTCTCGGGTGATTTGGTTGAAAGGGAATTTTTTGTGTTCCAGGGTGATTTCGTTGGAAGCGAATTTTTTTGTGCTCGGGAATGATTTCTTTGGAAGCAAATATTTGTGTTCTCTGGAGAGATCGTTTGAAGCGAATTTATTGTGTTGTGGGGTAATTTCGTTGGAAGCGAATTTTTTGTGTTTTCGGGTGATTTCGATGGAAGCAAATTTTTGAAATATGGGGTCATTTCGTTGGAACCGTGTTTTCTCTGTTCTGGAGTCATTATGTTGGAAACTAATTTTTTGTGTTCTGGGGTGATTTCGTTGGAAGCAAATTTTTTGTGTTCCCGGGTGATTTCAATGGAAGCAAATTTTTGAAGTATGGGATCATTTCTTTGGGAGCGTGTTTTCTGTGCTCTGGAGTCATTCCGTTTAAAAGCGAATTTTTTGTGTTCTGGGGTGATTTCGTTGGAAGCGAATATTCGTGTTCTCAGAAGATTTCGTTGGAAGCGAATTTTTTGTTTTCTCCGGTTTTTTCAATGGAAGCAAATTTTTGAAGCAGGGGGTCATTTCGTTGGAAGTGTGTTTTCTATGCTCTGGAGTCATTTAGTTGGAAGCGAATTTTTTGTGTTTTGGGGTGATTTCATGGAAGCAAATTTTCTGTGTTCTGGGGTAATTTCGTTGGAAGCAATTTTTTGTGTTCTGGAGTAATTTCGTTGGAAGTGAATTTTTTGTGTTCTCGGGTCATTTCAATGGAAGCAAATTTTTGAAGTATGGTATCATTTCGTTCGAAGCGTGTTTTCTATGCTCTGGAGTCATTTTGTTGGAAGTGAATATTTGTGTTCTCAGACGATTTCGTTGCAAGCGAATTTATTGTGTACTCAAGTTTTTTCGATGGAAGCAAATTTTTGAAGTAGGGGGTCATTTCTTTGGAAGCTTGTTTTCTATGCTTTGGAATAATTTCGTTGGAACGGAATTTTTTGTGCTTTGGGCTGATTTCTTTGGAAGCGAATTTTTTGTGTTCTAGTGTGATTTCGTTGAAAGGGAATTTTTTGTGTTCTAGGGTGATTTTGTTGGAAGCAAATTTTTTGTGCTCTGTGGTGTTTTCGATGGAAGCAAATTTTTTCTGTTATGTGGTAATTTTGTTGGACCTGAATTTTTGGTTTTGTTGGACATGAATTTTTTGTGTTCTCGGGTGATTTCATCGAAAGGGAATTTTTTGTGTTCTAGGGTGATTTCGTTGGAAGCGAACTTTTTTTTGCTCTGGGATGATTTCTTTGGAAGGGAATATCTGTGTTCTCAGGAGATTTCGTTGCAAGCGAATTTATTTTGTTCTGGGGTAATTTCGTTGGAAGCTAATTTTTTGTATTCTCAAGTGATTTCGATGGAAGCAAATTTTTGAAATATGGGGTCATTTCGCTGGAAGCATTTTTTCTGTGCTTTGGAGTCATTTCTTTGGAAGCGAATTTTTTGTGCTCTGGGGTGATTTCTTTGGAAGCTAATATTTGTGTTTTCAGGACATTTCGTTGCAAGCGAATTTTTTGGGTTCTGGGGTAATTTTGTTGGCAGCGAATTTTTTGTGTTCTCCGGTTTTTTCGATGGAAGCAAATTTTTTAAGTAGAGGGTCATTTCGTTGGAAGCGTGTTTTCTGTGCTCTGGAGTCATTTCTTTGGTAGCGAATTTTTTGTGCTCTGGGGTGATTTCGTTGGAAGCGAATATTTGTTTTCTCAGAAAATTTCGTTGCAAGCAAATTTTTTGTGTTCTGTGGTAATTTTGTTGGAAGCGAATTTTTTGTGTTCTCCAGTTTTTTTCGATGGAAGCAAATTTTTGAAGTACGGGGTCATATCGTTGGAAGCGTGTTTTCTCGCCTCTGGAGTCATTTCGTTGGAAGGGAATTTTTTTCGCACTGGGGTGATTTCATTGAAAGCTAATTTTTTTGTGTTCTAGCGTGATTTCATTGGAAGCAAATTTTTTGTGTTGTGGGGTTATTTCGATGAAAGCAAATATTTTCTCTTCTGTGGTAATTTCGTTGGACGTGAATTTTTTGTGTTCTCAGGTGATTTCGTTGAAAGGGAATTTTTGTGTTCTAGGGTGATTTCGTTGTAAGCGAATTTTTTGTGCTCTGGGATGATTTCTTTGGAAGCGAATATTTGTGTTCCCAGGAGATTTCGTTGGAAGCGATTTTTTTGTGTTCTGGGGTAATTTCTTTGGAAGCGAATTTTTTGTGTTATCGGGTGATTTCGATGGAAGCAAATTTTTGAAGTATGGGGTCATATCGTTGGAAGCGTGTTTTCTGTGCTCTGGAGTCATTTTGTTGGAAGCGAATTTTTCGTGCCCTGGGGTGATTTCATTGGAAGCGAATATTTGTGTTCTCAGGAGATTTCGTTGCAAGCAAATTTTTTTTTGTTCTGGGGTAATTTCGTTGGCAGCGAATTTTTTGTGGTCTGGGGTGATTTAGTTGGAAGCGAATTTTTTATGTACTAGGGTGATTTCGTTGGAAGTGAATTTTTTCTGCTCTGGGGTGCTTTGGTTGGAAGCGAATTTTTTGTCTTCGGTGGTGATTTCGATGGAAGCAAATTTTTTTGTTCTAGGTTGATTTCTTTGGAAGCGATTTTTTGTGCTCTGGGGTGATTTCGTTGGAAGCGAATATTTTTGTTCCCAGGAGATTTCGTTGGAAAAGAATTTTTTGTCCTCTGTGGTAATATCATTGGAAGAGTATTTTTTATGTTGTTCGGTTTTTTCGATGGAAGCAAATTTTTGATGTAGGGGGTCATTTCTTTGCAAGCATGTTTTCTGTGCTCTGGAGTCATTTCGTTGGAAGCAAATTTTTCGTGCTCTGGGGTGCTATGGTTGGAAGCGAATTTTTTGTGTTCTCGGGTGATTTCGATGGAAGCAAATTTTTGAAATAAGGGATCATTTCATTGGAAGCATGTTTTCTGTGCTCTGGAGTCATTTCGTTGGAAGCAAATTTTTTGTGTTCTGGGGAGGTTTCGTTGGAAGCGAATATTTGTGTTCTCAGAAAATTTCGTTGCAAGCGAATTTTTTGTGTTCTGGGTTAATTTCGTTGGAAGCGAATTTTTTATGTTCTCCGGTTTTTCGATGGAGGCAAATTTTTGAAGTAGGGGGTCATTTCGTTGGAATCGTGTTTTCTGTGCTCTGTAGTCATTTCTTTGGAAGGGAATTTTTTGTGCCCTGGGGTGATTTCGTTGGAAGCGAATTTTTTGTGTTCTGGGGTGATTTCGTTGGAAGCGAATTTTTTGTGTTCTGGGGTGATTTCGATGGTAGCAAATTTTTGAAGTACGAGGTCATTTCGTTGGAAGCGTGTTTTCTATGATCTGGGGTCCTTTCTTTGGAAGTGAATTTTTTGTGCTCTGGGGTGATTTCCTTGGAATCGAATATTTGTGTTCTCGGGAGATTTCATTACAAGCGAATTTTTTGTGTTCTTGGGTAATTTCGTTGGAAGCGAATTTTTTGTGTTCTCGTGTGATTTCATTGGAAAGGAATTTTTTATGTTCTAGGGTGATTTCGTTGGAAGCGAATTTTTTTGTGTTCTAGGGTCATTTCGTTGGAAGTGTGTTGTCTCTGCTGTGGAGTCATTTCATTGGAAGTGAATTTTTTTTGCTCTGGGGTGATTTCGTTGGAAGCCAATTTTTTGTCTTCTCGGGTGATTTCTTTGAAAGCTAATTTTTTGTGTTCTAGCGTTGTTTCGTTGGAAGCGAAGTTTTTGTGTTCTGGGTTGATTTCGTTGGAAGCAAATTTTTTCTGTTCTGTGGGAATTTCATTCGACGTGTATTTTTTGTGTTCTTTGGTGATTTCTTTGAAAGGGAATTTTTTGTGTTCTAGGGTGATTTCTTTGGAAGCGAATTTTTTGTGCTCTGGGGTGATTTAGTTGGAAGCGAATTTTTTCTGTTCTCCTGTGATTTCGTTGAAAGGGAATTTTTGTGTTCTGGGGTAATTTCGTTGGAAGCATATTTTTGTGTTCTCCGGTTTTTTCGATGGAAGCGAATTTTTTAAGTAGGGGGTCATTTCGTTGGAAGTGTGTTTTCTGTGCTCTGGAGTCATTTCATTGGAAGCGAATTTTTTGTGTTCTCGGGTGATTTCGATGGAAGCGAATATTTGTGTTCTCAGAAAATTTCGTTGCAAGCAAATTTTTTTGTGTTCTGAGATTATTTCGTTGGAAGCGAATTTTTTATCTTCTCCGGTTTTTCGATGGAAGCAAGTTTTTGAAGTAGGGGGTCATTTCGTTGGAATTGTGTTTTCTGTGCTCTGGAGTCATTTCGTTGGAAGGGAATTTTTTGTGCTTTGGGGTGATTTCGTTGGAAGCCTATTTTTTGTGTTCTCGGGTGATTTCATTGAAAGCTAATTTTTGTGTTCTAGCGTGATTTCATTAGAAGCTAATTTTTTGTGTTCTGGGGTGATTTCGATGGAAGCAAATTATTTCTCTTCTGTGGTAATTTCGTTGGACGTGAATTTTTTGTGTTCTCGGGTGATTTCGTTGAAAGGGAATTTTTTGTGTTCTAGGGTGATTTCGTGGGAAGCAAATTTTTTTGTGCTCTGAGATGATTTCTTTGGAAGCAGATATTGTGTTCCCAGGAAATTTCATCGGAAGCGATTTTTTTGTGTTCTGGGGTAATTTCGTTGGAAGCGAAATTTTTGTGTTCTTGGGTGATTTCGATGGAAGCAAATTTTTGAAATATGGGATCATATCGTTGGAAGCATGTTTTCGGTGCTCTGGAGTCATTTCTTTGGAAGTGAGTTTTTCGTACTCTAGGGTGATTTGGTTCGAAGCGAATTTTTTGTGCTCTGGAATGATATCTTTGGAAGCGAATATTTGTGCTCTCAGGAGATTTTTTTTGAAAAGTATTTTTTGTCTTCTGGGGTAATATCTTTGGAAGAGAATTTTTCGTGTTCTCGGTTGATTTCGATGGAAGCAAATTTTTGAATTAGGGGGTCAGTTCGTTGGAAGCGTGTTTTCTGTGCTCTGGAGTCATTTCGTTTGAAGCGAATTTTTTGTGCTTTAGCGTGTTTTCGTTGGAAGCGAATTTTTTGTGCTCTAGGAGGATATCTTTGGAAGCGAATATTTGTGTTCTCAGGAGATGTCATTGGAAAAGAATTTTTTGTCTTCTGGGTAATATCTTTGAAAGAGAATTTTTTGTGTTCTCCGGTCTTTTCGGTGGAAGCAAATTTTTGAAGTAGGGGGTCATTTCGTTGGAACCGTGTTTTCTGTGCTAAGGAGTCATTTCGTAGGAAGCGAACTTTTTGTCTTCTGGGGTGATTTCGTTGCAAGCAAATTTTTTGTGTTCAGGGTTGATTTCGTTGGAAGCGAATTTTTTGTGTTCTCGGGTGATTTCGTTGAAAGCGAATTTTTTATGTTCTAGGGTGATTTCGTTGGAAGTGAATATTTTTCTGCTCTGGGTTGATTTGGTTGGAAGCGAATTTTTTCGCTTCTGTGGTGATTTCGATGGAAGCGAATTTTTTATGTTCTAGGGTGTTTTCGTTGGAAACGATTTTTTGTGCTCTGGGGTGATTTCGTTGGAAGCGAATTTTTTATGTTCTCGGGTGATTTCGTTTAAAGGGAATTTTTGTGTTCGGGGTAATTTCGTTGGAAGCGTATTTTTGTGTTCTGCTGTTTTTTCGATGGAAGCGAATTTTTTAAGTAGGTGGTCATTTCTTTGGAAGTGTGTTTTCTGTGCTCTGGAGTCAATTCGATGGAATCGAATTTTTTGTGTTCTTGGGTGATATCGATGGTAGCAAATTTTTGAAGTAAGGGATTGTTTCGTTGGAAGCATGTTTTCTGTGCTCAGGAGTAATTTCGTTGGAAGCGAAGTTTTTGTGTTCTGGGGTGATTTCGTTGGAAGCTAATATTTGTGTTCTCAGAAAATTTCGTTGCAAGCAAATTTTTAGTGTTCTGGGGTTATTTCTTTGGAAGCAACTTTTTTATGTTCTCTGGTTTTTCGATGGAAGCAAATTTTTGAAGTAGGGGGTCATTTCGTTGGAATCGTGTTTTCTGTGCTCTGGAGTCATTTCGTTGGAAGGGAATTTTTTGTGCTCTGGGGGGATTTTGTTGGAAGCCAATTTTTTGTGTTCTCGGGTGATTTCATTGAAAGCTAATTTTTGTGTTCTACTGTGATTTCGTGGGAAGCGAATTTTTTTGTGATCTAGGATCATTTCTTTGGAAGCGAATATTTGTGTTCCCAGGAGATATCGTTGGAAGCGAATTTATTCTGTACTGGGGTAATTTTGTTGGAAGCGAATTTTTGTGTTCTCTGGTTTTTTCAATGGAAGCAAATTTTTGAAGTAGGGGGTCATTTCGTTGGAAGCATGTTTTCTGTGCTCTGGAGTCATTTTGTTGGAAGCGAATTTTTTTATCTCTGGGGGGATTTCGTTGGAAGCGAATATTTGTGTTCTCAGCAAATTTCGTTGCAAGCGAATTTTTTGTGTTCTGGGCTAATTTCGTTGGAAGCGAATTTTTTATGTTCTCCGGTTTTTCGATGGCAGCAAATTTTTTAAGTAGAGTGTCATTTCATTGGAATCATGTTTTATGTGCTCTGGAGTCATTTCCTTGGAAGGGAATTTTTTGTGCTCTGGGGTGATTTCATTTTAAGCTAATTTTTTGTGTTCTAGCGTGATTTTGTTGGAAGCGAATTTTTTGTGTTCTGGGGTTATTTCGATGGAAGCAAATATTTTCTGTTCTGTGGTAATTTCGTTGGACGTGAATTTTTTGTGTTCTCGGGTGATTTCGTTGTAAGGGAATTTTTTGTGTTCTAGGGTGATTTCGTTGTAAGCGAATTTTTTGTGCTCTGGGATGATTTCTTTGGAAGCGAATATTTGTGTTCCCAAGAGATTTCGTTGGACGCGATTTTTTTGTGTTCTGGGGTAATTTCGCTGGAAGCGAATTTTTTGTATTCTACGGGTTTTTCCATGGAAGCAAATTTTTTAAGTAGGGGGTCATTTCGTTGGAACTGTGTTTTCTGTGCTCTGGAGTCATTTTGTTGGCAGCGAATTTTTTGTGCTCTGGGGTGATTTATTTGGAAGCGAATTTTTTATGTACTAGGGTGATTTCGTTGGAAGTGAATTTTTTCTGCTCTGGGGTGATTTGGTTGGAAGCGAATTTTTTGTCTTCTGTGGTGATTTCGATGGAAGCGAATATTTTATGCTCTGGGATGATATTTTTGGAAGCGAATATTTGTGCTCTCAGGAGATTTCGTTGGAAAAGAATTTTTTGTGTTCTGGGATAAATTCGTTGGAAGCGAATTTTTTGTGTTCTGGGGTGATTTCGATGGAAACAAATTTTTGAAGTGGGGGTCATTTCGTTGGAAGTGGGTTTTCTGTACTCTGGATTCATTTCGTTGGAAGCAAATTTTTTGTGCTCTGGGGTGATTTCGTTGGAAGCGAATTTTTTCTGTTCTCGGGTGATTTTGATGGAAGCAAATTTTTGAAGTATGGGTTCATATCGTTGGAAACGAATTTTTTGTGTTCTCGGGTGATTTCGTTGGAAGTGAATTTTTTCTGCTCTGGGGTGATTTGCTTGGAAGCGAATTTTTTGTCTTCTGTGGTGATTTCGATGGAAGCGAATTTTTGTGTTATAGGTTTATTTCGTTGGAAGCAAATTTTTTGTGCTCTGGGATGATATCTTTGGAAGCAAATATTTGTGTTCTCAGGAGATTTCGTTGGAAAAGAATTTTTTGTCTTCTGGGGTAATATCGTTGGAAGACAATTTTTTGTTTTCTCTGGTTTTTTGATGGAAGCAAATTTTTGACGTAGGGGGTCATTTCTTTGGAAGCGTGTTTTCTGTGCCCTTTAGTCATTTCTTTGGAAGCAAATTTTTTGTACTCTTGGGTGATTTCTTTGGAAGCTAATTTTTGTGTTCTTAGGAGTTTTCGTTGCATGCGAATTTTTTGTGTTCTGGAGTAATTTCGTTGGAAGCAAATTTTTTGTGTTCTCGGGTGATTTCGTTGAAAGCGAATTTTTGTGTTCAAGGGTGATTTTGTTGGAAGCGAAATTTTTGTGCTCTGAGATGATATCTATTGAAGTGAATTTTTTGTGTTCCCTGGTGATTTCGGTGGAAGCAAATTTTTGAAGTATGGGATCATTTACTTGGAAGTGTGTTTTCTGTGCTCAGGAGTCATTTCGTTGGAAGCAAATTTTTTGTGTTCTGGGGTGATTTTGTTGGAAGCGAATATATGTGTTCTCAGAAAATTTCGTTGCAAGCGAATTTTTTGTGTTCTGGAGTAATTTCGTTGGAAGCAATTTTTTGTGTTCTCAGGTGATTTCGTTGAAAGCGAATTTTTGTGTTCACGTGTGATTTTGTTGTAAGCGAATTTTTTGTGCTCTGGGATGATATCTATTTGGAAGCGAATTTTTTGTGTTCTCTGGTGATTTCGGTGGAAGCAAATTTTTGAAGTATGGGATCATTTACTTGGAAGCGTGTTTTCTGTGCCCTGGAGTCATTTCGTTGGAAGCGAATTTTTTGTGTTCTGGGGTGATTTCGTTTGAAGCGAATATTTGTATTCTCAGAAAATTTCGTTGCAAGCGAATTTTTTGTGTTCTTGGGTAATTTCGTTGGAAGCGAATTTTTTATGTTCTCCGGTTTTCGATGGCAGCAAATTTTTTAAGTAGGGGGTAATTTCGATGGAATCGTGTTTTATGTGCTCTGGAGTCATTTCGTTGGAAGGGAATTTTTTGTGCTCTGCGGTGATTTCATTGAAAGCTATTTTTTTGTGTTCTAGCGTGATTTCTTTGGAAGCGAATTTTTGGTGTTCTGGGGTTATTTCGATGGAAGCAAATATTTTCTGTTCTGTGGTAATTTTGTTGGACGTGAATTTTTTGTGATCTCGGGTGATTTCGTTGAAAGGGAATTTTTGTGTTCTCAGGTGATTTCGTTGAAAGGGAATTTTTTGTATTCTACGGTAATTTCGTTGGAAGCGAATTATTTGTGCTCTGAGATGATATGGTTAGAAGCGAATATTTGTGTTCTCAGGAGATTTCGTTGGAAAATAATTTTTTGTCTTCTTGGGTAATATCGTTGGAAGAGAAATTTTTGTGTTCTCCGGTTGTTTCGATGGAAGCAAATTTTTGAAGTATTGGGTCATTTCGTTGGAAGCGTGTTTTCTGTGCTCTGGAGCCATTTCGTTGGAAGTGAATTTTTTGTGCTCTGGGATGATTTCTTTGGAAGCCAATATTTGTGTTCCCAGGAGATTTCGTTGGAAGCGATTTTTTTGTGTTCTGGGGTAATTTCTTTGTAGGCAATTTTTTTGTGTTCTCGGTTGATTTCGATGGCAGCAAATTATTGAAATAGGGGGTCATTTCATTGGAAGCGTGTTTTCTGTGCTCTGGAGTCATTTCTTTGGAAGCAAATTTTTTGTGTTCTGGGGTGATTTCTTTGGAAGCGAATTTTTTGTGCTCTGGGGTGAGTTCGTCGGAAGCGAATATTTGTGTTCTCAGGAGGTTTCATTGGAAAAGAAATTTTTGTCTTCTGGGGTAATTTCGTTGGAAGCGAATTTTTTGCGTTCTTGGGTGATTTCGATGGAAGCAAATTTTTTGTGTTCTGGGGCAATTTAGTTGGAAGTGAATTTTTCTGAAGTATGGGGTTATTTCATTGGAAGCATGTTTTCTGTGCTCTGGAGTCATTTCTTTGGAAGCGAATTTTTTGTGTTCTGGGGTGATTTCTTTGGAAGCGAATTTTTTGTGCTCTGAGGTGAGTTCGTTGGAAGCGAATATTTGTGTTCTCAGGAGGTTTCATTGGAAAAGAAATTTTTGTCTTCTGGGGTAATATCGTTGGAAGTGAATTTTTTGTGTTCTCGGGTGATTTCGATGGAAGCAAATATATGAAATAGGGGGACATTTCGTTGGAATCGTGTTTTCTGTGCTCTGGAGTCCTTTCGTTGGAAGGGAATTTTTGTGCTCTGGGGTGATTTCGTAGGTAGCGATTTTTTTGTGTTCTCGGGTGATTTCATTGAAAGGGAATTTTTGCGTTCTAGGGTG
Source organism: Meriones unguiculatus (assembly GCF_030254825.1). Taxonomy (NCBI): domain Eukaryota; kingdom Metazoa; phylum Chordata; class Mammalia; order Rodentia; family Muridae; genus Meriones; species Meriones unguiculatus. The sequence continues at coordinate 80,528,177 of NC_083353.1, read as the reverse complement.
ATTTCGTTGGAAGCGAATTTTTTGTGCTCTGGGACGATTTCGTTGGAAGCGAATATTTGTGTTCTCAGGAGATTTCATTGCAAGCGAATTTTCTGTGTTCTGGGGTGATTTCATTGGAAGCGAATTTTTTGTGTTCTCGGGTGATTTCTTTGAAAGGAAATTTTGTGTTTTCGGGTGATTTCGTTGAAAAAGCTAATTTTTTGTGTTGTAGCGTGATTTCGTTGGAAGCAATTTTTTTTTATTCTGGGGTGATTTCGATGGAAGCAAATTTTTATCTGTTCTGTGATAATTTCGTTGGACGTGAATTTTTTGTGTTATCGGGTGCTTTCATTGGAAGCGAATTTTTTTGTGCTCTGGGATGATTTCTTTGGAAGCGAATATTTGTGTTCTCAGGAGATTTCATTGGAAAAGAATTTTTTGTCTTCTGAGGTAATCTCTTTGGAAGAGAATTTTTGTGTTCTCCGGTTTATTCGATGGAAGCAAATTTTTGAAGTAGGGGGTCATTTCGTTGGAAGTGTGTTTTTCTGTGCCCTGGAGTCATTTCATTGGAAACGAGTGTTTTGTGCTCTGGGGTGATTTCATTGGAAACAAATATTTGTGTCCTCAGGAGATTTCGTTGGAAAAGAAATTTTTGTCTTCTGAGGTAATTTCGTTGGAAGCGAATTTTTTGTGTTCTCAAATTATTTCAATGGAAGCAAATTTTTGAAGTATGGGATCATTTCGTTGGAAGATTGTTTTCTGTGCTCTGGAGTCATTTCGTTGGAAGCCTATTTTTTGTGTTCTGGGGTAATTTCGTTGGAAGCTAATGTTTTGTGTTCTCTGGTTTTTTCAATGGAAGCAACTTATTGAAATAGGGGGTCATTTCATTGGAAGCGTGTTTTCTGTGATCTTGAGTCATTTCATTGGAAGCGAATTTTTTGTGTTCTGGGGTGATTTCGTTGGAAGCGAATATATGTGTTCTCAGAAGATTTCGTTGAAAGCGAATTTTTTGTGCTCTGGGGTGATTTCTTTGGAAGCGAATATTTGTGTTCTCAGGAGATTTCATTGCAAGCGAATTTTTTGTGTTCTGGGGTAATTTCGTTGGAAGTGTATTTTTGTGTTCTCTGTTTTATTCGATGGAAGCAATTTTTTTAAGTAGGGGGTCATTTTGTTTGAAGCGTGTTTTCTGTGCTCTGGAGTCATTTCGTTGGAAGCGAATTTTTTGTGTTTTCTGGTGATTTCGATGGAAGCAAATTTTTGAAGTATGAGATCATTTTGTTGAAAGCATGTTTTCTGTGCTCTGGAGTCATTTCTTTGAAAGCGAATTTTTCGTGCTCTTGGGTTATTTCGTTCGAAGGGAATTTTTTGTGCTCTGGGATGATATCTTTGGAAGCGAATATTTGTGTTCTCACGAGATTTCGTTTGAAAAGAAGTTTTTGTCTTCTGGGGTAATATCATTGGAAGAGAATTTTTTGTCTTCTGTGGTGATTTCGATGGAAGCGATTTTTTTTTTGTTCTATGGTGTTTTCGTTGGAAGCGAATTTTTTGTGTTCTCAGGTGATTTCGTTGAAAGGGAATTTTTTGTGCTCTGGGATGATTTCTTTGGAAGCGAATATTTGTGTTCCCAGGAGATTTCGTTGGAAGCGATTTTTTTGTGTTCTGGGGTAATTTCGTTGGAAGCGAATTTTTTGTATTCTACTGTGTTTTCTGTGCTCTGGAGTCATTTCGTTGGCAGCGAATTTTTTGTGCTCTGGGGTGATTTATTTGGAAGCGAAATTTTTATGTACTAGGGTGATTTCGTTGGAAGTGAATTTTTTCTGCTCTCGGGCGAATGTTTTATGCTTTGGGATGATATTTTTGGAAACGAATATTTGTGTTCTCAGGAGATTTCGTTGCAAGGCGAATTTTTTGTGTTCTGGGGTAATTTCTTTGGAAGGAGGTTTCGTTGGAAAAGAAATTTTTGTCTTCTGGGGTAATTTAGTTGGAAGCAAATTTTTTGTGTTCTCAGGTGATTTCGATGGAAGCAAATATTTGAAATAGGGGGTCATTTCGTTGGATTCGTGTTTTCTGTGCTCTAGAGTCTTTTTGTTGGAAGGGAATTTTTTGTGCTTTGGGGTTATTTCATTGGAAGGAATTTCTTGTGTTCTTGGGTAATTTCGTTGGAATCGAATTTTTTGTGTTCTCGGATGATTTTGATCGAAGCGAATTTTTTATAATCTTGGATTATTTCTTTGGAAGCGAATTTTTTATATTCTTGGGTTATTTCTTTGGAAGCGAATTTTTTTTGTATTCTGGGGTGATTTCGTTGGAAGCGAATTTTTTGTGCTCTGGGGTAATTTCGTTGGAAGCGAATTTTTTGTTCTCTGGGATGATATCTTTGGAAGCGAATATTTGTGTTCTCACGAGATTTCGTTGGAAAAGAATTTTTTGTGTTCTGGGGTGATTTCGCTGGAAGCGAATATTTGTGTTCTCAGAAAATTTCGTTGCAAGCAAATTTTTTGTGTTCTCCGGGTTTTTCGATGGAAGCAAATTTTTGAGATAGGGGGTCATTTCGTTGGAAGCGAATTTTTTGTGTTCTCGGGTGATTTCTTTGAAAGGAAATTTTGTGTTTTCGGGTGATTTCGTTGAAAAAGCTAATTTTTTGTGTTGTAGCGTGATTTCGTTGGAAGCAAATTTTTTTTATTCTGGGGTGATTTCGATGAAAGCAAATTTTTCTGTTCTGTGATAATTTCGTTGGACGTGAATTTTTTGTGTCATCGGGTGATTTTTTTGGAAGCGAATTTTTTTGTGCTCTGGGGTGATTTCGTTGGAAGCGAATATTTGTGTTCACAGGAGATTTCGTTGCAAGTGAATTTTTTGTGTTATGGGGTGATTTCGTTGGAAGCGAGTTTTTCGAGCTCTGGGATGATATCTTTGGAAACGAATATTTGTGTTTTCAGGAGATTTCTTTGGAGAAGAATTTTTTGTCTTCTGGGGTAATCTCGTTGTAAGATAATTTTTTGTGTTTTCCAGTTTTTTCGATGGAAGGAAATTTTTGAAGTAGGGGGTCATTTCATTGCAAGCGTGTTTTCTGTGCTCTGGAGTCATTTCGTTGGAAGAGAAATTTTTGTGTTCTGGGGTGATTTCAATGGAAGCCAATATTTGTGTTCTCGGGTGATTTTGTTGGAAGGGAATTTTTGTACTCTGGGGTGATTTCTTTGGAAGCAAATTTTTTGTGCTAAGGGTGATTTCTTTGGAAGCGAATATTTGTGTTCTTAGGAGATTTCGTTGGAAGCAAATTTTTTTTTCTTCTGGAGTAATATCGTTGGAATCGAATTTTTTGTGTTTTGGGTTGATTTCGTGGAAGGCGAATTCTTTGTGTCTCTGGTTTTTTCGAATGAAGCAAATTTTTGAAATGGGGAGTCATTTCGTTGGAAGCGTGTTTTTTTACGTGCTCTGGAGTCTTTACGTTGGACGTGAATTTTTGTGTTTTGCGGTGATTTGGATGGAAGCGAAATTTTTGTTTTCTAGGGTCATTTCACTGGAAGCGTGTTTTCTGTGCTCTGGAGTCATTTCGTTGGATGCTAATTTTTTGTGTTCTAGGATGATTTCGTTGGAAGCAAATTTTTTGTGTTCTCGAGTGATTTCGTTGGTAGCGTTTTTTCTGTGTTCTGGAGTCATTTCGTTGGAAGCGAAATTTTTGTGTTCTGCAGTGATTTCTTTGGGAGCAAATTTTTTGTGTTCTGGGATGATTTTGTTGGAAGCGAATTTTCGTGTTCTGGGGTGATTTCTTTGGAAGCAAAGTTTTGTGTTCTGGGGTGATTTCGAAGGAAGCGAAATTTTTGTGTTCTGGGGTGATTTCGATGGAAGCAAATTTTTTCTGTTCTGGGGTAATTTCGTTGTTAGCAAATATTTGCGTACTCAGGTGATTTTATTCAGTTCTGGGGTAATTTCGTTGGAAGCCAATATTTGTGTTCTTGGGTGATTTTGTTGGAAGGGAATTTTTTGTGCTCTGGGTTGATTTGGTTGGAAGTAATTTTTTTCTATTCTGGGTTAATTTTTTTGGATGCGAATTTTTTGTGTTCTTCGGTTTTCGTCGGAAGCGAATATTTGTGTTCTCAGGAGATTTCGTTGCAAGCTAATTTTTTGTGTTTTGGGGTAATTTCATTGGAAGCTAATTTTTTGTGTTCGCTGGTTTTTTCGATGGAAGAAAAATTTTCAAGTAGGGTGTCATTTCGTTGGAAGCGTGTTTTCTGTGCTTTGGATTCTTTTCATTGGAGGTGAATTTTTATGTTTCGCGGTGATTTCGATGGAAGCGAATTTTTTATGTTCTAGGGTGATTTCGTTGGAAGCGAAATTTTTGTTTTCTGGGGTCATTTCATTGGAAGTGTGTTTTCTGTGCTCTGGAGTCATTTCGTTGGAAGCGAATTTTTTATGTTCTCCGGTTTTTTCGATGGAAGCAAATTTTGGAATTAGGGGGTCATTTCGTTGGAAGCGTGTTTTCTGTGTTCTGGAGTCATTTTATTGGAAGTGAATTTTTTATGTTCTGGGGTGATTTCGTTGGAAGCAAATATATGTGTTCTCAGAAGATTTCGTTGCAAGCGAATGTTTTGTGTTCTGGGGTAATTTCGTGGGAAGCGAATTATTTATGTTCTCCGGTTTTTCGATGGAAGCAAATTTTTTAAGTAGGGGGTCATTTCGTTGGAAACGTGTTTTATGTGCTCTGGAGTCATTTCGTTCAAAGGGAATTTTTTGTACTCTGGGGTGATTTCATTGAAAGCTAATTTTCGTTGGAAGAGAATTTTTTCTGTTCTGTGATAATTTCGCTGGACATGAATTTTTTGTGTTATCAGATGATTTCGTTGAAAGGGAATTTTTTGTGTTCTAGGTTGATTTCGTAGGAAGCGAATTTTTTTGTGCTCTGGGATGATTTCCTTGGAAGCGAATATTTGTGTTCTCAGGAGTTTTCGTTGAAACGAATTTTTTGTGTTCTGGGGTAATTTCGTTGGAAGCGAATTTTTTGTGCTCTGGGATGATATCTTTGGAAGCGAATGTTTGTGTTCTGATGTAATTACGTTGGAAGAGAATGTTTTGTGTTTTGGGGTGATTTCTTTGGAAGCGTGTTTTCTGTGCTCTGGAGTCCTTCGGTTGGAAGCGAACATTTATGTTCTCAGGAGATTTTATTGCAAGCGAATTTTTTGTGCTCTGTGGTGATTTCATTGGAAGCGAATTTTTTGTGTTCTCGGGTGATTTCGTTGAAAAAGCTAATTTTTTGTGTTCTAGCGTGATTTCATTGGAAGCGAATTTTTTGTGTTCTGGTGTAATTACATTGGGAACGAATATTTCGTGCTCTGTGGTGACTACGATAGAAGCAAATTTTTTCTCTCCTGTGGTAATTTCGTTGAAAGGGAATTTTTTGTGTTCTAGGATGATTTCATTGATATCGAATTTTTTGTGCTTTAGGGTGATTTCGTTGCAAGCGAATTTTTTGTACTCTGGGGTGATTTCGTTAGAAGCAAATGTTTTCTGCTCTGGGATAATTTCATTGGACGAGAATATTTTTAAGTATGGGGTGATTTCGTTAGAAGCGTGTTTTCTGTGCTCAGGAGTCATTTCGTTGGAAGCGAATGTTTTATGTTCTGGGGTGATTTCATTGGAAGCGAATTTTTTGTGTTCTCGGGTGATTTCGATGGAAGCAAATGTTTGAAGTAGGGGGTCATTTCGTTCGAAGCGTGTTTTCTAGCTATTGAGTCATTTCGTTGGAAGCAAATTTTTTGTGCTCTGGGGTGATTTCGTTGGAAGCGAATTTTTTGTGTTCTGGGATAATTTCGTAGAAAGCAAATTTTTTGTGTTCACGGGTGATTTTGTTGAAAGCGAATTTTTTGTATTCCAGGGTGATTTCGTTGGAAACGAATTTTTTGTGCTCTGGGGCGATTTTGTTGGAAGAGTGTTTCTTGTGTTCTGGGGTAATTTCGTTGTAATTGAATTTTTTGTGCTCTGGGGTGATCTCGTTGAAAGGAAAAGATTTTGTTCTGGGGTGATTTGTTGGAAGCGAATTTTTTTGAAGTATGGGTTTCTTTCGTAGGTAGGGTGTTTTCTGTTCTCTAGAGTAATTTTTTGGAAGCAAATTTTTTGTTTTCTGGGGTGATTTCGTTGGAGGCGAATTCTCTGTGTCTCCGGTTTTTTTGAATGAAGCAATTTTTTGAAATAGGGGGTCATTTCGTTGAAAGCATATTTTCTGTGCTCTGGAGTCTTTTCGTTGGATGTGAATTATTGTGTTTTGCGGTGATTACGATGGAAGCGAAATTTTTGTTTTCTGGGGTCATTTCATTGGAAGCATGCTTTCTGTGCTCTGGAGTCATTTCGTTGGATGCGAATTTTTTGTGTTCTAGGACGATTTCGTTGGAAGCGAATTTTTTGTGTTCTCGGGTGATTTCGTTGGTAGCGATTTTTTCTGTTTCCTGGAGTCATTTCGTTGGAAGCGAAATTTTTGTGTTCTGCGGTGATTTCTTTGGGAGCAAATTCTTTGCGTTCTGGGGTGATTTTGTTGGAAGCGAATTTTTCTGTTATGGGGTGATTTCTTTGGAAGCAAAGTTTTGTGTTCTGGGGTGATTTCGATGGAAGCAAATATTTTCAGTTCTGGGGTAATTTCGTTGGAAGCCAATATTTCTGTTCCTGGGTGATTTTGTTGGAAGGGAATTTTTTGTGCTCTGGGTTGATTTGGTTGGAAGTAATTTTTTTCTATTCTGGGTTAATTTCATTGGATGCGAATTTTTTGGGTTCTTCGGTGATTTCGTTGGAAACGAATATTTGTGTTCTCAGGAGATTTCGTTGCAAGCTAATTTTTTGTGTTTTGGGGTAATTTCATTGGAAGCGAATTTTTTGTGTTCTCCGGTTTTTTCGATGGAAGCAAATTTTTGAAATACGGGGTCATTTCGTTTGAAGCGTGTTTTCTGTGCTCTGGAGTCTTTTCGTTGGATGTGAATTTTTGTGTTTTGCGGTGATTTCGATGGAAGCGAATTTTTTATGTTCTAGGGTGATTTCGTTGGAAGTGAAATTTTTGTTTTCTGGGGTCATTTCATTGGAAGCATGTTTTCTGAGCTCTGGAGTCATTTCTTTGGAAGCGAATTTTTTATGTTCTCCGGTTTTTTCGATGGAAGCAAATTTTTGAATTAGGGGGTCGTTTCGTTGGAAGCGTGTTTTCTGTGCTCTGGAGTATTTCATTGGAAGCGAATTTTTTGTGTTCTGGGGTGATTTCGTTGGAAGCGAATATATGTGTTCTCAGATGATTGCGTTGCAAGCGAATTTTTTGTGCTCTGGGGTGATTTCTTTGGAAGCGAATATTTGTGTTCTCAGAAGATTTCCTTCCAAGCAAATTTTTTGTGTTCTGGGGTAATTTCGATGGAAGCGTATTTTTGTGTTCTCCGGTTTTTTCGATGGAAGCGAATTTTTGAAGTGGGGGTCATTTTGTTGGAAGCGTGTTTTCTATGCTCTGGAGTCATTTCGTTGGAAGCGAATTTTTTTGTTCTGGGGTGATTTCGTTGGAAGCGAATATTTGTGTTCTCAGAAAATTTCGTTGCAAGAGAATTTTTTGTGTTCTGGGGTAATTTCGGTGGAAGCGAATTTTTTATGTTCTCCGGTTTTTCGACGGAAGCAAATTTTTTAAGTAGGGGGTCATTTCGTTGGAATCGTGTTTTATGTGCTCTGGAGTCATTTCGTTGGAAGGGAATTTTTTGTGGTCTGGGGTGATTTCATTGAAAGCTAATTTTTTGTGTTTAGCGTGATTTCGTTTGAAGAGAATTTTTTGTGTTCTGGCTTGATTTCTATGGAAGCAAATTTTTTCTGTTTTGTGGTAATTTCATTGGACGTGAATTTTTTGTGTTCTCAGGTGATTTCGTTGAAACGGAATTTTTTGTGTTCTAGGGTGATTTCGTTGGAAGGGATTTTTTTGTGCTCTAGAATGATTTCTTTGGAAGCGAATATTTGTGTTCCCAGGAGATTTTGTTGGAAGCGATTTTTTGTGTTTTGGGGTAATTTCAATGGAAGCGAATTTTTTGTGTTCTCGGGTCATTTCGATGGAAGCAAATTTTTGAAGTATGGGGTCATTTCATTGCCAGCGTGTTTTCTGTGCTCTGGAGTCATTTCGTTGGATGGGAATTTTTTGTGCTTTGGTGTGATTTCGCTGGAAGCGAATATTTGTGTTCTGGGGTGATTTCGTTGGAAGCGAATTTTTTGTGTTCTCAGGTGATTTCGATGGAAACTAATTTTTGAAGTAGGGGGTAATTTCGTTGGAAGCGTGTTTTCTGTGCCCTGGAGTCATTTCGTTGGAAACGATTTTTTTGTGCTCTGGGGTGATTTCATTGGAAACGAATATTTGTGTTCTCAGGAGATTTCGTTGGAAAAGAAATTTTTGTCTTCTGAGGTAATTTCGTTGGAAGCGAATTTTTTGTGTTCTCCGGTTTTTTCAATGGAAGCAAATTATTGAAATAAGGGGTCATCTCGTTGGAAGCGTGTTTTCTGTGCTCTGGAGTCATTTCATTGGAAGCGTATTTTTTGTTCTCTGGGGTGATTTAATTGGAAGCGAATATTTGTGTTCTCAGGAGATTTATTCGCAAGCGAATTTTTTTTTGTTCTGGGGTAATTTCTCTGGAAGCGAATTTTTTGTGTTCTCCTTTTTTTTTGATTGAAGCGAATTTTTTGTTTTCTGGGGTAATTTCTTTCGAAGCGAATTTTTTGTTTTCTGGGGCGATTTCGTTGGAAGCGTGTTTTCTGTGCTCTGGAGTCATTTCGTTGGAAGGGAATTTTTTGTGCACTGGGGGTGATTACGTTGGAAGCGAATTTTTTGTGTTCTGGGGTGATTTCGTTGGAAACCATTTTTTTTGTTCTCGGGTGATTTTGTTGGAAGCGTATTTTTTGAGTTCTGGGGTAATTTCTTTGGAAGCGAATTTTTTCTGTTCTGGGGTGATTTTGATGGAAGCAAATTATTTGTGTTCTTACGTAATTTCTTTGGAAGCGAATTTTTTGTGTTCTGGGGTGATATCGTTGGAAGCATGTTTTCTGTTTTCTGGAGTCATTTCTCTGGAAGCAAATTTTTTGTGTTCTGGGGCGATTTCAGTGGAATCGAATTTTTTGTGTTCTCGGGTGATTTCGATGGAAGCAAATTTTTAAAGTAGGGGGTCATTTCGTTGGAAGCTAATTTTTTGTGCTCTGGGGTGATTTCTTTGGTAGCGAATATTTGTGTTCTCAGGAGATTTCGTTGAAAACAAATTTTTTGTGTTCTGGGGTAACTTCGTTGGAAGCGAACTTTTTTGGGTTCTCCGGTTTTTTCGATGGAAGAAAATTTTTGAAGTAGGGGGTCATTTTGTTGGAAGCTAATTTTTTGTGTTCAGGGGTGATTTCATTGGAAGCGAAATTTTTGTGTTCTGGGTTAGTTTCTTTGGAAGCGAATTATTTTGTGTTCTCTGTTGATTTCTTTGGAAGCGAATATTTGTGTTCTCAGGAGATTTCGGTGCAAGCGAATTTTTTGTGTTCTGGGGTAATTTCGTTGGAAGCGAATTTTTTGTGTTCTAGGGTGATTTCGTTGGAAGCAAATTTTTGAATTATGGGGACATTTCGTTGGAAGTGATTTTTTGTGCTTTGCTGTGATTTCGTTGGAAGCGAATTTCTTGTGTTCTGGGTTAATTTTGTTGGATGCGAATTTTTTTTGTGTTCTGGGGTGATTTTAATGGAAGCGAATATTTTGTGTTCTGTGTTGATTTCTTTGGAAGCGAATATTTGTGTTCTCAGGAGATTTCGGTGCAAGCGAATTTTTTGTGTTCTGGGGTAATTTCGTTGGAAGCGAATTTTTTGTGTTCTAGGGTGATTTCGTTGGAAGCGATTTTTTTGTGTTCTGGGGTGATTTCGTTGGAAGCCTGTTTTCTGTGTTCTGGAGTAATTTTTTGGAAGCGAATTTTTGTGTTCTGGGGTGATTTTGTTGGAAGCATGTTTTCTGTTTTCTGGAGTCATTTCTCTGGAAGCAAATTTTATGTGTTCTGGGGCGATTTCAGTGGAATCGAATTTTTTGTGTTCTCGGGTGATTTCGATGGAAGCAAATTTTTGAAGTATGGGGTCATTTCGTTGGAAGCGTGTTTTCTGTGCTCTCTAGTCATTTCTTTGCAAACAAATTTTTTGTGTCCTGGGGTGATTTCGTGGGAAGCGAATTTTTTGAGTTCTAGGGGGATTTCTTTGGAAGCAATTTTTTCTGTGCTCTGTGGAGATTTTGTTGGAAGCGAATTTTTTGTATTCTGGGGTAATTTCTTTGGAAGCAAATTTTTTCTGTTCTGGGGTAATTTGTTGTAAGCTAATGTTTTGCGTTCTGGGGTGATTTCGTTAGATGCGAACATTTGTGTTCTAGAGTAATTGTTTTGGAAACGAAGTTTTTGTGCTCAGGGATGATATCTTTGGAAGTGAATATTTTGTGTTCTCCAGTTTTTTCGATGGAAGCAAATTTTTGAAGTAGGGGGTCATTTCTTTGGAAGCTTGTTTTCTGTGCTCTGGAGTCATTTCATTGGAAGCGAATTTTTTATGTTCTAGGGTGATTTCGTTGGAAGCTAATATTTGTGTTCCCGGGTGATTTCCTTGGAAGCGAATTTTTTGTGTTCTGGGGTAATATCTTTGGAAGCGAGTTTTATGTCCTTTGGAGTCATTTAGTTAGAAGCGAATTTTTCTCTGTTCTGTTGTGATTTCTTTGGAAATAAAGTTTTGTGATCTGGGGTGATTTCATTGGAAGCTAATTTTTTGTGGTCTGCGGTGATTTTGTTGGAAGCGAATTTTTTGAAGTATGGGGTGATTTTGTTGGAAGCGTGTTTTCTGTGCTCTGGAATCTTCAATGGAAGCGAATTTTTTGTGTTCTGGGTTGATTTTATTCGAAGCTAATTTTTTGTGTTCTGGGCTGATTTCGGTGGAAGAGAATTTTTGGTGTTCTGGGGTAATTTTGTTGGAGGCAAATTTTTGGTGATCTGTTGTAATTTCGTTGGAAGCAGTTTTTATGTCCTTTGGAGTCATTTCGTTAGAAGAGAATATTTCTCTGTTCTGGTGTGATTTCGTTGGAAAAGAATTTTTTTGGTGCTCTGGGGTGATTTCTTTGGAAGCGAATGTTTTTGTGTTCTGGGGTAATTTTGTTGGAAGCGAATTTTTCTGTTCTCGAGTGATTTCGATGGAAGCGAATTTTTTGTGTTCTGGGTTTATTAAGTTGGAAACAAATTTTTTGTTTTCTGGGATAATTTCATTGGAAGTAAATTTTTTTCTGTTTTGGGGTAATTTCTTTGGAAGCCAATATTTTTGTTCTCGGGTGATTTTGTTGGAAGGGAAATTTGTGCTCTGGTTTGATTTGGTTGGAAGTAAATTTTTTCTATTCTGGGGTAATTTTGTTGGACGCGAATTTGTTTGTTCTCAGGTGATTTCGTTGAAAGTGAATTTTTTTTGCTTTAGGGTGATTTCGATGGAAGCGAATTTTTTGTGCTCTGGGGTGATTTCTTTGGTAGCGAATATTTGTGTTCTCAGGAGATTTTGCTGAAAGCAAATTTTTTGTGTTCTGGGGTAATTTCGTTGGAAGCGAACTTTTTTGGGTTCTCCGGTTTTTTCGATGGAAGAAAATTTTTGAAGTAGGGGGTCATTTCGTTGGAAGCTAAGTTTTTGTGTTCAGGGGTGATTTCATTGGAAGCGAAATTTTTGTGTTCTGGGGTAGTTTCGTTGGAAGCGAATTATTTTGTGTTCTGTGTTGATTTCTTTGGAAGCGAATATTTGTGTTCTCAGGAGATTTTGGTGCAAGCGAATTTTTTGTGTTCTGGGGTAATTTCGTTGGAAGCGAATTTTTTGTGTTCTAGGGTGATTTCGTTGGAAGGAAATTTTTGAATTATGGGGACATTTCGTTGGAAGCGATTTTTTTGTGCTTTGCTGTGATTTCGTTGGAAGCGAATTTCTTGTGTTTTGGGGTAATTTTGTTGGATGCGAATTTTTTTTGTGTTCTGGGGTGATTTTGATGGAAGTGAATATTTTGTGTTCTGGGTTGATTTCTTTGGAAGCGAATATTTGTGTTCTCAGGAGATTTCAGTGCAAGCGAATTTTTTGTGTTCTAGGGTCATTTCGTTGGAAGCGAATTTTTTGTGTTCTGGGGTGATTTCGTTGGAAGCGAATTTTTTGTGTTCTGTGGTAATTTCGTTGGAAGCGAATATTTGTGTTCTCAGGAGATTTCAGTGCAAGCGAATTTTTTGTGTTCTAGGGTGATTTCGTTGGAAGCGAATTTTTTGTGTTCTCCGGTTATTTCGTTGAAAGGGAATTTTTGTGTTCTAGGGTGATTTCGTTGGAAGCGAATTTTTTTTGCTCTGTGATGATATCTTTGGAAGCGAATATTTGCGTTCTCAGGAGATTTCATTGGAAAAGAATTTTTTGTATTTTTTGTAATATCGTTGGAATATAATTTTTTGTGTTCTTGGGTTTTTTCAAAGAAGCAAATTTTTGAAGTATGGGGTCATTTCGTTGGAAGCGTGTTTTCTGTGCTCTGGAGTAATTTCGATAAAGCGAATTTTTTGTGTTCTCGGGTGATTTTGTTGGAAGCGAATATTTGTGTTCTCAGGAGATTTCGTTGGAAAAGAATTTTTTGTCTTCTTGGGTAATCTCGTTGAAAGAGAATTTTTCGATCTCCGGTTTTTTTCAACAAAAGCAAATTTTTGATGTAGGGGATCATTTCGTTGCAATCGTGTTTTCTGTGCCCTACAGTCATTTTGTTGGAAGCGAATTTTTGTGCTCTGGGGTGATTTCGTTGGAAGCGAATTTTTTGTGTTCTCTGGTGATTTCGTTGAAAGGGAATTTTTGTGTTCCAGGGTGATTTCTTTGGAAGCGACTTTTTGTGCTCTGGGATGATATCTTTGTAAGCGAATATATGCGTTCTCAGGAGATTTCGTCGGAAAAGAATTTTTTGTATTCTGGTTTAATATCGTTGAAATATAATTTTTTGTTTTCTTGGGTTTTTCCAATGGAAGCAAATTTTTGAAGTATGGGGTCATTTCTTTGGAAGCGTGTTTTCTGTGCTCTGGAGTCATTTCGTTGGAAGCGAATTTTTTGTGCTCCGGGTTGATTTCGTTGGAAGCGAATTTTTTGTGTTCTCGGGTGACTTCGTTGGAAGCGAATATTTGTGTTCTCAGGAGATTTCGTTGGAAAAGAATTTTTTGTCTTCTGGGGTAATATCATTGCAAGCGAGTCATTTGTGTTCTCGTGTGATTTCGATGGAAGCAAATTTTTGAAGTATGGGATCATTTCGTTGGAAGCGTGTTTTCTGTGCCCTGGAGTCATTTCGTTGGAATCGAATTTTTTGTGTTCTGGGTAATATCGTTGGAAGCGAATTTTTTGTGTTCTCCGGGTTTTTCGATGGAAGCACATTATTGAAATAGGGGGTCATTTCGTTGGAAGCGTGTTTTCTTTGCTCTGGAGTCATTTATTTGGAATCGAATTTTTTGTGTTCTGGGGTGATTTCGTTGGAAGCGAATATATGTGTTCTCAGAAGATTTCGTTGCAAGCGAATTTTTTGTGTTCTGGGGTAATTTCGTTGGAACCGAATTTTTTGTGTTCTCGGGTGATTTTGTTGGAAGCGAATTTTTGATGTTCTAGGGTGATTTCGTTGGAAGCGAATTTTTTGTGCTCTGGGGTGATTTGGTTGGAAGCGTATTTTTTGTCTTCTGTGGTGATTTCGATGGAAGAGATTTTTTTGTGTTCTAGGGTGATTTCTTTGGAAGGGAATTTTTTGTGTTCTGGGGTCATTTCATTGGAAGCGTATTTTCTGTGCTCTGGAGTCATTTCGTTGAAAGCGAATTTTTTGTGTTCTCGGGTGATTTCGTTGGAAGCGAATTTTTTCTGCTCTGGGATGATATATTTGGAAGCGAATAATTGTGTTCTCAGGAGATTTCGTTGGAAAATAAGTTTTTGTCTTTTGGGGTAATCTCGTTGGAAGAGAATTTTTTGTGTTCTCAGGTTTTTTCGATGGAAGCAAATTTTGGTAGTAGGGTGTCATTTCTTTGGAGTCATGTTTTCTGTGCTCTGGAGTCAATTCGTTCGAAGCGAATTTTTTGTGCTCTGGGGTGATTTTGTTGGAAGTGAATATATGTGTTCTCAGGAGATTTCGTTGCAAGAGAATTTTTTGTGTTCTGGGGTGATTTCGTTGGAAGCGAATTTTTGTGTTCTCGGGAGATTTCGTTGAAAGTGAATTTTTGTGTTCTAGCGTGATTTGGTTGAAAGCGAATTTTCCTGGGTAATATCGTTGGAAGAGAATTTTTTGTGTTCTCTGGTGTTTTCGATGGAAGCAAATTTTTGAAGTAGGGGGTCATTTCTTTGGAAGCGTGTTTTCTGTGCTCTGGAGTCATTTCGTCGGAAGCGATTTTTTTGTGTTCTGAGTAATTTCGTTGGAAGCGAAGTTTTTGTGTTCTAGGGTGATTTCGTTGGAAGCGAATTTTTCGTACTCTGGGATGATATCTTTGGAAGCGAATATTTGTGTTCTCAGGAGATTTCATTGGAATAGAATTTTTTGTCTTCTGGGGTAATCTCTTTGGAAGAGAATTTTTTTGTTCTCCGGTTTTTTCAAAGGAGGCAAATTTTTGAAGTAGCGGGTCATTTCGTTGCAAGCTTGTTTTCTGTTCCCTGGATTCATTTTGTTGGAAGCGAATTTTTTGTGCTCTTGGGTGATTTCGTCGCAAGCGAATTTTTTGTGTTCTCCGGTTATTTCGTTGAAAGGGAATTTTTGTGTTCTAGGGTGATTTCGTTGGAAGCGAATTTTTTTTGCTCTGTGATGATATCTTTGGAAGCGAATATTTGCGTTCTCAGGAGATTTCATTGGAAAATAATTTTTTGTATTTTTTTAATATCGTTCTTGTCCTCTGGGGTAATTTCTAAGGAAGCGAATTTTTTTGTGTTCTGGGTTAATTTTGTTGGAAGCAAATTTTTTGTGCTCGGGGGTGATTTCGTTGGAAGCGAATTTTTTGTGTTCTGGCGTGATTTCGTTGGAAGCGTGTTTTCAGTGTTCTGGAGTCATTTCGTTGGACGCGAAATTTTTGTGTTCTTGGGTGATTTCTTTGGAAGCAAATTTTTTGTGTTCTGGGGAGGTTTTGTTGGAAGCGAATTTTTGTGTGCTGGGGTAATTTTTTGGAAGCAAATTTTTTTTGTTCTGTGGTGATTTCGATGGAAGATAATTTTTTATGTGTTAGGTGATTTCTTTGGAAGTGAATTTTTTGTGATTTCGGGTGATTTCGTTAGAAGCGAATGTTTGTGTTCCTGGGTGATTTTGTCGGAAGCGAATTTTTTGTGTTCTGAGGTAATTACGTTGGAAGCAAATTTTTTTGTATTCTCGGGTGATTTCGTTGAAAGCGAATTTTTTGTGTTCTACAATGATGTCGTTGGCAGCGAATTTTTTGTGTTCTGGGGTAATTTCTTTGGAAGCGAATTTTTTGTGTTCTCGGGTGATTTCGATGGAAGCAAATTTTTCAAGTAGGGGGTCATTTTTTTGGAAGCGTGTTTTCTGTGCTCTGGAATCGTTGCGTTGGAAGCGAATTTTTTGTGTTCTGGGGTGAATTCTTTGGAAGCGAATTTTATGTGTTCTGGGATAATTTCGTTGGAAGTCTGTATTTGTGTTCTCGAGTGATTTTGGTGGAAGGGAATTTTTTGTGCTCTGGGGTTATTTCTTTGGAAGCGAATTTTTTGTGTTCTCGGGTGATTTCAATGGAAGCGAATTTTTTATGTTTTAGGGGGATTTTGTTGGAGGCGAATTTTTTGTGCTCTGGGGTGATTTCGTTGGAAGCGAATATTTGTGTTCCTGATTAATTTTGTTGGAAGCGTATTTTTTGTGTTCTCCGGTTTTTTCGATGGAAGGAAATTTTTGAAGTAGGGGGTCATTTGGTTGAAAGCATGTTTTCTGTGCTCTAGAGTCGTTTCGTTGCAAGCGAATTTTTTATGTTCTCGGGGGATTTCGTTGGATGCAAATTTTTTGTGCTTTGTGTTGATTTTGTTGGAAGCAAATTTCTTGTGTTCTGGGGTAATTTCTTGGAAGCGAATTTTTTTGTTTTCTGGGGTGATTTCGATGGAAGCAAATTTTTTCTGTTCTGGGGTAATTTCATTGGAAGCCAATATTTGTGTTCTCGGTGATTTTGTTGGAAGGGAATTTTTTGTGCTCTGGGTTGATTTGGTTGGAAGTAAATTTTCTCTATTTGTGGTAATTTCTTTGGACGTGAATTTTTTTGTACTCGGGTGATTTAGTTGAAAGGGAATTTTTTTGTGTTCTGGGGTGATTTCGTGGTAGGCGAATTTTTTTGTGTTCTCGGGTGATTTCTCTGGAAGCAAATTTTTGAAGTATGGGGTCATTTCGTTGGAAGCGTGTTTTCTGTGCTCTAGAGACATTTCGTTGGAAGCAAATTTTTTGTTCTCTGGGGTGATTTAGTTGTAAGCGAAATTTTTGTGTTCTAGGGTGATTTCTTTGGAAGCGATTTTTTGTGTTCTGGGGTGATTTCGTTGGAAGCGAATTTTTGTGTTCTGGGGGAATTTTTTGGAAGCAAATTTTTTTGTTCTGGGGTGATTTCGATGGAAGCGAATTTTTTATGTTCTAGGGTGATTTCTTTGGAAGCGAATGTTTTGTGCTCTTGGGTGATTTCGTTGGAAGGGAATGTTTGTGTTCCCGGGTAATTTTGTTGGAAGCGAATTTTTTGTGTTCTGGAGGGCTTTAGTTAGAAGCGTGTTTTCTGTCCTCTTTAGTCGTTTCGTTGGAAGGTAATTTTTCGTGCACTGGGGTGATTTCCTTGGAAGTGAATTTATTGTGTTCTCGGGTGATTTGGTCGAAAGCAAATTTTTTGTGTTTTATGGTGATTTCGTAAGCAGCAAATTTTTTGTGCTTTGTTGTGATTTCGTTGGATGCGAATTTCTTGTCTTCTGGGGTAATTTCGTTGGAAGCGAATTTTTTGTGTTCTCGGGTGATTTCTATGGAAGCGAATTTTCAATGTTCTAGGGGGATTTCGTTTGAAGCGAATATTTGTGCTCTGGGGTGATTTCATGGGAAGCGAATATTTGTGTTCTCAGGAGATTTCGTTGGAAAAGAATTTTTTGTCTTCTTGGGTAATATCGTTTGAAGAGAATTTTTTGTGTTCTCGGGTTTTTTTGATGGAAGCAAATTTTTGAAGTAGGGGGTCATTACATTGGAAGCATGTTTTCTTTGTTCTGGAGTCATTTCGTTGGAAGCAAATTTTTGGGGTTCTGGGGTGATTTTGTTGAAAGCGAATTTCTTGTGTTCTGGGGTGATTTCTTTGGAAGCAAATATTTTGTGTTCTGGGATGATTTCGTTGGAAGCGAATTTTTTGTATTCTGTTGTAATTAACTTGGAAGCCAATTTTTTGTGTTCTCGGTTGATTTCGTTGGAAGCGAATTTTTTGTTTTCTGGGGTGATTTCGTTGGAAGCGAATATTTGTGTTCTCAGATGATTTCATTGCAAGCGAATTTTATGTGTTCTGGGGTAATTTCGTTGGAAGCGAATTTTTGGTATTCTCCGGTTTTTTTGATGGAAGAAAATTTTTGAAGTATGGGGTCATTTTGTTGGAAGCAAATTTTTTGTGCTTTGTGGTGATTTTGTTGGAAGCAAATTTCTTGTGTTCTGGGGTAATTTCTTTGGAAGCGAATTTTTTGTGTTCTGGGGTGATTTCTATGGAAGCAAATTTTTTCTGTCCTGGGGTAATTTCATTGGAACCCAATATTTGTGTTCTCGGGTGATTTTGTTGGAAGGGAATTTTTTGTGCTCTGGGTTGATTTGGTTGGAAGTAAATTTTCTCTATTCGTGGTAATTTCTTTGGACGCGAATTTTTTTGTTCTCGGGTGATTTCGTTGGAGGCGAATTTTTTGTGTTCTCGGGTGATTTCGTTGGAAGCAAATTTTTGAAGTATGGGGTCATTTCGTTGGAAGCGTGTTTTCTGTGCTCTACAGACATTTCGTTGGAAGCAAATTTTTTGTTCTCTGGGGTGATTTAGTTGGAAGCGAAATTTTTGTGTTCTAGGGTGATTTCTTTGGAAGCGAATTTTTTGTACTTTGGGGTGATTTCGTTGGAAGCGAATGTTTGTGTTCCCGGGTGATTTTGTTGGAAGCGAATTTTTTGTGTTCTCCGGTTTTTTCGATGGAAGCAAATTTTTCAAGTAGGGGGTCATTTCGTTGGAAGCGTGTTTTCTGTGCTCTGGAGTCGATGCGTTGGAAGCGAATTTTTTGTGTTCTGGGGAGATTTCTTTGGAAGCGAATTTTATGTGTTCTGGGGTAATTTCATTGGAAGTCTATATTTGTGTTCTCGAGTGATTTTGTTGGAAGGGAATTTTTTGTGCTCTGAGGTAATTTCTTTGGAAGCGAATTTTTTTGTGTTCTGGGGTAATTTTGTTGGAAGCAAATTTTTTGTGTTCTGGGGTAATATTGTTGTAAGCGAATTTTTTGTGTTCTGGGATGATTTCGTTGGAAGCCTGTTTTCTCTGTTCTGGATTCATTTCGATGGAATGGAAATTTTTGTGTTCTGAGGTAATTTCTATGGAAGCAAATTTTTTGTGTTCTGGGATGATTTCATTGGAAGCGAATTTTTTGTATTCTGTTGTAATTAACTTGGAAGCCAATTTTTTGTGTTCTCAGTTGATTTCGTTGAAAGAGAATTTTTTGTGTTCTAGGGTGATTTCGTTGAAAGGGAATTTTTGTGTTCTCGGGTGATTTCGTTGAAAGGGAATTTTTGTGTTCTAGGTTGAATTCGTTAGAAGCGAATTTTTTTGTGCTCTGGGATGATATCTTTGGAAGCGAATATTTGTGTTCTCAGGAGATTTCGTTGGAAAAGAATTTTTTGTCCTCTGGGGTAATATTGTTGGAACAGAATTTTTTTTGTTCTCCGGTTTTTTCGATGGAAGCAAATTTTTGAAGTAGGGGGTCATTTCGTTGGAAGCGTGTTTTCTGTGCTCTGGAGTCATTTCGTTGAAAGTGAATTTTTTGTGCTCTGGTGTGATTTCTTTGGAAGCGAATATTTGTGTTCTCAGGAGATTTCGTTGCAAGCAAATTTTTTGTCTTCTGGGGTGATTTTGTTGAAGAGAAATTTTTGTGTTATCGGGTGATTTCGTTGAAGGGGAATTTTTTGTTCTAGGGTGATTTTGTTGAAAGCGAATTTTTTGTGCTCTGGGGTGATTTTGTTGGAAGCGAATTTTTTTGTTCTCGGGTGATTTTGTTGAAAGGGAATTTTTTGTGTTCTGGGGTGATTTCGTTGGATGCGAATGATTTGTGTTCTCGGGTGATTTAGTTGGAAGCAAATTTTTGAAGTAGGGTGTCATTTCGTTGGAAGCGTGTTTTCTGTGCTATGGAGTAATTTCGTTGAAAGCGAATTTTTTGTGTTCTGGGGTGATTTTTTGGAAACGAATTTTTTGTGTTCTTGGGTGATTTCGTTGAAAGCCAATTTTTTATGTTCTAGGGTGATTTCTTTGGAAGCGAATTTTTTGTCTTCTATGGTGATTTCGATGGAAGCGAGTTTTTTATGTTCTAGGGTGATTTCGTTGGAAGGGAATTTTTTGTGTTCTGGGGTCATTTCATAGGAAGCGTGTTTTCTGTGCACTGGAGTCATTTCGTTAGAAAGAATTTTTTTGTGCTCTGGGGTGATTTCACTGGAAGCGAATTTTTTCTATTCTGGGGTAATTTCGTTGGAAGCCAATATTTGTGTTCCTGGGTGATTTTGTTGGAAGGGAATTTTTTGTGCTCTGGGTTGATTTGGTTGGATGTAATTCTTTTCTATTCTGGGGTAATTTCGTTGAACGCGAATGTTTTGTGTTCTCGGGTGATTTCGTTGGAAGCAAATTTTTGAAGTAGGGGGTCATTTCGTTGGAAGCGTGTTTTCTGTGCTCTGGAGTAATTTCGTTGAAAGTGAATTTTTTGTGTTCTGGGGTGATTTCGTTGAAAGCGAATTTTTTATATTCTCCGGTTTTTTTCAATGGAAGCAAATTTTTGAAGTATGGGGTCATTTGTTGCAAGCGTGTTTTCTGTGCTCTGGAGTCATTTCGTTGGAAGTGAAATTTTTTGTGCTCTGGGGTGATTTTGTTGGAAGCGAATTTTTTGTGTTCTGGGGTGATTTCATTGGAAGCGAATATTTCTGTTCCCGAGTGATTTTGTTGGAAGCGAATTTTTTCTGTTCTGGGGTAATGTCGTTGGAAGTGAGTTTTTTATGTATGATTTTGAAGTATGGAGTGATTTCATTAGAAGCGTGTTTTCTGTGCTTTGGAGTCGTTTAGTTGGAAGTAAATTTTTTGTGTTCTCGGGTGATTTCGTTGGTAGCATGTTTTCTGTGTTCTGGATTCATTTCGTTGGAAGCGGAATTTTTGTGTTCTGGGGTGATTTCTTTGGAAGCGAATTTTTGTGTTCAGGGGTGATTACTTTGGAAGCAAATTTTTTGTGTTCTGTTGTGTTTTGGATGGAAGCAAATTTTTCTTTTATGGGATAATTACATTGGAAGCCAATTTTTTGTGTTCTGGGGTGATTTCTTTGGATGCGAATTTTTTGTGTTCTCGGGTGATTTCGTTGGAAGCAAATTTTTGAAGTATGGGGTCATTTCGTTGGAAGCATGTTTTCTGTGCTCTGGAGTCATTTTGTTGGAAGCGAATTTTTGGTGTTTTGGGGTGATTTCGTTGGAAGTGAATTTTTTGGTTCTGGGGTGATTTCCTTGGATGCGTGTTTTCTGTGCTCTGGAGTCATTTAGTTGTAAGCTAAATTTTTGTGCTCTGGGGTGATATCTTTGGAAGCGAATATTTGTGTTCTTAGGAGATTTCGTTGGAAAAGAATTTTTTGTCATCTGGGGTAATTTCGTTGGAACTGAATTTTTTGTGTTCTAGGGTGATTTCCTTGGAAGCGTGTTTTCTGTGCTCTGGAGTCATGTCATTGGAAGCTAAATTTTTGTGTTTTGCGGTGATTTCTTTGCAAGCAAATATTTGTGTTCACCGTTGATTTCGTTGGAAGCAAATTTTTTGTGTTTTGTGATAATTTCTTTGGAAGCGAAAGTTTTGATTTCTGGGGATATTTCGTTGGAAGTGAATTTTTGTGTTCTGGGGTAATTTCTTTGGAAGCAAATTTTTTTTTGTGTTCTGGGGTGATTTCGATGGAAGGCAATATTTGTGTTCTCTGGTGATTTCGTTGGAAGCTAATATTTGTGTTTCCGGTAATTTTGTTGGAAACGAATTTTTTGTGTTCTCGGGTGATTTCGATGGAAGCAAAATTTTGAAGTATGGGGTCATTTCGTTGGAAGCGTGTTTTCTGTGCTCTGGAGACATTTCGTTGGAAGCGAATTTTTTGTTCTCTGAGGTGATTTCTTTGGAAGCGAATTTTTTGTTTTCTGGGGTGATTTCGTTGGAAGCGAATATTTGTGTTCTCAGGAGATTTCGTTGCAAGCGAATTTTTTGTGTTCTGGGGTAATTTCGTTGGAAGCGAATTTTTTGTGTTCGCCGTTTTTTTCGATGGTAGCAAATTTTTGAAGTAGGGGGTCATTTCGTTGGAAGCGTGTTTTCTGTGCTCTGGAGTCATTTCGTTGGAAGCAAATTTTTTGTGCCCTGGGGTGATTTATTTGGAAACGAATTTTTTGTTTTCTTGGGTGATTTCATTGAAAGCGAATTTTTTGTGTTCGAGGGTGATTTCGTTGGAAGCGAATTTTTTGTGCTCTGGCGTGATTTCATTGGAAGCGATTTTCTTGTCTTCTGGGGTAATTTCGTTGGAAGCGAATTTTTTGTGTTCTGGGGTAATTTCGTTGGAAGCGAATTTTTTTCTGTTCTCAGGTAATTTCGATGGAAACAAAGTTTTGAAGTATGGGGTCATTTCGTTGGAAGCGAATTTCTTGTGTTCTGGGGTAATTTCGTTGGAATTGAATTTTTCTGTGTTCTCTGGTGATTTCGATTGAAGCGAATTTTTTCTGTTCTCAGGTGATTTCGATGGAAGGAAATTTTTTTGTTTTCTGGATTGATTTCGTTGGTAGCGAATTTTTTGTGTTCTGGGGTAATTTCCTTGGAAGAGAATTTTTTGTGTTCTGGGGTGATTTCGTTGGAAGCGTGTTTTCAGTGTTATGGATTCATTTCGTTGGAAGAGAAATTTTTGTGTTCTAGGGTGATTTCTTTGGAAGCGAATTTTTGTGTTTTGGGGTAATTTCTTTGGAAGCAAATTTTTTTTTTCTGGGGTGATTTCGTTGGAAGCGAATGTTTGTGTTCCCAGGTGATTTTGTTGGAAGCGAATTTTTTGTGTTCTCCATTTTTCTCGATGAAAGCAAATTTTTGAAGTAGGGGGTCATTTCGTTGGAAGCATGTTTTCTGTGCTCTGGAGTCATTTTGTTGGATGCAAATTTTTGGGATTCTGGGGTCATTTCGTTGGAAGCAAATTTTTTTGTTCTGGGGTGATTTCGATGGAAGATAATTTTTTATTTTCTAGGGTGATTTCTTTGGAAGCGAATTTTTTGTGTTCTGGGGTAATTTCTTTGGAAGCGAATTTTTTGTGTTCTCGGGTGATTTCGATGGAAGCAAATTTTTCAAGTAGGGGTTCATTTTGTTGGAAGCGTGTTTTCTGTGCTCTGGAGTCGTTGCGTTGGGAGCAAATTTTTTGTGTTCTGGGGTGATTTCTTTGGAAGCGAATTTTATGTGTTCTGGGGTAATTTCGTTGGAAGTCTATATTTGTGTTCTCGAGTGATTTTGTTGGAAGGGAATTTTTTTTGCTCTGGGGTGATTTCTTTGGAAGCGAATTTATTGTGTTTTCGGGTGATTTGATTGAAAGCGAATTTTTTGTGTTTTAGGGTTATTTCGTTGGAAGCGAATTTTTTGTGCTTTGGTTTGATTTTGTTGGAAGCGAATTTCTTGACTTCTGGGGTAATTTCTTTGGAAGTGAATTTTTTGTGTTCTCGGGTGATTTCGATGGAAGCGAATTTTTTATATTCTAGGGGGATTTCGTTGGAAGCGAATTTTATGCTTTGGGGTGATTTCGTTGGAAGCAAATTTCTTGTGTTCTTGCATAATTTCGTTGGAAACGAATTTTTTGTGTTCTCGGTTGATTTCGATGGAAGCAAATTTTTTATGTTTTAGGGGGATTTCGTTGGAGGCGAAATTTTGGTGCTCTGGGGTGATTTCATTGGAAGCGAATATTTGTGTTCATGAGTAATTTTGTTGGAAGCGAATTTTTTGTGTTCTCCGGTTTCTTCGATGGAAGCAAATTTTTGAAGTTGGGGGTCATTTCGTTGGAAGCATGTTTTCTGTGCTCTAGAGTCGTTTCATTGCAAGCGAATTTTTTATGTTCTCGGGGGATTTCATTGCAAGCGAATTTTTTGTGCTCTGGCGTCATTTCGTTTGAAGTGAATATTTGTGTTCCTGAGTAATTTTGTTGGAAGCGAATTTTTTGTGTTCTCCATTTTTTTCGATGGAAGCAAATTTTTGAAGTAGGGGGTCATTTCGTTGGAAGCGAATAATTTGTGCTCTGGGGTGATTTCGTTGGAAGCGAATTTCTTGTCTTCTGGGGTAATTTTTAAGGAAGTGAATTTTTTTGTGTTCTTGGTTAATTTTGTTAGAAGCAAATTTTTTGTGCTCGGTGGTGATTTCGTTGGAAGCAAATTTTTTGTGTTCTGGGGTGATTTCGTTGGAAGCATGTTTTCAGTGTTCTGGAGTCATTTCGGTGGATGCGAAATTTTTTTGTTCTAGGGTGATTTCTTTGGAAGCAAATTTTTTGTGTTCTGGGGAGGTTTCGTTGGAAGCGAATTTTTGTATTCTGGGGTAATTTTTTGGAAGCAAATTTTTTTGTTCTGGGGTGATTTCGATGGAAGATAATTTATTATTTTCTAGGGTGATTTCTTTGGAAGCGAATTTTTTGTGTTCTGGGGTAATTTCTTTGGAAGTGAATTTTTTGTGTTCTCGGGTGATTTCGATGGAAGCGAATTTTTTGTGTTCTACAATGATGTCGTTGGCAGCGAATTTTTTGTGTTCTGGGGTAATTTCTTTGGAAGCGAATTTTTGTGTTCTCGAGTGATTTCGATGGAAGCAAATTTTTCAAGTAGGGGGTCATTTAGTTGGAAGCGTGTTTTCTGTGCTCTGGAGTCGTTGCGTTGGAAGCGAATTTTTTGTGTTCTGGGGTGATTTCGTTGAAAGCGAATTTTTTGTGTTCTAGGGTGATTTCTTTGGAAGCAATTTTTTTTGTGCTCTGCGGGGATTTCGATGGAAGCGAATTTTTTGTATTCTGGGGTAATTTCTTTGGAAGCGAATTTTTTGTGTTCTCGGGTGATTTCAATGGAAGCAAATTTTTCAAGTAGGGGGTCATTTTGTTGGAAGCGTGTTTTCTGTGCTCTGGAGTCGTTGCGTTGGAAGCGAATTTTTTGTGTTCTGGGGTGATTTCGTTGAAAGCGAATTTTTTGTGTTCTAGGGTGATTTCTTTGGAAGCAATCTTTTTTGTGCTCTGCGGGGATTTCGATGGAAGCGAATTTTTTGTATTCTGGGGTGATTTCTTTGGAAGCAAATTTTTTGTGTTCGGGGGAGGTTTCATTGTAAGCGAATTTTTGTGTTCTGGGTAATTTTTTGGAAGCAAATTTTTTTGTTCTGGGGTGATTTCGATGGAAGATAATTTTTTATGTTCTAGGGTGATTTCTTTGGAAGCGAATTTTTTGTGATTTCGGGTGATTTCGTTAGAAGCGAATGTTTGTGTTCCCAGGTGATTTTGTCAGAAGCGAATTTTTTGTGTTCTGAGGTAATTACGTTGGAAGCAAATTTTTTTGTATTCTCGGGTGATTTCGTTGAAAGCGAATTTTTTGTGTTCTACAATGATGTCGTTGGCAGCGAATTTTTTGTGTTCTGGGGTAATTTCTTTGGAAGCGAATTTTTTGTGTTCTCGGGTGATTTCGATGGAAGCAAATTTTTCAAGTAGGGGGTCATTTTGTTGGAAGCGTGTTTTCTGTGCTCTGGAGTCGTTGCGTTGGAAGGGAATTTTTTGTGTTCTGGGGTGATTTCTTTGGAAGCGAATTTTATGTGTTCTGGGGTAATTTCGTTGGAAGTCTATATTTGTGTTCTCGAGTGATTTTGTTGGAAGGGAATTTTTTTTTGCTCTGGGGTTATTTCTTTGGAAGCAAATTTATTGTGTTTTTGGGTGATTTGATTGAAAGCGAATTTTTTTGTTTTAGGGTTATTTCGTTGGAAGTGAATTTTTTGTGCTTTGGTGTGATTTTGTTGGAATCGAATTTCTTGACTTCTGGGTTAATTTCTTTGGAAGCGAATTTTTTGTGTTCTCTGGTGATTTCGATGGAAACGAATTTTTTATGTTCTAGGGGGATTTCGTTGGAAGCGAATATTTTGTGTTCTTAGGTGATTTCGATGGACGCAAATTTTTGAAGTATGGGGTCATTTCGTTGGAAGGGAGTTTCGTGTGTTCTGGGGTATTTTCTATGGAAGCGAATTTTTTTGTGTTCTGGGGTAATTTTGTTGGAAGGGAATTTTTTGTGCTCTGGGTTGATTTGGTTGGAAGTAAATTTTCTCTATTTGTGGTAATTTCTTTGGACGTGAATTTTTTTGTTCTCGGGTGATTTTGTTGAAAGGGAATTTTTTGTGTTCTGGGGTGATTTCGTTGGAGGCGAATTTTTTGTGTTCTCGGGTGATTTCGTTGGAAGCAAATTTTTGAAGTATGGGGTCATTTCGTTGGAAGCGTGTTTTCTGTGCTCTACAGACATTTCGTTGGAAGCACATTTTTTGTTCTCTGGGCTGATTTAGTTTGAAGCGAAATTTTTGTGTTCTAGGGTGATTTCTTTGGAAGCGATTTTTTGTGTTCTGGGGTGATTTCGTTGGAAGCGAATTTTTGTGTTCTGGGGTAATTTCTTTGGAAGCAAATTCTTTTGTTCTGGGGTGATTTCGATGGAAGCAAATTTTTTATGTTCTAGGGTGATTTCTTTGGAAGCAAATTTTTTGTGCTCTGGGGTGATTTCGTTGGAAGCGAATGTTTGTGTTCCCGGGTGATTTTGTTGGAAGCGAATTTTTTGTGTTCTGGCGGGCTTTAGTTAGAAGCGTGTTTTCTGTGCTCTTTAGTCGTTTCGTTGGAAGGGAATTTTTTGTGCTCTGGGGTGATTTCCTTGGAAGTGAATTTATTGTGTTCTCGGGTGATTTGGTTGAAAGCAAATTTTTTGTGTTTTAGGGTGATTTCGTAAGCGGCGAATTTTTTGTGCTTTGGTGTGATTTCTTTGGAAGCGAATTTCTTGTCTTCTGGGGTAATTTCGTTGGAAGCGAATTTTTTGTGTTCTCGGGTGATTTCGATGTAAGCAAATTTTTTATTTTCTAGGGGGATTTCGTTGGAAGTGAATTTTTTGTGCTTTGGGGTGATTTCGTTGGAAGCAAATTTCTTGTGTTCTGGGGTAATTTCGTTGGAAGCGAATTTTTTGTGTTCTCGGGTAATTTCGATGGAAGCGAACTTTTTATGTTCTAGGTGGATTTCGTTTGAAGCGAATATTTGTGCTCTGGGGTGATTTCATGGGAAGCAAATATTTGTTTTCTCAGGAGATTTCGTTGGAAAAGAATTTTTTGTCTTCTGGGGTAATATCGTTGGAAGAGAATTTTTTGTGTTCTCCGGTTTTTTCAATGGAAGCAAATTTTTGAAGTAGGGGGTCATTTCATTGGAAGTATGTTTTCTTTGCTCTGGAGTTATTTCGTTGGAAGCAAATTTTTGGGGTTCTGGGGTGATTTCGTTGGAATCGAATTTCTTGTGTTCTGGGGTAGTTTTGTTGGAAGCAAATTTTTTGTGTTCTGGGGTAATATTGTTGGAAGCAAATTTTTTGTGTTCTGGGATGATTTTGTTGGAAGCCTGTTTTCTCTGTTCTGGATTCATTTTGATGGAATGGAAATTTTTGTGTTCCAGGGTGATTTCTTTGGAAGCAAATTTTTTGTGTTCTGGGATGATTTCGTTGGAAGCGAATTTTTTGTATTCTGTTGTAATTAACTTGGAAGCCAATTTTTTGTGTTCTCGGTGTATTTCGTTGAAAGAGAATTTTTAGTGTTCTAGGGTGATTTCGTTGAAAGGGAATTTTTGTGTTCTGGGGTGATTTCTTTGGAAGCAAATTTTTTGTGTTCTGGGATGATTTCGTTGGAAGCGAATTTTTTGTGTTTTAGGGTGATTTTGTTGGCAGCGAATTTTTTCGTCCTCGGCGGTCATTTCGTTGGAAGCCTGTTTTCTGTGCTCTGGAGTCATTACGTTGGAAGCGAATTTTTTGTGTTCTGGGGTGATTTCGTTGGAAGCGAATATTTGTGTTCTCAGAAGATTTCGTTGCAAGCAAATTTTATGTGTTCTGGGGTCATTTTGTTGGAAGCAAATTTTTTTGTGCTTTGTGGTATTTTGTTGGAAGCAAATTTCTTGTGTTCTGGGGTAATTTCTTATAAGCGAATTTTTTGTGTTCTGGGGTGATTTCGATGGAAGCAAATTTTTTCTGTTTTGGGGTAATTTCATTGGAAGCCAATATTTGTGTTCTCGGGTGATTTTGTTGGAAGGGAATTTTTTGTGCTCTGGGTTGATTTGGTTGGAAGTAAATTTCCTCTATTTGTGGTAATTTCTTTGGACGTGAATTTTTTTGTTCTCGGGTGATTTAATTGAAAGGGAATTTTTTTGTGTTCTGGGGTGATTTCGTTGGAGGCAAATTTTTTGTGTTCTACAATGATGTCGTTGGCAGCGAATTTTTTGTGTTGGGGTCATTTCATTGGAAGCGTGTTTTCTGTACTCTGGAGTCATTTCGTTGGAAGTGAATTTTTTGTGCTCTGGGGTGATTTCATTGGAAGGGAATTTTTGTGTTCTCGGGTGATTTCGTTGAAAGGGATTTTTGTGTTCTCAGGAGATTTCCTTGGAAAAGAATTTTTTGTCTTCTGGGGTAATTTCTTTGGAAGCGAATTTTTTGTGTTCTCGGGTGATTTCGATGGAAGCAAATTTTTGAAGTATGGGATCATTTCGTTGGAAGCGTGTGTTCTGTGCTCTGGAGTCATTTCGTTGGAAGCGAATTTTTTGTGCTCTGGGATGATATCTTTGGAAGCGAATATTTGTGTTCTCAGGAGATTTCCTTGGAAAAATTTTTTTGTCTTCTGGGTTAATTTCTTTGGAAGCGAATTTTTTGTGTTCTCATGTGATTTCGATGGAAGCAAATTTTTGAAGTATCTGATCATTTTGTTGGAAGCATGTTTTCTGTGCTCTGGAGTCATTTCATTGAAAGCTAATTTTTTGTGTTGTGGGGTGATTTTGTTGGAAGCGAATTTTTTTGTTCTCGGGTGATTTTGTTGAAAGGGATTTTTTTGTGCTCTGGGGTGATTTCGTTGGAGGCAAATATTTTGTGTTCTCGGGTGATTTCGTTGGAATCAAATTTTTGAAGTATGGGGTCATTTCGTTGTAAGTGTGTTTTTTGTGCTCTGGAGTCATTTCAGTGAAAGCGAATTTTTATTGTTCTGGGGTGATTTTTTGGAAGTGAGTTTTTTGTGTTCTCCGGTGATTTCGTTGAAAGCGAATTTTTTATGTTCTAGGGTGATTTCTTTGGAAACGAATTTTTTGTCTTCTATGGTGATTTCGATGGAAGCGAGTTTTTTATGTTCTAGGGTGATTTCGTTGGAAGGGAATTTTTGTGTTCTCTGGTCATTTCATTGGAAGCATGTTTTCTGTGCTCTGGAGTCATTTCTTTGGACACGAATTTTTTGTGCTCTGGGTGATTTCGTTGGAAGGGAATTTTTTGTGTTCTCGGGTGATTTCATTGAAAGGGAATGTTTGTGTTCTAGGGTGATTTCGATGGAATCGAATTTTTTGTGCTCTGGGATGATATCTTTGGAAGCGAATATTTGTGTTCTCCGGAGATTTCGTTCGAAAAGAATTTTTTGTCTTCTCGGGTAATATCGTTGGAAGAGAATTTTTTGTGTTCTCTGGTTTTTTCGATGAAAACAAATTTTTGAAGTAGGGGGTCATTTTGTTGGAAGCGTGTTTTCTGTGCTCTGGAGTCATTTCGTTGGAAGCGATTTTTTTTGTGTTCTGGGGTAATTTCTTTGTAAGCGAATTTTTTGTCTTCTGTGGTGATTTCGATGGAAGGGATTTTTTTATGTTCTAGGGTGATTTCGTTTGAAGCAAATTTTTTGTGTTCTGGGGTATTTTTGTTGGAAGCGAATTTTTTGTGTTCAGTGGTGATTTGGTTCGTTGCTAATTTTTTGTCTTCTGTGGTGATTTCGATGGAAGCGATTTTTTTTATGTTTCAGGGTCATTTAGTTTGAAGGGAATTCTTTGAGTTCTGGGGTCATTTCCTTGGATGCGTGTTTTCTGTGCTCTGGAGTCATTTCGTTGGAAGCAAATTTTTTGTGCTCTGCGGTGATTTTGTTGGAAGCGAATATTTGTGTTCTCAGGAGATTTCGATGAAAGCGAAATTTTTGTCTTCTGGGGTGATTTTGTTTGAAGAGAATTTTTTGTGTTCTAGCGTGTTTTCGTTGATGGGGAATTTTTGTGTTCTATGGTGATTTCGTCGAAAGCGAATTTTTTGTGCTCTGGGGTGATTTTGTTGGAAGCGAATTTTTTTGTTCTCGGGTGATTTTGTTGAAAGGGAATTTTTTGTGCTCTGGGGTGATTTTGTTGGAGGCAAATTTTTTGTTTTCTCGGGTGATTTCGTTGGAATCAAATTTTTGAAGTATGGGGTCATTTCGTTGGAAGCGTGTTTTTTGTGCTCTGGAGTCATTTCAGTGAAAGCGAATTTTTTGTGTTCTGGGGTGATTTTTTGGAAGTGAATTTTTTGTGTTCTCTGGTGATTTCGTTGAAAGCGAATTTTTTATGTTCTAGGGTGATTTCTTTGGAAGCGAATTTTTTGTCTTCTATGGTGATTTCGATGGAAGCGAGTTTTTTATGTTCTATGGTGATTTCGTTGGAAGGGAATTTTTTGTGTTCTGGGGTCATTTCATTGGAAGCGTGTTTTCTGTGCTCTGGAGTCATTTCTTTGGACGCGAATATTTTGTGCTCTGGGTGATTTCGTTGGAAGGGAATTTTTTGTGTTCTCGGGTGATTTCATTGAAAGGGAATGTTTGTGTTCTAGGGTGATTTCGATGGAATCGAATTTTTTGTGCTCTGGGATGATATCTTTGGAAGCGAATATTTGTGTTCTCCGGAGATTTCGTTCGAAAAGAATTTTTTGTCTTCTGGGGTAATATCGTTGGAAGAGAATTTTTTGTGTTCTCTGGTTTTTTCGATGAAAACAAATTTTTGAAGTAGGGGGTCATTTCGTTGGAAGCGTGTTTTCTGTGCTCTGGAGTCATTTCGTTGGAAGTGAATTTTTTGTGCTCTGGGGTGATTTCGATGGAAGCGAATTTTTTGTCTTCTGTGGTGATTTCGATGGAAGGGATTTTTTTATGTTCTAGGGTGATTTCGTTTGAAGCGAATTTTTTGTGTTCTGGGGTATTTTTGTTGGAAGCGAATTTTTTGTGTTCAGGGGTGATTTGGTTCGGAGCTAATTTTTTGTCTTCTGTGGTGATTTCGATGGAAGCGATTTTTTTTATGTTTCAGGGTCATTTAGTTTGAAGGGAATTCTTTGTGTTCTGGGGTCATTTCCTTGGATGCGTGTTTTCTGTGCTCTGGAGTCATTTCGTTGGAAGCGAATTTTTTGTGCTCTGCGGTGATTTCATTGGAAGCGAATATTTGTGTTCTCATGAGATTTCGTTGCAAGCGAATTTTTTGTGTTGAGGGGTGATTTCGTTGGAAGCGAATTTTTTGTGTTCTCGGGTTTTTTCGTTGAAAGGGAATTTTTGTGATTTAGGGTGATTTCGTTGGAAGCGAATTTTTTGTGCTCTGGGATGATATCTTTGGAAGCGAATACTTGTGTTCTCAGGAGATTTCCTTGGAAAAGAATTTTTTGTCTTCAGGGTTAATATTGTTGGAAGAGAATTTTTTGTGTTCTCCAGTCTTTCGATGGAAGCAAATTTTTGAAGTAGGGGGTCATTCCGTTCTAAGCGTGTTTTCTGTGCTCTGGAGTCATTTCGTTGGAAGCAAATTTTTGGGGTTCTGGGGTGATTTCGTTGGAAGCGAATTTCTTGTGTTCTGGGGTAATTTCCTTGGAAACAAATTTTTTGTATTCTGTTGTAGTTAACTTGGAAGCCAATTTTTTGTGTTCTCGGTTGATTTCGTTGAAAGAGAATTTTTTGTGTTCTAGGGTGATTTCGTTGAAAGGGAATTTTTGTGTTCTGGGGTAATTTCTTTGGAAGTGAATTTTTTGTGTTCTGGGGTTATTTCGATGGAAGCAAATTTTTTCTGTCCTGGGGTAATTTCATTGGAAGCCAATATTTATGTTCTCGGGTGATTTTGTTGGAAGGGAATTTTTTGTGCTCTGGGTTGATTTGGTTGGAAGTAAATTTTCTCTATTTGTGGTAATTTCTTTGGACGCGAATTTTTTTGTTCTCGGGTGATTTTGTTGAAAGGGAATTTTTTGTGTTCTGGGGTGATTTCGTTGAAGGCGAATTTTTTGTGTACTCGGGTGATATCGTTGGAAGCAAATTTTTGAAATATGGGGTCATTTCTTGGAAGCGTGTTTTCTGTGCTCTAGAGACATTTCGATGGAAGCGAATTTTTTGTTCTCTGGGGTGATTTAGTTGGAAGCGAAATTTTTGTGTTCTAGGGTGTTTTCTTTGGAAGCGAATTTTTGTGTTGTGGGGTGATTTCATTGGAAGCGAATTTTTGTGTTCTGTGTTAATTTCTTTGGAAGTAAATTTTTTTGTTCTGGGTGATTTCGATGGAAGCGAATTTTTTATGTTCTAGGGTGATTTCTTTGGAAGCGAATTTTTTGTGATCTGGGGTGATTTCTTTGGAAGCGAATGTTTGTGTTCCCGGGTGATTTTGTTGGAAGCGATTTTTTGTGTTCTGGAGGGCTTTAGTTAGAAGCGTGTTTTCTGTCCTCTTTAGTCGTTTCGTTGGAAGGGAATTTTTTGTGCTCTGTAGTGATTTCCTTGGAAGTGAATTTATTGTGTCCTCGGGTGATTTGGTTGAAAGCAAATTATTTTTGTTTTAGGGTGATTTCGTAAGCAGCGAATTTTTTGTGCTTTGTTGTGATTTCGTTGGAAGCGAATATTTGTGTTCTCAGGAGATTTTTTTGCAAGCGAATTTTTTGTGTTCTGGGGTAATTTCGTTGAAAGTGAATTTTTTGTGTTCTCAGGTGATTTTGATAAAAACAAATTTTTGAAGTAGGGGGTCATTTCGTTGGAAGCATGTTTTCTGTGCCCAGGAGTCATTTCGTTGGAAACAACTTTTTTGTTCTCTGAGGTGATTTCGTTGGAAACGAATATTTGTGTTCTCAGGAGATTTCATTGGAAAAGAAATTTTTGTCTTTTGGGATAATTTCGTTGGAATCGAATTTTTTGTGTTCTCGGGTGATTTCATTGAAAGCGAATTTTTTATATTCTAGGGTGATTTCGTTGGAAGCGAATTTTTTGTGTTCTGGGGTCATTTCATTGGAAGCGTGTTTTCTGTGCTCTGGAGTCATTTCGTTGGAATTGAATTTTTGTGCTCTGGGGTGATTTCATTGGAAGGGAATTTTTGTGTTCTCGGGTGATTTCGTTGAAAGGGATTTTTGTGTTCTCAGGAGATTTCCTTGGAAAAGAATTTTTTGTCTTCTGGGTAATTTCTTTGGAAGCGAATTTTTTGTGTTCTCGGGTGATTTTGATGGAAGCAAATTTTTGAAATACGGGATCATTTCGTTGGAAGCGTGTTTTCTGTGCTCTGGAGTCATTTCGTTGGAAGCGAATTTTTTGTGCTCTGGGATGATATCTTTGGAAGCGAATATTTGTGTTCTCAGGAGATTTCCTTGGAAAAGAATTTTTTGTCTTCTGGGTTAATTTCTTTGGAAGCAAATTTTTTGTGTTCTCGTGTGATTTCGATGGAAGCAAATTTTTGAAGTATCTGATCATTTTGTTGGAAGCATGTTTTCTGTGCTCTGGAGTCATTTCATTGAAAGCTAATTTTTTGTGTACTGGGGTATTTTCGTTGAAGCGAATTTTTTGTGTTCTCGGGTGAGTTCGTTGAAAGCGAATTTTTTGTGTTCAGGGGTGATTTGGTTCGGAGCTAATTTTTTGTCTTCTGTGGTGATTTCGATGGAAGCGATTTTTTTTATGTTTCATGGTGATTTCGTTTGAAGGGATATTTTTGTTTTCTGGGGTCATTTCCTTGGATGCTTGTTTTCTGTGCTCTGGAGTCATTTCTTTGGAAGCGAATTTTTTGTGCTCTGCGGTGATTTTGTTGGAAGCGAATTTTTTTGTTCTCGGGTGATTTTGTTGAAAGGGAATTTTTTGTGCTCTGGGGTGATTTTGTTGGAGGCAAATTTTTTGTGTTCTCGGATGATTTCGTTGGAATCAAATTTTGAAGTATGGGGTCATTTCGTTGGAAGCGTGTTTTTTGTGCTCTGGAGTCATTTCAGTGAAAGCGAATTTTTTGTGTTCTGGGGTGATTTTTTGGAAGTGAATTTTTTGTGTTCTCCGGTGATTTCGTTGAAAGCAAATTTTTTATGTTCTAGGGTGATTTCTTTGGAAGCGAATTTTTTGTCTTCTATGGTGATTTCGATTGAAGCGAGTTTTTTATGTTCTAGGGTGATTTCGTTGGAAGGGAATTTTTTGTGTTCTGGGGTCATTTCATTGGAAGCGTGTTTTCTGTGCTCTTGAGTCATTTGTTTGGAAGCCAATTTTTTGTGCTCTGGGGTGATTTCGTTGGAAATGAATATTTGTGTTCTCAGGAGACTTCGTTGGAAAAGAATTTTTTGTCTTCTTGGGTAATATCGTTGGAAGAGAATTTTTTTGTGTTCTTCGGTTTTTTCCATGTAAGCAAATTTTTGAAATAGGGTGTCATTTCGTTGGAAGCGTGTTTTCTGTGCTCTGGAGTCATTTCGTTGGAAACAAATTTTTGGGGTTCTGGGGTGATTTCGTTGGAAGCGAATTTCTTGTGTTCTGGGGTAATTTCTTTGGAAGCGAATTTTTTTGTGTTCTGGGGTAATTTTGTTGGAATCAAATTTTTTGTGTTCTGGGGTAATATTGTTGGAAGCGAATTTTTTGTGTTCTCGGTTGATTTCGTTGAAAGAGAATTTTTTGTGTTCTAGGGTGATTTCGTTGAAAGGGAATTTTTGTGTTCTGGGGTGATTTCTTTGGAAGCAAATTTTTCTGTTCTGGGATGATTTCATTGGAAGCGAATTTTTTGTATTCTGTTGTAATTAACTTGGAAGCCAATTTTTTGTGTTCTCGGTTGATTTCGTTGAAAGAGAATTTTTTGTGTTCTAGGGTGATTTCTTTGAAAGGGAATTTTTGTGTTCTGGGGTAATTTCTTTGGAAGTGAATTTTTTGTGTTCTGGGGTGATTTCGATGGAAGCAAATATTTTCTGTCCTGGGGTAATTTCATTGGAAGCCAATATTTGTGTTCTCGGGTGATTTCGTTGAAAGGGAATTTTTGTGTTCTAGGGTGATTTCGTTGGAAGCGAATTTTATTTTGTGCTCTGGGATGATATCTTGGGAAGCGAATATTTGTGTTCTCAGGAGATTTCCTTGGAAAAGAATTTTTTGCCTTATGAGGTAATATCATTGGAAGAGAATTTTTTTTGTTCTCTGGTCTTTTCGATGGTAGCAAATTTTTGAAGTAGCGGGTCATTTGGTTGGAAGGGTGTTTCCTGTGCTCTGGAGTCATTTCGTTGGAAGCGAATTTTTTGGCTTCTGTGGTGGTTTCGATGGAAGCGATTTTTTTAATTTCTAGGGTAATTTTGTTGGAAGGGAATTTTTTGTGTTCAGGGGTCATTTCATTGGAAGCATGTTTTCTGTGCTGTGAGTCATTTCATTGGAAGCGAATTTTTTGTGTTCTGGGGTGATTTCGTTGGTAGCGAATTTTTCGTGTTCTTGGCTGAGTTTGTTGAAAGGGAATTTTTGTGTTCTAGGGTGATTTCGTTGGAAGCGAATTTTTCGTGCTCTGGGGTGATTTCGTTGGAAGCAAATATTTGTGTTCTCAGGAGATTTCGTTGGAAGTGAATTTTTATGTTCTAGGGTGATTTCGTTGGAAGCGAACATTTTGTGCTCTGGGGTGATTTGGTTGGAAGCGAATTTTTTGTCTTCTGTGGTGATTTCAATGAAGGCGATTTTTTTATGTTTTAGGGTGATTTCGTTGGAAGGGAATTTTTTGTGTTCTTGGGTCATTTCATTGGAAGCGTGTTTTCTGTGCTCTGGAGTCATTTCGTTGGATGCGAATTTTTTGTGCTCTGGGGTGATTTCGTTGGAAGCGAATTTTTTGTGTTCTCAGATGATTTCGTTGGAAAAGAATTTTTTGTATTCTGGGTAATATCGTTGGAATAGAATTTTTTGTGTTCTCCGGTTTTTTCGATGGAAGCAAATTTTTGAAGTAGGGGGTCATTTCGTTGGAAGCGTGTTTTCTGTGCTCTGGAGTCACTTCGTTGGAAGCGAATTTTTTGTGCTCTGGGGTGATTTTGTTGGAAGCCAATTTTTTGTGTTCTCGGGTGATTTCGTTGGAAGCCAATATATGTGTTTTCGGGTGATTTTGTTGGAAGGGAATTTTTGTGTTCTGGGTTGATTTGGTTCGAAGTAAATTTTTTTCTATTCTGCAGTAATTTCATTGGACACGAGTTTTTTGTGTTCTCGGGTGATTTCTTTGAAAGTGAATTCTTCTTGTTCTTGGGTGATTTCGTTGGAAGCGAATTTTTTATGTTCTAGGGTGATTTTGTTGGAAGCTAATATTTGTATTCTCGGGTGATTTCGTTGGAAGCGAGTTTTTTGTGTTCTTGGGTGATTTTGAAGGAAGCGAATTTTTTGTGTTCTGGGTTGATTTCATTGGAAGCGAATTTTTTGTGTTCTGGTGTGATTTCATTGGGAACGAATTTTTTGTGCTCTGTGGTGTTTACGATAGAAGCTAATTTTTTCTGTTCTGGGGTAATTTCGTTGGAAGTGAATATTTTGAAGTATGGGGTAATTTCGTTAGAAGCATGTTTTCTGTGCTCTGGAGGCATTTCATTGGAAGCAAATTTTTT
Source organism: Meriones unguiculatus (assembly GCF_030254825.1). Classification (NCBI taxonomy): domain Eukaryota; kingdom Metazoa; phylum Chordata; class Mammalia; order Rodentia; family Muridae; genus Meriones; species Meriones unguiculatus. Next base: position 80,492,182 of record NC_083353.1, on the reverse strand, counting down.
CTCTTCTGGGGTAATTTCTTTGGAAGCGAATTTTTTGTATCTCGGGTGATTTCGTTGGTAGGGTGTTTTCTGTGTTCAGGAGTCATTTCGTTGGAGGCAAAATTTTTGTGTTCTGGGGTGATTTCTTTGGAAGCGAATTTTTTGTGTTTTGGGGTGATTTCGTTGGAAGCAAATTTTTGTGTTCTGGGGTAATTTTGTTGGAAGCCAATTTAGTGTTTTCGGGTGATTTCGATGGAAGCAAATTTTTTATGTTCAAAGGGTGATTTCATTGCAAGCAAATTTTTTTGTGTTCTGGGGTAATTTCGTTCGAAGCGAATTTTTTGTGTTCTGGGTTGATTTCGTTGGACGCGAATTTTTTGTCTTCTAGGGTGATTTCGTCTAAAGTGAATTTTTGTGCTCTAGGGTGAGTTCGTTGGAATCGAATTTTTTGTGCTCTGGGGTGATTTCGTTGGAAACAAATTTTTTTCTGTTCTGGGGTAATTTCGTTGGAAGTGAATATTTTGAAGAATGGGGTGATTTCGTTAGAAGCGTGTTTTCCGTGCTCTGGAGTCATTTTTGGAAGCAATTTTTTTCTCTTTTGGGGTAATTTCGTTGGAAGCACATTCTTTTGTGTTCTCGGGCGATTTCGATGGTAGCATGTTTTCTGTGGTCTGGAGTCATTTCTTTGGAAGCAAATTTTTTCTCTTCTGGGGTAATTTCGTTGGAAGCGAATTTTTTGTGTTCTGGGGTAATTTCGTTGGAAGCGAGTTTTTTGTGTTCTTGGGTGATTTCGAAGGAAGCGAATTTTTTGTGTTCTGGGTTGATTTCATTGGAAGCGAATTTTTGGTGTTCTGGTGTGATTTCATTGGGAACGAATTTTTGTGCTCTGGGGTGATTAGGACAGAAGCGAATTTTTTCTGTTCTGGGGTAATTTCCTTGGAAGTGAATTTTTTGTGTTCTGGGTTGATGTCGTTGAAAGCGAATTTTTTGTGCTCTGGGGTGATTTTGTTGGAAGTAAATTTTTTGTGATCTGGGTTGATTTCGTTGGAAGCGAATAGTTGTGTTCTGGGGTAATTACGTTAGAAGAGAATATTTTTTGTTCTTGGGTGATTTTGTTGGAAGCGTATATTTGTGTTCTCAGGAGATTTCATTGCCAGCAAATTTTTTCTGTTCTGGGGTAATTTCGTTGGAAGTGAATATTTTGAAGTATGGGGTGATTTCGTTAGAAGCATGTTTTCTGTGCTTTGGAGGCATTTCGTTGGAAGCAAATTTTTTCTCTTCTGGGGTAATTTCGTTGGAAGCGAATTTTTTGTCTTCTAGGGTGATTTCGTTGAAAGCGAATTTTTGTGCTCTAGGGTGAGTTCATTGGAAGCGAATTTTTTGTGCTATGGGGTAATTTCTTTGGAAGCGAATTTTTTGTGTTCTCTGGTGATTTCGTTGAAAGGAATTTTTGTGTTCTAGGGTGATTTCGTTGGAGGCGAATTTTTTGTGCTCTGGGATGATATCTTTGGAAGCGAATATTTGTGTTCTCAGGAGATTTCGTTGGAAAAGAATTTTTTGTCTTCTGAGGTAATTTCGTTGGAAGCAAATTTTTTGTGTTCTCGGGTGATTTCGATGGAATTAAATTTTTGAAGTACGGCATCATTTCGTTGGAATCGTGTTTTCTGTGCTCTGGAGTCATTTCTTTGGAAGCGAATTTTTTGTCTTCTGGAGTGATTTCTTTGGAAGCAAATTTTGTGTGTTCCGGGGTGATTTCTTTGGAAGCCTATATATGTGTTTTCGGGTGATTTTGTTGGAAGGGAATTTTTGTGTTCTGGGTTGATTTGGTTGGAAGTAAATTTTTTCTATTCTGCAGTAATTTCGTTGGACACCAATTTTTTGTGTTCTCGGGTGATTTCGTTGAAAGTGAATTTTTCTTTTCCTAGGGTGATTTTGTTGGAAGCGAATTTTTTATGTTCTAGGGAGATATCTTTGGAAGCTAATATTTGTATTCTCGGGTGATTTCGTTGGAAGCGAATTTTTTGTGTTGTGGGTTGATTTCGTTGGAAGCGAATATTTGTGTTCTCGGGTGATTTCGTTGGAAGTGAATTTTTTGTGTTCTGGGGTAATTTCGTTGGAAGCGAATTTTTTGTGTTCTTGTGTGATTTCATTGGGAACGAATTTTTTGTGCTCTGGGGTGATTAGGATAGAAGTGAATTATTTCTGTTCTGGGGTAATTTCGTTGGAAGTGAATATTTTGAAGTATGGGGTGATTTCGTTAGAAGGGTGTTTAACGTGCTCTGGAGTCATTTCGTTGGAAGCAATTCTTTTTCTTCTGGGGTAATTTCGTTGGAAGCACATTTTTTGTGTTCTTGGGTGATTTCGATGGTAGCGTGTTTTCTGTGGTCTGGAGTCATTTCGTTGGAAGCAAATTTTTTCTCTTCTGGGGTAATTTCGTTGGAAGCGAATTTTTGAGTTCTGGTGTGATTTCTTTGGAAGCAAATTTTTGTGTTCTGGGGTAATTTCTTTGGAAACCAATATTTGTGTTACTGGGTGATTTTGTTGGAAGGGAATTTTTTGTGTTCTAGGGTTATTTTGTTGGAAGCGAATTTTTAGTGTTCTGGGGTGATTTCGTTGGAAGCGAACTTTTTGTGTTCTGGAGTGATTTCTTTGAAAGCAATTTTTTGTGCTCTGGGGTCATTTCGTTGGAAGCGAATTTTTTGCATTCTGGGGTGATTTCGTTGAAGGAAGCAAATTTTTTCTGTCTGGGGTAATTTCGTTGGAAGTGAATTTTTTGAAGAATGGGGTATTTTCGTTACAAACGTGTTTTTTTGTGCTATGGAGTCATTTCGTTGGAAGCGAAATTTTTGTGTTCTGGGGTGATTTCATTGGAAGGGAATTTTTGTGTTCTGGGCTAATTTCTTTGGAAGCAATTGTTTTGTGTTCTGGGGTGATTTCGATGGAAGCAATTTTTTTCTGTTCTGGGATAATTTCGTTGGAAGCCAATATTTGTGTTCCTCGATGATTTTGTTGGAAGGGAATTTTTTGTGCACTGGTGTGATTTCTTTGGGGCAAATTTTTTTCTATTCTGTTGATTTCGTTGGACACGAATTTTTTGTGTTCTAGGGTGATTTTGTTGAAAGCGAATTTTTTGTGCTCTACGGTGATTTCGTTGGAAGTGAATTTTTTGTGCTCTGGGGTGATTTCGGTGGAAGCAAATTTTTTCTGTTCTGGGGTAATTTCGTTGGAAGCGAATTTTTTGTGTTCTCGGGTGATTTGTTTGAAAGGGAATTTTTTGTGTTCTAGGGTGATTTCGTTGGAAGATAATTTTTTGTGCTCTGATGTGATTTCCTTTGGAAGCAAATTTTTTGTCTTCTCTGGTGATTTCGATGGAAGCGAATTTTTTTATGTTCTAGGGTGATTTCGTTGGAAGCGAAACTTTTGTGTTCTTGGTTGATTTTGTTGAAAGCGAATTTTTTTTGTTCTGGGGTGATTTTGTTGGAAGCGAATTTTTTTGTGTTTTGGGGTGATTTTGTTGGAAGTGAATATTTTTGTTCTGGGTGATTTTTTTGGAAGCAAAATTTTTGTGTTCTGGGGTAATTACGTTGGAAGCATGTTTTCTGTGCTCTGGAGTCATTTCGTTGGAGGCGAATTTTTTGTGCTCTGGGGTGATTTCGTTGGAAGCGAATTTTTTGTGTTCTCGGGTGATTTCTTTGTAAGGGAATTTTTTGTCTTTGGGGTCTTTTTGTTGGAAGCGAATTTTTTGTGTTCTTGGGTGATTTCGTTGGACACGAATTTTTTGTCTTCTGGGGTGATTTCTTTGAAAGCGAATTTTTGTGCACTAGGGTGAGTTCGTTGGAAGTGAATTTTTTGTGCTCTGGGGAGATTTTGTTGCAAGCAAATTTTTTTGTGTTCTGGGGTAATTTCTTTGGAAGAGAATATTTGTGTTTGCTTGTTTTCTGTGCTTTGAAATCACCCGAGAACAAAAAAAATTCGCTTGCAACGAAATCTCCTGAGAACACCAATATTCGCTTCCAACCAAATCACCCCATAGCACAAAAAATTCGCTTCCAACGAAATCTCCCTAGAATATAAAAAATTCGCTTTCAACGAAATCACCCGAGAACAGAAAAAATTCGCTTCGAACGAAATTACCCCAGAACACAAAAAATTTGCTTCCAACGAAATGTCCTGAGAACACAAATATTCGCTTCGAAAGAAATCATCCCAGAGCACAAAAAAATTCACTTCCAACGAAATCACCCTAGAACACAAAAAATTCCCTTTCAAAGAAATCACCCGAGAACACAAAAACTTCACGTCCAACGAAATTACCACAGAACAGAAAAAATTTGCTTGCAACGAAATCTTCTGAGAACACATATATTTGCTTCCAAAGAAATCACCCCAGAACACAAAAAATTCGCTTCCAACGAAATGACTCCAGAGCACAGAAAACATGATTCCAACAAAATAACCCCCTATTTCAATAATTTGCTTCCATCGAAGAAACCGGAGAACACAAAAAATTCGCTTCCAACGAAATTACCCAGAAAACAAAAATTTCTTTTCCAACGTATTCTCCTGAGAACACAAATATTCGCTTCCAACGAAATCACCCCAGAGCACAAAAAACTCGTTTCCAACGAAATGACTCCAGGGCACAGAAAACACGCTTCCATTGAAATGACCCCCTACTTCAAAAATTTGTTTCCATCGAAATCACATGAGAACACAAAAAATTTACTTGCAACGAAATCTCCTGAGAACACAAATATTCGCTTCCAACGAAAGCACCCCAGAGCACAAAAAATTTGCTTACAACGAATTGACTCCAGCGCACAGAAAACAAGCTTCCAATGAAATGACCCCAAACACAAAAAATTCGCTTTCAATGAAATCACCCTAGAACATAAAAAAATTGCTTCCATCGAAATCACCACAGAAGACAAAAAATTCGCTTCCAACCAAATCACCCCAGAGCACAAAAAAATTCGCTTCCAACGAAATCACGCTAGAACACAAAAAATTAGCTTTCAACGAAATCACGCTAGAACACAAAAAATTCGCTTCCAAAGAAATTACCCCAGAGCACAAAAAACTCGTTTCCAACGAAATGACTCCAGGGCACAGAAAACACGCTTCCAAGGAAATGACCCCCTACTTCAAAAATTTGTTTCCATCGAAATCACCTGAGAACACAAAAAATTCGCTTCCAACGAAATTACCCCTGAACACAAAATATTCGCTTCCAACCAAATCACCCCAGAGCACAAAAAATTTGCTTCCAACGAAATCACCCTAGAACATAAAAAAGTCGCTTTCAACGAAATCACCCGAGAACAGAAAAAATTCGCTTCCAACGAAATTACCCCGAAAGACAAAAAAATTGCTTCCAACGAAATGTCCTGAGAACACAAATATTCTCTTCCAAAGAAATCATCCCAGAGCACAAAAAAATTCACTTCCAAAGAAATCACCCTAGAAGACAAAAAATTCCCTTTCAAAGAAATCCCCCGAGAACACAAAAATTCACGTCTAACGAAATTACCACAGAACAGAAAAAATTTGCTTGCAAAGAAATCTTCTGAAAACACATATATTCGCTTCCAAAGAAATCACCCCAGAAGACAAAAAATTCGCTTCCAACGAAATGACTCCAGAGCATAGAAAACACGATTCCAACAAAATGACCCCCTATTTCAATAACTTGCTTCCATGGAAAAAACCGGAGAACCAAAAAATTCGCTTCCAACGAAATTACCCATAAAACAAAAATTTCTTTTCCAACGTATTCTCCTGAGAACACAAATATTCGATTCCAACGAAAACACCCCAGAGCACAAAAAACTCGTTTCCAACGAAATGACTCCAGGGCACAGAAAACATGCTTCAAATGAAATGACCCCCTACTTCAAAAATTAGTTTCTATCGAAAGCACATGAGAACACAAAAAATTTGCTTCCAACGGAATTACCCCTGAACACAAAAAATTCGCTTGCAACGAAATCGACTGAGAACACAAATATTTGCTTCCAACGAGATCACCCCAGAGCATAAAAAATTCACTTCCAACGAAATGACTCCAGAGCACAGAAAACACGCTTCCAAAGAAATGACCCCATACTTCAAAAATTTGCTTCCATCGAAAAAACCGGGCAACACAAAAAATTCACTTCCAATGAAATTACCCCAGAAAAGAAAAAATTCGGTTGCAACGAAATCTTCTGAGAACACAAATATTCGCTTCCAACAAAATCACCCCAGAACACAAAAAATTCGCTTCCAAACAAATCACAATATAGCACCAAAAAAATTCCCTTTCAACGAAATCACCCGAGAACACAAAAAATTCGATTCCAACAAAATTACCTCACAACACAGGAAATTTCTTCCAACGAAATCACCACAGAGCAAAAAAATTTGCTTCCAACGAAATCACCCCAAAGCACAAAAAATTCGCTTCCAACGAAATGACCCCACACTTCAAAAATTTGCTTCCATCGAAGTCACCCGAGAACACAAATATTCGCTTCCAAAGATATCATCCCAGAAAACAAAAAATTCGCTTCCAACGAAATCACCCTAGAACATAAAAAATTCTCTTTCAACTAAATCACCCCAGAACACAAAATATTCGCTTCCAACAAAATTATCCCAGAACACAAAAAATTCGCTTCCTCCGAAATCACCACAGAGCACAAAAAATTCGCTTCCGACGAAATTAACCCAGAACACAAAAAATTTACTTGCAACGAAATCTCCTGAGAACACAAATATTCGCTTCCAACGAAATGACTCCAGAGCACAGAAAACACGCTTCGAACGAAATGATACCATACTTCAAAAATTTGCTTCCATTGAAATGACCCGAGAACACAAAAATTCACTTCCAACGAAATTACCCCAGAACACAAAAATATTGCTTCCAACGAAATGACCCCAGAACACAAAAAATTCGCTTCCAACGAAATTACCCCAGAACACAAAAAATTTGCTTCCATGAAATCACCCCAGAACACAAAAAATTCGCTTCCAATGAAATCAACCCAGAACACAAAAAATTTGCTTCCAAAGAAATGACTCCAGAGCACAGAAAACACGCTTTCAACGAAATCACCCCATACTTCCAAAAAAATTCGCTTCCAACAAAATTGCCCCAGAACACAAAAAATTCGCTTCAAACGATCTCTCCTGAGAACACAAATATTTGCTTCCAAAGAAATCATCCCAGAGCACAAAAAAAATTAGCTTCCAACGAAATCACCCTGGAACACAAAAAATTCCCTTTCAACGAAATCACCCGAGAACACACAAAATTCACGTCCAAGGAAATTACCACAAAAGAGAAAAATTTTGCTTCCATCGAAATCACCCCTGAACACAAAAAATTCCCTGCCAATAAAATAACCCTAGAACACAAAACATTCCCTTTCAACGAAATCACCCGAGAACACAAAAAATTAGCTTCCAACGAAATCACCCCAGAACACAAAAAATTCGCTTCCAGACAAATGACTCTAGAGCACAGAAAACAGGCTTCCAACGAAATGACCCCAGAACACAAAAAATTCCCTTTCAACGAATTCACCCCAGAACACAAAAAATTCACTTCCAACGAAATCACCACAGAGTACAAAAAATTCCCTTCCAACAAAATGGCTCCATAGCACAGAAAACACGCTTCCAACGAACTGACCCGAGAACACAAAAAAATCACGTCCAACGAAATTACCACAGAACAGAAAAAATTTGCTTCCATAGAAATCACCACAGAACACAAAAAATTCGCTTCCAATGAAATCATCCCAGAGCCCAAACAAGTTCGCTTACAACGAAATCACCCCAGAGCGCAAAAAATTCCCTTCCAACGAAATGACTCCAGAGCACAGAAAACATGCTTCCAACGAAATGACCCCAGAACACAAAAAATTCCCTTTCAATGAATTCACCCCAGAACACAAAAAATTCCCTTCCAACGAAATCATCCCAGAGCACAAAAAATTCGCTTGCAACGAAATCTCCTGAGAACACAAATATTCATTTCCAATGAAATCAACACAGAACACAAAATATTCGCTTCCATCGAAATCACCCTAGAACACAAAAAATTTGCTTCAAACGAAATTACCCCTGAACACAAGAAATTCGCTTCCAACGAAATCACCCCAAAGCACATAAAATAGCTTCCAACGAAATGTCCCCATACTTCAAAAATTTGCTTCCATCGAAATCACCTGAGAACACAAAATATTTCGCTTCCAACGAAATTACCACAGAACACAAAAAATTTCGCTTCCAACGAGATGACCCCCTACTTCAAAAATTTGCTTCCATCAAAAAAACCGGAGAACACAAAAAAATTCGCTTCCAACAAAATTACCCCAGAACACAAAAAATTCGCTTCCAACAAAATCTCCTGAGGATACAAATATTCGCTTCCAAAGAATTCACCCCAGAGCACAAAAAATACGCATCCAATGAAATCACCCTAAAGCAAAAAAAATTCACTTTCAACGAAATCACCTGAGAACAAAAAAATTCAAGTCCAATGAAATTACCCCAGAATAGAAAAAATTTACTTCCAAACAAATCAACCCAGAGTACAAAAAATTCCCTTCCAACAAAATCACCAGAGAACAAAAATATTGGCTTCCCACAAAATTACCCCAGAACGGAAAAAATTTCCTTCCATCGAAATCACCGCAGAACAAAAAAAAATCGCTTCCAACGAAATGACTCCAGAGCACAGAAAACATGCCTCCAACGAAATGACCCCCTACTTCAAAAATTTGCTTCCATCGAGAAAACCTGAGAACACAAAAAATACGCTTCCAACGAAAACACCCTAGAACACAAAAAATTCACCTCCACTGAAATCATTCCAGAACACAAAAAAATTCGCTTCCAACGAAATCAACCAGGAACACAAAAAATTCGCTTCCAACAAAATTACCCCAGAACACAAAAAATTCGCTTCCAACAAAATCTTCTGAGGACACAAATATTCGCTTCCAAAGAAATCACCACAGAGAACAAAAAATCTGCATCCAATGAAATCACCCTAAAGCAAAAAAATTCACTTTCAATGAAATCACCTGAGAACAAAAAATTCACGTCCAACGAAATTACCGCAGAATAGAAAAAATTTGCTTCTGAGGAAATCACCCCAGAGCACAAAAAATTCCCTTCCATTAAATCACCTGAGAACAAAAATATTCGCTTCCCACAAAATTACCCCAGAACGGAAAAAATTTCCTTCCATCGAAATCACCGCAGAACACAAAAAATTCGTTTCCAAAGAAATGATTCCAGAGCACAGAAAACACGCTTCCAATGAAATCACCCCTGAACACAAAAAATTTGCTTCCAATGAAATCAACCCAGAACACAAAAAATTTGCTTCCAAAGAAATGACTCCAGAGCACAGAAAACACGCTTTCAACGAAATCACCCCATACTTCCAAAAAAATTCGCTTCCAAAAAAATTGCCCCAAAACACAAAAATTCTCTTCCAAAAAAATCAACCCTGAACACAAAATATTCGCTTCCATCGAAATCACCCCAGAACAGAAAAAAATCGCTTCCAAAGAAATTACCCCAGAACAGAATGAATTCGCTTCCAAGGAAATCACACCAAAACAAAAAAAATTCGCTTCCAACAAAATGACTCCAGAGCACAGAAAACATGCTTCCAACGAAATGACCCCCTACTTCAAAAATTTGCTTCCATCGAGAAAAACTGAGAACACAAAAAATACGCTTCCAACGAAAACACCCTAGAACACAAAAAATTCGCCTCCACCGAAATCATCCCAGAACACAAAAAATTCGCTTCCAACGAAATCAACCCAGAACACAAAAAAATCGCTTCCAACGAAATCACCCTAGAACACAAAAAATTTGCTTCCAACGAAATGACTCCAGAGCACAGAAAAAACGCTTCCAATGAAATGAACCCCTGCTTCAAAAATTTGCTTCCATCAAAAAAACCGGAGAAAACCAAAAATACACGTCCAAGGAAATTACCACAAAACAGAAAAAAATTGCTTCTATCGAAATCACCACAGAACACAAAAAATTCACTTACAACAAAATCACCCTAGAACACAAAAAATTCCCTTTCAACGAAATCACAATAGAACACAAAAAATTCGCTTCCTACGAAATCAGCCCAAAGCACAAAAAATTCCCTTCCAAGGAAATTACTCCAGAGCACAGAAAAGAAGCTTCCAACGAAATGACCACCTACTTCAAAAATTTGCTTCCATCGAAAAAACTGGAGAACACAAAAAATTCGCTTGCAACGAAATCGTCTGAGAACACAAATATTCGCTTCCAAAGAAATGACTCCAGAGCACAGAAAACACGCTTCGAACGAAATGATACCATACTTCAAAAATTTGCTTCCATTGAAATGACCCGAGAACACAAAAAATTCGCTTCCAACGAAAATACCCCAGAACACAAATAATTTGCTTCCAACGAAATTACCCCAGAATACAAAAAAATTGCTTCCATGAAATCACCCCAGAACACAAAAAATTCACTTCCAACGAAATGAATCCAGAGCATAGAAAACACACTTCCAGCGAAATGACCACCTGCTTCAAAAATTTGCTTCCATCGAAATAACCATAGAAAACAAAAAATTCGCTTCCAACAAAATTACTCCAGAACACAAAAAATTCGCTTTCAACGGAATGACTCCAGAGCACAGAAAACACGCTCCCAACGAAATAACCCCCTACTTCAAAAATTTGCTTCCATCGAAATCACCCGAGAACACAATAAATTCGCTTCCAACGATATCTCCTGAGAACTCAAATATTTGCTTCCAAAGAAATCATCCCAGAGCACAAAAAAATTCGCTTCCAACGAAATCACACTGAAACACAAAAAATTCCCTTTCAAGAAATCACCCGAGAACACAAAAAATTCAAGTCCAACGAAATTACGACAAAATAGAAAAATTTTGCTTCCATCGAAATAACCCCTGAAAACAAAAAATTCGCTGCCAACGAAATCACCCTAGAACACAAAAAATTCCCTTTCAACGAAATCACCCGAGAACACAAAAAATTAGCTTCCAACCAATTCACCCCAGAATCCAAAAAATTCGCTTCCAACCAAATGACTACAGAGCACAGAAAACAGGCTTCCAACGAAATCACTTCAGAACACAAAAAATTTGCTTCCATCGAAAATACCCGAGAACAAAAAAAAAAAAAAAAATCGCTTCCAACGAAATTACCCCAGAACACAAAAAATTCGCTTCCAACGAAATCACCCAGAACACAAAAAATTTGCTTCCAACGAAATCACCCCAGAGCACAAAAAATTCGCTTCCATCGAAATGACTCCAGAACACAGAAAACACGCTTCCAACTAAATGACCCCAGAACACTAAAAATTCACGGCCAACGAAATCACCCGAGAACACAAAAAATTCGATTCCAACTAAATGACTCCAGAGCACAGAAAACAATGTAGCAATGAAATGACCCGAGAACACAAAAAATTCACTTTCAATGAAATCACCTGAGAACAAAAAAAATCACGTCCAACGAAATTACCCCAGAATAGAAAAAATTTGCTTCCGACGAAATCACCCCAGAGCACAAAAAATTCCCTTCCAATAAATCACCTGAGAACAAAAATATTCGCTTCCCACAAAATTACCCCAGAACGGAAAAAATTTCCTTCCATCGAAATCACCCTAGAACACAAAAAATTCCCTTTCAATGAAATCACCCGAGAACACAAAATATTCGCTTCCAACGCAATAACCCCAGAGCACAAAAAATTCCCTTCCCACGAAATGACTCCAGAGCACAGAAAACAGGCTTCCATCGAAATGACCCCAGAACACAAAAAATTCCCTTTCAAAGAAATCACCCAAGAACAAAAACAATTCACTTCCAACGAAATCACCACAGAACACAAAAAATTCGCTTGCAACGAAATCTCCTGAGAACACAAATATTCGCTTCCAACGAAATTACCCCAGAACACAAAAAATTCGCTTTCAATGAAATCACCACAGAACACAAAAAATTCGCTTCTAACGAAATGACTCCAGAGCACAGAAAACATGCTTCCAACGAAATGACCCCCTACTTCAAAAAATTGCTTCCATGGAAATATCGGAAAACACAATAAATTCTCTTCTAATGCTATTACCCCAGAAGACAAAAAATTCTTTTCCAACGAAATCTCCTGAGAACACAAATATTCACTTCCAAAGATATCATCACAGAGCACAAAAAATTCGCTTCCAACGAAATCACCCTAAAACAGAAAAATACCGTTTCAACGAAATCACCTGAGAACACAAAAAATTCGCTTCCAACGAAATCACCGCAGAACACAAAAAATTCCCTTGCAAGGAAATCTCCTGAGAACACAAATATTCACATCCAACGAAATCACCCCTGAGCACCAAAAAATTCGCTTCCAACAAAATGACTCCAGAGCACAGAAAACATGCTTCCAACAAAATGACCTCGTACTTCAAAAATTTGCTACCATCGAAATCACCCCAGAACACAAAAAATTCGCTTCCGAAGAAATCACCCCAGAACACAAAAAATTCGCTTCCAACGAAATGACTCCAGAGCACAGAAAACACGCTTCCACCGCAATGACCCCCTACTTCAAAAAATTGCTTCCATGGAAATACCGGAAAACACAAAAAATTCTCTTCCAACGATATTACCCCAGAAGACAAAAAATTCTTTTCCAACAAAATCTCCTGAGAACACAAATATTCGCTTCCAATGAAATCACCCTAAAACAGAAAAATACCCTTTCAACGAAATCACCCGAGAACACAAAAAATTCGCTTCCAACAAAATCAACGCAGAACACAAAAAATTCCCTCGCAACGAAATCTCCTGAGAACACAAATATTCGCTTGCAACGAAATCACCCCAGAGCACAAAAAATTTGCTTCCAATGAAATGACTCCAGAGCACACAAAACATGCTTCCAAAGAAATGACCCGATATTTCAAAAATTTGCTTCCATCGAAATCACCCGAGAACACAAAAAATTCACGTCCAACGAAATTACTACAGAACAGAAAAAATTTGCTTCTATGGAAATCACCCCAGAACACAAAAAATTCACTTCCAACGCAATCACCACAGAGCACAAAATATTCGCTTCCAATGAAATGACTCCAAAGCACAGAAAACACGCTTCCAATGAAAGGACCCCAGAACACAAAAAATTCACTTCCAATGTAATCACCCTATTACATAAAAAATTCGCTTTCAACCAAATGACTCCAGAGCAGAGAAAGCACGCTTCCAATGAAATGACCCCAGAGCACAAAAAATTCGCTTCGAACAAAATCACCCTTGAACACAAAAAAATCCCGTTCAAGGAAATCACCCGAGAACAGAAAAAATTCATGTCCAACGAAATTACCACAGAACAGAAAAAATTTGCTTCCATCGAAATCACCCCAAAACACAAAAAATTCACTTCCAACGCAATCACGCTAAAACACAAAAAATTAATTTTAAATGAAATCACCTGAGAACACAAAAAATTCGCTTCCAATGAAATGACTCCATAGCACAGAAAACACGCTTCTAATGAAAGGACCCCAGAACACAAAAAATTCGCTTCCAACGAAATCACCCTAGAACACAAAAAATTCACTTCTCACGATATTACCCCAGAACACAAAAAAATTCGCTTGCAAAGAAATCTTCTGAGAACACATATATTCGCTTCCAACCAAATCACACCAGAACACAAAAAATTCGCTTCCAAATAAATGACTCCAGAGCACAGAAAACACGCTTCCAACGAAATGACCCCCTACTTAAAAAATTTGTTTCCATCGAGATCACCTGAGAACACAAAAAATTCTCTCTCAACGTAATTACCCCTGAACACAAAAAATTCGCTTGCAACGAAATCTCCTGAGAACACAATAATTGGCTTCCAACGAAATCACCCCAGAGCACAAAAATTGGCTTCCAACGAAATGATTCCAGAGCACAGAAAACCTGCATCCAACGAAATGATTGCACACTTCAAAAATTTCCTTCCATCAAAATCACGTGAGAATACAAAAAATTCGCTTCCAACGAAATTACCCCCGAAGACAAAAATTTCTTTTCCAACGAAATCTCCTGAGAACACAAATATTCGCTTCCAAAGATATCATCCCAGAGCACAAAAAATTCCCTTCCAACGAAATCACCCAAAAACACAAAAATTCCCTTTCAACGAAATCACCCGAGAACACAAAAAATTCGCTTCCAACGAAATCACCCCAGACCACAAAAAATTCGCTTACTGCGAAATGACTCCAGAGCACAGAAAACACAGTTCCAACGAAATGACCCCCTAGTTCAAAAATTTGCTTCCATTGAAAAATCCTGAGAACACAAAAAATTATCTTCCAATAATATTACCCCAGAAGACAAAAAATTCTTTTCCAAAGAAATCTACTGAGAATGCAAATATTCCATTTCAATGAAATCACCCGAGAACACGAAAAATTCGCTTCCAACGAAATTACTCCAGAACACAAAAATTCCCTTTCAACGAAATCACCCGAGAACACAAAAAATTCACTTCCAACGAAATCACCCCAGAGCACAAAAAATTTGCTAACAACGAAATGACTCCCTAGCACATAAAACATGCTTCCAATGAAATGACCCCCTACTTCAAAAATTTGCTTCCATCGAAAAAACCGGAAAACACAAAAAATTCTCTTCCAAGGACATTACCCCAGAAGACAAAAAATTCTTTTCCAATGAAATCTCCTGAGAACACATATATTCGCTTCCAACGATATCATCCTAGAGCACAAAATACTCGTTTCCAACGAAATGAATACAGGTCACAGAAAACAAGCTTCCAACGAAATGACCCCCTATTCAAAAATTTATTTCAATCGAAATCGCCTGAGAACACAAAAAATTCGCTTCCAACGAAATTACCTAAAAATTCAAAAAATTCGCTTCCAACGAAATCACCCCAGAGCACAAAAAATTGCTTCCAACGAAATGACTCCAGAGCACAGAAAACACGCTTCCAACGAAATCACCCAAGAACACAGAAAATTCGCTTCTATTGAAATCACCACAGAAGATAAAAAATTCGCTTCCAAACAAATCACCCCAGAGCACAAAAAATTCGCTTCCAACAGAATCACCCTAGAACATAAAAAATTTGCTTTCAACGAAATCAGCCAAGAACACAACAAATTCACTTCGAAAGAAATTACCCCAGAACACAAAAAATTCGCTTGCAACTAAATCACCCTAGACCATAAAAAACTCGCTTCAAACGAAATCACCCGAGAACACAAAAAATTCGCTTCCAACGAAATCACCCAAAACACAAAAATTTCGCTTCCAATGAAATGACTCCAAAGCACAGAAAACACGCCTCCAACGAAATTATCCCATACTTCAAAAAATTGCTTCCATCGAAATCACCCAAGAACACAAAAAAATTCGCTTCCAACGAAATCACCCTAGAACACAAAAAATTTGCTTCCAACGAAATCACCCGAGAACACAAAAAATTCGCTTCCAACGAAATCACCCCACAGCACAAAAAATTTGCTTCCAACGAAATGACTCCAGAGTACAGAAAACATGCTTCCAACGAAATGACTCCCTACTTCAAAAATTTGCTTCCATCGAGAAGACTGGAGTACACAAAAAATTCTCTTCCAACGATATTACCCCAGAAGACAAAAAATTCTTTTCCAAAGAAATCTCCTGATAACACAAATACTTGCTTCCAAAAATATCATCCCAGCGCACAAAAACTTCGCTTCCAAAGAAATCACCCCAGAACACAAAAATTCCCTTTCAACGAAATCAAGCAAGAACACAAAAAATTCGCTTCCTATGAAATCACCGGAGAATACAAAAATTCCCTTTCAATGAAATCACCTGAGAACACAAAAAATTCGCTTCCAAAGAAATGACTCCAGAGCACAGAAAACACGCTTCCAACTAAATGATCCCACACTTCAAAAATTTCCTTCCATCAAAGTCACCTGAGAATACAAAAAATTCGCTTCCAACGAAATTACCCCCGAAGACAAAAATTTCTTTTCCAACGAAATCTCCTGAGAACACAAATATTTGCTTCCAAAGATATCATCCCAGAGCACAAAAAATTCCCTTCCAACGAAATCACCCAAGAACACAAAAATTCCCTTTCAACGAAATCACCCGAGAACACAAAAAATTCGCTTCCAACAAAATCACCCCAGAACACAAAAAATTCGCTTGCAACGAAATCTGAGAACACAAATATTCGCTTCGAACGAAATCACCCCAGACCACAAAAAATTCGCTTACAACGAAATGACTCCAGAGCACAGAAAACACAGTTCCAACGAAATGACCCCCTAGCTCAAAAATTTGCTTCCATTGAAAAATCCTGAGAACACAAAAAATTCTCTTCCAATCATATTACCCCAGAAGACAAAAAATTCTTTTCCAATGAAATCTCCTGAGAATGCAAATATTCCATTTCAACGAAATCACCCGAGAACACAAAAAATTCGCTTCCAACGAAATTACTCCAGAACACAAAAGTTCCCTTTCAACGAAATCAACCAAGAACACAAAAAATTCGCTTCCAACGAAATCACCCCAGAGCACAAAAAATTCGCTAACAACGAAATGACTCCCTAGCACAAAAAACATGCTTCCAATGAAATGACCCCCTACTTCAAAAATTTGCTTCCATCGAAAAAACCGGAAAACACAAAAAATTCTCTTCCAAGGACATTACCCCAGAAGACAAAAAATTCTTTTCCAACGAAATCTCCTGAGAACACAAATATTCGCTTCCAAAGATATCATCCCAGAGCACAAAAAATTCGCTCCCAACGAAATCACCGTAGAACAAAAAATTCCCTTTCAACGATATCACCCGAGAACACAAAAAATTTGCTTCCGACGAAATGAATCCAGGGCACAGAAAAAAAGGTTCCAACGAAATGAACCCCTATTCAAAAATTCGTTTCCATCGAAATCCCCCGAGAACACAAAAAATTCGCTTCCAAAGAAATTACCCCAGAAGACAAAAATTTCTTTTCCATCGAAATCTCCTGAGAACACAAATATTCGCTTCCAACGAAATTACCCCAGAGCACAAAAAATTCGCTTCCAACGAAATGACTCCAGAGGACAGAAAACACGCTTCCAACGAAATCACCCGAGAACACAGAAACTTCGCTTCTATTGAAATCACCACAGAAGACAAAAAATTCGCTTCCAAACTAATCACCCCAGAGCGCAAAAAATTCGCTTCCAACGAAATCACCCTAGAATATAAAAAATTTGCTTTCTACCAAATCACCCGAGAACACAATTAATTCGCTTCCAACGAAATTACACCAGAACACAAAAAAATCGCTTGCAACGAAAACACCCTAGAACATAAAAAACTAGCTTCAAACGAAATCACCCGAAAACAGAAAAATTTCGCTTCCAACAAACTCACCCAAAACACAAAAAATTTTCTTCCAATGAAATGACTCCAAAGCACAGAAAAGACACCTCCAACGAAATGATCCCATACTTCAAAAATTTGCTTCCATCGAAATCACCCAAGAACACAAAAAATTCGCTTCCAACGAAATTACCCCAGAAGACAAAAATTTCTTTTCCAACGAAATCTCCTGAGAACACAAATATTCGCATCCAACGAAATCACCCTAGAGCACAAAAAACTCGTTTCCAACGAAATGAATCCAGGGCAGAGAAAACAATCTTCTAACGAAATGACCACATATTCAAAAATTTGTTTCCATCGAAATCACCTGAGAACACAAAAAATTCGCTTCCAACGAAATTAACCAAGAATTCAAAAAATTCTCTTCAAAAGAAATCACCCTAGAACACAAAAATTCCATTTCAAAGAAATCACCCGAGAACACAAAAAATTCGCTTTCAATGAAATCACCCCAGAGCACAAAAAATTCGTTTCCAACGAAATGACTCCAGAGCACAGAAAACCTGCTTCAAATGAAATGATCCCATACTTCAAAAATTTGCTTCCATCAAAATCACCCGAGAATACAAAAAAATTCGCTTCCAACGAAATTACACCCAAAGACAAAAATTTCTTTTCCAACGAAATCTCCTGAGAACACAAATATTCGCATCCAAAGATATCATACCAAAGCACAGAAAATTCCCTTCCAATGAAATCACCCGAGAACACAAAAATTCCCTTTCAACGAAATCACCCGAGAACACAAAAAATTCGCTTCCAACGAAATCACACCAGAATACAAAAAATTCGCTTCTAACGAAATGACTCCAGAGCACAGAAAACACGCTTCCAACGAAATGACCCTATACTTCAAAAATTTGCTTCAATCGAAAAAACTGGAGAACACAATAAATTCTCTTCCAACGATATTACCCCAGAAGACAAGAAATTCTTTTCCAATGAAATCTCCTTAGAACAAAAACTTCGTTTCCAAAGATATCATCCCAGAACACAAAAAATTCGCCTCCAACCAAATCACCCCAGAACACAAAAATTCCCTTTCAACGAAATTATGCAAGAACACAAAAAATACGCTTTCAACGAAATTACCCCAGAACACAATAAAATCGCTTGCAACGAAATCTCCTGAGAACACAAATATTGGCTTCCAAAGATATCATCCCAGAACACAAAAAATTCGCTTGCAACGAAATCTCCTGAGAACACAAATATTCGCTTCCAACGAAATTACCCCAGAACACAAAAAATTCGCTTTCAATGAAATCACCACAGAACACAAAAAATTCGCTTCTAACGAAATGACTCCAGAGCACAGAAAACATGCTTCCAACGAAATGACCCCCTACTTCAAAAAATTGCTTCCATGGAAATATCGGAAAACACAATAAATTCTCTTCTAATGCTATTACCCCAGAAGACAAAAAATTCTTTTCCAACGAAATCTCCTGAGAACACAAATATTCACTTCCAAAGATATCATCACAGAGCACAAAAAATTCGCTTCCAACGAAATCACCCTAAAACAGAAAAATACCGTTTCAACGAAATCACCTGAGAACACAAAAAATTCGCTTCCAACGAAATCACCGCAGAACACAAAAAATTCCCTTGCAAGGAAATCTCCTGAGAACACAAATATTCACATCCAACGAAATCACCCCTGAGCACCAAAAAATTCGCTTCCAACAAAATGACTCCAGAGCACAGAAAACATGCTTCCAACAAAATGACCTCGTACTTCAAAAATTTGCTACCATCGAAATCACCCCAGAACACAAAAAATTCGCTTCCGAAGAAATCACCCCAGAACACAAAAAATTCGCTTCCAACGAAATGACTCCAGAGCACAGAAAACACGCTTCCACCGCAATGACCCCCTACTTCAAAAAATTGCTTCCATGGAAATACCGGAAAACACAAAAAATTCTCTTCCAACGATATTACCCCAGAAGACAAAAAATTCTTTTCCAACAAAATCTCCTGAGAACACAAATATTCGCTTCCAATGAAATCACCCTAAAACAGAAAAATACCCTTTCAACGAAATCACCCGAGAACACAAAAAATTCGCTTCCAACAAAATCAACGCAGAACACAAAAAATTCCCTCGCAACGAAATCTCCTGAGAACACAAATATTCGCTTGCAACGAAATCACCCCAGAGCACAAAAAATTTGCTTCCAATGAAATGACTCCAGAGCACACAAAACATGCTTCCAAAGAAATGACCCGATATTTCAAAAATTTGCTTCCATCGAAATCACCCGAGAACACAAAAAATTCACGTCCAACGAAATTACTACAGAACAGAAAAAATTTGCTTCTATGGAAATCACCCCAGAACACAAAAAATTCACTTCCAACGCAATCACCACAGAGCACAAAATATTCGCTTCCAATGAAATGACTCCAAAGCACAGAAAACACGCTTCCAATGAAAGGACCCCAGAACACAAAAAATTCACTTCCAATGTAATCACCCTATTACATAAAAAATTCGCTTTCAACCAAATGACTCCAGAGCAGAGAAAGCACGCTTCCAATGAAATGACCCCAGAGCACAAAAAATTCGCTTCGAACAAAATCACCCTTGAACACAAAAAAATCCCGTTCAAGGAAATCACCCGAGAACAGAAAAAATTCATGTCCAACGAAATTACCACAGAACAGAAAAAATTTGCTTCCATCGAAATCACCCCAAAACACAAAAAATTCACTTCCAACGCAATCACGCTAAAACACAAAAAATTAATTTTAAATGAAATCACCTGAGAACACAAAAAATTCGCTTCCAATGAAATGACTCCATAGCACAGAAAACACGCTTCTAATGAAAGGACCCCAGAACACAAAAAATTCGCTTCCAACGAAATCACCCTAGAACACAAAAAATTCACTTCTCACGATATTACCCCAGAACACAAAAAAATTCGCTTGCAAAGAAATCTTCTGAGAACACATATATTCGCTTCCAACCAAATCACACCAGAACACAAAAAATTCGCTTCCAAATAAATGACTCCAGAGCACAGAAAACACGCTTCCAACGAAATGACCCCCTACTTAAAAAATTTGTTTCCATCGAGATCACCTGAGAACACAAAAAATTCTCTCTCAACGTAATTACCCCTGAACACAAAAAATTCGCTTGCAACGAAATCTCCTGAGAACACAATAATTGGCTTCCAACGAAATCACCCCAGAGCACAAAAATTGGCTTCCAACGAAATGATTCCAGAGCACAGAAAACCTGCATCCAACGAAATGATTGCACACTTCAAAAATTTCCTTCCATCAAAATCACGTGAGAATACAAAAAATTCGCTTCCAACGAAATTACCCCCGAAGACAAAAATTTCTTTTCCAACGAAATCTCCTGAGAACACAAATATTCGCTTCCAAAGATATCATCCCAGAGCACAAAAAATTCCCTTCCAACGAAATCACCCAAAAACACAAAAATTCCCTTTCAACGAAATCACCCGAGAACACAAAAAATTCGCTTCCAACGAAATCACCCCAGACCACAAAAAATTCGCTTACTGCGAAATGACTCCAGAGCACAGAAAACACAGTTCCAACGAAATGACCCCCTAGTTCAAAAATTTGCTTCCATTGAAAAATCCTGAGAACACAAAAAATTATCTTCCAATAATATTACCCCAGAAGACAAAAAATTCTTTTCCAAAGAAATCTACTGAGAATGCAAATATTCCATTTCAATGAAATCACCCGAGAACACGAAAAATTCGCTTCCAACGAAATTACTCCAGAACACAAAAATTCCCTTTCAACGAAATCACCCGAGAACACAAAAAATTCACTTCCAACGAAATCACCCCAGAGCACAAAAAATTTGCTAACAACGAAATGACTCCCTAGCACATAAAACATGCTTCCAATGAAATGACCCCCTACTTCAAAAATTTGCTTCCATCGAAAAAACCGGAAAACACAAAAAATTCTCTTCCAAGGACATTACCCCAGAAGACAAAAAATTCTTTTCCAATGAAATCTCCTGAGAACACATATATTCGCTTCCAACGATATCATCCTAGAGCACAAAATACTCGTTTCCAACGAAATGAATACAGGTCACAGAAAACAAGCTTCCAACGAAATGACCCCCTATTCAAAAATTTATTTCAATCGAAATCGCCTGAGAACACAAAAAATTCGCTTCCAACGAAATTACCTAAAAATTCAAAAAATTCGCTTCCAACGAAATCACCCCAGAGCACAAAAAATTGCTTCCAACGAAATGACTCCAGAGCACAGAAAACACGCTTCCAACGAAATCACCCAAGAACACAGAAAATTCGCTTCTATTGAAATCACCACAGAAGATAAAAAATTCGCTTCCAAACAAATCACCCCAGAGCACAAAAAATTCGCTTCCAACAGAATCACCCTAGAACATAAAAAATTTGCTTTCAACGAAATCAGCCAAGAACACAACAAATTCACTTCGAAAGAAATTACCCCAGAACACAAAAAATTCGCTTGCAACTAAATCACCCTAGACCATAAAAAACTCGCTTCAAACGAAATCACCCGAGAACACAAAAAATTCGCTTCCAACGAAATCACCCAAAACACAAAAATTTCGCTTCCAATGAAATGACTCCAAAGCACAGAAAACACGCCTCCAACGAAATTATCCCATACTTCAAAAAATTGCTTCCATCGAAATCACCCAAGAACACAAAAAAATTCGCTTCCAACGAAATCACCCTAGAACACAAAAAATTTGCTTCCAACGAAATCACCCGAGAACACAAAAAATTCGCTTCCAACGAAATCACCCCACAGCACAAAAAATTTGCTTCCAACGAAATGACTCCAGAGTACAGAAAACATGCTTCCAACGAAATGACTCCCTACTTCAAAAATTTGCTTCCATCGAGAAGACTGGAGTACACAAAAAATTCTCTTCCAACGATATTACCCCAGAAGACAAAAAATTCTTTTCCAAAGAAATCTCCTGATAACACAAATACTTGCTTCCAAAAATATCATCCCAGCGCACAAAAACTTCGCTTCCAAAGAAATCACCCCAGAACACAAAAATTCCCTTTCAACGAAATCAAGCAAGAACACAAAAAATTCGCTTCCTATGAAATCACCGGAGAATACAAAAATTCCCTTTCAATGAAATCACCTGAGAACACAAAAAATTCGCTTCCAAAGAAATGACTCCAGAGCACAGAAAACACGCTTCCAACTAAATGATCCCACACTTCAAAAATTTCCTTCCATCAAAGTCACCTGAGAATACAAAAAATTCGCTTCCAACGAAATTACCCCCGAAGACAAAAATTTCTTTTCCAACGAAATCTCCTGAGAACACAAATATTTGCTTCCAAAGATATCATCCCAGAGCACAAAAAATTCCCTTCCAACGAAATCACCCAAGAACACAAAAATTCCCTTTCAACGAAATCACCCGAGAACACAAAAAATTCGCTTCCAACAAAATCACCCCAGAACACAAAAAATTCGCTTGCAACGAAATCTGAGAACACAAATATTCGCTTCGAACGAAATCACCCCAGACCACAAAAAATTCGCTTACAACGAAATGACTCCAGAGCACAGAAAACACAGTTCCAACGAAATGACCCCCTAGCTCAAAAATTTGCTTCCATTGAAAAATCCTGAGAACACAAAAAATTCTCTTCCAATCATATTACCCCAGAAGACAAAAAATTCTTTTCCAATGAAATCTCCTGAGAATGCAAATATTCCATTTCAACGAAATCACCCGAGAACACAAAAAATTCGCTTCCAACGAAATTACTCCAGAACACAAAAGTTCCCTTTCAACGAAATCAACCAAGAACACAAAAAATTCGCTTCCAACGAAATCACCCCAGAGCACAAAAAATTCGCTAACAACGAAATGACTCCCTAGCACAAAAAACATGCTTCCAATGAAATGACCCCCTACTTCAAAAATTTGCTTCCATCGAAAAAACCGGAAAACACAAAAAATTCTCTTCCAAGGACATTACCCCAGAAGACAAAAAATTCTTTTCCAACGAAATCTCCTGAGAACACAAATATTCGCTTCCAAAGATATCATCCCAGAGCACAAAAAATTCGCTCCCAACGAAATCACCGTAGAACAAAAAATTCCCTTTCAACGATATCACCCGAGAACACAAAAAATTTGCTTCCGACGAAATGAATCCAGGGCACAGAAAAAAAGGTTCCAACGAAATGAACCCCTATTCAAAAATTCGTTTCCATCGAAATCCCCCGAGAACACAAAAAATTCGCTTCCAAAGAAATTACCCCAGAAGACAAAAATTTCTTTTCCATCGAAATCTCCTGAGAACACAAATATTCGCTTCCAACGAAATTACCCCAGAGCACAAAAAATTCGCTTCCAACGAAATGACTCCAGAGGACAGAAAACACGCTTCCAACGAAATCACCCGAGAACACAGAAACTTCGCTTCTATTGAAATCACCACAGAAGACAAAAAATTCGCTTCCAAACTAATCACCCCAGAGCGCAAAAAATTCGCTTCCAACGAAATCACCCTAGAATATAAAAAATTTGCTTTCTACCAAATCACCCGAGAACACAATTAATTCGCTTCCAACGAAATTACACCAGAACACAAAAAAATCGCTTGCAACGAAAACACCCTAGAACATAAAAAACTAGCTTCAAACGAAATCACCCGAAAACAGAAAAATTTCGCTTCCAACAAACTCACCCAAAACACAAAAAATTTTCTTCCAATGAAATGACTCCAAAGCACAGAAAAGACACCTCCAACGAAATGATCCCATACTTCAAAAATTTGCTTCCATCGAAATCACCCAAGAACACAAAAAATTCGCTTCCAACGAAATTACCCCAGAAGACAAAAATTTCTTTTCCAACGAAATCTCCTGAGAACACAAATATTCGCATCCAACGAAATCACCCTAGAGCACAAAAAACTCGTTTCCAACGAAATGAATCCAGGGCAGAGAAAACAATCTTCTAACGAAATGACCACATATTCAAAAATTTGTTTCCATCGAAATCACCTGAGAACACAAAAAATTCGCTTCCAACGAAATTAACCAAGAATTCAAAAAATTCTCTTCCAAAGAAATCACCCTAGAACACAAAAATTCCATTTCAAAGAAATCACCCGAGAACACAAAAAATTCGCTTTCAATGAAATCACCCCAGAGCACAAAAAATTCGTTTCCAACGAAATGACTCCAGAGCACAGAAAACCTGCTTCAAATGAAATGATCCCATACTTCAAAAATTTGCTTCCATCAAAATCACCCGAGAATACAAAAAAATTCGCTTCCAACGAAATTACACCCAAAGACAAAAATTTCTTTTCCAACGAAATCTCCTGAGAACACAAATATTCGCATCCAAAGATATCATACCAAAGCACAGAAAATTCCCTTCCAATGAAATCACCCGAGAACACAAAAATTCCCTTTCAACGAAATCACCCGAGAACACAAAAAATTCGCTTCCAACGAAATCACACCAGAATACAAAAAATTCGCTTCTAACGAAATGACTCCAGAGCACAGAAAACACGCTTCCAACGAAATGACCCTATACTTCAAAAATTTGCTTCAATCGAAAAAACTGGAGAACACAATAAATTCTCTTCCAACGATATTACCCCAGAAGACAAGAAATTCTTTTCCAATGAAATCTCCTTAGAACAAAAACTTCGTTTCCAAAGATATCATCCCAGAACACAAAAAATTCGCCTCCAACCAAATCACCCCAGAACACAAAAATTCCCTTTCAACGAAATTATGCAAGAACACAAAAAATACGCTTTCAACGAAATTACCCCAGAACACAATAAAATCGCTTGCAACGAAATCTCCTGAGAACACAAATATTGGCTTCCAAAGATATCATCCCAGAACACAAAAAATTCGCTTGCAACGAAATCTCCTGAGAACACAAATATTCGCTTCCAACGAAATCAACCCAGAGCACAAAAAAATTCGCTTCCAAAGAAATGACCCCCTACTTCAAAAATTTCCTTCCATCGAAAAAAACGGAGAACACAAAAAATTCTCTTCCAACAATATTGCCCTAGAAGACAAAAAATTTTTTCCAACGAAATCTCCTGAGAACACATATATTCGCTTCCAACGATATCATCCCAGAGCACAAAAAATTCGATTCCAAAGATATCACCCTAGAACAAAAAAATTCCCTTTCAAAGAAATCTCCTGAGAAAAACAAATATTCGCTTCCAACGAAATCACCTCAGAGCACAGAAAATATGCTTCCAACGAAATGACCCCCTACTTCAAAAATTTGCTTCCATCGAAAAAACCGGAGAACTCAAAAAATTCTCTTCCAACGATATTACCCAAGAAGACAAAAATACATTTCCCACGAAATCTCCTGAGAACACAAATATTCACTTCCAAAGATATCATCCCAGAGCACAAAAAATTCCCTTCCAACGAAATCACCATAAAACACAAAAATTCCCTTTCAAAGAAATCACCCGAGATCACAAAAAATTCGCTTGAAACGAAATCATCCCAGAGCACAAAAAATTCCCTTCCAAAGAAATCACCCTAGAACGCAAAAATTCCTTTCAAGGAAATCACACGAGAACACAAATATTCGGTGCCAACGAAATCACCCCAGAGCACAAAAAATTCGCTTCCAACGAAATTACCCCCTAAGACAAGTTTCTTTTCCAACGAAATCTCCTGAGAACACAAATATTCGCTTCCAAAGATATCATCCCAGAAAACAAAAACTTCCCTTCCAAAGAAATCACCGTAGAACACAAAAATTCCCTTTCAACGTAATCACCCGAGAACACAAAAAATTCGCTTGCAACGAAATCTCCTGAGAACACAAATATTCGCTTCCAACGAAATCACCCCAGAGTACAAAAAATTCGCTTCCAAAGAAATGACTACAGAGCACAGAAAACACGCTTCCAACGAAATCACCCGAGAACACAGAAAATTCGCTTCTATTGACATCACCACAGAAGAAAAAAATTCGCTACCAAACAAATCACCCTAGAGCACAAAAAAGTTGCTTCCAACGAAATCACCCTAGAACATGAAAAATTTGCTTTCAACGAAATCCCCGAAAACACAACAAATTCACTTCCAACGAAATTACCCCAGAACACAAAAAATTCGCTTGCAACGAAATCACCCTAGACCATAAAAAACTCGCTTCAAATGAAATCACCCGAGAACACAAAAAATCGCTTCCAACGAAATCACGCCAGAGCACAAAAAATTCGCTTCCAACAAAATGACTCCAGAGCACAGAAAACACGCTTCCAACGAAATCACCCAAGAACACAGAAAATTCGCTTCGAAAGAAATTACCCCAGAACACAAAATATTTGCTTGCAACGAAATCATCCTAGACCATAAAAAACTCGCTTCAAACGAAATCACCCAAGAACACAAAAAATTCGCTTCCAACGAAATCACCCAAAACACAAAAATTTCGCTTCCAATGAA
Source organism: Meriones unguiculatus (assembly GCF_030254825.1). NCBI lineage: Eukaryota > Metazoa > Chordata > Mammalia > Rodentia > Muridae > Meriones > Meriones unguiculatus. The sequence goes on along the minus strand of NC_083353.1, from coordinate 80,465,209 downwards.
ATGACTCCAAAGCACATAAAACTCGCCTACAACGAAATCATCCCATGCTTCAAAAATTTGCTTCCATCGAAATCACCCAAGAACACAAAAAATTCGCTTCCAAAGAAATTACCCCCGAAGACAAAAATTTCTTTTCCAACGAAATCTCCTGAGAACACAAATATTCGCTTCCAAAGATACCATCCCAGAGCACAAAAAATTCGCTTCCAACGAAATCACCCTAGAACACAAAAATTCCCTTTCAACGAAATCACCCGAGAACACAAAAAATTCGCTTCCAACGAAATCACCCCAGAACATAAAAAATTCGCTTCCAACGAAATGATCCCATACTTCAAAAATTTGCTTCCATCGAAATCACCCGAGAACAGAAAAAAATCGCTTCCAACGAAATTACCCCAGAACACAAAAAATTCGCTTCCAACGAAATGACTCCAGAGCACAGAAAACACGGTTCCAACGAAATGACCTCATACTTCAAAATTTGGTTCAATCGAAAAGACCGGAGAACACAAAAAATTCTCTTCTAACGATATTACCCCAGAAGACAAAAAATTCTTTTCCAATGAAATCTCCTGAGAACACAAATATTCGCTTTCAAAGATATCATCCCAGAGCACAAAAAATTCGATTCCAACGAAATCACCCTAGAACACAAAAATTCCCTTTCAAAGAAATCACCCAAGAACACAAAAAATTCGCTTCCAACGAAATCTCCCCAGAACACAAAAAATTCGCTTGCAACGAAATCTCCTGAGAACACAAATATTCGCTTCCAACAAAATCACCCCAGAGCACAAAAAAATTCGCTTCCAAAGAAATGACCCCCTACTTCAATAATTTCCTTCCATCGAAAAAAAACGGAGAACACAAAAATTCTCTTCCAACAATATTACCGTAGAAGACAAAAATTTTTTTCCAACGAAATCTCCTGAGAACACATATATTCGGTTCCAACGATATCATCCCAGACCACAAAAATTCGATTCCAAAGAAATCACCCTAGAACAAAAAAATTCCCTTTCAAAAAAATGTCCTGAGAAAAACAAATATTCGCTTCCAACGAAATCACCTCAGAGCACAGAAAATATGCTTCCAACGAAATGACCCCCTACTTCAAAAATTTGCTTCCATCGAAAAAACCGGAGAACTCAAAAAATTCTCTTCCAACGATATTAACCCAGAAGACAAAAATTATTTTCCCACGAAATCTCCTGAGAACACAAATATTCACTTCCAAAGATATCATCCCAGAGCTCAAAAAATGCCCTTCCAACGAAATCACCCTAGAGCACAAAAATTCCCTTTCAAAGAAATCACCCGAGATCACAAAAAATTCGCTTCCAACGAAATCACCCTAGAACGCAAAAATTCCCTTTCAACGAAATCACACGAGAACACAAAAATTCCCTTTCAAAGAAATCACCCAAGAACACAAAAAATACGCTTCCAACGAAATCACCCCAGAACACAAAAAAATTCGCTTCCAAAGAAATGACTCCAGAGCACAGAAAACACGCTTCCAACGAAATGACTCCCTACTTCAAAAATTTGCTTCCATCGAAAAAACCGGAGAACACAAAAAAATCTCTTCCAACGATATTACCCCAGAAGACAAAAAATTCTTTTCCAACGAAATCTCCTGATAACACAAATATTCGCTTCCAACGAAATCACCCCAGATTACAAAAAATTCGCTTCCAACGAAATGACTCCAGAGCAGCGAAAACACGCTTCCAACGAAATCACCGCAGAACACAAAAAATTCGCTTCCAAATAAATGACTCCAGAGCACAGAAAACACGCTTCCAAAGAAATGACTCCCTACTTCCAAAATTTGCTTCCATCGAAAAAACCGGAGAACACAAAAAATTCTCTTCCAACGTTATTAGCCCAGAAGAAAAAAAAATTCTTTACCAATGAAATCTCTTGAGAACACAAATATTCGCATCCAAAGATATCATCCCAGAGCACAAAAACTTCTCTTCCAAAGAAATCACCCTAGAACACAAAAATTCCCTTTCAACGAAATCACCCGAGAACACAAAAAATTCGCTTGCAATGAAATCTCCTGAAAACAAAAATATTCGCTTCCAACGAAATCACCCCAGAGTACAAAAAATTCGCTTCCAACGAAATGACTCCAGAGCACAGAAAACACGCTTCCAACGAAATCACCCAAGAACACAGAAAATTTGCTTCTATTGAAATTACCACAGAAGACAAAAAATTCGCTTCCAAACAAATCACCCCAGAGCACAAAAAATTCGCTTCCAATGAAATCACCCTAGAACATAAAAAATTTGCTTTCAACGAAATCACCCGAGAACACAACAAATTCGCTTCCAACGAAATTACCCCAGAACACAAAAAATTCGCTTGCAACGAAATCACCCTAGCACATAAAAAACTCGCTTCAAACGAAATCACCCGAGAACACAAAAAATTCGCTTCCAACGAAATCACGCCACAGCACAAAAAATTTGCTTCCAACGAAATGACTCCAGAGCACAGAAAACACGCTTCCAACGAAATCACCCGAGAACACAGAAAATTCGCTTCCAACGGAATCACCCTAGAACATAAAATATTTGCTTTCATCGAAATCACCCGAGAACACAACAAATTCGCTTCCAAAGAAATTACCCCAGAACACAAAAAATTCGCTTGCAACGAAATCTCCCTAGACCATAAAAACTCACTTCAAATGAAATCACCCGAGAACACAAAAAATTCGCTTCCAACGAAATCACCCAAAACACAAAAATTTCGATTCCAATGAAATGACTACAAAGCACAGAAAACACGCCTCCAACGAAATTATCCCATACTTCAAAAATTTGCTTCCATCGAAATCACCCGAGAACAGAAAAAAATCGCTTCCAACGAAATTACCCCAGAACACAAAAAATTCGCTTCCAACGAAATGACTCCAGAGCACAGAAAACACGGTTCCAACGAAATGACCTCATACTTCAAAATTTGGTTCAATCGAAAAGACCGGAGAACACAAAAAATTCTCTTCTAACGATATTACCCCAGAAGACAAAAAATTCTTTTCCAATGAAATCTCCTGAGAACACAAATATTCGCTTTCAAAGATATCATCCCAGAGCACAAAAAATTCGATTCCAACGAAATCACCCTAGAACACAAAAATTCCCTTTCAAAGAAATCACCCAAGAACACAAAAAATTCGCTTCCAACGAAATCTCCCCAGAACACAAAAAATTCGCTTGCAACGAAATCTCCTGAGAACACAAACATTCGCTTCCAACAAAATCACCCCAGAGCACAAAAAAATTCGCTTCCAAAGAAATGACCCCCTACTTCAATAATTTCCTTCCATCGAAAAAAACGGAGAACACAAAAATTCTCTTCCAACAATATTACCGTAGAAGACAAAAAATTTTTTCCAACGAAATCTCCTGAGAACACATATATTCGGTTCCAACGATATCATCCCAGACCACAAAAATTCGATTCCAAAGAAATCACCCTAGAACAAAAAAATTCCCTTTCAAAAAAATGTCCTGAGAAAAACAAATATTCGCTTCCAACGAAATCACCTCAGAGCACAGAAAATATGCTTCCAACGAAATGACCCCCTACTTCAAAAATTTGCTTCCATCGAAAAAACCGGAGAACTCAAAAAATTCTCTTCCAACGATATTAACCCAGAAGACAAAAATTATTTTCCCACGAAATCTCCTGAGAACACAAATATTCACTTCCAAAGATATCATCCCAGAGCTCAAAAAATGCCCTTCCAACGAAATCACCCTAGAGCACAAAAATTCCCTTTCAAAGAAATCACCCGAGATCACAAAAAATTCGCTTCCAACGAAATCACCCTAGAACGCAAAAATTCCCTTTCAACGAAATCACACGAGAACACAAAAATTCCCTTTCAAAGAAATCACCCAAGAACACAAAAAATACGCTTCCAACGAAATCACCCCAGAACACAAAAAAATTCGCTTCCAAAGAAATGACTCCAGAGCACAGAAAACACGCTTCCAACGAAATGACTCCCTACTTCAAAAATTTGCTTCCATCGAAAAAACCGGAGAACACAAAAAAATCTCTTCCAACGATATTAGCCCAGAAGAAAAAAAAATTCTTTTCCAACGAAATCTCCTGAGAACACAAATATTCGCATCCAAAGATATCATCCCAGAGCACAAAAACTTCTCTTCCAAAGAAATCACCCTAGAACACAAAAATTCCCTTTCAACGAAATCACCCGAGAACACAAAAAATTCGCTTGCAATGAAATCTCCTGAAAAGAAAAATATTCGCTTCCAACGAAATCACCACAGAGTACAAAAAATTCGCTTCCAACGAAATGACTCCAGAGCACAGAAAACACGCTTCCAACGAAATCACCCGAGAACACAGAAAATTTGCTTCTATTGAAATTAACACAGAAGACAAAAAATTCGCTTCCAAACAAATCACCCCAGAGCACAAAAAATTCGCTTCCAACGAAATCACCCTAGAACTTAAAAAATTTGCTTTCAACGAAATCACCCGAGAACACAACAAATTCGCTTCCAACGAAATTACCCCAGAACACAAAAAATTCGCTTGCAACGAAATCACCCTAGCACATAAAAAACTCGCTTCAAACGAAATCACCCGAGAACACAAAAAATTCGCTTCCAACGAAATCACGCCACAGCACAAAAAATTTGCTTCCAACGAAATGACTCCAGAGCACAGAAAACACGCTTCCAACGAAATCACCCGAGAACACAGAAAATTCGCTTCCAACGGAATCACCCTAGAACATAAAATATTTGCTTTCATCGAAATCACCCGAGAACACAACAAATTCGCTTCCAAAGAAATTACCCCAGAACACAAAAAATTCGCTTGCAACGAAATCTCCCTAGACCATAAAAACTCACTTCAAATGAAATCACCCGAGAACACAAACAATTCGCTTCCAACGAAATCACCCAAAACACAAAAATTTCGATTCCAATGAAATGACTGCAAAGCACAGAAAACACGCCTCCAACGAAATTATCCCATACTTCAAAAATTTGTTTCCATCGAAATCACCCAAGAACACAAAAAATTCGCTTCCAACGAAATTACCCCCGAAGACAAAAATTTCTTTTCCAACGAAATCTCCTGGGAACACAAATATTCGCTTCCAAAGATACCATCTCAGAGCACAAAAAATTCGCTTCCAACGAAATCACCTTAGAACACAAAAATTACCCTTTCAACGCAATCACCCGAGAACACAAAAAATTCGCTTCCAACGAAATGATCCCATACTTCAAAAATTTGCTTCCATCGAAATCAGCTGAGAACACAAAAATTCGCTTCCAATGAAATCACCTCAGAACACAAAAAATTCGCTTCCAACGAAATGACTCCAGAGCACCGAAAACATGCTTCCAACGACATGACCCCATACTTCAAAAATTTGCTTCCATCGAATAGACCAGAGAACACAAAAATTCTCTTCTAACGATATTACCCCAGAAGAGAAAAAATTCTTTTCCAACGAAATCTCCTGAGAACACAAATATTCGCTTCCAAATATATCATCCCAGAGCACAAAAAATTCGATTCCAACAAAATCACCCTAGAACACAAAAATTCCCTTTCAAAGATATCACCCAAGAACACAAAATATTCGCTTCCAACGAAATCACCCGAGAACACAAAAAATTCGCTTCCAACAAAATCACCCCACAACACAAAAAATTTGCTTCCAACGAAATGACTCCAGAGCACAGAAAACACGCTTCCAACGAAATGACTCCCTACTTCAAAAATTTGCTTCCATCGAGAAGACTGGAGAACACAAATAATTCTCTTCCAACGATATTACCCCAGAAGACAAAAAATTCTTTTCCAACGAAATCTCCTGATAACACAAATACTTGCTTCCAAAGATATCATCCCAGCGCACAAAAACATCGTTTCCAATGAAATCACCCTAGAACACAAAAATTCCCTTTCAAGGAAATCACCTGAGAACACAAAAAATTCACTTGCAACGAAATCTCCTGAGAACACAAATATTTGCTTCCAATGAAATCACCACAGAACACAAAAAATTTGCTTCAAACAAAATGACTCCAGAGCACAGAAAACACGCTACCAACGAAATGACCCCCTATTTCAATAATTTGATTCCATCCAAAAGTCCGGAGAACACAAAAATTCTCCTCAAACAATATTACCCCAGAACACAAAAAATTCTCTTCCAACGAAATCTCATGAGAATACAAATGTTTGCTTCCAAAAAATCATCCTGGAGCACAAAAAAATTTGCTTCCAACGAAATCACCCTAGAACACAAAAAATTTCCTTTCAACGAAATCTCCCGAGAACACAAAAAATTCATGTCCAACGAAATTACCACAGAACAGAAAAAATTTCCTTCCATCGAAATCACCCAAGAACACAAAAAATTCGCTTCCAACGATATTACCCCAGAAGACAAAAAATTCTTTTCCCACGAAATCTCCTGAGAACACAAATATTCGCTTCCAAAGATATTATCCCAGAGCACAAAAAATCGCTTCCAAAGAAATCACCCTAGAACGCAAAAATTCCCTTTCAAGGAAATCTCCCGAGAACACAAAAAAATCGCTTCCAACGAATTCACCACAGAACACAAAAAAATCGCTTGCAACGAAATCTCCTGATAACACAAATATTCGCTTCCAAAGATATCATCCCAGAACACAAAAAATTCCTTCCAACGAAATCACCCTATACGCAAAAATTCCCTTTCAAGGAAATTACCCGAGAACACAAAAAATTCGCTTCAAATGAAATCACCCCAAACACAAAAAATTCGCTTGCAATGAAATCTCCTGAGAACACAAATATTCGCTTCCAACGAAATCACCCCAGAGCACAAAAAAATTCACTTCCAACGAAATGAACCCCTACTTCAAAAATTTGCTTCCATCGAAAAAAAACGGAGAACACAAAAAATTCTCTTCCAACAATATTACCCTAGAAGACAAAAAATTTTTTCCAAAGATATCTCCTGAGATCACATATATTCGCTTCCAAAGATAACATCCCAGAGCACAAAAAATTCGATTCCAACGAAATCACCCTAGAACAAAAAAATTTCCCTTTCAAAAAAATCACCTGAGAAAACAAAAAATTCGCTTCCAACGAATTCACCCCAGAGAACACAAAATTCGCTTCCAAAGAAATGACTCCAGAGCACAGAAAACACGCTTCCAACGAAATGACCCCATACTTCAAAAATTTGTTTCCATCGAAAAAACCAGAGAACACAAAAAATTCTCTTCCAACGACATTACCCCAGAAGACAAAAAATTCTTTTGCAACGAAATCTCCTGAGAACAAAAATATTCGCTTCCAAAGATATCATCCCAGAGCAGAAAAAATTCGCTTCCAACGAAATCACTTCAGAAAACAAAAATTCCCTTTCAAAGGAATCACCCGAGAACAAAAAAAATTCGCTTCCAACGAAATGACTCCAGAACACAGAAAACACGCTTCCAACGAAATGACCCCCTACATAAAAAATTTGCTTCTATCGTAAAACCGGAGAACACAAAAAACTCTTTACCACCGAAATCTCCTGAGAACACATATATTTGCTTCCAACGATATCATCCCAGAGCACAAAAAGTTCGATTCCAAAGAAATCACCCTAGAACGCAAAAATTCCCTTTCAACGAATTCACACGAGATCACAAAAAATTCACTTCCAACGAAATCATCCCAGAGCACAAAAAATTCGCTTCCAACGAAATCACCCTAGAACGCAAAAATTCCCTTCCAACGAAATCACACTAGAACACAAAAATTCCCTTTCAAAGAAATCACCCAAGATCACAAAAAATTCGCTTCCAACGAAATCATCCCAGAGCACAAAAAATTTGCTTCCAACGAAATCACCCTAGAACGCAAAAATTCCCTTTCAACGAATTCACACGAGAACACAAAAATTCGCTTTCAACGAAATTACCACAAAACACAAAAAATTCGCTTGCAACGAAATCTCCTGAGAACACGAATATTCGCTTACAAAGAAATCACCCAAGAGCACAAAAAATTCGCTTCCAACGAAATGATTCCATAGCACAGAAAACACGCTTCCAACGAAATGACCCCCTACTTCCAAAATTTGCTTCCATCGAAAAAACCGGAGAACACAAAAAATTTTCTTCCAACGACATTAACCCAGAAGACAAAAAATTATTTTCCAACGAAATCTCCTGAGAACACAAATATTCGCTTCCAAAGATATCATCCCAGAGCACAAAAAATTCGCTTCCAACGAAATGACTCCAGAGCACCGAAAACACGCTTCCAACGAAATCACCCGAGAACACAGAAAATTCGCTTCTATTGAAATCACCACAGAAGACAAAAAATTCGCTTCCAAACAAATCACCCCAGAGCACAAAAAAATCGCTTCCAACGGAATCACCCTAGAACATAAAAAACTCGCTTCAAACGAAATCACCCAAGAACACAAAAAATTCGCTTCCAACGAAATGACTCCAGAGCACAGAAAACATGCTTCCAACGAAATCACCCGAGAACACAGAAAATTCGCTTCTATTGAAATCACCCCAGAAGACAAAAAATTCGCTTCCAAACAAATTACCCCAGAGCACAAAAAATTCGCTTCCAACGGAATCACCCTAGAACATAAAAAATTGCTTTCAACGAAATCACCCGAGAACACAACAAATTCGCTTCCAAAGAAATTACCCCAGAACACAAAAAATTTGCTTGCAACGAAATCACCCTAGAACATAAAAAACTCGCTTCAAACGAAATCACCCGAGAACACAAAAAATTCGCTTCCAACGAAATCACGCCACAGCACAAAAAATTCGCTTCCAACGAAATGACTCCAGAGCACAGAAAATATGCTTCCAAAGAAATGACCCCCTACTTCAAAAATTTGCTTCCATCGAAAAAACCGGAGAACACAAAAAATTCTCTTCCAACAATATTACCCCAGAAGACAAAAATTCTTTTCCAACGAAATCTCCTGGGAACACAAATATTCGCTTCCAAAGATACCAACACAGAGCACAAAAAATTCGCTTTCAACGAAATCACCCTAGAACACAAAAATTCCCTTTCAACGCAATTACCCCAGAATACAAATAATTCGCTTCCAACGAAATGATCCCATACTTCAAAAATTTGCTTCCATCGAAATCACCCGAGAACACAAAAATTCGCTTCCAACGAAATCACCCCAGAACACAAAAAATTCACTTCCAACGAAATGACTCCAGAGCACAGAAAATACGCTTCCAACGAAATGACACCATACTTCAAAAATTTGCTTCCATCGAAAAGACCGGAGACCACAAAAATTCTCTTCTAACGATATTACCCCAGAAGAGAAGAAATTCTTTTCCAACAAAATCTCCTGAGAACACAAATATTCGCTTCCAAATATATCATCCCAGAGCACAAAAAATTCGATTCCAACGAAATCACCCTAGAACACAAAAATTCCCTTTCAAAGAAATCACCCACAACACAAAAAATTTGCTTCCAACGAAATCACCCGAGAACACAAAAAATTCGCTTCCAACAAAATCAATCCAGAACACAAAAAAATTCGCTTCCAAAGAAATGACTCCAGAGCACAGAAAACACGCTTCCAACGAAATGACTCCCTACTTCAAAAATTTGCTTCCATCGAAAAAACCGGAGAACACAAAAAATTCTCTTCCAACGATATTACCCCAGAAGACAAAAAATTCTTTTCCAACGAAATCTCCTGAGAACACAAATATTCGCTTCCAAAGATATCATCCCAGAGCACAAAAACTTCTCTTCCAAAGAAATCACCCTAGAACACAAAAATTCCCTTTCAACGAAATCACCCGAGAACACAAAAATTCGCTTGCAATGAAATCTCCTGAGAACACAAATATTCGCTTCCAACAAAATCACCCCAGAGTACAAAAAATTCGCTTCCAACGAAATGACTCCAGAGCATAGAAAACACGCTTCCAACGTAATCACCTGAGAACACAGAAAATTTGCTTCTATTGAAATCACCACAGAAGACAAAAAAATTGCTTCCAAACAAATCACCCCAGAACACAAAAAAAATCGCTTGCAACGAAATGACTCCAGAGCACAGAAAACACGCTACCAGGGAAATGACCCACTATTTCAAAAATTTGCTTCCATCCAAAAGTCCGGAGAACACAAAAAATTGTCTTCCAACAATATTACCCCAGAACACAAAAAATTCTCTTCCAACGAAATCTCCTGAGAACACAAATGTTTGCTTCCAAAAAATCATCCTAGAGCACAAAAAATTCCCGTTCAACGAAATCTCCCAAGAACACAAAAAATTCACGTCCAACGAAATTACCACAGAACAGAAAAAATTTCCTTCCATCGAAATCACCCCAGAACACAAAAAATTCGCTTCCAAGGAAATCATGCTAGAACACAAAAAATCAGTTTTCAACGAAATCACCCAAGAACACAAAAAATTCGCTTCCAACGAAATTACCCCAGAAGAAAAAATATTCGCTTCCAACGAAATCACCTCAGAACACAAAAAATGCACTTCCAATGAAATGACTCCAGAGCACAGAAAACATGCTTCCAAAGAAATGATACCCTACTTCAAAAATTTGCTTCCATCGAAAAAACCGGAGAAGTCAAAAAATTCTCTTCCAATCATATTACCCCAGAATACAAAAATTCTTTTCCAAAGAAATCTCCTGAGAACATAAATATTTACTTCCAAAGATATCATCCCAGAGCACAAAAAATTCCCTTTCAACGAAATCTCCCGAGAACACAAAAAATTCACGTCCAACGAAATTACCACAGAACAGAAAAAAATTTCCTTCCTTCGAAATCACCCCAGAATACAAAAAATTCGCTTCCAACGAAATCATGCTAGAACACAAAAAATTAGTTTTCAACGAAATCAACCCAGAACACAAAAAATTCGTTTGCAACGAAATCTCCTGAGAACACAAATATTCGCTTCCAACAAAATCACCACAGAGCAAAAAAAATTTGCTTTCAACTAAATGACTCCAGAGCACAGAAAACACGCTTCCAACGAAATGACCCCCTACATCAAAAATTTGCTTCCATCGAAAGTGCGGAGAACACAAAAAATTCTCTTCCAACAATATTGCCCTATAACACAAAAAATTCATTTCCAAAAAAATCTCTTGAGAACACAAATGTTTGCGTCCAAAAATCATCCCAGAGCGCAAAAAAATTCACTTCCAACAAAATCACCCTAGAACACAAAAAATTCCCATTCAACGAATTCTCCCGAGAACACAAAAAATTCACGTCCAAAGAAATTACCACAGAACAGAAAAAATTTCCTTCCTTCGAAATCACCCCAGAACACAAAAAAATCGCTTCCAGTGAAATCATGCTAGAACACAAAAAATTAGTTTTCAACGAAATCACCTGAGAACACAAAAAATTCGCTTCCAACGAAATTACCCCAGAAGACAAAATATTCGCTTCCAACGAAATCACCCCAGAACACAAAAAATTCACTTCCAACGAAATGACTCCAGAGCACAGAGAACATGCTTCCAACGAAATGAAACCCTACTTCAAAAATTTGCTTCCATTGAAATCACCCGAGGACACAAAAAATGCGCTTCCAACGATATTACCCCCGAAGTCAAAAATTTCTTTTCCAACGAAATCTCCTGAGAACACAAATATTCGCTTCCAAAGATATCATCCCAGAGCACAAAAAATTCGCTTCCAATGAAATCACCTTAGAACATAAAAATTCCCTTTCAAAAAAATCACCTGAGAACACAAAAAATTCGCTTCCAACTAAATCACCCCAGAACACAAAAAATTTGCTTCCAACGAAATCATGCTAGAACACAAAAATTAGCTTTCAAAGAAATCACCCCAGAACACTAAAAATTCGCTTCCAACGAAATGACTCCAGAGCACAGAAAACATGCTTCCAACGAAATGATCCCATACTTCAAAAATTTGCTTCCATGGAAATCACCAGAGAACACAAAAAATTCGCTTCCAACGATATTACCCCGCAAGACAAAAATTTCCTTTCCAACGAAATCTCCTGAGAACACAAATATTCGCTTCCAAAGATATCATCCCAGAGCACAAAAAATTCGCTTCCAATGAATTCACCCTAGAACACAAAAATTCCCTTTCAAAAAAATCACCCGAGAACACAAAAAATTCGCTTCCAACGAAATCACCCCAGAACACAAAAATTCGCTTCCAACGAAATGACCCCCTACTTCAAAAATTTGCTTCCATCAAAAAGACCGGAGAAATCAAAAAATTCTCTTCTAATGATATTGCCCCAGAAGACAAAAAATTCTTTTTCAATGAAATCTCCTGAGAACACAAATATTCGCTTCCCACGAAATCACCCCAGAGCACAAAAAATTCGCTTCCAACGAAATGACTCCAGAGCACAGAAAACACGCTTACAATGAAATGACCCCTACTTCAAAAATTTGCTTCCATTGAAAAGTCCGGAGAACACAAAAAATTCTCTTCCAACAATATTACCCCAGAAGACAAAAAATTCGCTTCCAACTAAATCACCTCAGAACCCAAATTTCGCTTCCAAAGATATAATCCCAGAGCAAAAAATTCGCTTCAAACGAAATGACTCCAGAGCACAGAAAACACGCTTCCAACGAAATGCCCCCCTACTTAAAAAATTTGCTTCTATTGTAAAACTGGAGAACACAAAAAATTCTCTTCTAATGATATTACTCCAGAAGACAAAAAATTATTTTCCAACGAAATCTCCTGAGAACACAAGTATTCGCTTCCAAAGATATCATCCCAGAGCACAAAAATTCCCTTCCAACGAAATCACCCTAGAACACAAAAATTCCCTTTCAAAGAAATCATCCGGGAACACAAAAAAATTCGCTTCCAACGAAATCACCTGAGAGCACAAAAAATTCGCTTCCAACGAAAAGACTCCAGAGCACAGAAAACATGCTTCCAACGAAATGACCCCCTACTTCAAAAATTTGCTTCCATCGAAAAAACTGGAGAGCACAAAAAATTCTCTTCCAACGATATTACCCCAGAAGACAAAAAATTATTTTCCAATGAAATCTCCTGAGAACACAAATATTCGCTTCCAAAGATATCATCCCAGAGCACAAAAAATTCGCTTCCAACGAAATCACCCTAAAACACAAATATTCGTTTCTAAAAATATCATCCCAGAGCACAAAAAATTCGCTTCCAACGAAATCTCCCTAGAACACAAAAATTCCCTTTCAAAGAAAACACCCGAGAACACAAAATATTCGCTTCCAAGGAAATCACCCCAGAGCACAAAAAATTCGCTTCCAACGGAATGACTCCAGAGCACAGAAAACAGGCTTCCAACGGAATGACCCCATACTTCAAAAAATAGCTTCCATCGAAAAAACCGGAGAACACAAAAAATTCTCTTCCAAAGACTTTACCCCAGAAGATAAAAAATTCTTTTCCAACGAAATCTCCTGAGAACACAAATATTCATTTCCAAAGATATCATCCTAGAGTACAAAAAATTCACTTCCAACAAAATCACCCTAGAACACAAATATTCGCTTGCAACGAAATCTCCTGAGAATACAAATATTCGCCTCCAAAGAAATCACCCTAGAACACAAAAATTCCCTTTCAACGATATCACACGAGAACAGAAAAAATTCGCTTCCAACGAAATTTGTGTTCTTGGGTGATTTCGATGGAAGCGAATTTTTTATGTTCTAGGGGGATTTGGTTAGAATCGAATTTTTTGTGCTCTGGCGTGATTTCGTTGGAAGCGAATTTCTTGTGTTCTGGGGTAATTTCGTTGGAAGCGAATTTTTTGTGTTCTCGGGTGATTTCGATGGAAGCAAATTTTTTGTGCTCTGGGATGATATTTTTAGAAGCGAATATTTTTGAAGTAGGGGGTCATTTCGTTGGAAGCAAATAGTTTGTGCTCTTGGGTAATTTCTTTGGAAGCGAATTTTTTTGTGCTCTGGAGTGATTTCATTTGAAGCGAATATTTGTGTTCCTGAGTAATTTTGTTGGAAGTGAATTTTTTGTGTTCTGGGGTCATTTCGTTGGAAGCGTGTTTTCTGTGCTCTGGAGTCATTTCGTTGGAAGCGAATTTTTTGTGTTCTGTGGTGATTTCGATGGAAGCAAATTTTTTTCTTTTGTGAATTGATTTCGTTGGAAGCAAATTTTTTGTGTTCTAGGGTAATTTCCTAAGAAGAGAATTTTTTGTTTTGTGTTTTTTCAGTGTTATGGAGTCATTTCGTTGGAAGCGAAATTTTTGTGTTCTAGGGTGATTTCTTTGGAAGCGAATTTTTTGTGTTTTGGGGAGATTTCGTTGGAAGTGAATTTTTGTGTTCTGGGGTAATTTCTTTGGAAGCAAATTTTTTTTGTTCTGGGGTGATTTCGATGGAAGCGAAATTTTTATGTTCTAGGGTGATTTCTTTGGAAGCAAATTTTTTGTGCTCTGGGGTGTTTTCGTTGGAAGCGAATATTTGTCTTCCGGGTGATTTTGTTGGAAGCAAATTTTTTGTGTTCTGGGGTAATTACGTTGGAAGCAAATTTTTTGTATTCTCGGGTGATTTCGTTGGAAGCGTTTTTTCAGTGTTATGGAGTCATTTCGTTGGAAGCGAATTTTTTTTGCTCTGGGGTGATTTCCTTGGAAGCGAATTTTTTGTGTTCTCAGGTGATTTGGTTGGAAGCAAATTATTTTGTGCTTTGGGGTGATTTCTTTGGAAGCGAATTTCTTGTGTTCTGGGGTAATTTTGTTGGAAGTGAATTTTTTGTGTTCTCGGGTGATTTTGTTGGAAGCGTTTTTTCAGTGTTATGGAGTCATTTCTTTGGAAGCGAAATTTTTGTGTTCTAGGGTGATTTCTTTGGAAGCGAATTTTTTGTGTTCTGGGGTGATTTCGTTGGAAGCGAATTGTTGTGTTCTGGGGTAATTTCTTTGGAAGCAAATTTTTTTGTTCTGGGGTGATTTCGATGGAAGCGAAATTTTTATGTTCTAGGGTGATTTCTTTGGAAGCAAATTTTGTTGTTCTGTGGTGATTTCTATGGAAGCAAATTTTTTATGTTCTAGGGTGATTTTGTTGGAAGCGAATTTTTTGTGTTCAGGGTTATTTTCGTTGGAAGCGAATTTTTTGTACTCTGGGGTGATTTCTTTGGAAGCGATTGTTTGTGTTCCGGGTGATTTTGTTGGAAGCGAATTTTTTGTGTTCTGGGGTAATTACATTGGAAGCGAATTTTTTTAATTCTCGGGTGATTTCGTTGGAAGTGTTTTTTCAGTGTTATGGATTCATTTCGTTGGAAGCGAAATTTTTGTGCTCTGTGGTCATTAACTTGGAAGCGAATTTTTTATGTTCTCGGGTGATTTCGTTGGAAGCGTTTTTTCAGTGTTATGGAGTTATTTCGTTGGAAACGAAATTTTTGTGTTGTAGGGTGATTTCTTTGGAATCCAACTTTTTGTGTTCTGGGGTGATTTCGTTGGAAGCAAATTTTTGAAGTAGGTGGTCATTTCATTGGAAGCGTGTTTTCTGTGCTCTTGAGTCATTGTTTTCGAAGGGATTTTTTTTTGTTCTGGGGTGATTTCGTTGGAAGCGAATTTTTGTGTTCTGGGGTAATTTCTTTGGAAGCAAATTTTTTTGTTCTGTGGTGATTTCGATGGAAGCAAATTTTTTATGTTCTAGGGTGATTTTGTTGGAAGCGAATTTTTTGTGTTCAGGGGTAATTACGTTGGAAGCGAATTTTTTGTATTCTCGGGTGATCTAGTTGAAAGTGAATTTTTTGTATTCTGGGCTGATTTCATTTGCAGCGAATTTTTTGTGCTCTGGGGTGATTTCATTGGAAGCGAATATTTGTGTTCTCAGGAGATTTTGTTGTAAGCAAATTTTTTTTTTTGTGTTCTCTGGTGATTTCGATGGAAGCAAATTTTTCAAGTAGGGGGTCATTTCGTTGGAAGCGTGTTTTCTGTGCTCTGGAGTCGTTTCGTTGGAAGCAAATTTTTTGTGTTCTGGGTGATTTCTTTGGAAGTCTATATTTGTGTTCTCGAGTGATTTTGTTGGAAGGGAATTTTTTGTGCTCTGGGGTGATTTCCTTGGAATCGATTTTTTTTTGTTCTCGGGTGATTTGGTTGCAAGCGAAATTTTTGTGTTTTAGGGTGATTTCGTTGGAAGCGAATATTTTGTATTTTGGGGTGATTTCATTGGAAGCGAATTTCTTGTCTTCTGGGGTAATTTTGTTGGAAGCGAATTTTTTGTGTTCTTGGGTGGTTTCAATGGAAGCGAATTTTTTATGTTCTAGGGGGATTTCGTTGGAAGCGAATTTTTTGTGCTCTGGCGTGATTTCGTTGGAAGCGAATTTCTTGTGTTCTGGGTAATTTCCCTGGAACCGAATTTTTTGTGTTCTCGGGTCATTTTAATGGAAGCAAATTTTTTATGTTCTAGGGGGATTTCGTTGGAAGCTCTGGAGTGATTTCATTGGAAGCGAATATTTGTGTTCCTGAGTAATTTTGTTGGAAGCGAATTTTTTGTGTGCTCCGGTTTTTTCGATGGAAGCAAATTTTTGAAGTAGGAGGTCATTTCGTTGGAAGCGTGTTTTCTTTGCTCTGGAGTCATTTCGTTGGAAGCAAAATTTTGGGGTTCTGGAGTCATTTCGTTGGACGCGAATTTTTTGTGTTCTGGGGTAATTTCCTTGGAAGCGAATTTTTTGTGTTCTTAGGTGATTTCGATGGAAGCAAATTTTTGAAGTATGGGGTCATTTCGTTGGAAGCAAAATTTTTTGTGTTCTGGCGTGATTTCGTTGGAAGCGAATTTCTTGTGTTCTGGGTAATTTCCTTGGAAGAGAATTTTTTGTGTTCTCGGGTGATTTCGATGGAAGCAAATTTTTTATGTTCTAGGGGAATTTCGTTGGAAGCGAATTTTTTGTGCTCTGGAGTGATTTCATTGGAAGCGAATATTTGTGTTCCTGAGTAATTTTGTTGGAAGCGAAATTTTTGTGTTCTCCGGTTTTTTCGATGGAAGCAAATTTTTGAAGTAGGGGGTCATTTCGTTGGAAGCATGTTTTCTTTGCTCTGGAGTCATTTCGTTGGAAGCAAAATTTTGGGGTTCTGGCGTCATTTCTTTGGAAGCGAATTTTTTGTGTTATTAGGTGATTTCGATGGAAGCAAATTTTTGAAGTATGGGGTCATTTCGTTGGAAGCAAATAGTTTGTGCTCTTGGGTGATTTCGTTGGAAGCAAATTTCTTGTGTTCTGGGGTGATTTCTTTGAAAGCGAATTTTTTTGTGCTCTGGAGTGATTTCATTGGATGTGAATATTTGTGTTCCTGAGTAATTGTATTGGAAGCGAATTTTTTTTGTTCTGGGGTCATTTCGTTGGAAGGGTGTTTTCTGTGCTCTGGAGTCATTTCGTTGGAAGCGAATTTTTTGTGTTCTGGGGTGATTTCGTTGGAAGCGAATATTTGTGTTCTCATTAGATTTCTTTGCAAGCGAATTTTTTGTGTTCTGGGGTAATTTTGTTGGAAGCAAATTTTTTTGTTCTTGGTTGATTTCGATGGAAGCGAATTTTTTATGTTCTACGGTGATATTTATGGAAGCGAATTTTTTGTGCTTTGGGGTGATTTTGTTGGAAGCAAATTTCTTGTGCTCTGGGGTAATTTCTTTGGAAGCGAATTTTTTTGTTTTCTGGGGTGATTTCCATGGAATCAAATTTTTTCTGTTCTGGGGTAATTTTGTTGGTAGCCAATATTTGTGTTCTCTGGTGATTTTGTTGGAAGCGAATTTTTTGTGTTCTGTGGTCATTTCTTTGGAAGTCTATATTTGTGTTCTCGAGTGATTTTGTTGGAAGGGAATTTTTTGTGCTCTGGGGTGATTTCCTTGGAAGCGAATTTTTTGTGTTCTCTGGTGATTTCGATGGAAGCAAATTTTTCAAGTAGGGGGTCATTAAGTTGGAAGCGTGTTTTCTGTGCTCTGGAGTCCTTTCGTTGGAAGCGAATTTTTTGTGTTCTGGGGTGATTTCGTTGGAAGCGATTTTTTTGTGTTCTGGGGTGATTTTGTTGGAAGCGAATTTTTTGTGCTCTTGGGTGATTTCTTTGGAAGCGAATGTTTGTCTTCTCAGGAGATTTCGTTGCAAGCAAATTTTTTTGTGTTCTGGGGTAATTTCGTTGGAAGCGAATTTTTTGTGTTCTCTGGTGATTTCGATGGAAGCAAAATTTTCAAGTAGGGCGTCATTTCGTTGGAAGCGTGTTTTCTGTGCTCTGGAGTCATTTCTTTGGAAGGGATTTTTTTGTGTTCTGGGGTGATTTCGTTGGAAGCAAATTTTTGTGTTCTGGGGTAATTTCTTCGGAAGCAAATTTTTTTGTTCTGGGGTGATTTCGTTGGAAGCGAATTTTTTGTGCTCTGGGGTGATTTCGTTGGAAGCGAATGTTTGTGTTCCTGGGTGATTATGTTGGAAGCGAATTTTTTATGTTTTGGGCTGATTTCATTGGCAGCGAATTTTTTGTGTTCTCTGGTGATTTCGATGGAAGCAAATTTTTCAAGTAGGGGGTCATTTCGTTGGAAGCGTGTTTTCTGTGCTCTGGAGTCGTTTCGTTGGAAGCGAATTTTTTGTGCTCTGGGGTGATTTCGTTGGAAGCGAATTTTTTGTGTTCTGGGGTAATTTCTTTGGAAGTCTATATTTGTGTTTTCGAGTGATTTTGTTGGAAGGGAATTTTTGTGCTCTGGGCTGATTTCCTTGGAATCGAATTATTTGTGTTCTCTGGTGATTTCGATGGAAACAAATTTTTCAAGTAGGTGGTCATTTCGTTGGAAGTGTGTTTTCTGTGTTCTGGAGTCGTTTCGTTGGAAGCGAATTTTTTGTGCTCTGGGGTGATTTCGTTGGAAGCGAATTTTTTGTGTTCTGGGGTGATTTCGACGGAAGCAAATTTTTTCTGTTCTGGGGTAATTTCGTTGGACACCAATATTTGTGTTCTCGAGTGATTTTGTTAGAAGGGAATTTTTTGTGCTCTGAGTTGATTTGGTTCGAAGTAAATTATTTCTATTCTGGGGTAATTTCGTTGGAAGCGTGTTTTCTGTGCTCTGGAGTCAATTCGTTGGAAGCGAATTTTTTGTGTTCTGGGGTGATTTCCTTGGAAGCGAATATTTGTGTTCTAAGGAGATTTTGTTGCAAGCAATTTTTTGTGTTCTGGGGTAATTTCTTTGGAAGCGAATTTTTTGTGTTCTCTGGTTTTTTCGACGGAAGCATATTTTTTAAGTAGGGGGTCATTTCATTGAAAGCGTGATTTCTGTGCTCTGGATTCATTTCGTTGGTAGCGAATATTTTGTGTTCTGGGGTAATTTCATTGGAAGCGAATTTTTTATGTTCTCAGGTGATTTCGATGGAAGCAAATTTTTGAAGTATGGGTCATGTAGTTAGATGCGAATTTTTTCTTTTCTCGGGTGATTTCAATGGAAGCAAATTTTTTGGGTTCTGGGATGATGTGGTTGGAAGCGAATTTTTTGTGTTCTCAGGTTTTTTTGGTGGAAGCAAATTTTTGAAGTAGGGGGTCATTTCGTTGGAACCGTTTTTTCTGTGCTCTGGAGTCATTTACTTGGAAGTGAATTTTTTGTGTTCTGGGGTGATTCCTTTGGAAGCGAATTTTTTGTGTTTGCGGTGATTTTGTTGGAAACGAATTTTTTTTTAAGTATGGGTTGATTTCGTTGGAAGTGTGATTTCTCTGCTCTGGAGTCATTTCTTTGGACGCAAATTTTTTGTGTTCTGGGGTGATTTTGTTGGAATCCATATTTTTGTATTCTAGGGTGATTTCATTGGAAGTAATTTTTTTGTGCTCTGCGAGGATTTTTTGGAAGCGAATTTTTTGTATTCTGGGGTAATTTCTTTGGAAGCGAATATTTCTCTTCTGGGGTAATTTTGTAGGAAGCTAATATTTTGCGTTCTGGGTTGATTTCGTTGGAAGCGAATATTTGTGTTCTGGGGTGATTTGTTTTGAAGCGCATTTTTTGTGCTCTGGGTGATTTCTTTGGAAGCGAATATTTGAGTTCTCAGGAGATTTCTTTGGAAGCGAATTTTTGGTGTTCTGGGGTAATTTCTTTGGAAGCAAATTTTTTTTGTTTTGGGGTAATTTCGTTGGAAGCTAATGTTTTGTGTTCTCTGGTTTTTTCGATGGAAGCAAATTTTTGAAGTAGGGGGTCATTTCGTTGGAAGCGTGTTTTCTGTGCTATGGAGTCATTTAGTTGGAAGCCAATTTTTTGTGTTTTAGGGTGATTTCATTGGAAGCTAATAGTTGTGTTCCCGGGTGATTTCGTTGGAAGCGAATTTTTTCTGTTCTCGGGTGATTTCGAGGGAAGCAAATTTTTTGTGTTTCGGGGTGTTTTCGTGGGAAGCGTGTTTTCTGTGCTCTGGAGTCATTTCATTGGAAGCGATTTTTTGTGTTTTGGGGTGATTTCTTTGGAAGTGAATTTTTTTGTGCTCTGGAGTGATTTCATTGGAAGCGAATATTTGTGTTCCTTAGTAATTTTGTTGGAAGTGAATTTTTTGTGTTCTGGGGTCATTTCGTTGGAAGCGTGTTTTCTGTGCTCTGAATTCGTTTCGTTGGAAGCGAATTTTTTGTGTTCTGGGGTAATTTCGTTGGAAGCGAATTTTTTGTGTTCTGGGGTGATTTCGTTGGAAGCGAATTTTTTGTGCTCTGGGTGATTTCTGTGGAAGCGAATATTTGTGTTCTCAGGAGATTTCATTGCAAGCAAATTTTTTGTTTTCTGGGGTGATTTCGATGGAAGCGAAAATTTATGTTCTAGGGTGATTTCTTTGGAAGCGCATTTTTTGTGCTCTGGGGTGAATTCCTTGGAAGCGAATTTTTTGTGTCCTTAGGTGATTTGGTTGGAAGCAAATTTTTTTGTGCTTTGGGGTGATTTTGTTGGAAGCGAATTTCTTGTGTTCTGGGGTAGTTGCATTGGAAGCGAATTTTTTGTGTTTTCGGGGTATTTCGTTGGAAGCGATTTTTTTGTGCTTTGGGGTGATTTCATTGGAAGCGAATTTCTTGTGTTCTGGGGTAATTTCATTGGACGTGAATTTTTTGTGTTCTAAGGAGAATTCGTTGAATGGGAATTTTTTATGTTCTAGGGTGATTTTGTTGGAAGTGAATTTTTTTGTGCTCTGGGATGATTTTTGGAAGCAAACATTTGTGTTCTCAGGAGATTTCGTTGGAAATGAATTTTTTTTTGTTATGGGGTAATATCGTTGGAATAGAATTTTTTGTGTTCTCCGGACTTTTCGATGAAAGCAAATTTTTGAAGTAGGGGGTCATTTCGTTGGAAGCGTGTTTTCTGTGCTCTGGAGTCATTTCTTTGGAAGCAAATTTTTTGTGCTGTGGGGTGATTTCGTTGGAAGCGAATTTTTTTCTGTTGTGGGGTAATTTCGTTGAAAGCGAATTTTTTTGTTCTCGGTTTTTCCGATGAAAGCAAATTTTTTAAGTAGGGGGTCATTTCATTGGAAGCGTGTTTTCTGTGCTCTGGAGTCATTTCGTTGGAAGCGAATTATTTGTGCTCTGGGGTGATTTGCTGGAAGCGAATTTTTTGTGTTCTCGGGTGATTTCATTGAAAGTGCATTTTTCGTTCAAGGGTGATTTCGTTGGAAGCAAATTTTTTGTGCTCTGTGATGTTATCTTTGGAAGCGAATATTTATATTCTCAGGAGATTTCCTTGGAAAAGAATTTTTTGTATTCTGGGGTAAAATCGTTGGACGAGAATTTTTTGTGTTCTCCATTTTTTTTGATGGAAGCAAATTTTTGAAGTAGGGTGTCATTTCGTTGGAAGCGTGTTTTCTGTGTTCTGGAGTCATTTCGTTGGAAGCGAATTTTTTGTGCTGTGGGGTGATTTCGTTGGAAGCGAATTTTTTGTGCTCTGGGATGATATCTTTGGAAGCGAATATTTGTGTTCTCAGGAGATTTCGTTGGAAAAGAATTTTTTGTCTTCTGGGGTAATGTCGTTGGAAGAGAATTTTTTGTGTTCTCCGGGTTTTATCAATGGGAGCAATTTTTTGAAGTAGTGGGTCATTTCTTTGGAAGCGTGTTTTCTGTGCTCTGGAGTCATTTCGTTGGAATCAAATTTTTGGTGCTCTGGGGTGATTTCGTTGGAAGCGAATATTTGAGTTCTCAGGAGATTTCTTTTCAAGCGAATTTTTTGTGTTCAGGAGTAATTTCCTTGGAAGCGAATTTTTTGTGTTCTAGCGTGATTTCTTTGAAAGGGAATTTTTGCGTTCTTGGGCGATTTCATTGGAAACGAATTTTTTGTGCTCTGGGATGATATCTTTGGAAGCGAATATTTGTGTTCTCAGGAGATTTCGTTGGAAAAGAATTTTTTGTCTTCTGGGGTAATGTCGTTGGAAGAGAATTTTTTGTGTTCTCCGGGTTTTATCAATGGAAGCAATTTTTTGAAGTAGTTGGTCATTTCGTTGGAAGCTTTTTTTCTGTGCTCTGGAGTAATTTTGTTCGAAGCGAATTTTTTTGTGTTCTGGGGTGATTTCGTTGGAAGCGAATATTTGTGTTCTCAGGAGATTTCGTTGCAAGTGAATTTTTTGTGTTCTCAGGAGATTTCGTTGGAAAAGTATTTTTGGTCTTCTGGGATAATGTCGTTGGAAGAGAATTTTTTGTGTTCTCCACTTTTTTCGATGGAAGCAATATTTTGAAGTAGTGGGTCATTTCGTTGGAGCCGTGTTTTCTGTGATCTGGAGTCATTTAGTTGGAAGCGAATTTTTTGTACTCTGTGGTGATTTTGTTGGAAGCGAATATTTGTGTTCTCAGGAGATTTCGTTGGAAAAATATTTTTTGTCTTCTGGGGTAGTATCGTTGGAAGAGAATTTTTTGTTTTCTCCGTTTTTTTTGATGTAGCAAATTTTTAAGTAGGGGGTCATTTCATTAGAAGCATGTTTTCTGTGCTCTGGAGTCATTTCGTTGGAAGCGAATTTTCTGTGCTCTGGGGTGATTTCGTTGGAAGCGATTTTTTTGTGCTCTGGGATAATATCTTTGGAAGCGAATATTTGTGTTCTCAGGAGATTTAGTTAAAAAAGAATTTTTTTGTCTTCTGGGGTAATGTCGTTGGAATAGAATTTTTTGTGTTCTCCGGTTTTTTCCATGGAAGCAAATTTTTGAAGTAGTGGGTCATTTCTTTGGAAGCGTGTTTTCTGTGCTCTGGAGTCATTTTGTTGGAATCAAATTTTTGGTGCTCTGGGGTGATTTCGTTGGAAGCGAATATTTGAGTTCTCAGGAGATTTCTTTTCAAGCGAATTTTTTGTGTTCTGGAGTAATTTCCTTGGAAGCGAATTTTTTGTGTTCTCGCGTGATTTCTTTGAAAGGGAATTTTTGCGTTCTTGGGCGATTTCGTTGGAAACGAATTTTTTGTGCTCTGGGATGATATCTTTGGAAGCGAATATTTGTGTTCTCAGGAGATTTCGTTGGAAAAGATTTTTTTGTCTTCGGCGGTAATGTCGTTGGAAGAGAATTTTTTGTGTTCTCCGGTTTTTTCGATGGAAGCAATTTTTTGAAGTAGGGGGTCATTTCGTTGTAAGCGTGTTTCCTGTGCTCTGGAGTCATTTCGTTGGAAGCGAATTTTTTGTGTTCTGGGGTGATTTCGTTGGAAGCGAATTTTTTCTGTTCTTGGGTGATTTCGTTGGAAGCGTGTTTTCTGTGCTCTAGAGTCATTTCTTTGGAAGCCAATTTTTTGTACTCTGGGGTGATTTCGTTGGAAGCGAATATTTGTGTTCTCAGGAGATTTCGTTGGAAGCGAATTTTTGTGTTCTGGGGTGATTTCGTTGGAAGCGAATTTTTTGTGTTCTCGGGTTATTTCGTTGAAAGGGAATTTTTGTGTTCTAACGTGATTTTGTTGGAAGCGAATTTTTTGTGCTCTGGGATGATATCTTTGGAAGCGAATATTTGTGTTCTCAGTAGATTTCGTTGGAAAAGAAATTTTTGTCTTCGGGGGTAATTTCTTTGGAAGTGAATTTTTTGTGTTCTCGGGTGATTTCCATGGAAGCAAATTTTTGAAGTATGGGATCATTTCGTTGGAGGCATGTTTTCTGTGCTCTGGAGTCATTTCGTTGGAAGCGAATTTTTTGTGTTCTCAGGTGATTTTTTTGAAAGGGAATTTTTTTTGTTCTAGGGTGATTTCGTGGGAATTAAATTATTTGTGCTCTGGGATGATATCTTTGGAAGCGAATATATTTGTTTTCAGGAGATTTCGTTGGAAAAAATTTTTTGTCTTATGGGGTAATATCGTTGGAAGAGAATTTTTTGTGTTCTCCTTTTTTTTCGATGGAAGGAAATTTTTGAAGAAGGGGTTCATTTCGTTGGAAGCAAATTTTTTTGTGCTATGGGGGGGGTTTCGTTGGAAGCGAATATTTGTGTTCTCAGGAGATTTCGTTGCAAGCGATTTTTTTGTGTTCTGGGTTCATTTCGTTGGAAGCGAATTATTTGTGTTCTCGGGTGATTTCGATGGAAGCAAATTTTTGCAGTAGGGTTTCATTCTGTTGGAAGCATGTTTTCTGTGCTCTGGAGTCATTTTGTTGGAAGCGAATTTTTTGTGTTCTCGGGTGATTTAGTTGAAAATTAATTTTTTGTGTTCTAGCATGATTTCGTTGGAAGCGAATTTTTGTGTTCTGTGGTGATTTCGAAGGAGAAAATTTTTTCTGTTCTGTGGTAATTTCGTTGGACGTGAATTTTTTGTGTTCTCAGGAGAATTCGTTGAATGGGAATTTTTTATGTTCTAGGGTGATTTTGTTGGAAGTGAATTTTTTTGTGCTCTGGGATGATTTTTGGAAGCAAACATTTGTGTTCTCAGGAGATTTCGTTGGAAATGAATTTTTTTTTTGTTATGGGGTAATATCGTTGGAAGAGAATTTTTTGTGTTCTCCGGACTTTTCGATGGAAGCAAATTTTTGAAGTAGGGGGTCATTTCGTTGGAAGCGTGTTTTCTGTGCTCTGGAGTCATTTCGTTGGAAGCAAATTTTTTGTGCTGTGGGGTGATTTCGTTGGAAGCGAATTTTTTCTGTTGTGGGGTAATTTCGTTGAAAGCGAATTTTTTTGTTCTCGGTTTTTCCGATGAAAGCAAATTTTTTAAGTAGGGGGTCATTTCATTGGAAGCGTGTTTTCTGTGCTCTGGAGTCATTTCGTTGGAAGCGAATTATTTTTGCTCTGGGGTGATTTGCTGGAAGCGAATTTTTTGTGTTCTCGGGTGATTTCGTTGAAAGTGAATTTTTGTGTTCTAGGGTGATTTCGTTGGAAGCGAATTTTTTGTGCTCTGTGATGATATCTTTGGAAGCGAATATTTATATTCTCAGGAGATTTCCTTGGAAAAGAATTTTTTGTCTTCTGGGGTAAAATCGTTGGACGAGAATTTTTTGTGTTCTCCATTTTTTTCGATGGAAGCAAATTTTTGAAGTAGGGTGTCATTTCGTTGGAAGCGTGTTTTCTGTGTTCTGGAGTCATTTCGTTGGAAGCGAATTTTTTGTGCTGTGGGGTGATTTCGTTGGAAGCGAATTTTTTGTGCTCTGGGATGATATCTTTGGAAGCGAATATTTGTGTTCTCAGGAGATTTCGTTGGAAAAGAATTTTTTGTCTTCTGGGGTAATGTCGTTGGAAGAGAATTTTTTGTTTTCTCCGGGTTTTATCAATGGAAGCAATTTTTTGAAGTAGTGGGTCATTTCGTTGGAAGCTTTTTTTCTGTGCTCTGGAGTAATTTTTTTCGAGGCGAATTTTTTTGTTCTGGGATGATTTCGTTGGAAGCGAATATTTGTGTTCTCAGGAGATTTCGTTGCAAGTGAATTTTTTGTGTTCTCAGGAGATTTCTTTGGAAAAGTATTTTTGGTCTTCTGGGATAATGTCGTTGGAAGAGAATTTTTTGTGTTCTCCTTTTTTTTCGATGGAAGCAAATTTTTGAAGAAGGGGTTCATTTCGTTGGAAGCAAATTTTTTTGTGCTCTGGGGTGATTTCGTTGGAAGCGAATATTTGTGTTCTCAGGAGATTTCGTTGCAAGCGATTTTTTTGTGTTCTGGGTTCATTTCGTTGGAAGCGAATTATTTGTGTTCTCCGGTGATTTCGATGGAAGCAAATTTTTGCAGTAGGGTTTCATTTTGTTGGAAGCATGTTTTCTGTGCTCTGGAGTCATTTCGTTGGAAGGGAATTTTGGGTTCTGTGGTGATTTCGAAGGAGAAAATTTTTTCTGTTCTGTGGTAATTTCGTTGGACGTGAATTTTTTGTGTTCTCAGGAGAATGCATTGAATGGGAATTTTTTATGTTCTAGGGTGATTTTGTTGGAAGTGAATTTTTTTGTGCTCTGGGATGATTTTTGGAAGCAAACATTTGTGTTCTCAGGAGATTTCGTTGGAAATGAATTTTTTTGTTATGGGGTAATATCGTTCGAAGAGAATTTTTTGTGTTCTCCGCACTTTTCGATGGAAGCAAATTTTTGAAGTAGGGGGTCATTTCGTTGGAAGCGTGTTTTCTGTGCTCTGGAGTCATTTCGTTGGAAGCAAATTTTTTGTGCTGTGGGGTGATTTCGTTGGAAGCGAATTTTTTCTGTTGTGGGGTAATTTCGTTGAAAGCGAATTTTTTTGTTCTCGGTTTTTCCGATGAAAGCAAATTTTTTAAGTAGGGGGTCATTTCATTGGAAGCGTGTTTTCTGTGCTCTGGAGTCATTTCGTTGGAAGCGAATTATTTGTGCTCTGGGGTGATTTGCTTTAAGCGAATTTTTTGTGTTCTCGGGTGATTTCGTTGAAAGTGAATTTTTGAGTTCTAGGGTGATTTCGTTGGAAGCGAATTTTTTGTGCTCTGTGATGATATCTTTGGAAGCGAATATTTATATTCTCAGGAGATTTCCTTGGAAAAGAATTTTTTGTCTTCTGGGGTAAAATCGTTGGACGAGAATTTTTTGTGTTCTCCATTTTTTTCGATGGAAGCAAATTTTTGAAGTAGGGTGTCATTTCGTTGGAAGCGTGTTTTCTGTGTTCTGGAGTCATTTCGTTGGAAGCGAATTTTTTGTGCTCTGGGGTGATTTCGTTGGAAGCGAATTTTTTGTGCTCTGGGATGATATCTTTGGAAGCGAATATTTGTGTTCTCAGGAGATTTCGTTGGAAAAGAATTTTTTGTCTTCTGGGGTAATGTCGTTGGAAGAGAATTTTTTGTGTTCTCCGGGTTTTATCAATGGAAGCAATTTTTTGAAGTAGTGGGTCATTTCGTTGGAAGCTTTTTTTCTGTGCTCTGGAGTAATTTTGTTCGAAGCGAATTTTTTTGTGTTCTGGGGTGATTTCGTTGGAAGCGAATATTTGTGTTCTCAGGAGATTTCGTTGCAAGTGAATTTTTTGTGTTCTCAGGAGATTTCGTTGGAAATGTATTTTTGGTCTTCTGGGATAATGTCGTTGGAAGAGAATATTTGTGTTCTCCACTTTTTTCGATGGAAGCAATATTTTGAAGTAGTGGGTCATTTCGTTGGAACCGTGTTTTCTGTGATCTGGAGTCATTTAGTGGGAAGCAAATTTTTTGTACTCTGTGGTGATTTCATTGGAAGCGAATATTTGTGTTCTCAGGAGATTTCTTTGGAAAAATATTTTTTGTCTTCTGGGGTAGTATCGTTGGAAGAGAATTTTTTGTTTTCTCCGGTTTTTTTGATGTAGCAAATTTTTAAGTAGGGGGTCATTTCATTAGAAGCATGTTTTCTGTGCTCTGGAGTCATTTTTTGGAAGCGAATTTTCTGTGCTCTGGGGTGATTTCGTTGGAAGCGAATTTTTTGTGCTCTGGGATAATATCTTTGGAAGCGAATATTTGTGTTCTCAGGAGATTTCGTTATAAAAGAATTTTTTGTCTTCTGGGGTAATGTCGTTGGAAGAGAATTTTTTCTGTTCTCCGGTTTTTTCCATGGAAGCAAATTTTTGAAGTAGTGGGTCATTTCTTTGGAAGCGTGTTTTCTGTGCTCTGGAGTCATTTCGTTGGAATCAAATTTTTGGTGCTCTGGGGTGATTTCGTTGGAAGCGAATATTTGAGTTCTCAGGAGATTTCTTTTCAAGCGAATTTTTTGTGTTCTGGAGTAATTTCCTTGGAAGCGAATTTTTTGTGTTCTCGCGTGATTTCTTTGAAAGGGAATTTTTGCGTTCTTGGGCGATTTCGTTGGAAACGAATTTTTTGTGCTCTGGGATGATATCTTTGGAAGCGAATATTTGTGTTCTCAGGAGATTTTGTTGGAAAAGAATTTTTTGTCTTCGGGGGTAATGTCGTTGGAAGAGAATTTTTTGTGTTCTCCGGTTTTTTCGATGGAAGCAATTTTTTGAAGTAGGGGGTCATTTCGTTGGAAGCGTGTTTCCTGTGCTCTGGAGTCATTTCGTTGGAAGCGAATTTTTTGTGTTCTGGGGTGATTTCATTGGAAGCGAATTTTTTCTGTTCTTGGGTGATTTCGTTGGAAGCCTGTTTTCTGTGCTCTGGAGTCACTTTGTTGGAAGCCAATTTTTTGTACTCTGGGGTGATTTCGTTGGAAGCGAATATTTGTGTTCTCAGGAGATTTCGTTGGAAGCGAATTTTTGTGTTCTGGGGTGATTTCGTTGGAAGCGAAT
Organism: Meriones unguiculatus; assembly: GCF_030254825.1. Classification (NCBI taxonomy): domain Eukaryota; kingdom Metazoa; phylum Chordata; class Mammalia; order Rodentia; family Muridae; genus Meriones; species Meriones unguiculatus. The sequence goes on along the minus strand of NC_083353.1, from coordinate 80,436,592 downwards.
TTTTTGTGTTCTCGGGTTATTTCGTTGAAAGGGAATTTTTGTGTTCTAACGTGATTTTGTTGGAAGCGAATTTTTTGTGCTCTGGGATGATATCATTGGAAGTGAATATTTGTGTTCTCAGTAGATTTCGTTGGAAAAGAAATTTTTGTCTTCGGGGGTAATTTCTTTGGAAGTAAATTTTTTGTGTTCTCAGGTGATTTCCATGGAAGCAAATTTTTGAAGTATGGGATCCTTTCGTTGGAGGCATATTTTCTGTGCTCTGGAGTCATTTCGTTGGAAGCGAATTTTTTGTGTTCTCAGGTGATTTTTTTGAAAGGGAATTTTTTTGTTCTAGGGTGATTTCGTGGGAATTAAATTATTTGTGCTCTGGGATGATATCTTTGGAAGCGAATATATTTGTTTTCAGGAGATTTCGTTGGAAAAAATTTTTTGTCTTATGGGGTAATATTGTTGGAAGAGAATTTTTTGTGTTCTTTTTTTTTTCGATGGAAGCAAATTTTTGAAGAAGGGGTTCATTTCGTTGGAAGCAATTTTTTTTGTGCTCTGGGGTGATTTCGTTGGAAGCGAATATTTGTGTTCTCAGGAGATTTCGTTGCAAGCGATTTTTTTGTGTTCTGGGTTCATTTCGTCAGAAGCGAATTATTTGTGTTCTCGGGTGATTTCGATGGAAGCAAATTTTTGCAGTAGGGTTTCATTTTGTTGGAAGCATGTTTTCTGTGCTCTGGAGTCATTTCGTTGGAAGCGAATTTTTTGTGTTCTCGGGTGATTTCTTTGAAAATTAATATTTTGTGTTCTAGCATGATTTCGTTGGAAGCGAATTTTTGTGTTCTGTGGTGATTTCGAAGGAGAAAATTTTTTTCTGTTCTGTGGTAATTTCGTTGGACGTGAATTTTTTGTGTTCTCAGGAGAATTCGTTGAATGGAAATTTTTTATGTTCTAGGGTGATTTTGTTGGAAGTGAATTTTTTCTGCTTTGGGATGATATCTTTGGAAGCGAATATTTGTGTTCTCAGGAGATTTCGTTGCAAGCGAATTATTTGTTCTGGTGTGATTTCATTGGAAGCGAATTTTTTTGTGTTCTCTTGTGATTTCGTTTAAAGGGAATTTTTGTGTTCTAGGGTGATTTCGTTGGAAGCGAATTTTTTGTGCTCTGGGATGATATCTTTGGAAGCGAATATTTGTGTTCTTAGGAGATTTTGTTGGAAAAGAATTTTTTGTCTTCGGGGGTAATGTCGTTGGAAGAGAATTTTTTGTGTTCTCCGGTTTTTTCGATGGAAGCAATTTTTTGAAGTAGGGGGTCATTTCGTTGGAAGCGTGTTTCCTGTGCTCTGGAGTCATTTCGTTGGAAGCGAATTTTGTGTGCTCTGGGGTGATTTCGATGGAAGCGAATTTTTTTGTGTTCTCTTGTGATTTCGTTTAAAGGGAATTTTTGTGTTCTAGGGTGATTTCGTTGGAAGCGAATTTTTTGTGCACTGGGATGATATCTTTGGAAGCGAATATATGTGTTCTCAGGAGATTTCGATGAAAAAAATTTTTTGTCTTCTAGGGTAATATTGTTGGAAGAGAATTTTTTTTGTTCTCCGTTTTTTTCGATGGAAGCAAATTTTTGAAGTAGGGGGTCATTTCTTTGGAAGCGAATTTTTTTGGGCTCTGGGGTGATTTCGTTGGAAGCCAATATTTGTGTTCTCAAGAGATTTCGTTGCAAGCGAATTTTTTGTTTTCTAGGGTGATTTCGTTGGAAGCGAATTTTTTGTGTTCTCGGGTGATTTCCTTGAAAGGGAATTTTAGCGTACTAGGGTGTTTTCGTTGGAAGCGATTTTTTTGTGTTCTGGGATGATATCTTTGGAATCGAATATTTGTGTTCTCAGGAGATTTCGTTGCAAGCGATTTTTTGTGTTCTGGGGTAATTTCGTTGCAAGGGAATTTTTTGTGTTCTCGGGTGATTTCCTTGAAAGGGAATTTTTGCGTTCTAGGGTGATTTCGTTGGAAGCAAATTTTTTGTGCTCTGGGATGATATCTTTGGAAGCAAATATTTGTGTTTTCAGGAGATTTCATGGGAAAAGAATTTTTTGTCTTCTGGGGTAATATCGTTGGAAGTGAATTTTTTGTGTTCTTGGGTGATTTCGATGGAAGCATATTTTTGAAGTATGGGATCATTTCGTTGGAAGCATGTTTTCTCTGCTCTGGAGTCATTTCGTTGGAGGTGAATTTTTTGTGTTCTGAGGTGATTTCGTTGGAAGCGAATTTTTTGTCTTCTGGCGTAATTTCGTTGGAAGCGAATTTTTTGTTTTCTTGGGTTATTTCGTTGAAAACTGATTTTTTGTGTTCTAGCATGATTTCCTTGGAAGCGAATTTTTTGTGTTCTGGGGTGATTTCGATGGAAGGAAATTTTTTCTGTTGTGTGGTAATTTCGTTGGACGTGAATTTTTTGTGTTCTCGGGAAATTTCGTTGAAAGGGAATTTTTTGTGTTCTGGGGTCATTTCTTTGGAAGCCTGTTTTCTGTGCTCTAGAGTCATTTCGTTGGAAGCGAATTTTTTGTGTTCTCGGGTGATTTCATTGAAAGGGAATTTTTGCGTAATAGGGTGATTTTGTTGGAAGCGAATTTTTTGTGTTCTGCGATGATATCTTTGGAAGCGAATATTTGTGTTCTCAGGAGATTTCGTTGCAAGCGATTTTTTTGTGTTCTGGGGTAAGTTCGTTGAAAGGAAATTTTTTGTGTTCTTGGGTGATTTCGATGGAAGCATATTTTTGAAGTATGGGATCATTTCGTTTGAAGCATGTTTTCTGTGCTCTGGAGTCATTTCGTTGGAGGTGAATTTTTTGTGTTCTGAGGTGATTTCGTTGGAAGCAAATTTTTTGTCTTCTGGGGTAATTTCGTTAGAAGCGAATTTTTTGTGTTCTTGGGTGATTTCGTTGAAAACTGATTTTTTGTGTTCTAGCATGATTTCCTTGGAAGCGAATTTTTTGTGTTCTGGGGTGATTTCGATGGAAGGAAATTTTTTCTGTTGTGTGGTAATTTCGTTGGACGTGAATTTTTTGTGTTCTTGGGAGATTTCGTTGAAAGGGAATTTTTTGTGTTCTAGGGTGATTTCGTTGGAAGCAAATTTTTTTGTGCTCCGGGATGATTTTTTGGAAGCAAACATTTGTGTTCTCAGGAGATTTTGTTGGAAGCGAATTTTTTGTGTTCTGGGGTAATATTGTTGGAAGAGAATTTTTTGTGTTCTCCGGACTTTTCGATGGAAGCAAATTTTTGAAATAGGGGGTCATTTCGTTGGAAGCGTGTTTTCTGTGCTCTGGAGTCATTTCTTTGGAAGCAATTTTTTTGTGCTCTGTGGTGATTTCGTTGGAAGCGAATATTTGTGTTCTCAGGAGATTTCATTGCAAGTGAATTTTTTGTGTTCTGGGATGATTTCGTTGGAAGCGAATTTTTTGTGTTCTCGGGTGATTTCCTTGAAAGGGAATTTTTGTGTTCTAGGGTGATTTCTTTGGAAGCAAAGTTTTTGTGCGCTGGGATGATATCTTTGGAAGCAAGTATTTGTGTTCTCAGGAGATTTTGTTGGAAAAGAATTTTTTGTCTTCTGGGGTAATATCGTTGGAAGAGAATTTTTTGTGTTCTCCAGTCTTCTCGATGGAAGCAAATTTTTGAAGTAGGGGGTCATTTCTTTGGAAGCATGTTTTCTGTGCTCTGGAGTCATTTCCTTGGAAGCAAATTTTGTGTGCTCTGTGGTGATTTCGTTGGAAGCGAATATTTGTCTTCTCAGGAGATTTCGTTGCTGGCGAATTTCTGTGTTCTGGGGTGAATTCGTTGAAAACTAATTTTTTGTGTTCTAGCATGATTTCGTTGGAAGCGAATTTTTTGTGTTCTGGGGTTATTTCGAAGGAAGGAAATTTTTTTCTGTTTTATGGTAATTTCGTTGGACGTGAATTTTTTGTGTTCTCGGGAGATTTCGTTGGAAGCGAATTTTTTGTGCTCTGGGATGATATCTTTGGAAGTGAATATTTGTGTTCTCAGGAGATTTCGTTGCAAATGAATTTTTGTCTTCTGGGGTAATGTCGTTGGAAGAGAATTTTTTGTGTTCTCCGGTTTTTTCGATGGAAACAAATTTTTGAAGTAGGGGGTCACTTCGTTGGAAGTGTGTTTTCTGTGCTCTGGAGTCATTTTGTTGGAAACGAATTTTTAGTGTTCTCAGGTGATTTTTTTGAAAGGGAATTTTTTGTTCTTGGGAGATTTCTTTGGAATCGAATTTTTTGTGCTCTGGTATGATATCTTTGGAAGCGAAAATATGTCTTCTCAGGAGATTTCGTTGGAAAAAATTTTTTGTCTTCTAGGGTAATATTGTTGGAAGAGGATTTTTTGTGTTCTCCGTTTTTTTTCGTTGGAAGCAAACTTTTGAAGTAGGGGGTCATTTCGTTGGAAGCGAATTTTTTTGTGCTCTGGGGTGATTTGGTTGGAAGTGAATATTTGTGTTCTCAGGTGATTTCGTTGGAAGCGAATTATTTGTTTTCTCGGGTGATTTCCTTGAAAGGGAATTTTTGTGTACTAGGGTGATTTCGTTGGAAGCGAATTTTTTTTGTGTTCTGGGATGATATCTTTGGAAGCGAATATTTGTGTTCTCAGGAGATTTCGGTGGAAAAGAGTTTTTTGTGTTCTCAGGTTTTACGATAGAAGCAAATTTTTGAAGTATGGGGTCATTTCGTTGGAAGCGTGTTTTCTGTGTTCTGGAGTCATTTCGTTGGAATCGAATTTTTTTTGTTCTTGGGTGATTTCTTTAAAGGGAATTTTTGTTTTCTGAGGTGATTTTGTTGGAAGCGAATTTTTTCTGCTCTGGGATGATATCTTTGGAAGCGAATATTTGTGTTCTCAGGAGATTTCGTTGCAAGCGAATTTTTTGTTCTGGGGTGATTTCGTTGGAAGTGTATTTTTTGTGTTCTCTTGTGATTTCGTTTAAAGGGAATTTTTGTATTCTAGGGTGATTTCTTTGGAAGCGAAGTTTTTGTGATGTGGGATGATATCTTTGGAAGCGAATATTTGTGTTCTCAGGAGATTTCGTTGCAAAAGAATTTTTTGTCTTCTGGGGTTATTTCGTTGGAAGAGAATTTTTTGTGTTCTCCGGTTTTTTCGATGGAAACAAATTTTTGAAGTAGGGGGTCACTTCGTTGGAAGCGTGTTTTCTGTGCTCTGGAGTCATTTCGTTGGAAGCGAATTTTGTGTGCTCTGGGGTGATTTTGTTGGAAGCGAATTTTTTGTGTTCTCAGCTGATTTTTTTGAAAGAGAATTTTTTTGTTCTAGGGTGATTTGGTTGGAATCGAATTTTTTGTGCTCTGGGATGATATCTTTGGAAGCGAATATATGTGTTCTCAGGAGATTTTGTTGGAAAAAATTTTTTGTCTTCTAGGGTAATATTTTTGGAAGAGAATTTTTTGTGTTCTCCGTTTTTTTCTATGGAAGCAAATTTTTGAAGTAGGGGGTCATTTCGATGGAAGCGAATTTTTTTGTGCTCTGGGGTAATTTTGTTGGAAGCGAATATATGTGTTTGAAGTGAATGTTCGTTTGAAGTGAATTTTTTGTGTTTTCGTGTGATTTGGATAGAAGCAAATTTTTGAAGTATGGGATCATTTCGTTGGAGGCGTGTATTCTGTGCTCTGGAGTCATTTCGTTGGAAGAGAATTTTTTGTGTTCTGATGTAATTTCGTTGGAAGCGAATTTTTTGTGTTCTCCAGTTTTTTCGATGGAAGCAAATTTTTGAAGTAGGGGGTCATTTCGTTCGAGTCGTGTTTTCTGTACTCTGGAGTCATTTCGTTTGAACGGAATTTTTTGTGCTCTGGAGTGATTTCGTTGGAAGCGAATTTTTTGTGTTCTTAGGTGATTTCGTTGAAAGCTAATTTTTTGTGTTCTAGCGTGATTTTTTTGCAAGCGAATTTTTTGTGTTCTCGGGTGATTTCGATGGAAGCAAATTTTTTCTGTTCTGTGGTAATTTCGTTAGAAGCGAATTTTTTGTACTCTGGGATGATATCTTTAGAAGCGAATATTTGTGTTCTCAGGAGATTTCGTTGGAAAAGAATTTTTTGTTTTCTGGGGTAATTTCGTTGGAAGCGAATTTTTTGTGTTCTCAGATGATTTGGATGGAAGCAAATTTTTGAAGTATCGGATCATTTCGTTGGAAGCGTGTTTTCTGTGCTCTGGAGTCATTTCATTGGAATCGAATTTTTTGTGTTCTGGTGTAATTTCGTTGAAAGGGAATTTTTGTGTTCTAGGTTGATTTCGTTGGAAGTCAATTTTTTGTGCTCTGCGGTGATTTGGTTGGAAGCGAATTTTTTGTCTTCTGAGGTGATTTCGATGGAAGCGATTTTTTATGTTCTAGGGTGATTTCGTTGGAAGGGAATTTTTTGTGTTCTGGGGTCATTTCATTGGAAGCCTGTTTTCTGTGCTCTGGAGTCATTTCGCTGGAAGTGAATTTTTTGTGTTCTCGGGTGATTTTGTTGAAAGGGAATTTTTGTGTTCTAGGGTGATTTTTTTGGAAGCGAATTTTTTGTGCTCTGGGATGATATCTTTGGAAGTGAATATTTGTGTTCTCCAGAGATTTCGTAGGAAATGAATTTTTGTCTTGTGGGGTAATATCGTTGGAAGAGAATGTTTTGTGTTCTCCGGTTTTTTCGATGGAAGCAAATTTTTGAAGTAGGGGGTCATTTCGTTGGAAGCGTGTTTTCTGTGCTCTGGAGTCATTTGTTGGGAAGCGAATTTTTTGTGCTCTGGGGTGATTCCGTTGGAAGCGAATATTTTGTGTTCTTGGGTGATTTCGATGGTAGCAAATTTTTGAAGTATGGGTTCATTTCGTTGGAAGCGTGATTTCTGTGCTTTGGAGTCATTTCTTTGGAAGCGAATTTTTTGTGCTCTAGTGTGATTTCGTTGGAAGCCAATATTGGCGTTCTCAGGAGATTTCTTTGCAAGCAAATTTTTTGTGTTCAGGGGTAATTAGTTTGGAAGGGAATTTTTAGTGTTCTCAGGTGATTTCGATGAAAACAAATTTTTGAAGTAAGGGGTCATTTCATTGGAAGCGTGTTTTCTGTGCCCTGGAGTCATTTCGTTGGATAAGAGTTTTTTGTGCTCTGGGGAGATTTCGTTGGAAGCGAATATTTGTGTTATCAGGAGATTTTGCTGGAAAAGAATTTTTTGTCTTCTGGGTTAACATCGTTGGAAGCGAATTTTTTGTGTTCTCCCGTTTTTTGGATGGAAGCACATTTTTGAAGTAGGCAGTCATTTCGTTGGAAGCGTGTTTTCTGTGCTCTGGAGTCATTTCGTTGGAAGTGAATTTTTTGTGCTCTGTGGTGATTTCGTTGGAGGCAAATTTTTGTGTTATGGGGTCATTTCATTGGAGGCGTGCTTTCTGTGCTCTGGAGTCATTTCGTTGGAAGCGAATTTTTTGTGCTTTGTGGTGATTTCGTTGGAAGTGAATTTTTGTGTTCTCAGGAGATTTCGTTGCAAGCGAATTTTTTGTGCTCTGGGGTGATTTCGTTGAAAGCGAATTTTTTGTGTTCTCGGGTGATTTCGTTGAAAGGGAATTTTTGTGTTCTAGGGTAATTTTGTTGGAAGCGAATTTTTGTATCTGGGATGATATCTTTGAAAGCAAATATTTGTGTACTCAGGAGATTTCGTTGGAAAATAATTTTATTTATTCTGGGGTAATATCTTTGGAATAGAATTTTTTGTGTTCACCGGTTTTTTCGATGGAAGCACATTTTTGAAGTAGGGGATCATTTCGTTGGAAGCCTGTTTTCTATGCTCTTGAGTCATTTCTTTGGAAGCCAATTTTTTGTGCTCTGGGGTGATTTCGTTGGAAGCCAATATTTGTGTTCTCAGGAGATTTCGTTCTAAGCGAATTTTTTGTGTTCTTGGGTAATTTCTTTGGAAGCGAATTTTTTTGTGTTTTTGGGTGATTTCGATGGAAGCAAATTTTTGAAATATCGGGTCATTTCGTTGGCAGCGTGTTTTCTGTGCTTTGGAGTCATTTCGTTGGAAGACAATTTTTTGTGCTCTGGGGTGATTTGATTGGAAGCTAATATTTGTGTTCTCAGGATATTTCGTTGGAAGCGAATTTTTTCTATTCTCGGGTGATTTCGTTGAAAGCGAATTTTTTATGTTCTAGGGTGATTTCGTTGGAAGCGAATTTTTTGCGCTCTGGGGTGATTTGGTTAGAAGGGAATTTTTTGTCTTCTGTGGTTATTTCGATGGAAGCCAATTTTTATGTTCTAGGGTGATTTCTTTGGAAGCGAATTTTTTGTGTTCTCAGGTCATTTCATTGCTACATTGTTTTATGTCCTCTCGAGTCATTTCGTTGGAAGCAAATTTTTTTGTGCTCTCGGGTGATTTCATTGGAAGCGATATTTTGGTGTTCTCGGGTGATTTCGTTGAAAGGGAATTTTTGTGTTCTTGGGTGATTTCGTTGGAAGCGAATTTTTTGTGCTCTTGGATGATATCTTTGGAAGCGAATATTTGTGTTCTCAGGAGTTTTCGTTGGAAAAGAATTTTTTGTCTTCTGGGGTAATATCGTTGGAAGAGAATTTTTTGTGTTCTCCGGTCTTTTCGATGGAAGCAAATTTTGAAATAGTGTGTCATTTCTTTGGAAGCATGTTTTCTGTGCTCTGGAGTCATTTCGTTGGTAGCGAATTTTTTGTACTCTGTGGTGATTTCGTTGGAAGTGAATTTTTTGTGTTCTCGGGTGATTTCGTTGAAAGGGAATTTTTGTGTTCTGGGGTCATTCCTTTGAAAGCCTGTTTTCTGTGCTCTGGAGTCATTTCGTTAGAAGCGAATTTTTTGTGTTCTCAGGTGATTTCGTTTAAAGGGAATTTTTGTGTTCTAGGGTGATTTGGTTGGAAGCAAATTTTTTGTGCTCTGGGATGATATCTTTGGAAGCGAATATTTGTGTTCTCAGGAGATATCGTTTGAAAAGAATTTATTGTCTTCTGGGGTAATATCGTTGGAAGAGAATTTTTTGTGTTCTCCGGTCTTTTCGATGGAAGCAAATTTTTGAAGTAGGGGTTCATTTCGTTGCAAGCGTGTTTTCTGTGCTCTGGAGTCATTTCATTGGAAGTGAATATTTTGTTTTCTCGGGTGATTTCATTGAAAGCGAATATTTGTGTTCTCAGGAGATTTCTTTGAAAGCGAATTTTTTGTGTTATGGGCTGATTTCGTTGGAAGCGAATTTTTTTGTGTTCTGTGGTAATTTCATTGGAAGCGAATTTTTTGTGTTCTGGGGTGATTTCATTGAAAGGGAATTTTTGTATTCTAGTGTGATTTCGTTGGAAGCTAATTTTTTGCTCTGGGATGATAATTTTGAGACGAATATTTGTTTTCTCAACAGAATTCGTAGGAAAAGGATTTTTTGTCCCCTGGGGTAATATCGTTGGAAGATAATTTTTTTGTATTCTCCGGTCTTTTCGATGGTAGCAAATTTTTGAAGTAGGGAAGTCATTTCTTTGGAAGCGTTTTTTTCTATGCTCTGGAGTCATTTCTTTGGAAGCCAATTTTTTGTGCTCTGGGGTGATTTTGTTGGAAGCCAATATTTGTGTTCTCAGGAGATTTCGTTGCAAGCGAATTTTTTGTGTTCAGGGGTAATTTCGTTGAGAGAGAATTTTTTGTGTTCTCAGGTGATCTCGATGGAAACAAATTTTTGAAGTAGGGGGTCATTTCATTGGACGCCTGTTTTCTGTGCTCTGGGATGATATCTTTGGAATCAAATGTTTGTTTTCTTAGAAGATTACGTTGGAAAAGAATTTTTTGTCTTCTGGCGTAATATCGTTGGAAGAGAATTTTTTGTGTTTTCCGGTGTTTTCGATGGCAGCAAATTTTTCAAGTAGAGGGTCATTTCGTTGGAAGCGTGGTTTCTTTGCTCTGGAGTCATTTATTTGGAAGCGAATTTTTTGTGTTCTGGGGTGATTTGGTTGGAAGCGAATATATGTGTTCTCAGAAGATTTCTTTGCAAGCGAATTTTTTGTGTTCTGGGTTAATTTCGTGGGAAGTGAATTTTTTGTGTTCTCGGGTGATTTCTTGGAAAGCAAATTTTTTATGTTCGAGGGTGATTTCGTTGAAAGCGAATTTTTTGTGTTCTGGGGTCCTTTCATTGGAAGCGTGTTTTCTGTGCTATGGAGTCATTTCATTGGAAGCGAATATTTTGAGCTCTGTGGTGATTTCATTGGAAGCGAATTTTTTGTGTTCTCAGGTGATTTCGTTTAAAATTAATTTTTTTATGTTCTAGCGTGATTGCGTTTGATGCGAATTTTTTGTGTTTTGGGGTGATTTCGATGGAAGCAAATTTTTTCTGTTCTGTGGTAATTTCGTTGGACGTGAATTTTTTCTGTTCTCGGGTGATTTCGTTGAACGGGATTTTTTGTGTTCTAGGGTGATTTTGTTGGAAGCGAATTTTTTTGTTCTCTGGGATGATTTCTTTGGAAGCGAATATTTGTGTTATCAGGAGATTTCATTGGAAGCAAATTTTTTGTGTTCTGGGGTCATTTCATTGGAAGCGTGCTTTCTGTGCTCTGGAGTCATTCTGTTGGAAGCGAATTTTTTGTGCTCTGGGGTGATTTCGTTGAAAGCGAATTTTTTGTGTTCTTGGGTGATTTCGTTGAAAGGGAATTTTTGTGTTCTAGGGTAACTTTGTCGGAAGCGAATTTTTGTGTCTGGGATGATATCTTTGAAAGCGAATATTTGTGTTCTCAGGAGATTTCGTTGCAAGGGAATTTTTTGTGTTCTGCGGTGATTTCGTTGGAAGCGAATTTATTGTGTTCTCGTGTGATTTCGTTGAAAGGGTATTTTTCTGTTTTAGGGTGATTTCTTTGGAAGCGAATTTTTTGTGCTCTGTGATGATATCTTTGGAAGCGAATATTTGTGTTCTCAGGAGATTTCGTGGGAAAAGTATTTTTTGTCTTCTGGGGTAATATCGTTAGAAGAGAATTTTTTGTGTTTTCCGGTATTTCCATGGAAGCAAATTTTTGAAGTAGGGGGTCATTGCTTTGGAAGCGTGTTTTCTGTGCTCTGGAGTCATTTCGTTGGAAGCGAATTTTTTGTGTTCTGGGGTGATTCCGTTGGAAGCGAATTTTTGTGTTCTGGGGCAACTTCATTCGAAGCGAATTTTTTGTGTTCTGGGGTCCTTTCATTGGAAGCATGTTTTCTGTGCTTTGGAGTCATTTCATTGAAAGTGAATATTTTGTGCTCTGTGGTGATTTTTTTGGAAGCGAATTTTTTGTGTTCTCAGATGATTTCGATTATAGCTCATTTTTTTGTGTTCTAGCGTGATTGCGTTGGAAGCGATTTTTTTGTGTTCTGGGGTGATTTCGATGGAAGCAAATTTTTTCTGTTCTGTGGTAATTTTGTTGGAAGTGAACTTTTAGTGTTTCGGGTGATTTCGTTGAAAGCGAATTTTTTGTGTTCTAGGGTGTTTTCGTTGGAAGCGAATTTTTTTGTTCTCTGAGATGATTTCTTTGGAAGCGAATATTTGAGTTATCAGGAGATTTCGTTGGAAGCGAATTTTTTGTGTTCCGGGTTAATTTCTTTGGACGCGAATTTTTTTGTTCTTGGGTGATTTCAATGGAAGCAAATTTTTGAAATATGGGGTCATTTCGTTGGAAACGTGTTTTCTGTTCTCTGGAGTCATTTCGTTGGAAGCGAATTTTTTGTGCTCTGGGGTGATTTCGTTCGAAGCGAATTTTTTGTGCTCTGGGGTGATTTGTTTGGAAGCGAATTTTTTGTCTTCTGTGGTGATTTCGATGGAAGCGAATTTTTTATGTTTTAGGGTGATTTCGTTGGAGGCGAATTTTTTGTGTTCAGGGGTCATTTCATTGGAAGCATGCTTTCTGTGCTCTGGAATCATATCTTTGGAGCAAATTTTTTGTGTTCTCGGGGGATTTCGTTGAAAGGGAATTTTTGTGTTCTAGGGTGATTTCTTTGGAAGCGATTTTTTTCTACTCTGTGATGATATCTTTGGAAGCGAATATTTGTGTTCTCAGGAGATTTCGATGGAAAAGAATTTTTTGTCTTCTGGGGTAATATCGTTGGAAGAGATTTTTTGTGTTCTCCGGTTTTTTCGATGGAAGCAAATTTTTGATGTAGGGGGTCATTTCGTTGGAAGCGTGTTTTCTGTGCTCTGGAGTCATTTCGTTGGAAGCGAATTTTTTGTGTTCTGGGGTGATTTCGTTGGAAGCGAATATTTGTGTTCTCAGGAGATTACGTTGGAAGTGAATTTTTTGTGTTCTGGGGTAATTTCTTTGGAAGCGAATTTTTTTGTGTTTTTGGGTGATTTCGATGGAAGCAAATTTTTGAAATATCGGGTCATTTCGTTGGCAGCGTGTTTTCTGTGCTTTGGAGTCATTTCATTGGAAGCGAATATTTTATGCTCTGTGGTGATTGCATTGGAAGCGAATTTTTTGTGTTCTGGGGTGATTTCAATAGAAGCAAATTTTTTCTGTTCTGTAGTAATTTCGTTGGATGTGAATTTTTTGTGTTTTCAGGTGATTTCGTTGAAAGGGAATTTTTTGTGTTCTAGGGTGTTTTTGTTGGAAGCGAATTTTTTTGTGCCCTGGGATGATTTCTTTGGAAGCGAATATTTGTGTTATCAGGAGATTTCGTTGGAAGTGAATTTTTTGTGTTCTGGGGTAATTTCGTTGGAAGCGAACTTTTTGTGTTCCTGGGTGATTTCGATGGAAGCAAATTTTTGAAATATCGGGTCATTTCGTTGGAAGCGTGTTTTCTGTGCTCTGTAGTCATTTCATTGGAAGCGAATTTTTTGTGTTCTCGGGTGATTTCGATGGAAGCAATTTTTTGAAATATCGGGTCATTTCTTTGGAAGCCTGTTTTCTGTGCTCTGGAGTCACTTCGTTGGAAGCGAATTTTTTGTGTTCTGAGTTGATTTCGTTGGAAGCGAATATATGTGTTTTTCGGAAGATTTCGTTGCATGCGAATTTTTTGTATTCTGGGGTAATTTCGTTGGAAGCAAATTTTGTGTGTTCTCGGGTGATTTCGTTGAAATTGATTTTTTTATGTTCTAGGGTAATTTCGTTGGAAGGGAATTTTTTGTGCTCTTCGGTGATTTGGTTGGAAGCGAATTTTTTGTCTTCAAGGTGATTTCGAAGGCAGCGAGTGTTTTATATTCTAGGGTGATTTCGTTGGAAGGGAATTTTTTTGTTCTGGGGTCATTTCATTGGAAGCGTGTTTTGTGTGCTCTGGAGTCATTTTGTTGGAAGCGAATTTTTTGGGTTCTGGGGTGATTTCGTTGGAAGCGAATATTTGTGTTCTCAGGAGATTTCTTTGCAAGCGAATTTTTTGTGTTCTAGGGTGATTTCGTTGGAAGTGAATTTTTTGTGCTCTTGGGTGATTTGGTTGGAAGCGCATTGTTTGTCTTCTTTGGTGATTTCGAAGGAAGCGAGTGTTTTATGTTCTAGGGTGTTTTTCTTGGAAGGGAATTTTTTGTGTTCTGGGGTCATTTCATTGCAGCGTGCTTTCTGTGCTCTGGAGTCATTTCGTTGAAAGCGAATTTTTTATGTAATAGGGTGATTACAGTGGAAGCGAATTTTTTGTGTTCTGGGGTCTTTTCATTGGAAGCGTGTTTTCTGTGCTTTGGAGTCATTTCATTGGAAGCGAATATTTTGTGCTCTGTGGTGATTGCGTTGGAAGCGAATTTTTTGTGTTCTGGGGTGATTTCAATAGAAGCAAATTTTTTCTGTTCTGTGGTAATTTTGTTGGAAGTGAACTTTTAGTGTTTTCGGGTGATTTCGTTGAAAGGGAATTTTTTGTGTTCTAGGGTGATTTTGTTGGAAGCGAATTTTTTTGTGCCCTGGGATGATTTCTTTGGAAGCGAATATTTGTGTTATCAGGAGATTTCGTTGGAAGTGAATTTTTTGTGTTCTGGGGTAATTTCGTTGGAAGCGAATTTTTTGTGTTTTGGGTGATTTCGATGGAAGCAAATTTTTGAAATATCGGGTCATTTCGTTGGAAGCGTGTTTTCTGTGCTCTGGAGTCATTTCATTGGAAGCGAATTTTTTGTGTTCTCGGGTGATTTCGATGGAAGCAAATTTTTTAAATATCGGGTCATTTCTTTGGAAGCGTGTTTTCTTTGCTCTGGAGTCATTTCGTTGGAAGCGAATTTTTTGTGTTCTGAGTTTATTTCGTTGGAAGCGAATATATGTGTTTTTCGGAAGATTTCGTTGCAAGCGAATTTTTTGTATTCTGGGGTAATTTCGTTGGAAGCAAATTTTTTGTGTTCTCGGGTGATTCCGTTGAAATTGATTTTTTTATGTTCTAGGGTGATTTCGTTGGAAGGGAATTTTTTGTGCTCTTGGGTGATTTGGTTGGAAGCGAATTTTTTGTCTTCTGTGGTGATTTCGAAGGCAGCGAGTGTTTTATATTCTAGGGTGATTTCGTTGGAAGGGAATTTTTTGTGTTCTGGGGTCATTTCATTGGAAGCGTGTTTTTTGTGCTCTGGAGTCATTTCATTGGAAGCAAATTTTTTTGTGCTCTGGGGTGATTTCGTTGGAAGCGAATATTTGTGGTCTCAGGAGATTTCCTTGCGAGGGAATTTTTTGTGTTCTGCGGTGATTTCATTGGAAGCGAATTTTTTGTGTTCTCGGGTGATTTCGTTGAAAGGGTATTTTTCTGTTTTAGGGTGATTTCGTTGGAAGCGAATATTTGTGTTCTCAGGAGATTTCGTTGGAAAAGAATTTTTTGTCTTCTGGAGTAATATCGTTAGAAGAGAATTTTTTGTGTTTTCCGGTATTTCTATGGAAGCATTTTTTTGAAGTAGGGGGTCATTGCATTGGAAGCGTGTTTTCTATGCTCTGGAGCCTTTTCGTTGGAAGCGAATTTTTTGTGTTCTGGGGTGATTTCGTTGGAAGTGAATTTTTGTGTTCTGGGGTAGCTTCGTTCGAAGCAAATTTTTTGTGTTCTGGGTTCCTTTCATTGGAAGCATGCTTTCTGTGCTTTGGAGTCATTTCATTGGAAGCGAATATTTTGTGCTCTGTGGTGATTTTTTTGGAAGCGAATTTTTTGTGTTCTCAGGTGATTTCGTTTATAGCTCATTTTTTGGGTTCTGGCGTGATTGCTTTGGAAGCGAATTTTTTGTGTTCTGGGGTGATTTCGATGGAAGCAATTTTTTTCTGTTCTGTGGTAATTTTGTTGGAAATGAACTTTTAGTGTTCTCGGGTGATTTCATTGAAAGCGAATTTTTTGTGTTCTAGGGTGATTTTGTTGGAAGCAAATTTTTTTGTGCTCTGGGATGATTTCTTTGGAAGCGAATATTTGTGTTTTCATGATATTTCGTTGGAAGCGAATTTTTTGTGTTCTGGGGTAATTTCTTTGGACGCATTTTTTTGTGTTCTTGGGTGATTTCAATGGAAGCAAATTTTTGAAATATGGGGTCATTTCGTTGGAAGCGTGTTTTCTGTGCTCTGGAGTCATTTCGTTGGAAGCGAATTTTTTGTGCTCTGGGGTGATTTCGTTCGAAGCAAATTTTTTTACTCTGGGGTGATTTGGTTGGAAGAAAATTTTTTGTCTTCTGTGGTGATTTCGATGGAAGCGAATTTTTTACGTTTTAGGATGATTTCTTTGGAGGCGAATTTTTTGTGTTCAGGGGTCATTTCATTGGAAGCATGCTTTCTGTGCTCTGGAGTCATATCTTTAGAAGCGAATTTTTTGTGCTCTGGGGTGATTTCGTTGGAAGCAAATTTTTTGTGTTCTCGGGGGATTTCATTGAAAGGGAATTTTTGTGTTCTAGGGTGATTTCGTTGGAAGCGATTTTTTTCTACTCTGTGATGATATCTTTGGAAGCGAATATTTGTGTTCTCAGGAGATTTCGTTGGAAAAGAATTTTTTGTCTTCTGGGGTAATATCGTTGGAAGAGATTTTTTTGTGTTCTCCGGTGTTTTCGATGGAAGCAAATTTTTGAAATAGGGGGTCATTTCGTTGGAAGCGTGTTTTCTGTGCTCTAGAGTCATTTTGTTGGAAGCGAATTTTTTGTGCTCTGGGGTGATTTCGTTGGAAGCGAATATATGTGTTCTCAGGAGATTTCGTTGAAAGCGAATTTTTTTGTGTTCTAGGGTGATATTTTTGGAAGCGAATTTTTTGTGCTCTGGGATGATATCTTTGGAAGCGAATATTTGTGTTCTCAGGAGATTTCATTGGAAAAGAATTTTTTGTCTTCTGGAGTAATATCTTTGGAAGAGATTTTTTTGTGTTCTCCGGTGTTTTCGATGGAAGCAAATTTTTGAAGTAGGGGGTCATTTTGTTGGAAGCGTGTTTTCTGTGCTCTGGAGTCATTTCGTTGGAAGCGAATTTTTTGTGCTCTGGGGTTATTTCGTTGGAAGCGAATATTTGTGTTCTCAGAAGATTTCATTGCAAGCGAATTTTTTGTGTTCTAGGGTGATTTCGTTGGAAGCGAATTTTTTGTGCTCTTGGGTGATTTGGTTGGAAACGCATTTTTTGTCTTCTGTGGTGATTTCGAAGGAAGCGAGGGTTTTATGTTCTAGGGTGATTTTCTTGGAAGGGAATTTTTTGTGTTCTGGGGTCATTTCATTTTAAGCATGTTTTCTGTGCTCTGGAGTCATTTCGTTGCAAGCGATTTTTTTTGTGTTCTCAGGTGATTTCGTTGAAAGCGAATTTTTTATGTTCTATGGTGATTTCATTGGAAGCGAATTTTTTGTGTTCTGGGGTCCTTTCTTTGGAGGCGTGTTTTCTGTGCTTTGGAGTTATTTCATTGGAAGCGAATATTTTGTGCTCTGTGGGGATTCCGGTTGAAGCGAATTTTTTGTGTTCTCAGGTGATCTCGTTTAAAGCTAATTTTTTGTGTTCTGGGGTGATTTCGATGGAAGCAAATTTTTTCTGTTCTGTGGTAATTTCGTTGGACGTGAAATTTTTGTGTTCTCGGGTGATTTCACTGAAAGGGAATTTTTTGTGTTCTAGGGTGATTTTGTTGGAAGCGAATTTTTTTGTGCCCTTGGATGATTTCTTTGGAAGCGAACATTTGTGTTATCAGGAGATTTCGTTGGAAGTGAATTGTTTGTGTTCTTCGGTAATTTCGTTGGAAGCGAATTTTTTGTGTTTTGGGTGATTTCGATGGAAGCAAATTTTTGAAATATGGAGTCATTTCGTTGGAAGCGTGTTTTCTGTGCTCTGGAGTCATTTCGTTGAAAGCGAATTTTTTGTGTTCTCGGGTGATTTCGATGGAAGCAAATTTTTGAAATATCGGGTCATTTCTTTGGAAGCGTGTTTTCTGTGCTCTGGAGTCACTTCGTTGAAAGCGAATTTTTTGTGTTCTGGGTTGATTTCGTTGGAAGCGAATATTTGTGTTCTCAGGAGAATTCGTTGCAAGTGAATTTTTTGTGTTCTGGGGTAATTTCATTGAAAGGGAATTTTTTATGTTCTAGGGTGATTTCGTTGGAAGCGAATTTTTTGTCTTCTGTGGTGATTTCGAAGGAAGCGAATTTTTTGTCTTCTATGGTGATTTCGATGGAAGCGAATATTTTATGTTCTAGGGTGATTTCGTTGAAAGCGAAATTTTTGTGTCCTGGGGTCATTTCATTGGAAGCATTTTTTCTGTGCTCTGGAATCAATTTGTTGGAAGCGAATTTTTTGTGCTCTGGGTTAATTATGTTGGAAGCGAATTTTTTGCATTCTTAGGTGATTTCGTTGAAAGGGCATTTTTTTGTGTTCTAGGGTGATTTTCTTGGAAGCGAATTTTTTGTGCTCTGGGATGATTTCTTTAGAAGTCAATATTTGTGTTCTCAGAAGATTTCGTTGCAAGCGAATTTTTTGTGTTCTGGGGTGATTTCGTTGGAAGCAAATTTTTTGTGCTCTCAGGACTTTTCCATGGAAGCAAAGTTTTGAAGTAGGAGGTCATTTCGTTGGAAGCATGTTTTCGGAGCTCTGGAGTCATTTCGTTGGAAGCGAATTTTTTGTGTTCTGGGGTGATTTCGTTGAAAGGGAATTTTTGGTGTTCTGGGATGATTTCGTTGGAAGCGAATTTTTTGTGTTCTGTGGTGATTTCGTTGAAAGGGAAATTTTGGTGTCCTGGGGTGATTTCGTTGGAAGCGAATTTTTTGTGCTCTGGGATGTTTTTTGAAAGCGAATATTTGTGTTCTCAGGAGATTTTGTTGCAAGCGAATTTTTTGTGTTTTGGGGTAATTTCGATGGAATAGAAATTTTTTGTGCTCTTAGGATTTTTCGATGGAAGCAAATTTTTGAAGTAGGGAGTCATTTCATTGGAAGCGTGTTTTTTATGCTCTGGAGTCATTTCGTTGGAAGCGAATATTTTGTTCTCTGGGGTTATTTCGTTGGTAGCGCATTTTCTGTGTTCTGGGATATTTTCGTTGGAAGTGAATTTTTGGTGTTTTCGGGTGATTTCGATGGAAGCCAATTTTTGAAGTATGGGATCATTTCCTTGAAAGCGTATCTTCTGTGCTCTGGAGTCATTTCGTTGGAAGAGAATTTTTTGTGGTCTGGGGTGATTTTGTTGGAAGCGAAATTTTTGTGTTCTAAGGTAATTTCATGGGAAGCGAATTTCTTGTGTTCTGGGGTAATTTCGTTGGACGTGAATTTTTTGTGTTCTCGGGTGATTTCTTTGAAAGGAAATTTTTTATGTTCGAGGGTGATTTTGTTGGAAGCGAATTTTTTTGTGCTCTGGGATGATTTCTTTAGAAGTGAATATTTGTGTTCTCAGAAGATTTCGTTGGAAGCGAATTTTTTTGTGTTCTGGGGTCATTTCTTTGGAAATGAATTTTTTGTGTTCTCCGGTTTGTTTGATGGATGCAAATTTTTGAAGGAGGGGGTCATTTCGTTGGAAGCGTGTTTTCTGTGCTCTGGAGTCTGTTCGTTGGAAGCGAATTTTTGGTCCTCTGGTGTGATTTCGTTGGAAGCGAATTTTTTGTGTTCTGGGGTGATTTCGTTGAAAGGGAATTTTGGGTGTTCTGGGGTGATTTCGTTGGAAGCGAATTTTTTGTGCTCTGGGATGTTTTCTTTGGAAGCGAATATTTGTGTTCTCAGGAGATTTCGTTGCAAGCGAATTTTTTGTGTTCTGGGGTAATTTCATTGAAAGGGAATTTTTTATGTTCTAGGGTGATTTCGTTGGAAGCAAATTTTTTGTGTTCTGGAGTGATTTGGTTGGAAGCGAATTTTTTGTCTTCTATGGTGATTTCGATAGAAGCAAATTTTTTATGTTCTAGGGTGATTTCGTTGAAAGCAAATTTTTTGTGTTCTGGAGTCATTTCATTGGAAGCGTGTTTTCTGTGCTCTGGAGTCATTTTGTTGGAAGCGAATTTTTTGTGCTCTGGGTTGATTATGTTGGAAGCAAATTTTTTGTATTCTCGGGTGATTTCGTTGAAAGGGAATTTTTTGTGTTTTAGGGTGATTTTGTTGGAAGCGAATTTTTTGTGCTCTGGGATGATTTCTTTAGAAGTGAATATTTGTGTTCTCAGAAGATTTCATTGGAAGAGAATTTTTTGTGTTCTGGGGTCTTTTCTTTGGAAATGAATTTTTTGTGTTCTCTTGTTTGTTTGATGGAAGCAAATTTTTGAAGGAGGGGGTCATTTCGTTGGAAGCGTGTTTTCTGTGCTCTGGAGTCATTTCGTTATAAGCGAATTTTTTGTCCTCTGGAGTGATTTCGTTAGAAGCGAATTTTTTGTGTTCTCGGTTGATTTCCTAGAAAGGGAATTTTTTGTGTTCTGGGGTCATTTCGTTGTAAGCGAATTTTTTGTGCTCTGGGGTGATTTCGTTGGTAGCGCATTTTCTGTGTTCTGGGATAATTTCGTTGGAAGTGAATTTTTGGTGTTCTCGGGTGATTTCGATGGAAGCCAATTTTTGAAGTATGGGATCATTTCCTTGGAAGCGTGTTTTCTGTACTCTGGAGTCATTTCGTCAGAAGCGAATTTTTTGTCCTCTGGAGTGATTTCGTTAGAAGCGAATTTTTTGTGTTCTCTGGTGATTTCCTAGAAAGGGAATTTTTTGTGCTCTGCGGTGATTTTGTTGGAAGCGAAATTTTTGTGTTCTAGGGTAATTTCATTGGAAGCGAATTTCTTGTGTTCTGGGGTAATTTCGTTGGACGTGAATTTTTTGTGTTCTCGGGTGATTTCTTTGAAAGGAAATTTTTTATGTTCGAGGGTGATTTTGTTGGAAGCGAATTTTTTTGTGCTCTGGGATGATTTCTTTAGAAGTGAGTATTTGTGTTCTCAGAAGATTTCGTTGGAAGCGAATTTTTCTGTGTTCTGGGGTCTTTGGAAATGAATTTTTTGTGTTCTCCGGTTTGTTTGATGGAAGCAAATTTTTGAAGGAGAGGGTCATTTCGTTGGAAGCGTGTTTTCTGTGCTCTGGAGTCTGTTCGTTGGAAGCGAATTTTTTGTTCTCTGGGGTGATTTCGTTGGAAGCGCATTTTCTGTGTTCTGGGATATTTTCGTTGGAAGTGAATTTTTGGTGTTCTCGGGTGATTTCGATGGAAGCCAATTTTTGAAGTATGGGATCATTTCCTTGGAAGCGTGTTTTCTGTGCTCTGGAGTCATTTCGTTGGAAGAGAATTTTTTGTGCTCTGGGGTGATTTTGTTGGAAGCTAAATTTTTGTGTTCTAGGGTAATTTCGTTGGAAGCGAATTTCTTGTGTTTTGGGGCAATTTCATTGGACGTGAATTTTTTGTGTTCTCGGGTGATTTCTTTGAAAGGAAATTTTTTATGTTCGAGGGTGATTTTGTTGGAAGCGAATTTTTTTGTGCTCTGGGATGATTTCTTTAGAAGTGAATATTTGTGTTCTCAGAAGATTTCGTTGGAAGTGAATTTTTTTGTGTTCTGGGGTCATTTCTTTTGAAATGAATTTTTTGTGTTCTCCGGTTTGTTTGATTGAAGCAAATTTTTGAATGAGGGGGTCATTTCGTTGGAAGTGTATTTTCTGTGCTCTGGAGTCTGTTCGTTGGAAGTGAATTTTTTGTGTTCTCGGGTGATTTCCTTGAAAGGGAATTTTTTGTGTTCTGGGGTCATTTCGTTGGAAGCGAATTTTTTGTGTTTTGGGGTGATTTCTTTGGAAGCGAATATTTTGTGTTCTGGGGAGATTTCGTTGGAAGCGAATATTTGTGTTCTCAGAAGATTTCGTTGCAAGCAAATTTTTTATGTTCTCCGGTTTTTTCGATGGAAGTAAATTTTTGAAGTAGGAGGTCATTTCGTTGGAAGCATGTTTTCGGAGCTCTGGAGTCATTTCGTTGGAAGCGAATTTTTTGTGCTCTGGGTTGATTTCGTTGGAAACGAATTTTTTGTGTTTTGGGGTGATTTCGTTGAAAGGGAAATTTTGGTGTCCTGGGGTGATTTCGTTGGAAGCGAATTTTTTGTGCTCTGGGATGTTTTTTGAAAGCGAATATTTGTGTTCTCAGGAGATTTCGTTGCAAGCGAATTTTTTGTGTTCTGGGGTAATTTCGATGGAATAGAAATTTTTTGTGCTCTCAGGATTTTTCGATGGAAGCAAGTTTTTGAAGTAGGGAGTCATTTCGTTGGAAGCATATTTTCTGTGCTCTGGAGTCATTTCTTTGGAAGCGAATATTTTGTTCTCTGGGGTGATTTCTTTGGTAGCGCATTTTCTGTGTTCTGGCATATTTTCGTTGGAAGTGAATTTTTGGTGTTCTCGGGTGATTTCGATGGAATCCAATTTTTGAAGTATGGGATCATTTCCTTGGAAGCGTGTATTCTGTGCTCTGGAGTCATTTCGTTGGAAGAGAATTTTTTGTGGTCTGGGGTGATTTTGTTGGAAGCGAAATTTTTGTGTTCTAGGGTAATTTCATTGGAAGCGAATTTCTTATATTCTGGGGAAATTTCGATGGACGTGAATTTTTTGTGTTCTCGTGTGATTTCTTTGAAAGGAATTTTTTTTATGTTCTAGGGTTACTTTGTTGGAAGCGAAATTTTTGTGCTCTGGGATGATTTCTTTAGAAGTGAGTATTTGTGTTCTCAGAAGATTTCGTTGGAAGCGAATTTTTTTGTGTTCTGGGGTCATTTCTTTGGAAATGAATTTTTTGTGTTCTCCGGTTTGTTTGATGGAAGCAAATTTTTGAAGGAGGGGGTCATTTTGTTGGAAGCGTGTTTTCTGTGCTCTGGAGTCTGTTCGTTGGAAGCGAATTTTTGGTCCTCTGGTGTGATTTCATTGGAATCGAATTTCCTGTGTTCTGGGGTGATTTCGTTGAAAGGGAATTTTGGGTGTTCAGGGGTGATTTCGTTGGAAGCGAATTTTTTGTGCTCTGGGATGTTTTCTTTGGAAGCGAATATTTGTGTTCTCAGGAGATTTCATTGCAAGCGAATTTTTTGTGTTCTGGGGTAATTTCATTGAAAGGGAATTTTTTATGTTCTAGGGTGATTTCGTTGGAAGCAAATTTTTTGTGCTCTGGAGTGATTTGGTTGGAAGCGAATATTTTGTCTTCTATGGTAATTTCGATGGAAGCGAATTTTTTATGTTCTAGGGTGATTTCGTTGAAAGCAAATTTTTTGTGTTCTGGAGTCATTTCATTGGAAGCGTGTTTTCTGTGCTCTGGAGTCATTTTGTTGGAGGCGAATTTTTTGTGCTCTGGGTTGATTATGTTGGAAGCGAATTTTTTGTATTCTCGGGTGATTTCGTTGAAAGGGAATTTTTTGTGTTCTAGGGTGATTTTGTTGGAAGCGAATTTTTTGTGCTCTGGGATGATTTCTTTAGAAGTGAATATTTGTGTTCTCAGAAGATTTCATTGGAAGGGAATTTTTTGTGTTCTGGGGTCATTTCTTTGGAAATGAATTTTTTGTGTTCTCTGGTTTGTTTGATGGAAGCAAATTTTTGAAGGAGGGGGTCATTTCGTTGGAAGCGTGTTTTCTGTGCTCTGGAGTCATTTCGTTAGAAGCGAATTTTTTGTCCTCTGGAGTGATTTCGTTAGAAGCGAATTTTTTGTGTTCTCGGGTGATTTCCTAGAAAGGGAATTTTTGTGTTCTGGGGTCATTTCGTTGTAAGCGAATTTTTTGATGCTCTGGGGTGATTTCGTTGGTAGCGCATTTTCTGTGTTCTGGGATAATTTCGTTGGAAGTGAATTTTTGGTGTTCTCGGGTGATTTCGTTGGAAGCCAATTTTTGAAGTATGGGATCATTTCCTTGGAAGCATGTTTTCTGTACTCTGGAGTCATTTCGTTGGAGGAGAATTTTTTGTGCTCTGGGGTGATTTTGTTGGAAGCCAAATTTTTGTGTTCTAGGATAATTTCGTTGGAAGCGAATTTCTTGTGTTCTGGGGTAATTTCGTTGGACGTGAATTTTTTGTGTTCTCGGGTGATTTCTTTGAAAGGAAATTTTTTATGTTCGAGGGTGATTTTGTTGGAAGCGAATTTTTTTGTGCTCTGGGATGATTTCTTTAGAAGTGAATATTTGTGTTCTCAGAAGATTTCGTTGGAAGCGAATTTTTTTGTGTTCTGGGGTCATTTCTTTGGAAATGAATTTTTTGTGTTCTGCGGTTTGTTTGATTGAAGCAAATTTTTGAAGGAGGTTGTCATTTCGATGGAAGTGTGTTTTCTGTGCTCTGGAGTCTGTTCATTGGAAGCGAATTTTTTGTGTTCTCGGGTGATTTCCTTGAAAGGGCATTTTTTGTGTTCTGGGGTCATTTCTTTGGAAGCGAATTTTTGTGTTCTGGGGTGATTTCGTTGGAAGCGAATATTTTGTGTTCTGGGGAGATTTTGTTGGAAGCGAATATTTGTGTTCTCAGAAGATTTCGTTGCAAGCGAATTTTTTCTGTTCTGGAGTAATTTCCTTGGAAGCGAATTTTTTGTGTTCTCGCGTGATATCTTTAAAAGGGAATTTTTGCATTCTTGGGTGATTTCGTTGGAAGCGAATTTTTTGTGCTCTGTGATGATATCTTTGGAAGCAAATATTTGTGTTCTCAGGAGATTTTGTTGGAAAAGAATTTTTTGTCCTCTGGGGTAATGTCGTTGCAAGAGAATTTTTGTGTTCTCCGGTTTTAGATGGAAGCAAATTTTGAAGTAGGGTGTCATTTCGTTGGAAGCATTTTTCTGTGCTCTGGAGTCATTTCTCTTGAAGCGAATTTTTTGTGTTCTCCACTTTTTTCGATGGAAGTAAATTTTTGAAGTAGGGGGTCATTTCGTTGGAAGCGTGTTATCTGTGCTCTGGAGTCATTTCGTTGGATGGGAATTTTTTGTGCTCTGGGTGATTTCATTGGAAGCGAATATTTTGTGTTCTTTGGTAATTGAGTTGGAGGAAAAGTTTTTGTGTTCTCTGGTGATTTCGTTGAAAGGGATTTTTTGTGTTCTCGGGTGATTTCGTTGGAAGCGAATTTTTGGGTTCTGGGTTGATTTCGTTGGAAGCGAATTTTTTGTCTTCTGGGGTAATTTCTTTGGAAGCGAATTTTTTGTGTTCTGGGGTGATTTCGATGGTAGCAAATTTTTGAAGTATGTGGTCATTTCGTTGGAAGCGGATTTTCTATGCTCTGGAGTAATTTCTTTGGAAGCGAATTTTTTGTGCTCTGGGTTGATTTCGTTGGAAGCGAATTTTTTGTGTTCTCAGGAGATTTCGTTGCAAGCGAATTTTTTGTGTTCACGGGTAATTTCGTTGGAAGTGATTTTATTGTGTTCTCAGGTGATTTCGATGAAAACAAATTTTTGAAGTAGGGTGTAATTTCGTTGGAAGCCTGTTTTTTGTGCTCTGGAGTCATTTTGTTGGAAGCGAATTTTTTGTGTTCTCGGGTGAAATCGTTGGAATCAAATTTTTTGTGTTCTGGGGTAATTTTGTTGGAAGCGAATTTTATGTGTTCTGCGGTGTTTTCAATGGAAGCGAATTTTTTATGTTCTAGGGTGATTTCGTTGGAAGCGAATTTTTGTGTTCGTGGTGATTTTGTTGGAAGGGAATTTTTTGTGTTCTGGGTTGATTTCTTTGAAAGCAAATTTATTCTCTTCTGGGGTAATTTCGTTGGAAGCCAATATTTGTGTTCTCGGGTGATTTTATTAGAAGGGAATTTTTTGTGCTCTGGTTTGATTTGGTTGGAAGTAAATAATTTCTTTTCTTGGGTAATTTCGTTGGACGCGAATTTTTTGTGTTCTTGGGTGATTTCATTGAAAGGGAATTTTTGTGTTCTAGGGTGATTTCATTGGAAGCGAATTTTTTGCGTTCTGGGGTGATTTCTTTGGAAGCGAATATTTGTGTACTCAGGAGATTTCATTGCAAGCGAATTTTTTGTGTTCTTGGGTAATTTCTTTGGAAGCGAATTTTTTCTGTTCTCTGGATTTTTCGATGGAAGCAAATTTTTGAAGTAGGGGGTCGTTTCTTTGGAAGCGTGTTTTTGGTGCTCTGGAGTCATTTCGGTGGAAGCGAATTTTTTGTGTTCCTGGGTGATTCTTTGGAAGAGAATTTTTTGTGTTCTTGGGTAATTTATTTGGAAGCGAATTTTTTATGTTCTAGGGTGATTTCGTTGCAAGCGAATTTCTTGTGTACTGGGCTGATTTCATTGGAAGGGAATTTTTTTGTGTTCTCGGGTGATTTCGATGGAAGCGAATTTTTCATGTTCTAGGGTTATTTCGTTTGAAGGAAATATTTGTGATCCCCGGTGATTTCAATGGAAGCAAATTTTTTCCATTCTGGGCTAATTTCTTTGGAAACCAATATTTTTGTTCTCGGGTAATTTTGTTGGAAGGGAATTTTTTGTGCTCTGGGTTGATTTTGTTGGAAGTAAATTTTTTCTACTCTGGTGTAATTTAGTTGGACACGAATTTTTTGTGTTCTTGGGTGATTTCGTTGGAAGCAAATTTTTTGTGCTCTGGGGTGATTTCGTTGGAAGCCAATATTTTTGTGTTCTCGGGTGATTTCTTTGAAAGGGAATTTTTGTGTTCTAGGATGATTTCTTTGGAAGCGAATATTTGTGTTCTCAGGAGATTTCGTTGGAAAAGAATTTTTTGTCTTCTGGGGTAATATCCTTGGAAGGGATTTTTTTGTGTTCTCCGTTTTTTTCGATGGAAGCAAATTTTTGAAGTAGGGGGTCATTTCTTTGGATGCGTGTTTTCTGTGCTCTGGAATCATTTCGTTGGAACCGAATTTTTTGTGCTCTGGGGTGATTTCGTTGGAAGCG
Organism: Meriones unguiculatus; assembly: GCF_030254825.1. NCBI lineage: Eukaryota > Metazoa > Chordata > Mammalia > Rodentia > Muridae > Meriones > Meriones unguiculatus. The sequence goes on along the minus strand of NC_083353.1, from coordinate 80,410,503 downwards.
AATATTTGTGTTCTCAGGAGATTTCGTTGGAAAAATATTTTTTGTCTTCTGGGGTGGTATCGTTGGAAGATAATTTTTTGTTTTCTCCGGTTTTTTTGATGTAGCAAATTTTTAAGTAGGGGGTCATTTCATTAGAAGCATGTTTTCTGTGCTCTGGAGTCATTTCGTTGGAAGCGAATTTTGTGTGCTCTGGGGTGAATTCGTTGGAGCGAATTTTTTGTGTTCTCAGGTGATTTCGTTGGAAAAGAATTTTTTGTCTTCTAGGGTAATGTCGTTGGAAGAGAATTTTTTGTGTTGTCTGGTTTTTTCCATGGAAGCAAATGTTTGAAATAGTGGGTCATTTCGTTGGAAGCGTGTTTTCTGTGCTCTGGAGTCATTTCGTTGGAATCAAATCTTTGGTGCTCTGGGGTGATTTCGTTGGAAGCGAATATTTGAGTTCTCAGGAGATTTCTTTTCAAGCGAATTTTTTGTGTTCTGGAGTAATTTCCTTGGAAGCGAATTTTTTGTGTTCTCGCGTGATTTCTTTGAAAGGGAATTTTTGCGTTCTTGGGTGATTTCGTTGGAAGCGAATTTTTTGTGTTCTGGGGTAATTTCGTTGGAAGCGAAAATATGTGTTCTCGGAAGATTTCGTGGCAAGCGAATTTTTTGTGTTCTGGGGTAATATCGTTGGAAGCGAATTTTTTGTGTTCTCGGGTGATTTCTTTGAAAGCGAATTTTTATTGTTCTAGGGTGATTTCGTTGGAAGTGAATTTTTTGTGCTCTGGGGTGATTTCATTGGAAGGGAATATTTGTGTTCTCAGGAGATTTCGTTGAAAACAGGGGTTTTTTTCATGGAAAAAAATGTTTGAAGTAGGGGGTCATTTCATTGGAATCGTGTTTTCTGTGCTCTCGATTCATTTCGTTGTACGCAAATTTTTTTGTGCTCTGGGGTGATTTCGTTGAAAGGTTGTTTTTGTGTTCTAGGGTGATTTCGTTGGACGCGAATTTTTTGTGCTCTTGGATGATATCTTTGGAAGAGAATATTTGTGTTCTCAGGAGATTTCGTTGGAAAAGAATTTTTTTTCTTCGGGGGTAATGTCGTTGGAATAGAATTTTTTGTGTTCTCCGGTTTTTTCGATGGAAGCAATTTTTTAAAGTAGGGGGTCATTTCGTTGGAAGCGTGTTACCTGTGCTCAGGAGTCATTTCGTTGGAAGCGAATTTTTTGTGCTCGGGGGTGATTTCGTTGGAAGCGAATTTTTTGGGTTCTCGGGTAATTTCGTTGAAAGGGAATTTTTGCATTCTAGGGTGATTTCCTTGGAAGCAAATTTTTTGTGCTCTGTGATGATATCTTTGGAAGGGAATATTTATGTTCTCAGGAGATTTCGTTGGAAAAGAATTTTTTGTCTTTTGGGTTAATATCATTGGAAGAGAATTTTTTGTGTTCTCCGGTATTTTCGATGGAAACAAATTTTTGAAGTAGGGCATCATTTCATTGGAAGCATGTTTTCTGTGCTCAGGAGTCATTTCGTTGGAAGCGAATTATTTGTGCTCTGGGGTGATTTCGTTGGAAGCGAATTTTTTGTGTTTTCGGGTGATTTCGTTGCAAGTGAATTTTTTGTGTTCTCAGGAGATTTCTTTGGAATAGAATTTTTTGTCTTCTGGGGTAATGTCTTTGGAAGAGAATTTTTTGTGTTCTCCGGTTTTATCAGTGGAAGCAATTTTTTGAAGTAGTGGGTCATGTCGTTGGAAGCTTGTTTTCTGTGCTCTGGAGTCATTTTGTTCGAAGCGAATTTTTTGTTCTCTAGGGTGATTTCGTTGGAAGCGAATATTTTTGTTCTCAGGAGATTTCGTTGCAAGTGAATTTTTTGTGTTCTCTGGAAATTTCATTGTAAAAGAATTTTTGGTCTTCTGGGGTAATGTCGTGGGAAGAGAATTTTTTTGTGTTCTCTGGTTTTTTCGTTGGAAGCAAATTTTTGGGGTTCTCGTGTGATTTCTTTGAAAGGGAATTTGTGCGTTCTTGGGTGATTTCGTTGAAATGATTTTTTTGTGCTCTGGGATGATATCTTTGGAATCAAATATTTGTGTTCTCACGAGATTTCGTTGGAAACGAATTTTTTGTCTTCTGGGGTAATATCGTTGGAAGAGAATATTTTGTGTTCTCCGGTTTTTTCGATCAAAGCAAATTTTTGAAGTAGGGGGTCATTTCGTTGGAAGCATGTTTTCTGTGCTCTGGAGTCATTTCGTTGGAAGCTAAATTTTTGTGCTCTGGGGTGATTTCGTTGGAAGAGAATATTTGTGTTCTCAGGAGATTTCGTTGCAATCAAATTTTTTGTGTTCTGAAGTAATTTCGCTGGAATCGAAATTTTTGTGTTCTCGGGTGATTTCCTTGAATTGGAATTTTTGCGTTCCAGGGTGATTTCGTTGGAAGCGAATTTTTTGTGCTCTGGGATGATATCTATGGAAGCGAATATTTGTGTTCTCAGGAGATTTTGTTGTAAAAGAATTTTTTCTGTTCTGGGGTAATATATTTGGAAGCGAATTTTTTGTGCTCTCTGGTTGTATCGATTGAAGCAAATTTTGAAGTAGGGTGTCATTTCGTTGGAAGCATGTTTTCTGTGCTCTGGAGTCATTTCGTTGGAAGGGAATTTTTTGTGCTCTGGGTGATTTTGGTGGAAGCGAATTTTTTGTGTTCTTGCGTGATTTCGTTGAAAGGGAATTTTTGTGTTCTAGGGTGATTTCGTTGGAAGCGAAGTTTTTGTGCTCTGGGTTGTTTTGGTTGGAAGTAATTTTTTTCTTTGCTCTGGAGTCATTTCGTTGGAAGCGAGTTTTTTGTGTTCTGGAGTAATTACGTTGGAAGCAAATTTTTTGTGTTCTCGGGTGATTTCGTTGGCCGTGAATTTTTAGTGTTCTGGGGTCATTATGTTGGAAGTAAATTTTTTGTGTTCTCAGGTGATATCTATGGAAGCAAATTTTTTGTGTTCCGGAGTAATTTCCTTGGAAGCGAATTTTTTGTGTTCTCGCGTGATTTTCTTGAGAGGGAAATTTTGCGTTCTTGGGTGATTTCGTTGGAAGCGTATTATTTGTGCTCTGGGATGATATCTTTGGAAGCAAATATTTGTGTTCTCAGGAGATTTCGTTGGAAAAGAATATTTTGTCTTCTGGGGTAATGGCTTTGGAAGAGAATTTTTTGTGTTCTCCACTTTTTTCGATGGAAGTAGTGGGTCATTTCGTTGCAAGCGTGTTTTCTGTGATCTGGAGTCATTTCGTTGGAAGCGAATTTTTTGTACTCTGGGGTGATTTCGTTGGAAGCGAATATGTGTGTTCTCAGGAGATTTCCTTGCAAGTGAATTTTTGTGTTCTGGGGTAATTTCGTTGGAAGCGAATTTTTTGTGTTCTCGCGTGATTTCTTTGAAAGGGAATTTTTGTGTTCTGGGGTGATTTCGTTGGAAGCGAATTTTTTGTGCTCTGGGATTGTATCTTTGGAAACGAATATTTCTGTTCTCAGGAGATTTTGTTGGAAAAGAATTTTTTGTCTTCTGGGGTAATATCGTTGGAAGAGAATTTTTTGTGTTCTTCGGTTTTTTCGATGGAAGCAAATTTTTGAAGTAGGGTGTCATTTCATTGGAAGCATTTTTTCTGTGCTCTGGAGTCATTTCGTTGGAAGCGAATTTTTTGTGTTCTCAGGTGATTTCGTTGAAAGGGAATTTTTGTGTTCTAGGGTGATTTCGTTGGAAGTGAATTTTTTGTGCTCTGGGATGATATCTTTGGAAGCGAATATTTGTGTTCTCAGGAGATTTCTTTGGAAAAGAATTTTTTGTCTTCTGGGGTAATATCGTTGGAAGAGAATTTTTTGTGTTCTTCGGTTTTTTCGATGGAAGCAAATTTTTGAAGTAGGGGGTCATTTCATTGTGAGCATGTTTTCTGTGCTCTGGAGTCATTTTGTTGGAAGTGAATTTTATGTGCTCTGGGGTGATTTTGTTGGAAGCGAATTTATTGTGTTCTCGGGTGATTTCGTTGAAAGGGAATTTCTGTGTTTTAGGGTGATTTCGTTGGAAGCGAATTTTTTGTGCTCTGGGATGATATCTTTGGAAGCGAATATTTGTGTTCTCAGGAGATTTCGTTGCAAAAGAAATTTTTGTCTTCTGGGGTAATGTCGTTGCAAGAGAATTTTTTGTGTTCTCCGGTTTTTTCGATGGAAGCAAATTTTGAAGTAGGGTGTCATTTCGTTGGAAGCATGTTTTCTGTGCTCTGGAGTCATTTCGTTGGAAGCGAATTTTTTGTGTTTTCGGGTGATTTCGTTGAAAGGGAATTTTTGTGTTCTAGGGTGATTTCGTTGGAAGCGAATTTTTTGTCCTCTGGGATGATATCTTTGGAAGCGAATATATGTGTTCTCAGGAGATTTCGTTGGAGAAGAATTTTTTGTCTTCTGGGGTAATGTCGTTGGAAGAGAATTTTTTTGTGTTCTCTGGTTTTTCGATGGAAGCAAATTTTGAAGTAGGGTGTCATTTTGTTGGAAGCATGTTTTCTGTGCTCTGGAGTCATTTCGTTCGAAGTGAATTTTTTTTGCTCTGAGGTGATTTCGTTGGAAGCGAATTTTTGGGGTTCTCGTGTGATTTCGTTGAAAGGGAATTTGTGCGTTTTAGGGTGATTTCGTTGAAATGATTTTTTTGTGCTCTGGGATGATATCTTTGGAATCAAATATTTGTGTTCTCACGAGATTTCGTTGGAAAAGAATTTTTTGTCTTCTGGGGTAATGTCATTGGAAGAGAATTTTTTGTGTTCTCCGATTTTTTCGATGGAAGCAATTTTTTTGCAGTAGGGGGTCATTTCGTTGGAAGCATGTTTTCTGTGCTCTGGAGTCATTTCGTTGGAAGCGAATTTTTTGTGTTTTCGGGTGATTTCGTTGAAAGGGAATTTTTGTGTTCTAGGGTGATTTCGTTGGAAGCGAATTTTTTGTCCTCTGGGATGATATCTTTGGAAGCGAATATATGTGTTCTCAGGAGATTTCGTTGGAAAAGAATTTTTTGTCTTCTGGGGTAATGTCGTTGGAAGAGAATTTTTTTGTGTTCTCCGGTTTTTCGATGGAAGCAAATTTTGAAGTAGGGTGTCATTTCGTTGGAAGCATGTTTTTTGTGCTCTGGAGTCATTTCGTTCGAAGTGAATTTTTTGTGCTCTGAGGTGATTTCGTTGGAAGCGAATTTTTGGGGTTCTCGTGTGATTTCGTTGAAAGGGAATTTATGCGTTCTAGGGTGATTTCGTTGAAATGATTTTTTTGTGCTCTGGGATGATATCTTTGGAATCAAATATTTGTGTTCTCACGAGATTTCGTTGGAAAAGAATTTTTTGTCTTCTGGGGTAATGTCATTGGAAGAGAATTTTTTGTGTTCTCCGATTTTTTCGATGGAAGCAATTTTTTGCAGTAGGGGGTCATTTCGTTGGAAGCATGTTTTCTGTGCTCAGGAGTCATTTCGTTGAAAGCGAATTTTTTGTGTTCTCGAGTGATATCGTTGAAAGGGAATTTCTGTGTTTTAGGGTGATTTCGTTGGAAGCCAATTTTTTGTGCTCTGGGATGATATCTTTGGAAGCGAATATTTGTGTTCTCAGGAGATTTCGTTGGAAGCGAATTTTTTGTGTTCTGGTGTGATTTCGTAGGAAGCGAATTTTTTTGTGTTCTCGGGTGATTTCCTAGAAAGGGAATTTTTGCGTACTAGGGTGATTTCGTTGGAAGCGAATTTTGTGTGCTCTGGGGTGATTTCGTTGGAAGCGAATTTTTTGTGTTCTCAGCTCATTTTTTTGAAAGGGAATTTTTTTGTTCTAGGGTGATTTCGTTGGAATCGAATTTTTTGTGCTCTGGGATGATATCTTTGGAAGCGGATATTTGTGTTCTCAGGAGATTTCGTTTGAAAAGAATATTATTTATTCTGGGGTAATATCGTTGGAATAGAATTTTTTGTGTTCACCGGTTTTTTCGATGGAAGCACATTTTTGAAATAGGGGGTCATTTCGTTGGAAGCATCTATTCTGTGCTCTGGAGTCATTTCGTTGGAAGTGAATTTATTGTGCTCTGGGGTGATTTTTTTGGTAGCGAATTTTTGTGTTCTCGGGAGATTTCGGTGCAAGCGAATTTTTTGTGTTCTGGTTCGATTTTGTTGGAAGCAATTTTTTTGTGTTCCTGGGAGATTTCGTTGCAAGCGAATTTTTTGTGTTCTGGGGTGATTTCCTTGGAAGCAAAATTTTTGTGTTCTCGGGTGATTTCGTTGAAAGGGAATTTTTGTGTTCTAGGGTGATTTTGTTGGAAGCAAATTTTTTGTGCTCTGGGTTGATATCTTTGGAAGCCAATATTTGTGTTCTCAGGAGATTTCTTTGGAAAAGAATTAATTTTCTTCTGGGGCAATATCGTTGGAAGAGAATTTTTTGTGTTCTCCGGTCTTTTCGATGGAAGCAAATTTTTGAAGTAGGGGGTCATTTCGTTGGAAGCGTGTTTTCTGTGCTCTGGAGTCATTTCGTGGAAGTGAATTTTTTGTGCTCTGGGGTGATTTCGTTGGAGGCGAATTTTTTGTGTTCTGTGGTCATTTCATTGTAAGCGTGCTTTCTGTGCTCTGGAGTCATTTCTTTGGAAGCGAATTTTTTGTGCTCTGGGGTGACTTCTTTGAAAGCGAATTTTTTGTGTTCTCGGGTGATTTCGTTTAAAGGGAATTTTTGTGTTCTAGGGTAATTTTGTTGGAAATGAATTTTTGTATCTGGGATGATATCTTTGAAAGCGAATATTTGTGTACTCAGGAGATTTCGTTGGAAAAGAATTTTATTTATTCTGGGGTAATATCGTTGGAATAGAATTTTTTGTGTTCACCGGATTTTTCGATGGAAGCACATTTTTGAAGTAGGGAGTCATTTCGTTGGAAGCACGTTTTCTGTGCTCTGGAGTCATTTAGTTGGAAGCGAATTTTTTGTGCTATGGGGTGATTTTTTTGGAAGCGAATTTTTGTGTTCTCGGGAGATTTCGTTGCAAGCGAATTTTTTGTGTTCTGGGTTGATTTCGTTGGAAGCAAATTTTTTGTGTTCTTGGGTGATTTCGTTGAAAGGGAATTTTTGTGTTCTAGGGTGATTTTGTTGGAAGCAAATTTTGTGTGCTCTGGGATGATATCTTTCGAAGCGAATATTTGTGTTCTCAGGAGATTTCGTTGGAAAAGAATTTATTGTCTTCTGGGGTAATATCGTTGGAAGAGTATTTTTTGTGTTCTCCGGTCTTTTCGATGGAAGCAAATTTTTGAAGTAGGGGGTCATTTCGTTGGAAGCGCGTTTTCTGTGCTCTGGAGTCATTTCGTTGGAAGTGAATTTTTTGTGTTCTCGGGTGATTTCGTTGAAAGCGAATATTTGTGTTCTCAGGAGATTTCTTTGCAAGCGAATTTTTTGTGTTCTCAGCCGATTTCGTTGGAAGCGAATTTTTTGTGTTCTCGGGTGATTTCGATGGTAGCAAATTTTTGAAGTATGGGGTCTTTTCGTTGGAAGCGTGTTTTCTATGTTCTGGAGTCATTCCTTTGGAAGCCAATTTTTTGTGCTCTGGGGTGATTTCGTTGGAAGCGAATTTTTGTGTTCTCGGGAGATTTCGTTGCAAGCGAATTTTTTGTGTTCTGGGTTGATTTCGTTGGAAGCGAATTTTTTGTGTTCTGGTGTGATTTCGTAGGAAGCGAATTTTTTTGTGTTCTGGGGTGATTTCCTAGAAAGGGAATTTTTGCGTACTAGGGTGATTTCGTTGGAAGCGAATTTTGTGTGCTCTGGGGTGATTTCGTTGGAAGCGAATTTTTTGTGTTCTCAGCTCATTTTTTTGAAAGGGAATTTTTTTGTTCTAGGGTGATTTCGTTGGAATCGAATTTTTTGTGCTCTGGGATGATATCTTTGGAAGCGGATATTTGTGTTCTCAGGAGATTTCGTTTGAAAAGAATATTATTTATTCTGGGGTAATATCGTTGGAATAGAATTTTTTGTGTTCACCGGTTTTTTCGATGGAAGCACATTTTTGAAATAGGGGGTCATTTCGTTGGAAGCATCTATTCTGTGCTCTGGAGTCATTTCGTTGGAAGTGAATTTATTGTGCTCTGGGGTGATTTTTTTGGTAGCGAATTTTTGTGTTCTCGGGAGATTTCGGTGCAAGCGAATTTTTTGTGTTCTGGTTCGATTTTGTTGGAAGCAATTTTTTTGTGTTCCTGGGAGATTTCGTTGCAAGCGAATTTTTTGTGTTCTGGGGTGATTTCCTTGGAAGCAAAATTTTTGTGTTCTCGGGTGATTTCGTTGAAAGGGAATTTTTGTGTTCTAGGGTGATTTTGTTGGAAGCAAATTTTTTGTGCTCTGGGTTGATATCTTTGGAAGCCAATATTTGTGTTCTCAGGAGATTTCTTTGGAAAAGAATTAATTTTCTTCTGGGGCAATATCGTTGGAAGAGAATTTTTTGTGTTCTCCGGTCTTTTCGATGGAAGCAAATTTTTGAAGTAGGGGGTCATTTCGTTGGAAGCGTGTTTTCTGTGCTCTGGAGTCATTTCGTGGAAGTGAATTTTTTGTGCTCTGGGGTGATTTCGTTGGAGGCGAATTTTTTGTGTTCTGTGGTCATTTCATTGTAAGCGTGCTTTCTGTGCTCTGGAGTCATTTCTTTGGAAGCGAATTTTTTGTGCTCTGGGGTGACTTCTTTGAAAGCGAATTTTTTGTGTTCTCGGGTGATTTCGTTTAAAGGGAATTTTTGTGTTCTAGGGTAATTTTGTTGGAAATGAATTTTTGTATCTGGGATGATATCTTTGAAAGCGAATATTTGTGTACTCAGGAGATTTCGTTGGAAAAGAATTTTATTTATTCTGGGGTAATATCGTTGGAATAGAATTTTTTGTGTTCACCGGATTTTTCGATGGAAGCACATTTTTGAAGTAGGGAGTCATTTCGTTGGAAGCACGTTTTCTGTGCTCTGGAGTCATTTAGTTGGAAGCGAATTTTTTGTGCTATGGGGTGATTTTTTTGGAAGCGAATTTTTGTGTTCTCGGGAGATTTCGTTGCAAGCGAATTTTTTGTGTTCTGGGTTGATTTCGTTGGAAGCAAATTTTTTGTGTTCTTGGGTGATTTCGTTGAAAGGGAATTTTTGTGTTCTAGGGTGATTTTGTTGGAAGCAAATTTTGTGTGCTCTGGGATGATATCTTTCGAAGCGAATATTTGTGTTCTCAGGAGATTTCGTTGGAAAAGAATTTATTGTCTTCTGGGGTAATATCGTTGGAAGAGTATTTTTTGTGTTCTCCGGTCTTTTCGATGGAAGCAAATTTTTGAAGTAGGGGGTCATTTCGTTGGAAGCGCGTTTTCTGTGCTCTGGAGTCATTTCGTTGGAAGTGAATTTTTTGTGTTCTCGGGTGATTTCGTTGAAAGCGAATATTTGTGTTCTCAGGAGATTTCTTTGCAAGCGAATTTTTTGTGTTCTCAGCCGATTTCGTTGGAAGCGAATTTTTTGTGTTCTCGGGTGATTTCGATGGTAGCAAATTTTTGAAGTATGGGGTCTTTTCGTTGGAAGCGTGTTTTCTATGTTCTGGAGTCATTCCTTTGGAAGCCAATTTTTTGTGCTCTGGGGTGATTTCGTTGGAAGCGAATTTTTGTGTTCTCAGGAGATTTCGTTGCAAGTGAATTTTTTGTGTTCTGGGTTGATTTCATTGGAAGCAAATTTTTTGCTCTGGGATGATAGTTTTGAGACGAATATTTGTTTTCTCAGGAGAATTCGTAGGAAAAGGATTTTTTGTCTCCTGGGGTAATATCGTTGGAAGAGAATTTTTTGTGTTCTCCGGTCTTTTCGATGGTAGCAAATTTTTGAAGTAGGGGGTCATTTCTTTGGAAGCGTTTTTTCTATGCTCTGGAGTCATTTCTTTGGAAGCCAATTTTTTGTGCTCTGGGGTGATTTGGTTGGAAGCCAATATTTGTGTTCTCAGGAGATTTCGTTGCAAGCGAATTTTTTGTGTTCAGGGGAAATTTTGATTAGAGAGAATTTTTTGTGTTCTCAGGTGATCTCGATGGAAACAAATTTTTGAAGTAGGGGGTCATTTTGTTGGAAGCGTGTTTTCTGTGCTCTGGGATGATATCTTTGGAATCAAATGTTTGTGTTCTTAGAAGATTACGTTGGAAAAGAATTTTTTGTCTTCTGGGGTAATATCGTTGGAAGAGATTTTTTTGTGTTTTCCGGTCTTTTCAATGGAAGCAAATTTTTGAAGTAGAGGGTCATTTCGTTGGAAGCGTGTTTTCTGTGCTCTGGAGTCATTTATTTGGAAGCGAATTTTTTGTGTTCTGGTATGATTTGGTTGGAAGCGAATATATGTGTTCTCAGAAGATTTCTTTGCAAGCGAATTTTTTGTGTTCTGGGGTAATTCCTTGGGAAGCAAATTTTTTGTGTTCTCAGGTGATTTCTTGGAAAGCGAATTTTTTATGTTCTTGGGTGATTTCGTTGGAAGCGAATTTTTTATGTTCTGGGGTCCTTTCATTGGAAGCGTGTTTTCTGTGCTATGGAGTCATTTCATTGGAAGCGAATATTTTGAGCTTTGTGGTGATTTCGTTGGAAGCGAATTTTTTGTGTTCTCAGGTGATTTCGTTTAAAATTAATTTTTTGTGTTCTAGCGTGATTGCGTGGGAAGCGAATTTTTTGTGTTTTGGGGTGATTTCTATGGAAGCAAATTTTTTCTGTTCTGTGGTAATTTCGTTGGACGTGAATTTTTTTCTGTTCTCGGGTGATTTCGTTGAACGGGATTTTTTTGTGTTCTAGGGTGATTTTGTTGGTAGTGAATTTTTTTTGTTCTCTGGGATGATTTCTTTGGAAGCGAATATTTGTGTTATCAGGAGATTTCATTGGAAGCAAATTTTTTGTGTTCTGGGGTCATTTCATTGGAAGCGTGCTTTCTGTGCTCTGGAGTCATTTCGTTTGAAGTGAATTTTTTGTGTTCTGGGGTGATTTCTTTGAAAGCGAATTTTTTGTGTTCTTGGGTGATTTCGTGGAAAGGGAATTTTTGTGTTCTAGGGTAATTTTGTTGGAAGCGAATTTTTGTGTCTGGGATGATATCTTTGAAAGTGAATATTTGTGTTCTCAGGAGATTTCGTTGCAAGGTAATTTTTTGTGTTCTGCGGTGATTTGGTTGGAAGCGAATTTTTTGTGTTCTCCGGTTTTTTTGATGAAAGCAAATTTTTGAAGTAGGGGGTCATTTCGTTGGAAGCGTGTTTTCTGTGCTCTGGAGTCACTTCATTGGAAGGGAATTTTTGGTGCTTTGGTGTGATTTCTTTGGAAGCGAATTTTTTGTTTTCTGGGGTAATTACGTTGGAAGCGAATTTTTGTGTTCTCGGGTGATTATGTTGAAAGGGAATTTTTAGTGTTCTGGTGTCATTTCGTTGGAAGCGTGTTTTCTGTGCTCTGGATTCATTTCTTTGGAAGCAAATTTTTTGTGTTCTGGGGTGATTTCGTTGGAAGCGAATTTTTGGTGGTCTGGGGTGATTTCGTTGGAAGCGTGTTTTCTCTGGTCTGGGGTGATTACTTTGGAAGCGAATATTTGTGTTCACAGGAGATTTCGTTGGAAGCGAATATTTTGTGTTCTGGGGGTGATATTGTTGGAAGCGAATTTTTTGTGTTCTGGGGTGATATAGTTGAAAGTGAATTTTTTGTTTTCTGGGGTAATATTCTTGGAAGCGGGTTTTATGTCCTTTGGAGTCATTTTGTTAGAAGCGAATTTTTCTCTGTTCTGGTGTGATTTCTTTGCAAATGAAGTTTTTGAGATCTGGAGTGATTTCATTGGAAGTGAATTTTTTGTGTTCTGGGGTAATTTCTTTGGAAGCAAATTTTTTGTGTTCTCGGGTGATTATTTCGTTGAAAGGGAATTTTTAGTGTTCTGGCGTCATTTCGTTGGAAGCGTGTTTTCTGTGCTCTGGATTCATTTCGTTGGAAGCGAATTTTTTGTGCTCTGGGGTGATTTCGTTGGAAACAAATTTTTTGTGTTCTGTGGTGATTTCGTTGAAAGGGAATTTTTTGTGTTCTGGGGTCATTTCGTTGGAAACGTGTTTTCTGTACTCTGGAGTCACTTTTTTGGAAACGAATTTTTTGTGTCCTGGGGTGATGTCGTTAGAAGCGAATTTTTGTGTTCGGGGGTAATTTCGTTGGAAGCGAATTTTTTGTGTTCTCGGGTGATTTCGATGGAAGCAAATTTTGGAAATGTGGTATCATTTCGTTCGAAGCGGGTTTCCTGTGCTCTGGAGTCATTTCGTTGGAAGCGAATTTTTTGTGTTCTCCAGTGATTTCGTTGAAAGGGAATGTTTTGTGTTCTAGGGTGATTTCATTGGAAGCAAATTTTTTGTCTTCTGTGTTGATTTCGTTGGAAGCGAATTTTTTGTGTTCTGGGATGATTTCAGTGGAGGCGAATTTTTTGTGTTCTAGGGTATTTTCGTTGGAAGTGTATTTTTTGTGTTCTCAGGTTTTCTCGATGGAAGCAAATTTTTGAAGTATGGGATCATTTCGTTGGAAGCATGTTTTCTGTGCTCTGGAGTCATTTCGTTGGAAGCGAATTTTTTGTGTTCTGGGGTGATTTCCTTGGAAGAGAATTTGTTCTGTTCTGGGGTAATTTCTTTGGAAGCGAATTTTTTGTGTTCTGGTATGATTTCGATGGAAGCGAATATTTTGTGTTCAGGGTTGATTTTTTTGGAAGAGAATTTTTTGTGTTCTGGGGCAATTTCGTTGGAAGCGAATTTTTTGGAAGTATAGGGTGATTTCGTTGAAAGCGTGTTTTCTGTGCTCTGGAGTCATTTCATTGGAAGCAAATTTTTTGTGTTCTGGGTTGATTTCATTGGAAGCAAATTTTTTGTGTTCTGGGGTGATTTCGTTGGAAGCGTGTTTTCTGTGCTCTGGAGTCATTTCGTTGGAAGCGAATTTTTTGTGTTCTGCGGTGATTTCGATGGAAGGAAATTTTTTCCATTCTGGGGTAATTTTGTGGGAAGCCAATATTTTTGTTCTCAGGTGATTTATTGGAAGGGAATTTTTTGTGCTCTGGGGTGATTTCGTTGGAAGCAACTTTTTTCTATTCTGGGGTAATTTCGTTGGGCGTGAATTTTATTGTTCTCAGGTGATTTATTGGAAGGGAATTTTTTGTCTTCTGTGGTTATTTCAATGGAAGCCAATTTTTTATGTTCTAGGGTGATTTCTTTGGAAGCGAATTTTTTGTGTTCTCGGGTCATTTCATTGGTAAATTGTTTTCTGTGCGCTGGAGTCATTTCGTTGGAAGCGAATTTTTTGGGCACTCGGGTGTTTTCATTGGAAGCGATATTTTTGTGTTCTCGGGTGATTTTGTTGAAAGGGAATTTTTTGTGCTCTGGGATGATATCTTTGGAAGCGAATATTTGTGTTCTCAGGAGTTTTCGTTGGAAAAGAATTTTTTGTCTTCTGGGGTAATATCGTTGGAAGAGAATCTTTTCTGTTCTCCGGTCTTTTCGATGGAAGCAAATTTTGAAATAGTGTGTCATTTCGTTGGAAGCATGTTTTCTGTATTCTGGAGTCATTTTGTTGGAAGCGAATTTTTGGTACTCTGTGGTGATTTCGTTGGAAGTGAATTTTTTGTGTTCTCGGGTGATTTCGTTGAAAGGGATTTTTTGTATTCTGGGGTCATTTATTTGGCCGCGAATTTTTAGTGTTCTGGGGTCATTTAGTTGGAAGCGTGTTTTCTGTGCTCTGGAGTCATTTCGATGGAAGCGAATTTTTTGTGTTCTCGGGTGATTTCTTTGGCCGCGAATTTTTAGTGTTCTGGGGTCATTTAGTTGGAAGCGTGTTTTCTGTGCTTGGAGTCATTTCGATGGAAGTGAATTTTTTGTGCTCTGGGGTGATTTCGTTGGAAGCAAATTTTTTGTGTTCTGGGTGATTTCGTTGGAAGCGAATTTTTTGTGTTCTGGGGTAATTTCGTTTGAAGCGAATTTTTTTGTTCTCGGGTGATTTCGATGGAAGCAAATTTTTGAAGTATGGTATCAATTCATTCGAAGCGTGTTTTCTGTGCTCTGCACTCATTTCGTTGGAGCTAATTTTTTGTGTTCTAGGGTGATTTCGTTTAAAGGGAGTTTTTCTGTTCTAGGGTGATTTCGTTGGAAGCAAATTTATTGTGTTCTAGGGTGATTTCGTTGGAGGCGAATTTATTGTGTTCTGGGGTGATTTCGATGGAAGCAAATTTTTTCTGTTCTGTGGTAATTTCTTTGGACGTGCATTTTTTGTGTTCTTGGGTGATTTCGTTGAAAGGGAATTTTTTGTGTTCTATTGTGATTTCGTTGGAAGCTAATTTTTTTGTTCTCTGTGATGATATCTTTCGAAGCGAATATTTGTGTTCTCAGGAGATTTCGTTGGAAGCAAATATTTTGTCTTCTGGGGTAATATCATTGGAAGAGAATTTTTTGTTTTCTCCAGTTTTTTCGATTGAAGCAAATTTTTGAAGTATGGTATCATTTCGTTCGAAGCGTGTTTTCTGTGCTCTGGAGTCATTTCGTTGGAAGCAAATTTTTTGTGTTCTGGGGTGATTTCGTTGGAAGCTAATTTTTTGTGTTCTCGGGTGATTTCGTTGAAAGGGAATGTTTTGTGTTCTAGGGTGATTTCGTTGGCAGCGAATTTTTTTGTGCTCTGGGATGATTTCTTTGGAAGCAAATATTTGTGTTCTCAGGAGATATCGTTGGAAGCGAATTTATTGTGTTCTGGGGTAATTTCGTTGCAAGCGAATTTTTTGTGTTTTCAGGTGATTTCGATGGAAGCAAATTTTTGAAATATGGGGTCATTTGGTTGGAAGCGAATTTTTTGTGTTCTGCGGTCATTTCGTTGGAAGCAAATTTATTGTGTTCTGCGGTCATTTCGTTGGAAGCAAATTTTTTGTGTTCTGGGGTAATTTTGTTGGAAGCGAATCTTTTGTGTTCTCGGGTCATTTCAAAATGGAAGCAAATTTTTGAAGTATGGTATCATTTCGTTCGAAGCGTGTTTTCTGTGCTCTGGAGTCATTTCGTTGGAAGCGAATATTTGTGTTCTCAGACGATTTCGTTGCAAGCGAATTTTTTGTGTTCTCCGGTTGTATCAATGGAAGCAAATTTTTGAAGTAGGTGGTCATTTCGTTTTAAGCTTGTGTTCTGTGCTCTAGTAATTTCGTTGGAAGGAAATTTTTTGTGCTTTGGGCTGATTTCGTTGGAAGCGAATTTTTTGTGTTCTAGTGTGATTTCGTTGAAAGGGAATTTTTTGTGTTCTCGGGTGATTTCAATGGAAGCAAATTTTTGAAATATGGGGTCATTTCGTTGGAAGCTCATTTTCTGTGCTCTGGAGTCATTTCGTTGGAAGCAAATTTTTGGTGCTCGGGGGTGATTTCGTTGGAAGCGAATTTTTGGTGTTCTTGGGTGATTTCGTTGAAAGTGAATTTTTTGTGCTGTGGAGTCATTTCCTTGGAAGCGATTTTTTTGTGTTCTGGGGTGATTTTGTTGGAAGCGAATTTTTTGTGTTCTAGTGTGATTTCGTTGAAAGGGAATTTTTTGTGTTCTTGGGTGATTTCAATGGAAGCAAATTTTTGAAATATGGGGTCATTTCGTTGGAAGCTCATTTTCTGTGCTCTGGAGTCATTTCGTTGGAAGCAAATTTTTGGTGCTCGGGGGTGATTCTGTTGGAAGCGAATTTTTGGTGTTCTTGGGTGATTTCGTTGAAAGTGAATTTTTTGTGCTGTGGAGTCATTTCCTTGGAAGCGATTTTTTGTGTTCTGGGGTGATTTTGTTGGAAGCGAATTTTTTGTGTTCTAAGGTAATTTCATTGGAAGCGAATTTTTTGTGTTCTATGGTTTTTTCAATGGAAGCAAATATTTGAAGTAGGGGGTCATTTCGTTGGCAGCGTGTTTTCTGTGCTCTGGAGTCATTTCTTTGGAAGCGAATTTTTTGTTTTTTCGGGTGATTTTGTTAAAAGGGAATTTTTTGTGTTCTGTGGTCATTTCTTTGGAAGCCTGTTTTCTGTGCTCTGGAGTCATTTCGTTGGTAGCGAATTTTTTGTGTTCTGGGGTGATTTCGTTGCAGGCGAAGTTTTTGTGTTCTGGGGAAATTTCGTTGGAAGCGAATTTTTTGTGTTCTCGGGTGATTTCGATGGAAGCAAATTTTTGAAGTATCGTATCATTTCGTTCAAAGTGTGTTTTCTGTGCTCTGGAGTCATTTCGTTGGAAGCGAATTTTTTGTGTTCTTGGGTGATTTCGTTGAAAGGGAATGTTTTGTGTTCTAGGGTGATTTCGTTGGAAGCGAATTTTTTGTGTTCTGGGTTGATTTCGTTGGAAGCAAATTTTTTGTGTTCTGGGGTGATTTCATTGGAAGCGTGTTTTCTGTGCTCTGGAGTCATTTCGTTGGAAGCGAATTTTTTGTGTTCTGCGGTGATTTCGATGGAAGGAAATTTTTTTCGTTCTGGGGTAATTTTGTGGGAAGCCAATATTTTTGTTCTCAGGTGATTTATTGGAAGGGAATTTTTTGTGCTCTGGGGTGATTTCGTTGGAAGCAATTTTTTTCTGTTCTGGGTTAATTTCTTTAGAAGCCAATATTTTTGTTCTCGGGTGATTTTGTTGGAAGGGAATTTTTTGTGCTCTGGGTTGATTTGGTTGGAAGTAAATTTTTTCTATTCTGGGGTAATTTCCTTGGACGTGGCTTTTTTTGTTCTCAGGTGAGTTCGTTGAAAGTGAATATTTTTTGCTTTAGGGTGATTTCATTGGATGCAGATTTTTTGTGCTCTGGGGTTATTTCTTTGGAAGCGAATATTTGTGTCCACAGGAGATTTTGTTGGAAGTGAATTTTTTGTGTTCTGGGGTAATTTCGTTGGAAGCGAATTTTTTTGTGTTCTCTGGTTTTTTTGATGGAAGCAAATTTTTGAAGTAGGGGGTCATCCCGTTGGAAGCGAAATTTTTTGTGTTCAGGGGTGATTTCGTTGGAAGCGAATGTTTTGTGTTCTGGGGTAATTTGGTTGGAAGCGAATTATTTTGTGTTCTCAGGTGATTTTGATGGAAGCAAATTTTTGAAGTATGGGGACATTTCGTTGGAAGCTATTTTATGTGCTTTGGGGTGATTTCGTTGGAAGCGAATTTCTTGTGTTCAGGGGTAATTTCGTTTGAAGCAAATTTTTTTGTGTTCTCGGGTGATTTTGTTGAAAGGGAAGTTTTTGTTTCCTAGGGTGATTTCGTTGGAAGAGAATTTTCTGTGTTCTGGGGTGAATTCGATGGAAGTGAATTTTTTGTGTTCTCCAGTTTTTTCGATGTAAGCAAATTTTTGCAGTAGGGGGTCATTACTTATAATCGTGTTTTCTGTGCATTGGAGTCATTTCGTTGGAAGGGAATTTTTGCGCTCTGGGGTGATATCATTGTAAGCGAACTTGTTTGGGCTCTGGGATGATTTCTTTGGAAGCGACTATTTGTGTTTTCAGGAGATTTCAGTGGAAGCGAATTTTTTGTGTTCTGTGGTGATTTCTATGGAAGCAATTTTTTTCTGTTCTGTGGTAATTTCGTTGGACGTGAATTTTTTGTATTCTCTGGTTTTTTTGATGGAAGCAAATTTTTGAATGAGGGGGTCATTTCGTTGGAAGAGTGTTTTCTGTGCTCTGGAGTCATTTCGTTGGAAGGGAATTTTTTGTGCTCTGGGGTGATTTTGTTGGAAGCGAATTTTTTGTGTTCTGGGGTAATTACGTTGGAAGCGAATTTTTTGTGTTGTTGGAAGCGAATTTTTTGTGTTCTCGGGTGATTTCGTTGGCCGCGAATTTTTAGTGTTCTGGGGTCATTTCGTTGGAAGCGTGTTTTCTGTGCTATGGAGTCATTTTGTTGGAAGCCAATTTTTTGTACTCTGTGTTGATTTCGTTGGAAGTGAATTTTTTGTGTTCTCGGGTGATTTCGTTGAAAGGGAATTTTTTGTGTTCTGGGGTCATTTCTTTGGACGCCTGTTTTCTGTGCTCTGGAGTCATTTCGTTGGAAGCGAATTTTTTGTGTTCTGGGGAGATTTCGTTGGAAGCGAATTTTTTGTGTTCTGTGGAAATTTTGTTGGAAGCGAATTTTTTGTGTTCTCCGGTTTTTTCGATGGAAGTGAATTTTTGAAATATGGGGTCCTTTTGTTGGAAGCGTGTTTTCTGTGCTCTGGAGTCACTTGGTTGGAAGAGAATTTTTGGTGCTCTGGGTTGATTTCGTTGGAAGCGAATTTTTTGTGTTCTCGGGTGATTTCATTTAAAGGGAATTTTTTGTGTTCTAGGGTGATTTCGTTAGAAGCGCATTTTTTGTTTTCTGGGGTATTTACGTTGGAAGCGAATTTTTTGTGTTCTCGGGTGATTTCGTTTAAAGGAAATTTTTAGTGTTCTGGCATCATTTCATTGGAATCGTGTTTTCTGTGCTCTGGAGTCATTTCGTTGGAAGCGAATTTTTTGTGCTCTTGGGTGATTTCATTGGAAGCAAATTTTTTGGGTTCTCGGGTGATTTCGTTGAAAGGGATTTTTTTGTGTTATGGGCTCATTTCGTTGGAAGTGTGTTTTCTGTGCTCTGGAGTCATTTCGTTGGAAGGGAATTTTTTGTGCTCTGGGGCGATTTCGTTGGAAGCGAATATTTTGTGTTCACGGGTGATTTCATTGAAAGGGAATTTTTTGTGTTCTAGGGTGATTTCGTTGAAAGTGAATTTTCTGTGTCCTGGGGTGATTTGGATGGAAGTGAATTTTTTGTGTTCTCCGGTTTTTTCGATCGAAGCAAACTTTTGAAGTAGGAGGTCATTTCATTGGAATCGTGATTTCTGTGCTCTGGAGTCATTTCGTTGGAAGGGAATTTTTTGTTCTCTGGGGTGATTTTGTTGGAAGCGAATTTTTTTTTTCTCGGGTGATTTCTTTGGCTGCGAATTTTTAGTGTTCTGGGGTCATTTAGTTGGAAGTGTGTTTTCTGTGCTCTGGAGTCATTTCGTAGGAAGCGAATTTTTTGTGATCTGGGGTGATTTCCTTGGTAGCATATTTTTTATGTTCTGGGGTGATTTCGTTGGCAGCGAATTTTTTGTATAAAGGGGTGATTTCGATGGAAGCAAAATTTTTCTGTTCTGTGGTAATTTCGTTGGACGTGAATTTTTTGTGTTCTCGGGTGATTTGGTTGAAAGGGAATTTTTTGTGTTCCAGGGTGATTTCGTTGGAAGCGAATTTTTTTGTGCTCTGGGATGATTTCTTTGGAAGCAAATATTTGTGTTCTCAGGAGGTATCGTTGGAAGCGAATTTATTGTGTTCTGGGGTAATTTCGTTAGAAGCGAATTTTTTGTGTTTTGGGGTGATTTCGAAATAAGCAAATTTTTGAAATATGGGGTCATTTCGTTGGAAGCATGTTTTCTCTACTCTGGAGTCATTATATTGGAAGGTATTTTTTTGTGTTCTGGGGTGATTTCGTTGGAAGCGAATATTCGTGTTCTCAGAAGTTTTCGTTGCAAGCGAATTTTTTTGTGTTCTGGGGTAATTTCGTTGGAAGCGAATATTTTGTTTTCTCCGGTTTTTTCGATGGAAGCAAATTTTTGAAGCAGGGGGTCATTTCGTTGGAAGTGTGTTTTCTATGCTCTGGAGTCATTTCGTTGGAAGCGAATTTTTTGTGTTCTGGGGTGATTTCATGGAAGCAAATTTTTTTGTAATCTGGGGTAATTTCGTTGGAAGCGAATTTTTTGTGTTCTGCGGTCATTTCGTTGGAAGCAAATTTTTTGTGTTCTGGGGTAATTTTGTTGGAAGCGAATTTTTTGTGTTCTCGGGTCATTTCAAAATGGAAGCAAATTTTTGAAGTATGGTATCATTTCGTTCGAAGCATGTTTTCTGTGCTCTGCAGTCATTTCGTTGGAAGCGAATATTTGTGTTCTCAGACGATTTCGTTGGAAGTGTATTTTTTTTGTGTTCTCCGGTTTTATCGATGGAAGCAAATTTTTGAAGTAGGTGGTCATTTCGTTGGAAGCTTGTTTTCTGTGCTCTGGAGTAATTTCGTTGGAAGGAAATTTTTTGTGCTTTGGGCTGATTTCGTTGGAGGCGAAGTTTTTGTGTTCTAGTGTGATTTCGTTGAAAGGGAATTTTTTGTGTTCTAGGGTGATTTTTTTGGAAGCGAATTTTTTGTGTTCTCGGGTGATTTCGATGGAAGCGAATTTTTGTGTTTGGGGTTAATTTCGTTGGAAGCGAATTTTTTGTGTTCTCGGGTGATTTCGATGGAAGCAAATTTTGGAAGTATGTTATCATTTCGTTCGAAGCGGGTTTCCTGTGCTCTGGAGTCATTTCGTTGGAGCGAATTTTTTGTGTTCTGGGGTGATTTCGTTGAAAGAGAATTTTTTGTGTTCTCGGGTGATTTCGTTGAAAGGGAATTTTTTGTGTTGTAGGGTGATTTCGTTGGAAGCGAGTTTTTTGTGCTCTGGGGTGAGTTCGTTGGAAGCGAATATTTGTGTTCTCACGAGGTTTCGTTGGAAAATAAATTTTTGTCTTCTGGGGTAAATTCATTGGAAGCGAATTTTTTGTGTTCTCAGGTGATTTCGATGGAAGCAAATATTTGAAATAGGGGGTCATTTCGTTGGAATCGCGTGTTCTGTGCTCTGGAGTCCTTTCTTTGGAAGTGAATATTTATGTTCTCAGGAGATTTCATTGCAAGCGAATTTTTTGTGCTCTGGGGTGATTTCATTATAAGCGAATTTTTTGTGTTCTCGGGTGATTTCGTTGAAAAAGCTAATTTTTTGTGTTCTAGCGTGATTTCATTGGAAGCGAATTTTTTGTGTTCTGGTGTCATTACATTGGGAACGAATATTTCGTGATCTGTGGTGACTACGGTAGAAGCATATTTTTTCTCTCCTGGGATAATTTTGTTGAAAGGGAATTTTTTGTGTTCTAGGATGATTTCGTTGATATCGAATTTTTTGTGCTTTAGGGTGATTTCGTTGGTAGCAAATTTTTTATGCTCTGGAGTGATTTCGTTGGAAGCAAATGTTTTCTGCTCTGGGATAATTTCGTTGGACGAGAATATTTTTAAGTATGGGGTGATTTCGTTAGAAGCGTGTTTTCTGTGCTCAGGAGTCATTTCGTTGGAAGCGAATGTTTTATGTTCTGGGGTGATTTCGTTGGAAGCGTATTTTTTGTGCTCTGGGTTGATTTCTTCGGAAGCGAATTTTTTGTGTTCTCGGGTGATTTAGATGGAAGCAAATTTTTGAAGAATGGGGTCATTTCGTTGGAAGCAAATTTTTTGTGTTCTGAGGTGATTTCGTTGGAAGAGAAATTTTTGTGTGCTCAGGATTTTTTGATGGAAGCAAATTTTTGAGGTAGGGGGTCATTTCGTTGGAAGCGTGTTTTCTGTGCTCTGGAGTCATTTCGTTGGAAGCAAATTTTTTTTGCTCTGGGGTGATTTTGTTGGAAGCTAATTTTTTGTGTTCTGGGGTAATTTCGTTGGAAGCAAATTTTTTTTTTGTTCATGGGTGATGTTGTTGAAAGCGAATTTTTTGTGTTCCAGGGTGATTATGTTGGAAACGAATTTTTTTGTGCTCTGGGGTGATTTCGTTGAAAGGAAAAGATTTTGTTCTGGGGTGATTTTGTTGGAAGCGAATTTTTTGGAAGTATGGGGTTCTTTCGTTGGTAGGGTGTTTTCCGTTCTCTAGAGTAATTTTTTGGAATCAAATTTTTTGTGTTCTGGGGTGATTTCGTCGGAGGCGAATTCTTTGTGTCTCCGGTTTTTTTGAATGAAGCAAATTTTTGAAATAGGGGGTCATTTCGTTGAAAGCATGTTTTCTGTGCTCTGGAGTCTTTTCGTTGGATGTGAATTTTTGTGTTTTGCGGTGATTTCGATGGAAGCGAAATTTTTGTTTTCTGGGGCCATTTCATTGGAAGCATGCTTTCTGTGCTCTGGAGTCATTTCGTTCGATGCGAATTTTTTGTGTTCTAGGATGATTTCGTTGGAAGCGAATTTTTTTGTGTTCTCGGGTGATTTCGTTGGTAGCGGTTTTTCTGTGTTCTGGAGTCATTTCGTTGGAAACGAGTTTTTTGTGCTCTGGGGTGTTTTCATTGGAAACGAATATTTGTGTTCTCAGGAGATTTCGTTGGAAAAGAAATTTTTGTCTTCTGAGGTAATTTCGTAGGTAGCGAATTTTTTGTGTTCTCGGGTGATTTCCATGGAAGCAAATTTTTGAAGTATGGGATCATTTCGTTGGAAGCGTGTTTTCTGTACTCCTGAGTCATTTCGTTGGAAGCGAATTTTTTGTGTTCTCAGGTGATTTCGTTGAAAGGGAATTTTTGTGTTCTAGGGTTATTTCGTTGGAAGTGAATTTTTTCTGCTTTGGGATGATATTTTTGGAAGTGAATATTTGTGTTCTCAGGAGATTTCGTTGGAAAACAATTTTTTGTCTTCTGGGGTAATATCGTTGGAAGAAAATTTTTTGTGTTCTCCGGTGTTTTCGATGGAAGCAAATTTTTGAAGTAGGGGGTCATTTCGTTGGAAGTGTGTTTTAAGTGTTCTGGAGTCATTTCGTTGAAAGCGAATTTTTTGTGCTCTGATGTGATTTCGATGGAAGCCAATATTTGTCTTCTCACGAGATTTCATTGTAAGCAATTTTTTTGTGTTCTGGGGTGATTTGCATGGTAGCAAATTTTTGAAGAATGGGGTCATTTCGTTGGAAGCGTGTTTTCTGTGCCCTGGAGTCATGTCGTTGGAAGCGAATTTTTTGTGCTCTGAGTTGATATCGTGGGAAGCGAACTTTTTGTGCTCTGGGATGTTTTCTTTGGAAGCGAATATTTGTGTTCTCTGGAGATTTCATTGCAAGCGAATTTTTTGTGTTCTGGGGTAATTTCATTGGAAGTGAATTTTTGTGTTCTCAGAAGATTTCGTTGCAAACGAATTTTTTGTGTTCTCGGGTGATTTCGATGGAAGCAAATCTTTGAAGTAGGCGGTCATTTCGTTGGAAGCGTTTTTTCTGTGCTCTGGGGTGATTTCGTTGGACGCGAATATTTGTGTTCTCAGGAGAATTCATTGGAAAAGAATTTTTTGTGTTCTGGGGTAATTTCGTTGTATGCGAATTTTTTGTGCTCTGGGGTGATTTCGTTGGAAGAGAATATTTGTGTTCTCAGGAGATTTCGTTTCAAGCGAATTTTTTGTGTTTTGTTGTAATTTCGTTGGAAGCGAATTTTTGGTGTTCTCAGGTGATTTCAATGGAAACAAATTTTTGAAGTAGGGGGTTATTTCGTTGGAAGCGTGTTTTCTGTGCCCTGGAGTCATTTCGTTGGAAGCGAATTTTTTGTGCTCAGAGTTGATTTCATTGGAAGCGAATTTTTTGTGTTCTCGGATGATTTCGTTGAAAGGGAATTTTTTGTGTTGTAGGGTGATTTCGTTGGAAGCGAACTTTTTGTGCTCTGAGATGCTTTCTTTGGACGCGAATATTTGTGTTCTCAAGAGATTTCATTGGAAGCGAATTTTTTGTGTTCTGTGTTAATTTCGTTGTAAGTGAATTTTTTGTGTCTTGGGTGATTTTGATGGTAGCAAATTTTTGATGTATGGGGTCATTTCGTTGGAAGCATGTTTTCTGTGCTCTGGAGTCATTTCTTTGGAAGCCAATTTTTTGTGTTCTGGGTTGATTTGGTTGGAAGCGAATTTTTTGTGTTCTCTGGTGATTTCGTTGAAAGCGAATTTTTTATGTTCTAGTGTGATTTCGTTGGAAGTGAATTGTTTGTGTTCTGGGGTCCTTTCATTGGAAGTGTGTTTTCTGTGCTGTGGAGTCATTTCATTGGAAGTGA
The DNA here is from genome assembly GCF_030254825.1 of Meriones unguiculatus. NCBI lineage: Eukaryota > Metazoa > Chordata > Mammalia > Rodentia > Muridae > Meriones > Meriones unguiculatus. The sequence continues at coordinate 80,386,771 of NC_083353.1, read as the reverse complement.
ATTTTTTGTGCTCTGTGGTGATTTCGTTGGAAGCGAATTTTTTGTGTTCTCAGGTGATTTCCTTTAAAGCTAATTTTTTTGTGTTCTAGCGTGATTTCGTTGGAAGCGAATTTTTTGTGTTCGGGGTAATTTCATTGGAAGCGAATTTTTTGTGTTCTCGGGTGATTTCGTTGAAAGCAATTTTTTTGTGTTCTAGCGTGATTTTTTTGGAAGCGAATTTATTGTGTTCTGGGGTGATTTCGATGGAAGCAATTTTTTCTATTCTGTGGTAATTTCGTTGTACGTGAATTTTTTGTGTTCTCGGCTGATTTCGTTGAAAAGGAATTTTTTGTGTTCTGGGGTAATTTCGTTGGATGCGAATTTTTTGTGTTCTGGGGTCATTTCATTGGAAGCGTGTTTTTTGTGCTCTGGAGTTCCTTTGTAGGAAGCGAATTTTTTGTCCTCTGGAATTATTTCGTGGAAGCGAATTTTTTTGTGTTCTCGGGTGATTTCGTTGAAAGGGAATTTTTGTGTTCTAGGGTGATTTCGTTGGAAGCAATATTTTCTACTCTGGGATGATATCTTTGAAAGCGAATATTTGTGTTCTCAGGAGATTTCGTTGGAAAAGAATTTTTTGTCTTCTGGGGTAATATTGTTGGAAGAGAATTTTTTGTGTTCTCCGGTTTTTAAGATGCAAGCATATTTTTGAAGTAGGGGGTCATTTTTTAGGAAGCGTGTTTTGTGTGCTCTGGAGTCACTTCATTGGAAGCGAATTTTTTGTGCTCTGGGGTTTTTTCGTTGGAAGCGAATATTTGTGTTCTCAGGAGATTTCGTTGCAAGCGAATTTTTTCTCTTCTGGGGTAATTTCGTTGGAAGTGAATTTTTTGTGTTGTCCGGTTTTGTCGATGGAAGCAAATTTTTGAAGTATGGGGTCATTTCTTTGGAAGCGTGTTTTCTGTGCTATGCAGTCATTTCGTTGGAAGCGAATTTTTTGTGCTCTGGTCTGATCTCTTTGGAAGCAAATATTTGTGTTCTCAGTAGATTTCGTTGCAAGCGAATTTTTTTGTGTTCAGGGGTAATTTCGTTGGAAGCACTTTTTTTGTGTTCTCATGTGATTTCGAAAGAAACTAATTTTTGAAGTAGGGGGTCATTTCATTTGAAGCGTGTTTTCTGTGCCCTGGAGTCATTTCGTTGGAAACGAGTTTTTTGTGCTCTGGGGTGATTTCATTGGAAGCAAATATTTGTGTTCCCAGGAGAATACGTTGGAAAAGAATTTTTTGTTTTCTGAGTAATTTCGTTGGAAGCGAATTTTTTGTGTTCTCCGGTTTTTTCGATGGAAGCAAATTATTGAAATAGGGGGTCATTTTGTTAGAATCGTGTTTTCTGTGCTCTGGAGTCATTTTGTTGGAAGCGAAGTTTTTGTGTTCTGGGGTGATTTCGTTGGAAGCGAAATTTTTGTGTTCTTCGGTGATTTCGATGGAAGCAAATTTTTGATATGGGGTCATTTCTTTGGAAGTGTGTTTTCTGTGCTCTGGAGTCATTTCGTTGGAAGCGAATTTTTTGTGCTCCGGCGTGATTTCGTTGGAAGCGAATTTTTTGTGTTCTTGGGTGATTTCGTTGAAAGAGAATTTTTGTGTTCTAGGGTGATTTCGTTGGAAGCGATATTTTCTACTCTGGGATGATACCTTTGGAAGCGAATATTTGTGTTCTCAGGAGATTTCATTGGAAAAGAATTTTTGTCTTCTGGGGTAATATTGTTGGAAGAGTATTTTTTGTGTTCTCCGGTTTTTTGATGGAAGCAAATTTTTGAAGAAGGGGGTCATTTTGTAGGAAGCGTGTTTTGTGTGCTCTGAAGTCATTTGGTTGGAAGCGAATTTTTGTGCTCTGGGGTTTTTTCGTGGCAAGCGAATATTTGTGTTCTCAGGAGATTTCATTGCAAGCGAATTTTTTGTGTTCTGAGGTGATTTCGTTGAGAGCGAATTTTTTGTGTTCTCGGGTGATTTAGATTGAAGCAAATTTTTGAAGTATGGGGTCATTTCGTTGGAAGCGTGTTTTCTGTGCTCTGGAGTCATTTCGTTGGAAGCGAATTTTTTGTGCTCTGGGGTGATTTTGTTGGAAGCGAATTTTTTGTGTTCTCGGGGGATTTCGATTGACGCAAATTTTTGAAGTATGTGGTCATTTCTTTGGAAGCGTGTTTTCTGTGCTTTGGAGTCATTTCGTTGGAAGCGAATTTTTTGTGCTCTGGGGTGATCTCATTGGAAGCAAATATTTGTGTTCTCAGTAGATTTCGTTGCAAGCGAATTTTTTTGTGTTCAGGGGTAATTTCGTTGGAAGCAAATTTTTTGTGTTCTCATGTGATTTCGAACGAAACTAATTTTTGAAGTAGGGGGTCATTTCATTTGAAGCGTGTTTTCTGTGCCCTGGAGTCATTTCGTTGGAAGCGAATTTTTTTGCTCTGGGGTGATTTCGTTGAAAGCGAATTTTTTATGTTCTAGGGTGATTTCATTGGGAGCGAATTTTTTGTGCTCTGGGGTGATTTGTTTGGAATCAAATTTTTTTCTTCTGTGGTGATTTCGATAGAAGCGATTTTTTTATGTTCTAGGGTGATCTCGTTGGAAGCGAATTTTTTGTGTTCTGGGATGATATCTTTGGAAGCTAATATTTGTGTTCTCGGGTGATTTCGATGGAAGCAAATTTTTGAAGTATGTGGTCATTTCGTTGGAAGCGAATTTTTGTGCTTTGGGGTGATTTCTTTGGAAGCAAATTTTTTTGCTCTGTGGTGATTTCGGTGGAAGGAATTTCTTGTGTTATAGTGTGATTTGTTTGGAAGCGAATTTTTTTGTGTTCAGGGGTGATTTCGTTGGAAGCACTTTTTTGTGTTCTCATGTGATTTCGAACGAAACTAATTTTTGAAGTAGGGGGTCATTTCATTTGAAGCGTGTTTTCTGTGCCCTGGAGTCATTTCGTTTGAAGCGAATTTTTTGTGCTCTGGGGTTTTTTCGTTGAAAGCGAATATTTGGGTTCTCAGGAGATTTCGTTGCAAGCGAATTTTTTGTGTTCTGAGGTGATTTCTTTGGAAGCGAATTTTTTGTGTTCTCGGGTGATATCGTTCAAAGGAAATTTTTTGTGTTCTAGGACGATTTTTTTGGAAGCGAATTTTTTTTCTCTGGTATGATTTCTTTGGAAGCAAATATTGGTGTTATCAGGAGATTTCTTTGGAAAAGAATTTTTTGTGTTCTGGGGTAATATCGTTGGAAGGAAATTTTTGAAATATGGGGTCCTTTCTTTGGATGTGTGTTTTCTGTGCTCTGGAGTTATTTCATTGGAAGCGAATTTTTTGTGCTCTGAGGTGATTTCGTTGGAAGCGAATATTTGTGTCCTCACAGGATTTCGTTGCAAGCGAATTTTTTGTGTTCTGGGGTGATTTCCATGGTAGCAAATTTTTGAAGTATTGGATCATTTCGTTGGAAGCGTGTTTTCTGTGCTCTGGAGTCATTTCGTTGGAAGCGAATTTTTTGTGCTCTGGGGTTTTTTCGTTTGAAGCGAATATTTGTGTTCTCAGGAGATTTCGTTGCAAGCGAATTTTTTGTGTTCTGAGGTGATTTCGTTGGAAGCGAATTTTTTGTGTTCTCGGGTGATATCGTTCAAAGGGAATTTTTTGTGTTCTAGGATGATTTTTTTGCAAGCGAATTTTTTTTTTCTCTGGTATGATTTCTTTGGAAGCAAATATTGGTGTTATCAGGAGATTTCGTTGGAAAAGAATTTTTTGTGTTCTGGGGTAATATCGTTGGAAGCGAATTTTTTGTGTTCTTGGGTGATTTCGATGGAAGGAAATTTTTGAAATATGGGGTCCTTTCGTTGGATTGTGTTTTCTGTGCTCTGGAGTTATTTCGTTGGAAGCGAATTTTTTGTGCTCTGAGGTGATTTCGTTGGAAGCGAATATTTGTGTCCTCACAAGATTTCTTTGCAAGCGAATTTTTTGTGTTCTGGGATGATTTCCATGGTAGCAAATTTTTGAAGTATGGGGTCATTTCATTGGAAGCGTGTTTTCTGTGCTCTGGAGTCATGTCGTTGGAAGCGATTTTTTTGTGCTCTGGGGTTATCTCATTGGAACCAAATATTTGTGTTCTCAGTAGTTTTTGTTGCAGGCGAATTTTTTTGTGTTCAGGGGTAATTTCGTTGGAAGCATTTTTTTTTGTGTTCTCATGTGATTTTGATAGAAACTAATTTTTGAAGTAGTGTGTCATTTCATTTGAAGCGTGTTTTCTGTGCCCTGGAGTCATTTCGTTGGAAACGAGTTTTTTGTGCTCTTGGTTGATTTCATTGGAAGCGAATATTTGTGTTCCCAGGAGAATACGTTGGAAGAGAAATTTTTGATTTCTGGGTAATTTCGTTGGAAGCGAATTTTTTGTGTTCTCCGGTTTTTTCGATGGAAGCAAATTATTGAAATAGGGGGTCATTTTGTTAGAATCGTGTTTTCTGTGCTCTGAAGTCATTTCGTTGGAAGCGAATTTTTTGTGTTCTGGGGTGATTTCTTTGGAAGCGAAATTTTTGTGTTCTTGGGTGATTTCGATGGAAGCAAATTTTTGAAATATGGGGTCATTTCTTTGGAAGCGTGTTTTCTGTGCTCTGGAGTCATTTCGTTGGAAGCAAATTTTTTGTGCTCTGGGGTGATTTCGTTGGAAGCGAATTTTTTGTGTCCTTGGGTGATTTCGTTGAAAGGGAATTTTTGTGTTCTAGGGTGATTTCGTTGGAAGCGATATTTCTACTCTGGGATGATACCTTTGGAAGCGAATATTTGTGTTCTCAGGAGATTTCGTTGCACGCGAATTTTTTGTGTTCTGAGGTGATTTCGTTGGGAGCGAATTTTTTGTGTTCTAGGATGATTTTTTTGGAAGCAAATTTTTTTTTCTCTGGGATGATTTCTATGGAAGCAAATATTTGTGTTATTAGGAGATTTCGTTGTAAAAGAAATTTTTGTGTTCTGGGGTAATATGGTTGGAAGCGAATTTTTTGTGTTCTCGGGTGATTTCGATGAAAGCAAATTTTTGAAGTATGGGGTCATTTCGTTGGAAGCATGTTTCCTGTGCTCTGGAGTCATTTCGTTGGAAGTGAATTTTTTGTGCTCTGGGGTGATTTCGTTTGAAGCGAATTTTTTTGTTCTCGGGTGATTTGTATTGAAGCAAATTTTTGAAGTATGGGGTCTTTTCGTTGGAAGCGTGTTTTCTGTGCTCTGGAGTCATTTCGTTGGAAGCGAATTTTTTGTGCTCTGGGATGATTTTGTTGGTAGCGAATTTTTTGTGTTCTCGGGTGATTTCGATTGAAGCTAATTTTTGAAGTATGTGGTCATTTCTTAGGAAGCGTGTTGTCTGTGCTCTGGAGTCATTTCGTTGGAAGCGAATTTTTTGTGCTCTGGGGTGATCTCGTTGGAAGCAAATATTTGTGTTCTCAGTAGATTTCGTTGCAAGCGAATTTTTTTGTGTTCAGGGGTAATTTCGTTGGAAGCAAATTTTTTGTGTTCTCATGTGATTTCGAAAGAAACTAATTTTTGAAGTAGGGGGTCATTTCATTTGAAGCGTGTTTTCTGTGCCCTGGAGTCATTTCGTTGGAAACGAGTTTTTTGTGCTCTGGGGTGATTTCATTGGAAGCGAATATTTGTGTTCCCAGGAGAATACGTTGGAAAAGAAATTTTTGTTTTCTGGGTAATTTCGTTGTAAGCGAATTTTTTCTGTTCTCCGTTTTTTTCGATGGAAGCAAATTATTGAAATAGGGGGTCATTTTGTTAGAATCGTGTATTCTGTGCTATTGAGTCATTTCGTTGGAAGCAAATTTTTTGTGTTCTGGGGTGATTTCGTTGTAAGCGAATTTTTTGTGTACTTGGGTGATTTCGATGGAAGCAAATTTTTGAAATATGGGGTCATTTCTTTGGAAGCGTGTTTTCTGTGCTCTGGAGTCATTTCGTTGCAAGCGAATTTTTTGTGTTCTTGGGTGATTTCGTTGAAAGGGAATTTTTGTGTTCTAGGGTGATTTCATTGGAAGCGATATTTTCTACTCTGGGATGATACCTTTGGAAGCGAATATTTGTGTTCTCAGGAGATTTCGTTGGAAAAGAATTTTTTGTCTACTTGGGTAATATTGTTGGAAGAGAATTTTTTGTGTTCTCCGGTTTTTTCGATGGAAGCAAATTTTTGAAGTAGGGGGTCATATCATTAGAAGTGTGTTTTCTGTGCTCTGGAGTCATTTCGTTGGAAGCGAATTTTTGTGTTCTGGGGTTTTTTCGTTGCAAGTGAATATTTGTGTTCTCAGGAGATTTCGTTGCACGCGAATTTTTTGTGTTCTGTGGTGATTTCGTTGGGAGCGAATTTTGTGTGTTCTAGGATGATTTGTTTGGAAGCGAATTTTTTTTTTCTCTGGGATGATTTCTATGGAAGCAAATATTTGTGTTATTTGGAGATTTCGTTGTAAAAGAATTTTTTGTGTTCTGGGGTATTATCGTTGGAAGCGAATTTTTTGTGTTCTTGGGTGATTTCGATGGAAGGAAATTTTTGAAATTTGGGGTCCTTTCGTTGGATGTTTGTTTTCTGTGCTCTGGAGTTATTTCGTTGGAAGCGAATTTTTTGTGTTCTGTGGTGATTTCATTGGATGTGAATATAGGTGTTCTCAGAAAATTTCATTATAAGCGACTTTTATGTGTTCTGGGGTAATTTCGTTAGAAACGAATTTTTTGTGTTCTCGGGTGATTTCGATGAAAACAAATTTTTGAAGTATGGGGTCATTTCGTTGGAAGCATGTTTTCTGTGCTATGGAGTCATTTCGTTGGAAGCAAATTTTTTGTGCTCTGGGGTGATTTCATTGGAAGCGAATTTTTTGTGTTCTCGGGTGATTTCGATTGAAGCAAATTTTTGAAGTATGGGGTCTTTTCGTTGGAAGCGGGTTTTCTGTGCTGTGGAGTCATTTCGTTGGAAGCGAATTTTTTGTGCTCTGGGGTGATATTGTTGGAAGCGAATTTTTTGTGTTCTGGGTTAATTTCGTTGGAAGCGAATTTTTTGTGCTCTGTGGTGATTTCGTTGGAATGAATTTCTTGTGTTCTGGGGTAATTTCGTTGGCATCGAATTTTTTGTGTTCTCGGGTGATTTCGTTGAAAGGGAATTTTTTTGTGTTATAGTGTGATTTGTTTAGAAGCCAATTTTTTTTTGTTCTGTGGTGATTTCGTTGGAAGCGAATATTTGTGTTCTCAGAAGATTTCGTTGCAAGCGAATTTTTTATCTTCTGGTGTAATTTCGTTGGAAGTGAATTTTTTGTGTTGTCCGGTTTTTTCGATGGAAGCAAATTTTTGAAGTATGGGGTCATTTCTTTGGAAGAGTGTTTTCTGTGCTCTGGAGTCATTTCGTTGGAAGCGAATTTTTTGTGCTCTGGGGTGATCTCGTTGGAAGCAAATATTTGTCTTCCCAGTAGTTTTCGTTGCAAGCGAATTTTTTGTGTTCAGGGGTAATTTCGTTGGAAGCAAATTTTTTGTGTTCTCATGTGATTTCGATAGAAACTAATTTTTGAAGTAGGGGGTCATTTCATTTGAAGCGTGTTTTCTGTGCCCTGGAGTCATTTCGTTGGAAACGATTTTTTTGTGCTCTGGGGTGATTTCGTTGGAAACGAGTTTTTTGTGCTCTGGTGTGATTTCGTTGGAATCGAATATTTGTGTTCTCAGGAGAATACGTTGGAAAAGAAATTTTTGTTTTCTGGGTAATTTCGTTGGAAGCGAATTTTTTGTGATCTCCGGTTTTTTCCATGGAAGCAAATTATTGAAATAAGGGGTCATTTTGTTGGAATAGTGTTTTCTGTGCTCTGGAGTCATTTCGTTGGAAGCGAATTTTTTGTGTTCTGGGGTGATTTCTTTGGAAGCGAATATATGTGTTTTCAGAAGATTTCTTTGCAAGCAAATTTTTTCTGTTCTGTGGTAATTTCGTTGGACGTGAATTTTTTGTGTTCTCGGGTGATTTCTTTGAAAGGGAATTTTTTGTGTTCTAGGGTGATTTCGTTGGAAGTGAATATTTTTGTGCTCTTTGGAAGCGAATATTTGTGTTCTCAGGACATTTCGTTGGAAGCAATTTTTTGTCTTTCGAGGTAATTTCATTGGAAGCGAATTTTTTCTGTTCTCCGGTGATTTCGTTGAAAGCGAATTTTTTATGTTCTAGGGTGATTTCGTTGGAAGCAAATTTTTTTGTCCTCTGGGGTGATTTGGTTGGAAGCGAATTTTTTGTTTTCAGGGGTAATTTCGTTGGAAGCGAATTTTTTGTGTTCTCAGGTGATTTCCATGGAAACAAATTTTTGAAGTAGGGGGTCATTTCCTTGGAAGCGTGTTTTCTGTGCCCTGGAGTCATTTCGTTGGAAACGAGTTTTTTGTGCTCTGGGGTAACTTCTTTGGAAGCGAATTTTTTGTGTTCTAGCGTGATTTCTTTGAACGCTAATTTTTTGTGTTCTAGCGTGATTTCGTTGGGAGCGAATTTTTTTTGCTCTGGGGTGATTTGGTTGGAAGCGAATTTTTTGTCTTCTGTGGTGATTTTGATGGAATCGATTTTTTTATGTTCTAGGGTGATTTCATTGAAAGCGAATTTTTTGTGTTTGGGGTCATTTCATTGGAAGCTTGTTTTCTGTGCGCTGGAGTCAATTCGTTGCAAGCAATTTTTTTGTGCTCTGGGGTGCTTTCGTTGGAAGCGAATATTTGTGTTCTCAGGAGATTTCGTTGCAAGTAAATTTTTTGTGTTCTCATGTGATTTCGATGGAAACAAATTTTTGAAGTAGGGGGTCATTTCATTGGAATCGTGTTTTCTGTGCCCTGGAGTCATTTCGTTGGAAACGAGTTTTTTGTGCTCTGGGGTGATTTCGTTGGAAGCGAATATTTGTGTTCTCAGGAGAATACGTTGGAAAAGAAATTTTTGTTTTCTGGGTAATTTCCTTGGAAGCGAATTTTTTGTGTTCTCCGGTTTTATCGATGGAAGCAAATTATTGATATAGGGGGTTATTTTGTTAGAATCGTGTTTTCTGTGCTCTGGAGTCATTTCGTTGGAAGCGAATTTTTTGTGTTCTGGGGTGATTTCGTTGGAAGCGAATATATGTGTTCTCAGAAGATTTTGTTGCAAGCAAATTTTTTCTGTTCTGTGGTAATTTCGTTGGACGTGAATTTTTTGTGTTCTCGGGTGATTTCTTTGAAAGGGAATTTTTGTGTTCTAGGGTGATTTCGTTGGAATTGAATTTTTTTGTGCTCTGGGATGATTTCTTTGGAAGCGATTATTTGTGTTCTCAGGACATTTCGTTGGAAGCAAATTTTTTGTGTTCTGGGGTAATTTCGTTCGAAGCGAATTTTTTCTGTTCTCGGGTGATTTTGTTGAAAGCGAATTTTTTATGTTCTAGGGTGATTTCGTTGGAAGCGAATTTTTTGTGCTCTGGGATGATTTGGTTGGAATCGAATTTTTTGTGCTCTGGGATCACATCTTTTGGAGCGAATATTCGTGTTATCAGGAGATTTCATAGCAAGCAAATTTTTTGTGTCCTGGGGTGATTTGGTTGGAAGCAAATTTTTTGTCTTCTGTGGTGTTTTCGATGGAAGCGATTTTTTATGTTCTAGGGTGATTTCGTTGGAAGGGAATTTTTTGTGTTCTAGGGTCATTTCATTGGAAGCGTCTTTTCTGTGCTCTGAAGTCATTTCTTTGGAAGCAAATTTTTTGCGCTCTGGGGTGATTTCGTTGGAAGCGAATATTTGTGTTCTCAGGAGATTTTGCTGCAAGCGAATTTTTGTGTTCAGGGGTAATTTCGTTGGAAGCGATTTTTTTGTGTTCTCAGGTGATTTTGTCGGAAACAAATTTTTGAAATTGGGGTTCATTTCCTTGGAAGCGTGTTTTCTGAGCCCTGGAGTCATTTCGTTGGAAATGAGTTTTTTGTGCTCTGCGGTGATTTCGTTGGAAGCGAATTTTTTGTGTTCTGCGTTAATTTAGTTGGAAGCGAATTTTTTGTGCTCTGTGGTGATTTCGTTGGACGTGAATTTTTTGTGTTCTCGGGTGATTTCTTTGAAAGGGAATATTTTGTGTTCTGGGGTGATTTCATTGAAAGCGAATTTTTTATGTTCTAGGGTGATTTCATTGGAAGCGAATTTTTTTGCTCTGGGGTGATTTGGTTGGAAGCAAATTTTTTGTCTTCTGTGGTGATATCGATGGAAGTGACTTTTTATGTTCTAGGGTGATTTCGTTGAAAGCAAATTTTTTGTGTTCTGGGATGATATCTTTGGAAGCGAATATTTGTGTCCTCGGGTGATTTCGATGGAAGCAAATTTTTGAAGTATGGGGTCATTTCGTTGGAAGCGAATTTTTTGTGCTTTGGGGTGATTTCGTTGGAAGCAAATTTTTTTGCTCTGTGGTGATTTCGTTGGAAAGAATTTCTTGTGTTCTGGGGTAATTTTGTTGGAATCGAATTTTTTGTGTTCTCGGGTGATTTTGATGGAAGCGAATTTTTTATATTCTTGGGTTATTTCTTTGGAAGCGAATTTTTTATATTCTTGGGTTATTTCTTTGGAAGCGAATTTTTTGTGCTTTGGGGTGATTTCCTTGGAAGCGAATATTTGTGTTCCCGGTAATTTTTTTGGAAGCGAATATTTTGTATTCTCTGGTGATTTCGATGGAAGCAAATTTTTGAAGTATGGGGTCATTTCATTGGAAGCGTGTTTTCTGTGCTCTGGAGTCCTTTCGTTGGAAGCGAATTTTTTGTGTTCTGGGGTAATTTCGATGGAATAGAAATTTTTGTGCTCTCACGACTTTTGGATGGAAACAAATTTTTGAAGTAGGGAGTCATTTCGTTGGAAGCGTGTTTTCTGTGCTCTGGAGTCCTTTCGTTGGAAGCGAATTTTTTGTGTTCTGGGGTGATTTCGTTGGAAGCGAATATATGTGTTCTCAGAAGATTTCATTGCAAACAAATTTTTTCTGTTCAGTGGTAATTTCGTTGGACGTGAATTTTTTGTGTTCTCGGGTGATTTCGTTGAAAGGGAATTTTTTGTATTCTAGGGTCATTTGGTTGGAAGCGAATTTTTTGTCTTCTGTGGTGATTTCGATGGAAGGGTTTTTTTTTTATGTTTTAGGGTGATTTCGTTGGAAGGGAATTTTTTGTGTTCTGGGGTCATTTCATTGGAAGCGTGTTTTCTGTGCTCTGGAGTCATTTCGTTGCAAGCATATTTTTTTTGCTCTGGGGTGATTTCGTTGGAAGCGAATATTTGTGTTCTCAGGAGATTTCGTTGCAAGTAAATTTTTTGTGTTCTCATGTGATTTCGATAGAAACTAATTTTTGAAGTAGGGGGTCATTTCATTGGAAGCGTGTTTTCTGCGCCCTGGAGTCATTTCGTTGGAAACGAGTTTTTTGTGCTCTGGGGTGATTTTGTTGGAAGCGAATTTTTTGTGTTCTGGGATAATTTTGTTGGAAGCGAATATTTTGTGTTCTGGGGTAATTTCGTTGAAAGCGAATTTTTTATGTTCTAGGGTGATTTCATTGGAAGCGAATTTTTTGTGCTCTGGGGTGATTTGGTTGGAAGCAAATTTTTTGTCTTTTGTGGTGATTTCGATGGAAGTGATTTTTTTATGTTCAAGGGTGTTTTCGTTGGAAGCGAATTTTTTGTGTTCTGGGATGATATCTTTGGAAGCGAATATTTGTGTTCTCGGGTGACTTCGATGGAAGCAAATTTTTGAAGTATGGTGTCATTTCGTTGGAAGCGAATTTTTTGTGCTTTGGGGTGATTTCTTTGGAAGCAAATTTTTTTGCTCTGTGGTGATTTCGTTGGAAGGAATTTCTTGTGTTCTGAGGTAATTTCGTTGGAATCGAATTTTTTGTGTCCTCGGGTGATTTCGTTGAAAGGGAATTTTTTTGTGTTATAGTGTGATTTGTTTGGAAGCGAATTTTTTGTGTTCTGGGGTGATTTTGTTGGAAGCGAATATTTGTGTTCTCAGAAGATTTCGTTGCAACCGAATTTTTTCTCTTCTGGGGTAATTTCATTGGAAGTGAATTTTTTGTGTTGTCCGGTTTTTTCGATGGAAGCAAATTTTTGAAGTATGGGGTCATTTCTTTGGAAGCGTGTTTTCTGTGCTCTGGAGTCATTTCATTGGAAGCGAATTTTTTGTGCTCTACGGTGATCTCGTTGGAAGCAAATATTTGTCTTCCCAGTAGTTTTCGTTGCAAGCGAATTTTTTGTGTTCAGGGGTAATTTCGTTGGAAGCAAATTTTTTGTGTTCTCATGTGATTTCGATAGAAACTAATTTTTGAAGTAGGGGGTCATTTCATTTGAAGCGTGTTTTCTGTGCCCTGGAGTCATTTCGTTGGAAACAATTTTTTTGTGCTCTGGGGTGATTTCGTTGGAAACGAGTTTTTTGTGCTCTGGTGTGATTTCGTTGGAATCGAATATTTGTGTTCTCAGGAGAATACGTTGGAAAAGAAATTTTTGTTTTCTGGGTAATTTCTTTGGAAGCGAATTTTTTGTGATCTCCGGTTTTTTCCATGGAAGCAAATTATTGAAATAAGGGGTCATTTTGTTGGAATAGTGTTTTCTGTGCTCTGGAGTCATTTCGTTGGAAGCGAATTTTTTGTGTTCTGGGGTGATTTCTTTGGAAGCGAATATATGTGTTTTCAGAAGATTTCTTTGCAAGCAATTTTTTTCTGTTCTGTGGTAATTTCGTTGGACGTGAATTTTTTGTGTTCTCGGGTGATTTCTTTGAAAGGGAATTTTTTGTGTTCTAGGGTGATTTCGTTGGAAGTGAATATTTTTGTGCTCTTTGGAAGCGAATATTTGTGTTCTCAGGACATTTCGTTGGAAGCAATTTTTTGTCTTTCGAGGTAATTTCATTGGAAGCGAATTTTTTCTGTTCTCCGGTGATTTCGTTGAAAGCGAATTTTTTATGTTCTAGGGTGATTTCGTTGGAAGCAAATTTTTTTGTCCTCTGGGGTGATTTGGTTGGAAGCGAATTTTTTGTTTTCAGGGGTAATTTCGTTGGAAGCGAATTTTTTGTGTTCTCAGGTGATTTCCATGGAAACAAATTTTTGAAGTAGGGGGTCATTTCCTTGGAAGCGTGTTTTCTGTGCCCTGGAGTCATTTCGTTGGAAACGAGTTTTTTGTGCTCTGGGGTAACTTCTTTGGAAGCGAATTTTTTGTGTTCTAGCGTGATTTCGTTGAACGCTAATTTTTTGTGTTCTAGCGTGATTTCGTTGGGAGCGAATTTTTTTTGCTCTGGGGTGATTTGGTTGGAAGCGAATTTTTTGTCTTCTGTGGTGATTTTGATGGAATCGATTTTTTTATGTTCTAGGGTGATTTCATTGAAAGCGAATTTTTTGTGTTTGGGGTCATTTCATTGGAAGCTTGTTTTCTGTGCGCTGGAGTCAATTCGTTGCAAGCAATTTTTTTGTGCTCTGGGGTGCTTTCGTTGGAAGCGAATATTTGTGTTCTCAGGAGATTTCGTTGCAAGTAAATTTTTTGTGTTCTCATGTGATTTCGATGGAAACAAATTTTTGAAGTAGGGGGTCATTTCATTGGAATCGTGTTTTCTGTGCCCTGGAGTCATTTCGTTGGAAACGAGTTTTTTGTGCTCTGGGGTGATTTCGTTGGAAGCGAATATTTGTGTTCTCAGGAGAATACGTTGGAAAAGAAATTTTTGTTTTCTGGGTAATTTCCTTGGAAGCGAATTTTTTGTGTTCTCCGGTTTTATCGATGGAAGCAAATTATTGATATAGGGGGTTATTTTGTTAGAATCGTGTTTTCTGTGCTCTGGAGTCATTTCGTTGGAAGCGAATTTTTTGTGTTCTGGGGTGATTTCGTTGGAAGCGAATATATGTGTTCTCAGAAGATTTCGTTGCAAGCAAATTTTTTCTGTTCTGTGGTAATTTCGTTGGACGTGAATTTTTTGTGTTCTCGGGTGATTTCTTTGAAAGGGAATTTTTTGTGTTCTAGGGTGATTTCGTTGGAATTGAATTTTTTTGTGCTCTGGGATGATTTCTTTGGAAGCGATTATTTGTGTTCTCAGGACATTTCGTTGGAAGCAAATTTTTTGTGTTCTGGGGTAATTTCGTTCGAAGCGAATTTTTTCTGTTCTCGGGTGATTTTGTTGAAAGCGAATTTTTTATGTTCTAGGGTGATTTCGTTGGAAGCGAATTTTTTGTGCTCTGGGATGATTTGGTTGGAATCGAATTTTTTGTGCTCTGGGATCACATCTTTTGGAGCGAATATTCGTGTTATCAGGAGATTTCATAGCAAGCAAATTTTTTGTGTCCTGGGGTGATTTGGTTGGAAGCAAATTTTTTGTCTTCTGTGGTGTTTTCGATGGAAGCGATTTTTTATGTTCTAGGGTGATTTCGTTGGAAGGGAATTTTTTGTGTTCTAGGGTCATTTCATTGGAAGCGTCTTTTCTGTGCTCTGAAGTCATTTCTTTGGAAGCAAATTTTTTGCGCTCTGGGGTGATTTCGTTGGAAGCGAATATTTGTGTTCTCAGGAGATTTTGCTGCAAGCGAATTTTTGTGTTCAGGGGTAATTTCGTTGGAAGCGATTTTTTTGTGTTCTCAGGTGATTTTGTCGGAAACAAATTTTTGAAATTGGGGTTCATTTCCTTGGAAGCGTGTTTTCTGAGCCCTGGAGTCATTTCGTTGGAAATGAGTTTTTTGTGCTCTGCGGTGATTTCGTTGGAAGCGAATTTTTTGTGTTCTGCGTTAATTTAGTTGGAAGCGAATTTTTTGTGCTCTGTGGTGATTTCGTTGGACGTGAATTTTTTGTGTTCTCGGGTGATTTCTTTGAAAGGGAATATTTTGTGTTCTGGGGTGATTTCATTAAAAGCGAATTTTTTATGTTCTAGGGTGATTTCATTGGAAGCGAATTTTTTTGCTCTGGGGTGATTTGGTTGGAAGCAAATTTTTTGTCTTCTGTGGTGATATCGATGGAAGTGATTTTTTATGTTCTAGGGTGATTTCGTTGAAAGCAAATTTTTTGTGTTCTGGGATGATATCTTTGGAAGCGAATATTTGTGTCCTCGGGTGATTTCGATGGAAGCAAATTTTTGAAGTATGGGGTCATTTCGTTGGAAGCGAATTTTTTGTGCTTTGGGGTGATTTCGTTGGAAGCAAATTTTTTTGCTCTGTGGTGATTTCGTTGGAAAGAATTTCTTGTGTTCTGGGGTAATTTTGTTGGAATCGAATTTTTTGTGTTCTCGGGTGATTTTGATGGAAGCGAATTTTTTATATTCTTGGGTTATTTCTTTGGAAGCGAATTTTTTATATTCTTGGGTTATTTCTTTGGAAGCGAATTTTTTGTGCTTTGGGGTGATTTCCTTGGAAGCGAATATTTGTGTTCCCGGTAATTTTTTTGGAAGCAAATATTTTGTATTCTCCGGTGATTTCGATGGAAGCAAATTTTTGAAGTATGGGGTCATTTCGTTGGAAGCGTGTTTTCTGTGCTCTGGAGTCACTTCTTTGTAAGCGAATTTTTTGTGCTCTTGGGTGATTTCTTTGGAAACCAATATTTGTGTTCCTGGGTGATTTTGTTGGAAGGGAATTTTTTGTGCTCTGGGTTGATTTGTATGGAAGTAATTTTTTTCTATTCTGGGGTAATTTAGTTGGACGCGAATTTTTTGTTTTCTCGGGTGATTTCGTTGAAAGGGAATTTTTTGTGTTATAGTGTGATTTCTTTGGAAGCAAATTTTTTGTGTTCTGAGGTGATTTCGTTGGAAGCGAATATTTGTGTTCTCAGAACATTTCGTTGCAAGCGAATTTTTTCTCTTCTGGGGTAATTTCGTTGAAAGTGAATTTTTTGTGTTGTCTGGTTTTTTCGATGGAAGCAAATTTTTGAAGTATGGGGTCATTTCTTTGGAAGCGTGATTTCTGTGCTCTGGAGTCATTTCGTTGGAAGCGAATTTTTTGTGCTCTGGGTTGATCTCGTTGGAAGCAAATATTTGTGTTCTCAGTCGATTTCGTTGCAAGCGAATTTTTTCTCTCCTGTGGTAATTTCGTTGGACGTGAATTTTTTGTGTTTTCCGGTTTTTTCGATGGAAGCCAATTTTTGAAGTATAGGGTCATTTCTTTGGACGCGTGTTTTCTGTGCTCTGGAGTCATTTCGTTGGAAGCGAATTTTTTGTGCTCAGGGGTGATTTCATTGGAAGCAAATATTTCTGTTCTCAGGAGATTTCGTTGCAAGCGAATTTTTTGTGTTCTGGGGTAACTTCGATGGAAGCGAATTTTTTATGTTCTGGGGTAATTTCGTTGGAATCGAATTTTTTCTGTTCTCGGATTATTTCGATGGAAGCGAATTTTTTCTGTTCTGGGGTGATTTCGTTGGAAGCAAATTTTTTGTGTTCTCGGGTGATTTCTATGACAGCGAATTTTTTGAAATATGCGCTGATTTCATTGGAAGCGTGTTTTCTGTGCTATGGAATCATTTCGTTGTAAGCGAATTTTTTGTGTTCTTGGATATTTCATTTTAAGCGAATTTTTTGTGCTCTCTGGTGATTTTTTTGAAGCGAATTTTTACTCTTCAGGGGTAATTTCGTTGGAAGCTAATTTTTTGTGTTCTGGTGTGATTACATTGGGAACGAATATTTTGTGCACTGTGGTGATTATGATAGAAGCAAATTTTTTTCTGTTCTGGGTTAATTTTGTTGGAAGCGAAATTTTTGTGCTCTGGGATGATATCTTTGAAGCGAATATTTGTGTTCACATTAGATTTCGTTGCAAGCGAATTTTTTGTGTTCAGGGGTAATTTCGTTGGCAGCAATTTTTTGTGTTCTCATGTGATTTCGATGGAAACAAATTTTTGAAGTAGGGTGTCATTTCATTGGAAGCGTGTTTTCTGTGCCCTGGAGTCATTTTGTTGGAAAGGAGTTTTTTGTGCTCTGGGGTGATTTCGTTGGAAGCAAATGTTTGTGTTCTCAGGAGAATACGCTGCAAAAGAAATTTTTGTTTTCTGGGTAATTTCGTTGGAATCGTGTTTTCTGTGCTCTGGAGTCATTTCGTTGGAAGCGAATTTTTTGTGTTTTGGGGTGATTTCGTTGGAAGTGAATATATGTGTTCTCAGAAGTTTCGTTGCAAGCAAATTTTTTCTTTTCTCTGGTAATTTCGTTGGACGTGAATTTTTTGTGTTCTCGGGTGATTTCGTTGAAAGCGAATTTTTTATGTTCTAGTGTGATTTCTTTGGAAGCCTATTTTTTGTGCTCTTGGGTGATTTGGTTGGAAGCGAATATTGGTGTTCTCAGGAGATTTCGTTGCAAGCGAATTTTTTTGTGTTCTCGGGTGATTTCAAAGCACAGAAAACACGCAAACACAAATATTCTCTTCCAACGAAATTACCCCAGAACACAAAAAATTCGCTTGCAACGAAATCACCCCAGAGCACAAAAAAATCGCTTCCAACGAACTCACCCTAGTGCACAAAAATTCACTTTCAAAGAAATCACCCCAGAAGACAAAAAATTCGGGTCCAACGAAATCATCCAAGAACACAAAAAATTCGCTTCCAACGAAAAGACCCCAAAGACAATAAATTCCCTTACAAAGAAATCACCCGAGAACACAAAAAATTTGCTTCCAACGAAATCACCCCAGAGCACAAAAAATTCGCCTCCAACAAAATGACTCCAGAGCACAGAAAACATGCTTCCAACGTAATTACCCCAGAACACAAAAATTTTGCTTCCAAAAAAATCACCCAGAACAAAAATATGAGCTTCCAAAGAAATCACGCCAGAGCACAAAAAATTTGATTCCAACAAAATCACCCGGGAACAAAAATATTCGCTTCCAACAAAATCACCCCAGAACAAAAAATATTCGCTTTCAACAAAATCACCCGAGAATACAAAAGTTTCGCTTCCAACGAAATCACCCTAGAACATAAAAAATTCGCTTCCATCGGAATCACCAGAGAAGACAAAAAATTTGCTTCCAATGAAATTAGCCCAGAACACAAAAATTTGCTTCCAACGAAATCACACCAGAACATAAAAAATTCACTTCCAAAGAAATCACCCCAGAACACAAAAATTTTGCTTCCAACGAAATGACTTCAGAGCACAAAAAAACACGCATTTAACGAAATCACCCGATTCTTCAAAAAATTCACTTCCAACGAAATTACCCCAGAACAGAAAAAATTTGCTTCCACGGAAATCACCCCAGAGCACAAAAAATTCACTTCCAACGAAATCACCATAGAGCACAAAAAATTCGCTTTCAACAACATCACCCTAGAACACAAAAAATTCGTGTCCAACGAAATCAACAGAATAGAAAAAATTTGCCCCAAAGAAATCACACCAGAGCACAAAAAATTCCCTTCCAACAAAATCATCGAGGAACACAAATATTGGCTTCCAACGAAATTACCCCAGAACAGAAAAAATTGCTTCCATCGAAATCAACCCAGAACACAAAACAATTGCTTCCAAAGAAATTAGCCCAGAACACAAAAATTCCCTTCCAATGAAATCACACCAGAACACAAAAATTCACTTCCAAAAAAATCAGACCAGAACACAAAAATTTCACTTCCAACGAAATGACTCCATAGCACAAAAAAACACGCTTGTAACGAAAATACCCCATTCTTCAAAAAATTCACTTCCAACGAAATTACCCCAGATAGAAAAAATTTGCTTCCAACGAAATCACCCCAGAACCCAAAAAATACGCTTCCAACGAAATGACCCCAGAGCACAAAAAATTGCTTTCGAAGAAATCACCCCAGAAAACAAAAAATTCGCTTCCAACGAAATCACCCCAGAACACGAAAAATTCGCTTCCAACAAAATAACCCTAGAACACAAAAAATTCCCTTCCAACAAAATCACCCAGGAACACAAATATTGGCTTCCAATGAAATTACCCCAGAACACAAAAATTTGCTTCCAAAGAAATCACCCCAGAACTCAAAAATTCGCTTCCAACGAAATTACCCCAGAAGAGAAAAAATTTGCTTCCAACGAAATGACTGCAGACCACAGAAAACACGCTACCATCGAAATCGCCCGAGAACACAAAAGAATGTGCTTCCAACGAAATTACCCCAAAAGAGAAAAACATTGCTTCCAACGAAATGACTCCAGAGCACGGAAAACACGCTTCTAACGAAATCACCCCATTCTTCAAAATATTCACTTCCAACGAAATTACCCCAGAACAGAAAAAAAATTGTTTCCAACGAAATCACCCCAGAGCACCAAAAAATTCGCTTCCAACGAACTCACCCTAGAGCACAAAAATTCGCTTTCAACGAAATCACCCTAGAAGACAAAAAATTCACATCCAACGAAATCAACCCAGAACACAAAAAATTCGCTTCCAACGAAATTACCCCAGAACACAAAAAAATTTGCTTGCAACGAAATCACCCTAGAACATAAAAAATTTGCTTCCATCGAAATCACCCGAAAACACTAAATTGGCTTCCAAAGAAATTACCCCAGAACACAAAAATTTGCTTCCAACGAAATCACCCCAAAACACAAAAAATTCGCTTCCAAAGAAATCACCCCAGAACACAAAAATTTTGCCTCCAACGAAATGACTCCTGAACACAGAAAACACGCTTCCAACGAAATAACCCGAGACACAAAAAATTCGCTTCCAACGAAATTACCCCAGAAGAGAAAAAATTTGCTTCCAACGAAATGCTTCCAGAGCACAGAAAACATGCTTCTAATGAAATCACCCCATACTTCAAAATATTCACTTCCAAAGAAATTACCCCAGAACAGAAAAAAATTTGCTGGCAATGAAATCTCCTGAGAACACAAATATACGCTTCCATCAAAATCACCCAAGAACAAAAAATATTCTTTTCTAACGTAATTACCCCAGAACACAACTATTCGCTTCCAACGAAATCAACCCAGAGCACAAAAAATTTACTTCCAACAAAATCACCCCAGAGCACAAAAAAATCGCTTTCAACGACATCAACCAAGAACACAAAAAATTCACTTCCAACGAAATTACCCCAGAACAGAAAAAATTTGCTTCTGTCCTAATCACCCCAGAGCACAAAAAATTCGTTCCCAATGAAATCACACCAGAACACAAAAAATTCGCTTCCAATGAAATCACCCCAGAACACGAAAAATTCGCTTCCAACAAAATAACCCAAGAACACAAAAAATTCCCTTCCAACAAAATCACCCAGGAACACAAATATTTGCTTCCAACGAAATCATCCCAGAACACAAAAAATTTGCTTTCAAAGAAATCACCCCAGAACACAAAAATTTCCATTCCATCGAAATTTATCCAGAACAGAGAAAACAGGCTTCCAACGAAATCATCCCAGAAAACAAAAAATTCGCTTCCAACAATATTACCCCAGAACACAAAAAATTTGATTCCAACAAAATCACCCCATAACTCAAAAATTCGCTTCCAACGAAATTACCCCAGAAGAGAAAAAATTTGCTTCCAACGAAATGACTCCAGACCACAGAAAACACGCTACCATCGAAATCACCCGAGAACACAAAAAATGTGCTTCCAACGAAATTACACCAGAAGAAAAAAAATAGCTTCCAACAAAATGACTCCAGAGCACGGAAAACACGCTTCTAAAGAAATCACCCCATACTTCAAAATATTCACTTCCAACGAAATTACCCCAGAACAGAAAAAATTCGCTTCTATCCTAATCACCCCAGAGCACAAAAAATTCGTTCCCAATGAAATCACGCCAGAGCACAAAAAATTCGCTTCCTTCGAAATCACCCAAGAACACAAAAAACTCGCTTCCAACGAAATTACCCCAGAACACAAAAAATTCGCTTCCAACGAAATCACCCGAGAACACAAATATTCGCTTCCAACGAAATCAACCCACAACACAAAAAAATCGCTTCCAACGAAATCACCCGAGAATACAAATATTAGCTTCCAACGATATCTCCCTAGAACATAAAAAATTTGCTTCCAACGAAATCACCGTAGAACAAGAAAAATTCACTTTCAACGAAATCACCCGAGAACACAAAAAATTGGTGTCCAACGAAATTACTGCAGAATAGAAAAAATTTACTTCCAACCAAATCAACCCAGAACACAAAAATTCCCTTCCAACAAAATCACCCGAAAACACATATATAGGCTTCCAAAGAAATCAGCCCGGAACACACAAAATTTGCTTCCAAAGAAATCACCCCAGAACACAAAAAGTTCGCTTCCAACAAAATTACTCCAGAAGACAAAAAATTCGCTTCCAAAGAAATGACTCCAGAGCACAGAAAACACGATTCCAACGAAATGATCCCGTACATCAAAAATTTGCTTCCATCGAAATCACCCGAGAATACAAAAAATTCGCTTCCAACGAAATGACTCCAGAAGACCAAAAATTTGCTTCCAAAGAAATGACTCCAGAGCACAGAAAACACGATTCCAACGAAATGATCCCGTACTTCAAAAATTTGCTTCCATTGAAATCACCTGAGAACACAAAAAAATTCGCTTCCAACGAAATTACCTCAGTAGACAAAAAATTCTTTTCCAACGAAATCTCCTGAGAACACAAATATTCGCTTCCAAAGATATCATCCCAGAGCACAAAAAATTCGCTTCCAACGAAATCACCCCAGAGCACAAAAAATTCGCTTCCAACGAACTCACCCTAGAGCACAAAAATTCGCTTTCAACGAAATCACCCTAGAAGACAAAAAATTCGCGTCCAACGTAATCAACCCAGAACACAAAAAATTCGCTTCCAACAAAATTACCCCAGAACACAAAAAAATTTGCTTGCAACGAAATCACCCTAGAACATAAAAAATTTGCTTCCATCGAAATCACCCGAAAACACTAAATTGGCTTCCAAAGAAATTACCCCAGAACACAAAAAATTCGCTTCCAAAGAAATCACCCCAGAACACAAAAATTTCGCCTCCAACGCAATGACCCCTGAACACAGAAAACACGCTTCCAACGAAATAACGCGAGACACAAAAAATTCGCTTCCAACGAAATTACCCCAGAAGAGAAAAAATTTGCTTCCAACGAAATGCTTCCAGAGCACAAAAAACATGCTTCTAACGAAATCACCCCATACTTCAAAATATTCACTTCCAATGAAATTACCCCAGAAAAGAAAAAATTTGCTGGCAATGAAATCTCCTGAGAACACAAATATACGCTTCCAACAAAATCACCCAAGAACAAAAAATATTCTCTTCTAACGTAATTACCCCAGAACACAACTATTCGCTTCCAACGAAATCAACCCAGAGCACAAAAAATTTACTTCCAACAAAATCACCCCAGAGCACAAAAAATTCGCTTTCAACGACATCAACCCAGAACACAAAAAATTCACTTCCAACGAAATTACCCCAGAAGAGAAAAAATTCGCTTCTGTCCTAATCACCCCAGAGCACAAAAATTCGTTCCCAATGAAATCACACCAGAACACAAAAAATTCGCTTCCAATGAAATCAACCCAGAACACAAAAAATTCGCTTCCTTCGAAATCACCCAAGAACACAAAAAGCTCGCTTCCAACGAAATTACCCCAGAACACAAAAAATTCGCTTCCAACGAAATCACCCTACAACAAAAAAAATTCGCTTCCAATGAAATGACCCCAGAGCACAAAAATTGCTTTCAAAGAAATCACCCCAGAACACAAAAAATTCGCTTCCAACGAAATCACCCCAGAACACGAAAAATTCGCTTCCGACAAAATAAACCTAGAACACAAAAAATTCCCTTCCAACAAAATCACCCAGGAACACAAATATTGGCTTCCAATGAAATTACCCCAGAACACAAAAATTTGCTTCCAAAGAAATCACCCCAGAACTCAAAAATTCGCTTCCAACGAAATTACCCCAGAAGAGAAAAAATTTGCTTCCAAAGAAATGACTCCAGACCACAGAAAACACGCTACCATCGAAATTGCCCGAGAACACAAAAGAATGTGCTTCCAATTAATTACACCAAAAGAGAAAAACATTGCTTCCAACGAAATGACTCCAGAGCACGGAAAACACGCTTCTAACGAAATCACCCCATTCTTCAAAATATTCACTTCCAACGAAATTACCCCGGAACAGAAAAAAATTTGTTTCCAACGAAATCACCCCAGAGCACAAAAAATTCGATTCCAACGAACTCACCATAGAGCACAAAAATTCGCTTTCAACGAAATCACCCTAGAAGACAAAAAATTCGCGTCCAACGAAATCAACCCAGAACACAAAAAATTCGCTTCCAACGAAATTATTCCAGAACACAAAAAAAATTTGCTTGCAACGAAATCACCCTAGAACATAAAAAAATTTGCTTCCATCGAAATCACCCGAAAACACTAAATTGGCTTCCAACGAAATTACCCCAGAACACAAAAATTTGCTTCCAACGAAATCACCCCAAAACACAAAAAATTCGCTTCCAAAGAAATCACCCCAGAACACAAAAATTTTGCTTCCAACGAAATGACTCCTGAACACAGAAAACACGCTACCAACGAAATCACCCGAGATACAAAAAATTCGCTTCCAAAGAAATTACCCCAGAAGAGAAAAAATTTGCTTCCAATGAAAGGCCTCCAGAACACAGAAAACATGGTTCTAACGAAATCACCCCATACTTCAAATTATTCACTTCCAACGAAATTACCCGAGAACAGAAAAAATTTGCTGGCAATAAATCTCCTGAGAACACAAATATATGCTTCCAACAAAATCACCCAAGAACAAAAAATATTCTCTTCTAACGTAATTACCCAAGAATACAAATATTCGCTTCCAACGAAATCAACCCAGAGTACAAAAAATTTACTTCCAACAAAATCACCCCAGAGCACAAAAAATTCGCTTTCAATGACATCAACCCAGACACAAAAAATTCACTTCCAACGAAATTACCCCAGAACAGAAAAAATTACCTTCTATTGTAAACACCCCAGAGCACAAAAAATTCGTTCCCAAAGAAATCACACCAGAACACAAAAAATTCGCTTCCAATGAAATCAACCCAGAACACAAAAAATTCGCTTCCTTCGAAATCACCCAAGAAAACAAAAAACTCGCTTCCAACGAAATCACCCGAGAATACAAATATTAGCTTCCAACGAAATCACCCTAGAACATAAAAAATTCGCTTCCAACGAAATCACCCAAGAACAAAAAGAATTCACTTTCAATGAAATCACCCGAGAACACAAAAAACTCGTGTCCAACGAAATTACTGCAGAATAGAAAAAAAATTTATTTCGAACCAAATCAACCCAGAACACAAAAATTCCCTTACAACAAAATCACCCGAAAACACATATATTGGCTTCCAACGAAATCACCCGAGAACACAAAAAATTGGCTTCCAACGAAATCACCGCAGAGCACAAAAAATTCGCTTCCAACGAAATGACTCCAGAGCACAGAAAACACGCTTCCAACGAAATGACCCCCTACTTCAAAAATTTGCTTCCATCGAAAAAACCAGAGAACACAAAAAATTCTATTCCAACGATATTACCCAGAATACAAAAAATTCTTTTCCAACGAAATCTCCTGAGAACAGAAATATTCGCTTCCAAAGGTATCTTCCAAGAGCACAAAAAATTTGCTTCCAACGAAATCACCCTAGACAACAAAAATTCCCTTTCAACGAAATCATCCAAGAACACAAAAAATTCGCTTCCAACGAAATCACCCCAGAGCACAAAAAATTCGCTTCCAACGAAATGACTCCAGAGCACAGAAAACACGCTTCCAATGAAATGACCCCAGAACGCAAAACATTCCCTTCCAACGAAATCACCCTAAAACATAAAAAAATCGCGTCCATTGAAATCACTACAGAAGACAAAAAATTCGCTTCCAACCAAATCACCCCAGAGCACAAAATATTCGCTTCCAACGAAATCACCCTAGAACATAAAAAATTCGCTTCCAACGAAATCTCCTGAGAACACAAATATTCGCTTCCAACGAAATCACCCCAGAGCACAAAAAATTCGCTTCCAACGAAATCACCGTAGAACACAAAAATTCCCTTTCAACAAACTCAGCCAAGAACACAAAAAATTCGCTACCAACGAATTCACCCCAGAACACAAAAAATGCGCTTGCGAAGAAATCTCCTGAGAACACAAATATTCGCTTCCCAAGATATCATCACAGAGCACAAAAAATTCGCTTCCAACGAAATTACCCCAGAACACAAAAAATTCTTTTCCAACGAAATCTCCTGAGAACACAAATATTCGCTTCGAAAGATAACATCCCAGAGCACGAAAAATTCGCTTCCAACGAAATCACCCTAGAACACAAAAATTCCCTTTCAACAAACTCAGCCAAGAACACAAAAAATTCGCTACCAACGAAATCATCCCAGAACACAAAAATTCGCTTGCAACGAAATCTCCTGAGAACACAAATATTCGCTTCCAAGGAAATCACCCCAGAGAACAAAAAATTCGCTTCCAACGAAATGACTCCAGAGCACAGAAAACACACTCAGAACGAAATGACCCCCTACTTCAAAAATTTGCTTCCATCGAAAAGAATGGAGAACACAAAAAACTCTCTTCGAACAATATTACCCAAGAAGACAAACATCCTTTTCCAACGAAATCTCCTGAGAAAACAAATATTCGCTATCAAAGATATCATCCCAGAGCACAAAAATTTCGCTTCCAACGAAATCACCCTAGAACACAAAAATTCCCTTTCAACGAAATAACCCCAGAACCCAAAAAATTCGCTTCCAACGAAATCACCAAAGAACACAAAAAATTGGCTTGAAACGAAATCTCCTGAGAACACAAATATTCGCTTCCAACGAAATCACACAAGAGCACAAAAATCTCGTTACCAATGAAATGGCTCCAGGGCACAGAAAACACGCTTCCAACGAAAAGACCCCCTACTTCAAAAATTTGCTACCTCTCGAAATCACCCCAGAACACAAAAAATTCGATTCCAACGAAATTACCCCAGAAGACAAAAAATTTGCTTCCAAAGAAATCACCGCAGAACACAAAAAATTCGTTTCCAACGAAATCACCCCAGAACACAAAAAACTCGCTTGCAAAGAAATCTGAGAACACAAATATTCGCTTCCCAAGATATCATCACAAAGCACAAAAAATTCGCTTCCAACGAAATCACCCTAGAACACAAAAATTCCCTTTCAAAGAAATCACCTGAGAACAGAAAAAATTCCCTTCCAACGAAATCACCCCAGAACACAAAAAACTCGCTTCCAAGGAAATGACTTCAGAGCACAGAAAACACACTTAGAACGAAATGACACCCTAATTCAAAAATTTGTTTCCATCGAAAAGACCGGAGAACACAAAAAACTCTTTTCCAACGATAAAACCCCAGAAGACAAAAAAATTCTTTTCCAAGGAAATCTCCTGAGAACATAAATATTCGCTTCCCAAGTTATCATCTCAGAGCACAAAAATTTCGTTTCCAACGAAATCACCCTAGAACATAAAAATTCACTTTCAACGAAATAACCCGAGAACACAAAATATTCGCTTCCAACGAAATCACCCCAAAACATAAAAAATTCGCTTGCAACGAAATCTCCTGAGAACACAAATATTCCCTTGCAACGAAATGACTCCAGAGCACAGAAAACACACTTCCAAAGAAATGGCCCCTACTACAAAAATTTGATTCCATCAAAAAAACCGGAGAACACAAAAAAATCTCTTCCAACGATATTACCCCAGAAGACAAAAAAATTCTTTTCCAAAGAAATCTCCTGAGAACACAAAGATTCGCTTCCAAAAATATCATCCCAGAGCACAAAAAATTCGCTTCCAACGAAATCACCCTAGAACACAAAAATTCCCTTTCAACGAAATCACCCGAGAACACAAAATTTTGCTTCCAACGAAATCACCCAAGAACACAAAAAATTCGCTTGCAACGAAATCACCCTAGAACACAAAAATTCCCTTTCAACGAAATCACCCGAGAACACAAACGTTTGCTTCCAACGAAATCACACCAGAGCACAAAAAATTCGCTTCCAAAGAAATGACTCCAGAGCACAGAAAACACGCTTCCATCGAAATGACCCCCTACTTCAAAAATTTGCTTCCATCGAAAAGACCTGAGAACACAAAATTTCTCTTCCAACGATATTACCCCAGAAGACAAAAAATTCTTTTCCAACGAAATCTCCTGAGAACACAATTATTCGCTTCCAAAGATATCATCCCAGAGTACAAAAAAATTCGCTTCCAACGAAATCACCCTAGAATACAAAAATTCCCTTTCAACGAAATCACCCGAGAAAACAAAAAATTCGCTTCCAACGAAATCACCCCAGAGCACAAAAAATTCGCTTCCAACGAAATGACTCAGAGCACAGAAAACATGCTTCCAATGAAATGACCCCTGAACACAAAAAATTCCCTTCCAACAAAATCACCCTAGAAAATAAAAAAATCGCTTCCATCGAAACCACCACAGAAGACAAAATTTCGCTTCCAACGAAATGACTCCAGAGCACAGGAAACACCCTTCCAACCAAATGACCCGCTACTTCAAAAATCTGCTTCCATCGAAAAGACCGGAGAACAAAAAAAATTCTCTTCCAATCATATTACCTCATAAGGCAAAAAATGCTTTTCCAAGGAAATCTCCTGAGAACACAAATATTCGCTTCCCAAGATATCATCCCAGAGCACAAAAAAAAATTCGCTTCCAAAGAAATCACCCTAGAACACAAAAATTCCCTTTCAAAGAAATAACCCGAGAACACAAAAAATTGGCTTCCTACGAAATCACACCAGAGCAAAAAAAATTCACTTCCAAAGAAATTACCCCAGAACATAAAAATTCGCTTCCAACAAAATCACCCCAGAACACAAAAATTCGCTTCCATAGAAATCACCCTAGAACACAAAAATTTCGCTTCCAACTAAATCACCCCAGAGAACAAAAAATTTGCTTCCAACGAAATGTCTCTAGAGCACAGAAAACACGCTTCCAAGGAAATGACCCCATACTTCAAAAATTGGCTTCCAACGAAATCACCCGAGAACACAAAAAATTCGCCTCCAACGAAATCACCCCAGAACACAAAAAAATTCCCTTTCAACAAAATCACCCGAGAACAAAAAAATTCGCATCCAAAGAAATTACCACAAATAGAGAAAATTTACTTCCAACCAAATCAACCCAGAGCACAAAAAATTCCCTTCCAACAAAATCACCCGAGAACACAAATATTGGCTTCCAATGAAATTACCCCAGGACAGAAAAAATTTGCTTCCATCGAAATCACCCCAGAACACAAAAAATTCACTTCCAAAGAAATTACCCCAGAACACAAAAATTCCCTTTCAACGAAATCACCCTAGAACACAAAAAACTCTCTTTCAACGAAATCAACCGAGAACACAAAAAATTGGCTTCCAAGTTAATTACAACAGAATACAAAAAATTCGCTTCCAACGAAATCATCCCAGAACACAAAAAATTTGCTTCCAAAGAAATCACCCCAGAACACAAAAATTTCCATTCCATCGAAATGAATCCAGAACAGAGAAAACAGGCTTCCAACGAAATCATCCCAGAACACAAAAAATTCGCTTCCAACAATATTACCCCAGAACACAAAAAAATTGATTCCAACAAAATTACCCCAGAACACAAAAAAATTCGCTTCCAAAGAAATTACCCCAGAACACAAGAAATTCGCTTCCAACGAAATCACCACAGAACCCCAAAAATTTGCTTCCAACGAAATGACTCCAGAGCACAGAAAACACGCTTCCAACGAAATGACCCCCTACTTCAAAAATTTGCTTACATCGAAAAAACCGAAGAAGACAAAAAAATTCTCTTCCAACGATATTACCCAAGAAGACAAAAATTCTTTTCCAACGAAGTCTCCTGAGAACACAAATATTCATTTCCAACGAAATCACCCCAGAGCACAAAAAATTGGCTTCCAAACAAATGACTCCAGAGCACAGAAAACACGCTTAGAACGAAATGACCCCCTACTTCAAAAATTTGCTTCCATCGAAAGACTGGAGAACACAAAAAATTCTCTTCCAACAATATTACCCCTGAAGACAAAAAAATTCTTTTCCAAGGAAATCTCCTGAGAACACAAGTATTCCCTTCCAAAGATATCATCCCATAGCACAAAAAATTCGCTTCCAACGAAATGACTCCAGAGCACAGAAAACACGCTTCCAACGAAATGATCCCATACTTCAAAAATTTGCTTCCAACGAACTCACCCGAGAACAGAAAAAATTCGCTTCCAAAGAAATTACCCCAGAAGACAAAAAATTCTTTTCCAAGGAAATCTGCTGAGAACACAAAAATCCCTTTCAACGAAATCACCCAAGAACACAAAAATTCCCTTCCAATGAAATCACCCCAGAGCACAAAAAATTCACTTCCAACGAAATGACTCCAGAGCACAGAAAACACACTTCCAATGAAATGACCCCAGAACACAAAAAATTCGCTTCCAACGAAATCACCCTAGAACACAAAAAATTCGCTTGCAAAAAAATCTCCTGAGAACACAAATATTCGCTTCCAACGAAATCACAACAAAGCACAAAAAATTCGCTGCTTACAAAATCACCCTAAAACACAAAAAATTTGCTTTCAACCAAATCACCCGAGAACACAATAAAATCACTTCCAAGGAAATCACCCCAGAGCACAATAAATTCCCTTCCAAAGAAATCACCCTAGAACATAAAAAAATTCCTTCCATCGAAATCACCACAGAAGACAAAATATTCGATTCCAACCAAATCAAACCAGAGCACAAAAAATTCGCTTCCAAAGAAATCACACTAGAATATAAAAAATTCGCTTTCAACGAAATCACCCGAGAACACAAAAAATTCGATTCCAACGAAATTATCCCAAAAGACAAAAATTTCTTTTCCAATGAAATCTGCTGAGAACACAAATATTCGCTTCCAACAAAATCACCCCAGAGCACAAAAAATTCGCTTCCAAAGAAATCACCCGAGAACATAAAAAATTCGCTTCCATCAAAATCACCCCAGAACAAAAAAAATTTGCTTCCAAAGAAATCACCCCAGAACACAAAAATTCGCTTCCAACGAAATCACCCCAGAACACAAAAATTCGCTTCCAAAGAAAACACCCTAGAACACAAAAATTTCGCTTCCAACTAAATCACCCCAGAGAACAAAAAATTCGCTTCCAACGAAATGTCTCTAGAGCACAGAAAACACGCTTCCAATGAAATGTCCTCATATTTCAAAAATTTGCTTCCAACGATATCACCCGAGTACACAAAAAATTCGCCTCCAACGAAATCACCCCAGAACACAAAAAAATCCTTTTCAACAAAATCACCCGAGAACAAAAAAATTCGCGTCCAAATAGAGAAAATTTACTTCCAACCAAATCAACCCAGAGCACAAAAAATTCCCTTCCAACAAAATCACCCGAGAACACAAATATTGGCTTCCAATGAAAATACCCCAGGACAGAAAAAATTTGCTTCCATCGAAATCACCCCAGAACACAAAAAATTCACTTCCAAAGAAATTACCCCAGAACACAAAAATTCCCTTTCAACGAAATCACCCTAGAACACAAAAAATTCTCTTTCAAAGAAATCAACCGAGAACACAAAAAATTGGCTTCCAAGTTAATTACAACAGAATACAAAAAATTCGCTTCCAACGAAATCATCCCAGAACAGAAAAATTTGCTTCCAAAGAAATCACCCCAGAACACAAAAATTCCCTTTCAACGAAATCACCCTAGAACACAAAAAATTCTCTTTCAACGAAATCAACCGAGAACACAAAAAATTGGCTTCCAAGTTAATTACAACAGAATACAAAAAATTTGCTTCCAACGAAATCATCCCAGAACACAAAAAATTTGCTTCCAAAGAAATCACCACAGAACACAAAAATTTCCATTCCATCGAAATGAATCCAGAACAGAGAAAACAGGCTTCCAACGAAATCATCCCAGAACGCAAAAAATTCGCTTCCAACAATATTACCCCAGAACACAAAAAATTTGATTCCAACAAAATTACCCCAGAACACAAAAAAATTCGCTTGCAAAGAAATTACCCCAGAACACAAGAAATTCGCTTCCAATGAAATCACCCCAGAACCCCAAAAATTTGCTTCCAACAAAATGACTCCAGAGAAAAGAAAACATGCTTCCAACGAAATGACCCCCTACTTCAAAAATTTGCTTACATCGAAAAAACCGAAGAACACAAAAAAATTCACTTCCAAAGATATTACCCAAGAAGACAAAAAATTCTTTTCCAACGAAGTCTCCTGAGAACACAAATATTCATTTCCAACGAAATCACCCCAGAGCACAAAAAATTGGCTTCCAAACTAATGACTCCAGAGCACAGAAAACACGCTTAGAACGAAATGATCCCCTACTTCAAAAATTTGCTTCCTTTGAAAGACTGGAGAACACAAAAAATTCTCTTCCAACAATATTACCCCTGAAGACAAAAAATTCTTTTCCAAGGAAATCTCCTGAGAACACAAGTATTCGCTTCCAAAGATATCATTCCAGAGCACAAAAAATTCGCTTCCAACGAAATCACACTAAATCACAAACATTCCCTTTCAACGAGAACACAAAAAATTCACTTCCAACGATATTACCCCAGAAGACAAAAAATTCTTTTCGAACGAAATCTCCGGAGAACACAAATATTCGCTTCCAAAGATATCATCCCAGAGCACAAAAAATTCGATTCCATCGAAATCACCCTAGAACACAAACATAACCTTTCAATGAAATCACCCGAGAACACAAAAAAATTCGCTTCCAATGAAATCACCCAGAGCACAAAAAATTCGTGTCCAAAGAAAGGACTCCAGAGCACAGAAAACACGCTTCCAATGAAATGACCCCAGAACACAAAAAATTCCCTTCCAACGAAATCACCCTAGAACATAAAAAACTCGCTTCCATCGAAATCACCATAGAAGACAAAAAATTCGCTTCAAAAGAAATCACCCTAGAACATAAAAAATTAGCTTTCAACGAAATCACCGGAGAACACAAAAAATTCACTTCCAAAAAATCACCCCAGAACACAAAAAATTCGCTTTCACTGAAATGACTCCAGAGCACAAAAAACACGCTTCCAACGAAATGACCCCATACTTCAAAAATCACCCCAGAGCACAAAAAATTCCCTTTCAACAAAATCACCCGAGAATAAAAAAATTCGCTTCCAACAAAATCACCCCAGAGCACAAAAAATTCGCTTTCGACGAAATCACCATAGAACACAAAAATTCCCCATCAACGAAAACACCCGAGAACACAAAAAAATTCTCTTCCAACAAAATCACCACTGAAAACAAAAATTTCGCTTGTATCGAAATCTCCTGAGAACACAAATATTTGCTTCCAACAAAATCACCGCAGAGCACAAAAAATTCGCTTCCAACGAAATGACTCCAGAGCACAGAAAACACGCATCCAAGGAAATGACCCCAGAACACAAAAAATTCCCTTCAAACGAAATCACCATGAAACATAAAAAAAATCGCTTCCATCGAAATCACCACAGAAAACAAAAAATTCGCTCCGAACCAAATCACCCCTGAACACAAAAAATTCCCTTTCAACGAAATCACCCGAGAACACAAAAAATTCGCTTCCAACGAAAATACCCCAGAACACAAAAAATTAGCTTTCAATGAAATGACTCCAGAGCACAGAAAACATGCTTCCAAAAAAATGATCCCATACTTCAAAAATTTGCTTCCATCGAAATCACATGAGAACACAAAAAATTCGCTTCCAAAGAAATTAACCCAGAAGACAAACAATTCTTTTCCCAGGAAATCTCCTGAGAACACAAATATTCGCTTCCAAAGATATCATCCCAGAGCACAAAAAATTCACTTCCAACGAAATCACCCCAGAGCACAAAAAATTCGCTTCCAACGAAATGACTCCAGAGCACAGAAAACACGCTTCCAACGAAATGATCCCATACTTCAAAAATTTGCTTCCATCGAAATCACCCGAGAACACAAAAAATTCGTTTCCAAATAAATTACCCTAGAAGACAAAAAATTCTTTTCCAAGGAAATCTCCTGAGAACACAAAAATCCCTTTCAATGAAATCACCCGAGAACACAAAAAATTCCCTTCCAACGAAATCACCCTAGAACATAAAAAACTCGCTTCCATCGAAATCACCATAGAAGACAAAAAATTCGCTTCAAAAGAAATCACCCTAGAACATAAAAAATTAGCTTTCAACGAAATCACCGGAGAACACAAAAAATTCACTTCCAAAAAATCACCCCAGAACACAAAAAATTCGCTTTCACTGAAATGACTCCAGAGCACAAAAAACACGCTTCCAACGAAATGACCCCATACTTCAAAAATCACCCCAGAGCACAAAAAATTCCCTTTCAACAAAATCACCCGAGAATAAAAAAATTCGCTTCCAACAAAATCACCCCAGAGCACAAAAAATTCGCTTTCGACGAAATCACCATAGAACACAAAAATTCCCCATCAACGAAAACACCCGAGAACACAAAAAAATTCTCTTCCAACAAAATCACCACTGAAAACAAAAATTTCGCTTGTATCGAAATCTCCTGAGAACACAAATATTTGCTTCCAACAAAATCACCGCAGAGCACAAAAAATTCGCTTCCAACGAAATGACTCCAGAGCACAGAAAACACGCATCCAAGGAAATGACCCCAGAACACAAAAAATTCCCTTCAAACGAAATCACCATGAAACATAAAAAAAATCGCTTCCATCGAAATCACCACAGAAAACAAAAAATTCGCTCCGAACCAAATCACCCCTGAACACAAAAAATTCCCTTTCAACGAAATCACCCGAGAACACAAAAAATTCGCTTCCAACGAAAATACCCCAGAACACAAAAAATTAGCTTTCAATGAAATGACTCCAGAGCACAGAAAACATGCTTCCAAAAAAATGATCCCATACTTCAAAAATTTGCTTCCATCGAAATCACATGAGAACACAAAAAATTCGCTTCCAAAGAAATTAACCCAGAAGACAAACAATTCTTTTCCCAGGAAATCTCCTGAGAACACAAATATTCGCTTCCAAAGATATCATCCCAGAGCACAAAAAATTCACTTCCAACGAAATCACCCCAGAGCACAAAAAATTCGCTTCCAACGAAATGACTCCAGAGCACAGAAAACACGCTTCCAACGAAATGATCCCATACTTCAAAAATTTGCTTCCATCGAAATCACCCGAGAACACAAAAAATTCGTTTCCAAATAAATTACCCTAGAAGACAAAAAATTCTTTTCCAAGGAAATCTCCTGAGAACACAAAAATCCCTTTCAATGAAATCACCCGAGAACACAAAAATTCCCTTCCAATGAAATCACCCCAGAGCACAAAAAATTCACTTCCAACGAAATGACTCCAGAGTACAGAAAACATGCTTCCCATGAAATGACCCCAGAACACAAAAAATTCCCTTCCAAAGAAATCACCCTAGAACATAAAAAAATCCCTTCCATCAAAAACAACACAGAAGACAAAATATTCGCTTCCAACCAAATCACCCCACAGCACAAAAAATTCGCTTCCAACGAAATCCCCCTAGAATATAAAAAATTCGTTTTCAACGAAATCACCCGAGAACACAACAAATTCGATTCGAAAGAAATTATCCCAAAAGACAAAAATTTCTTTTCCAATGAAATCTCCTGAGAACACAAATATTCGTTTCCAATGAAATCACCCCAGAGCACAAAAAACTTGTTTCCAACGAAATGACTCCAGGACACAGAAAACATGCTTCCAACGAAATGACCCCCTACTTCAAAAATTTGTTTTTATCGAAATCACCTGAGAACACAAAAAATTCGCTTCCAACGAAATCACCCGGGAACACAAACATTCGCTTCCAACGAAATCACCCCAGAGCACAAAAAATTCGCTTCCAAAGAAATCACCCTAGAACATAAAAAATTCGCTTCCATCGAAATCACCCCAGAACAAAAAAAATTGCTTCCAAAGAAATTACCCCAGAACACAAAAATTCGCTTCCAACGAAATCACCCCAGAACACAAAAAATTCGCTTCCAACGTAATGACTTCAGAGCAGAGAAAAAAGGCTTCCAACGAAATGACCGCCGAGCACAAAAAAATTCGCTGCCAACAAAATCACCCTAGAACACAAAAAATTCTCTATCAATGAAATCAACTGAGAGCACAAAAAATTGGCTTCCAAGTTAATTACAACAGAATACAAAAAATTCGCTTCCAACGAAATCATCCCAGAACACAAAAAATTTGCTTTCTAGAAATCACCCCAGAACACAAAAATTCCCTTTCAACGAAATCACCCTAGAACACAAAAAATTCTCTTTCAACGAAATCAACCGAGAACACAAAAAATTGGCTTCCAAGTTAATTACAACAGAATACAAAAAATTCGCTTCCAACGAAATCATCCCAGAACACATAAAATTCGCTTCCAAAGAAATCACCCCAGAACACAAAAATTCGCTTCCAACGAAATCACCCCAGAACACAAAAAATTCGCTTCCAACAAAATCACCCCAGAGCACAAAAAATTTCACTTCCAACGAAATGACTCCAGAGCACAGAAAACACGCTTGCAATGAAATGACCCCATACTTCAAAATTTTGCTTCCATTGAAAAAACCGGAGAATATAAAAAATTCGCTTTTAACGAAATCACCAAAGAATACAAAAAATTCGCGTTCAATGAAATTACCCCAGAATAGAAAAGAATTATATCCAACCAAATCAACCCATAGCACAAAAAATTCCCTTCCAACAAAATCACCCAGGAACACAAATATTGGCTTCCAAAGAAATTACCCCAGAAGAGAAAAATTCGCTTCCAGTGAAATCACCCCAGAGCACAAAATTTCTTTCTAACGAAATGACTCCAGAGCACAGAAGACACGTTTCCAATGAAATGACCCCAGAAAACAAAAAATTCCCTTCCAACGAAATCATCCTAAAACATAAAAAACTCGCTTCCATCGAAATCACCATAGAAGACAAAAAATTCGCTTCCAAAGAAATTACCCCAGAAGTCAAGAAATTCGCTTCCAAAAAAATCACACCAAAGTACAAAAAATTCGCTTCCAACGAAATAACCCTAAAACACAAAAAATTCGCTTTTAATCAAATCACCCGAAAACACAATAAATTCGCTTCCAAAGAAATAACCCCAGAGCACAAAAAATTCCCTTCCACCAAAATCACTCGAGAACACGAATATAGACTTCCAACGAAATTACCCCAGAACACATAAAATTCGCTTCCAAAGAAATCACCCCAGAACACAAAAAATTCGCTTCCAACGCAACGATTCCAGAGCACAGAAAACACGCTTCCAACAAAATGACCCCCTACTTGAAAAATTTGCTTCCATCGAAATCACCCGAGAACACAAAAAATTCGCTTCCAAAGAAATTACCCCAGAACACAAAAAATTCGCTGCCAACGACATCATTGTAGAACACAAAAAATTCGCTTTCAACAAAATCACCCGAGAATACAAAAAAATTTGCTTCCAATGTAATTACCTCAGAACACAAAAAATTCGCTTCCTACAAAATCACCCAGGAAAACAAACATTCGCTTCTAAGGAAATCACCCCAAAGAACAAAAAATTCGCTTCCAAAGAAATCACCCTAGAACATAAAAAATTATCTTCCATCGAAATCACCACAGAACAAAAAAAATTTGCTTCCAAAAAATTACCCCAGAACACAAAAATTGGCTTCCAACAAAACCTCCCCAGAAAACAAAAAATTTGCTTCCAAAGAAATCACCCTAGAACACAAAAATTTCGTGTCCAACGAAATGACTCCAGAACACTGAAAACACGCTTCCAAGGAAATCACGCCAGAACACAAAAAAATTCGCTTCCAACGAAATCACCCCCGAGCACAAAAAATTTGCTTCCAACAAAATTAACCCAGAACACAAAAAAATTCGCTTCCTTAGAAATTACCCCAGAAGACAAGAAATTCGCTTCCAACGAAATCACCCCAGAGCACAAATTATTCCCTTCCAAATAAATGACCCCATACTTCAAAAATTTGCTTCCATCGAAATCACCCGAGAACAAAAAAATTCGCTTCCAATGAAATTACCCCAGAACACAAAAAAATTCGCTTGCTACGTAATGTCCTGAGAACACAAATATTTGTTTCAAACAAAATCAGCCCAGAGCACAAAAAATTCGCTTCCAACGAAATCAATCCAGAAAACAAAAAAATTTCCTTCCATCGAAATCACCTGAGAACAGAAAGAATTCGCTTCAATCGAAATCACCAGAGAACACAGAAAAATTCAATTCCAACGAAATAACCCCAGAACACAAGAAATGCGCTTCCAACGAAATGACCCCATACTTCAAAACTTTGTTTCCATTGAAATCACCCGAGAAAAGAAAAAATTCGCTTCCAACGAAATTACCCCAGAACACAAAAAATTCGCTTTCAACGAAATCACACTAGAACACAAAAAATTTGCTTTCAACGAAATCACCTGAGAACACAAAAAATTGGCTTCCAACGTAATTATCCCAGAATAGAAAAAATTTGCTTCCATCCAAATCACAACAGAACACAAAATATTTGCTTCCAAAGAAATCACCCCAGAACACAAAAAATTCGTTTCCAACAAAATTACCGGAAACACAAATATTCGCTTCCAACGAAATCACCAGAGAACGCAAATATTGCCTTCCAACGAAATCACCCCAGAAAACAAAAAAATTCGCTTCCAAAAAATTACCCCAGAACACAAAAATTCGCTTCCAACAAAATAGCCCCAGAAATCAAAAATTTCGCTTCCAAAGAAATTACCACAAAACACAAAAAATTCGCTTCCAACGAAATCACCGGTGAACACAAATATTTGCTTGCAAAGAAATCACCGCAGAACACAAAAATTTCGCTTCCAATGACATGACCCAGAGCTCAGAAAACACGCATCCAAGGAAATCACCCCAGAACACAAAAAATTCACTTCCAACGAAATTACCCCAGAAGACAAAAAATTCTTTTCCAACGAAATCTCCTGAGAACACAAATATTCGCTTCCAACGAAATCACCCCAGAGCACAAAAATTTAGCTTCCAACGAAATGACTGCAGAGCACAGAAAACATGCTTCCAAGGAAATCACCCCAGAACACAAAAAATTCACTTCCAACGAAATCAACCCAGAACACAAAAAAATTTGGTTCCATCGAAATCACCCGAGAATACGAAAAGTTCGCTTCCAACGAAATTGCCCCAGAACACAAAAAATTCGCTTCCAACGAAATCACCAAAGAACACAAATAACTCACTTCCAACGAAGTTACTCCAGAGCACAGAAAACATGCTTCCAACGAAATGACCCCCTACTTCAAAAATTTGCTGCCATCGAAAAAAATGGAGAACACAAAAACTACGCTTCCAACGAAATTACCCGAGAGCACAAAAAATTCGCTTTCAACGAAATCACACTAGAACACAAAAAATTTGCTTTCAACGAAATCACCCGAGAACACAAAAAATTGGCTTCCAACATAATTATCCCAGAACAGAAAAAATTTGCTTCCATCCAAATCACAACAGAACACAAAAAATTTGCTTCCAAAGAAATCACCCCAGAACACAAAAATTCGCTTCCAACGAAATCACCCCAGAACAGAAAAAATTCGCTTTCAAAGAAATCACCCTAGAACACAAAAAAATTATCTTCCAAGGAAATTACCTCTGAACACAAAAAATTTGCTTCCAACGAAATCAATCCAGAAAACAAAAAAATTTCCTTCCATCGAAATCACATGAGAACAGAAATAATTCGCTTCAATCGAAATCACTAGAGAACACAGAAAAATTTAATTCCAACGATATTACCCCAGAACACAAGAAATTCGCTTCCAACGAAATGAACCCATACTTCAAAACTTTGTTTTGATCGAAATCACCTGAGAACATAAAAAATTCGCTTCCAATGAAATTACCCCAGAACACAAAAAATTCACTTCCAACGAAATTACCCCAGAACACAAGAAAATCGCTTCCAATGAAATCACCCCAGAGCACAAAAAATTTGCTTCCAACGAATTCACCCTCGAACACAAAAAATTCGCTTCCAACGAAATCACCCCAGAGCACAAAAAATTTGCTTCCAACGAAATGACTCAGGATCACAGAACACACGCTTCCAACGAAATGACCCCCTACTTCAAAAATTTGCTTCCATCGAAAAAAACGGCGAACACAAAAAATTCGCTTCCAACGAAATTACCCCAGAACACAAAAAAATTCGCTTGCAACGAAATCTCCTGAGAACACAAATATTCGCTTCCAACAAAATCACCCCAGAGAACAAAAAATTTGCTTCCATCGAAATCACCAGAGAACACAAAAAATTTGCTGCCAACGACATCACTGTAGAACACAAAATATTCACTTTCAATGAAATCACCCGAGAATACAAAAAAAAAAATTGCTTCCAATGTAATTACCTCAGAACACAAATAATTCGCTTCCTTCAAAATTACCCGGGAACACAAACATTCGCTTCCAACGAAATCACCCCAAAGCACAAAAAATTCGCTTCCAAAGAAATCACCCTAGAACATAAAAACTTCTCTTCCAATAAAATCACCCAAGACAAATATTGGCTTCCAACTAAATCACCCCAGAGAACAAAAAATTCGCTTCCAACGAAATCACCCTAGAACACAAAAAATTAACTTACAACGAAATCACGCGAAAACACAAAAAATTCGCGTCAAACGAAATTACCACAGAATAGAGAAAATTTACTTCCAACCAAATCAACGCAGAGCACAAAAAATTCGCTTCCAACGAAATCACCATAGAACATAAAAAATTCGCTTCCAACGAAATTCCCCCAGAACACAAAAAATTCACTTCCAACGAAATGACTCCAGAGCACAGAAAACACGCTTCCAACGAAATGATCCCATACTTCAAAAATTTGCTTCCATCAAAAAAACCGGAGAAAACGAAAATTCGCTTCCAACCCAATTACCCCAGAACACAAAAAATTCGCTTCCAACGAAATGACTCCAGAGCACAGAAAACACGCTTCCAACGAAATGATCCCATACTTCAAAAATTTGCTTCCATCGAAATCACCCGAGAACAGAAAAAATTCGCTTGCAACGAAATTATCCCAGGAGACAAAAAATTCTTTTCCAACGAAATCTCCTGAGAACACAAACATTCGCTAGCAAAGATATCATCCCAGAGCAGAATAAATTCGCTTCCAACGAAATCACAAGAGAACACAAAAAATTCGCTTCCAACGAAATCATCCCAGAGCACAAAAAATTCACTTCAAACAAAATGACTCCAGAGCACAGAAAACACGCTTCCACAAAATGACCCCCTACATCAAAAATTTGCTTCCTTCGAAAAAACCGGAGAACACAAAATCTTCTATTCCAACGATATTACGCCAGAAGACAAAAAATTCTTTTCCAACGAAATCTCCTGAGAACAAAAATTTCGATTCGAAAGATATCATCCCAGAGCACAAAAAATCCGCTTCCAATGAAATCACCCTAGAACACAAAAATTCGCTTTCAATGAAATCACCCGAGAACCCCAAAATTTGGCTTCCAACGATTCACCCCAGAACACAAAAAATTCGCTTGCAACGAAATCTCCTGAGTACACAAATATTCACTTACAACGAAATCACCCCAGAGCACAAAAAATTCGCTTCCATCGAAATGACCCTAGAGCACAGAAAACACGCCTCCAAAGAAATCACCCCGTATTACAAAAATTTGCTTCCATCGAAAAAACCAGAGAACACAAAAAATTCTCTTCCAAAGATATTACCCCAGAAGACAAAAATTCTTTTCCAACGAAATCTCCTGAGAACACAATTATTCGCTTCCAAAGATATCATCCCAGAGCACAAAAAAATTCGCTTTCAAACAAATCACGCTAGAACACAAAAATTCCCTTTCAACGAAATCTCACAAGAACACAAAAAATCGCTTCCAACGAAATCACCCTAGAACACAAAAATTCCCTTTCGACAAAATCACCCGAGAACACAAAATTTTGGTACCAACAAAATCACCCCAGAACACAAAAAATTCGCTTGCACCGAAATCACCCCAGAGCAAAAAACATTCGCTTTCAACAAAATGACTCCAGAGAACAGAAAATATGCTTCCAATGAAATGAACCCAGAACACAAAAAATTCCCTTCCAAAGAAATCACCCTAGAACATAAAAAATCTCTTCCATCGAAATCACCACAAAATACAAAAAATTTTCTTCCAACCAAATCACCCCAGAGCACAAAAAATTTGCTCCCAATGAAATCACCCCAGAGCACAAA
The DNA here is from genome assembly GCF_030254825.1 of Meriones unguiculatus. NCBI lineage: Eukaryota > Metazoa > Chordata > Mammalia > Rodentia > Muridae > Meriones > Meriones unguiculatus. Next base: position 80,345,394 of record NC_083353.1, on the reverse strand, counting down.
AAATTCGCTTTCAACGAAATGACTCCAGAGCACAGAAAACACACTTCCAACGAAATGATCCCATACTTTAAAAATTTGCTTCCTTCGAAATCACCCGAAAACACAAAAAATTCGCTTTCAACAAAATTACCCCAGAAGACAAAAAATTCTTTTCCAACAAAATCTCCTGAGAACACAAATATTCGCTTCCAAAAATATCATCCCAGAGCAGAAAAAATTCACTTTTAACGAAATCACACGAGGACACAAAAAATTCGCTTCCAACGAAATGACTCCAGAGCACAGAAAACACGCTTCCAACGAAATGACCCCCTACTTCAAAAATTTGCTTCCATCGAAAAAACCGGAGAACACAAAAAATTCTCTTCCAACGATATTACCCCAGAAGACAAAAAATTCTTTTCCAAAAAAATCTCCTGAGAACACAAATATTCGCTTCCAAAAATATCCCAGAGTAGAAAAAATTCGCTTCCAACGAAATCACCTGAGAACACAAAAAATTCAGTTCCAACGAAATCACCCCAGAGCACAAAAAATTCGCTTTGAACAAAATGACTCCAGAGCACAGAAAACACGCTTCCAACAAAATGACCCCCTACTTCAAAAATTTGCTTCAATCGAAAAAACCGGCGAACACAAAAAATTCTCTTCCAACAATATTACCCCAGAAGACAAAAACTTCTTTTCCAACGAAATCTCCTGAGAACACAAATATTCACTTCCAAAGATATCATCCCAGAGCACAAAAAATTCGCTTCCAATGAAATCACCCTAGAACACAAAAATTCCCTTTCAACGAAATCACCCGAGAACACAAAGATCGCTTCCAACGAAATCACCACAGAGCACAAAATATTCGCTTCCAACGAAATGACGCCAGAGCACAGAAAACACGCTTTCAATGAAATGACCCCCTACTTCAAAAATTAGCTTCCATCGAAAAGACCGGAGAACACAAAAAATTCTCTTCCAACGATATTACCCCAGAAGACAAAAAATTCTTTTCCAACAAAATCTCCTGAGAACACAAATATTCGCTTCCAATGAAATCACCCCAGAGCACAAAAAATTCACTTCCAACGAAATCACTCCAGAGCACAGAAAACACGCTTCCAATGAAATGACCCCATACTTAAAAAATATTCGATTCAAAAGATATCATCCCAGAGCACAAAAAATTCACTTTCAACCAAATCACGATAGAACACAAAAATTCCCTTTCAACGAAATCTCCCGTGAACACAACAATTCGCTTCCAACAAAATGACTCCAGAGCACAGAAAACACGCTTCCAAGAAATGACCCCCTATTTCGAAAATTTGCTTCCACCAAAAAAACCGAAGAACAAAAAAAAAATTCGCTTCCAACGAAGTGACACCAGACCACAGAAAACATGCTTCCAATTAAATGATCCGATACTTCAAAAATTTGGTTCCATCGAAATCAACCGAGAACAGAAAAAAATTCGCTTGCAACAAAATTACCCAAGAAGACAAAAAATTCTTTTAGACCGAAATCTCATGAGAACACAAATATTCGCTTCCAACAAAATCACACGAGAACACAAAAAATTTGGTTCCAACAAAATTACCCCAGAACACAAAAAATTCACTTGCAACGAAATCTTCTCAGAACACATATATTCGCTTCCAACGAAATTACCCAGAACACAAAAAAATCGCTTCCGACGAAATGACTCCAGAGGACAGAAAACACGCTTCCAAAGAAATGACCCCCTGCTTCAAAAATTTGCTTCCATCGAAAAGACCGGAGAACACAAAAAATTCTCTTCCAACGATATTACCCAGGAAGACAAAAATTCTTTTCCAACGAAATCTCCTGAGAACACAAATATTCGATTCAAAAGATATCATCCCAGAGCACAAAAAATTCGCTTTCAAACAAATCACGCTAGAACACAAAAATTCCCTTTCAACGAAATCTCACGAGAACACAAAAATTCGCTTCCAACGAAATCACCCCAGAACACAAAAAATTCGCTTGCAACGAAATCTCCTGAGAACACAAATATTCACTTCCAACAAAATCACCCCAGAGCACAAAAAATTCGCTTCGAACGAAATGACTCCAGAGCACAGAAAACATGCCTCCAAAGAAATGACCCCCTACTACCAAAATTTGCTTCCATCGAAAAAACCTGAGAACACAAAAAATTCTCTTTCTACGAGATTACCCCAAAAGACAAAAACTTCTTTTCCAACGAAATCTCCTGAGAACACAATTATTCGCTTCCAAATATATCGTCCCAGAGCACAAAAAATTCGCTTCCAACGAAATAACCCTATAACACAAAAATTCCCTTTCAACGAAATCACCAGAGAACACAAAAAATTCGCTTCCAACGAAATGACTCCAGAGCACAGAAAACACGCTTCTAATGAAATGACCCCAGACCACAAAAAATTCCCTTCCAAAGAAATCACCCTTGAACATAAATAAATCTCTTCCATCGAAATTACCACAGAAGACAAAAAATACGCTTCCAACCAAATCTCCCAGAGCACAAAAAATTCGCTTCCAACGAAATCACCCTAGAACATAAAAAATTCGCTTCCAACGAAATCACCCGAGAACAAAAAAATTCGGTTCCAACGAAATTACCCCAGAACACAAAAAATTCAGTTCCAAATAAATGACTCCAGAGCAAAGAAAACACGCTTCCAACGAAATGACCCCCTATTTCAATAATGTGCTTCCATCGAAAAAACCGGAGAACACAAAAAATTCGCTTCCAACGATATTATCCAGAACACAAAAAATTCGATTCCAACGAAATGACTCCAGGGCACAGAAAACATGCTTCCAACGAAATGATCCCATACTTCAAAAATTTGCTTCCATCGAAATCACACGAGAACACAAATGATTCGCTTGCAACGATATTACCCCAGAAGACAAAAAATTCTTTTCCAACGAAATCTCCTGAGAACACGAATATTCGCTTAAAACAAAATCAACCGAGAACACAAAAAATTCGCTTCCAACGAAATCAACCCGGAGCACAAAAAATTCGCTTCCAACGAAATGACTCCAGAGCACAGAAAACACGCTTCCAACGAAATGACCCCATACTTCAAAAATTTGCTTCCATTGGAAAAAACCAAGAGCACAAAAAATTATATTCCAACGATATTAAACCAGAATACAAAAAATTCTTTTCCGACGAAATTTCCTGAGAACGCATATATTCGCTTCCAAAGATATCATCCCAGAGCACAAAAAGTCGCTTCCAAAGAAATCACCCTAGAGCACAAAAATTCCCTTTCAACGAAATCACCAGAGAACACAAAAAATTCGCTTCCAACGAAATCACCCCAGTGCACAAAAATTCGCTTCCAACAAAATGACTGCAGGGCACAGAAAACACGCTTGCAACAAAATGAACCCCTACATCAAAAATTTGCTTCTGTTGAAAAAAACTGGAGATCGAAAAAATTCTCTTCCAACGAGATTACCCAAGAAGACAAAAAATTCTTTTCCAACGAAATCTCCTGAGAACACAAAAATTCGCTTCCAACAAAATCACCCGAGAACACAAAAAATTCGCTTCTATTGAAATGACTCCAGAGCACAGAAAACATGCTTCAAACGAAATGACCCCATACTTCAAAAAATTGCTTCTTTGAAAAAAACCCAAGAACACAAAAAATTATATTCCAACGATATTAAACCAGAATACAAAAAATTCTTTTCCAATGAAATCTCCTGAGAACGCAAATATTCGCTTCCAAAGATATCATCACAGTGCAAAAAAAATTCGCTTCCAACGAAATCACCCTAGAACACAAAAATTCCCTTTCAACGAAATAACCGGAGAACACAAAAAATTCGCTTCCAAGAATATCACCCAAGAGCACAAAAAATTTGCTTCCAACAAAATGAATCCAGGGCATAGCAAACAAGCTTGCAACGAAATGACCTGCTACTTCAAAAATTTGCCTCCGTTGAAAAAACCGGAGAAAAAAAAATTCTCTTCCAAACGAGATTACCCCAGAAGACAAAAAATTATTTTCCAATGAAATCTCCTGAGAACACAAATATTCGCTTCCAAAGATATCATCCCAGAGCACAAAAAATTCGCTTCCAACGAAATCACCCTAGAACACAAAAAATTCGCTTCCAACGAAATTACCCGAGAACAGAAAAAATTCGCTTCCAAAGAAATCACCCGAGAACACAAAAAATTCGCTTGCAACGAAATCTCCTGAGTACACAAATATTCGCTTCCAAAGAAATCACCCCAGAGCAGAAAAAATTCGCTTCCAACGAAATGACTCCAGAGCACAGAAAACATGCCTCCAAAGAAATAACCCCCTACTACCAAAATTTGCTTCCATCGAAAAAAACGGAGAACACAAAAAATTCTCTTCCAACGATATTACCCCAGAAGACAAAAACTTCTTTTCCAACGAAATCTCCTGAGAACACAGTTATTCGCTTCCAAAGAAATCATCCCAGAGCACGAAAAATTCGCTTCCAACGAAATTACCCTAGAACACAGAAATCCCCTTTCAAAAAAATCACCCAAGAACACAAAATATTCGCTTCCAACGAAATCACCACAGAGCACAAAATATTCACTTCCAAAGAAATGACGCCTAAGCACAGAAAACACGCTTCCAATGAAATGACCCCCTACTTCAAAAATTTGCTTCCATCGAAAAGACCGGAGAACACAAAAAATTCTCATCCAACGATATTACCCTATAAGACAAAAAATTCTTTTCCAAGGAAATCTCCTGAGAACACAAATATTCGATTCCAAAGATATCATCACAGAACACAAAAAATTCGCTTCCAACGAAATCACCCCAGAGCTCAAAAAATTCGCTTCCAACGAAATGACACCAGAGCACAGAAAACATGCTTCCAAAGAAATGACCCCCTACTTCAAAAATTTGCTTCCATTGAAAAAACCCGAGAACACAAAAAATTATATTCCAACGATATTAAACCAGAATACAAAAAATTCTTTTCCAATGAAATCTCCTGAGAACGCAAATATTCGCTTATAAAGATATCATCCCAGAGCACAAAAACTTTGCTTCCAAAGAAATCACCCTAGAACACAAAAATTCCCTTTCATCGAAATCACCGGAGAACACAAAAAATTCGCTTCCAACAAAATCACCCCAGAGCACAAAAATTGCTTCCAACAAAATGACTCAAGGGCACAGAAAACAGGCTTGAAACGAAATGACCCCCTACTTTAAAAATTTGCTTCCTTTGAAAAAAGCGGAGAACAAAAAATTCTCTTCCAACGAGATTACCCCAGAAGACATAAAATTCTTTTCCAACGAAATCTCCTGAGAACACAAATATTCGATTCCAAAGATATCATCCCAGAGCACGAAAAATTCGCTTCCAACGAAATCACCCGAGAACACAAAAAATTCGCTTACAACGAAATCACCCCAGAACACAAAAAATTCGCTTGGAACGAAATCTCCTGAGAACACAAATATTCGCTTCCAACGAAATCACCCTAGAACACAAAAAATTCGCTTCGAACGAAATGACTCCAGAGCACAGAAAACATGCCTCCAAAGAAATGACCCCCTACTACCAAAATTTGCTTCCATCGAAAAAACCGGAGAACACAAAAAATTCTCTTCCAACGATATTACCCCAGAAGACAAAAACTTCTTTTCCAACGAAATCTCCTAAGAACACAATTATTCTCTTCCAAATATATCATCCCAGAGCAGAAAAAATTCGCTTCCAACGAAATCACCCGAGAACACAAAAAATTCGCTTTCAACGAAATGACTCCAGAGCACAGAAAATATGCTTTCAATGAAATGACCCCAGAACACAAAAAATTCCATTCCAACCAAATCACCCCAGAGCACAAAAAATTTGCTTCCAACGAAATCACCCTAGAACATAAAAAATTTGCTTCCAACGAAATCACCCGAGAACACAAAAAATTTGGTTCCAACGAAATTACCCCAGAACACAAAAAGTTCGCTTGTAACGAAATCTTCTGAGAACACATATATATGCTTCCAACGAAATCACCCCAGAACACAAAAAATTCGCTTCCAACGAAATGACTCCAGAGCACAGAAAACACGCTTCCAACGAAATGATCCCATACTTCAAAAATTTGCTTCCATCGAAATCACCCGAGAACACAAATGATTCGCTTGCAACAACATTACCGCAGAAGACAAAAAATTCTTTCCAATGAAATCTCCTGAGAACACAAATATTCGCTTCCAACGAAATCACCCGAGAACACAAAAAATTTGCTTCCAACGAAATCAACACAGAGCACAAAAAATTCGCTTCCAACGAAATGACTCCAGAGCACAGAAAACACGCTTCCAACGAAATGACCCCATACTTGAAAAATTTGCTTCCATTGAAAAAACCCAAGAACACAAAAAATTATATTCCAACGATATTAAACCAGAATACAAAAAATTCTTTTCCGACGATATCTCCTGAGAACGTAAATATTCGCTTCCAAAGATATCATCCCAGAGCACAAAAAGTCGCTTCCAAAGAAATCACCCTAGAACACAAAAATTCCCTTTCAACCAAATAACCAGAGAACACAAAAAATTCGCTTCCAACGAAATCACCCCAGAGCACAAAAATTCGCTTCCAACAAAATGACTGCAGGGCACAGAAAACACGCATGCAACAAAATGAACCCCTACATCAAAAATTTGCTTCTGTTGAATATAACCGGAGATCGAAAAAAATTCTCTTCCAACGAGATTACCCCAGAAGACAAAAAATTCTTTTCCAACGAAATCTCCTGAGAACACAAATATTCGCTTCCAAAGATATCATCCCAGAGCAGAAAAAATTCGCTTCCAACGAAATCACCGCAGAGCACAAAAAATTCGCTTCCAACAAAATGACTCCAGAGCACAGAAAACACGCTTCCAAAGAAAAGACCCCCTACTACAAAAATGTGCTACCATCAAAAAAAACGTAGAACACAAAAAATTCTCTTCCAACGATATTACCACAGAAGACAAAAACTTCTTTTCCAACGAAATCTCCTGAGAACAAAATTATTCGCTTCCAAAGATATCATCCCAGAGCACAAAAAATTTGCTTCCAACGAAATCACCCGAGAACACAAAAAATTCGCGTCCAAAGAAATCACCCCAGAACACAAAAAATTCGCTTGCAACGAAATCTCCTGAGTATACAAATATTTGCTTCCAACGAAATCACCCCAGAGCACAAAAAATTCGCTTCCAACGAAATGACTCCAGAGCCCAGAAAACATGCCTCCAAAGAAATAACCCCCTACTACCAAAATTTGCTTCCATCGAAAAAACCGGAGAACACAAAAAATTCTCTTCAAAGGATATTAACCCAGAAGACAAAAACTTCTTTTCCAACGAAATCTCCTGGGAACACAATTATTTGCTTCCAAAGATATCATCCCAGAGCACAAAAAATTAGCTTCCAACTAAATTACCCTAGAACACAGAAATTTCCTTTCAAGAAAATCACCCGAGAACACAAAAAATTCGCTTCCAATGAAATCACCCCAGAGCAAAAAATATTCACTTCCAACGAACTGACGCCTGAGCACAGAAAACACGATTCCAACGAAATGATCCGATACTTCAAAAATTTGGTTCCATCGAAATCAACCAAGAACACAAAAAATTTGCTTGCAACAAAATTACCCCAGAAGACAAAATATTCTTTTAGAACGAAATCTCATGAGAACACAAATATTCGCTTCCAACGAAATCACCCTAGAACACAAAAAATTCGCTTCCCACGAAATGACTCCAGAGCAAAGAAAACACGCTTCCAACGAAATGACTCCAGAGCACAGAAAACACGCTTCCAAAGAAATGACCCCCTACTTCAAAAATTTCCTTCCATTATAAGACCGGAGAACACAAAAAATTCTCTTCCAACGATATTACCCCAGAAGACAAAAAATTCTTTTCCAAGGAAATCTCGTGAGAACACAAATATTCGCTTCCAAAGATATCATCCCAGAGCACAAAAAATCGCTTCCAACAAAATCACCCTAGAACACAAAAATTCCCTTTCATCGAAATCACCCTAGAACACAAAAAATTCGCTTCCAACGAAATTACCCCAGAGCACAAAAAATTCGCTTCGAACGAAATGACTCCAGAGCACAGAAAACATGCCTCCAAAGAAATGACCCCCTACTACCAAAATTTGCTTCCATCGAAAAAACCGGAGAACACAAAAAATTCTCTTCCAACGATATTGCCCCAGAAGACAAAAACTTCTTTTCCAATGAAATCTCCTAAGAACACAATTATTCGCTTCCAAATATATCATCCCAGAGCAGAAAAAATTCGCTTCCAACGAAATCACCCGAGAACACAAAAAATTCGCTTTCAACGAAATGACTCCAGAGCACAGAAAATACGCTTCCAATGAAATGACCCCAGAACACAAAAAAATTCCCTTCCAACGAAATCACCCTAGAACATAAAAAAATCTCTTCCATCGAAATCACCAAAGAAGACAAAAAATTCGCTTCCAACCAAATCACCCCAGAGCACAAAAAATTCGCTTCCAACGAAATCACCCTAGAACATAAAAAATTCGCTTCCAACGAAATCACCGGAGAACACAAAATATTCGGTTCCAACGAAATTACCCCAGAACACAAAAAATTCGCTTGCAACGAAATGATTCCAGAGCACAGAAAAAACGCTTCCAACGAAATGACCCCCTATTTCAATAATGTGCTTCCATCGAAAAAACCGGAGAACACAAAAAATTCGCTTCCAACGAAGTGACTCCAGGGCACAGAAAACACGCTTCCAACAGAATGATCCCATACTTCAAAAATTTGCTTCCATCGAAATCACCCGAGAACACAAATGATTCGCTTGCAATGACATTACCCCAGAAGAAAAAAATTCTTTTCCAATGAAATCTCCTGAGAACACAAATATTCGCTTCCAACGAAATCACCCGAGAACAAAAAAATTCGCTTCCAAGAAAAGCAACACTGAGCACAAAAAATTCGCTTCCAACGAAATGACTCCAGAGCACAGAAAACACACTTCCAACGAAATGACCCCATACTTGAAAAATTTGCTTCCATTGAAAAAACCCAAGAACACAAAAAATTATATTCCAACGATATTAAACCAGAATACAAAAAATTCTTTTCCGACGAAATCTCCTGAGAACGCAAATATTCGCTTCCAAAGATATCATCCCAGAGCACAAAAAGTCGCTTCCAAAGAAATCACCCTAGAACAGAAAAATTCCATTTCAACGAAATCACCAGAGAACACAAAATTTCGCTTCTAACGAAATCACCCCAGAGCACAAAAATTCTCTTCCAACAAAATGACTGCAGGGCACAGAAAACACGCTTGCAACGAAATGAAAGCCTACATCAAAAATTTGCTTCTGTTGAAAATAACCGGAGATCGAAAAAATTCTCTTCCAACGAGATTACCCCAGAAGACAAAAAATTCTTTTCCAACGAAATCTCCTGAGAACACAAATATTCGCTTCCAAAGATATCATCCCAGAGCAGAAAAAATTCGCTTCCAAAGAAATCACCCGAGAACACAAAAAATTCGCGTCCAAAGAAATCACCCCAGAACACAAAAAATTAGCTTGCAACGAAATCTCCTGAGTACACAAATATTCGCTTCCAACGAAATCACCCCAGAGCACAAAAAATTCGCTTCCAACGAAATGACACCAGAGCACAGAAAACACGCCTCCAAAGAAATAACCCCCTACTACCAAAATTTGCTTCCATCGAAAAAACCGGAGAACACAAAAATTCTCTTCCATCGACATTACCCCAGAAGACAAAAACTTCTTTTCCAACGAAATCTCCTGGGAACACAATTATTTGCTTCCAAAGATATCATCCGAGAGCACAAAAAATTCGCTTCCAACGAAATTACCCTAGTACACAGAAATTTCCTTTCAACAAAATCACGCGAGAACACAAAATTTCGCTTCCAACGAAATGACTCCAGAGCACAGAAAACACGCTTCCAAAGAAATGATCCGATACTTCAAAAATTTGGTTCCATCGAAATCAACCAAGAACCCAAAAAATTCGCTTGCAACAAAATTACCCCAGAAGACAAAAAATTCTTTTAGAACGAAATCTCATGAGAACACAAATATTCGCTTCCAATGAAAACACCTGAGAAAACAAAAAATTCGCTTGCAACTAAATCTTCTCAGAACACATATATTTGCTTCCAACGAAATCACCCCAGAACACAAAAAATTCGCTTCCAATGAAATGATTCCAGAGCACAGAAAACACGCTTCCAACGAAATGACCCCCTATTTCAATAATGTGCTTCCATCGAAAAAACACAAAAAATTCGCATCCAACGATATTACCCAGAACACAAAAAAATTCGCTTCCAACGAAGTGACTCCAGGGCACAGAAAACACGCTTCCATCGAAATGATCCCATACTTCAAAAATTTACTTCCATCGAAATCACCCGAGAACACAAATAATTCGCTTGCAACGAAATTTCCCCAGAAGACAAAAAATTCTTTTCCAAGGAAATCTCCTGAGAACACAAATATTCGCTTCCAAAGATATCATCCTAGAGCAGAAAAAATTCGCTTCCAATGAAATCACCCGAGAACACAAAAAATTCGCTTCCCAGGAAATCAACCCAGACCACAAAAAATTCGCTTCCATTGAAATCAACCCAAACCACAAAAAATTCGCTTCCATCGAAATCACCCAAAAACACACAAAAAATGCTTCCAACGAAATTACCACAGAACACAAAAAAATTCGCTTCCAATGAAATCACCCCAGAGCACAGAAAATTGGTTTCCAACAAAATCACCCCAGATCTCGAAATCACACCAGAACAGAGAAAAACTTGCTCCTAAGGAAATAACTCCAAAGCTCATAAAACACGCTTACTACCAAATTCCCCCAAACACCAAAAATTCGCTTCCACCGAAATCAGCCCAGAACACAAAAAATTTGCGTCCAACGAAAGGACTCCAGAACACAGAAAACACGCTTCCAACGAAATCACCCCATACTTCAAAAAATTTGCTTCCAAAGAAATCACCCCAGAGCACAAAAAATTCGCTTCCAACGAAATCACCCTAAAGCAAAAAAAAATTCACTTTCAACGAAATCACCTGAGAACAAAAAAATTCGCGTCCAACAAAATTACCCCAGAATAGAAAAAATTTACTTCCAACCAAATCAAACCAGAGCACAAAAATTCCCTTCCAACAAAATCACCCGAGAACAAAAATATTGGCTTCCAAAGAAATTACCCCAAAACAGAAAAAAATTTGCTTCCAATGAAATTATCCCAGAAAACAAAAAATTTGTTTCCAACTTAATAAACCCAGAACACAAAAAATTCGCTTCCATCGAAATCACTCGAGAACAGAAAAATTCGCTTCCAAAAAAATTACCCCAGAACACAAAAACATTCGCTTCCAAAGAAATCACCCCAGAGCACAAAAAATTCTTTTCCAACGAAATCACACCAGAACAGAGAAATATTCTCTTCTAACGAAATGACTCCAAAGGACATAAAACCTGCTTCCAAAGAAATTACACCAGAACACCAAAAATTTGCCTCCAACAAAATTACCCCAGAACACCAAAAATTCTCTTCCACCGAAATCAGCCCAGAACACAAAAAATTAGCTTCGAATGAAATCAACACAGAACACAAAAAATTCGCTTCCATCGAAGATTCCAGAGCACAGAAAACACGCTTCCAACAAAATCACCCCATACTTCAAAAAATTCGCTTCCAACGAAATCACCGCAGACCACAAAAAATTAGCTTCCAATGAAATCACCCCAGAAAACAAAAACTTCGTTTCCAATGAAATCACCCCAGATCACAAAACTTCATTTCCAAAGAAATCACAACAGAACAGAGAAAAATTCGCTTCTAACTAAATGACTCCAAAGGACATAAAACTCGCTTCCAAAGATATTACCCCAGAACACAAAAAATTCGCTTCCAAGGAAATCACCCGGGAACACAAATATTAGCTTCCAACGAAATCACCCTAGAACATAAAAAATTCGCTTCCAATGAAATGACTCCAGAGCACAGAAAACAAGCTTCCAAAGAAATGACCCCCTACTTCAAAAATTTGCTTCCATTGAAAAAACTGGAGAACACAAAATATTCACTTCCAAAGATATCATCCCTGAGCACAAAAACTTCGCTTCCAACACAATTACTCTAGAACACAAATATTCGCATCCAACGAAATCACCCCAGAACACAAAACATTAGCTTCCAACGAAATTACCCCAGAACAGAAAAAATTTGCTTCCAAAGAAATTACCCCAGAATACAAAAAATTCGCTTCCAACAAAATCTCCGCAGAGCACAGAAAAAATTGCTTCCAACGAAATCCCCCTAGAACTCAAAAAATTCGCTTCCCACAAAATCACCCCAGAACACAAAAAAATTTGTTTGCAAAGAAATGACTCGAGAGCACAAAAAACACGCTTCCAACGAAATGACCCCATACTTCAAAAATTTGCTTCCATCGAAATCACCCGAGAACACAAAAAATTCGATTCCACTGAAATCGCCCCAGAACACAAAAAAATTTGCTTCCAGAGAAATGACTCCAGAAAACAGAAAACATGCTTCCAACGAAATCACCCTAGAACACAAAAATTTGCTTCCAAAAAAATTACTCCAGAACACAGAAAACAGGCTTCCAACGAAATCAACCCAGAACACAAAAAATTCGCTTCCAACGAAATCACGCTAGAACACAAAAAATTCGCTTCCAACGAAATTGCCCCAGAACACAAAAAATTCGCTTGCACCGAAATCTCCTGAGAACACAAATATTCACTTCCAAAGAAATCAACACAGAACACAAAATATTCGCTTCCATCAAAATCACCCCAGAACACAAAAAAAAATTCGCATCGAACAAAATTACCCCAGAACACAAGAAATTCGCTTCCAACGAAATCACAGCAAAGCACAAAAAAATCGCTTCCAACGAAATGTCCCCATAATTCAAAAATTTGCTTCCAACGAAATCACCCTAGAACACAAAAAATTCGCTTCCAACGAAATTACCCCAGAACACAAAACATTCGCTTGCACCGAAATCTCCTGAGAACACAAATATTCGCTTCCAAAGAAATCAACAGAGAACACAAAATAATTTGCTTCCAAAGAAACTACCCCAGAACACAAAAATTTCACTTCAAATGAAATCACCCCTGAACACAAAAAATTAGCTTCCAACGAAATGACCCCCTACTTCAAAAATTTTCTTCCATCGAAAAAACCGGAGAATCCAAAAAAGTTCGCTTCCAACGAAATTACCCCAAAACACAAAAAATTTGCTTTCAACGAAATCTCCTGAGAACACAAATATTCGCTACCAAAGAAATCACCCCAGAGCACAAAAAATTAGCTTCCAACGAAATGACCCCCTACTTCAAAAATTTGCTTCCATCGAAATCACCCGAGAACACAAAAAATTCGATTCCACTGAAATCACCCCAGAACACAAAAAAATTGCTTCCAGAGAAATGACTCCAGAAAACAGAAAACATGCTTCCAACGATATCACCCCAGAACACAAAAAATTCGCTTCCAAAGAAATTACGTCAGAACACAAAAAATTTGCTTCCATCAAAATCACCCCAGAACAGAAAAAATTCGCTTCCAACGAAATTACCCCAGAACTCAAAAAATACGCTTCCAAAAAAATCACCCAAGAACACAAATATTGCCTTCCAATGAAATTACCCAAGAACAGAAAAAATTTGCTTCCAACAAAATCACCCAAAAGCACAAAAAATTTTTTTCCAAAGAAATCACAACAGAATACAAAAATTTTGCTTGCAATGAAATCTTCTGAGAACACAAATATTCGCTTCCTACGAAATCACCTCAGAGTACAAAAAATTCATTTCCAACGAAATGACTCTAGATCCCAGAAAGCATGCTTCCAAGAAAATGACCCCATACTTCAAAAATTTGCTTCCATCGAAATCACCCGAGAACACAAAAAATTCGCTTCCAACGAAATCACCCCAGAACACAAAAAATTCGCTTCAAACGAAATTACCCCAGAATAGAAATAATTTACTTCCAACCGAATCAACCCAGATCAAAAAAATTCACTTCCCACGAAATCACCCCAGAACACAAAAAATTCGCTTCCAATGATATCACCCCAGAAAACAAAATTTCGCGTCCAACAAAAAAACTCCAGAGCACAGAAAACAGACTTCCAACGAAATCACCCCATACTACAAAAAATTTGCTTCTAATGAAATCATCCCAGAGTACAAAAAATTCGCTTCCAACAAAATCATGCTAGAACATAAAAAATATGCTTCCATCGAAATCACCCAAGAACACAAAAGATTCGCTTCCTACGAAATCACACCAGAGTACAAAAAATTCGATTCCAACGAAATAACTCTAGATCCCAGAAAGCATGCTTGCAAGGAAATGACCCCATACTTCAAAAATTTGCTTCCATCGAAATCACCAAGAACATAAAAATTCGCTTCCAACGAAATCACCCCAGAACACAAAAAATTCGCTTCCAGCAAAATTACCCCAGAATAGAAACAATTAACTTCCAACCAAATCAACCCAGATCACAAAAAATTCACTTCCAACGAAATGACCCCAGAAAATAAAAAATTCGCTTCCAACGAAATGAGTCCAGAGCACAGAAAACACGCTTCCAACGAAATGACCCCCTACTTCAAAAATTTGCTTCCATCGAAAAAACCTGAGAACACAAAAAATTTGCTTCCAACAAAATCACCCTAGAACACAAAAAATTCACTTCCAAAAAAATCACCCCTGAAAACAAAAAATTCGCTTCCAACAAAATCTCCTGAGAAAACAATTATTCGCTTCCAAAGAAATCACCACAGAGCACAAAAAATTCGCTTACAACGAAATCACACTAAAGCAAAAAAAATTCACTTTCAACGAAATTACCTGAGAACACTAAAAAATTCGCTTTCAACGAAATGACTCCAGAGCACAGAAAACACGCTTCAAACGACATGACAACACAGTTCAAAAATTTGTTTCCATCGAAATCACCTGAGAACATAAAAAACTCGCTACAAAATAAATTACCCCAGAACACAAAAAATTCGCTTCAATCAAAATCACCCCCGAACACAAAAAATTTGCTTCCAACGAAATGACTCCACAGCACATGAAACACGCTTCCAACGAAATGACCCCCAACTTCAAAAATTTGCTTCCATCGAAAAAACCGGAGAACACAAAAAATTCGATACCAACGAAACAACCCTAGAACACAAAAAATTCGGTTCCAACGAAATTACCCCAGAACACAAAAAATTCGCTTGCAACAAATCTTCTGAGAACACATATATTTGCTTCCAACGAAATCACCCCAGAACACAAAAAATTTGCTTCCAAAGAAATGATTCCAGAGAACAGAAAAAACGCTTCCAACGATATCACCCTATACTTCAAAAAAATTCGCTTCCAATGAAACCTCCCCAGAACAAAAAAAAATTTGCTTCCAAAGAAATGACTCCAGAGAAGAGAAAACAAGCTTCCAACGAAATCACCCAATACTTCAAAAAAATTCGCTTCTAACGAAATCACCCCAGAACACAAAAAATTTCCTTCCAAAGAAATGACTCTAGAGTCATGCTTCCAAAGAAATCACGCCAAAACACAAAAAATTCGCTTCCAAGGAAATCTCCTGAGAACACAAATATTCGCTTCCAAAGAAATCACCCCAGCGCACAAAAAATTCCTTTCCAACGAAATCACCCTAGAACAAAAAAATTCCCTTTCAACAAAATTACCTGAGAACACATAAAGTTTGGGTCCAACGAAATTACTCCAGAATAGAAAAAATTTACTTCCAACAGAATCAACCCAGAGCACAAAAAATTCCCTTAAAGCAAAATCACCCAAGAACACAAATATTGGCTTCCAACGAAATTACCCCAGAACACAAAAATTTCGCTTCCAACAAATCACCCCAGAACACAAAAAATTTGCTTCCAACGAAATGACACCATAGCACATGAAACACGCTTCCAACGAAATTACCCCAAAACAAAAAAAAATTCATTTCTATCGTAATCACCCCAGAGCACAAAATATTCATTCCTAACGAAATCACAGCAGAACACAAAAAATTTGCTTACAACGAAATCAACCCAAAACACAAAAGATTCGCTTCCATCGAAATCACCCGAGAACAAAAAAAATGGCTTCCAACGAAATCACCCCAGAACACAAAAAATTCGCTTCCAACGTAATCACCCCAGTGCACAAAAAATTCACTTCCAACGAAATGACTCCAGAGGACAGAAAACACGCTTCCAACGAAATCGCCCCAGAAAACAAAAAATTCGCTTCCATTGAAAAAAAACGGAGAACACAAAAAATTTGCTTCCAGCGAAATTACCCCAGAACAAAAAAATTCGCTTGCGACTAAATCTCCTGAGAACACAAATATTCGCTTCCAATTAAATCACCCCAGAGCACAAAAAATTCGCTTCCAACCAAATGACTCCAGAGCACAGAAAACAAGCTTCCAACGAAATGACCCCATACTTGAAAAATTTGCTTCCATCGAAATCACCCGAGAACACAAAAAATTCGCTTCCAACGAAATTACCACAGAATACAAAAAATTCGCTTCCAACGAAATCGCCTGAGAACACAAATATTTGCTTCCAAAGAAATCACCCCAGAGCACAAAAAATTCGCTTCCAAAGAAATCACAAAAGAACACAAAAAATTCGCTTCCAAAGAAATCACCCGAGAACACAAAAAATTCGTGTCCAACGAAATTACCCCTGAATAGAAAAAATTTACATCCAACCAAATCAACCCAGAGCACAAAAAATTCCCTTCCAAAAAAACCACCCGAGAACACAAATATTGGCTTCCCACAAAATTACCCCAGAACGGAAAAAGTTTGCTTCCATCAAAATCACCACAGAACACAAAAAATTCGCTTCCAAAGAAATCACCCCAGAACACAAAAATTTCGCTTCCAACGAAGTGATTCCAGAACACAGAAAACACGCTTCCAACGAAATCACCCCAGAACACAAAAAATTCGCTTCCAAAGAAATCAACCCAGAACACAAAAAATTTCCTTCTGTCGAAATCACCCAAGAACAGAAAAAATTTGCTTCCAACAAAATTACCCCAGAACACAAAAAAATTTGCTTCCAACAAAATCACCACGGAACACAAATATTCGCTTCCAACGAAATCACCCCAGAAAGCAAAACATTAGCTTCCAACGAAATTACCCCAGAACAGAAAATATTCGCTTCCAACGAAATTACCCCAGAACACAAGATATTCGCTTCCAACGAAATCACCCCAAAGCACAAAAAAAATTCGCTTTCAACAAAATGACCCTATACTTCAAAAATTTGCTTCCATCGAAAAAAACGGAGAACACAAAAAATTCGCTTCCAACGAAATTACCCCAGAACACAAAAAATTCGCTTGCAACGAAATCTCCTGAGAAGACAAATATTCGTTCCAAAGAAATCACCCCAAAGCACAAAAAATTCGCTTCTAACGAAATGAACCCATATTTCAAAAATTTGCTTCCATCGAAATCACCTGAGAACACGAAAAATTCGATTCCAACGAAAATGCCCCAGAACACAAAAAATTCTCTTCCAACAAAATCAACCCAGCACACAAAATATTCGCTTCCATCGAAATCACCCCAGAACACAAAAAGTTCGCTTCCAAAGAAATCACTCCAAAACACAAAAAAATCGCTTCCAATGAAATGACTCCAGAGCACAGAAAACACGATTCCAACGAAATCACCCAAAAACACAAAACATTCTCTTCCAACGTAATTACATCAGAACACGAAAAATTTGCTTCCAACAAAATCAAGCCAGAACACAAAAAATTTGCTTCCCTCGAAATCACCCGAGAACAGAAAAAATTCGCTTCCAACGAAATCACAAAAGAACACAAAAAATTCGCTTCCAAAGAAATCACCTGAGAACACAAAATTTCGCGTCCAACGAAATTACCCCAGAATAGAAAAAAATTACTTCCAACCAAATCAACCCAGACCGCAAAAAATTCCCTTCCAACAAAGTCACCCGAGAACACAAATATTGGCTTCAAAAGAAATTACCCCAGAACGGAAAAGGTGTGCTTCCATCGAAATCACCCCAGAACACAAAAAATTCCCTTCCAAAGAAATCACCCCATAACACAAAAATTTCCCTTCGAACGAAGTGATTCCAGAACACAGAAAACACGCTTCAAACGAAATCACCCCAGAACACAAAAAATTCGCTTCCAACGAAATCAACCCAGAACACAAAAAATTTGCTTCTGTCGAAATCATCCAAGAACAGAAAAAATTTGCTTCCAACAAAATTACCCCAGAAAACAAAAAAAATTCGCTTCCAATGAAATCACTGGGGAACATAAATATTCGCTTCCAAAGAAATCACCCTAGAACATAAAAAATTCGCTTCCATCAAAATAACTCAAGAACACAAAAAAATTCACTTCCAACGAAATTACCCTAGAACAAAAAATATTCGTTTCCAACGAAATCACCCCAAAGCACAAAAAAAATTAGCTTTCAACGAAATGACCCCCTACTTCAAAAATTTGCTTCCATCGAAAAAAACGGAGAACACAAAAAATTTGCTTCCCACGAAATTACCCCAGAACACAAAAAATTCGCTTGCAACGAAATCTCCAGAGAAGACAAATATTCATTACAAAGAAATCACCCCAAAGCACAAGAAATTCTCTTCCAAAAAAATCAAACCAGCACACAAAATATTCGCTTCCATCGAAATCATCCCAGACAACAAAAAATTCGCTTCCAAAGAAATTAACCCAGAACACAAAAATTCTCTTCCAACAAAATCACCCCAGAACACAAAAAATTCGCTTACAAAGAAATCACCCCAAAACACAAAAAATTGCTTCCAATGAAATGACTCCAGAGCACAGAAAACACGCTTCCAACGAAATCACCCCAAAACACAAAACATTCTCTTCCAACGTAATTACATCAGAACACAAAAAATTTGCTTCCCTTGAAATCACCCGAGAACAGAAAAAATTCGCTTCCAACGAAATCACAAAGGAACACAAAAAATTCGCTTCCAAAGAAATCACCCGAGAACACAAAATTTCACGTCCAACGAAATTACCCCAGAATAGAAAAAATTTACTTCAAAAAAAATCAACCCAGATCATAAAAAATTCCCTTCCAACAAAATCACCCGAGAACACAAATATTGGCTTCCCACAAAATTACCCCAGAACGGAAAAAGTTTGCTTCCATCGAAATCACCCCAGAACACAAAAAATTTGCTTCCACCAAAATGACTCCAGAGCACAGAAAAAACGCTTCCAACAAAATGACCCCCTACTTCAACAATTTGCTTCCATGGAAAAACCGGAAAACACAAAAAATTCTCTTCCAACGAAATCAACCCAGAACACAAAAAATTTGCTTCTGTTGAAATCACCCAAGAACAGAAAAAATTTGCTTCCAACAAAATTACCCCAGAACACAAAACATTCGCTTCCAACGAAATCACCGGGGAACACAAATATTTGCTTCCATCGAAATCACCCCAGAACACAAAAAATTCGCTTCCAAAGAAATTACCCCAGAACACAAAAATTCTCTTCCAACGAAATCACCCCAGAACACAAAAAATTCGCTTCCAAAGAAATCACCCCAAAACACAAAAAATTGCTTCCAATGAAATGACTCCAGAGCACAGAAAACACACTTCCAATGAAATCACCCCAGAACACAAAAAATTCGCTTCCAACGAAATCACCCCAGAGCACAAAAACTTCGCTTCCAACAAAATCACCCTAGAACACAAAAAATTTGCTTTCAAGGAAAACACAAAAGAAAACAAAAAATTAGCTTCCAAATAAATCACCCCAGAGCACAAAAAAATTAGCTTCCAATGAAATAAATCCAGAGCACAGAAAACATGCTTCCAACAAAATGACCCCCTACTTTAAAAATTTCCTTCCATCAAAAAAAACGGAGAACACAAAAAATTCGCTTCCAACGAAATTATCCCAGAACACAAAAAATTCGCTTACAGCCAAATCTCCTGAGAACACAAATATTCGCTTCCAACGAAATCACCCCAGAGAACAGAAAATTCGCTTCCAACGAAATCACCCCAGAGAACAAAAAATTCGCTTCCAACGAAATGTCTCCAGAGCACAAAAAATTTGCTTCCAAGGAAATTACTCCAGAGCACAGAAAATATGCTTCCAACGAAATGACCCCATACTTCAAAAATTTGCTTCCATCGAAATCACCCGAGAACACAAAAAATTCGTTTCCAAAGAAATTACCCGAGAACACAAAAAATTCGCTTCCAACGAAATCACCCCAGAACACAAAAAAATCCCTTCCAAACAAATGACTCCAGGGCACAGAAAAACGCTTCCAATGAAATGACCACCTACTTCAAAAATTTGCTTCTAACGAAATCACCCTAGAACACAAAAAATTCGCTTCCAACAAAATCACTCTAGAACACAAAAAATTCCCTTTCTACAAAATCACCCAAAAACAAAAAAATTCACGTCCAACGAAATTACCACAGAATAGAGAAAATTTGCTTCCAAAAAATCAACCCAGAGCACAAAAAATTACCTTCCAACAAAATCACCCGAGAACACAAATATTAGCTTCCAACAAAATTACCCAGGACAGAAAAAATTTGCTTCCAAAGAAATCAACCCAGAGCACAAAAAATTCCTTTCCAACAAAATCACCCGAAAACACAAATATTGGCTTCCAACGAAATGATCCCATACTTCAAAAATTTGCTTCCATCAAAAACCGGAGAACACAAAAAATGCGCTTCCAACGAAATTACCCCAGAACACAAAAAATTCGCTTGCAAAGAAATCTAATGAGAACACAAATATTCGCTTCCAACAAAATCACCCCAGAACACAAAAAATTCGCTTCCAACGAAATGACTCCCGAGCACAGAAAACACGATTCCAAAGAAATGACCCCAGAACACAAAAAATTCGCTGCCAACAAAATCACCCTAGAACACAAAAAATTCTCTTTCAACTAAATGACCTGAGAACACAAAAAATTGGCTTCCAACTTATTTACAACAAGAATACAAAAAATTCGCTTGAAACTAAATCACCCCATAACACAAAAATTTCGCTTCCACAGAAATCACCCCATAACATAAAAATTTCGCTTCCAACGAAATGACTCCAGAACACAGAAAACAGGCTTCCAGCAAAATCATCCCAGAACACAATAAATTCGCTTCCAACAAAATTACCCCAGAACACAAGAAAATTTGCTTCCAAAGAAATTACCCCAGAACACAAAAAAATTCGCTTCCAAAGAAATTACCCCAAAACACAAGAAATTCGCTTCCAAAGAAATCACCCCAGAACAAAAAAATTCGCTTCCAACGAAATTACCCCAGAACACAAAAAATTTGCTTGCAAAGAAATCTAATGAGAACACAAATATTCAGTTCCAACAAAATCACCCCAGAACAAAAAATTTGCTTCCAACGAAATGACTCCAGAGCACAGAAAACACGCTTCCAACGAAATGACCCGAGAACACAAAAAATTCACTTCCAACAAAATTACTCACGAACACGAATATTCGCTTCCAATGAAATCACTCCAGAGCACAAAAAAATTTGCTTCAAAAGAAATTACCCCAGAACACAAGAATTTCGCTTCCAACAAAATCACCCAAGAGCACAAACTATTTGCTTCCAACGAAATGACCCCATACTTCAAAAATTTGCTTCCATCGAAATCACCTAAGAACACAAAAAATTCGCTTCCAATGAAATTACCCCAGAACACAAAAAATTCGCTTCCAACGAAATGACCCCAGAGCCCCAAAATTTTGCTTCCAACGAAATGACTCCAGAGCAAAGAAAACACGCTTCCAACGAAATGACCCCCTACTTCAAAAATTTGCTTCCATCGAAAAAACCAGAGAACACAAAAATTCGCTTCCAACAAAATTACTCAGGAACACAAATATTCGCTTCCAATGAAATCACTCCAGAGCTTCCAACGAAATCCCCCTAGAACATAAAAAGATTGCTTCCATCGAAATCACCCGAGAACACAAAAAATTCGCTTCCAAGGAAATTACCCAGAACACAAGAAATTTGCTTCCAACGAAATCATGCCAGAGCACAAAAAATTCGCTTCCAACGAAAACCCTCTAGAACATAAAAAATTCGCTTCCATCGAAACCACCCAAGAACACAAAAAATTCGCATCGAACAAAATTACCCCAGAAGACAAGAAATTCGCTTCCAATGAAATCACCCCAAAATACAAAATATTCGCTTCCAACAAAATCACCCTAAAACACAAAAAATTCGCTTGCAACCAAATCACCCGAGAACAAAAAAAAATCGATTCCAAGGAAATCACCCCAGAGCACAAAAAATTCCCTTCCAACAAAATCACTCGAGAACACAAATATAGACTTCCAAAGAAATCACCCCAGAACACAAAAAATTTGCTTCCAACGAAACAACTCCAGAGCACAGAAAACACGCTTCCAACGAAATGGCCCCCTACTTGAAAAATTTGCTTCCATCGAAATCACCAGAGAACACAAAAAATTTGTTTCCAACGAAATTACCCCAGAACACAAAAAAAATTTGCTTACAACAAAATCTCCTGAGAACACAAATATTCGCTTCCAACGAAATCACCCCAGAGCACAAAAAATTCGCTGCAAATGAAATCAGCCCAGAATAAAAAAAATTCACTTTCAACGAAATCACCCAAGAATACAAATTTCGCTTCCAACGTAATTACCCCTGAACACAAAAAATCGCTTCCAACAAAATCACCCTAGAACATAAAAAATTTGCTTCCATCGAAATCACCACAGAACAAAAAAATTTGCTTCCAAAGAAATTACCCCAGAACACAAAAATTCGCTTCCAACGAAATCACCCCAGAACAAAAAAAAATCCCTTCGAAATAAATGACTCAAGAGCACAGAAAACACGCTTCCAATGAAATGACCACCTACTTCAAAAATTTGCTTCCAACGAAATCACCCCAGAACACAAAAAATTGGATTCCAAAGAAATCACCCTAGAACACAAAAATTTCGCTTCCAACGAAATGACTCCATAACACTGAAAAAACGCTTCCAACGAAATCACCCGAGAACACAAAAAATTTGCTTCCAACGAAATTACCCAAAACAGAAGAAATTCGCTTCCAACGAAATCACCCCAAAGCACAAAAAATTTGCTTCCAACCAAATCACCTGAGAACACAAAAAATTCGCTTCCAAGTTAATGACCCCAGAGCACAAAAATTTCGCTTCCAACGAAATGACTCCATAACACTGAAAAAACGCTTCCAACGAAATCACCCGAGAATACAAAAAATTCGCTTCCAACATAATTACCACAGAACACAAAAAATTCGCTTCCAACAAAATCACCCGGAACACAAACATTCGCTTCCAACGAAATCACCCCAGAGCACAAAAAATACGCTGCAAATGAAATCAGCCCAGAATACAAAAAATTCACTTTCAACGAAATCACCCGAGAATACAAAAAATTCGCTTCCAACGAAATTACCCCTGAACACAAAAAATTCGCTTCCAACAAAATCACCCTAGAACATAAAAAAT
Organism: Meriones unguiculatus; assembly: GCF_030254825.1. Classification (NCBI taxonomy): domain Eukaryota; kingdom Metazoa; phylum Chordata; class Mammalia; order Rodentia; family Muridae; genus Meriones; species Meriones unguiculatus. Next base: position 80,321,673 of record NC_083353.1, on the reverse strand, counting down.
TTGCTTCCATGGAAATCACCACAGAACAAAAAAATTTGCTTCCAAAGAAATTACCCCAGAACACAACAATTCACTTCCAACGAAATCACCCCAGAACACAAAAAATTCGCTTCCAAAGAAATCACCCTAGAACACAAAAATTTTGCTTGCAACAAAATTACTCCATAACACTGGAAAAACGCTTCCAACGTTCTCTTCCAGCTAAATGACCCCAGAGCCCCAAAATTTTGCTTCCAACGAAATGACTCCAGACCAAAGAAAATACGCTTACAACGAAATGACCCCCTGCTTCAAAAATTTGCTTCCATCGAAATCACCCCAGCACACAAAAAATTGGATTCCAAAGAAATCACCCTAGAACACAAAAATTTCGCTTCCAAAGAAATGACTCCATAACACTGAAAAAACGCTTCCAACAAAATCACCTGAGAACACAAAAAATTCGCTTCCAACGAATTACCCCAGAACACAAGAAATTCGCTTCCAAAGAAATCACCCCAAAGCACAAAAAATTCGCTTCCAACGAAATACCCCGAGAACACAAAAAATTCGCTTCCAACGCAACTACCCCAAAACACAAGAAATTCGCTTCCAATGAAATCACCCCAAAGTACAAAAAGAATTTGCTTCCAACCAAATCACCTGAGAACACAAAAAATTCGCTTAAAACAAAACGACTCCAGAGCACAGAAAAGACGCCTCCAACGAAATGACCCCCTACTTGAAAAATTTGCTTCCATCGAAATCACCAGAGAACACAAAAAATTCGCTGCCAACGAAATCAGCCCAAAACACAAAAAATTTGCTTCAGACAAAATCACCCGGGAACACAAACATTCGCATCCAACGAAATCACCCCAGAGCATAAAAAATTTGCTTCCAACGAAATCACCCCAGAACAAAAAAATGCTTCCAAAGAAATTACCCCAGAACTCAAAAATTCGCTTCCAACGAAATCACGCCAGAACACAAAAAAAATCCCTTCCAAAGAAATGATTCAAGAGCACAGAAAACACGCTTCCAATGAAATGACCCCCTACTTCAAAAATTTGCTTCCAACGAAATCACCCCAGCACACAAAAAATTGGATTCCAAAGAAATCACCCTAAAACACAAAAATTTCGCTTCCAACGAAATGACTCCATAACACTGAAAAAAACGCTTTCAACGAAATCACCCGAGAACACAAAAAATTCGCTTCCAACGAAATTACCCCAGAACACAAGAAATTCGCTTCCAAAGAAATCACCCCAAAGCACAAAAAAATTTGCTTCCAACCAAATCACCTGAGAACACAAAAAATTCGCTTCCATGGAAATCACCCCAGAGCACAAAAATTTCGCTTCCAACGAAATGACTCCATAACACTGAAAAAACGCTTCCAACGAAATCACCCGAGAATACAAAAAATTCGCTTCCAACGTAATTAACCCAGAACACAAAAAATTTGCTTCCAACAAAATCACCCGGAAGACAAATATTCGCTTCCAACGAAAACACCCCAGAGCACAAAAAATTTGCTTCCAAAGAAATCACCCTAGAACATAAAAATTTCGCTTCCGTCGAAATCACCCCAGAACAAAAAAATTTGCTTCCAAAGTAATTACCCCAGAACACAAAAATTCACTTCCAACGAAATCTCCCCAGAACACAAAAAATTCGGTTCCAAAGAAATCACCCTAGAACACAAAAATTTCGCTTCCAACGAAATGACTCCATAACACTGAAAAAACGCTTCCAACGAAATCACCCCAGAACACAAAAATTTCCCTTCTTAGGAAATTACCCCAGAACACAAAAAATTTGCTTCCAACGAAATCAATTCACAAGAGAAAAAAATTTGCTTCCATCGAAATCACCACAGAATACAAAAAATTCGCTTCCAACGAAATGACTCCAGACCACAGAAAACACGCTTCCAACGAAATGACCCCAGAACACAAAAAATTCACTTCCAACAAAATTACTCAGGAACACAAATATTCGCTTCCAATGAAATCACTCCAGAGCACAAAAAAATTCGCTTCCAAAGACATTACCCAAGAGCACAAACTATTTGCTTCCAACGAAATGACCCCCTACTTCAAAAATATTCGCTTCTAAAAATATCATCCCAGAGCACAAAAAATTTGCTTCCATCGAAATCACCCGGGAACACAAAAAATTCGCTTCCAACGAAATTACCCCAGAACACAAGAAATTCGCTTCCAACGAAATCACGCCAGAGCACAAAAAATTCGATTCCAACGAAATCCCCCTAGAACATAAAAAATTCACTTCCATCGAAATCACCCAAGAACACAAATTTCGTTGGAAGCGAATTTTTTGTGTTCTCGTGTGATATCGTTGAAAGGGAATTTTTGTGTTCTAGGGTGATTTCCTTGGAAGCGAATTTTTTGTGCTCTGGGATGATATCTTCGGAAACGAATTTTGTGTTCTCAGGAGATTTTGTTGGAAAATAATTTTTTGTCTTCTGGGGTAATATCGTTGGAAGAGAATTTTTTGTGTTCTACGGTTTTTTCGATGGCAGCAAATTTTTGAAGTAGGGGGTCATTTCTTTGAACCATGTTTTCTGTGCTCTGGAGTCATTTCGTTGGAGCGAATTTTGTGCTCTGGGGTGAATTCGTTGGAAGCGAATATTTGTGTTCTCAGGAGATTTCTTTGGAAAAGAATTTTTTGTCTTCTGGGGTAATATCATTGGAAGAGAATTTTTTGTGTTCTCCGGTTTTTTCGATGGAAGCAAATTTTGAAGTACGGTGTCATTTCATTGGAAGCATGTTTTCTGTGGTCTGGAGTCATTTCGTTGGAAGCGAATTTTTGTGCTCCGGGGTGATTTCGTTGGAAGCGAATTTGGCTTCTGGGGTAATGTCGTTGGAAGAGAATTTTTTGTGTTCTCCGGTTTTTTTTGAAGTAGGGGGTCATTTCGTTGGAAGCGTGTTTTCTGTGCTCTGGAGTAATTTCGTTAGAAGCTAATTTTGTGTGCTCTGGGGTGATTTCGTAGGAAGCGAATATTTGTGTTCTCAGGAGATTTCGTTGCAAGGGAATTTTTTTGTGTTCTGGGGTAATTTCGTTGGAAGCGAATTTTTTGTGTTCTCGTGTGATATCGTTGAAAGGGAATTTTTGTCTTCTAGGGTGATTTCCTTGGAAGCGAATTTTTTGTGCTCTGGGATGATATCTTTAGAAGCGAATATTTGTGTTCTCAGGAGATTAGTTGGAAAAGAATTTTTTGTAGTCTGGGGAAATATTGTTGGAAGAGCATTTTTTGTGTTCTCCGGTTTTTTCGATGGAAGCAAATTTTGAAGTAGGGTGTCATTTCTTTGGAAGCATGTTTTCTGTGCTCTGGAGTCATTTCGTTGGAAGCGAATTTTTTGTGCTCTAGGGTGATTTCGTTGGAAGCGAATATTTGAGTTCTCGTGTGATATCGTTGAAAGGGAATTTTTGTGTTCTAGGGTGATTTCCTTGGAAGCGAATTTTTTGTGCTCTGGGATGATATCTTTAGAAGCGAATATTTGTGTTCTCAGGAGATTTCGTTGGAAAAGAATTTTTTGTCTTCTGGGGTAATATCGTTGGAAGAGAATTTTTTGTGTTCTCCGTTTTTTTCGATGGAAGCAAATTTTTGAAGTAGGGGGTCATTTCATTGACACCATGTTTTCTGTGCTCTGGAGTCATTTCGTTGGAGCGAATTCTTTGTGCTCTGCGGTCATTTTGATGGAAGCGAATTTTTGTCTTCTCAAGAGATTTCATTGCATCCGAATTTTTTGTGTTCTGGAGTAATTTCGTTGGAAGCGAATTTTTTTGTGTTCTCGGGTGATTTCGTTGAAAGGGAATTTTTGCGTTCTAGGGTAATTTTGTTGGAAACGAATTTTTTGTGCTCTGGGATGATATCTTTGGACGCGAATATTTGTGTCCTCAGGAGATTTCGTTGGAAGCGAATTTGGCTTCTGGGGTAATGTCATTGGAAGAGAATTTTTTGTGTTCTCTGGTTTTTTCGATGGAAGCAAATTTTTGAAGTAGGGGGTCATTTTGTTGGAAGCGTGTTTTCTGTGCTCTGGAGTCATTTCGTTGGAAGCAAATTTTTTTTTTCTCTGGGGATATTTCATTGGATGCGAATATTTGTGTTCTCAGAAGATTTCGTTGCATGCGAATTTTTTGTGTTCTGGGGTAATATCGTTGGAAGCGAATTTTTTGTGCTTGGGGTGATTTCGTTGGAAGCGAATTTTTTGCGTTCTCGGGTGATTTCGTTGAAAGGGAATTTTTGTGTTCTGGAGTAATTTCGTTGGAAGCGAATTTTTTGTGTTCTCGGGTGATTTCGTTGAAAGGGAATTTTTGTGTTCTAGGGTGATTTCTTTGGAAGCGAATATTTTGTGCTCTGGGATGATATCTTTGGAAGCGAATATTTGTGTTCTCAGGAGATTTCGTTAAAAAAGAAATTTTTGTCTTCGTGGGTAATTTCGTTGGAAGCGCATTTTTTGTATTCTCGGGTGATTTTGATGGAAGCAAATTTTTGAAGTATGGGATCATTTCGTTGGAAGCATGTTTTCTGTGCTTTGGAGTCATTTCGTTGGAAGCGAATATTTTGTGCTCTGTGGTGATTTCGTTGGAAGCGAATTTTTTGTGTTCTCGGGTGATTTCTTTGAAAGGGAATTTTTGTGTTCTAGGGTGATTTCATTGGAAGTGAATTTTTTGAATTTTTGGGTAATTTCGTTGGATGCGAATTTTTTTGTGTTCTCAGGTGATTTTGTTGGAAGCGAATATTTGTGTTCTCAGGAGATTTCGTTTGAAAAGAAATTTTTGTCTTCTGGGGTAATTTCGTTGGAAGCGAGTTTTTTGTGTTCTTGGGTGATTTCGATCGAAGAAAATATTTGAAGTAGGTGGTCATTTCGTTGGAAACGTGTTTTCTGTGTTCTGGAATCATTTCGTTGGAAGCGAATTTTTTGTGCTCTGGGGTGATTTCGTTGGAAGGTAATTTTTTGTGCTCTGGGATGATATCTTTGGAAGCTAATATTTGTGTTCTCAGGAGATTTCGCTGGAAAAGAATTTTTTGTGTTCTCCGGTTTATGATAGAAGCAAATTTTTGAAGTAGGGGGTCGTTTCGTTGGAAGCGTGTTTTCTGTGTTCTGGAGTCATTTATTTGGAAGCGAATTTTTTGTGTTCTCGGGTGATTTCTTTGAAAGGGAATTTTTGTGTTCTAGGGTAATAGGGAATTTTTGTGTTCGAAGGAAGCAAATTTTTGAAGTAGGGGGTCATTTCGTTGGAAGCGTGTTTTCTGTGCTCTGGACTCATTTCGTTGGAAGCGAATTTTTTATTTTCTGGGGTCATTTCATTGGAAGTGAATTTTTTGTGATCTGGGTTGATTTGGTTGGAAGTTAATTGTTTCTATTCTGGGGTAATTTTGCTGGAAGCGAATTTTTTGTGTTCTGGGGTGATTTCGTTGGAAGCGAATTTTTGTGTTCTTGGGTGATTTCGATGGAAGAAAAATTTTGAAGTATGGGATCATTTCTTTGAAGTCGTGTTTTCTGTGCTCTGGCGTGATTTCGTTAGAAGCGAATTTTTTTGTGTTCTCGGGTGATTTCGTTTGAAGCGAGTTTTTTATGTTCAAGGGTGATTTCGTTGCAAGCGAATTTTAAGTGTTCTGGGGTAATTTCGTTGGAAGAGAATTTGTTCTGTTTTCGAGTGATTTCGTTGAAAGCATATTTTTTATGTTCTAGGGTGATTTAGTTGGAAGCAACTTTTTTGTCTTCTGTGGTAATTTCAATAGAAGCGAATTTTCTGTGTTCTCGGGTGATTTCGTTGGAAGCGTGTTTTCTGTGCTCTGAAATCATTTCGTTGGATGCGAATTTTTTGTGCTCTGGGGTGATTTCGTTGGAAGTGAATATTTTTGTTCTCAGGAGATTTCGTTGCAAGCGAATTTTTTGTGTTCTGAGGTAATTTCGTTGGAAGCGAATTTTTGTGTTCTCGTGTGATTTTGTTGAAAGGGAATTTTTGAGTTCTAGGGTTATTTCGTTGGAAACGAATTTTTTGTGCTCTGTGATGATTTCGTTGGAAGCGAATTTTTTGTGTTCTCGGGTGATTTCTTTGAAAGGGAATTTTTGTGTTCTAGGGTGATTTCGTCGGAAGGGAATTTTTTGTGCTCTGGGATGATATCTCTGGAAGCGAATATTGGTGTTCTCAAGAGATTTTGTGGGAAAAGAATTTTTGTCTTGTGGGGTAATATCGTTGGAAGAGAATTTTTTGAGTTCTCGGTTTTTTCGATGGAAGCAAATTTTTGAAGTAGGGTGTCATTTCGTTGGAAGCATATTTTCTGTGCTCTGGAGTCATTTCTTTGGAAGTGAATTTTTTGTGCTTTGGCATGATTTCGTTGAGAATGAATTTTTTATGATTTAGGGTGATTTCGTTGGAAGCGAATTTTCTGTACTCTGGGGTGATTTGGTTGGAAGCGAATATTTTGTCTTCTGTGGTAATTTCGATAGAAGCGAATTTTTTATGTTCTAGGGTGATTTCGTTGGAAGAGAATTTTTTGTGTTCTCCGGTTTTTTCGATGGAAGCAAATTTTTGAAGTAGGGGGTCATATCGTTGGAAGCATGTTTTCTGGGCTCTGGAGTCACTTCGTTGGAAGAGAATTTTTTGTGCTCTGGGGTGATTTCGTTGGAAGCGAATATTTGTGTTCTCAGGAGATTTCGTTGCAAGCGAATATTTGTGTTCTCGGATGATTTCATTGAAAGTGAATTTTTGTGTTCTAGGGTGATTTCGTTGGAATCGAATTTTTATTGCTCTGGGATGATATCTTTGGAAGCGAATATTTGTGTTCTCAGGAGATTTCGTTGCAAGCGAATATTTGTGTTCTCGGATGATTTCATTGAAAGTGAATTTTTGTGTTCTAGGGTGATTTCGTTGGAATCGAATTTTTATTGCTCTGGGATGATATCTTTGGAAGCGAATATTTGTGTTCTCAGGAGATTTCGTTGGAAAAGAATTTTTTGTCTTCTGGGGTAATGTCGATGGAAGATAATTTTTTATGTTCTCCGGTTTTACGATAGAAGCAAATTTTTGAAGTAGGGGGTCATTTCCTTGGAAGCGTGTTTTCTGTGTTCTGGTGTCATTTAGTTGGAAGCGAATTTTTTGTGTTCTCGGGTGATTTCTTTGTAAGGGAATTTTTGTGTTCTGAGGTGATTTCGTTGGAAGCAAATTTTTTCTGCTCTGGGATGATATCTTTGGAAGCGAATATTTGTGTTCTCAGGAGATTTCGTTGCAAGTGAATTTTTTGTTCTAGGGTGTTTTCGTTGGAAGCGATTTTTTGTGCTCTGGGATGATATCTTTGGAAGCGAATATTTGTGTTCTCAGGAGATTTCGTTGCAAGTGAATTTTTTGTTCTAGGGTGTTTTCGTTGGAAGCGAATTTTTTGTGTTCTCCTGTGATTTCGTTGAAAGGGAATTTTTGTGTTCCAGGGTGATTTCGTTGGAAGCGAATTTTTTGTGCTCTGGGATGATATCTTTGGAAGCGAATATTTGTGTTCTCAGGAGATTTCGTTCCAAAAGAATTTTTTATCTTCTGGGGTAATGTCGTTGTAAGAGAATTTTTTGTGTTCTCCGGACTTTTCGATGGAAGCAACTTTTTGAAATAGGGGGTCATTTAGTTGGAAGCGTGATTTCTGTGCTCTGGAGTCATTTCGTTGGAAGCAAATTTTTTGTGCTCTGTGGTGATTTCGTTGGAAGCGAATATTTGTGTTCTCAGGAGATTTCGTTGCAAGCGAATTTTTTGGGTTCTGGGGTGATTTCGTTAGAAGCGAATTTTTTGGGTTCTCGGGTGATTTTCTTGAAAGGGAATTTTTGTGTTCTAGGGTGATTTCTTTGTAAGCGAAGTTTTTGTGCGCTGGGATGATATCTTTAAAAGCAAGTATTTGTGTTATCAGGAGATTTCGTTGGAAAAGAATTTTTTGTCTTCTGGGGTAATATCGTTGGAAGAGAATTATTTGTGTCTCCAGTCTTCTCGATGGAAGCAAATTTTTGAAGTAGGGAGTCATTTCGTTGGAAGCGTGTTTTCTGTGCTCTGGAGACATTTCGTTGGAAGCAAATTTTTTGTGCTGTGGGGTGATTTTGTTGGAAGCGAATTTTTTGTGTTCTCGGGTGATTTCGTTGGAAGCGAATTTTTTGTGATCTCGGGTGATTTCATTGGAAGCGAATTTTTTGTGTACTTGGGTGATTTCTTTTAAAGGGAATTTTTGTGTTCTAGGGTGATTTCTTTGGAATCGAATTTTTAGTGCTCTGGGATGATATCTTTGGAAGCGAATATTTGTGTTCTCAGGAGATTTCGTTGGAAAAGAATTTTTTGTCTTCTGGGGTAATATCCTTAGAAGAGAATTTTTTGTGTTCTCCTGTCTTTTCGATGGAAGCAAATTTTTGAAGTATGGGGTCATTTCATTGGAAGCGTGTTTTCTAGGCTCTGGAGTCATTTCGTTGCAAACAAATTTTTTGTGTTCTGGGGTGATTTCGTTGAAAACTAATTTTTTTTTGTTCTAGCATGATTTCGTTGGAAGCGAATTTTTTGTGTTCTGGGGTGATTTCGAAGGATGGAAATTTTTTCTGTTCTATGGTAATTTCGTTGGACGTGAATTTTTTGTGTTCTCGGGAGATTTCGTTGAAAGGGAATTTTTTGTGCTCTGGGATGATATCTTTGGAAGTGAATATTTGTGTTCTCAGGAGATTTCTTGGGAAAAGAATTTTTGTCTTCTGGGGTAATATCGTTGGAAGAGAATTTTTTGAGTTCTCTGGTTTTTTGATGGAAGCAAATTTTTGAACTAGGGGGTCATTTCGTTGGAAGCATATTTTCTGTGCTATGGGGAGATTTCGTTGGAAGCGAATTTTTTTGTGTTCTCGGGTGATTTCTTTGAAAGGGAATTTTTGTGTTCTAGGGTGATTTCGTTGGAAGGGAATTTTTTGTGCTCTGGGATGATATCTTTGGAAGGGAATATTTCTGTTCTCAGGAGATTTCAGTGGAAAAGAGTTTTTTGTGTTCTCCGGTTTTACGATAGAAGCAAATTTTTGAAGTAGGGGGTCATTTCGTTGGAAGCGTGTTTTCTGTGTTCTGGAGTCATTTCGTTGGAAGCGAATCTTTTTTGTTCTCGGGTGATTTCTTTGAGAAGCAATTTTTGTTTTCTCAGGTGATTTCGTTGGAAGGGAATTTTTTCTGCTCTGGGATGATATCTTTGGAAGCGAATATTTGTGTTCTCAAGAGATTTCGTTGCAAGCGAATTTTTTGTTCAGGGGTGTTTTAGTTGGAAGCCAATTTTTTGTGTTATCTTGTGATTTCCTTTAAAGGGAATTTTTGTGTTCTAGGGTGATTTCGTTGGAAGCGAATTTTTTTGCGTTCTTAGGTGATTTCGTTGAAAGCTAATTTTTTGTGTTCTAGCGTGATTTTGTTGGAAGCGAATTTTTTGTGTTCTCGGGTGATTTCAATGGAAGCAAATTTTTTCTGTTCTGTGGTGATTTCGTTAGAAACGATTTTTTTTTGTGTTTTTGGGTGATTTCTTTGAAAGGGAATTTTTGTGTTCTAGGGTGATTTCTATGGAAGCAAATTTTTTGTGTTCTCTGGTGATTTCATTGAAAGCGAATATTTGTGTTCCCAGGTGATTTCATTGGAAGCGAATTGTTTGTCTTCTGGGGTAATATCGTTGTAAGAGAATTTTTTGTGTTCTCCGGTTTTTTCAATGGAAGCAAATTTTTGCAATACGGGGTCATTTCGTTGGAAGCTTGTTTTCTGTGCTCTGGAGTCACTTCGTTGGAAGCGAATTTTTTGTGCTCTGGGGCGATTTCGTTGGAAGCGAATTTTTTGTGCTCTCGCGTGATTTCGTTGAAAGGGAATTTTTGCGTTCTAGGGTGATTTCGTTGGAAGCAAATATTTTGTGCTCTGGGATGATATTTTTGGAAGCGAATATTTGTGTTCTCAGGAGATTTCGTTGGAAAAGAATTTTTTATCTTCTGGGGTAATATCGTTGGAAGAGAATTTTTTGTGTTCTCCAGTTTTTTCGATGGAAGCAAATTTTTGAAGTAGGGGGTCATTTCGTTTGTAGCGTGTTTTCTGTGCTCTGGAGTCGTTTCTTTGGAAGCGAATTTTTTGTGTTCTGGGGTGATTTCTTTGGAAGCGAATTTTTTGTGTTCTGTGGTAATTTCGTTGGAAGCGAATTTTTTGTGCTTTGGGGTGATTTCGTTGGAAGCGAATTTCTTGTGTTCTGGGGTATTTTAGTTGGAAGCTAATTTTTTGTGTTTTAAGGTGATTTCGATGGAAGCAAATTTTTGAAGTATGGGTAATTTCATTGGAAGCGAATTTTTTTGTGTTCTCGGGTGATTTCGGTGGTCCAGAATTTCTTGTGTTCTGGGTAGATGTCGTTGGAAGCGAATTTTTTGTGTTCTGGGGTAAGTACGTTGGAAGCAAATTTTTTGTGTTTTGGGGTGATTTCGTTGGAAGCATGTTTTCTGTACATTGGAGTCATTTCCTTGGAAGCAAATTTTTTGTGTTCTGGGGTGATTTTGTTGGAAGCCAATTTTTTGTGTTCTAGGGTGATTTCTTTGGAAGCAATTTTTTGTGCTCTGCGGGAATTTCGTTGGAAGCGAATTTTTTTGTGTTCTGGGTGATTTCGATGGAAGTAAAAATTTTCCGTTCTGGGGTAATTTCGTTGGAAGCCAATATTTGTGTTCTCGGGTGATTTTTTTGGAAGGGAATTTTTTGTGCTCTGGCTTGATTTTGGTGGAAGTAAATTTATCTATTCTGGGGTAATTTCTTTGGAAGCGAATTTTTTCTGTTTTCGGGTGATTTGGATAGAAGCACATTTTTTGTGTTCTGGGTTCATTTTGTTGGAAGTGAATTTTTTGTGCTCTTGGGTGATTTCATTGGAAGGGTGTTTTCTGTGTTTTGGAGTCATTTCGTTGGAAGGGAAATTTTTATGTTCTGTGTGATTTCTTTGAATGCGAATTTTTTGTGTTCTGGGTTGATTTGGTTGGACACGAATTTTTTGTGTTCTCAGGTGATTTCGTTGAAAGTGAATTTTTTTTTTTTTTTTTGCCTTGGGTAAATGCGTTGGAAGCGAATTTTTTGTGCTCTGGGTTGATTTCTTTGGAAGCGAATATTTGTGTTCTCAGGAGATTTCGTTGGAAGTGAATTTTTTGTGCTTTAGGGTGATTTCATTGGAAGCTAATATTTGTGTTCCCGGGTGATTTCGTTAGAAGCGAATTTTTTCTGTTCTCGGGTGATTTCGATGGAAGCAAATTTTTTGTGTTCTGGGTTGATTTCGTTGGAAGCGAATTTTTTGTGTTCTGGGGCAATTTAGTTGGAAGCGAATTTTTTTGAAGTATGGGGTGATTTCATTGGAAGCGTGTTTTCTGTGCTCTGGAGTCATTTCTTTGGAATCAAATTTTTTGTGTTCTGGGGTGATTTCGTTGGAAGCGAATTTTTTGTGTTCTTAGGTGATTTCGATGGAAGCAAATTTTTGAAGTGTGGGTTCATTTCGTTGAAAGCAAATTTTTTGTGCTTGGTGTGATTTTGTTGGAAGCGAATTTTTTGTGCTCTGGGGTGATTTCTTTGGAAGCAATTTTTTTTTGCTCTGCGGGGATTTCGATGGAAGCGAATTTTTTGTATTCTGGGGTAATTTCTTTGGAAGCAAATTTTTTCTGTTCTCAGGTGATTTGGATAGAAGCAAATTTTTTGTGTTCTAGGTTGATTTCGTTGGAAGCGAATTTTTTGTGCTCTGGGGTGATTTCATTGGAAGCGTGCTTTCTGTGTTTTGGAGTCATTTTGTTGGAAGGGAAATTTTTGTGTTCTGAGTGATTTCTTTGGATGCGAATTTTTTGTGTTCTGGGTTGATTTCATTGGACACGAATTTTTTGTGTTCTCAGGTGATTTCGTTGAAAGTGAAATTTTTTTCCTTAGGGTAATTTCGTTGGAAGCGAATTTTTGGTGCTCTGGTGTGATTTCTTTGGAAGCGAATATTTGTGTTCTCAGGTGATTTCGTTGGAAAAGAATTGTTTGGTTTTAGGGTGATTTCATTGGAAGCTAATATTTGTGTTCCCGGGTGATTTCGTTAGAAGCGAATTTTTTCTGTTCTCGGGTGATTTCGATGGAAGCAAATTTTTTGTGTTCTGGGTTGATTTCGTTGGAAGCGAATTTTTTGTGTTCTGGAGCAATTTAGTTGGAAGTGAATTTTTCTGAAGTATGGGATGATTTCATTGGAAGCCTGTTTTCTGTGCTCTGGAGTCATTTCTTTGGAAGCAAATTTTTTGTGTTCTGGGGTGATTTCGTTGGAAGCGAATTTTTGTGTTCTGGGGTAATTTCGGTGGAAGCGAATTTTTTGTGTTCTCGGGTGATTTCGATGAAGCAAATTTTTCAAGTATGGGCTCATTTCATTGAAAGCGAGTTTTTTGAGCTTGGGGTGATTTCGTTGGAAGCGAATTTTTTGTGCTCTGGGGTGATTTCTTTGGAAGCGAATATTTGTCTTCTCAGGAGATTTCTTTGCAAGCGAATTTTTTGTGTTCTGGGGTAATTTCGTTGGAAGCAAATTTTTTGTGTTCTCGGGTGATTTCGTTGAAAGCGAATTTTTTATGTTCTAGGGTAATTACGTAAAAGCAAATTTTTTGAGCTCTGGGGTGATTTGGTTGGAAGCGAATTTTTTTATCTTCTGTGGTGATTTCGAAGGAAGCGAATTTTTTATGTTCTAGGGTGATTTCGTTGGAAGCGAATTTTTTGTCTTCTGGGGTAATTTCATTTGAAGCTTGTTTTCTGTGCTCTGGAGTCATTTCGTTGAAAGCGAATTCTTTGTGCTCTGGGGTGATTTCATTGGAAACGAATTTTTTGTCTTCTGTGGTGATTTCCATGGAAGCGAATTATTTATGTACTAGGGTGATTTCGTTGGAATAATTTTTGTGTTCTGGATTCATGTTTTTGGAAGCCTGTTTTCTGTGCTTTGGAGTCATTTTGGTGGAAGCAAATTTTTTCTCTCTGGGGTGATTTCTTTGGAAGGGATTTTTTTTGTTCTAGGGTGATTTCATTGGGAGCGAAATTTTGTGCTCTGGGATGATATCTTTGGAAGAGAATATTTGTGTTCTCAGGAGATTTCGTTGCAAGCAAATTTTTTGTTCTGGGGTAATTTTGTTGGAAGCGAATTTTTTGTGTTCTCGGGTGATTTCGTTGAAAGCGAATTTTTTATGTTCTATGGTGATTTCTTTGGAAGTGAATTTTTTGTCTTCTGGGGTCCTTTCATTGGAAGCGTGTTTTCTGTGCTCTGCAGTCATTTCATTGGAACCAAATATTTTGAGTTCTGGGGTGATTTCATTGGAAGTGAATTTTTTGTGTTCTGGGTTGATTTCTTTGGAAGCAAATTTTTTTGTGTTCTGGGGTAATTTCGTTGGAAGAGAATATTTTGTATTCTCGGGTGATTTCGATGGAAGCAAATTTTTGAAGTATGGTATCATTTCGTTCGAAACGTGTTTTCTGTGCTCTGGAGTCAGTTCGTTGGAAGCGAATTTTTTGTGCTCTGGTGTGATTTCGTTGGAAGCGAATTTTTTGTTTTCTCAGGTGATTTCCTTAAAAGCTAATTTTTTTGTGTTCTAGCGTGATTTCGTTGGAAGCGAATTTTTTGTGTTCTGGGGTGATTTCGATGGGAGCAAGTTTTTTCTGTTCTGTGGTAATTTCGTTGGACGTGAATTTTTTGTGTTCTCGGGTCATTTCGTTGAAAGGGAATTTTTTATGTTCTAGGGTGATTTCATTCGAAGCGAATTTTTTGTGCTCTGGGGTGATTTGGTTAGAAGCGATTTCTTTGTCTTCTGTGGTGATTGCGATGGAAGTGAATTTTTTATGTTCTAGGGTGATTTCGATGGAAGCAAATTTTTGAAGTATGGTATCATTTCGTTCGAAACGTGTTTTCTGTGCTCTGGAGTCAGTTCGTTGGAAGCGAATTTTTTGTGTTCTCGTGTGATTTATTTGAAAGCGAATTTTTTATGTTCTAGGGTGATTTTGTTGGAAGCGAATTTTTTGTGCTCAGTACGGCTTTAGTTGGAAGCGTGTTTTCTGTGCTCTGGAGTCATTTCGTTGGAAGCAAATTTTTTGTGCTCTGGGGTGATTTTGTTGGAAGCGAATTTTTTGTGTTCTGGGGTAATTTCGTTGGAAGGAAATTTTTTGTTTTCTGGGTTGATTTCATTGGACACGAATTTTTTTGTTCTGTGGTGATTTCGTTGAAAGCGAATTTTGAGTGCTCTAGGTTGATTTTGTTGGAAGGGAATTTTTTGTGCTCTTGGTTGATTTCGTTGGATGCAATTTTTTTCTGTTCTGGGTTAATTTCGTTGGAAGTGATTTTGAAGTATGGGGTGATTTTGTTAGTAGCTTGTTTTCTGTGTTCTGGAGTCATTTTGTTGGAAGCGAATATTTGTGTTCCCGGTGATTTTGTTGGAAGCGAATTTTTTGTGTTCTGTGGTAATTACGTTGGAAGCAAATTTTTTGTGTTCACGGGTGATTTCATTGAATGCGAATTTTTTGTGTTGTAGGGTGATTTTGTTGGCAGCGAATTTTTTGTGTTCTGGGGTCATTTCCTTGGAAGCGTGTTTTCTGTGCTCTGGAGTCATTTTGTTGGTAGAGAATATTTTGTGCTCTGGAGTTGTTTCATTGGAAGCGAATTTTTTGTGTTCCTGGGTGACTTTTTGTAGTGTGTTTTCTGTGTTAAGGAGTCATTTCATTGAAAGCGAATTTTTTGTGCTCTGGGGTGATTTCTTTGGAAGCAAATATTTGTGTTTTCTGGAGCTTTCGTTGGAAGCAAATTTTTTGTCTTCTGGGGTAATATCGTTGGAAGAGAATTTTTTGTGTTCTGGGGTGATTTCGTTGGAAGTGAAATTTTTGTGTTCTGGGTGATTTCGATGGAAGCAAATTTTTTTCTGTTATGGGGTAATTTCGTTGTTAGCATATATTTGCATACTCGGGTGATTTTATTGGAAGGGAATTTTTTGTGCTCTGGGTTGATATGGTTGGAAGTAAATTTTCTCTATTGTGGGGTAATTTCATTGTACGCGAATTTTTTGTGTTCTCGGGTGATTTCATTGTAAGGGAATTTTTTGTGTTCTAGGGTGATTTCGTTGGAAGCGAATTTTTTGTGTTCTCAGGTGATTTCGTTGAAAGGGAATCTTTTGTGTTCTAGGGTGATTTCGTTGGAAGCTAATATTTGTGTTCTCAGAAGATTTCGTTACGAGCGAATTTTTTTTTCTGGGGCAATTTCATTGCAAGCGACTTTTTTGTGTTCTCCGGTTTTTTCGATGGAAGAAAATTTTTGATGTAGGGGGTCATTTCGTTGGAGGCGTGTTTTCTGTGCTCTGGAGCCATTTCATTGGAAGCGAATTTTTTGTGCTCTAGGATAATTTCGTTGGAAACGAAGTTTTTGTGTTCTCAGGAGATTTCGTTGAAAGGGAATCTTTTGTGTTCTAGGGTGATTTCGTTGGAAGCGAATTTTTTGTGCTCTGGGGTGATTTCATTGGAAGCATGTTTTCTGTGTTTTGGAGTCATTTCGTTGGAAGGGAAATTTTTGTGTTCTGGGTGATTTCTTTGGATGCGAATTTTTGGTGTTCTGGGTTGATTTCGTAGTCGCGAATTTTTTGTGTTCTCAGGTGATTTCGTTGAAAGTGAATTTTTTTTTTGCCTTTGGGTAAATTCGTTGGAAGCGATTTTTTTGTGCTTTAGGATGATTTCATTGGAAGCTAATATTTGTGATCGCGGGTGATTTCGTTAGAAACGAATTTTTTCTGTTCTCGGGTGATTTCGATGGAAGCAAATTTTTTGTGTTCTGGGTTGATTTCGTTGGAAGCGAATTTTTTGTGTTCTGGGGCAATTTAGTTGGAAGCGAATTTTTTTGAAGTATGGGGTGATTTCATTGGAAGCGTGTTTTCTGTGCTCTGGAGTCATTTCTTTGGAATCAAATTTTTTGTGTTCTGGGGTGATTTCATTGGAAGGGAATTTTTGTGTCCTGGGGTAATTTCGTTGGAAGCGAATTTTTTGTGTTCTTAGGTGATTTCGATGGAAGCAAATTTTTGAAGTATGGGCTCATTTCGTTGAAAGCGAATTTTTTGTGCTTGGTGTGATTTTTTTGGAAGCGAATTTTTTGTGCTCTGGGTTTATTTTGTTGGAAATAATTTTTGCTATTCTGGGGTAATTTCGTTGGACGAAAATTTTTTGTGTTCTCTGGTGATTGCTTTGAAAGGGAATTTTTGGTGTTCTAGGGTGATTTCGTTGGAAGTGAATTTTTTGTTCTCTGGGATGGTATCTTTGGAAGCTAATATTTGTGTTCTCAGGAGATTTCGTTTGAAGCGAATTTGTTCTCTTCTGGGGTAATATCGTTGAAAGAGAATTTTTTGTGTTCTCCGGTTTTTTCGATGGAAGCAAATTTTTGAAGTAGGGGGTCATTTTGTTGGAGGCGTGTTTTCTGTGCTCTGGAGTCATTTTGTTGGAAGCGAATTTTTTGTGTTCTGGGATAATTTCGTTGGAAGCGAATTTTTTGTGTTCTCGGGTGATTTTATTTAAAGAGAATTTTTTGTGTTCTAGGGTTATTTCGTTGGAGGCGAATTTTTTGTGTTCTGGGGTAATTACGTTGGAAGTAAATTTTTTGTTTTCTCGGTTGATTTCGTTGTCCGTGAATTTTTAGTGTTCTGGGCTCATTTCGTTGGAAGCGTGTTTTCTGTGCTCTGGAGTCATTTCGTTGGAAGCAAATTTTTTGTGTTATGGGGTGATTTCTTTGGAAGCGAATTTTTTGTGTTCTGTGGTAATTTCGTTGGAAGCGAATCTTTTGTGCTTTGAGGTGATTTCGTTGGAAGCGAATTCCTTGTGTTCTGGGGTAATTTCATTGGAAGCGAATTTTTTTGTGTTCTCGGGTAATTTCGGTGGACGCGAATTTCTTGTGTTCTGGGTAGATGTCGTTGGAAGCGAATGTTTTGTGTTCTGGGGTAAGTACGTTGGAAGGAATTTTTTTGTGTTTTGAGGTGATTTCGTTGGAAGCGTATTTTATGTGCTCTGGAGTCATTTCGTTGCAAGCAAAATTTTTGTGTTCTGGGGTGATTTCTTTGGAAGGGAATTTTTTGTGTTCTGGGGTGATTTCAATAGAAGCAATTATTTTGTTCTGGGATAATTTCTTTGGAAGCGAATTTTTTTGTGTTCTGTGTTGATTTCGTTGGAAGAGAATTTTTTGTGTTCTGGGGCAATTTTCTTGGAGGCGAATTTTTTTGAAGTATGGGGTGATTTCGTTGGAAGCGTGTTTTCTGTGCATTGGAGTCATTTCTATGGAAGCAAATTTTTGTATTCTGGGGTAATTTCATTTGAAGTGAATTTTTTCTGTTCGAAGCGAATATTTGTGTTCTCAGGAGATTTTGTTGGAAAAGGATTTTTTGTCTTCTGGTGTAATGTCGTTGGAAGAGAATTTTTTGTGTTCTCCGGTTTTTTCGATGCAAGCAATTTTTTGAAGTAGGGGGTCATTTCCTTGGAAGCATGTTTTCTGTGCTCTGGAATCATTTCGTTGGAAGCGAATATTTGTGTCCTCAGGAGATTTCGTTGCAAGCGAATTTTTTGTGTTCTTTGGTTTATTCGATGGAAGCAAATATTTGAAGTAGGGGGTCATTTCGTTGTAAGCGTGTTTTCTGTGCTCAGGAGTCATTTCGTTGGAAGCGAATTTTTTGTGTTCTCAGGTGATTTCTTTGAAAGGGAATTTTTGTGTTCTAGGGTGATTTCGTTGAAAGAGAATTTTTTGTGCTCTGGGATGATATCTTTGGAAGCGCATATTTGTTTTCTCAGGAGATTTCGTTGGAAAAGAATTTTTTGTCTTCTCCGGTTTTTTCGATCGAAGCAAATTTTTGAAGTAGGGAGTCATTTCGTTGGAAGCATGTTTTCTGTGCTCTGGAGTCATTTCAGTGGAAGCGAAATTTTTGTGTTATCTGCGGTGATTTCGATAGAAGCGAATATTTGTGTTCTCAGGAGATTTCATTGCAAGCAAATTTTTTGTGTTCTGGTGTAATTTCGTTGGAACCGAATTTTTTGTGTTCTCGCGTGATTTCGTTGGAAGCGAATTTTTTGTGCTCTGGGATGACATCTTTGGAAGTGAATATTTGTCTTCTCAGGAGATTTCGTTGGAGAAGAATTTTTTGTGTTCTGGGGTAATTTCTTTGAAAACCAATTTTTTGTGTTCTCGGGTGATTTCCTTGAAAGGGCATTTTTGTGTTCTGGGGTGATTTGGTTGAAATGATTTTTATGTGCTCTGGGATGATATCTTTGGAAGAGCATATTTGTGTTCTCAGGAGAGTTCGTTGGAAAAGAATTTTTTGTCTTCTGGGGTAATGTTGTTGGAAGAGAATTTTTGTGTTCTCCGTTTTTTTCGATGGAAGCAATTTTTTGAAGTATGGGGTCATTTCGTTGGAAGCGTGTTTTATGTGCTCTGGAGTCGTTTTGTTGGAAGCGAATATTTTGTGCTCTGGGGTGATTTCGTTGGAAGCGAATTTGTTGGGTTCTCGGGTGATTTCGTTGAAAGGGAATTTTTGTGTTCTAGGGTGATTTGGTTGAAAGAGAATTTTTTGTGCTCTGGGATGATATCTTTGGAAGCTAATATTTGTGTTCACAGGAGATTTCGTTGCAAGCGAATTTTTTGTGTTCTGGGGTAATTTCTTTGAAAACCAATTTTTTGTGTTCTCGGGTGATTTCCTTGAAAGGGAATTTTTGTGTTCTGGGGTGATTTCGTTGAAATGATTTTTATGTGCTCTGGGATGATATCTTTGGAAGAGAATATTTGTGTTCTCAGGAGACTTCGTTGGAAAAGAATTTTTTGTCTTCTGGGGTACTGTTGTTGTAAGATAATTTTTGTGTTCTCCGTTTTTTTTCGATGGAAGCAATTTTTTGAAGTATGGGGTCATTTCGTTGGAAGCGTGTTTTATGTGCTCTGGAGTCGTTTCGTTGGAAGCGAATTTTTTGTACTCTGGGGTGATTTGGTGGAAGCGAATATTTATGTTCTCAGGAGATTTCGTTGCAAGCGAATTTTTTGTGTTCTTCGGTTTTTTCAATGGAAGCAAATTTTTGAAGTAGGGGGTCATTTCGTTGGAAGCGTGTTTTCTGTGCTCAGGAGTCATTTCGTTGGAAGCGAATATTTTGTGCTCTGGGGTGATTTCGTTGGAAGCGAATTTTTGGGTTCTCGGGTGATTTCTTTGAAAGGGAATTTTTGCGTTCTAAGGTGATTTTTTTGA
Organism: Meriones unguiculatus; assembly: GCF_030254825.1. Taxonomy (NCBI): domain Eukaryota; kingdom Metazoa; phylum Chordata; class Mammalia; order Rodentia; family Muridae; genus Meriones; species Meriones unguiculatus. The sequence continues at coordinate 80,302,435 of NC_083353.1, read as the reverse complement.
AATGATTTTTTTGTGCTCTGGGATGATATCTTTGGAAGTGAATATTTGTGTTCTCAGGAGATTTCGTTGGAAAAGAATTTTTTGTCTTCCCGTGTAATATCGTTGGAAGCGAATTTTTTGTGCTCTGGGATGATATCTTTCGAAGCGAATATTTGTGCTCTCAGGAGATTTCGTTGGAAAAGAATTTTTGTCTTCTGGGGTAATATCATTGGAAGCGAATTTTTTGTGCTCTGGGATGATATCTTTCGAAGCGAATATTTGTGTTCTCAGGAGATTTTGTTGGAAAAGAATTTTTTGTCTTCTGGTGTAATGTCGTTGGAAGAGAATTTTTTGTGTTCTCCGGTTTTTTCGATGCAAGCAATTTTTTGAAGTAGGGGGTCATTTCCTTGGAAGCATGTTTTCTGTGCTCTGGAATCATTTCGTTGGAAGCGAATATTTGTGTCCTCAGGAGATTTCGTTGCAAGCGAATTTTTTGTGTTCTTTGGTTTATTCGATGGAAGCAAATATTTGAAGTAGGGGGTCATTTCGTTGTAAGCGTGTTTTCTGTGCTCAGGAGTCATTTTGTTGGAAGCGAATTTTTTGTGTTCTCGAGTGATATCGTTGAAAGGGAATTTTTGTGTTCTAGGGTGATTTCGTTGAAAGCGAATTTGTTGGGTTCTCGGGTGATTTCGTTGAAAGGGAATTTTTGCGTTCTAAGGTGATTTTGTTGAAATGATTTTTTTGTGCTCTGGGATGATATCTTTGGAAGTGAATATTTGTGTTCTCAGGAGATTTCGTTGGAAAAGAATTTTTTGTCTTCTGGGTAATATCGTTGGAAGCGAATTTTTTGTGCTCTGGGATGATATCTTTGGAAGCGAATATTTGTGTTCTCAGGAGATTTCGTTGGAAAAGAATTTTTTGTCTTCTGGGGTAATGTCGTTGGAAGAGAATTTTTTGTGTTCTCTGGTTTTTTCGATGCAAGCAATTTTTTGAAGTAGGGGGTCATTTCCTTGGAAGCGTGTTTTCTGTGCTCTGGAGTCATTTCGTTGGAAGCGAATTTTTTGTGCTCTGGGGTGATTTCGTTTGTAGCGAATATTTGTGTTCTCAGGAGATTTCGGTGCAAGCAAATTTTATGTGTTCTTTGGTTTATTCGAAGGAAGCAAATTTTTGAAGTAGGGGGTCATTTCCTTGGAAGCGTGTTTTCTGTGCTCAGGAGTCATTTCGTAGGAAGCGAATTTTTTGTGCTCTGGGAGGATATCTTTGGAAGCGAATATTTGTGTTGTCAGGTGATTTCGTTGGAAAAGAATTTTTTGTCTTCTGGGGTAATGTCATTGGAAGAGAATTTTTTGTGTTCTCCGATTTTTTCGATGGAAGCAATTTTTTGAAGTAGGGGGTCATTTCGTTGGAAGCGAATTTTTTGTGTTCTCGAGTGATATCGTTGAAAGGGAATTTTTGTGTTCTAGGGTGATTTCGTTGCAAGCGAATTTGTTGGGTTCTCGGGTGATTTCGTTGAAAGGGAATTTTTGCGTTCTAAGGTGATTTTGTTGAAATGATTTTTTTGTGCTCTGGGATGATATTTTTGGAAGTGAATATTTGTGTTCTCAGGTGATTTCGTTGGAAAAGAATTTTTTGTCTTCTGGGGTAATATCGTTGGAAGCGATTTTTTTGTGCTCTGGGATGATATCTTTGGAAGCGAATATTTGTGTTCTCAGGAGATTTCGTTGGAAAAGAATTTTTTGTCTTCTCTGGTTTTTTCGATCGAAGCAAATTTTTAAAGTAGGGGGTCATTTCGTTGGAAGCGTGTTTTCTGTGCTCTGGAGTCATTTCAGTGGAAGCGAAATTTTTGTGCTCTGCGGTGATTTCGATAGAAGCGAATATTTGTGTTCTCAGGAGATTTCATTGCAAGCAAATTTTTTGTGTTCTGGTGTAATTTCGTTGGAACCGAATTTTTTGTGTTCTCCCGTGATTTCGTTGGAAGCGAATTTTTTGTGCTCTGGGATGATATCTTTGGAAGCGAATATTTGTCTTCTCAGGAGATTTCGTTGGAGAAGAATTTTTTTGTGTTCTGGGGTAATATCGTTGGAAGCGAATTTTTTGTGTTCTCCGGTTTTTTCGATGGAAGCAAATTTTTGAAGTAGTGGGTCATTTCGTTGGAAGCGTGTTTTCTGTGCTCTGGAGACATTTCGTAGGAAGGGAATTTTTTGTACTCTGGGTTGATTTCGTTGGAAGCGAATGTTTGTGTTCTCAGGAGATTTCGTTGCAAGTGAATTTTTTGTTTTCTGGGGAATTTTCGTTGGAAGCGAATTCTTTGTGTTCTCACGTGATTTCTTTGAACGGAAATTTTTGTGTTCTAGGGTGATTTCGTTGGAAGCGAAATTGTTGTGCTCTGGGATGATATCTTTGGAAGCAAATATTTGTGTTCTCAGGTGATTTCATTGGAAAAGAATTTTTTGTCTTCTGGGGTAATGTCGTTGGAAGAGAATTTTTTGTATTCTCTGGTTTTTTTGATGGAAGCAATTTTTTGAAGTCGGGGGTCATTTCGTTGGAAGCATGTTTTCTGTGCTCAGGAGTCATTTCGTTGGAAGCGAATTTTTTGTGCTCTGGCGTGATTTCATTGGAAGCGAAATTTTTGGGTTCGGGTGATTTCGTTGAAAGGGAATTTTGTGTTCTGGAGTAATTTTGTTGGAAGTGAATTTTTTGTGTTCTTGGGTGATTTCGTTGAAAGGGAATTTTTGTGTTCTAGGGTGATTTCGTTGAAAGAGAATTTTTTGTGCTCTGGGATGATATCTTTGGAAGCTAATATTTGTGTTCACAGGAGATTTCGTTGCAAGCGAATTTTTTGTGTTCTGGGGTAATTTCTTTGAAAACCAATTTTTTGTGTTCTCGGGTGATTTCCTTGAAAGGGAATTTTTGTGTTCTGGGGTGATTTCGTTGAAATGATTTTTATGTGCTCTGGGATGATATCTTTGGAAGAGAATATTTGTGTTCTCAGGAGACTTCGTTGGAAAAGAATTTTTTGTCTTCTGGGGTACTGTTGTTGTAAGATAATTTTTGTGTTCTCCGTTTTTTTTCGATGGAAGCAATTTTTTGAAGTATGGGGTCATTTCGTTGGAAGCGTGTTTTATGTGCTCTGGAGTCGTTTCGTTGGAAGCGAATTTTTTGTGCTCTGGGGTGATTGGTGGAAGCGAATATTTGTGTTCTCAAGAGATTTCGTTGCAAGCGAATTTTTTATGTTCTTCGGTTTTTTCAATGGAAGCAAATTTTTGAAGTAGGGGGTCATTTCGTTGGAAGCGTGTTTTCTGTGCTCAGGAGTCATTTCGTTGGAAGCGAATATTTTGTGCTCTGGGGTGATTTCGTTGGAAGCGAATTTTTGGGTTCTCGGGTGATTTCTTTGAAAGGGAATTTATGTGTTCTAAGGTGATTTTTTTGAAATGATTTTTTTGTGCTCTGGGATGATATCTTTGGAAGTGAATATTTGTGTTCTCAGGAGATTTCGTTGGAAAAGAATTTTTTGTCTTCCCGTGTAATATCGTTGGAAGCGAATTTTTTGTGCTCTGGGATGATATCTTTCGAAGCGAATATTTGTGTTCTCAGGAGATTTTGTTGGAAAAGAATTTTTTGTCTTCTGGTGTAATGTCGTTGGAAGTGAATTTTTTGTGTTCTCCGGTTTTTTCGATGCAAGCAATTTTTTGAAGTAGGGGGTCATTTCCTTGGAAGCATGTTTTCTGTGCTCTGGAATCATTTCATTGGAAGCGAATATTTGTGTTCTCAGGAGATATCGTTGCAAGCGAATTTTTTGTGTTCTTTGGTTTATTCAATGGAAGCAAATATTTGAAGTAGGGGGTCATTTCGTTGTAAGCGTGTTTTCTGTGCTCAGGAGTCATTTCGTAGGAAGTGAATTTTTTGTGCTCTGGGATGATATCTTTGGAATCGAATATTTGTGTTGTCAGGTAATTTCCTTGGAAAAGAATTTTTTGTCTTCTGGGGTAATGTCATTGGAAGAGAATTTTTTGTGTTCTCCGATTTTTTCGATGGAAGCAATTTTTTGAAGTAGGGGGTCATTTCATTGGAAGCATGTTTTCTGTGCTCAGGAGTCATTTCGTTTAAGCGAATTTTTTGTGTTCTCGAGTGATATCGTTGAAAGGGAATTTTTGTGTTCTAGGGTGATTTCGTTGGAAGCAAATTTGTTGGGTTCTCGGGTGATTTCGTTGAAAGGGAATTTTTGCGTTCTAAGGTGATTTTGTTGAAATGATTTTTTTGTGCTCTGGGATGATATCTTTGGAAGTGAATATTTGTGTTCTCAGGAGATTTCGTTGAAAAAGAATTTTTTGTCTTCTGGGGTAATATCGTTGGAAGCGAATTTTTTGTGCTCTGGGATGATATCTTTGGAAGCGAATATTTGTGTTCTCAGGAGATTTCGTTGGAAAAGAATTTTTTGTCTTCTGGGGAAATGTCGTTGGAAGAGAATTTTTTGTGTTCTCTGGTTTTTTCGATGCAAGCAATTTTTTGAAGTAGGGGGTCATTTTCTTGGAAGCGTGTTTTCTGTGCTCTGGAGTCATTTCGTTGGAAGCGAATTTTTTGTGCTCTGGGGTGATTTCGTTTGTAGCGAATATTTGTGTTCTCAGGAGATTTCGGTGCAAGCAAATTTTATGTTTTCTTTGGTTTATTCGAAGGAAGCAAATTTTTGAAGTAGGGGGTCATTTCTTTGGAAGCGTGTTTTCTGTGCTCAGGAGTCATTTCGTAGGAAGCGAATTTTTTTTTGCTCTGGGAGGATATCTTTGGAAGCGAATATTTGTGTTGTCAGGTGATTTCGTTGGAAAAGAATTTTTTGTCTTCTGGGGTAATGTCATTGGAAGAGAATTTTTTGTGTTCTCCGATTTTTTCGATGGAAGCAATTTTTTGAAGTAGGGGGTCATTTCGTTGGAAGCATGTTTTCTGTGCTCAGGAGTCATTTCGTTGGAAGCGAATTTTTTGTGTTCTCGAGTGATATCGTTGAAAGGGAATTTTTGTGTTCTAGCGTGATTTCTTTGGAAGCGAATTTGTTGGGTTCTCGGGTGATTTCGTTGAAATTGAATTTTTGCGTTCTAAGGTGATTTTGTTGAAATGATTTTTTTGTGTTCTGGGATGATATCTTTGGATGTGAATATTTGTGTTCTCAGGAGATTTCGTTGGAAAAGAATTTTTTCTGTTTTGGGGTAATATCTTTGGAAGAGAATTTTTTTGTTCTCCTTTTTTTTCGATGGAAGCAAATTTTTGAAGTAGGGGTTCATTTCGTTGGAAGCAAATTTTTTTGTGCTCTGGGGTGATTTCGTTTGAAGCGAATATTTGTGTTCTCAGGAGATTTCGTTCCAAGCGATTTTTTTGTGTTTTGGGTTCATTTCGTTGGAAGCGAATTTTTTGTGTTCTCGGGTGATTTCGATTGAAGCAAATTTTTGAAGTAGGGTTTCATTTTTTTGGAAGCATGTTTTCTGTGCTCTGGAGTCTTTTCGTTGGAAGCGAATTTTTTGTGTTCTTGGGTGATTTCATTGAAAATTAATTTTTTGTGTTCTACCATGATTTCGTTGGAAGCAAATTTTTGTGTTCTGTGGTGATTTCGAAGGAAGGAAATTATTTCTGTTCTGTGGTAATTTCGTTGTACGTGAATTTTTTGTGTTCTCAGGAGAATTCGTTGAATGGGAATTTTTTATGTTCTAGGGTGATTTGTTTTAAGTGAATTTTTTTGTGCTGTGGGATGATTTTTGGAAGCAAACATTTGTGTTCTCAGGAGATTTCGTTGGAAATAAATTTTTTGTCTTCTGGGGTAATATCGTTGGAAGAGAATTTTTTGTGTTCCCCGGACTTTTCGATGGAAGCAAATTTTTGAAGTAGGGGGTCATTTCGTTGGAAGCATGTTTTCTGTGCTCTGGAGTCATTTCGTTGGAAGCAAATTTTTTGTGCTCTGTGGTGATTTCGTTGGAAGCGAATATTTGTGTTCTCAGGAGATTTCGTTCCAAGCGAATTTTTTGTGTTCTGGGGTGATTTCGTTGAAAACTAATTTTTTGTGTTCTAGCATGATTTCGTTGGAAGCGAATTTTTTGTGTTCTGGGGTGATTTCGAAGGAAGGAAATTTTTTCTGTTCTGTGGTAATTTCGTTGGACGTGAATTTTTTGTGTTCTCGGGAGATTTCGTTGAAAGGGAATTTTTTGTGCTCTGGGATGATATCTTTGGAAGTGAATATTTGTGTTCTCAGGAGATTTCTTGGGAAAAGAATTTTTGTCTTCTGGGGTAATATCGTTGGAAGAGAATTTTTTGAGTTCTCCGGTTTTTTCGATGGAAGCAATTTTTTGAAGTAGGGGGTCATTTCGTTGGAAGCGTGTTTTCTGTGTTCTGGAGTCATTTCGTTGGAAGCGAATTTTTTTGTTCTCGGGTGATTTCTTTGAAAGAGAATTTTTGTTTTCTGAGGTGATTTCGTTGGAAGCGAATTTTTTGTGTTCTCGGGTGATTTCCTTGAATGGGAATTTTTGTGTTCTAGGGTGATTTCTTTGGAAGCGAAGTTTTTGTGCGCTGGGATGGTATCTTTGGAAGCAAGTATTTGTGTTATCAGGAGATTTCGTTGGATAAGAATTTTTTGTCTTCTTGGGTAATATCGTTGGAAGAGAATTTTTTGTGTTCTCCAGTCTTCTCGATGGAAGCAAATTTTTGAAGTAGGGGGTCATTTCGTTGGAAGCGAGTTTTCTGTGCTCTGGAGTCATTTCTTTGGAAGCGAATTTTTTGTGTTCTGGGGTAATTTCTTTGGAAGCGAATTTTTTCTGCTCTCCGGTGATTTCGATGGAAGCAAATTTTTGAAATATTGGATCATTTCGTTGGAAGCGAATTTTTTGTGTTCTAAGGTGATTTCTTTGGAAGCGAATTTTTTGTGATCTCGGGTGATTTCGTTGAAAGGGAATTTTTGTGTTCTAGGGTGATTTCGTTGGAAGCGAATTTTTTGTGCTCTGAGATGGTATCTTTGGCAGCGAATATTTGTGTTCTCAGGAGATTTCGTTGGAAAAGAAATTTTTGTCTTCGGGGGTAATTTCGTTGGAAGCGAATTTTTTCTGTTTTTGGGTGATTTTGATGGAAGCAAATTTTTGAAGTATGGGATAATTTCGTTGGAGGCGTGTTTTCTGTGCTTTGGAGTCATTTCATTGGACGCGAAATTTTTGTGTTTGGGTGATTTTGTTGGAAGCAAATTTTTTGTGTTCTTGGGTGATTTCGTTGGAAGCGAGTTTTTTATGGTCTAGGGTGATTTCGTTGCAAGCGAATTTTTTTGTATTCTGCGGTAATTTCTTTGGAAGCGAATTTGTTGTGTTCTCGGGTGATTTCGTAGAAAGCAAATTTTTTATGTTCTAGGGTGATTCGGATGGAAGCGAATTTTTTGTGCTCTAGGGTGATTTGTTTGGAAGCGAATTTTTTGTCTTCTGTGGTGATTTCAATAGAAGCGAACTTTCTGTGTTCTCGGGTGATTTTGTTGGAAGCGTGTCTTCTGTGCTCTGGAGTCATTTCGTTGGAAGCAAATTTTTTGTGCTCTGGCGTGATTTCGTTGGAAGCGAATTTTTTGTGTTCTCAGGTGATTTTGTTTGAAGCGAGTTTTTCATGTTCTAGGGTGATATCGTTGCAAGCGAATTTTTTGTGTTCTGGGGTAATATCATTGGAAGCGAATTTGTTGTGTTCTCGGGTGGTTTCGTTGAAAGCAATTTTTTTCTGTTCTTGGGTGATTTCGTTGGAAGCGTGTTTTCTGTGCTCTGGAGTCATTTCGTTAGAAGCGAATTTTTTGTGTTCTGGGGTGATTTCGATGGAAGGAAATTTTTTCTGTTGTGTGGTAATTTCGTTGTACGTGAATTTTTTGTGTTCTCGGGAGATTTCGTTGAAAGGGAATTTTTTGTATTCTAGGGTGATTTCGTTGGAAGCAAATTTTTTTGTGCTCTGGGATGATTTTTTTGGAAGCAAACATTTGTGTTCTCAGGAGATTTTGTTGGAAGCGAATTTTTTGTGTTCTGGGGTAATATTGTTGGAAGAGAATTTTTTGTGTTCTCCGGACTTTTCGATGGAAGCAAATTTTTGAAATAGGGGGTCATTTCGTTGGAAGCGTGTTTTCTGTGCTCTGGAGTCATTTCGTTGGAAGCAAATTTATTGTGCTCTGGGGTGATTTCGTTGGAAGCGAATATTTGTGTTCTCAGGAGATTTCATTGCAAGTGAATTTTTTGTGTTCTGGGATGATTTCGTTGGAAGCGAATTTTTTGTGATCTCGGGTGATTTCCTTGAAAGGGAATTTTTTGTGTTCTAGTGTGATTTCTTTGGAAGCGAAGTTTTTGTGCGCTGGGATGATATCTTTGGAAGCATGTATTTGTGTTATCAGGAGATTTTGTTGGAAAAGAATTTTTTTTCTGGGGTAATATCGTTGGATGAGAATTTTTTGTGTTCTCCAGTCTTCTCGATGGAAGCAAATTTTTGAAGTAGGGGGTCATTTCGTTGGAAGCATGTTTTCTGTGCTCTGGAGTCATTTTGTTGGAAGCAAATTTTTTGTGCTCTGTGGTGATTTCGTTGTAAGCGAATATTTGTGTTCTCAGGAGATTTCGTTGCCAGCGAATTTTTGTGTTTGGGGTGATTTCGTTGAAAACTAATTTTTTGTGTTCTAGCATGATTTTGTTGGAAGCGAATTTTTTGTGTTCTGGGGTGATTTCTAAGGGAGGAAATTTTTTCTGTTCAATGGTAATTTCGTTGGACGTGAATTTTTTGTGTTCTCGTTAGATTTCGTTGGAAGCGAATTTTTTGTGCTCTGGGATGATATCTTTGGAAGCGAATATTTGTGTTCTCAGGAGATTTCGTTGCAAAAGAATTTTTTGTCTTCTGGGGTAATGTCGTTGGAAGAGAATTTTTTGTGTTCTCCGGTTTTTCGATGGAAACAAATTTTTGAAGTAGGGGGTTACTTCGTTGGAAGCGTGTTTTCTGTGCTCTGGCGTCATTTCGTTGGAAGCGAATTTTGTGTGCTCTGGGGTGATTTCGTTGGAAGCGAATTTTTTGTGTTCTCAGGTGATTTTTTTGAAAGGGAATTTTTTTGTTCTAGGGTGATTTCGTTGGAATCGAATTTTTTGTGCTCTGGGATGATATCTTTGGAAGCGAATATATGTGTTCTCAGGAGATTTCGTTGGAAAAAAATTTTTGTCTTCTAGGGTAATATTGTTGGAAGAGAATTTTTTGTGTTCTCCGTTTTTTTTCGATGGAAGCACATTTTTGAAGTAGGGGGTCATATCGTTAGAAGCGTGTTTTCTGTGCCCTGGAGTCATTTCGCTGGAAACGTGTTTTTTGTGCTCTGGGGTGATTTCGTTGAAAGCGAATATTTGTGTTCTCAGGAGATTTCGTTGCAAGCGAATTTTTTGTGTTCTGGGGTGATGTCGTTAGAAGTGAATTTTTTGTGTTCTCGGGTGATTTCCTTGAAAGGGAATTTTTGCGTACTAGGGTGATTTCGGTGGAAGCGAATTTTTTGTGTTCTGGGATGATATCTTTGGAAGCGAATATTTGTGTTCTCAGGAGATTTCGGTGGAAAAGAGTTTTTTGTGTTCTCCGGTTTTACGATAGAAGCAAATTTTTGAAGTAGGGGGTCATTTCGTTGGAAGCGTGTTTTCTGTGTTCTGGAGTCATTTCGTTGGAAGCGAATTTTTTGTGCTCTGGGGTGATTTAGTTGGAAGCGAATTTTTTGTCTTCTGTGGTGATTTCGATCGAAGTGAATTTTTTATGTTTTAGGGTGATTTCGTTGGCGGCGAATTTTTTTGTGTTCAGGGGTCATTTCATTGGAAGCGTGCTTTCTGTGCTCAGGAGTCATATCTTTGGAAGCGAATTTTTTGTGCTCTCGGGTGATTTCGTTGGAAGCAAATTTTTTGTGTTCTCGGGGGATTTCGTTGAAAGGGAATTTTTGTGTTCTAGGGTGATTTCGTTGGAAGCGATTTTTTTCCACTCTGTGATGATATCTTTGGAAGCGAATATTTGCGTTCTCAGGAGATTTCGTTGGAAAAGAATTTTTTGTCTTCTGGGGTAATATTGTTGGAAGATTTTTTTGTGTTCTCCGGTTTTTTCGATGGAAGCAAATTTTTGAAATAGGGGGTCATTTCGTTGGAAGCGTGTTTTCTGTGCTGTCGAGTCATTTTGTTGGAAGCAAATTTTTTGTGCTCTGGGGTGATTTCGTTCGTAGCGAATATATGTGTTCTCAGGAGATTTCGTTGAAAGCGAATTTTTTGTGTTCTAGGGTGATTTCGTTGGAAGCGAATTTTTTGTGTTCTGGGGTGATTTCGATTGTAGGAAATTTTTGAAGTATGGGATCATTTCGTTGGAAGTGTGTTTTCTGTGCTCAGGAGTCATTTCTTTTGAAGCGAATATTTTGTGTTCTGGGGTGAGTTCGATGGAAGCAAATATTTGTGTTCTCAGAAGATTTCTTTGCAAGCGACTTTTTTGTGGTCTGGGGTAATTGGTTTGGAAGCGAATTTTTTGTGTCCTCATGTGATTTCAATGGAAGCAAATTTTTGAAGTATACGGTCATTTCGTTGGAAGCAAATTTTTTCTGCTTTGGGGTGATTTTGTTGGAAGCAAATTTATTGTGCTCTGGGGTGATTTGGTTGGAAGCAAATTTTTTTTTTCTGTGGTGATTTCGATGGAAGCGATTTTTTATGTTCTAGGGTGATTTCGTTGGAAGGGAAAATTTGTGTTCTCGGGTCATTTCCTTCGAAGCGTGTTTTCTGTGCTTTGGAGTCATTTCGTTGGAAACGAATTTTTTGTGCTCTGGAGTGATTTCGTTGGAAGCGAATTTTTTGTGTTCTCAGGAGATTTCATTGCAAGCGAATTTTCTGTGTTCTGTGGTGATTTCTTTGGAAGCGAATTTTTTGTGTTCTCGGGGGTTTTCAATGAAAGGGAATTTTTGTGTTGTAGGGTGATTTCTTTGGAAGAGAAATTTTTGTGCTCTGGGATGATATCTTTGAGAACGAATATTTGTTTTCTCAGGAGATTTCGTTGCAAAAGAATATTTTGTCTTCTGGGGAAATTTCGTTTGAAGCAAATTGTTTGTGTTCTGGGGTGATTTCGATGGTAGCAAATTTTTGAAGTATGGGGTCATTTTGTTGGACGCGTGTTTTCTATGCCTGGAGTCATTTTTTGGAAGCGAATTTTTTGTGCTCTGGGGTGATTTTGTTGGAAGCGAATATTTGTGTTCTCAGGAGATTTCTTTGCAAGCGAATTTTTTGTTTTCTGGGCTAATTTTTTGGTGCGAATTTTTGGTGTTCTCAGGTGATTTCGATGGAAACAAATTTTTGAAGTAGGGGGTCATTTCGTTGGAAGCCTGTTTTCCTTGCCCTGGAGTCATTTTGTTGGATGCGAATTTTTTGTGCTCTGGGTTGATTTCTTCGGAAGTGAATTTTGTGCTCTCGGGTGATTTAGATGGAAGCAAATTTTTGAAGAATGAGGTCATTTCGTTGGAAGCAATTTTTTTGTGTTCTGAGGTGATTTCGTTGGAAGAGAAATTTTTGTGTGCTCAGGATTTTTCGATGGAAGCAAATTTTTGAAGTAGGGGGTCATTTTGTTGGAAGCGTGTTTTCTGTGCTCTGGAGTCTTTTCGTTGGAAGTAAATTTTTTGTGTTCTGGGGTGATTTCGTTGGAAGCGAATTTTTTGTGTTTTGGGGTAATTTCGTTGGAAGCGAATTTTTTGTGTTCTCCGGTGATTTCGTTGAAAGGGAATTTTTTTTGTGTTCTAGGGTGATTTCTTTGGAATCGAATATTTTGTGTTCTGCTTTGATTTCAATGGAAGCAAATATTTTCTGTTCTGTAGTAATTTCGTTGGACGTAACCTTTTTGTGTTCTCTGGTGATTTCGTGGAAAGGGAATATTTTGTGTTCTAGGGTGATTTCGTTGGAAGCAAATATTTGTGTTCTCAGGAGATTTCTTTGGAAAAGAATTTTTTGTCTTCTGGGGTAATATGGTTGGAAGAGAATTTTTTGTGTTCTCCGGTTTTTTCGATGGAAGCAAATTTTTGAAGTAGGGGGTCATATCGTTGGAAGCGTGTTTTCTTTGCTCTGAAGTCATTTCATTGGAAGCGAATTTTTTGTGCTCTGTGGTGATTTCGTTGGAAGCCAATTTTTTTGTGCTCTGATGTGATTTCGTTGGTAGCGCATTTTCTGTGTTCTGGGATAATTTTGTTGGAAGTGAATTATTTGTGTTCTCGGGTGATTTCGTTGGAAGCCAATTTTTGAAGTATGGGATCATTTCCTCGGAAGCATGTTTTCTGTGCTCTGTAGTCATTTCGTTGGAAGAGAATTTTTTGTGGTCTGGGGTGATTTTGTTGGAAGCGAATATTTTGTGCTCTGGAGTGATTTGGTTGGAAGCGAGTTTTTTGTCTTCTATGGTGATTTCGATGGAAGCGAATTTTTTATGTTCTAGGGTGATTTCGTTGAAAGCGAATGTTTTGTGTTCTGGAGTCACTTCATTGGAAGCGTGTTTTCTGTGCTCTGGAGTCATTTTGTTGGAAGAGAATTTTTTGTGCTGTGGGATGTTTTCTTTGGAAGCGAATATTTGTGTTCTCAGGAGATTTCGTTGGACGCGAATTTTTTGTGTTCTGGGGTAATTTCGATGGAATAGAAATTTTTGTGCTCTCAGGACTTTTTGATGGAAGCAAATTTTTGAAGTAGGGAGTCATTTCATTGGAAGCGAATTTTTTGTGCTCTGGGATGCTTTTTTTGGAAGCGAATATTTTTTTTCTCAGGAGATTTCGTTGGAAGCGAGTTTTTTTGTGTTCTGTGGTAATTTCGATGGAATAGAAATTTTTGTGCTCTCAGGACTTTTCGATGGAAGCAAATTTTTGAAGTTAGGAGTCATTTCGTTGGAAGCGTGTTTTCTGTGCTCTGGAGTCATTTCGTTGGAAGCGAATTTTTGGTGCTCTGATGTGATTTCGTTGGTAGAGCATTTTCTGTGTTCTGGGATAATTTCGTTGGAAGTGAATATTTTGTGTTCTCGGGTGATTTCGATGGAAGCCAATTTTTCAAGTATGGGATCATTTGCTTGGAAGCGTGTTTTCTGTGCTCTAGAGTCATTTCGTTGGAAGAGAATTTTTTGTGGTCTGGGGTGATTTCGTTGGAAGCAAATTTTTTGTGTTGTGGGGCAATTTCGTGGGAAGCGAATTTTTTGTGTCTTGGGGTGTTTTTGTTGGAAGCGAATTTTTGGTGGTCTGGGGTGATTTCGTTGGAAGCGTGTTTTCTGTGGTCTGGAGTGATTACTTTGGAAGCGAATATTTGTGTTCTCAGGAGATTTCATTGGAAAAGAATTTTTTGTCTTCTGGGGTAATATGGTTGGAAGAGAATTTTTTGTGTTCTCCGTTTTTTTCCATGGAAGCAAATTTTTGAAGTAGGGGGTCATATCGTTGTAAGCATGTTTTCTGTGCTCTGAAGTCTTTTCATTGGAAGCGAATTTTTTGTGCTCTGGGGTGATTTCGTTGAAAGCAAATATTTGTATTCTCAGGAGATTTCGTTGCAAGCTAATTTTTTGTGTTCTTGTTTCATTTCGTTGGAAGCGAATTTTTTGTGCTCTGGGATGATATCTTTGGAAGCGAATGTTTGTGTTCTCAGGAGATTTCGTTGGAAAAGAATTTTTTCTGTTTTGGGGTAATATCGTTGGAAGAGAATTTTTTGTGTTCTCCGGTTTCTTCGATGGAAGCAAATTTTTGAAGTAAGGGGTCATTTCGTGAAAGGGTGTTATCTGTGCTCTGGAGTCATTTCTTTGGAAGCGAATTTTTTGTGTTCTCGGGTGATTTCAATGAAACAAATTTTTGAAGTATGGTATAATTTCGTTCGAAGCGTGTTTTCTGTGCTCTGGAGTCATTTTTTTGGAAGCGAATTTTTTGTGTTCTGGGGAGATTTCGTTGGAAGCGAATATTTGTGTTCTCAGAAGATTACGTTGCAAGCGAATTTTTTCTGTTCTCCCGTTTTTTCGATGGAAGTAAATTTTTGAAGTAGGAGGTCATTTCGTTGGAAGCATGTTTTCGGAGCTCTGGAGACATTTCGTTGGAAGCGAATTTTTTGTGCTCTGGGATGATATCTTTGGAAGCGAATATTTGTGTTCTCGGGTGATTTCGTTGAAAGGGAATTTTTTGTGTTCTGGGGTCATTTCGTTGAAAAGGAATTTTTGTTGTTCTGGGGTGATTTCGTTGGAAGCGAATTTTTTGTGTTCTGGGGTAATTTCATTGAAAGCGAATTTTTTATGTTCTAGGGTGATTTCATTGGAAGCAAATTTTTTGTACTCTGGAGTGATTTGGTTGGAAGCGAACTTTTTATCTTCTATGGTGATTTCGATGGAAGCGATTTTTTATGTTCTAGGGTGATTTCGTTGGAAGCAAATTTTTTGTGCTCTGTAGTGATTTGGGTGGAAGCGAATTTTTTGTCTTCTATGGTGATTTCGATGGAAGCTAATTTTTTATATTCTAGGGTGATTTCGTTGAAAGCAAATTTTTTGTGTTCTGGAGTCATTTCATTGGAAGCGTGTTTTCTGTGCTCTGGAGTCATTTTGTTGGAAGCGAATTTTTTGTATTCTCGGGTGATTTCGTTGAAAGGGAATTTTTTGTGTTCGAGGGTGATTTCGTTTGAAGCGAACTTTTTGTGCTCTGGGATGTTTTCTTTGGAAGCGAATATTTTTGTTCTCAGGTGATTTCGTTGGAAGCGAATTTTTTGTGTTCTGGTGTAATTTCGTAGGAATAGAAATTTTTGTTCTCTCAGGATTTTTCGATGGAAGCAAATTTTTGAAGTAGGGAGTCATTTCGTTGGAAGCGTGTTTTCTGTGCTCTGGAGTCATTTCGATGGAAGCGAATTTTTTGTGCTCTGGGGTGATTTCGTTGGAAGCGCATTTTTTGTGTTCAGGGATAATTTCGTTGGAAATGAATTTTTTGTGTTCTCGGGTGATTTCGATGGAAGCCAATTTTTGAAGTATGGGATCATTTCCTTGGAAGCGTGTTTTCTGTGCTTTGGAGTCATTTCTTTGGAAGACAATTTTTTGTGCTATGGGGTGATTTTGTTGGAAGCGAAATTTTTGTCTTCTGTGGTAATTTCGATGGAAGCAAATTTTTTATGTTTTAGGGTGATTTCGTTGGAAGTGAATTTTTGTGCTCTGGGATGATATCTTTGGAAGCGAATATTTGTGTTCTCAGGAGATATCGTTGGAAAAGAATTTTTTCTTCTGGGGTAATATCGTTGGAAGAGAATTTTTTGTGTTCTCCTTTTTCTTAGATGGAAGCAAATTTTTGAAGTAGGGGGTCATTTCGTTGGAAGCGTGTTTTCTTTGCTCTGGATTCTCTTCGTTGGAAGGGTGATTTCGTTGGAAGCGAATTTTTTGTGTTCTCGGGAGATTTCGTTAAAAGGGAATTTTTTGTGTTCTGGGGTCATTTCGTTGGAAGCGTGTTTTCTGTGCTCTGGAGTCATTTCGTTGGAAGCGTGTTTTCTGTGCTCTGGAGTCATTTCGTTGGAATCGAATTTTTTGTGTTCTGGGGTGATTTCGTTGGAAGCAATTTTTGTCTTCGGGGGAAATTTCGTTGGAAGCGAACGTTTTGTGTTCTCTGGTGATTTCGATGGAAGCAAATTTTTGAAGTATGGTATCATTTCATTGGAAGCGTGTTTTCTGTGCTCTGGAGTCATTTCGTTGGAATCGAATTTTTTGTGCTCTGGGGTGACTTTGTTGGAAGCGCAATTTTTGTGTTCTCGGGTAATTTCGTTGGAAGCGATTTTCTTGTGTTCTGGGGTAATTTCATTGGACGTGAATTTTTTGTGTTCTAGGGTGATTTTTTTGGAAGCGAATTTTTTTGTGCTCTGGGATGATTTCTTTGGAAGCGAATATTTGTGTTCTCAGAAGATTTCCTTTCAAGCGAATTTTTTGTGTTCTGGGGTGATTTCGTTGGAAGCGAATATTTTGTGTTCTCGGGTTATTTCAATGGAAACAAATTTTTGAAGTATGCTATCATTTCGTTCGAAGCGTGTTTTCTGTGCTCTGGAGTCATTTCGTTGGAAGCGAATTTTTTGTGTTCTTTGGTGACTTCCTGGAAGCAAATATTTGTGTTCTCAGAAGATTTCGTTGCAAGCGAATTTTTTTGTGTTCTGGGGTAATGTTGTTGGAAGCGAATTTTTTGTGTTCTCAGGTTTTTTCGATGGAAGGAAATTTTTGATGTAGGCGGTTATTTCGTTGGAAGCGTGTTTTCTGTGCTCTGGATTCACTTCGTTGGAAGGAAATTTTTGTTGCTCTGGGGTGATTTCGTTGGAAGCGAATTTTTTGTGTTCTCGGGATATTTCGTTAAATGGAATTTTTTGTGTTCTGGGGTCATTTCGTTGGAAGCGTGTTTTCTGTGCTCTGGAGTCATTTCGTTGGAAGTGTGTTTTCTGTGCTCTGGAGTCATTTTGTTGGAAGCGAATTTTTTGTTTTCTCGGGTGATTTTGTTAAAAGGGAATTTTTGTGTTCTGTGGTCATTTCGTTTGAAGCCTGTTTTCTGTGCTATGGAGTCATTTCGTTGGAAGCGAATTTTTTGTGTTCTGGGGTGATTTCGTTGCAGGCGAAGTATTTGTGTTCTGGGGAAATTTCGTTGGAAGCGAATTTTTTGTGTTCTCGGGTGATTTCGATGGAAGCAAATTTTTGAAGTATGGTATCATTTCATTGGAAGCGTGTTTTCTGTGCTCTGGAGTCATTTCGTTGGAATCGAATTTTTTTGTGCTCTGGGGTGATTTTGTTGGAAGCGCAATTTTTGTGTTCTCGGGTAATTTCGTTGGAAGCGATTTTCTTGTGTTCTGGGGTAATTTCGTTGGACGTGAATTTTTTGTGTTCTAGGGTGATATCGTTGAAAGGGAATTTTTGTGTTCTAGGGTGATTTCGATGGAAGCGAATTTTTCGTGGTCTGGGATGATATCGTTGTTAGCGAATTTTTTGAAGTATGGGGTGATTTATTTGGAAGCATGTTTCCTGTGCTCTGGAGTCATTTTGATGGAAGCGAATTTTTTGTGTTCTGGGTTGATTTCGATCGAAGCGATTTTTTTGTGTTCTGGGGAGGTTTCCGTGGGAGCGAATTTTTGGTGTTCTGGGGTAATTTTGTTGGAAGAGGGTTTTATGTCCTTTGTAGTCATTTCATTGGAAGCGAATTTTTCTCTGTTCTGGTGTGATTTTGTTGGAAACGCATTTTTTTTGCTCTGGAATGTTTTTGTTGTAAGAGAATGTTTTGCGTTCTGGGGTAATTTCATTGGAAGCAAATTTTTGTGTGTGTGTGTTCTGGGGTGATTTCATTGGAAGGGAATTTTTTGTGATCTGGGGTAATTTCGTTGGAAGCGGGTTTTATGTCCTTTGGAGTCATTTCGTTAAAAGCGAATTTTTCTCTGTTCTGGTGTGATTTCGTTGGAAATAAAGATTTTGTGATCTGGGGTAATTTCGTTGGTAGCGAATTTTTTGCGGTCTGGTGTGATTTCTTTGGAAACAAACTATTTGTGTTCTAGGGTGATTTTGATGGAAGCGAATTTTTTGTGTTCTGGGGTCATTTCGTTGGTAGCGTGTTTTCTATGCTCAGGAGTCATTTCGTTGGAAGCGAATTTTTTGTGTTCTCGGTTGATTTCGATGGAAGCAAAATTTGAAGTATGGTATCATTTTGTTCGAAACTTGTTTTCTGTGCTCTGGAGTCATTTCGTTGGAAGCGAATTTTTTGTGTTCCAGGGTGATTTCGAGGAAGTGAATTTTTTTGTGCACTGGGATGATTTTTTGGAAGCGAATATTTGTGTTCTCAGGATATTTCGTTGGAAGCGAATTTTTTGTGTTCTCGGGTAATTTCGTTGGAAGCAAATTTTTTGTGTTCTAGGGTGATTTTGATGGAAGCAAATTTTTGAAGTAGGGGGCCATTTTGTTGGAAGCGTGTTTTCTGTGCTCTGGAGTCATTTCGTTGGAAGTTAATTTTTTGTGCTCTGGGGCAAGTTCGTTGGAAGCGAATATTTTGTGTTCTCAGGTGATTTCGTTGGAAGCCAATTTTTTGTGTTCTTGGGTGATTTCCATGAAAGCAAATTTTTTGTGTTCTGGGGTAATTTCGTTGGAAGTGAATTTTTTGTGTTCTCCGGTTTTTTCAATGGAAGCAAATTATTGAAATAAGGGGTCATCTCGTTGGAAGCGTGTTTTCTGTGCTCTGGAGTCATTTCATTGGAAGCGAATTTTTTGTGTTCTGGGGTGATTTTTTTGGAAGCGAATATATGTGTTCTCAGAAGATTTCGTTGCAAGCGAATTTTTTGTGTTCTCGGGTGATTTCGTTGAAAGGGAATTTTTGTGTATTAGGGAGATTTCGTTGGAAGCGAATTGTTTTGTGTTCTGGGTAATTTCGTTGGAAGTGAATTTTTTGTGTTCTCGGGTCATTTCAATGGAAGCAAATTTTTGAAGTATGGTATCATTTCGTTCGAAGCGTGTTTTCTGTTCTCTGCAGTCATTTCGTTGGAAGCGAATATTTGTGTTCTCAGACGATTTCGTTGCAAGCGAATTATTTGTGTTCTCAGGTTTTTTCGATGGAAGCAAATTTTTGAAGTAGGGGGTCATTTCTTTGGAAGCTTGTTTTCTGTGCTCTGGAGTAATTTCGTTGGAACGGAATTTTTTGTGCTTTGGGCTGATTTCGTTGGAAGCGAATTTTTTGTGTTCTAGTGTGATTTCGTTGAAAGGGAATTTTTTGTGTTCTAGGGTGATTTTGTTGGAAGCGAATTTTTTGTGCTCTGTGGTGATTTCGATGGAACCAAATTTTTTCTGTTCTGTGGTAATTTTGTTGGACCTAAATTTTTGGTTTTCTCCGGTTTTTTTGATGGAAGCAAATTTTTGAAGCAGGGGGTCATTTCGTTGGAAGCGTGTTTTCTGTGCTCTGGAGTCATTTCGTTGGAAGCGAAATTTTTGTGTTCTGGGGTGATTTCGTTGGAAGCAAATTTTTTGTGTTCTGGGGTAATTTCGTTGGAAGCGAATTTTTTGTGTTATGGGGTCATTTCGATGGAAGCAAATTTTTGAAGTAGGGGGACATTTCGTTGGAAGCTTGTTTTCTGTGCTCTGGAGTCAGATCGTTGGAAGGGAATTTTTTGTGCTTTGGGGTGATTTCGTTGGAAGCGAATTTTTTGTGTTCTAGTGTGATTTCGTTGAAAGGAAATTTTTTGTGTTCTAGGGTGATTTCGTTGGACATGAATTTTTTGTTTTCTCGGGTGATTTCATCAAAAGGGAATTTTTGGTGTTCTAGGGTGATTTCGTTGGAAGCGAACTTTTTTTGCTCTGGGATGATTTCTTTGGAAGCGAATATTTGTGTTCTCAGGAGATTTCGTTGCAAGCGAATTTTTTTTGTTCTGGGGTAATTTCGTTGGAAGCGAATTTTTTGTATTCTCAAGTGATTTCGATGGAAGCAAATTTTTGAAATATGAGGTCATTTCGCTGGAAGCATGTTTTCTGTGCTTTGGAGTCATTTCTTTGGAAGCGAATTTTTTGTGCTCTGGGGTGATTTATTTGGAAGCTAATATTTGTGTTCTCAGGACATTTCGTTGCAAGCGAATTTTTTGTGTTCTGGGGTAATTTCTTTGGAAGCGAATTTTTTGTGTTCTCCGGTTTTTTCGATGGAAACAAATTTTTTAAGTAGAGGGTCATTTCGTTGGAAGCATGTTTTCTGTGCTCTGGAGTCATTTCGTTGGAAGCGAATTTTTTGTGTTCTCTGGTGATTTCGATGGAAGCAAATTTTTGAAGTATGGGATCATTTAGTTGGAAGCGTGTTTTCTGTGCTCTGGAGTCATTTCTTTGGAAGCGAATTTTTTGTGTTCTGGGGTGATGTCTTTGGAAGCGAATATTTGTGTTCTCAGAAAATTTCGTTGCAAGCGAATTTTTTGTGTTCTGTGGTAATTTCGTTGGAAGTGAATTTTTTATGTTCTCCGGTTTTTCGGTGGCAGCAAATTTTTTAAGTAGGGGGTCATTTCGTTGGAAGCGTGTTTTCTGTGCTCTGGAGTCATTTCGTTGGAAGGGAATGTTTTGTGCTCTGGGGTGATTTCATTGAAAGCTAATATTTTTGTGTTCTAGCGTGATTTCGTTGGAAGCGAATTTTTTTGTGTTGTGGGGTTATTTTGATGGAAGCAAATATTTTCTGTTCTGTGGTAATTTCGTTGGACGTGAATTTTTTGTGTTCTCAGGGGATTTCGTTGAAAGAGAATTTTTTGTGTTCTAGGGTGATTTCGTTGGAAGCGAATTTTTTGTGCTCTGGGATGATTTCTTTGGAAGCGAATATTTGTGTTCCCAGGATATTTCGTTGGAAGCGATTTTTTTGTGTTCTGGGGTAATTTCTTTGGAAGCGCATTTTTTGTGTTCTCGGGTGATTTCTATGGAAGCAAATTTTTGAAGTATGGGGTCATATCGTTGGAAGTGTGTTTTCTGTGCTCTGGAGTCATTTCGTTGGAAGCTAATTTTTTGTGTTCTCGGGTGATTTCGTTGAAAGGGAATGTTTTGTGTTCTAGGGTATTTTCGTTGGCAGCGAGTTTTTTGTGTTCAGGGGTGATTTCGATGGAAGCAAAATTTTTCTGTTCTGTGGTAATTTCGTTGGACGTGAATTTTTTGTGTTCTCGGGTGATTTGGTTGAAAGGGAATTTTTTGTGTTCCAGGGTGATTTCATTGGAAGTGAATTTTTTTGTGCTCTGGGATGATTTCTTTGGAAGCGAATATATTGTTCTCAGAAGATTTTGTTGCAAGCAAATTTTTTGTGTTCTGGCGTAATTTCGTTGGAAGCGAATTTTTTGTGTTCTGGGGTCATTTCGTTGGAAGCAATTTTTTTGTGTCCTGGGCTAATTTCGTTGGAAGTGAATTTTTTGTGTTCTCGGGTCATTTCAATGGAAGCAAATTTTTGAAGTATGGTAACATTTCGTTCGAAGCGTGTTTTCTGTGCTCGGGAGTCATTTCGTTGGAAGCGAATATTTGTGTTCTCAGACGATTTCGTTGCAAGCGAATTTTTTGTGTTCTCCGGTTTTTTCGATGGAAGCAAATTTTTGAAGTAGGGGCCATTTCGTTGGAAGCTCATTTTCTGTGCTCTGGAGTAATTTCATTGGAAGGGAATTTTTTGTGCATTGGGCTGATTTCGTTGGAAGCGAATTTTTTGTGTTCTGGTGTGATTTCGTTGAAAGGGAATTTTTCGTGTTCTAGGGTGATTTTGTTGGAAGCGAATTTTTTGTGTTCTGTGGTGATTTCGATGGAAGCAATTTTTTTCTGTTCTGTGGTAATTTGGTTGGACGTGAATTTTTGGTTTTCTCTGGTTTTTTTGTTGGAACCAAATTTTTGAAGCAGGGGGTCATTTCGTTGGAAGCGTGTTTTCTGTGCTCTGGAGTCATTTCGTTGGAAGCGAATTTTTTGTGTTCTGGGGTGATTTCGTTGGAAGCGAATTTTTTGTGTTCTCGGGTGATTTCGATGGAAGCAAATGTTTGAAGTAGGGGGTCATTTCGTTCGAAGCGTGTTTTCTAGCTATGGAGTCATTTCGTTGGAAGCAAATTTTTTGTGCTCTGGGATGATTTCGTTGGAAGCGAATTTTTTGTGTTCTGGGGTAATTTCGTTGGAAGCAAATTTTTTGTGTTCGCGGGTGATTTTGTTGAAAGCGAATTTTTTGTGTTCCAGGGTGATTTCGTTGGAAACGAATTTTTTGTGCTCTGGGGCGATTTTGTTGGAAGAGTATTTCTTGTGTTCTGGGGTAATTTCTTTGTAATCAAATTTTTTGTGCTCTGGGGTGATTTCGTTGAAAGGAAAAGATTTTGTTCTGGGGTGATTTTGTTGGAAGCGAATTTTTTTGAAGTATGGGGTTCTTTCGTTGGTAGGGTGTTTTCCGTTCTCTAGAGTAATTTTTTGGAAGCAAATTTTTTGTGTTCTGGGGTGATTTCGTTGGAGGCGAATTCTTTGTGTCTCCGGTTTTTTTGAATGAAGCAAATTTTTGAAATAGGGGTTCATTTCGTTGAAAGCATGTTTTCTGTGCTCTGGAGTCTTTTCGTGGGATGTGAATTTTTGTGTTTTGCGGTGATTTCGATGGAAGCGAAATTTTTGTTTTCTGGGGTCATTTCATTGGAAGCATGCTTTCTGTGCTCTGAAGTCATTTCGTTCGATGCGAATTTTTTGTGTTCTAGGATGATTTCGTTGGAAGCGAATTTTTTGTGTTTTCGGGTGATTTCGTTGGTAGCGGTTTTTCTGTGTTCTGGAGTCATTTCGTTGGAAGCGAAATTTTTGTGTTCTGCGGTGATTTCTTTGGGAGCAAATTCTTTGTGTTCTGGGGTGATTTTGTTGGAAGCGAATTTTTGTGTTCTGGGGCGATTTCTTTGGAAGCAAAGTTTTGTGTTCTGGGGTGATTTCGATGGAAGCAAATATTTTCGGCTCTGGGGTAATTTCGTTGGAAGCCAATATTTGTGTTCCTGGGTGATTTTGTTGGAAGGGAATTTTTTGTGCTCTGGGTTGATTTGGTTGGAAGTAATTTTTTTCTATTCTGGGTTAATTTCGTTGGATGCGAATTTTTTGTGTTCTTCGGTGATTTCGTTGGAAACGAATATTTGTGTTCTCAGGAGATTTTGTTGCAAGCTAATTTTTTGTGTTTTGGGGTAATTTCATTGGAAGCGAGTTTTTTGTGTTCTCCGGTTTTTTCGATGGAAGCAAATTTTTGAAATACAGTGTCATTTCGTTGGAAGCCTGTTTTCTGTGCTCTGGAGTCATTTCGTTGGATGCGAATTTTTTGTGCTTTGGTGTGATTTCGCTGGAAGCGAATATTTGTGTTCTCAGAAGATTTCGTTGCAAGCGAATTTTTTGTGTTCTGGGGTAATTTCGTTGGAAGTGAATTTTTTGTGTTCTCGGGTGATTTCTTTGAAAGGGAATTTTTGTGTATTAGGGTGATTTCGTTGAAAGCGAATTGTTTTGTGTTCTGGGGTAATTTCGTTGGAAGTGAATTTTTTGTGTTCTCGGGTCATTTCAATGGAAGCAAATTTTTGAAGTATGGTATCATTTCGTTCGAAGCGTGTTTTCTGTGCTCTGGAGTCATTTCGTTGGAAGCGAATATTTGTGTTCTCAGACGATTTCGTTGCAAGCGAATTTTTTGTGTTCTCAGGTTTTTTCGATGGAAGCAAATTTTTGAAGTAGGGGGTCATTTCTTTGGAAGCTTGTTTTCTGTGCTCTGGAGTAATTTCGTTGGAACGGAATTTTTTGTGCTTTGGGCTGATTTCGTTGGAAGCGAATTTTTTGTGTTCTAGTGTGATTTCGTTGAAAGGGAATTTTTTGTGTTCTAGGGTGATTTTGTTGGAAGCGAATTTTTTGTGTTCTGTGGTGATTTCGATGGAACCAAATTTTTTCTGTTCTGTGGTAATTTTGTTGGACCTAAATTTTTGGTTTTCTCCGGTTTTTTTGATGGAAGCAAATTTTTGAAGCAGGGGGTCATTTCGTTGGAAGCGTGTTTTCTGTGCTCTGGAGTCATTTCGTTGGAAGCGAATTTTTTGTGTTCTGGGGTGATTTCGTTGTAAGCAAATTTTTTGTGTTCTGGGGTAATTTCGTTGGAAGCGAATTTTTTGTGTTATGGGGTCATTTCAATGGAAGCAAATTTTTGAAGTAGGGGGACATTTCGTTGGAAGCTTGTTTTCTGTGCTCTGGAGTCAGATCTTTGGAAGGGAATTTTTTGTGCTTTGGGGTGATTTCGTTGGAAGCGAATTTTTTGTGTTCTAGTGTGATTTCGTTGAAAGGAAATTTTTTGTGTTCTAGGGTGATTTCGTTGGACATGAATTTTTTGTTTTCTCGGGTGATTTCATCGAAAGGGAATTTTTGGTGTTCTAGGGTGATTTCGTTGGAAGAGAACTTTTTTTGCTCTGGGATGGTTTCTTTGGAAGCGAATATCTGTGTTCTCAGGAGATTTCGTTGCAAGCGAATTTTTTTTGTTCTGGGGTAATTTCGTTGGAAGCGAATTTTTTGTATTCTCAAGTGATTTCGATGGAAGCAAATTTTTGAAATATGAGGTCATTTCGCTGGAAGCATGTTTTCTGTGCTTTGGAGTCATTTCTTTGGAAGCGAATTTTTTGTGCTCTCGGGTCATTTCAATGGAAGCAAATTTTTGAATTATGGTATCATTTCGTTCGAAGCGTGTTTTCTGTGCTCTGGAGTCATTTCGTTGGAAGCGAATATTTGTGTTCTCAGACGATTTCGTTGCAAGCGAATTTTTTGTGTTCTCAGATTTTTTCGATGGAAGCAAATTTTCGAAATAGGGGGTCATTTCGTTGGAAGCGTGTTTTCTGTGCTCTGGAGTCATTTCGTTGGAAGCGAATTTTTTGTGTTCTCTGGTGATTTCGATGGAAGCAAATTTTTGAAGTATGGGATCATTTAGTTGGAAGCGTGTTTTCTGTGCTCTGGAGTCATTTTGTTGGAAGCGAATTTTTTGTGTTCTGGGGTGATATCGTTGGAAGCGAATATTTGTGTTCTCAGAAAATTTCGTTGCAAGCGAATTTTTTCTGTTCTGTGGTAATTTCGTTGGAAGCGAATTTTTTATGTTCTCCGGTTTTTCGGTGGCAGCAAATTTTTTAAGTAGGGGGTCATTTCGTTGGAATCGTGTTTTATGTGCTCTGGAGTCATTTCGTTGGAAGGGAATGTTTTGTGCTTTGGGGTGATTTCATTGAAAGCTAATATTTTTGTGTTCTAGCGTGATTTCGTTGGAAGCGAATTTTTTGTGTTGTGGGGTAATTTTGATGGAAGCAAATATTTTCTGTTCTGTGGTAATTTCGTTGGACGTGAATTTTTTGTGTTCTCAGGGGATTTCGTTGAAAGAGAATTTTTTGTGTTCTAGGGTGATTTCGTTGGAAGCGAATTTTTTGTGCTCTGGGATGATTTCTTTGGAAGCAAATATTTGTGTTCCCAGGAGATTTCGTTGGAAGCGATTTTTTTTGTGTTCTGGGGTAATTTCTTTTGAAGCGCATTTTTTTGTGTTCTCGGGTGATTTCGATGGAAGCAAATTTTTGAAGTATGGGGTCATATCGTTGGAAGTGTGTTTTCTGTGCTCTGGAGTCATTTCGTAGGAAGCGATTTTTTCGTGCTCTGGGGTGATTTCATTGGAAGCGAATATTTGTGTTCTCAGGAGATTTCGTTGCAAGCGAATTTTTTGTGTTCTGGGTTAATTTCGTTGGCAGCGAATTTTTTGTGCTCTGGGGTGATTTAGTTGGAAGCAAATTTTTTATGTACTAGGGTGATTTCGTTGGAAGTGAATTTTTTCTGCTCTGGGGTGCTTTGGTTGGAAGCAAATTTTTTGTCTTCTGTGGTGATTTCGATGGAAGCGAATTTTTTATGTTCTACGGTGATTTCGTTGGAAGTGAATTTTTTGTACTCTGGGATGATATTTTTGGTAGCGAATATTTGTGCTCTCAGGAGATTCCTTGGAAAAGAATTTTTTGTCTTCTGGGGTTTTATCGTTGGAAGAGAATTTTTTGTGTTCTCCGGGTTTTTCGATGGAAGCATATTTTTGAAATAGGGGGTCATTTCGTTGGAATCGTGTTTTCTGTGCTCTGGAGTCATTTCGTTGGAAGGGAAGTTTTTGTGCTCTGGGGTGATTTCGTTAGAAGTGAATTTTTTGTGTTCTCGGGTGATTTCGTTGAAAAAGCTAATTTTTTGTGTTCTAGCATGTTTTCGTTGGAAGCAAATTTTTTTGTATTCTGGGGTGATTTCAATGGAAGCAAATTTTTTCTGTTCTGTGATAATTTCTTTGGACGTGAATTTTTTGTGTCATCGGGTGATTTCGTTGGAAGCGAATTTTTTGTGCTCTGGGATGATTTCATTGGAAGTGAATATTTGTGTTCTCAGGAGTTTTCGTTGGAAAAGAATTTTTTTCTCCTGTGGTAATAGCGTTGGAAGAGAATTTTTTGTGTTCTACGGTTTTTTTGATGGAAGCAAATTTTTGAAGTACGGGGTCATTTCGTTGCAAGCGTGTTTTCTGTGCTTTGGAGTCATTTCGTTTGAAGAGAAATTTTTGTGCTCTGGGATGATTTCTTTGGAAGCCAATATTTGTATTCTCAAGAGATTTCTTTAGAAGTGAATTTTTTGTGTTCAGGTGTAATTTCGTTGGAAGCTAATTTTATCTGTTCTCTGGTCTTTTCGATGGAAGAAAATTTTTGAAGTCTGAGGTCATTTCTTTGGAAGCGAATTTTTTGTGCTTTGGGGTGATTTTTTTGGAAGCAAATTTTTTGTGTTTTCGGGTGATTTCGATGGAAACAAATTTTTGAAGTATGGGGTCATTTCTTTGCAAGCGTGTTTTCTGTGCTCTGGAGTCACTTCGTTGTAAGCGAATTTTTTGTGCTCTGGTGTGATTTATTTGGAAGCGAATATTTGTGTTCTCCGGAGATTTGGTTGCAAGCGAATTTTTTTTTTCTTGGGTAATTTCGTTGGAAGTGAATTTTTTGTGTTCTACTGTTTTTCAATGGAAGAAAATTTTTGACGTAGGGGGTCATTTCGTTGGAAGAGAATTTTTTGTGCTCTGGGGTGATTTCGTTGGAAGCGAATTTTTTGTATCCCCTGTTCATTTTGTTGAAAGCGAATTTTTTATGTTCCAGGGTGATTTCGTTGTAAGCAAATTTTTTGCGCTCTGGGGTGATTTGGTTGGAAGCGCATATTTTGTCTTCTCTGGTGATTTCGATTGAAGCGAATTTTTTATGTTCTAGGGTCATTTTACGGGAAGCGAATTTTTTGTGCTCTGTGGTGATTACGTTGGAAGTGATTTTTTTTTCTCGGTTGATTTTGTTGAAAGCGAATGATTTGTGTTTGAGGTGATTTTGTTGGTAGCGAATTTTTTGTGTTCTGTGGTCATTACTTTGTAAGCATGTTTTCTGTGCTCTGGAGTCATTTCGTTGGAAGCTAATTTTTGTGCTCTGGTGTGATTTTGTTGAAAGCGAATTATTTGTGTTCGAGGTGATTTTGTTGGCAGCAAATTTTTTGTGTTCTGGGGTGATTTCGTTGAAAGTGAATTTTTTGTGTTCTCGGGTGACTTCGTTGAAAGGGAATTTTTTGTGTTGTAGGGTGATTTCGCTGGAAGCGAGTTTTTTTGCTCTGGGGTGAGTTCGTTGGAAGCGAATATTTGTGTTCTCAGGAGGTTTCGTTGGAAAAGAAATTTTTGTCTTCTGGGGTAAATTCGTTGGAAGCGAATTTTTTGTGTTCTCGAGTGATTTCGATGGAAGCAAATATTTGAAATAGGGGGTCATTTCGTTGGAATCGTGTTTTCTGTGCTCTGGAGTCCTTTCATTGGAAGTGAATATTTATGTTCTCAGGAGATTTCATTGCAAGCGAATTTTTTGTGCTCTGGGGTGATTTCATTATAAGCGAATTTTATGTGTTCTCGGGTGATTTCGTTGAAAAAGCTAATTTTTTGTGTTCTAGCGTGATTTCGTTGGAAGCGAATTTTTTGTGTTCTGGTGTGATTACATTGGGAACGAATATTTCGTGCTCTGTGGTGACTACGATAGAAGCATATTTTTTCTCTCCTGGGATAATTTCGTTGAAAGGGAATTTTTTTGTGTTCTAGGATGATTTCGTTGATATCGAATTTTTTGTCCTTTAGGGTGATTTCGTTGGTAGCGAATTTTTTATGCTCTGGGGTGATTTCGTTGGAAGCAAATGTTTTCTGCTCTGGGATAATTTCGTTGGAAGAGAATATTTTTAAGTATGGGGTGATTTCGTTAGAAGTGTGTTTTCTGTGCTCAGGAGTCATTTTGTTGGAAGCGAATGTTTTATGTTCTGGGGTGATTTCGTTGGAAGCGAATTTTTTGTGTTCTCGGGTGATTGCGATGGAAGCAAATGTTTGAAGTAGGGGGTCATTTCGTTCGAAGCGTGTTTTCTAGCTATGGAGTCATTTCGTTGGAAGCAAATTTTTTGTGCTCTGGGGTGATTTCGTTGAAAGGAAAAGATTTTGTTCTGGGGTGATTTTGTTGGAAGCGAATTTTTTTGAAGTATGGGGTTCTTTCGTTGGTAGGGTGTTTTCCGTTCTCTAGAGTAATTTTTTGGAAGCAAATTTTTTGTGTTCTGGGGTGATTTCGTTGGAGGTGAATTCTTTGTGTCTCCGGTTTTTTTGAATGAAGCAAATTTTTGAAATAGGGGTTCATTTCGTTGAAAGCATGTTTTCTGTGCTCTGGAGTCTTTTCGTTAGATGTGAATTTTTGTGTTTTGCGGTGATTTCGATGGAAGCGAAATTTTTGTTTTCTGGGGTCATTTCATTGGAAGCATGCTTTCTGAGCTCTGAAGTCATTTCGTTCGATGCGAATTTTTTGTGTTCTAGGATGATTTCGTTGGAAGCGAATTTTTTGTGTTCTCAGGTGATTTCGTTGGTAGCGGTTTTTCTGTGTTCTGGAGTCATTTCGTTGGAAGCGAAATTTTTGTGTTCTGCGGTGATTTCTTTGGGAGCAAATTCTTTGTGTTCTGGGGTGATTTTGTTGGAAGCGAATTTTTGTGTTCTGGGGCGATTTCTTTGGAAGCAAAGTTTTGTGTTCTGGGGTGATTTCGATGGAAACAAATATTTTCAGCTCTGGGGTAATTTCGTTGGAAGCCAATATTTGTGTTCCTGGGTGATTTTGTTGGAAGGGAATTTTTTGTGCTCTGGGTTGATTCGGTTGGAAGTAATTTTTTTCTATTCTGGGTTAATTTCGTTGGATGCGAATTTTTTGTGTTCTTCGGTGATTTCGTTGGAAACGAATATTTGTGTTCTCAGGAGATTTTGTTGCAAGCTAATTTTTTGTGTTTTGGGTTAATTTCATTGGAAGCGAGTTTTTTGTGTTCTCCGGTTTTTTCGATGGAAGCAAATTTTTGAAATACGGTGTCATTTCGTTGGAAGCGTGTTTTCTGTGCTCTGGAGTCATTTCGTTGGATGCGAATTTTTTGTGCTTTGGTGTGATTTCGCTGGAAGCGAATATTTGTGTTCTCAGGAGATTTCGTTGCAAGCGAATTTTTTGAGTTCTGGGGTGATTTCGTTGGAAGCGAATATTTTGTTTTCTCAGGTGATTTCGATGGAAACAAATTTTTGAAGTAGGGGGTAATTTCGTTGGAAACATGTTTTCTGTGCCCTGGACTCTTTTCGTTGGAAACGAATTTTTTTTGCTCTAGGGTGTTTTCTTTGGAAACGAATATTTGTGTTCTCAGGAGATTTCGTTGGAAAAGAAATTTTTGTCTTCTGAGGTAATTTCCTAGGTAGCGAATTTTTTGTGTTCTCGGGTGATTTCAGTGGAAGCAAATTTTTGAAGTATGGGATCATTTCGTTGGAAGCTTGTTTTCTGTGCTCTGGAGTCATTTCGTTGAAAGCCTATTTTTTGTGTTCTGGGGTAATTTCGTTGGAAGCTAATTTTTTGTGTTCTCCGGTTTTTTCAATGGAAGCAAATTATTGAAATAAGGGGTCATCTCGTTGGAGGCGTGTTTTCTGTGCTCTGGAGTCATTTCATTGGAAGCGAATTTTTTGTGTTTTGGGGTGATATTTTTGGAAGCGAATATATGTGTTCTCAGAAGATTTCGTTGCAAGCGAATTTTTTGTGTTCTGGGGTAATTTCTTTGTAAGCGAATTTTTTGTGTTCTCGGGTGATTTCGTTGAAAGGGAATTTTTGTGTATTAGGGTGATTTCGTTGGAAGCGAATTGTTTTGTGCTCTGGGATGATTGCTTTGGAAGCAAATATTTGTTTTCTCAGGAGATTTCGTTGGAAGCGAATTTTTTGTGTTCTGGGGTGATTTCGTTGGAAGCGAATATATGTGTTCTCAGAAGATTTCGTTGCAAGTGAATTTTATGTGTTCTGGGGTAATGTGTTAGAAGCGAATTTTTTCTCTTCTCTGGTGATTTCAATGAAAGCAAATTTTTGAAGTATGGGGTCATTTTGTTGGAAGCATGTTTTCTGTGCTCTGGAGTCATTTCGTTGGAAGCAAATTTTTTGTGTTCTGGGGTGATTTCGATGGAAGCAAATTTTTTCTGTACTGTGGTAATTTCGTTAGACGTGAATTTTTTTGTGTTCTCCGGTGATTTCTTTGAAAGGGAATTTTTTGTGTTCTAGGGTGATTTTTTTGGAAGCAAATTTTTTTGTGCTCTGGGATGATTTCTTTGGAAGCGAATATTTGTGTTATCAGGAGATATCGTTGGAAGCGAATTTTTTGTATTCTGGGGTAATTTCGTTGGAAGCAAATTTTTTGTGTTCTCGGGTGATTTCAATAGAAGCAAATTTTTGAAGTTTGGGGTCATTTCGTTGGAAGCATGTTTTCTGTGCTCTGTACTCATTTTGTTGGAAGCAAATTTTTGTGCTCTGGGGTGATTTCGTTGGAAGTGAATTTTTTGTCTTCTGTGGTGATATCGATGGAAGCGAATATTTTATGTTCTAGGGTGATTTAGTTGGAGGCGAATTTTTTGTGTTCCGGGGTCATTTCATTGGAAGCGTTTTTTCTGTGCTCTGGAGTCATTTCGTTGAAAGCGAATTGTTTGTGCTCTGGGGTGATTCAAAAAATCAATGGGAATTCAAAAAATCCCATTTTTGAAGTATGGGATCATTTCGTTGGAAGAGTGTTTTCTGTACTCCTGAGTCATTTCGTTGGAAGCGAATTTTTTGTGTTCTCGGGTGATTTCGTTGAAAGGGAATTTTTTGTGTTGTAGGGTGATTTCGTTGGAAGCGAATTTTCTGTGCTCTGGGATGTTTTCGTTGGAAGCGAATATTTGTGTTCTCAGGAGATTTTGTTGGAAGCGAATTTTTTGTGTTCTGGGGAAATTTCGTTGGAAGCGAATTTTTTGTTTTCTCCGGTTTTTTCGATGGAATCAAATTTTTTAAGTAGGGGGTCATTTCTTTGGAAGCGTGTTTTCTGTGCTCTAGAGTCATTTCGTTCGAAAATAGTTTTTTGTGCTCTGGGGTAATTTCATTGGAAGTGAATATTTGTGTTTTCAGAAGATTTCGTTGCAAGCGAATTTTTTGTGTTCTCGGGTGATTTCCATGGAAGCAAATTTTTGAAGTATGGGATCATTTCGTTGGAAGCATGTTTTCGGTACTCCTGAGTCATTTCGTTGGAAGCGAATTTTTTGTGTTCTCGGGTGATTTCGTTGAAAGGGAATTTTTGTGTTCTAGGGTGATTTCGTTGGAAGTGAATTTTTTCTTCTTTGGGATGATATCTTTGGAAGTGAATATTTGTGTTCTCAGGAGATTTCGTTGGAAAAGAATTTTTTGTCTTCTGGGGTAATATCGTTGGAAGAAAATTTTTTGTGTTCTCTGGTGTTTTCGATGGAAGCAAATTTTTGAAGTAGTGGGTCATTTCGTTGGAAGCGTGTTTTAAGTGTTCTGGAGTCATTTCGTTGAAAGAATTTTTTGTGCTCTGAGGTGATTTCGATGGAAGCCAATATTTGTCTTCTCACGAGATTTCATTGTAAGCGAATTTTTTTGTGTTCTGGGGTGATTTGCATGGTAGCAAATTTTTGAAGAATGGGGTCAATTCGTTGGAAGCGTGTTTTCTGTGCCCTGGAGTCATTTCGTTGGATGCGAATTTTTTGTGTTCTGGGTTGATTTGGTTGGAAGCGAATTTTTTGTGTTCTCTGGTGATTTCGTTGAAAGCGAATTTTTTATGTTCTAGTGTGATTTCGTTGGAAGTGAATTGTTTGTGTTCTGGGGTCCTTTCATTGGAAGTGTGTTTTCTGTGCTCTGGAGTAATTTCATTGGAAGTGAATTTTTTGTGCTGTGGTGATTTTGTTGGAAGCGAATTTTTTGTGTTCTCAGGTGATTTCCTTTAAAGCTAATTTTTTGTGTTCTAGCGTGATTTCGTTGGAAGCGAATTTTTTGTGTTCGGGGTAATTTCTTTGGAAGCGAATTTTTTGTGTTCTGTGTTAATTTCATTGTAAGTGAATTTTTTGTGTCTTGGGTGATTTTGATGGAAGCAAATTTTTGAAGTATGGGGTCATTTTGTTGGAAGCATGTTTTCTGTGCCCTGGAGTCATTTCGTTGGAAGCGAATTTTTTTGTGTTCTGGGTTGATTTGGTTGGAAGCAAATTTTTTGTGTTCTCTGGTGATTTCGTTGAAAGCGAATTTTTTATGTTCTAGTGTGATTTCGTTGGAAGTGAATTGTTTGTGTTTTGGGGTCCTTTCATTGGAAGTGTGTTTTCTGTGCTCTGGAGTCATTTCATTGGAAGTGAATTTTTTGTGCTGTGGTTATTTCGTTGGAAGCGAATTTTTTGTGTTCTCAGGTGATTTCCTTTAAAGCTAATTTTTTGTGTTCTAGCGTGATTTTGTTGGAAGCGAATTTTTTGTGTTCGGGGTAATTTCATTGGAAGCGAATTTTTTGTGTTCCTGGGTGATTTCATTGAAAGCAAATTTTTTGTTTTCTAGCGTGATTTCGTTGGAAGCGAATTTATTGTATTCTGGGGTGATTTCGATGGAAGCAACTTTTTTCTGTTCTCTGGTAATTTCGTTGTACGTGAATTTTTTGTGTTCTCGGCTGATTTCGTTGAAAGGGAATTTTTTGTGTTCTAGGGTGATTTTGTTGGAAGCGAATTTTTTTGTGCTCTGGATGATTCCTTTGGAAGCGAATATTTGTGTTATCAGGAGATTTCGTTGGAAGCAAATTTTTTGTGTTCTGGGGTAATTTCGTTGGAAGCGAATTTTTTGTGTTCTTCGGTGATTTCGATGCAAGCAAATTTTTGAAATATCGGTCATTTCTTTGGAAGTGTGTTTTCTGTGCTCTGGAGTCATTTCGTTGGAAGCGAATTTTTGGTGCTCCGGGGTGATTTCGTTGGAAGTGAATTTTTTGTGTTCTCGGGGAATTTCGTTGAAAGCGAATTTTTTAAGTTCTAGGGTGATTTCGTTGGAGGCGAATTTTTTGTGTTCTGGGGTCATTTCATTGGAAGCGTGTTTTCTGTGCTCTGGAGTCCCTTTGTAGGGAGCGAATATTTGTCCTCCTGAATTATTTCGTGGAAGCGAATTTTTTTGTGTTCTCAGGTGATTTCGTTGAAAGGGAATTTTTGTGTTCTAGGGTGATTTTGTTGGAAGCAATATTTTCTACTCTGGGATGATATCTTTGTAATCAAATGTTTGTGTTCTTAGGAGATTACGTTGGAAAAGAATTTTTTGTCTTCTGGGGTAATATCGTTGGAAGAGAAGTTTTTGTGTTTTCCGGTCTTTTCAATGGAAGCAAATTTTTGAATTAGAGGGTCATTTCGTTGGAAGCGTGTTTTCTGTGCTCTGGAGTCATTTATTTGGAAGCGAATTTTTTGTGTTCTGGGGTGATTGGTTGGAAGCGAATATATGTGTTTCCAGAAAATTTCTTTGCAAGCGAATTTTTTGTGTTCTGGGGTAATTTTGTGGGAAGCGAATTTTTTGTGTTCTCAGGTGATTTCTTGGAAAGCAAATTTTTTATGTTCTAGAGTGATTTCGTTGGAAGCGAATTTTTTGTGTTCTGGGGTCCTTTCATTGGAAGCGTGTTTTCTGTGCTATGGAGTCATTTCATTGGAAGCGAATATTTTTTGCTCTGTGGTGATTCCGTTGGAAGCGAATTTTTTGTGTTCTCTGGTGATTTCGTTTAAATTAATTTTTTGTGTTCTAGCGTGATTGTGTTGGAAGCGAATTTTTTGTGTTTTGTGGTGATTTCGATGGAAGCAAATTTTTTGTGTTCTCGGGTGATTTCGATGGAAGCAAATTTTTTCTGTTCTGTGCTAATTTCGTTGGAGGCGAATTTTTTGTGTTCTGGGGTCATTTCATTGGAAGTGTGCTTTCTGTGCTCTGGAGTCATTTCGTTGGAAGCGAATTTTTTGTGCTCTGGGATTATTTCGTTGAAAGCTAATTTTTGAAGTAAAGGGTCATTTCGTTGGAAGCGTGTTTTCTGTGCTCTGGAGTCATTTCGTTGGAAGCGAATTTTTTGTGTTCTGGGGTCATTTCGTTGGAAGTGAATTTTTTGTGTTCTAGCGTGATTGCGTTGGAAGCGAATTTTTTGTGTTCTGGGGTGATTTCGATGGAAGCAAATTTTTTCTGTTCTGTGGTAATATTGTTGGAAGTGAACTTTTAGTGTTCTCCGGTGATTTCGTTGAAAGCGAATTTTTTGTGTTCTAGGGTGATTTTGTTGGAAGCGAATTTTTTTGTTCTCTGGGATGATTTCTTTGGAAGATATTTGTGTTATCAGGAGATTTCGTTGGAAGCGAATTTTTTGTGTTCCGGGGTAATTTCTTTGGACGCGAATTTTTTGTGTTCTTGGGTGATTTCAATGGAAGCAAATTTTTGAAATATGGGGTCATTTCGTTGGAAGCGTGTTTTCTGTGCTCTGGAGTCATTTCTTGGAAGCGAATTTTTTGTGCTCTGGGTTGATTTCGTTCGAAGCGAATTTTTTGTGCTCTGGGGTGATTTGTTTGGAAGGGAATTTTTTGTCTTCTGTGGTGATTTCGATGGAAGCGAATTTTTTATGTTTTAGGGTGATTTCGTTGGAGGCGAATTATTTGTGTTCAGGGGTCATTTCATTGGAAGCATGCTTTCTGTGCTCTGGAGTCACATCTTTGGAAGCAAATTTTTTGTGTTCTCGGGGGATTTCGTTGAAAGGGAATTTTTGTGTTCTACGGTGATTTCTTTGGAAGCGATTTTTTACTACTCTGTGATGATATCTTTGGAAGCGAATATTTGTGTTCTCAGGAGATTTCGATGGAAAAGAATTTTTTGTCTTCTGGGGTAATATCGTTGGAAGAGATTTTTTTGTGTTCTCCGGTGTTTTCGATGGAAGCAAATTTTTAAAGTAGGGGGTCATTTCCTTGGAAGCGTGTTTTCTGTGCTCTGGAGTCATTTCGTTGGAAGCGAATTTTTTGTGTTCTGGGGTGATTTCGTTGGAAGCAAATATTTGTGTTCTCAGGAGATTTCGTTGCAAGCGAATTTTTTTTGTTCTAGGGTGATTTTGTTGGAAGCAATTTTTTTGTGCTCTTAGGTGATTTGGTTGGAAGCGCATTGTTTGTCTTCTGTGGTGATTTCGAAGGAAGCGAGTGTTTTATGATCTAGGGTGGTTTTCTTGGAAGGGAATTTTTTGTGTTTGGGGTGATTTCAATAGAAGCAAATTTTTTCTGTTCTGTAGTAATGTCGTTGGACGTGAATTTTTTGTGTTTTCGGGTGATTTCGTTGAAAGCGAATTTTTTGTGTTCTGGGGTGATTTCGTTGGAAGCGAATATTCGTGTTCTCAGAAGATTTCGTTGCAAGCGAATTTTTTTGTGTTCTGGGGTAATTTCCTTTGAAGGGAATTTTTTTGTTTTCTCCGGTTTTTTCCATTGAAGCAAATTTTTGAAGCAGGGGGTCATTTCGTTGGAAGTGTGTTTTATGTGCTCTGGAGTCATTTCGTTGGAAGCGAAATTTTTGTGTTCTGCGGTGATTTCGTTGGAAGCAAATTTTTTGTGTTCTGGGGCAATTTCGTTGGAAGCGAATTTTTTGTGTTCTGGGGTGATTTCGTTGGAAGCGAGTTTTTGGTGGTCTGGGGTGATTTCGTTGGAAGCGTGTTTTCTGTGGTCTGGAATGATTACTTTGGAAGCGAATATTTGTGTTCTCCGGAGATTTCGTTGGAAGCGAATTTTTTGTGTTCTGGGGTAATATCCTTGGAAGCAGGTTTTATGTCCTTTGGAGTCATTTTGTTAGAAGCGAATTATTCTCTGTTTTGGTTTGATTTCTTTGGAAATGAAGTTTTTGAGATCTGGGTTGATTTGGTTGGAAACGAATTTTTTGTGTTCTGGTGTGATTTCTTTGGAAAGAATTTCTTGTCCTCTGGGATGATATCATTGGAAGCAAATTTCATCTGTTCTGGGGTAATTTTGTTGGAAGCGATTTTTTTCTGCTCTGGGGTGGTTTCGTTGGAAGCGAATTTTTTGTGTTCTCTGGTTATTTCGATGGAAGCGAATTTTTTTGTTCTGGGTTGATTTCTTTGGAAGCGAATTTTTTGTGTTCTGGGATGATTTCAGTGGATTCAAATTTTTGGTGTTCTGGCGTAATTTCTTAGGAAGCAGGTTTTATGTCCTTTGGAGTCATTTTGTTAGAAGCGAATTTTTCTCTGTTCTGGTGTGATTTCTTTGGAAATGAAGTTTTTGAGATCTGGGGTGATTTCATTGGAAGCAAATTTTTTGTGTCCTGGTGTAATTTCGTTGGAATCGAATTTTTTGCGTCTTCGGGTGATTTCGTTGAAAGGGAATTTTTAGTGTTCTGGCGTCATTTCGTTGGAAGCGTGTTTTCTGTGCTCTGGATTCATTTCGTTGGAAGCGAATTTTTTGTGCTCTGGGTTGATTTCGTTGGAAACAAATTTTTTGTGTTCTGTGGTGATTTTGTTGAAAGGGAATTTTTTGTGTTCTGGGGTCAATTCGTTGGAAGAGAATTTTCTGTGTTTTGGGGTGATTTCGATGGAAGTGAATTTTTTGTATTCTCCGGTTTTTTCAATGGAAGCAAATTTTTGAAGTAGGGGGTCATTTCGTTGGAAGCATGTTTTCTGTGCTCTGGAGTCATTTCATTGGAAGGGAATTTTTTGTGCTCTGGGGTGATTTCGTTGGAAGCGAAGTTTATGTGTTCTCGGGTGATTTCGTTTAAAGGGAATTTTTTGTGTTCAAGGGTGATTTCGTTGGAGGCGAATTTTTTGTGTTCTGGGGTAATTACGTTGGAAGCGAATATTTTGTGTTCTCGGGTGATTTCGTTGGCCACGAATTTTTCGTGGTCTGGGGTCATTTAGTTGGAAGCGTGTTTTCTGTGCTCTGGAGTCATTTCGTTGGAAGCAAATTTTTTGTGCTCTGTGGTGATTTCGTTGGAAGCGAATTTTTTGTGTTCTGGGATGATTTCGATGGAAGCAAATTTTTGAAATATGGTATCATTTCGTTCAAAGCGGGTTTCCTGTGCTCTGGTGTCATTTCTTTGGAAGCGAATTTTTTGTGTTCTCGGGTGATTTCGTTGAAAGGGAATGTTTTGTTTTCTAGGGTGATTTCGTTGGAAGCGAATTTTTTGTGTTCTGGGTTGATTTCGTTGGAAGCTAATTTTTTGTGTTCTGGGATGATTTCAGTGGAGGCGAATTTTTTGTGTTCTAGGGTATTTTCGTTGGAAGTGTATTTTTTGTGTTCTCAGGTTTTCTCGATGGAAGCAAATTTTTGAAGTAGGGGGTCATTTCGTTGGAAGCATGTTTTCTGTGCTCTGGAGTCATTTCGTTGGAAGCGAATTTTTTGTGTTCTGGGGTGATTTCCTTGGAAGCGAATTTGTTCTGTTCTGGGGTAATTTCTTTGGACGCGAATTTTTTGTGTTCTGGGGTGAGTTTTTTGGAAGAAAATTTTTTGTGTTCTGGGGCAATTTCGTTGAAAGGGAATTTTTTGGAAGTATGGGGTGATTTCGTTGAAAGAGTGTTTTCTTTGCTCTGGAGTCATTTTTTGGAAGCAAATTTTTTGTGTTCTGAGTTGATTTCATTGGAAGCAAATTTTTTGTGTTCTCCGGTTTTTTCGATGGAAGCGAATTTTTTTGTGTTCTCCGGTTTTTTCGATGGAAGCAAATTTTTGAAGTAGGGGGTCACCTCGTTGGAAGTGAAATTTTTTGTGTTCAGGGGTGATTTCGTTGGAAGCAAATGTTTTGTGTTCTGGGGTAATTTCGTTGGAAGCGAATTATTTTGTGTTCTCAGGTGATTTCGATGGAAGCAAATTTTCGAAGTATGGGGACATTTCGTTGGAAGCTAATTTATGTGCTTTGGTGTGATTTCGTTGGAAGCGAATTTCTTGTGTTCAGGGGTAATTTCTTTTGAAGCAAATTTTTTGTGTTCTGGGGTGATTTCAATGGAAGCGAATATTTTGTGTTCTGTGTTGATTTCATTGGAAATGAATATTTGTGTTCCAGGAGATTTTGTTGCAAGCGAATTTTTTGTGCTCTGGGGTGATTTCGTTGGAAGGGAATTTTTTGTGTTCTGGGGTGATTCCGTTGAAAGGGAATTTTTTGTGTTCTGGGGTCATTTCGTTGGAAGCGTGTTTTCTGTGCTCTGGAGTCATTTCTTTGGAAGGGAATTTTTTGTGCTCTGGGGTGATTTCGTTGGAAGCGAATTTTTTGTGTTCTCAGGTGATTTCGTTGAAAGGGAATTTTTTGTGTTCTAGGGTGATTTCGTTGGAAGAGAATTTTCTCTGTTATGGGGTGACTTCGATGGAAGTGAATTTTTTGTGTTCTCCGGTTTTTTCGAAGTAGGGGGTGATTTCATTAGAATCGTGTTTTCTGTGCTTTGGAGTCATTTCGTTGGAAGGGAATTTTTTGTGCTCTGTGGTGATTTCGATGTAAGCAAATTTTTTCTGTTCTGTGGTAATTTCGTTGGACGTGAATTTTTTGTTTTCTCTGGTTTTTTTGATGGAAGCAAATTTTTGAAGCAGGGGGTCATTTCGTTGGAAGCGTGTTTTCTGTTCTCTGGAGTCATTTCGTTGGGAGCGAATTTTTTTGTGCTCTGGGATGATTTCTTTGGAAGCAAATATTTGTGTTCTCAGGAGGTATCGTTGGAAGCGAATTTATTGCGTTCTGGGGTAATTTCGTTGGAAGCAAATTTTTGAAGTATGGGATCATTTCGTTGAAAGCGTGTTTTCTCTGCTCTGGAGTCATTACGTTGGAAGCTAATTTTTTGTGTTCTGGGATGATTTCATTGGAAGCGAATATATTGTTCTCAGAAGATTTTGTTGCAAACGAATTTTTTGTGTTCTGGCGTAATTTCGTTGGAAGCGATTTTTTTGTGTTCTCGGGTGATTTCGATGGAAGCAGATTTTTGAAGTATGGGATCATTTCGTTGGGAGCATGTTTTCTGTGCTCTTGAGTCATTTCGTTGGAAGCGAATTTTTTGTGTTCTGGGGTGATTTCATTGAAGCAAATTTTTTGTGTTCTGGGGTAATTTCGTTGGAAGCGAATTTTTTGTGTTCTGGGGTCATTTCATTGGAAGCAAATTTTTTGTGTTCTGGGGTATTTTCGTTCGAAGGGAATTTTTTGTGTTCTCGGGTCATTTCAATGGAAGCAAATTTTTGAAGTATGGTATCATTTCGTTCGAAGCGTGTTTTCTGTGCTCTGGAGTCATTTCGTTGGAAGCGAATATTTGTGTTCTCAGATGATTTCGTTGCAAGCGAATTTTTTGTGTTCTCCTGTTTTTTTGATGGAAGCAAATTTTTGAAGTAGGGGGTCATTTCGTTGGAAGCTTGTTTTCTGTGCTCTGGAGTAATTTCATTGGAAGGGAATTTTTTGTGCTTTGGGCTGATTTCGTTGGAAGCGAATTTTTTGTGTTCTAGTGTGATTTCGTTGAAAGGGAATGTTTTGTGTTCTAGGGTGATTTTGTTGGAAGCAAATTTTTTGTGTTCTGTGGTAATTTCGTTGGACGTGAATTTTTGGTTTTCTCCGGTTTTTTTGATGGAAGCAAATATTTGAAGCAGGGGGTCATTTCGTTGGAAGCGTGTTTTCTGTGCTCTGGAGTCATTTCGTTGGAAGCGAATTTTTTGTGCTCTGGGGTTATTTGATTGGAAGCTAATATTTGTGTTCTCAGGATATTTCGTTGCAAGCGAATTTTTTGTGTTTTGGGGTAATTTCGTTGGAAGCGAATTTTTTGTGTTCTCCGATTTTTTCGATGGAAGCAAATTTTTTAAGTAGAGGGACATTTCGTTGGAAGCGTGTTTTCTGTGCTCTGGAGTCATTTCTTTGGCAGTGAATTTTTTATGCTCTGGGGTGATTTCGTTGGAAGCGAATTTTTTCTATTCTCCCGTGATTTCATTGAAAGCGAATTTTTTATGTTCTACGGTGATTTCGTTGGAAGCGAATTTTTTGTGCTCTGGGGTGATTTGGTTAGAAGGGAATTTTTTTTCTTCTGTGGTTATTTCGATGGAAGCCAATTTTTTATGTTCTAGGGTGATTTCTTTGGAAGCGAATTTTTTGTGTTCTCGGGTCATTTCATTGGTACATTGTTTTCTGTGCTCTGGAATCATTTCGTTGGTAGCGAATTTTTTGTGCTCTCGGGTGATTTCATTGGAAGCGTTATTTTTGTATTCTCGGGTGATTTCGTTGAAAGGGAATTTTTGTGTTCTAAGCTGATTTCGTTGGTAGCGAATTTTTTGTGCTCTGGGATGATATCTTTGGAAGCGAATTTTTGTGTTCTCAGGAGTTTTCGTTGGAAAAGAATTTTTTGTCTTCTGGGGTAATATCGTTGGAAGAGAATTTTTTCTGTTCTCCGGTCTTTTCGATGGAAGCAAATTTTGAAATAGTGTGTCATTTCGTTGGAAGCATGTTTTCTGTATTCTGGAGTCATTTTGTTGGAAGCCAATTTTTGGTACTCTGTGGTGATTTCGTTGGAAGTGAATTTTTTGTGTTCTCGGGTGATTTCGTTGAAAGGGAATTTTTTGTGTCCTGTGGTCATTTCTTTGGCTGCGAATTTTTAGTGTTCTGGGGTCATTTAGTTGGAAGCGTGTTTTCTGTGCTCTGGAGTCATTCCGTTGGAAGCGAATATTTGTGTTCTCAGACGATTTCGTTGCAAGCGAATTTTTTGTGTTCTCCTGTTTTATTGATGGAAGCAAATTTTTGAAGTAGGTGGTCATTTCGTTGGAAGCTTGTTTTCTGTGCTCTGGAGTAATTTCGTTGAAAGGGAATTTTTTGTGCTTTGGGCTGATTTCGTTGGAAGTGAATTTTTTGTGTTCTCAGGTGATTTCGTTGAAAGTGAATTTTTTTTCCTTTAGGGTGATTTCATTGGATGCGGATTTTTTGTGCTCTGGGGTGATTTCTTTGGAAGCGAATATTTGTGTCCTCAGGAGATTTTGTTGGAAGCGAATTTTTTGTGTTCTGGGGTAATTTCGTTGGCATCGAATTTTTTTGTGTTCTCTGGTTTTTTTGATGGAAGCAAATTTTTGAAGTAGGGGGTCATACCGTTGGAAGCGAAATTTTTTGTGTTCAGGGGTGATTTCGTTGGAAGCGAATGTTTTGTGATCTGGGGTAATTTCGTTGGAAGCGAATTATTTTGTGTTCTCAGGTGATTTCGATGGAAGCAAATTTTTGAAGTATGGGGACATTTCGTTGGAAGCTATTTTATGTGCTTTGGGGTGATTTCGTTGGAAGCGAATTTCTTGTGTTCAGGGGTAATTTCGTTTGAAGCAAATTTTTTGTGTTCTCGGGTGATTTCGTTGAAAGGGAAGTTTTTGTTTTCGAGGGTGATTTCGTTGGAAGAGAATTTTCTGTGTTCTGGGGTGACTTCGATGGAAGTGAATTTTTTGTGTTCTCCAGTTTTTTTGATGTAAGCAAATTTTTGAAGTAGGGGGTCATTTCGTTATAATCGTGGTTTCTGTGCTTTGGAGTCATTTCGTTGGAAGGTAATTTTTTGCGCTCTGGGGTGATTTCGTTGTAAGCGAACTTGTTTGGGCTCTGGGATGATTTCTTTGGAAGCGACTATTTGTGTTCTCAGGAGATTTCATTGGAAGAGAATTTTTTGTGTTCTGTGGTGATTTCTATGGAAGCAAGTTTTTTCTGTTCTGTGGTAATTTCGTTGGACGTGAATTTTTTGTTTTCTCTGGTTTTATTGATGGAAGCAAATTTTTGAAGGAGGGTGTCATTTCGTTGGAAGCGTGTTTTCTGTGCTCTGGAGTCATTTCATTGGAAGGGAATTTTTTGTGCTCTGGGGTGATTTCGATGGAAGCGAATTTTTTGTGTTCTGGGGTAATTACGTTGGATGCGAATTTTTTGTGTTCTCGGGTGATTTCGTTGGCCGCGAATTTTTAGTGTTCTGGGTTCATTTCGTTGGAAGCCTGTTTTCTGTGCTATGGAGTCACTTTGTTGGAAGCCAATTTTTTGTACTCTGTGTTGATTTCGTTGGAAGTAAACGTTTTGTGTTCTCGGGTGATTTCGTTGGCCGCGAATTTTTAGTGTTCTGGGTTCATTTCGTTGGAAGCCTGTTTTCTGTGCGATGGAGTCATTTTGTTGGAAGCGAATTTTTTGTGTTCTGGGGTAATTACGTTGGAAGCGAATTTTTTGTGTTCTTGGGTGATTTCTTTGGCCGCGAATTTTTAGTTTTCTGCGGTCATTTAGTTGGAAGCGTGTTTTCTGTGCTCTGGAGTCATTTCGCAGGAAGCGAATTTTTTTGTGATCTGGGGTGATTTCGTTGGTAGCAAATTTTTTGTGTTCTGGGGTGATTTCGTTGGCAGCGAATTTTTTGTGTTCGGGGGTGATTTCGATGGAAGCAAAATTTTTCTGTTCTGTGGTAATTTCATTGGACTTGAATTTTTTTCTGTTCTCGGGTGATTTGGTTGAAAGGGAATTTTTTGTGTTCCAGGGTGATTTCATTGGAAGCGAATTTTTTTGTGCTCTGGGATGATTTTTTTGGAAGCAAATATTTGTGTTCTCAGGAGGTATCGTTGGAAGCAAATTTATTGTGTTCTGGGGTAATTTCGTTAGAAGCGAATTTTTTGTGTTTTCGATGGAAGCAAATTTTTGAAATATGGGGTCATTTCGTTGGAATCGTCTTTGCTCTGGAGTCATTATGTTGGAAGCTAATTTTTTGTGTTCTGTGGTTATTTCGTTGGAAGCAAATATTCGTGTTCTCAGAAGTTTTCGTTGC
The DNA here is from genome assembly GCF_030254825.1 of Meriones unguiculatus. Taxonomy (NCBI): domain Eukaryota; kingdom Metazoa; phylum Chordata; class Mammalia; order Rodentia; family Muridae; genus Meriones; species Meriones unguiculatus. Next base: position 80,259,913 of record NC_083353.1, on the reverse strand, counting down.
AAGCGAATTTTTATGTTCTGGGGTAATTTCGTTGGAAGCGAATTTTTTGTGTTCTCCGGTTTTTCTATGGAAGCAATTTTTTTAAGTAGAGGGTCATTTCATTGGAAGCGTGTTTTCTGTGCTCTGGAGTCATTTCTTTGGCAGTGAATTTTTTGTGCTCTGGGGTGATTTCGTTGGAAGCGAATTTTTTCTATTCTCGGGTGATTTCGTTGAAAGCAAATTTTTTATGTTCTAGGGTTATTTCGTTGGAAGCGAATTTTTTTGTGCTCTGGGATGATATCTTTGGAAGCGAATATTTGTGTTCTCAGGAGTTTTCGTTCGAAAAGAATTTTTTGTCTTCTGGGGTAATATCGTTGGAAGAGAATTTTTTGCGTTCTCCGGTCTTTTTGATGGAAGCAAATTTTGAAATAGTGTGTCAATTCGTTGGAAGTATGTTTTCTGTGCTATGGAGTCATTTCGTTGGAAGTGAATTTTTTGTGTTCTCGGGTGATTCGTTGAAAGGGAATTTTTTGTGTTCTGGGGTCATTTCTTTGGAAGCCTGTTTTCTGTGCTCTGGAGTCATTTCGTTGGAAGCGAATTTTTTGTGTTCTGGGGTGATTTCGTTGAAAGCGAATTTTTTGTGGTCTGTGGAAATTTTGTTGGAAGCGAATTTTTTGTGATCTCCGGTTTTTTCGATGGAAGCAAATTTTTGAAGTAGGGGGTCATTTTGTTGGAAGCATGTTTTCTGTGCTCTGGAGTCGCTCTGGAAGCGAATTTTTTGTGATCTCCGGTTTTTTCGATGGAAGCAAATTTTTGAAGTAGGGGGTCATTTTGTTGGAAGCATGTTTTCTGTGCTCTGGAGTCGCATTTTTTGTTTTCTGGGGTAATTACTTTGGAAGCGAATTTTTTGTGTTCTCGGGTGATTTAATTGAAAGGAAATTTTTAGTGTTCTGGCATCATTTCATTCGAAGCGTGTTTTCTGTGCGCTGGAATCATTTCGTTGGAAGCTAATTTTTTGTGCTCTTGGGTGATTTCGTTGGAAGCAATTTTTTTGGGTTCTAGGTTGATTTCGTTGAAAGGGAATTTTTTGTGTTCTGGGGTCATTTCGTTGGAAGGAATTTTTTTGTGTTCTGGGGTGACTACGTTGGAAGCGTGTTTTCTGTGCTCTGGAATCATTTCGTTGGAAGCAAATTTTTTCTGTTCTGCGGTGATTTCGATGGAAAGAAATTTTTTCTGTTCTGGGGTAATTTTGTGGGAAGCGAATATTTTTGTTCTCAGGTGATTTATTGGAAGGGAATTTTTTTGTGCTCTGGGGTGATTTCGTCGGAAGCAATTTTTTTCTATTCTGGGGTAATTTCGTTGGACGTGAATTTTTTTGTTCTCAGGTGATTTCATTGAAAGTGAATTTTTTGTGTTCTCGGGTCATTTCATTGCTACATTGTTTTCTGTGCTCTGGAGTCATTTCGTTGGAAGCGCATTTTTTGTGTTCTCGGGTGATTTCTTTGGCCGCGAATTTTTAGTGTTCTGGGTTCATTTAGTTGGAAGCGTGTTTTCTGTGTTCTGGAGTCATTTCGATGGAAGCGAATTTTTTGTGCTCTGGGGTGATTTCGTTGGAAGCAAAGTTTTTGTGTTCTGGGTGATTAGGTTGGAAGCGAATTTTTTGTGTTCTGGGTTAATTTCGTTGGAAGCGATTTTTTTGTGTTCTCGGGTATTTTCTATGGAAGCAAATATTTTGTGTTCAGGGGTGATTTCGTTGGAAGCCTGTTTTCTGTGCTCCGGAGTCATTTGGTTGGAAGCGAATTTTTTGGGTTCTGGGGTGAATTGGTTGGAAGCTAATTTTTTGTGTTCTCGGGTGATTTCGTTGAAAGGGAATGTTTTGTGTTTGAGGGTCATTTCGTTGGCAGCGAATTTTTTGTGTTCAGGAGTGATTTCGATGGAAGCAAAATTTTTCTATTTTGTCGTAATTTCGTTGGACGTGAATTTTTTGTGTTCTCGGGTGATTTCTTGAAAGGGAATTTTTTGTGTTTTCGGGTCATTTCATTGCTACATTGTTTTCTGTGCTCTGGAGTCATTTAGTCGGAAGCGAATTTTTTGTGTTCTCGGGTGATTTCTTTGGCCGCGAATTTTTAGTGTTCTGGGGTCATTTATTTGGAAGCGTGTTTCCTGTGTTCTGGAGTCATTTCGATGGAAGCGAATTTTTTGTGCTCTGGGGTGATTTCGTTGGAAGCAAATTTTTTGTGTTCTGGGTGACTTCGTTGGAAGCGAATTTTTTGTGTTCTCGGGTCATTTCAATGGAAGCAAATTTTTGAAGTATGGTATCATTTCATTCGAAGCGTGTTTTCTGTGCTCTGGAGTCATTTCGTTGGAAGCAAATATTTGTGTTCTCAGACGATTTCGTTGCAAGCGAATTTTTTGTGTTCTCCGGTTTTTTCGATGGAAGCAAATTTTTGAAGTAGGGGCCATTTCGTTGGAAGCTCGTTTTCTGTGCTCTGGAGTAATGTCGTTGGAAGGGAATTTTTTGTGCTTTGGGCTGATTTCGTTGGAAGCAAATTTTTTGTGTTCTGTGGTGATTTCGATGGAAGCAATTTTTTTCTGTTCTGTGGTAATTTGGTTGGACGTGAATTTTTGGTTTTCTCCGGTTTTTTTGATGGAAGCAAATTTTTGAAGCAGGGGATCATTTCGTTGGAAGCATGTTTTCTGTGCTCTGGAGTCATTTCGTTGGAAGCGAATTTTTTGTGTTCTGGGGTGATTTCATTGGAATCGAATTTTTGGTGCTCTGGGATGATTTGATTGGAAGCTAATATTTGTGTTCTCAGGATATTTCATTGCAAGCAAATTTTTTGTGTTCTGGGGCAATTTCGTTGGAAGCAAATTTTTTGTGTTCTCCGCTTTTTCGATGGAAGCAAATTTTTTAAGTAGCGGGTCATTTCGTTGGAAGCGTGTTCTCTGCGCTCTGGAGTTATTTCTTTGGCAGTGAATTTTTTGTGCTCTGGGGTGATTTCGTTGGAAGCGAATTTTTTCTATTCTCGGGTGATTTCTTTGGAAGCGAATTTTTTCTATTCTCGGGTGATTTCGTTGAAAGCGAATTTTTTATGTTCTAGGGTGATTACGTTGGAAGTGAAATTTTTGTGCTCTGTGGTGATTTGGTTAGAAGGGAATTTTTTGTCTTCTGTGGTTATTTCGACGGAAGCCAATTTTTTATGTTCTAGGGTGATTTCGTTGGAAGCGAATTTTTTGTGCTCTGGGATGATATCTTTGGAAGCGAATATTTGTGTTCTCAGGAGTTTTCATTGGAAAAGAATTTTTTGTCTTCTGGAGTAATATCGTTGGAAGAGAATTTTTTTGTGTTCTCCGGTCTTTTCGATGGAAGCAAATTTTGAAATAGTGTGTCATTTCGTTGGAAGCATGTTTTCTGTGCTATGGAGTCATTTTATTGGAAGCGAATTTTTTATGTGCTGGGGTGATTTCGTTGGAAGCGAATATATGTGTTCTCAGAAGATTTCGTTGCAAGCGAATTTTTTGTGTTCTGGGGTAATTTCTTTGGAAGCGAATTCTTTATGTTCTCCGGTTATGTTCTCCGGTTTTTCGATGAAAGCAATTTTTTTAAGTAGGGGGTCATTTCGTTGGAAGCTTATTTTCTGTGCTCTGGAGTCCTTTCGTTGGAAGGGAACTTTTTGTGTTCTGGGGTGATTTCGTAGGAAGCGAATTTTTTGTGTTCTCGGGTGATTTCATTGAAAGGGAATTTTTGCGTTCTAGGGTGATTTCTTTGGAAGCGAATCTTTTGTGCTCTTGGACGATTTCGTTGGAAGCGAATATTTGTGTTCTCAGGAGATTTCATTGCAAGCGAATTTTTTGTGTTCTGGGGTGATTTCATTGGAAGCGAATTTTTTGTGTTCTCGGGTGATTTCCTTGAAAGGAAATTTTGTGTTTTCGTGTGATTTCGTTGAAAAAGCTAATTTTTTGTGTTGTAGCGTGATTTCTTTGGAAGCATATTTTTTTTTATTCTGGGGTGATTTCGATGGAAGCAAATTTTTTTCTGTTCTGTGATAATTTGTTTGGACGTGAATTTTTTGTGTTATCGGGGGCTTTTGTTGGAAGCGAATTTTTTTGTGCTCTGGGATGGTTTCTTTGGAAGCGAATATTTGTGTTCTCAGGAGATTTCGTTGGAAAAGAATTTTTTGTCTTCTGGGGTAATCTCGTTGGAAGAGAATTTTTTGTGTTCTCCGGTTTATTCGATGGAAGCAAATTTTTGAAGTAGGGGGTCATTTCGTTGGAAGCGTGTTTTCTGAGCCCTGGAATCATTTCATTGGAAACGAGTTTTTTTGTGCTCTGGGGTGATTTCATTGGAAACAAATATTTGTGTCCTCAGGAGATTTCGTTGGAAAAGAAATTTTTGTCTTCTGAGGTAATTTCGTTGGAAGCGAATTTTTTGTGTTCTCAGATTATTTCAATGTAAGCAAATTTTTGAAGTATGGGATCATTTCGTTGGAAGCTTGTTTTCTGTGCTCTGGATTCATTTCGTTGGAAGCCTATTTTTTGTGTTCTGGGGTAATTTCGATGGAAGCTAATTTTTTGCGTTCTCTGGTTTTTTCAATGGAAGCAAATTATTGAAATAGGGGGTCATTTCATTGGAAGCTTGTTTTCTGTGATCTGGAGTCATTTCAATGGAAGCGAATTTTTTGTGTTCTGGGGTGATTTCGTTAGAAGCGAATATATGTGTTCTCAGAAGATTTCGTTGAAAGCGAATTTTTTGTGCTCTGGGGTGATTTCTTTGGAAGCGAATATTTGTGTTCTCAGGAGATTTCGTTGCAAGCGAATTTTTTGTGTTCTGGGGTAATTTCGTTGGAAGCGTATTTTTGTGTTCTCCGTTTTTTTCGATGGAAGCGAATTTTTTAAGTAGGGGGTCATTTCGTTTGAAGCGTGTTTTCTGTGCTCTGGAGTCATTTCGTTGGAAGCGAATTTTTTGTGTTCTCTGGTGATTTCGATGGAAGCAAATTTTTGAAGTATGAGATCATTTTGTTGAAAGCATGTTTTCTGTGCTCTGGAGTAATTTCGTTGCAAGCGAATTTTTTTGTTCTGGGGTGATTTCGTTGGAAGCGAATATTTGTGTTCTCAGAAAATTTCGTTGCAAGCGAATTTTTTGTGTTCTGGGGTAATTTCTTTGGAAGCGAATTTTTTATCTTCTCCTGTTTTTCGATGGAAGCAAATTTTTTAAGTAGGGGGTCATTTCGTTGGAAGCGTGTTTTCTGTGCTCTGGAGTAATTTCTTTAGCAGTGAATATTTTGTGCTCTGGGGTGATTTTGTTTGAAGCGAAATTTTTGTGTTCTCGGGTGATTTCGTTGAAAGGGAATTTTTTGTGTTCCAGGGTGATTTCGTTGGAAGCGAATTTTTTTGTGCTCTGGGATGATTTCTTTGGAAGCAAATATTTGTGTTCTCAGGAGGTATCGCTGGAAGCGAATTTATTGTGTTCCGGGTTAATTTCGTTGGAAGCGAATGTTTTGTTTTCTCCGGTTTTTTCGATGGAAGCAAAATTTGAAGCAGGGGGTCATTTCGTTGGAAGTATGTTTTCTGTGCTCTGGAGTCATTTCGGTGGAAGCGAATTTTTTGTGTTCTGGGGTAATTTCATTGGAAGCGAATTTTTTGTGCTCTGGGGTGATTTGATTGGAAGCTAATATTTGTGTACTCAGGATATTTCGTTGCAATCGAATTTTTATGTTCTGGAGCAATTTCGTTGGAAGCAAATTTTTTGTGTTCTCCGGTTTTTCGATGGAAGCAAATTTTTTAAGTAGAGGGTCATTTCGTTGGAAGCGTGTTTTCTGTGCTCAGGAGTCATTTCGTTGGAAGCGAATTTTTTGTGATCTAGGGTGACTTCGTTTAAAGAGAGTTTTTCTGTTCTAGGGTGATTTCGTTGGAAGCGAATTTTTTGTGCTCTGGGGTGATTTGATTGGAAGCTAATATTTGTGTTCTCGGGTGATTTCATTTAAAGGGAATTTTTTGTGTTCTATTTTGATTTCGTTGGAAGCGCATTTTTTGTTTTCTGGGGTATTTACGTTGGAAGCGAACTTTTTTGTGTTCTCGGGTGATTTCGTTTAAAGGAAATTTTTAGTGTTCTGGCATCATTTCATTGGAAGCGTGTTTTCTGTGCTCTGGAGTCATTTTATTGGAAGCGAATTTTTTGTGCTCTTGGGTGATTTCGTTGGAAGCAAATTTTTTGGGTTCTCTGGTGATTTCGTTGAAAGGGAATTTTTTGTGTTCTGGGCTCATTTCGTTGGAAGCGTGTTTTCTGTGCTCTGGAGTCATTTCGTTGGAAGTGAATTTTTTGTGTTCTCGGGTGATTTCGTTGAAAGGGAATTTTTTGTGTTCTGGGGTCATTTCTTTGGAAGCCTGTTTTCTGTGCTCTGGAGTCATTTCGTTGGAAGCGAATTTTTTGTGTTCTGGGGTGATTTCGTTGAAAGCGAATTTTTTCTGTTCTGTGGAAATTTTGTTGTAAGTGAATTTTTGGTGTTCTCCGGTTTTTTCGATGGAAGCAAATTTTTGAAGTAGGGGGTCATTTTGTTGGAAGCATGTTTTCTGTGCTCTGGAGTCACTTGGTTGGAAGAGAATTTTTGGTGCTCTGGAGTGATTTCGTTGGAAGCGAATTTTTTGTGTTCTCGGGTGATTTCATTTAAAGGGAATTTTTTGTGTTCTAGGGTGATTTCGTTGGAAGCGCATTTTTTGTTTTCTGGGGTAATTACGGTGGAATCGACTTTTTTGTGTTCTGGGGCAATTTCGTTGGAAGCAAATTTTTTGTGTTCTCCGCTTTTTCGATGGAAGCAAATTTTTTAAGTAGCGGGTCATTTCGTTGGAAGCGTGTTCTCTGCGCTCTGGAGTTATTTCTTTGGCAGTGAATTTTTTGTGCTCTGGGGTGATTTCGTTGGAAGCGAATTTTTTCTATTCTCGGGTGATTTCTTTGGAAGCGAATTTTTTCTATTCTCGGGTGATTTCGTTGAAAGCGAATTTTTTATGTTCTAGGGTGATTACGTTGGAATTGAAATTTTTGTGCTCTGTGGTGATTTGGTTAGAAGGGAATTTTTTGTCTTCTGTGGTTATTTCGACGGAAGCCAATTTTTTATGTTCTAGGGTGATTTCGTTGGAAGCGAATTTTTTGTGCTCTGGGATGATATCTTTGGAAGCGAATATTTGTGTTCTCAGGAGTTTTCATTGGAAAAGAATTTTTTGTCTTCTGGAGTAATATCGTTGGAAGAGAATTTTTTTGTGTTCTCCGGTCTTTTCGATGGAAGCAAATTTTGAAATAGTGTGTCATTTCGTTGGAAGCATGTTTTCTGTGCTATGGAGTCATTTTATTGGAAGCGAATTTTTTATGTGCTGGGGTGATTTCGTTGGAAGCGAATATATGTGTTCTCAGAAGATTTCGTTGCAAGCGAATTTTTTGTGTTCTGGGGTAATTTCTTTGGAAGCGAATTCTTTATGTTCTCCGGTTATGTTCTCCGGTTTTTCGATGAAAGCAATTTTTTTAAGTAGGGGGTCATTTCGTTGGAAGCTTATTTTCTGTGCTCTGGAGTCCTTTCGTTGGAAGGGAACTTTTTGTGTTCTGGGGTGATTTCGTAGGAAGCGAATTTTTTGTGTTCTCGGGTGATTTCATTGAAAGGGAATTTTTGCGTTCTAGGGTGATTTCTTTGGAAGCGAATCTTTTGTGCTCTTGGACGATTTCGTTGGAAGCGAATATTTGTGTTCTCAGGAGATTTCATTGCAAGCGAATTTTTTGTGTTCTGGGGTGATTTCATTGGAAGCGAATTTTTTGTGTTCTCGGGTGATTTCCTTGAAAGGAAATTTTGTGTTTTCGGGTGATTTCGTTGAAAAAGCTAATTTTTTGTGTTGTAGCGTGATTTCTTTGGAAGCATATTTTTTTTTATTCTGGGGTGATTTCGATGGAAGCAAATTTTTTTCTGTTCTGTGATAATTTGTTTGGACGTGAATTTTTTGTGTTATCGGGGGCTTTTGTTGGAAGCGAATTTTTTTGTGCTCTGGGATGGTTTCTTTGGAAGCGAATATTTGTGTTCTCAGGAGATTTCGTTGGAAAAGAATTTTTTGTCTTCTGGGGTAATCTCGTTGGAAGAGAATTTTTTGTGTTCTCCGGTTTATTCGATGGAAGCAAATTTTTGAAGTAGGGGGTCATTTCGTTGGAAGCGTGTTTTCTGAGCCCTGGAATCATTTCATTGGAAACGAGTTTTTTTGTGCTCTGGGGTGATTTCATTGGAAACAAATATTTGTGTCCTCAGGAGATTTCGTTGGAAAAGAAATTTTTGTCTTCTGAGGTAATTTCGTTGGAAGCGAATTTTTTGTGTTCTCAGATTATTTCAATGTAAGCAAATTTTTGAAGTATGGGATCATTTCGTTGGAAGCTTGTTTTCTGTGCTCTGGATTCATTTCGTTGGAAGCCTATTTTTTGTGTTCTGGGGTAATTTCGATGGAAGCTAATTTTTTGCGTTCTCTGGTTTTTTCAATGGAAGCAAATTATTGAAATAGGGGGTCATTTCATTGGAAGCTTGTTTTCTGTGATCTGGAGTCATTTCAATGGAAGCGAATTTTTTGTGTTCTGGGGTGATTTCGTTAGAAGCGAATATATGTGTTCTCAGAAGATTTCGTTGAAAGCGAATTTTTTGTGCTCTGGGGTGATTTCTTTGGAAGCGAATATTTGTGTTCTCAGGAGATTTCGTTGCAAGCGAATTTTTTGTGTTCTGGGGTAATTTCGTTGGAAGCGTATTTTTGTGTTCTCCGTTTTTTTCGATGGAAGCGAATTTTTTAAGTAGGGGGTCATTTCGTTTGAAGCGTGTTTTCTGTGCTCTGGAGTCATTTCGTTGGAAGCGAATTTTTTGTGTTCTCTGGTGATTTCGATGGAAGCAAATTTTTGAAGTATGAGATCATTTTGTTGAAAGCATGTTTTCTGTGCTCTGGAGTAATTTCGTTGCAAGCGAATTTTTTTGTTCTGGGGTGATTTCGTTGGAAGCGAATATTTGTGTTCTCAGAAAATTTCGTTGCAAGCGAATTTTTTGTGTTCTGGGGTAATTTCTTTGGAAGCGAATTTTTTATCTTCTCCTGTTTTTCGATGGAAGCAAATTTTTTAAGTAGGGGGTCATTTCGTTGGAAGCTTGTTTTCTGTGCTCTGGAGTCCTTTTGTTGGAAGGGAACTTTTTGCGTTCTAGGGTGATTTCGTTGGAAGCGAATCTTTTGTGCTCTGGGACGATTTCGTTGGAAGCGAATATTTGTGTTCTCAGGAGATTTCGTTGCAAGCGAATTTTTTGTGTTCTGGGGTGATTTCATTGGAAACGAATTTTTTGTGTTCTCGGGTGATTTTTTTGGAAGCGAATTTTTTACGTAGGGGGTCATTTCGTTTGAAGCGTGTTTTCTGTGCTCTGGAGTCATTTCGTTGGAAGCGAATTTTTTGTGTTCTGGGGTGATTTCGTTGGAAGCGAATATTTGTGTTCTCAGAAAATTTCGTTGCAAGCGAATTTTTTATGTTCTGGTGTAATTTCGTTGTAAGCGAATTTTTTATGTTCTCCTTTTTTCGATGGAAGCAAATTTTTTAAGTAGGGGGTCATTTCGTTGGATTCGTGTTTTATGTGCTCTGGAGTCATTTCGTTGGAAGAGAATTTTTTTTGCTCAGGGTTGATTTCATTGACGCTAATTTTTTGGGTTCTAGCGTGATTTCGTTGGAAGAGAATTTTTTGTGTTCTCGGGTGATTTCCATGGAAACAAATATTTTCTGTTCTGTGGTAATTTCGTTGGACGTGACTTTTTTGTGTTCTCAGGTGATTTTGTTGAAAGGAAATTATTTGTGTTCTAGGGTGATTTCGTTGGAAGCGAATTTTCTGTGCTCTGGAGTCATTTCGTTGGAAGCTAATTTATTGTGTTCTCGGGTGATTTCGTTGAAAGGGAATGTTTTGTGTTCTAGGGTGATTTCGTTGGCAGCGAATTTTTTGTGTTCAGGGGTGATTTCGATGGAAGCAAATTTTTGAAGTATGGGGTCATATCATTGGAAGCGTGTTTTCTGTGCTCTGGAGTCATTTCTTTGGAAGCGAATTTTTCGTGCTTGGGTGATTTCGTTCGAAGGGAATTTTTTGTGCTCTGGGATGATATCTTTGGAAGCGAATATTTGTGTTCTCACGAGATTTCGTTTGAAAAGAAGTTTTTGTCTTCTCGGGTAATATCATTGGAAGAGAATTTTTTGTCTTCTGTGGTGATTTCGATGGAAGCGATTTTTTTTTTTTGTTCTATGGTGTTTTCGTTGGAAGCGAATTTTTTGTGTTCTTGGGTGATTTCATTGAAAGGGAATTTTTGTGTTCTAGGGTAATTTCGTTGGAAGCGAATTTTTTGTGCTCTGGGACGATTTCGTTGGAAGCGAATATTTGTGTTCTCAGGAGATTTCATTGCAAGCAAATTTTTTGTGTTCTGGGGTGATTTCATTGGAAGCGAATTTTTTGTGTTCTCGGGTGATTTCTTTGAAAGGAAATTTTGTGTTTTCGGGTGATTTCGTTGAAAAAGCTAATTTTTTGTGTTCTAGCGTCATTTCGATAGAAGCAAATTTTTTTTATTCTGGGGTGATTTCGATGGAAGCAAATTTTTTTCTGTTCTGTGATAATTTCGTTGGACGTGAATTTTTTGTGTTATCGGGTGCTTTCGTTGGAAGCGAATTTTTTTGTGCTCTGGGATGATTTCTTTGGAAGCGAATATTTGTGTTCTCAGGAGATTTCATTGGAAAAGAATTTTTTGTCTTCTGGGGTAATCTCGTTGGAAGAGAATTTTTTGTGTTCTCCGGTTTATTCCAAGGAAGCAAATTTTTGAAGTAGGGGGTCATTTCGTTGCAAGCGTGTTTTCTGTGCTCTGGAGTCATTTCGTTGGATGCGAATTTTTTGTGCTTTGGTGTGATTTCGCTGGAAGCGAATATTTGTGTTCTCAGGAGATTTCGTTGCAAGCGAATTTTTTGTGTTCTGGGGTGATTTCGTTGGAAGTGAATTTTTTTTGTGTTCTCAGGTGATTTCGATGGAAACAAATTTTTGAAGTAGGGGGTAATTTCGTTGGAAGCGTGCTTTCTGTGCCCTGGAGTCATTTCGTTGGAAACGACTTTTTTGTGCTCTGGGGTGATTTCATTGGAAACGAATATTTGTGTTCTCAGGAGATTTCATTGCAAGCGAATTTTTTGTGTTCTGGGGTAATTTCTTTGGAAGCGAATTTTTTGTATTCTCAGGTGATATCGTTGAAAGCGAATTTTTTATATTCTAGGGTGATTTCTTTGGAAGCGAGTTTTTTGTGCTCTGGGGTGAGTTCGTTGGAAGCGAATATTTGTGTTCTCAGGAGGTTTCGTTGGAAAAGAAATTTTTGTCTTCTGGGGTAATTTAGTTGGAAGCGAATTTTTTGTGTTCTCAGGTGATTTCCATGGAAGCAAATATTTGAAATAGGGGGTCATTTCGTTGGATTCGTGTTTTCTGTGCTCTGGAGTCCTTTCGTTGGAAGGGAATTTTTTGTGCTCTGGGGTGATTTCGTTGGAAGGAATTTCTTGTAATCTGGGGTAATTTCGTTGGAATCGAATTTTTTGTGTTCTCGGGTGAGTTTGATCGAAGCGAATTTTTTATATTCTTGGATTATTTCTTTGGAAGCGAATTTTTTATATTCTTGGGTTATTTCTTTGGAAGCGAATTTTTTGGTATTCTGGGGTGATTTCGTTGGAAGCGAATGTTTTGTGCTCTGTGGTAATTTCGTTGGAAGCGAATTTTTTGTTCTCTGGGATGATATCTTTGGAAGCGAATATTTGTGTTCTCACGAGATTTCGTTGGAAAATAATTTTTTGTCTCTAGGGTAATATTGTCGGAAGAGAATTTTTTGTGTTCTCCTGTCTTTTCGATGGAAGCAAATTTTTGAAGTAGGGGATCATTTCTTTGGAAGCGTGTTTTCTGTGCTCTGGAGTCAACTCTTTGGAAGCGAAATTTTTGTTCTCTGGGGTGATTTCGTTGGAAGCGAATTTTTTTTTGTTCTCGGGTGATTTCTTTGAAAGGGAATTTTTGTGTTCTAGGGTGATTTCGTTAGAAGCGAATTTTTTGTGTTCTGGGGTGATTTCGTTGGAAGCCAATATTTGTGTTCTTGGGTGATTTTGTTGGAAGGGAATTTTTGTAATCTGCGGTGATTTCTTTGGAAGCAAATTTTTTGTGCTAAGGGTGATTTCTTTGGAAGCGAATATTTGTGTTCTTAGGAGATTTCGTTGGAAGCAAATTTTTTTTCTTCTGGGGTAATATCGTTGGAAGCGAATTTTTTGTGTTCTGGGGTGATTTCGTGGAAGGCGAATTCTTTGTGTCTCCGGTTTTTTCGAATGAAGCAAATTTTTGAAATAGGGGGTCATTTCGTTGGAAGCGTGTTTTTTTACGTGCTCTGGAGTCTTTTCGTTGGACGTGAATTTTTGTTTTTTTCGGTGATTTCGATGGAAGCGAAATTTTTGTTTTCTAGGGTCATTTCACTGGAAGCGTGTTTTCTGTGCTCTGGAGTCATTTCGTTGGATGCGAATTTTTTGTGTTCTAGGATGATTTCGTTGGAAGCAAATTTTTTCTGTTCTCGGGTGAGTTCGTTGGTAGCGTTTTTTCTGTGTTCTGGAGTCTTTTCGTTCGATGTGAATTTTTGTGTTTTGCGGTGATTTCGATGGAAGCGAAATATTTGTTTTCTGGGGTCATTTCATTGGAAGTGTGTTTTCTGTGCTCTGGAGTCATTTCGTTGGATGCGAATTTTTTGTGTTCTAGGATGATTTCGTTGGAAGCGAATTTTTTGTGTTCTCGAGTGATTCCGTTGGTAGCGTTTTTTTTGTGTTCTGGAGTCATTTCGTTGGAAGCGAAATTTTTGTGTTCTGCGGTGATTTCTTTGGGAGCAAATTTTTTGTGTTCTGGGGTGATTTTGTTGGAAGCGAATTTTTGTGTTCTGGGGTGATTTCTTTGGAAGCAAAGTTTTGTGTTCTGGGGTGATTTCGATGGAAGCAAAATTTTTGTGTTCTGGGGTGATTTCGATGGAAGCAAATTTTTACTGTTCTGGGGTAATTTCGTTGTTAGCAAATATATGCGTACTCAGGTGATTTTATTCAGTTCTGGGGTAATTTCGTTGGAAGCCAATATTTGTGTTCTTGGGTGATTTTGTTGGAAGGAAATTTTTTGTGCTCTGGGTTGATTCGGTTTGAAGTAATTTTTTTCTATTCTGGGTTAATTTTTTTGGATGCGAATTTTTTGTGTTCTTCGGTTTTCGTCGGAAGCGAATATTTGTGTTCTCAGGAGATTTCGTTGCAAGCTAATTTTTTGTGTTTTGGTGTAATTTCATTGGAAGCTAATTTTTTGTGTTCGCTGGTTGTTTCGATGGAAGAAAATTTTTCAAGTAGGCGGTCATTTCGTTGGAAGCGTGTTTTCTGTGCTTTGGAGTCTTTTCATTGGAGGTGAATTTTTGTGTTTTGCGGTGATTTCGATGGAAGCGAATTTTTTATGTTCTAGGGTGATTTCGTTGGAAGCGAAATTTTTGTTTTCTGGGGTCATTTCATTGGAAGTGTGTTTTCTGTGCTCTGGAGTCATTTTGTTGGAAGCGAATTTTTTATGTTCTCCGGTTTTTTCGATGGAAGCAAATTTTGGAATTAGTGGGTCATTTCGTTGGAAGCGTGTTTTCTGTGCTCTGGAGTCATTTTATTGGAAGCGAATTTTTTATGTTCTGGGGTGATTTCGTTGGAAGCAAATATATGTGTTCTCAGAAGATTTCGTTGCAAGCGAATTTTTTGTGTTCTGGGGTAATTTCTTTGGAAGCGAATTTTTTATGTTCTCCGGTTTTTCGATGGAGTCATTTCGTTCGAAGGGAATTTTTTGTGCTCTGGGGTGATTTCATTGAAAGCTAATTTTTGTTGGAAGAGAATTTTTTCTGTTCTGTGATAATTTCGCTGGACATGAATTTTTGTGTTATCAGATGATTTCGTTGAAAGGGAATTTTTTGTGTTCTAGGTTGATTTCATAGAAAGCGAATTTTTTTGTGCTATGGGATGATTTCCTTGGAAGCGAATATTTGTGTTCTCAGGAGATTTCGTTGAAAAGAATTTTTTGTGTTCTGGGGTAATTTCTTTGGAAGCGAATTTTTTGTGCTCTGGGATGATATCTTTGGAAGCGAATGTTTGTGTTCTGATGTAATTACGTTAGAAGACAATGTTTTGTGTTTTGGGGTGATTTCATTGGAAGCGTGTTTTCTGTGCTCTGGAGTCCTTTCGTTGGAAGCGAACAGTTATGTTCTCAGGAGATTTCATTGCAAGCGAATTTTTTGTGCTCTGGGGTGATTTCAATGGAAGCGAATTTTTTGTGTTCTCGGGTGATTTCGTTGAAAAAGCTAATTTTTTGTGTTCTAGCGTGATTTCGTTGGAAGTGAATTTTTTGTGTTCTGGTGTGATTACATTGGGAACGAATATTTCGTGCTCTGTGGTGACTACGATAGAAGCAAATTTTTTCTATCCTGGGGTAATTTCGTTGAAAGGGAATTTTTTGTGTTCTAGGATGATTTCGTTGATATCGAATTTTTTGTGCTTTAGGGTGATTTCGTTGCAAGCGAATTTTTTGTACTCTGGGGTGATTTCGTTGGAAGCAAATGTTTTCTGCTCTGGGATAATTTCGTTGGACGAGAATATTTTTAAGTATGGGGTGATTTCGTTAGAAGCGTGTTTTCTGTGCTCAGGAGTCATTTCGTTGGAAGCGAATGTTTTATGTTCTGGGGAGATTTCATTGGAAGCGAATTTTTTGTGTTCTCGGGTGATTTCGATGGAAGCAAATGTTTGAAGTAGGGGGTCATTTCGTTCGAAGCGTGTTTTCTAGCTATGGAGTCATTTCGTTGGAAGCAAATTTTTGTGCTCTAGGGTGATTTCGTTGGAAGCGAATTTTTTGTGTTCTGGGGTAATTTCGTTAGAAACGAATTTTTTGTGCTCTGGGGTGATTTTGTTGGAAGAGTGTTTCTTGTGTTCTGGGGTAATTTCGTTGTAATTGAATTTTTTGTGCTCTGGGGTGATCTCGTTGAAAGGAAAAGATTTTGTTCTGGGGTGATTTTGTTGGAAGCGAATTTTTTTGAAGTATGGGTTTCTTTCGTAGGTAGGGTGTTTTCTGTTCTCTAGAGTAATTTTTTGGAAGCAAATTTTTTGTGTTCTGGGGTGATATCGTTGGAGGCGAATTCTTTGTGTCTCCGGTATTTTGAATGAAGCAAATTTTTGAAATAGGGGGTCATTTTGTTGAAAGCATATTTTCTGTGCTCTGGAGTCTTTTCGTAGGATGTGAATTATTGTGTTTTTCGGTGATTACGATGGAAGCGAAATTTTTGTTTTCTGGGGTCATTTCATTGGAAGCGTGCTTTCTGTGCTCTGGAGTCATTTCGTTGGATGCGAATTTTTTGTGTTCTAGGATGATTTCGTTGGAAGCAAATTTTTTGTGTTCTAGGGTGATTTCGTTGGAAGTGAAATTTTTGTTTTCTGGGGTCATTTCATTAGAAGCGTGTTTTCTGTGCTCTGGAGTCATTTCTTTGGAAGCGAATTTTTTATGTTCTCCGGTTTTTTCGATGGAAGCAAATTTTTAATTAGGGGGTCGTTTCGTTGGAAGCGTGTTTTCTGTGATCTTGAGTCATTTCATTGGAAGCGAATTTTTTGTGTTCTGGGGTGATTTTGTTGGAAGCGAATATACGTGTTCTCAGAAGATTGCGTTGCAAGCGAATTTTTTGTGCTCTGGGGTGATTTCTTTGGAAGCGAATATTTGTGTTCTCAGGAGATTTCCTTCCAAACAAATTTTTTGTGTTCTGGGGTAATTTCTTTGGAAGCGTATTTTTGTGTTCCTGAGTAATTTTGTTGGAAGCGAATTTTTGTGTTCTCTGGTTTTTTCGATGGAAGCGAATTTTTGAAGTAGGGGGTCATTTTGTTGGAAGCGTGTTTTCTGTGCTCTGGAGTCATTTCGTTGGAAGCGAATTTTTTCGTTCTGGGGTGATTTCATTGGAAGTGAATATTTGTGTTCTCAGAAAATTTCGTTGCAAGAGAATTTTTTGTGTTCTGGGGTAATTTCGGTGGAAGCGAATTTTTTATGTTCTCCGGTTTTTCGATGGAAGCGTGTTTTCTGTGCTCTGGAGTCATTTCGTTGGAAGCGAAATTTTTGTGTTCTGGGGTGATTTCAATGGAAGCCAATATTTGTGTTCTCGGGTGATTTTGTTGGAAGGGAATTTTTGTATTCTGGGGTGATTTCTTTGGAAGCAAATTTTTTGTGCTCTGGGATGATTTCTTTGGAAGCCAATATTTGTATTCTCAATAGATTTCTTTAGAAGTGAATTTTTTGTGTTCAGGGGTAATTTCGTTGGAAGCGAATTTTATGTGTTCTCTGGTCTTTTCGATGGAAGAAAATTTTTGAAGTCTGAGGTCATTTCATTGGATGCGAATATTTTGTGTTCTAGGATGATTTCGTTGGAAACGAATTTTTTGTGTTTTCGGGTGATTTCGTTGGTAGCGTTTTTTCTGTGTTCTGGAGTGATTTCGTTGGAAGCGAAATTTTTGTGTTCTGCGGTGATTTCTTTGGGAGCAAAGTTTTGTGTTGTTGGGTGATTTCGATGGAAGCAATTTTTTTCATTTCTGGGGTAATTTCGTTGGAAGCCAATATTTGTGTTCCTGGGTGATTTTGTTGGAAGGGAATTTTTTGTGCTCTGGGTTGATTTGGTTGGAAGTAATTTTTTTCTATTCTGGGGTAATTTCGTTGGATGCGAATTTTTTGTGTTCTTTGGTGATTTCGTTGGAAGCGAATATTTGTGTTTTTGCTTGATTTGGTCGGAAGCAAATATTTGTGTTCTCAGGAGATTTCGTTGCAAGCTAATTTTTTGTCTTTTGGGGTAATTTCATTGGAAGCTAATTTTTTGTGTTCGCTGGTTTTTCCGATGGAAGAAAATTTTTCAAGTAGGGGGTCATTTCGTTGGAAGTGTGTTTTCTGTGCTCTGGAGTCTTTTCGTTGGATGTGAATTTTTGTGTTTTGCGGTGATTTCGATGGAAGCGAATTTTTTATGTTCTAGGGTGATTTCGTTGGAAGTGAAATTTTTGTTTTCTGGGGTCATTTCATTGGAAGCGTGTTTTCTGTGCTCTGGAGTCATTTCTTTGGAAGCGAATTTTTTGTGTTCTCGGGTGATTTCGTTGAAAGCGAATTTTTTATGTTCTAGGGTGATTTTGTTGGAAGCAAATTTTTTGTGCTCAGGAGGGCTTTAGTTGTAAGCGTGTTTTCTGTGCTCTGGAGTCATTTCTTTGGAAGCAAATTTTTTGTGCTCTGGGGTGATTTTGTTGGAAGCGAATTTTTTGTGTTCTCTGGTTTTTTCAATTGAAGCAAATTTTTGAAGTAGGGGGTCATTTCGTTGGAAGCATGTTTTCATTGCTCTGGAGTCATTTGTTGGAAGCCAATTTTTTGTGCTCTGGGGTGATTTCTATGGAAGCAAATTTTTTGTGTTCTCTGGTGATTTCGTTGAAAGCGAATATTTGTGTTCCCAGGTGATTTCATTGGAAGCGAATTTTTTGTCTTCTGGGGTAATATCGTTGGAAGAGAATTTTTTGTGTTCTCCGGTTTTTTCGATGGAAGCAAATTTTTGAAATATGGGATCATTTCGTTGGAAGCGTGTTTTCTGTGCTCTGGAGTCACTTCGTTGGAAGCGAATTTTTTGTGCTCTGGGGTGATTTCGTTGGAAGCGAATTTTTTGTGTTCTCGCGTGATTTCGTTGAAAGGGAATTTTTGCGTTCTAGGGTGATTTCTTTGGAAGCGAATATTTTGTGCTCTGGGATGATATTTTTGGAAGCGAAAATTTGTGTTCTCAGGAGATTTCGTTGGAAAAGAATTTTTTGTCTTCTGGGGTAATATCGTTGGAAGAGAATTTTTTGTGTTCTCCGGTTTTTTCGATGGAAGCAAATTTTTGAAGTAGGGGGTCATTTCGTTTGTAGCGTGTTTTCTGTGCTCTGGAGTCGTTTCTTTGGAAGCGAATTTTTTGTGTTCTGGGGTGATTTCTTTGGAAGCGAATTTTTTGTGTTCTGTGGTAATTTCGTTGGAAGCGAATTTTTTGTGCTTTGGGGTGATTTCGTTGGAAGCGAATTTCTTGTGTTCCGGGATATTTTAGTTGGAAGCTATTTTTTTGTGTTTTAAGGTGATTTTGATGGAAGCAAATTTTTGAAGTATGGGTAATATCATTGGAAGCGAATTTTTTTGTGTTCTCGGGTGATTTCGGTGGTCCCGAATTTCTTGTCTTCTGGGTAGATGTCGTTGGAAGCAAATTTTTTGTGTTCTGGGTTAAGTACGTTGGAAGCAAATTTTTTGTGTTTTGGGGTGATTTCTTTGTAAGCATGTTTTCTGTGCATTGGAGTCATTTCCTTGGAAGCAAATTTTTTGTGTTCTGGGGTGATTTTGTTGGAAGCGAATTTTTTGTGTTCTAGGGTGATTTCTTGGAAGCAATTTTTTGTGCTCTGCGGGAATTTCGTTGGAAGCGAATTTTTTGTGTTCTGGGGGATTTCGATGGAAGTAAAAATTTTCCGTTCTGGGGTAATTTCTTTGGAAGCCAATATTTGTGTTCTCGGGTGATTTTTTTGGAAGGGAATTTTTCGTGCTCTGGCTTGATTTGGGTGGAAGTAAATTTATCTATTCTGGAGTAATTTCTTTGGAAGCGAATTTTTTCTGTTCTCGGGTGATTTCGATGGAAGCAAATTTTTTGTGTTCTGGGTTAAGTACGTTGGAAGCAAATTTTTTGTGTTTTGGGGTGAATTCTTTGTAAGCATGTTTTCTGTGCATTGGAGTCATTTCCTTGGAAGCAAATTTTTTGTGTTCTGGGGTGATTTCGTTGGTAGCGTTTTTTCTGTGTTCTGGAGTGATTTCGTTGCAAGAGAATTTTTTGTGTTCTGGGTTGATTTCATTGGACACGAATTTTTTGTGTTCTCAGGTGATTTCGTTGAAAGAGAAATTTTTTTCCTTAGGGTTATTTCGTTGGAAGTGAATTTTTGGTGCTCTGGGGTGATTTCTTTGGAAGCGAATATTTGTGTTCTCAGGAGATTTCTTTGGAAAAGAATTTTTTGATTTTATGGTGATTTCATTGGAAGCTAATATTTGTGTTCCCGGGTGATTTCGTTAGAAGTGAATTTTTTTCTGTTCTCGGGTGATTTCGATGGAAGCAAATTTTTTGTGTTCTGGGTTGATTTCGTTGGAAGCGAATTTTTTGTGTTCTGGGGCAATTTAGTTGGAAGTGAATTTTTCTGAAGTATGGGGTGATTTCATTGGAAGCATGTTTTCTGTGCTCTGGAGTCATTTCTTTGGAAGCAAATTTTTTGTGTTCTGGGGTGATTTCCTTGGAAGCAAATTTTTGTGTTCTGGGGTAAGTTCTTTGGAAGCAAATTTTTCGTGTTCTCGGGTGATTTCGATGAAGCAAATTTTTCAAGTATGGGCTCATTTCATTGAAAGCGAATTTTTTGTGCTTGGGGTGATTTCGTTGGAAGCGAATTTTTTGTGCTCTGGGGTGATTTCTTTGGAAGCGAATATTTGTCTTCTCAGGAGATTTCTTTGCAAGCGAATTTTTTGTGTTCTGGGGTAATTTCGTTGGAAGCGAATTTTTTGTGTTCTCAGGTAATTTCGATGGAAGCAAATTTTTGAAGTATAGGGACATTTCGTTGGAAGCGAATTTTTTATGTTCCTGGGTGATTTCGTTGGATGCAAATATTTTTGTTCCCTGGTGATTTCGGTGGAAGCTAATTTTTCATGTTCTGTGGTATTTTTGTTGGAAGCGAATTTTTTTCTGTTCTCGGGTGATTTCAATAGAAGCAAATTTTTCGTGTTCTGGGTTGATTTCTTTGGAAGTAAATTTTTTTGTGTGTTGGGGTGATTTTGTTGGAAGCGATTTTTTTGTGTTCTGGGGTGATTTCGATGGAAGCAAACTTTTTCCATTCTGGGGTAATTTCGTGGGAAGTCAATATTTGTGTTCTCGGGTGATTTTGTTGGAAGGGAATTTTTTGTGCTCTAGGTTGATTTGGTTGGAAGTAAATTTTTTCAATTCTCGGGTAATTTCGTTGTATGTGAATTTTTTGTGTTCTCGGGTGATTTCGTTGAAAGTGAATTTTTTTGCTTTAGGGTGATTTCGTTGAAAGCGAATTTTTTGTGCTCTGTGGTGATTTCTTTGGAAGCGAATTTTTTGTGTTCTGGGGTAATTTTATTGGAAGCGAATTTTTTGTGTTCTAGGGTGATTTCGTTGGAAGCGAATTTTTTGTGTTCTCTGGTTTTTTCGATGGAAGCAAATTTTTGAAGTAGGGGGTCATTTCATTGGAAGCGTGTTTTCTGTACTCTGGAGCCATTTCGTTGGAAGGGAATTTCTTCTGTTCTGAGGTAATTTCGTTGGAAGCGAATTTTTTTGTGTTCTCGGGTGATTTCGATGGAAGCGATTTTTTTATGTTGTAGCGTGATTTCGTTGGAAGCTAATATTTTTGTTCTCGTGTGATTTCATTGGATGCGAATTTTTGGTGGTCTGGCGTAATTTCTTTTGAAGCGAATTTTTTCTGTTCTCGGGTGATTTCGATGTAAGCAAATATTTTGTGTTATGGGTTCATGTCGTTTGAAGCGAATTTTTGGTGTTCTTGGGTGATTTCGATGGAAGCAAATTATTGAAGTATGGGATCATTTCTTTGGAAGCGTGTTTTCTGTACTCTGAAGTCTTTTCGTTGGCAGCTAATTTTTTGGGCTCTGCGGTGATTTCTTTGGAAGCGAATATTTTGTGTTCTCGGGTGATTTCGTTGAAAGCGAATTTTTTATGTTCTAGGGTAATTTCATAAAAGCGAATTTTTTGAGATCTGGGGTGATTTGGTTGGAAGTGAATTTTTTGTCTTCTGTGGTGATTTCGATGGAAGCGAATTTTTTATGTTCTAGGGTGATTTCGTTGGAAGCGAATTTTTTGTGTTCTGGGGTAATTTCATTTGAAGCTTCTTTTCTGTGCTCTGGAGTCATTTCGTTGGAAGCGAATTTTTTGTGCTCTGCGGTGATTTCGTTGGAAGCGAATTTTTTGTGTTCTCTGGGGATTTCGATGGAAGCATATTTTTGAAATATGGGGTCATTTCATTGGAATCATATTTTCTGTGCTCTGGAGTCTTTTCTTTGAAAGTGAATTTTTTGTGCTCTGTGGTGATTTCGTTGGAAGCGAATTTTTTGTGTTCTCGGGTGATTTCGTAGAAAGGGAATTTTTTTGTTCTAGGGTGATTTAATTGGAAGCAATTTTTTTCTGATCTGGGATGATATCTTTGGAAGGGAATATTGGTGTTCTCAGGAGATTTCCTTGGAAAAGATTTTTTTGTCTTCTGGGGTAATATCTTTAAAAGAGATTTTTTGTGTACTACGGTCTTTTCGATGGAAGCAAATTTTTGAAGTAGAGGGTCATTTCGTTGGACGCGTGTTTTCTGTGCTCTGGAGTCATTTCTTTGGAAGCGAATTTTTTGTGCTCTGCGGTGATTTCGTTGGAAGCGAATATTTTCTTCTCAGGAGATTTCGTTGCAAGCAAATTTTTTGTGTTCTCGGGTGATTTCGTTGGCAGCGAATATTTGTGTTCTCAGAAGATTTCGTTGCAAGTGAATTTTTTGTGTTCTCCGGTTTTTTGGATGTAAGTAAATTTTTGAAGTATGGGGTCATTTCTTTTGAAGCATGTTTTCTGTGCTCTGGAGTAATTTCTTTGGAAGGGAATTTTTTTTGCTCTGGGGTGAATTCGTTTGAAGCGAATATTTGTGTTCTTAGGAGATTTCATTGCAAGCGAATTATTTGTGTTCTTAGGTGATTTCGTTGAAAGGGAATTTTTTGTGTTCTCGGGTGATTTCGTTGAAAGGGAATTTTTTGTGTTCTAGGGAGATTTCTTTGGAAGCGAATTTTTTGGTGCTCTGCGATGATTTCTGTGGAAGCGAATATATGTGTGCTCAGAAGATTTCGTTGCAAGCGAATTCTTTGTGTTCTGGGGTAATTTCGTTGGAAGCGAATTTTTTGTGTTTTTGGGTGATTTCGATGGAAGCAAATTTTTGAAGTATGGCGTCATTTCGTTGGAAGCGTGTTTTCTGTGCTCTGGAGTCATTTCGTTGGCAGCGAATTTTTTGTGCTCTGGGGTGATTTCGTTGGAAGCGAATATTTTGTGTTCTCGGGTGATTTCGTTGAAAGCGAATTTTTTATGTTCTAGGGTAATTTCGTAAAAGCGAATTTTTTGAGCTCTGGGGTGATTTGGTTGGAAGCGAATTTTTTATCTTCTGTGGTGATTTCAAAGGAAGCGAATTTTTTATGTTCTAGGGTGATTTCGTTGGAAGCGAATTTTTTGTGTTCTGGGGTAATTTCATTTGAAGCTTGTTTTCTGTGCTCTGGATTCATTTCGTTGGAAGCGAATTCTTTGTGCTCTGGGGTGATTTCATTGGAAACGAATTTTTTGTGTTCTCGGGTGATTTCGATGGAAGCGAAAGTTTTATGTTCCTGGGTGATTTCGTTGGAAGCAAATATTTGTGTTCCCTGGTGATTTCGTTGGAAGCTAATTTTTTATGTTCTGGGGTATTTTTGTTGGAAGCGATTTTTTTTCTGTTCTCGGGTAATTTCGATAGAAGCAAATTTTTCGTGTTCTGGGTTGATTTCTTTGGAAGTAAATTTTTTGTGTGTTGGGGTGATTTCGTTGGAAGCGAATTTTTTTGTGTTCTCTGGGGATTTCGATGGAAGCGAATTTTTGAAATATGGGGTCATTTCGTTGGAATCATGTTTTCTGTGCCCTGGAGTCATTTCTTTGGAAGCGAATTTTTTGTGCTCTGTGGTGATTTCGTTGGAAGCGAATTTTTTGTGTTCTCGGGTGATTTCGTTGAAAAGGAATTTTTGTGTTCTAGGGTGATTTAATTGGAAGCAATTTTTTTCTGATCTGGGATGATATCTTTGGAAGGGAATATTGGTGTTCTCAGGAGATTTCCTTGGAAAAGATTTTTTTGTCTTCTGGGGTAATATGTTTAAAAGAGAATGTTTTGTGTACTACGGTCTTTTCGATGGAAGCAAATTTTTGAAGTAGGGGGTCTTTTCATTGGAAGCGTGTTTTCGGTGCTCTGGAGTCATTTCGTTGGAAGCGAATTTTTTGTGCTCTGTGGTGATTTCGTTGGAAGCGAATATTTGTGTTCTCAGGAGATTTCGTTGGAAGCGAATTTTTTGTGTTCTGGGGTGATTTCGATGGAAGCAAATTTTTGAAGTATGTGGTCATTTCGTTGGAAGCGTGTTTTCTGTGCTCAGGAGTCATTTGGTTGGAAGCGAATTTTTTGTGCTCTGGGGTGATTTCTTTGGAAGAGAATTTTTTGTGTTCTCGGGTGATTTCGATGGAAGCAAATTTTTGAAGTATGGGATCTTTTCTTTGGAAGCGTGTTTTCTGTGCTCTGGAGTCATTTAGTTGGAAGCGAATTTTTTGTGTTCTGGTGTGATTCCGTTGGAAGCGAATATATGTGTTCTCAGACGATTTTGTTGCAAGCGAATTTTTTGGGTTCTGGGGTAATTTCGTTGGAAGCAAATTTTTTATGTTCTCGGATGATTTCAATGGAAGCAAATTTTTGAAGTTTGGGGTCATTTTGTTGGAAACGTGTTTTCTGTGCTCTGGAGTCATTTCGTTGGCAGTGAATTTTTTATGTTTAAGATTGATTCCTTTGGAAGCGAATTTTTTGTGCTCTGGGGTGATTTCCTTGGAAACGAATATTTTCTTCTAAGGAGATTTCGTTGCAAGCAAATATTTTGTGTTCTCAGGTGATTTCGTTGGCAGCGAATATTTGTGTTCTATGAAGATTTCGTTGCAAGCAAATTTTTTGTGTTCTGGGGTAATTTCGTTGGAAGCGATTTTTTGTGTTCTTGGGTGATTTCGATGGAAGCAAATTTTTGAAGTATGGGGTCATTTCATTGGAAGCGTGTTTTCTGTGCTCTGAAATCATTTCGTTGGCAGCGAAGTTTTTGTGCTCTGGGGTGATTTCGTTGGAAGCAAATATTTTGTGTTCTCGGGTGATTTTGTTGAATGCGAATTTTTTATGTTCTAGGGTAATTTCGTAAAAGTGAATTTTTTGAGCTCTGGGGTCATTTGGTTGGAAGCGAATTTTTTGTCTTCTGTGGTGATTTCGAAGGAAGCGAATTTTTTATGTTCTAGGGTGATTTCGTTGGAAGCGAATTTTTTGTGTTCTGGGGTAATTTCATTTGAAGCTTGTTTTCTGTGCTCTGGAGTCATTTCGTTGGAAGCGAATTCTTTGTGCTCTGGGGTGATTTCATTGGAAACAAATTTTTTGTCTTCTGTGGTGATTTCCATGGAAGCGAATTTTTTATGTACTAGCGTGATTTCGTTGGAATAATTTTTGTGTTCTGTATTCATTTTTTTGGAAGCGTGTTTTCTGTGCTTTGGAGTCATTTCGGTGGAAGCAAATTTTTTCTGCTCTGGGGTGATTTCTTTGGAAGGGAATTTTTTTGTTCTAAGGTGATTTCATTGCGAGCAAAATTTTGTGCTCTGGGATGATATCTTTGGAAGAGAATATTTGTGTTCTCAGGAGATTTCGTTGGAAAAGAATATTTCGTCTTCTGGTTTAATATCGTTGGAAGAGAATTTTTTCTGTTCTCCGATCTTTTCGATGGAAGCAAATTTTGAAATAGTGTGTTCTCTGGTTTTTTCAATGGACGCAAATTTTTGAAGTAGGGGGTCATTTCGTTGGAAGCATGTTTTCTGTGCTCTGGAGTCATTTCATTGGAAGCGAATTTTTTGTGATCCGCGGTGATTTCGTTTGAAGCGAATATTTGTGTTCTCAGGAGATTTCGTTGCAAGCGAATTTTTTGTGTTCTCGGGTGATTTCGTTGAAAGCGAATTTTTTATGTTCTATGGTGATTTCTTTGGAAGCGAATTTTTTGTCTTCTGGGTCCTTTCATTGGAAGCGTGTTTTCTGTGCTCTGCAGTTATTTCATTGGAACCAAATTTTTTGTGTTCTGGGGTGAGTTCGTTGGAAGTGAATTTTTTGTGTTCTGGGTTGATTTCTTTGGAAGCGAATTTTTTTGTGTTCTGGGGTAATTTCGTTGGAAGAGAATATTTTGTATTCTCAGGTGATTTCGATGGAAGCAAATTATTGAAGTATGGTATCATTTCGTTTGAAACGTGTTTTCTGTGCTCTGGAGTCAGTTCTTTGGAAGCGAATTTTTTGTGTTCTCGGGTGATTTATTTGAAAGTGAATTTTTTATGTTCTAGGGTGATTTTGTTGGAAGCGAATTTTTTGTGCTCAGGAGGTCTTTAGTTGGAAGCGTGTTTTCTTGTGCTCTGGAGTCATTTCGTTGGAAGCAAATTTTTTGTGCTCTGGGATGATATTTTTGGAAGCGACTATTTGTGTTCTCAGGAGATTTAGTTGGAAGCGAATTTTTTGTCTTCTGGGGTAATATCGTTGGAAGAGAATTTTTTGTTTTCTCCTTTTTTTTTCGATGGAAGCAAGTTTTTGAAGTAGTAGGTCATTTTGTTGGAAGCGTGTTTTCTGTGCTCTGGAGTCATTTCGTTGGATGCAAAATTTTTGTGTTCTGTGGTGATTTCTTTGGAAGCGAATTTTTTGTGTTCTGGGGTAATTTCAATAGAAGCAATTTTTGTGTTCTGGGGTAATTACTTTGGGATCGAATTTTTTGTTTTCTGGGGTGATTTCGATGGAAACGAATTTTTTGTGTTCTGGGGTGATTTTGATGGAAGCGAATATTTTGTGTTCTGGGTTGATTTCGTTGGAAGAGAATTTTTTGTGTTCTGGGGCAATTTTGTTGAAAGTGATTTTTTTTTTTGAAGTATGGGGTGATTTCGTTGGAAGCATGTTTTCTGTGCATTGGAGTCATTTCCTTGGAAGCAAATTTTTTGTGTTCTGGGGTGATTTTGTTGGAAGCGAATTTTTTGTGTTCTAGGGTGATTTCTTTGGAAGCAATTTTTTTGTGCTCTGCGGGAATTTCGTTGGAAGCGAATTTTTTGTGTTCTGGGGGATTTCGATGGAAGTAAAAATTTTCCGTTCTGGGGTAATTTCGTTGGAAGCCAATATTTGTGTTCTCGGGTGATTTTTTTGGAAGGGAATTTTTTGTGCTCTGGCTTGATTTGGGTGGAAGTAAGTTTATCTATTCTGGTGTAATTTCTTTGGAAGAGAATTTTTTCTGTTCTCGGGTGATTTGGGTAGAAGCAAATTTTTTGTGTTCTGGGTTGATTTTGTTGGAAGCGAATTTTTTGTGCTCTGGGGTGATTTCATTGGAAGCGTGTTTTCTGTGTTTTGGAGTCATTTCGTTGGAAGGGAAAATTTTGTGTTCTGGGTGATTTCTTTGGATGTGAATTTTTTGTGTTCTGGGTTGATTTCGTTGGACCCGAATTTTTTGTGTTCTCAGGTGATTTCATTGAAAGTGAATTTTTTTTTTGCCTTAGGGTAATTTCGTTGGAAGCGAATTTTTGGTGCTCTGGGGTGATTTCTTTGGAAGCGAATATTTGTGTTCTCAGGAGATTTCGTTGGAAAAGAATTTTTTGGTTTTAGGGTGATTTCATTGGAAGCTAATATTTGTGTTCCCGGGTGATTTCGTTAGAAGCAAATTTTTTCTGTTCTCTGGTGATTTCGATGGAAGCAAATTTTTTGTGTTCTGGGTTGATTTCGTTGGAAGCGAATTTTTTGTGTTCTGGGGCAATTTAGTTGGAAGTGAATTTTTCTGAAGTATGGGGTGTTTTCGTTGGAAGCAATTTTTTTGTGCTCTGGGGTGATTTCGTTGGAAGCGAATTTTTTTGTGTTCTCGGGTGATTTCGATGGAAGCGAATGTTTCATGTTCCTGGGTGATTTCGTTGGAAGCAAATATTTGTGTTCCCTGGTGATTTCGTTGGAAGCTAATTTTTTATGTTCTGGGGTATTTTTGTTGGAAGCGAATTTTTTTCTGTTCTCGGGTGATTTCGATAGAAGCAAATTTTTCGTGTTCTGGGTTGATTTCTTTGGAAGTAAATTTTTTGTGTGTTGGGGTGATGTCGTTGGAAGCGAATTTTTGTGTTCTGGGGTAACTTCGTTCGAAGCGAATTTTTTGTGTTCTGGGGTCCTTTCATTGGAAGCTTGTTTTCTGTGCTCTGGAGTCATTTGGTTGGAAGAGAATTTTTTGGGTTCTGGGGTGAATTGGTTGGAAGCTAATTTTTTGTGTTCTCGGGTGATTTCGTTGGCCGCAAATTTTTAGTGTTCTGGGGTCATTTCGTTGGAAGCGTGTTTTCTGTGCTATGGAGTCATTTTTTTGGAAGCCAATTTTTTGTACTCTGTGTTGATTTCGTTGGAAGTGAATTTTTTGTGTTCTCGGGTGATTTCGTTGAAAGGGAATTTTTTGTGTTCTGGGGTCATTTCCTTGGACACCTGTTTTCTGTGCTCTGGAGTCATTTCGTTGGAAGCGAATTTTTTGTTTTCCTGGGTGATTTCGTTGGAAGCGAATTTTTTGTGTTCTGTGGAAATTTTGTTGGAAGCGAATTTTTTGTGTTGTCCGTTTTTTTCGATGGAAGTAAATTTTTGAAGTAGGGGGTCATTTTGTTGGAAGCGTGTTTTCTGTGCTCTGGAGTCACTTGGTTGGAAGAGAATTTTTGGTGCTCAGGGTTGATTTCGTTGGAAGCGAATTTTTTGTGTTCTCGGGTGATTTCATTTAAAGGGAATTTTTTGTGTTCTAGGGTGATTTCGTTGGAAGCGTGTTTTCTGTGCTCTGGAGTCATTTCGTTGGAAGGGAATTTTTTGTGCTCTGGGGTGATTTCGTTGGTAGCGAATATTTTGTGTTCTCGGGTGATTTCATTGAAAGGGAATTTTTTGTGTCCAGGGGTGATTTCGATGGAAGTGAATTTTTTGTGTTCTCCGGTTTTTTCGATCGAAGCAAATTTTTGAAGTAGCAGGTCATTTCGTTGGAATAGTGTTTTCTGTGCTCTAGAGTCATTTCGTTGGAAGGGAATTTTTTTTTCTCTGGGTTGATTTCGTTAGAAGCGAATTTTTTTGTTCCCGGGTGATTTCGTTGAAAGGGAATTTTTTGTGTTCAAGGTTGAATTCGTTGGAAGCGAATTTTTTGTCTTCTGGAGTAATTACGTTGGAAGCGAATTTTTTGTGTTCTCCGGTGATTTCTTTGGCCGCGAATTTTTTGTGTTCAGGGGTGATTTCGATGGAAGCAAAATTTTTCTGTTGTGTGGTAATTTCTTTGGACGTGAATTTTTTGTGTTCTCGGGTGATTTGGTTGAAAGGGAATTTTTTGTGTTCCAGGGTGATTTCGTTGGAAGCGGATTTTTTTGTGCTCTGGGATGATTTCTTTGGAAGCAAATATTTGTGTTCTCGGGAGGTATCTTTGGAAGCGGATTTATTGTGTTCTGGGGTAATTTCGTTAGAAGCGAATTTTTTGTGTCCTGCGGTGATTTCGATGGAAGGAAATTTTTTCCGTCCTGGGGTAATTTTGTGGGAAGCGAATATTTTTGTTCTCAGGTGATTTATTGGAAGGGAATTTTTTGTGCTCTGGGGTGATTTCGTCGGAAGCAAATTTTTTCTATTCTAGGGTAATTTCGTTGGACGTGAATTTTTTTGTTCTCTGCTGATTTCATTGAAAGTGAATTTTTTGTGTTCTCAGATCATTTCATTGCTATATTGTTTTCTGTGCTCTGGAGTCATTTCGTTGGAAGCGATTTTTTTGTGTTCTCGGGTGATTTCTTTGGCCGCGAATTTTTAGTGTTCTGGGGTCATTTAGTTGGAAGCGTGTTTTCTGTGTTCTGGAGTCATTTCGATGGAAGCGAATTTTTGTGCTCTGGGGTGATTTCGTAAAAGCAAATTTTTTGTGTTCTGGGTGATTTCGTTGGAAGCGAATTTTTTGTGTTCTGGGGTAATTTCGTTGGAAGCGAATTTTTTGTGTTCTCGGGTATTTTCGATGGAAGCAAATTTTTTGTGTTCTGGGGTGATTTCGTTGGAAGCCTGTTTTCTGTGCTCTGGAGTCATTTGGTTGGAAGCGAAGATTTGGGTTCTGGGGTGAATTGGTTCAAAGCTAATTTTTTGTGTTCTCGAGTGATTTCGTTGGCCGCGAATTTTTAGTGCTCTGGGGTCATTTCGTTGGAAGCGTGTTTTCTGTGCTATGGAGTCATTTTGTTGGAAGCCAATTTTTTGTACTCTGTGTTGATTTCGTTGGAAGTGAATTTTTTGTGTTCTCTGGTGATTTCGTTGAAAGGGAATTTTTTGTGTTCTGGGGTCATTTCTTTGGACGCCTGTTTTCTGTGCTCTTGAGTCATTTCGTTGGAAGCGAATTTTTTGTTTTCCGGGCTGATTTCGTTGGAAGCGAATATTTTGTGTTCTCCGGTTTTTTCGATGGATGTAAACTTTTGAAGTAGGGGGTCATTTTGTTGGAAGGGTGTTTTCTGTGCTCTGGAGTCACTTGGTTGGAAGAGAATTTTTGGTGCTCTGGGTTGATTTCGTTGGAAGCGAATTTTTTTTGTTCTGGGTGATTTCATTTAAAGGAATTTTTTTGTGTTCTAGGGTGATTTCGTTCGAAGCGCATTTTTTGTTTTCTGGGGTATTTACATTGGAAGCGAATTTTTTGTGTTCTAGGGTGATTTCATTTAAAGGAAATTTTTAGTGTTCTGGCATCATTTCATTGGAAGCGTGTTTTCTGTGCTCTGGAGTCATTTCGTTGGAAGCGAATTTTTTGTGCTCTTTGGTGATTTCGTTGGAAGCAAATTTTTTGGGTTCTCGGGTGATTTCGTTGAAAGGGAATTTTTTGTGTTCTGGGCTCATTTCGTTGGAAGCGTGTTTTTTGTGTTCTGGAGTCATTTCGTTGGAAGGGAATTTTTTGTGCTCTGGGGTGATTTCGTTGGAAGCGAATATTTTGTGTTCTCGGGTGATTTCATTGAAAGGGAATTTTTTGTGTCCAGGGGTGATTTCGATGGAAGTGAATTTTTTGTGTTCTCCGGTTTTTTCGATCGAAGCAAATTTTTGAAGTAGCAGGTCATTTCGTTGGAATAGTGTTTTCTGTGTTCTAGAGTCATTTCGTTGGAAGGGAATTTTTTTTTTTCTGGGTTGATTTCGTTAGAAGCGAATTTTTTTGTTCCCGGGTGATTTCGTTGAAAGGGAATTTTTTGTGTTCAAGGTTGAATTCGTTGGAAGCGAATTTTTTGTCTTCTGGAGTAATTACGTTGGAAGCGAATTTTTTGTGTTCTCCGGTGATTTCTTTGGCCGCGAATTTTTTGTGTTCAGGGGTGATTTCGATGGAAGCAAAATTTTTCTGTTGTGTGGTAATTTCTTTGGACGTGAATTTTTTGTGTTCTCGGGTGATTTGGTTGAAAGGGAATTTTTTGTGTTCCAGGGTGATTTCGTTGGAAGCGGATTTTTTTGTGCTCTGGGATGATTTCTTTGGAAGCAAATATTTGTGTTCTCAGGAGGTATCGTTGGAAGCGGATTTATTGTGTTCTGGGGTAATTTCGTTAGAAGCGAATTTTTTGTTTTCGGGTGATTTCGATGGAAACAAATTTTTGAAATATGGGGTCATTTCGTTGGAAGCGTGTTTTCTCTGCTCTGGAGTCATTATGTTGGAAGCTAATTTTTTGTGTTCTGGGGTAATTTCCTTGGAAGCGAATATTTTGTTTTCTCCGTTTTTTTCGATGGAAGCAAATTTTTGAAGCGGGGGTCATTTCGTTGGAAGTGTGTTTTCTGTGCTCTGGAGTCATTTCGTTGGAAGCGAATTTTTGGTGCTCTGGGTTGATTTTGTTAGAAGCGAATTTTTTGTGTTCTCGGGTGATTTCATTTAAAGGGAATTTTTTGTGTTCTAGGGTGATTTCATTGGAAGCGCATTTTTTGTTTTCTGGGGTAAGTACGTTGGAAGCGAATTTTTTGTGTTCTCGGGTGATTTCATTGAAAGGAAATTTTTAGTGTTCTCGCATCATTTCATTGGAAGCGTGTTTTCTGTGCTCTGGAATCATTTCATTGGAAGCTAATTTTTTGTGCTCTTGGGTGATTTCATTGGAAGCAAATTTTTGAAGTATGGTATCATTTCGTTCGAAGCGTGTTTTCTGAGCTCTGGAGTCATTTCGTTGGAACAAATTTTTTTGATGTAGGGTGATTTCGTTGGAAGCGAATTTATTGTATTCTGGGGTGATTTCGATGGAAGCAAATTTTTTCTGTTCTGTGGTAATTTCGTTGGACGTGAATTTTTTGTGTTCTCGGGTGATTTCGTTGAACGGGAATTTTTTGTGCTCTGGAATGATTTCTTTCGATGCGAATATTTGTGTTCTCAGGAGATTTTTTGGAAGCGAATATTTTGTCTTGTGGGGTAATATCGTTGGAAGAGAATTTTTTGTTTTCTCCGGTTTTTTCGATTGAAGCAAATTTTCGAAGTATGGTATCATTTCGTTGGAAGCGTGTTTTCTGTGCTCTGGAGTCATTTCGTTGGAAGCGAATTTTTTGTGTTCTGGGGTGATTTCGTTGGAAGCGAATTTTTTGTGCTCTGGGGTGATTTGATTGGAAGCTAATATTTGTGTTCTCAGGATATTTCGTTGCAAGTGAATTTTTTGTGTTCTGGGGTAATTTCGTTGGAAGTGAATTTTTTGTGTTCTCCGGTTTTTTCGATGGAAGCAAATTTTTTAAGTAGAGGGTCCTTTCTTTGGAAGCGTGTTTTCTGTGCTCTGGAGTCATTTCTTTGGCAGTGAATTTTTTGTGCTCTGGGGTGATTTCGTTGGAAGCGAATTTTTTCTAATCTCGAGTGATTTTGTTGAAAGCGAATTTTTTATGTTCTAGGGTGATTTCGTTGGAAGCGAATTTTTTGTGCTCTGGGGTGATTTGGTTAGAAGGGAATTTTTTGTCTTCAGTGGTTATTTCGATGGAAGCCAATTTTTATGTTTTAGGGTGATTTCTTTGGAAGCGAATTTTTTGTGTTCTCGGGTCATTTCATTGCTACATTGTTTTCTGTCCTCTCGAGTCATTTCGTTGGAAGCGAATTTTTTGTGTTCTCAGGTGATTTCGTTGAAAGGGAATTTTTGTGTTCTTGGGTGATTTCGTTGGAAGCGAATTTTTTTTGCTCTGGGATGATATCTTTGGAAGTGAATATTTGTGTTCTCAAGAGTTTTCGTTGGAAAAGAATTTTTTGTCGTCTGGGGTAATATCGTTGGAAGAGAATTTTTTCTGTTCTCTGGTCTTTTCGATGGAAGCAAATTTTGAAATAGTGTGTCATTTCGTTGGAAGCATGTTTTCTGTGCTCTGGAGTCATTTCGTTGGTAGCGAATTTTTTTACTCTGTGGTGATTTCGTTGGAAGTGAATTTTTTGTGTTCTCAGGTGATTTCGTTGAAAGGGAATTTTTGTGTTCTGGGGTCATTTCTTTGGAAGCCTGTTTTCTGTGCTCTGGAGTCATTTCGTTGGAAGCGAATTTTTTGTCTTCCTGGGTGATTTCTTTGGAAGCGAATTTTTTGTGTTCTGTGGAAATTTTGTTGGAAGCGAATTGTTTGTGTTGTCCGTTTTTTTTCGATGGAAGTAAATTTTTGAAGTAGGGGGTCATTTTGTTGGAAGCGTGTTTTCTGTGCTCTGGAGTCACTTGGTTGGAAGAGAATTTTTGGTGCTCAGGGTTGATTTCGTTGGAAGCGAATTTTTTGTGTTCTTGGGTGATTTCATTTAAAAGGAATTTTTTGTGTTCTAGGGTGATTTCGTTGGAAGCGCATTTTTTGTTTTCTTGGGTATTTACGTTGGAATCGAATTTTTTGTGTTCTCGGGTGATTTCGTTTAAAGGAAATTTTTAGTGTTCTGGCATCATTTCATTGGAAGCGTGTTTTCTGTGCTCTGGAGTCATTTCGTTGGAAGGGAATTTTTTGTTTTCTGGGGTGATTTCGTTGGAAGCGAATTTTTTTGTTCTCGGGTCTTTTCGTTGAAAAGGAATTTTTTGTGTTCAAGGTTGATTTTGTTGGAAGCGATTTTTTTGTGTTCTGGGGTAATTACGTTGGAAGCGAATTTTTTGTGTTCTCGGGTGATTTCTTTGGCCGCGAATTTTTAGTTTTCTGGGGTCATTTAGTTAGAAGCCTGTTTTCTGTTCTCTAGTGTCATTTCGTAGGAAGCAAATTTTTTGTGATCTGGGGTGATTTCGTTGGTAGCAAATTTTTTGTGTTCTGGGGTGAATTCGTTGGCAGCGAATTTTTTGTGTTCAGGGGTGATTTCGATGGAAGCCAAATTTTTCTGTTCTGTGGTAATTTCGTTGGACGTGAATTTTTTGTGTTCTCGGGTGATTTGGTTGAAAGGGAATTTTTTGTGTTCCAGGGTGATTTCATTGGAAGCGAATTTTTTTGTGCTCTGGGATGATTTCTTTGGAAGCAAATATTTGTGTTCTCAGGAGGTATCGTTGGAAGCGAATTTATTGTGTTCTGGGGTAATTTCGTTAGAAGCGAATTTTTTGTGTTTTCGATAGAAGCAAATTTTTGAAATATGGGGTCATTTCGTTTGAATCCTTTTTTCTCTGCTCTGGAGTCATTATGTTGGAAGCTAATTTTTTGTGTTCTGGTGTGATTTCGTTGGAAGCGAATTTTTTGTGCTCTGGGGTGATTTGATTGGAAGCTAATATTTGTGTTCTTAGGATATTTCGTTGCAAGCGAATTTTTATGTTCTGGGGTAATTTCGTTGGAAGCGAATTTTTTGTGTTCTGGGGTAATTTCGTTGGAAGCGAATTTTTTGTGTTCTCGGGTATTTTCGATGGAAGCAAATTTTTTGTGTTCTGGGGTGATTTCGTTGGACGCCTGTTTTCTGTGCTCTGGAGTCATTTGGTTGGAAGCAAATTTTTTGGATTCTGGGGTGAATTGGTTGGAAGCTAATTTTTTGTGTTCTCGGGTGATTTCGTTGAAAGGGAATGTTTTGTGTTCTAGGGTGATTTCGTTGG